>NC_092333.1:636167500-637495000 GCF_046630445.1 Rutidosis leptorrhynchoides
GTTGGAGTGAGGTGGGGGATAGACAGATTACGGGTCCGGAGATTATACAAGAAACTACCGAGAAGATCATCCAAATTCAACAACGGTTGAAAACCGCCCAAAGTCGACAAAAGAGCTACGCTGACATTAAAAGAAAAGATATAGAATTTGAAATTGGAGAGATGGTCATGCTTAAAGTTTCACCTTGGAAAGGCGTTGTTCGATTTGGTAAACGAGGGAAATTAAATCCAAGGTATATTGGACCATTCAAGATTATTGATCGTGTCGGACCAGTAGCTTACCGACTTGAGTTACCTCAACAACTCGCGGCTGTACATAACACTTTCCACATCTCGAATTTGAAGAAATGTTTTGCTAAAGAAGATCTCACTATTCCGTTAGATGAAATCCAAATCAACGAAAAACTCCAATTCATCGAAGAACCCGTCGAAATAATGGATCGTGAGGTTAAAAGACTTAAGCAAAACAAGATACCAATTGTTAAGGTTCGATGGAATGCTCATAGAGGACCCGAGTTCACCTGGGAGCGTGAAGATCAGATGAAGAAGAAATACCCGCATCTATTTCCAGAAGATTTGTCAACACCTTCAACAGCTTAAAATTTCGGGACGAAATTTATTTAACGGGTAGGTACTGTAGTGACCCGAACTTTTCCATGTTTATATATATTAATTGAGATTGATATTTTCATGATTAAATGTTTCCAACATGTTAAGCAATCAAACTTGTTAAGACTTGATTAATTGAAATAGGTTTCATATAGACAATTGACCACCCAAGTTGACCGGTGATTCACGAACGTTAAAACTTGTAAAAAAACTATATGATGACATATATATGGTTATATATATAGTTAAAATGATATTATGATAAGTAAACATATCATTAATTATATTAACAATGAACTACATATGTAAAAACAAGACTACTAACTTAATGATTTTGAAACGAGACATATATGTAACGTTTATCGTTGTAACGACATTTAATGTATATATATCATATTAAGAGATATTCGTACATCATAATATCATGATAATATAATAATTTAAAATCTATTTTGATATTATAAACATTGGGTTAACAACATTTAACAAGATCGTTAACCTAAAGGTTTCAAAACAACACTTACATGTAACGACTAACGATGACTTAACGACTCAGTTAAAATGTATATACATGTAGTGTTTTAATATGTATTTATACACTTTTGAAAGACTTCAATACACTTATCAAAATACTTCTACTTAACAAAAATGCTTACAATTACATTCTCGTTCAGTTTCATCAACAATTCTACTCGTATGCACCCGTATTCGTACTCGTACAATACACAGCTTTTAGATGTATGTACTATTGGTATATACACTCCAATGATCAGCTCTTAGCAGCCCATGTGAGTCACCTAACACATGTGGGAACCATCATTTGGCAACTAGCATGAAATATCTCATAAGATTACAAAAATATGAGTAATCATTCATGACTTATTTACATGAAAACAAAATTACATATCCTTTATATCTAATCCATACACCAACGACCAAAAACACCTACAAACACTTTCATTCTTCAATTTTCTTCATCTAATTGAACTCTCTCAAGTTCTATCTTCAAGTTCTAAGTGTTCTTCATAAATTCCAAAAGTTCTAGTTTCATAAAATCAAGAATACTTTCAAGTTTGCTAGCTCACTTCCAATCTTGTAAGGTGATCATCCAACCTCAAGAAATCTTTGTTTCTTACAGTAGGTTATCATTCTAATACAAGGTAATAATCATATTCAAACTTTGGTTCAATTTCTATAACTATAACAATCTTATTTCAAGTGATGATCTTACTTGAACTTGTTTTCGTGTCATGATTTTGCTTCAAGAACTTTGAGCCATCCAAGGATCCATTGAAGCTAGATCCATTTTTCTCTTTTCCAGTAGGTTCATCCAAGGAACTTAAGGTAGTAATGATGTTCATAACATCATTCGATTCATACATATAAAGCTATCTTATTCGAAGGTTTAAACTTGTAATCACTAGAACATAGTTTAGTTAATTCTAAACTTGTTCGCAAACAAAAGTTAATCCTTCTAACTTGACTTTTAAAATCAACTAAACACATGTTCTATATCTATATGATATGCTAACTTAATGATTTAAAACCTGGAAACACGAAAAACACCGTAAAACCGGATTTACGCCGTCGTAGTAACACCGCGGGCTGTTTTGGGTTAGTTAATTAAAAACTATGATAAACTTTGATTTAAAAGTTGTTATTCTGAGAAAATGATTTTTATTATGAACATGAAACTATATCCAAAAATTATGGTTAAACTCAAAGTGGAAGTATGTTTTCTAAAATGGTCATCTAGACGTCGTTCTTTCGACTGAAATGACTACCTTTACAAAAACGACTTGTAACTTATTTTCCGACTAGAAACCTATACTTTTTTTGTTTAGATTCATAAAATAGAGTTCAATTTGAAACCATAGCAATTTGATTCACTCAAAACGGATTTAAAATGAAGAAGTTATGGGTAAAACAAGATTGGATAATTTTTCTCATTTTAGCTACGTGAAAATTGGTAACAAATCTATTCCAACCATAACTTAATCAACTTGTATTATATATTATGTAATCTTGAGATACCATAGACACGTATACAATGTTTCGACCTATCATGTCGACACATCTATATATATTTCGGAATAACCATAGACACTCTATATGTGAATGTTGGAGTTAGCTATACAGGGTTGAGGTTGATTCCAAAATATATATAGTTTGAGTTGTGATCAATACTGAGATACGTATACACTGGGTCGTGGATTGATTCAAGATAATATTTATCGATTTATTTCTGTACATCTAACTGTGGACAACTAGTTGTAGGTTACTAACGAGGACAGCTGACTTAATAAACTTAAAACATCAAAATATATTAAAAGTGTTGTAAATATATTTTGAACATACTTTGATATATATGTATATATTGTTATAGGTTCGTGAATCAACCAGTGGCCAAGTCTTACTTCCCGACGAAGTAAAAATCTGTGAAAGTGAGTTATAGTCCCACTTTTAAAATCTAATATTTTTGGGATGAGAATACATGCAGGTTTTATAAATGATTTACAAAATAGACACAAGTACGTGAAACTACATTCTATGGTTGAATTATCGAAATCGAATATGCCCCTTTTTATTAAGTCTGGTAATCTAAGAATTAGGGAACAGACACCCTAATTGACGCGAATCCTAAAGATAGATCTATTGGGCCTAACAAACCCCATCCAAAGTACCGGATGCTTTAGTACTTCGAAATTTATATCATATCCGAAGGGTGTCCCGGAATGATGGGGATATTCTTATATATGCATCTTGTTATTGTCGGTTACCAGGTGTTCACCATATGAATGATTTTTATCTCTATGTATGGGATGTGTATTGAAATATGAAATCTTGTGGTCTATTGTTACGATTTGATATATATAGGTTAAACCTATAACTCACCAGCATTTATGTTGACGTTTTAAGCATGTTTATTCTCAGGTGATTATTAAGAGCTTCCGCTGTCGCATACTTAAATAAGGACAAGATTTGGAGTCCATGCTTGTATGATATTGTGTAAAAACTGCATTCAAGAAACTTATTTTGTTGTAACATATTTGTATTGTAAACCATTATGTAATGGTCGTGTGTAAACAGGATATTTTAGATTATCATTATTTGATAATCTACGTAAAGCTTTTTAAACCTTTATTGATGAAATAAAGGTTATGGTTTGTTTAAAAATGAATGCAGTCTTTGAAAAACGTCTCATATAGAGGTCAAAACCTCGCAACGAAATCAATTAATATGGAACGTTTTTAATCAATAAGAACGGGACATTTCACCAGCTGTGTTCATGGACCTTATGAACCGAGTGTGTGGACCATACCTTGACAAGTTTGTCATTGTTTTCATTGATGACATACTTATTTACTCAAAGAATGACCAAGAACACGGTGAACATTTGAGAAAGGTGTTAGAAGTATTGAGGAAGGAAGAATTGTACGCTAAGTTTTCAAAGTGTGCATTTTGGTTGGAAGAAGTTCAATTCCTCGGTCACATAGTGAACAAAGAAGGTATTAAGGTGGATCCGGCAAAGATAGAAACTGTTGAAAAGTGGGAAACCCCGAAAACTCCGAAGCACATACGCCAGTTTTTAGGACTAGCTGGTTACTACAGAAGGTTCATCCAAGACTTTTCCAGAATAGCAAAACCCTTGACTGCATTAACGCATAAAGGGAAGAAATTTGAATGGAATGATGAACAAGAGAAAGCGTTTCAGTTATTGAAGAAAAAGCTAACTACGGCACCTATATTGTCATTGCCTGAAGGGAATGATGATTTTGTGATTTATTGTGACGCATCAAAGCAAGGTCTCGGTTGTGTATTAATGCAACGAACGAAGGTGATTGCTTATGCGTCTAGACAATTGAAGATTCACGAACAAAATTATACGACGCATGATTTGGAATTAGGCGCGGTTGTTTTTGCATTAAAGACTTGGAGGCACTACTTATATGGGGTCAAAAGTATTATATATACCGACCACAAAAGTCTTCAACACATATTTAATCAGAAACAACTGAATATGAGGCAGCGTAGGTGGATTGAATTATTGAATGATTACGACTTTGAGATTCGTTACCACCCGGGGAAGGCAAATGTGGTAGCCGATGCCTTGAGCAGGAAGGACAGAGAACCCATTCGAGTAAAATCTATGAATATAATGATTCATAATAACCTTACTACTCAAATAAAGGAGGCGCAACAAGGAGTTTTAAAAGAGGGAAATTTAAAGGATGAAATACCCAAAGGATCGGAGAAGCATCTTAATATTCGGGAAGACGGAACCTGGTATAGGGCTGAAAGGATTTGGGTACCAAAATTTGGAGATATGAGAGAAATGGTACTTAGAGAAGCTCATAAAACCAGATACTCAATACATCCTGGAACGGGGAAGATGTACAAGGATCTAAAGAAACATTTTTGGTGGCCGGGTATGAAAGCCGATGTTGCTAAATACGTAGGAGAATGTTTGACGTGTTCTAAAGTCAAAGCTGAGCATCAGAAACCATCAGGTCTACTTCAACAACCCGAAATCCCAGAATGGAAATGGGAAAACATTACCATGGATTTCATCACTAAATTGCCAAGGACTGCAAGTGGTTTTGATACTATTTGGGTAATAGTTGATCGTCTCACCAAATCAGCACACTTCCTGCCAATAAGAGAAGATGACAAGATGGAGAAGTTAGCACGACTGTATTTGAAGGAAGTCGTCTCCAGACATGGAATACCAATCTCTATTATCTCTGATAGGGATGGCAGATTTATTTCAAGATTCTGGCAGACATTACAGCAAGCATTAGGAACTCGTCTAGACATGAGTACTGCCTATCATCCACAAACTGATGGGCAGAGCGAAAGGACGATACAAACGCTTGAAGACATGCTACGAGCATGTGTTATTGATTTTGGAAACAGTTGGGATCGACATCTACCGTTAGCAGAATTTTCCTACAACAACAGCTACCATTCAAGCATTGAGATGGCGCCGTTTGAAGCACTTTATGGTAGAAAGTGCAGGTCTCCGATTTGTTGGAGTGAAGTGGGGGATAGACAGATTACGGGTCCGGAGATTATACAAGAAACTACCGAGAAGATCATCCAAATTCAACAACGGTTGAAAACCGCCCAAAGTCGACAAAAGAGCTACGCTGACATTAAAAGAAAAGATATAGAATTTGAAATTGGAGAGATGGTCATGCTTAAAGTTGCACCTTGGAAAGGCGTTGTTCGATTTGGTAAACGAGGGAAATTAAATCCAAGGTATATTGGACCATTCAAGATTATTGATCGTGTCGGACCAGTAGCTTACCGACTAGAGTTACCTCAACAACTCGCGGCTGTACATAACACTTTCCACGTCTCGAATTTGAAGAAATGTTTTGCTAGAGAAGATCTCACTATTCCGTTAGATGAAATCCAAATCAACGAAAAACTTCAATTCATCGAAGAACCCGTCGAAATAATGGATCGTGAGGTTAAAAGACTTAAGCAAAACAAGATACCAATTGTTAAGGTTCGATGGAATGCTCGTAGAGGACCCGAGTTCACCTGGGAGCGTGAAGATCAGATGAAGAAGAAATACCCGCATCTATTTCCAGAAGATTCGTCAACACCTTCAACAACTTAAAATTTCGGGACGAAATTTATTTAACGGGTAGGTACTGTAGTGACCCGAACTTTTCCATGTTTATATATATTAATTGAGATTGATATTTACATGATTAAATGTTTTCAACATGTTAAGCAATCAAACTTGTTAAGACTTGATTAATTGAAATATGTTTCATATAGACAATTGACCACCCAAGCTGACCGGTGATTCACGAACGTTAAAACTTGTAAAAACTATATGATGACATATATATGGATATATATATAGTTAACATGATACTATGATAAGTAAACATATCATTAAGTATATTAACAATGAACTACATATGTAAAAACAAGACTACTAACTTAATGATTTTTAAACGAGACATATATGTAACGATTATCGTTGTAAAGACATTTAATGTATATATATATATCATATTAAGAGATATTCATACATGATAATATCATGATAATATAATAATTTAAAATCTCATTTGATATTATAAACATTGGGTTAACAACATTTAACAAGATCGTTAACCTAAAGGTTTCAAAACAACACTTACATGTAACGACTAACGATGACTTAACGACTCAGTTAAAATGTATATACATGTAGTATTTTAATATGTATTTATACACTTTTGAAAGACTTCAATACACTTATCAAAATACTTCTACTTAACAAAAATGCTTACAATTACATCCTCATTCAGTTTCATCAACAATTCTACTCGTATGCACCCGTATTCGTACTCGTACAATACACAGCTTTTAGATGTATGTACTATTGGTATATACACTCCAATGATCAGCTCTTAGCAGCCCATGTGAGTCACCTAACACATGTGGGAACCATCATTTGGCAACTAGCATGAAATATCTCATAAAATTACAAAAATATGAGTAATCATTCATGACTTATTTACATGAAAACAAAATTACATATCCTTTATATCTAATCCATACACCAACGACCAAAAACACCTACAAACACTTTCATTCTTCAATTTTCTTCATCTAATTGATCTCTCTCAAGTTCTATCTTCAAGTTCTAAGTGTTCTTCATAAATTTCAAAAGTTCTAGTTTCATAAAATCAAGAATACTTTCAAGATTGCTAGCTCACTTCCAATCTTGTAAGGTGATCATCCAACCTCAAGAAATCTTTGTTTCTTACAGTAGGTTATCATTCTAATACAAGGTAATAATCATATTCAAACTTTGGTTCAATTTCTATAACTATAACAATCTTATTTCAAGTGATGATCTTACTTGAACTTGTTTTCGTGTCATGATTTTGCTTCAAGAACTTTGAGCCATCCAAGGATCCATTGAAGCTAGATCCATTTTTCTCTTTTCCAGTAGGTTCATCCAAGGAACTTAAGGTAGTAATGATGTTCATAACATCATTCGATTCATACATATAAAGCTATCTTATTCGAAGGTTTAAACTTGTAATCACTAGAACATAGTTTAGTTAATTCTAAACTTGTTCACAAACAAAAGTTAATCCTTCTAACTTGACTTTTAAAATCAACTAAACACATGTTCTATATCTATATGATATGCTAACTTAATGATTTAAAACCTGGAAACACGAAAAACACCGTAAAACCGGATTTACGCCGTCGTAGTAACACCGCGGGCTGTTTTGGGTTAGTTAATTAAAAACTATGATAAACTTTGATTTAAAAGTTGTTATTCTGAGAAAATGATTTTTATTATGAACATGAAACTATATCCAAAAATTATGGTTAAACTCAAAGTGGAAGTATGTTTTCTAAAATGGTCATCTAGACGTCGTTCTTTCGACTGAAATGACTACCTTTACAAAAACGACTTGTAACTTATTTTTCCGACTATAAACCTATACTTTTTCTGTTTAGATTCATAAAATAGAGTTCAATATGAAACCATAGCAATTTGATTCACTCAAAACGGATTTAAAATGAAGAAGTTATGGGTAAAACAAGATTGGGTAATTTTTCTCATTTTAGCTACGTGAAAATTGGTAACAAATCTATTCCAACCATAACTTAATCAACTTGTATTGTATATTATGTAATCTTGAGATACCATAGACACGTATACAATGTTTCGACCTATCATGTCGACACATCTATATATATTTCGGAACAACCATAGACACTCTATATGTGAATGTTGGAGTTAGCTATACAGGGTTGAGGTTGATTCCAAAATATATATAGTTTGAGTTGTGATCAATACTGAGATACGTATACACTGGGTCGTGGATTGATTCAAGATAATATTTATCGATTTATTTCTGTACATCTAACTGTGGACAACTAGTTGTAGGTTACTAACGAGGACAGCTGACTTAATAAACTTAAAACATCAAAATATATTAAAAGTGTTGTAAATATATTTTGAACATACTTTGATATATATGTATATATTGTTATAGGTTCGTGAATCAACCAGTGGCCAAGTCTTACTTCCCGACGAAGTAAAAATCTGTGAAAGTGAGTTATAGTCCCACTTTTAAAATCTAATATTTTTGGGATGAGAATACATGCAGGTTTTATAAATGATTTACAAAATAGACACAAGTACGTGAAACTACATTCTATGGTTGAATTATCGAAATCGAATATGCCCCTTTTTATTAAGTCTGGTAATCTGAGAATTAGGGAACAGACACCCTAATTGACGCGAATCCTAAAGATAGATCTATTGGGCCTAACAAACCCCATCCAAAGTACCGGATGCTTTAGTACTTCGAAATTTATATCATATCCGAAGGGTGTCCCGGAATGATGGGGATATTCTTATATATGCATCTTGTTAATGTCGGTTACCAGGTGTTCACCATATGAATGATTTTTATCTCTATGTATGGGATGTGTATTGAAATATGAAATCTTGTGGTCTATTATTATGATTTGATATATATAGGTTAAACCTATAACTCACCAACATTTTTGTTGACGTTTTAAGCATGTTTATTCTCAGGTGATTATTAAGAGCTTCCGCTGTCGCATACTTAAATAAGGACGAGATTTGGAGTCCATGCTTGTATGATATTGTGTAAAAACTGCATTCAAGAAACTTATTTTGTTGTAACATATTTGTATTGTAAACCATTATGTAATGGTCGTGTGTAAACAGGATATTTTAGATTATCATTATTTGATAATCTACTTAAAGCTTTTTAAACCTCTATTGATGAAATAAAGGTTATGGTTTGTTTAAAAATGAATGCAGTCTTTGAAAAACGTCTCATATAGAGGTCAAAACCTCGCAACGAAATCAATTAATATGGAACGTTTTTAATCAATAAGAACGGGACATTTCATATATAGCAATTGCCGAATATGTTGGTCGGTGAGCACCGTAATCGGATGTGCTTGAAAATATTTGCGTAGGCGGCGGGAAGTGATGACGAGCGCATATACCAGCTTTTCTATGGGGAGGTAGTTTAACTCACTTCCTGACAGTGCTTTACTGATGAAGTATATGCGCATTTAAGCATCTCCTCGTTCGGCGACAACGACGGAACTAACAGCTTCTTTAGATACAGCAAGGTAAAGTATCAAAGTTTTGCCAGTGATAGTGAAAGGACCCGTTCATATACATTATAAACGATTCACAATAGTTGATTACATCGCGAGGTATTTGACCTCTATATGATACATTTTACAAACATTGTATTCGTTTATAAAAGACAAACTTTCTTTACATCGAAAATTGACGGGCATGCATACCATTTCATAATATCCATTATCCAATTATAAATTGACTTAATAGTAATATTTGATGAACTCAATGACTCGAATGCAACGTTCTTCGAAATATGCCATGAAAGACTCCAAGTAATATCTTTAAAACAAGCAAATGCACAGCGGAAGATTTCTTTTATACCTGAGAATAAACATGCTTTAAAGTGTCAACCAAAAGGTTGGTGAGTTCATTAGTTTATCATAATCATTCATTTTAATCATTTTAATAGACCACAAGAATTTCATTTCCAGTTCTCATAAATATACGTCCCATGCATAGAGACAAAAATCATTCATATGGATTGAACACCTGGTAACTGACATTAACAAGATGCATATAAGAATATCCCATATCATTCCGGGAAATTCTTCAGATATGATAAAAAAAACTCGAAGTACTAAAGCATCTGGTACTTTAGATGGGGTTCGTTAGGCCCAATAGATCTATCTTTAGGATTCGCATCAATTAGGTGTGCACTAATTCTCAAAATTAGTGATGTTCCCTAATTCTTAGGCTACCAAGCAAAAAGGGGCATATTCGGCTTCGATCATTCAACCATATAATGTAGTTTCGATTACTTGTGTCTATTTCGTAAAACATTTATAAAAATTGCGCATGTATTCTCAGCCCAAAAATATAAAGGGTAAAAAGGCAAATGAAACTCACCATACTGTATATCGTAGTAAGAATACATATAACGTCATTGAACAAAAGGGTAATCATATATATCAAGATTATGATAAGGCTACTCCGAATGAAAAATCGAAGTTGTCTTGCGAGAGCTGTGATAGAATTTGCTACTTTGAAAAGGAATTGCAAAGTTATTTTTGCTAATAAATGTTAAAGGATCTGACACAGATCTGTGTTGAATTATGACTTTGGTTTTGAGAGCTTTTTAAGTACATAACTGTAGGTAATATGTGGTTGGATCATCATCTCGATTGCTCATTATTTGAAGTGTCTTCAGAAATTTTCGAAGGGTTTGAACACAGATTGTAATCATTAATATACATTTGATGTTCCAACACAGTTTTGAAGTCAAAGCATAGCTTTGAAAGATATAGGAATCTAAAAGTGATGGTACCAGTTATATCTCGAATTGAATTCTGAGGTTTCAAAATTAGAATATATAATTGAGTTTGAATGAGTATGGTTATTTTGATTTCTATGAAAGAATGTATAGTATTGTGAAAGTAGGAAGTATAGTTGATAATTTGCTTAATCATATTCGAAGAATGTAACATATTAATTGTGAATATATATATATATATATATATATATATATATCTCTCGGGTATTACCTACCCAGTAAAAAAATTTCACAATTAATATTTTGATCAAAAGAATTTTATTACAGTCTTTATGAAAATATATATGTATATATTCTCTTCAGATGTAACATAGATTTTAATGAGTTAACACTAAACTAAACTCATTCAATTTACGGTTGGAACTAGAATTGAATAATCCCTAGAAGGCTTTAGAGATTACATAGGTATTTCTTCAATAATACTGAAACTATGAATCAATACTTCGTTATTTGTTGAGGCATGATGTTGGTTTTCATTAAATTCTTGTAAACTTCGCAAAGTACGAATGATGTTATCTGAAAAGTTTTGGGTACATCGATGATGAAAGTGTAAAATCAAATATATACTTGATTTATTATGAATTGGAATTTGTTGAATTGAGACAGAGATTATAGCTAACGATGGTTAAGTTGCGGGCGAAAGACGTACATTATTAAATATTTGTAATATGAATTAACCGAGTAGTTAAGATTCACACACAATAGCTTAGCACGGAAAGACTTATTTTTATTTCAATATATATATATATATATATATATATATATATATACATATAATTTCTTCAGAGGGAATGAGTTAATTCTTCGTAACTCGTTGATACAATATACGCGTTATTGATTCATAATGATGTCCACAGTGATTCTTGAACTGACGGAGTTTTGTGATGTTACGGGTGCTGCTGATTCTGACGATGCTGACGGCACTGACTGTGATGGTGATGCTAACGGTACTGTTGATGTTGTTGGTAAAACAAATCTGGTTTGTAAATCGTGCACCATTCTGGTCAGGGTTTCTACTCTTCCTTCTATCATTTTGGTTCGCTTAACTGGTTTATGGTTAGGGCTAGATTAGATAATCTTTAAGACTTTAGAGATTACATAATCGTCGTGGAATGTTTTTCCAATGAAGTTATGAATTAATACTTCATCAGTTATTGTTGTTGGTACTCCTTAGTATCCATGGTTGCGTATGACATTGATGCTCGTGGAACAGATTGTGAAGTTGAGGTTTTCGACGTGGTTGTGGTTGGAGGTGGTAATGGTACTGTTGGCGTTGATGATGGTGGTACTGGTTATGCTGCTGGTGGTGTTTGTAATCTTTGCACCCTATTCTCCAAAGCCATTACCCGAGCGCAAAGCTCGTTGACTTCTTCTATTACACCGGAGTGATTATCAGTTCGGATGAGCGGATAAATAAAATCTAAAATTTGATGTAATATATAATCATGACGAGATACTCTAGAAATGAAAGAGAAAATGGTGTTTCGGACAGGTTTGCCGTTAAGTGCTTCAGGTTCTTCATCAAGAGGGCAATGTGGTGGATGGAAAGGATAGCCTTCTTCTTGTCTCCAATGATTGAGGAGGCTACGAACCCATCCCCAATTCATCCAGAATAGGTGATGACTGATTGGTTGATCCATTCCGGTCACACTGCTTTCGGAGCTTGAGTAAGATTCCATTTCGGAATCTGAGTGACTTGAACTGATGACAAATTCCATTTCGTACGATTGGATAAAGGATTTTTCGATATAAAATAATTTTCCGGCTATCGGGTGATATTCTATTTACATAGGATATCTATATATATAGATCAAAAGATTTCGTAGATTACGGAGGAATTTGCAGGATATGTCAGGCAAAGTTTAAAGTAACAGATATGATAAGATATGATTTAGCAGATACGCTAAGATATGAATTTTGTCTATACACTACTCATGCAATTAATGTAGCAAGACGTGTCTAGACTATAATGATAAGCAGATGATTTCCGACTAGAAATGATAAGCAAAACTTTTGACATGCAGACACGGTCGAAGTCCAGACTCACTAATGCATCCTAACGACTTATCAGTTAGACACACTAATGCAGACTTGGTTCGCTAAGACCATCGTTTTGATACCAACTGAAAGGACCCGTTCATATACATTATAAATGATTCACAATAGTTGATTACATCGCGAGGTATTTGACCTCTATATGATAAATTTTATAAACATTGTATTCGTTTTTAAAAGACAAACTTTCTTTACATCGAAAATTGACAGGCATGCATACCATTTCATAATATCCATTATCCAATTATAAATTGACTTAATAGTAATCTTTGATTAAATCAATGACTCGAATGCAACGTTCTTCGAAATATGCCATGAAAGACTCCAAGTAATATCTTTAAAACAAGCAAATGCACAGCGGAAGATTTCTTTTATACCTGAGAATAAACATGCTTTAAAGTGTCAACCAAAAGGTTGGTGAGTTCATTAGTTTATCATAATCATTCATTTTAATCATTTTAATAGACCACAAGAATTTCATTTCCAGTTCTCATAAATATACGTCCCATGCATAGAGACAAAAATCATTCATATGGATTGAACACCTGTAATCGACATTAACAAGATGCATATAAGAATATCCCCTATCATTCCGGGAAATCCTTCGGACATGATAAAAAAAACTCGAAATACTAAAGCATCCGGTACCTTGGATGGGGTTCGTTAGGCCCAATAGATCTATCTTTAGGATTCACATCAATTAGGCTGCACTAATTCTCAAAATTAGTGATGTTCCCTAATTCTTAGGCTACCAAGCAAAAAGGGGCATATTCGGCTTCGATCATTCAATCATATAATGTAGTTTCGATTACTTGTGTCTATTTCGTAAAACATTTATAAAAATTGTGCATGTATTCTCAGCCCAAAAATATAAAGGGTAAAAAGGCAAATGAAACTCACCATACTGTATTTCGTAGTAAAAATACATATAACGTCATTGAACAAGTGCAAGGTTGGCCTCGGATTCTCGAACCTATATTAATTATATATATTTATGTGTTGGTCAATATTTGCCTAACAATTTAGGTCAGGTCATAGTGTACCACAATCCTAATGCTCGAGACTAATATGCAAAAGTCAACAAAAGTCAATTTGACTCAAAATGATTTCCAAAATTTATACATGATTATTATATAGTTTAAATATCGTTGTTTTATATTTTTAAACATTTTTAAAAGATTTAATAGAGTAAATAATATAATTCATTTATTAATAAATAAAATTTTATAAAAATATACTTTTATATATCTTAAGTAATAAAGTTCATAAAATATTATGCAAGGTTTTATTAAGGTAATTATATTATTTGTATTATATATTTATTTAATAAAATAACATTGATAATAATAATAAGTAAAATTTGTATTATTTTGTAATAATAATTATTATTATTCTATTAATAAAAATATCAATGTTTATATTTACTAAAAATGATATTATGATAAAATGATAATTCTAATTATGATAACTTTAATATTTACGATATTTTTAATATTAACTTTAAAATAATAATTTTATTTAAAATGATAAAAATAATAATATTTTATAATGACATTTCATTTAAAATGATAATTTTTGTTAAAAAGATAGTTTTAATACTAACGATACTTTTAATAATAGTAATGATTAAAATACTAAGAATGATAATTTTATCTAAATCAATATCTTACAATATTTTAATTTCATCATGTTACTCATACTCATTATTTCCTAATCGATTCGTTTAATAGCTTTTAATTATCTTTTATATCGCGTTCATTTTAATGATAATAATAGTAATCATAATAATTAAGTGTTACTAATATTAGTTTTAATAATATTAATGATAATAAATATTATAATAATCTTAATGATAATACTAATAACTATTTTAATGATAATAATAATAATAATAATAATACTAATTATAATTTTAACAATAAATACGATGGTAATAATAATAAAAATAACAATTTTTAATGGTAATACCTTTTATTGATAATGATAATAATAATAATCATGATAATATTAATAATATTAATATAATAATAATAATAATAATAATAATAATAATAATAATAATAATAATAATAATAATAATAATAATAATAATAATAATAATAATAATAATAATAATAATAATAATAATAATAATAATAATTAGATAAAAACTAGAACGACGATAATAATAATCATTTTTAATAATAATAGAAAAATTCAATTGACTATAACTTCTAATCCATTCATCTAAATCATTCGATATCTAAATGAAAAGTTCTTAATTTTTTGCTATCTTTCCAACAACATGCATATCTTATACCTTATCTCAACTGTATATGTAACTAATTCATGATTCAACATATCCTATCTAATGACAAGATCATAAGTACAAGCGTGCATAATCCTAAATACTCGAGCACTAGTCAGGGATACATTATTAATATGTAAAAGTTAAATTATGAGTGCTTACGTATATATTGAGATTCAATATTGCAGGAAAGGTACGTAGACGCAACGGAGATGATAAAATTAAATTGACCTCACGAGCATACCCATGAACCATACCCATCACCTCCATAGCTATAACCCATAATTTCCTTAGCCCTATCCTACTCGAAAACCAGTTTTGAAATAACTCGCTCATGACCTCGTCGTAGTATTTTTTGTATAATAATAATACTACTATTTAATAATAATAAGATTAATAATATTATTTATTTTAATAATAATAATAATAATAATAATAATAATAATAATTAAAATAAAATAAATATTACGGAGTACACTAGATAGAGGGATAGAAGGATGCATTTAACAAACAGAAACGATCGAGTTTTATAGCCTCAGACTGGACCCCCTTAGCTCCGCGATCGTGGAGCTTTTCAAGCATACACCTCTGCGAGTGTGGAGGTTCCTGTTTCCAGCTCATTCTCAATGAACTTCTTGTGCCGACGGTTTAATATTATATATATATATATATATATATATATATATATATATATATATATATATATATATATATATATATATATATATATATATATATATATATATATAATTAATTATATATTATATTATATTTATACACATAGTTAACTTGTAAATTCAATTTTAATGACTTATACGTTGTCAATCGACTTATGTCCTGGTTCTGGTTTTTCAAACGAAGTCTCGTACGCTTAGAAAACTAGCATTTTATGTTTAGTGACTCGTACCTTTATATATGACAAGACTCAAATCAATGAAAAATAATCCAACTCAATGTGTAGCTTATTCATTTGAGTGTTTTGGTCGTTTACTTCTTTAAATCAAAGTCTAGTTGTTTACTAAAATACGTTTAATAATATCGAAACGTTTTATATTTAATTTATACATTAACGCGTTTGTAAAATATATATATATATATATATATATATATATATATATATATATATATATATATATATATATATATATATATATATATTCTTACTTAAGAATATAATTTTGTATATCTTATATATAATTGAAATATCTATCTAATTTATATTTCAAAGTTAAAATGTTTAAGTAATAGAAAATATTATGTCGTATCACGTTTTATGTTTTTGAAACAATATATATATATACATATATATATATACATATATATATATACATATACATATATATATATATATATATATATATATATATATATATATATATATATATATATATATATATATATATATATATATATATATATATATATATATATATATATATATATATATATATATATATAATTTATGATATAAAGCTTTAATTAAGTTTCTTAAAACTTATGAACAATTTGTCTTATAAAATGTTTCACTAATAAAGTTCCTTAAAGATTGTTTTTGTACGTTTGAAACAATATTAAATAAATATGAAAACTTTATTTTCCAAAGCAAAGTATTTTTAAGAATCATTTTACTAAAAAGTTATATTAGTAGAGGTTGTTATATCGTAAAACATTTTAGAGAAATAAAATTAAATATACTTTTCATAGGTTTCAAGTTCTTAACGTTTGTTGGGGCAACGTGATATAAAGTCTAAAGGTTAGACAAATGTACAAAATCACCTTAATGTAAAATGTCGATACCCAATGTCTAAGTTATTTACATTCCACATTCCAACTTTAAAATGATAATCATAATAGTTATCTTATTAATATCACGAGGAAAATGTTGTAAAGTATGAATTTAGAATCAAATAAGAATCTTCACTAACTCTTGTCTAGTTCTCGTTAGTTGACACTTTGTTCTTATTTTTAAAATCACTTTACCATTTTCCGAATATGGTTAAAAAGGAAAGGTTTCCTAAATTAAAGTGGACCTCCTAATAGGGACTCGTAGCCATAATTCAATGTATCTGATAATTCAATCATTTGATATTATCTTTTAATTCTGCCGATAATTATTTTAAATATATTTTAAAACAAATACGTTCATGTAAAGTATTATACGTCTAATACTTTGTTAATATTTTTAGGTTATAATATATATATATATATATATATATATATATATATATATATATATACATATACATATACATATATAATCATATCCGTTCATATAATGGTTCGTGAATCATTGGAATCTGGTCGAGGTTAAATGAATGTATGAACATAGTTTAAAATCCTTGAGATTCAACTTAACAAACTTTTGCTTATCGTGTCGAAATGATATAAAGATAAAGTTTAAATTTGTTTGGAAATTTGCGGGTCGTCACAGATAGGGGTTGTTAGCGTTGGGAGATTTTTGAGGAGCGCTTTCATTTCCTAGAATGCCTTTTCTGCCTCATCATTCCATTTGAAATCTGACTTTTTGGCGCAATCTTTCAAGGTATGAAAGAATGGGAGCGATCTTTCTGCGGCTTTAGAAAGGAATCGCGTTAATGCGGCTAACTTCTCATTGGGGCTTTGAACTTGCTTTTTTGTTTTAGGAGAAGGCAACTTTTCAATCGCTTCTATTTTCTTTGGGTTCGCTTTGATTCCTCGCGGAGTTACGATGTGCCTTAAAAAGTTTCCTTCTTCTTCCTCGAAGCTACACTTAGCGGGTTTAAGCTTCATATTGATGCTTCTGAGCATGTTAGACGTTTCAAGGATGTCTGCTAGCAACTGCTCCTCAGTGTTACTTTTGATGACAAGTTCGTCGACGTACGCCTCAAGGTTGCGCCCAATTTTCTTAGCGAACGATGTATCTATGGTGCGCTGATAGGTAGCTCCCGTGTTCCTTAGCCCAAAGGGCATCTTGGTGTAGTAATATATCCCTTGGTCTGTGTGGAATGCGGTTTTCTCTTCATCCTCTTCAGCCATTTGTATTTGGTGCTACCCTTTGTAGGCATCCAGGAAGCACTTAAATCGGAAACTAGCAAGTGACTCGACCTTCCAGTCTATCTCTGGAAATGGATAGTTGTCTTTGGGGCAAGCTTTGCTAATGTCTTTAAAATTGAAGTCTCCACGTTCCATTTGACTTAGCCACTAAGACGGGGTTGGCTACCCATGTCTGGTAGTTCACTTTGCGTAATATATTAGCTTTGACCAGCTTGTCGACTTTTCTACGCAACCATTCGCTTCTGTCGGGCACCATCGGCCGCTTCTTCTATTTGATAGGAGTCAGAATGGTGCTAGCACGGAGATAATGTTGCGCTATCTCTCGTGGTACCCCGGTCATGTCGGCGTCGCGCCAACAGAACACGTCTGAGTTGGAAATGAGTATATTTTTCAGTTTCTCTTTAATTTCCTGTGTTAGATTTCCTCCTATCTTTACCTTTTGTTCTGGATACTCGGGGTTAACTACGACCCACCATTCATTCGTTCCTTTCTCTTCGGGGGAAGCGTTCCTTTTATCGGTGACAGATGCGCACAAGGCATCCAGCAGTGTTGATTAAAGGGTGGCGATTCCTCGTTCTGTTGGAAATCGGACCATCCCATGGATTGTGGATGGTATAGCGCCAAACTTTTGGATGAAGGTTCTTCCCAATATAGCATTATATCTAGAGTACGAGCACACTACGCAAAATTCTACGCTCTCGGTGCGCTTTTTCAACTTGTCTTTGCTGTCTCTCAGTTCCAACCTCAGGTCTAAAATTCCGATAGGCCACGCTGACTCTCCTGAAAACCCAGATAGGGCTGTGGTTGGAGGCTTAATAGTCTGCATAATCGGTGTGGGCAACTGTCGGAAGCAATGCTCGTACATGATGTCAACACTACTTTCGTTGTCCATGTGAAGGCGCTTCACACCATGGCCTGATTCGGGTAAGTATATATGTACCACAATGGGCATGCAGGAAGTGTTGAACACTCGGACGGTAGGGAAAGATATCTCTATCGCCTCCAAATTTCCGCCAGCGCCAACTTTGCGCTTGGTTCCTAGCTGCTGTTGGCAGCTGGCCATTGAATGCACTTTATTCTTTCGTAACAGATGCCTGTATAGAACAAGTAAGTGAGTAGTGGACATACAGAGAAAATATTAAATCAAAACCTTTTAACGTGTGTGTCCCACGGATGGCGCCAAATGATCAAGCATAGAATAATCAGATCGGGTCCGGTCCATGCTTGACATCAAAGAAGGGGATTTAAGGGTCAATTGGGTTTAACTCTCCGGTCCGGAGTACTGTGAATAGCCCCTTACGAGATGAGGATCTCAGCAGGGGTGGTTAAACATAGACCCACCATCGACAGGTTTTCCGGTTAACGATGGATCACGCCGGGTTATAGGTTTTATGTTCATAAAATGTTACCTATATATTAAGAGTGTCTAGTAGAGTGATATATGTCCGGTAGCACGGGTATAATTGCGCTATATAGATAGTTCAGCTAGTTCGTACCTTAATACCAAAAGTAGTGTGACGACCCGGAAATTTCCGACCAAAATTTAAACTTAATCTTTATATGATTTCAACACGATAAGGAAAGTCTGTAATGTTGAGTCTCAACATTTTTGAACTATTTCATTTATGTAATTGACTTTCGACCATTCTCGACGATTCACGAACAATTAATTGTAAATAGTTATGTGTGTGTATATATACATATATATATATATAAATAGAAATTGGAAAAATAATTGAAACATTATATGTCGTTGTATTTAAAATTAATTATGTAAAATAAAAATAAAAATAAGATATTATAATTAAAGCATAACTATATATAAATAAAGTGTATTAAAAATATATATTAAATGATTGTAATACTCGTTGGACGTTTCGATTATTATTCCTAGAAGTTTAATTCGAACTTATATGATTTTAGAATAAACGGTGAACCGAAAATGAGTTCTATAAATTTTAGGCTTACTAAAAATGTAATTAGGATCTAGTTATTAAATTTTAACACTTTTTATATTTCACCCATAAATGAGAGGGACAGTTGATGTATTTTTTATTTAATAAATTAATGATCGAATTTTATACCATAATGACCCAAATAAATGAAGATACTTAATTTAAAAATATGAGATTTTTCTAAGTACTTTTTATCCACTACTGATTTAACAACGGGGTACTATTTAGCAGTCCTTGAAAACTGTCGGTAAGATATTTAAATTAAAAGCACGTTTATTATTAATAATATTATTATATTATATTTATAATTCAATTTGATTGAATCCGTGAACTTAAATTGACATTTACTATTCTATTACTGTGCTTGTGCTTTACTGTTTTTCTCGATTCAGTGTACATGTTTACCATATTATAACTATTGTAAAATATTATATTATATGTAAAGTTATATATATATATATATATATATATATATATATATATATATATATATATATATATATATATATATATATATATATATACACACACACACAACATATATGGAATTAGAATAAAAATATGATTACACATATTCTTCTTATTCATGTCAAATGCCATTCTCACTTCCTCCATCATTTAGTCACCCGGCAAACCGAGAACCATCATCCAGAACACCACCACTCGTTTGTTTGTTTTCATGGGTAATCGACTCAAACCATGACTATAACTCCACCTTCTTCACCTCTCTTCTTCGTAAACCCACTTCACCATGAACATCACTGCCTCACCACCAAGGCCACATGACACCAAGAACAAGTAACCACCCTATGATCACCATTAATAAAACCGCTTATGTTTCTTCTCCATCAACCCACGACAACCATTTAACCAACGGCCACCTCTACCACACCTGACAACCACCTTTACAAACCACCATAATCGCCATCACCACCATATATTTTTTTTTCTTTCTATTTCAGTCTGCTTCAGCTGCTCGAAACAAGCAGCTTCACTGCTGCATCTGTTCCTTTCTTTTTCTCCTAATTTCAATGACTGATGCTGTTTGTTGCCTTGAACGAAACCACGTGAGCTTTACTTCTATCCAGGTTACTACTACCGTGAATAACGATGATATTAAAATGAAAGGAAGAAGGAAGATGATAAATGATGGAAGAAGATGTTAGATGATGGTGATGCTCGATGATGAAAATTGAGACGATGAACAGTAATGGGTTATGAAAATGGTGATAATTAGATGATGATTAGATTAGGAAGATGATATAGATGATGATGATGAGCATATTTCGTCATAAATTTATGATATAATGGTTTCACGATGGTGATTATTTTTAAGAAGAAGAAGATGGCAGTCAGAATTAAGGGTTAAAGGAGATTAACCTATGTTTAATTTTAGAAAAACCAAATAGCTTGGATGGTTAGGGGTGTTTGTGATTTTCTAGAGGTTCTAGGTTCGAACATAGGCCATTACAATAATTTTTTTTATTAATTACAAGAGAAACTACTGTGGGCCGTGGGCCTTGGAACTCGTTTAGGTATTTGGGTTGAGATCTAAGTGTTGTTGGGCTGTTAGTTAATTATGCTGTGACCTTACTTGGGCCTAATCAATGGCTGCAATCATTTGGCCTATTATGATTTTCGATTAAGCCTTGAGAAGAAGATGAGAACGAGATAAATAAATATCGGGTTCAAATAGAAACAGAAAAATAGAAATGGTGCCATGGCTTAAGAGTGTTTTGGGTGATTGGGAGGTCGTGGGTTCGAGTCTTGTTTGATGCATTTTTTTTTAAAGAAGCTTGGAAAGGGGTATATGAAAGGACCCGTCCTAATCTGTAGTGACCCGAACTTTTCCATGTTTATATATATTAATTGAGATTGATATTTACATGATTAAATGTTTCCAACATTTTAAGCAATCAAACTTGTTAAGACTTGATTAATTGAAATATGTTTCATATAGACAATTGACCACCCAAGTTGACCGGTGATTCACGAACGTTAAAACTTGTAAAAACTATATGATGACTTATATATGGATATATATATATAGTTAACATGATACTATGATAAGTAAACATATCATTAAGTATATTAACAATGAACTACATATGTAAAAACAAGACTACTAACTTAATGATTTTTAAACGAGACATATATGTAACGATTATCGTTGTAAAGACATTTAATGTATATATATCATATTAAGAGATATTCATACATGATAATATCATGATAATATAATAATTTAAAATCTCATTTGATATTATAAACATTGGGTTAACAACATTTAACAAGATCGTTAACCTAAAGGTTTCAAAACAACACTTACATGTAACGACTAACGATGACTTAACGACTCAGTTAAAATGTATATATATGTAGTGTTTTAATATGTATTTATACACTTTTGAAAGACTTCAATACACTTATCAAAATACTTCTACTTAACAAAAATGCTTACAATTACATCCTCGTTCAGTTTCATCAACAATTCTACTCGTATGCACCCGTATTCGTACTCGTACAATACACAGCTTTTAGATGTATGTACTATTGGTATATACACTCCAATGATCAGCTCTTATCAGCCCATGTGAGTCACCTAACATATGTGGGAACCATCATTTGACAACTAGCATGAAATATCTCATAAAATTACAAAAATATGAGTAATCATTCATGACTTATTTACATGAAAACAAAATTACATATCCTTTATATCTAATCCATACACCAATGACCAAAAACACCTACAAACACTTTCATTCTTCAATTTTATTCATCTAATTGATCTCTCTCAAGTTCTATCTTCAAGTTCTAAGTGTTCTTCATATATTCTACAAGTTCTAGTTACATAAAATCAAGAATACTTTCAAGTTTGCTAGCTCACTTCCAATCTTGTAAGGTGATCATCCAACCTCAAGAAATCTTTGTTTCTTACAGTAGGTTATCATTCTAATACAAGGTAATAATCATATTCAAACTTTGGTTCAATTTCTATAACTATAACAATCTTATTTCAAGTGATGATCTTACTTGAACTTGTTTTCGTGTCATGATTCTGCTTCAAGAACTTCGAGCCATCCAAGGATCCGTTGAAGCTAGATCCATTTTTCTCTTTTCCAGTAGGTTTATCCAAGGAACGTAAGGTAGTAATGATGTTCATAACATCATTCGATTCATACATATAAAGCTATCTTATTCGAAGGTTTAAACTTGTAATCACTAGAACATAGTTTAGTTAATTCTAAACTTGTTTGCAAACAAAAGTTAATCCTTCTAACTTGACTTTTAAAATCAACTAAACACATGTTCTATATCTATATGATATGCTAACTTAATGATTTAAAACCTGGAAACACGAAAAACACCGTAAAATCGGATTTACGCCGTCGTAGTAACACCGCGGGCTGTTTTGGGTTAGTTAATTAAAAACTATGATAAACTTTGATTTAAAAGTTGTTATTCTGAGAAAAATATTGTTATTATGAACATGAAATTAAATCCAAAAATTATGGTTAAACTCAAAGTGGAAGTATGTTTTCTAAAATGGTCATCTAGACGTCGTTCTTTTGACTGAAATGACTACCTTTACAAAAACGACTTGTAACTTATTTTTCCGACTTTAAACCTATACTTTTTCTATTTAGATTCATAAAATAGAGTTCAATATGAAACCATAGCAATTTGATTCACTCAAAACGGATTTAAAATGAAGAAGTTATGGGTAAAACAAGATTGGATAATTTTTCTCATTTTAGCTACGTGAAAATTGGTAACAAATCTATTCCAACCATAACTTAATCAACTTGTATTGTATATTATGTAATCTTGAGATACCATAGACACGTATACAATGTTTCAACCTATCATGTCGGCACATCTATATATATTTCGGAACAACCATAGACACTCTATATGTAAATGTTGGAGTTAGCTATACAGGGTTGAGGTTGATTCCAAAATATATATAGTTTGAGTTGTGATCAATACTGAGATACGTATACACTGGGTCGTGGATTGATTCAAGATAATATTTAGCGATTTATTTCTGTACATCTAACTGTGGACAACTAGTTGTAGGTTACTAACGAGGACAGCTGACTTAATAAACTTAAAACATCAAAATATATTAAAAGTGTTGTAAATATATTTTGAACATACTTTGATATATATGTATATATTGTTATAGGTTCGTGAATCAACCAGTGGCCAAGTCTTACTTCCCGACGAAGTAAAAATCTGTGAAAGTGAGTTATAGTCCCACTTTTAAAATCTAATATTTTTGGGATGAGAATACATGCAGGTTTTATAAATGATTTACAAAATAGACACAAGTACGTGAAACTACATTCTATCGTTGAATTATCGAAATCGAATATGCCCCTTTTTATTAAGTCTGGTAATCTAAGAATTAGGGAACAGACACCCTAATTGACGTGAATCCTAAAGATAGATCTATTGGGCCTAACAAACCCCATCCAAAGTACCGGATGCTTTAGTACTTCGAAATTTATATCATATCCGAAGGGTGTCCCGGAATGATGGGGATATTCTTATATATGCATCTTGTTAATGTCGGTTACCAGGTGTTCACCATATGAATGATTTTTATCTCTATGTATGGGATGTGTATTGAAATATGAAATCTTGTGGTCTATTATTATGATTTGAAATATATAGGTTAAACCTATAACTCACCAACATTTTTGTTGACGTTTTAAGCATGTTTATTCTCAGGTGATTATTAAGAGCTTCCGCTGTCGCATACTTAAATAAGGACGAGATTTGGAGTCCATGCTTGTATGATATTGTGTAAAAACTGCATTCAAGAAACTTATTTTGTTGTAACATAATTGTATTGTAAACCATTATGTAATGGTCGTGTGTAAATAGGATATTTTAGATTATCATTATTTGATAATCTACGTAAAGCTTTTTAAACCTTTATTGATGAAATAAAGGTTATGGTTTGTTTTAAAATGAATGCAGTCTTTGAAAAACGTCTCATATAGAGGTCAAAACCTCGCAACGAAATCAATTAATATGGAACGTTTTTAATCAATAAGAACGGGACATTTCAGTTGCTATCCGAGCGTTGGTCTTAGAGAACCAGAATTTTGCATTAGTGTGTCTTATCGAGTTTGTTAGGATGCATTAGTGAGTCTGGACTTCGACCGTGTTTACTTAAAAAATGATTGCTTAACAAATTTTGTTGGAAACTATATATTTTTAACATGTGAATATTATGTGATATATTAATCTCTTAACGCGTTTGATATTATGTGATAGATGTCTACCTCTAGAACAAGTCCCATTGACTCACCTAATAATAATGAAGAGTCAAATGTAAATTGGAATGATTCGTGGACTGATTCACAAGTTCCCGAAGAGGAACCGGAAGAAGAGTCGGAACCGGAAGAAGAGTCGGAACCGGAAGAAGAATCGGAACCGGAAGAAGAATCGGAACCGGTGGGGGAAATAATAAAACGGTTAAGTAAAAGAAAATCCTCAACCAACCGACCAAGGTTAATTATGGTCAATGGTGTTTCCGCCAAGGAAGCAAAATATTGGGAGGATTACCAATTCTCCGATGAATCGGATTCCGACGAGAATTCCGATGATGTTATAGAAATTACCCCAACTGAATTTAAAAAGGCAAAAGAAAATAATAAGGGAAAGGGCATAAAAATAGAGAAATCTAATTCCAACCCCGATGAACTTTATATGTATCGTCAACCCCCGAAGTCCTTAAGTTGTAACAATGACCCGGGAACCTCTAAACCACCAGGTTTTTCTAAACCAATGTGGAAAACGACGGCTCGTATTAGGGGAACATCATATATCCCTAGAAACTTGGCAAAACGAACCAAAACCGAAGAAGAAGAAACAAGCGAGTCGGAATAAGATAGTTGTATTCATGTGGTGTAATATATGTAATATAGTGTGCTTATGCTTTATGATATATGTAAAAATTGCTTGTATTAATAAGTATTTTTTTTATGAATCTAACTCTTATCTATTTTACAGTATAAAAACACAAAATGGATAGACAACCCAATATTTTAAGAGACCTACCCGGAGACATGATTGATGAAATCTTGTCTAGAGTCGGTCAGAATTCTTCGGCACAACTATTTAAGGCGAGATCAGTTTGTAAGACATTCGAAGAACGTTCCAAGAATGCCTTGGTTTATAAAAGGCTTTCGTTTGAAAGATGGGGGATATCACATTGGGAAATCCATAAGTTACGATGTGTTTACTTTGATGCATATATTGCGGGAAACCCAAATGCTATTTTACGCAATGGGTTAAGAAATTATTTTGACTCAATATATCCGAATATTGGACTTCGTGATTTAGAAAAAGCGGCTAACATGTAACATAAAGAAGCATGTTATGCTTACGGATTAGTAATGTTCGCTTCTCACCAAAGTGAGAACAAGAACATCAGGCTACAACTATTAAACAAAATGTTTCCACAAGTGACGGAGTCGGTAATTGGGGTAAGAAATGAGGTTTTTAGATTGTTACGGGACTGTTGAACATTACGTAACCCTCGTCCCTTTGACGACGTTACAACACGCTGTCTTATCAACGGCCATAAGCGTTATGTTCCACAAGACCAAGGATGGGAAGTAATCCTAGTAAAACCAGAATGCATGACTTGTTTCTGGACGTATGAATTACGTGTCTTTATTGCCTTTGCTGAACGACTTGTGTGCTAGCTAGAATTATCTTTACAACCATCTTGTATCAAATTTATTGTATGCTATATTTCATGCTATATGTAAAATAAGCGGTATTGTAAGTTTGTAAAATATTGTGTAAAAGTTTGAACGCGAAATATTATTATAATCAGTTTTTCATATAGAATTGTATATTAGCTACTAAGTATGAACTTAACGGGTAGGTATTACCTAAAATTTAAACTTATAAAACGCTAATATGAAGAAAAAGCTTTTATAAATGAGTTCATATTATGCTACGAAATACTATTAACTACTCTTAATATTCTGTATGATTAACTTGTTCCATTTGACTATTTTGAAGGAAATGGCACCAACTACTCGACACACCGTGAATATGAATGAAGAGGAATTCCGTACTTATCTAGCTTCAAACATAGCCGCAGTACAGGCTGCGCTACATACCAACAATAACCTTGGATCTAGCAGTACAGGAAATCGTGTAGGATGCACCTACAAAGAATTCACTGCCTGCAAACCTTTAGAATTTGATGGAACCGAAGGACCGATCGGATTGAAACGGTGGACCGAGAAGGTCGAATCGGTGTTTGCCATAAGTAAGTGTACTGAAGAGGACAAAGTGAAGTACGCTACGCATACCTTCACAGGTTCTGCGTTAACATGGTGGAATACCTATCTAGAGCAAGTGGGACAAGACGATGCGTACGCACTACCGTGGTCAGCATTCAAGCACTTGATGAACGAGAAGTACCGTCCCAGAACCGAGGTCAATAAGCTCAAGACAGAACTTAGAGGGTTACGAACCCAAGGATTTGATATTACCACGTACGAAAGACGATTCACAGAATTGTGCCTATTGTGTCCCGGAGCATTCGAAGATGAGGAAGAGAAGATCGACGCGTTTGTGAAAGGATTACCGAAAAGAATCCAAGAAGATATAAGTTCACACGAGCCCGCCTCCATACAACAGGCATGTAGAATGGCTCACAAACTAGTGAACCAGATTGAAGAAAGAATTAAAGAACAGACTACTGAAGAGGCCAATGTGAAGCAAGTCAAAAGAAAGTGGGAGGAAAACGGTGATAAGAATCACCAATACAACAACAACAGCAATTACAACAATAATCGCAACAATTATCCCAACAATCGCAACATCAATCGCAACTACAACAAACGGCCCAACAACAACAACAACAACAGCAACTACAACAATCATCCCAACAACAATAATAACCGCAACAACAACAACAATCAGAAGCAGCTATGCCAAAGGTGTGAAAAGTATCACTCGGGGTTCTGCACCAAATTTTGCAACAAGTGTAAAAGAAATGGTCATAGCGCGGCGAAGTGTGAGGTCTACGGACCAGGGGTTAATAGAACGAAAGGAACAAATGGTGTCGGAATGAGTAATGGCGGAGCAAGTAGTGTCGGAGCAAGTTATGCCAATGTAGTTTGTTATAAATGTGGAAAACCGGGCCACATTATTAGAAATTGCCCGAACCAGGAGAACACGAATGGACAAGGCCGCGGAAGAGTTTTCAATATTAATGCGGCAGAGGCACAGGAAGACCCGAAGCTTGTTACGGGTACGTTTCTTATTGACAATAAATCTGCTTACGTTTTATTTGATTCGGGTGCGGATAGAAGCTATATGAGTAGAGATTTTTGTGCTAAATTAAGTTGTCCATTGACGCCTTTGGATAGTAAATTTTTACTCGAATTAGCAAATGGTAAATTAATTTCAGCAGATAATATATGTCGGAATCGAGAAATTAAACTGGTTAGCGAAACATTTAAGATTGATTTGATACCAGTAGAGTTAGGGAGTTTTGATGTGATAATCGGTATGGACTGGTTGAAAGAAGTGAAAGCAGAGATCGTTTGTTACAAAAATGCAATTCGCATTATACGAGAAAAAGGAAAACCCTTAATGGTGTACGGAGAAAAGGGCAACACGAAGCTACATCTTATTAGTAATTTGAAGGCACAAAAACTAATAAGAAAAGGTTGCTATGCTATTCTAGCACACGTCGAGAAAGTACAAACTGAAGAAAAGAGCATCAATGATGTTCCCATTGCAAAAGAATTTCCCGATGTATTTCCGAAAGAATTACCGGGATTACCCCCACATCGATCCGTTGAATTTCAAATAGATCTTGTACCAGGAGATGCACCAATAGCTCGTGCTCCTTACAGACTCGCACCCAGCGAGATGAAAGAACTGCAAAGCCAATTACAAGAACTTTTAGAGCGTGGTTTCATTCGACCAAGCACATCACCGTGGGGAGCTCCTGTTTTGTTTGTCAAGAAGAAAGATGGTACATTCAGGTTGTGTATCGACTACCGAGAATTGAACAAACTTACCATCAAGAACCGCTACCCACTACCGAGAATCGACGACTTATTTGATCAACTACAAGGCTCGTCTGTTTATTCAAAGATTGACTTACGTTCCGGGTATCATCAAATGCGGGTGAAAGAAGATGATATTCCAAAGACTACTTTCAGAACACGTTACGGTCATTACGAGTTTATGGTCATGCCGTTTGGTTTAACTAATGCACCAGCTGTGTTCATGGACCTTATGAACCGAGTGTGTGGACCATACCTTGACAAGTTTGTCATTGTTTTCATTGATGACATACTTATTTACTCAAAGAATGACCAAGAACACGGTGAACATTTGAGAAAGGTGTTAGAAGTATTGAGGAAGGAAGAATTGTACGCTAAGTTTTCAAAGTGTGCATTTTGGTTGGAAGAAGTTCAATTCCTCGGTCACATAGTGAACAAAGAAGGTGTTAAGGTGGATCCGGCAAAGATAGAAACTGTTGAAAAGTGGGAAACCCCGAAAACTCCGAAACACATACGCCAGTTTTTAGGACTAGCTGGTTACTACAGAAGGTTCATCCAAGACTTTTCTAGAATAGCAAAACCCTTGACTGCATTAACGCATAAAGGGAAGAAATTTGAATGGAATGATGAACAAGAGAAAGCGTTTCATTTATTGAAGAAAAAGCTAACTACGGCACCTATATTGTCATTGCCTGAAGGGAATGATGATTTTGTGATTTATTGTGACGCATCAAAGCAAGGTATTGGTTGTGTATTAATGCAACGAACGAAGGTGATTGCTTATGCGTCTAGACAATTGAAGATTCACGAACAAAATTATACGACGCATGATTTGGAATTAGGCGCGGTTGTTTTTGCATTAAAGACTTGGAGGCACTACTTATATGGGGTCAAAAGTATTATATATACCGACTACAAAAGTCTTCAACACATATTTAATCAGAAACAACTGAATATGAGGCAGCGTAGGTGGATTGAATTATTGAATGATTACGACTTTGAGATTCGTTACCACCCGGGGAAGGCAAATGTGGTAGCCGATGCCTTGAGCAGGAAGGACAGAGAACCCATTCGAGTAAAATCTATGAATATAATGATTCATAATAACCTTACTACTCAAATAAAGGAGGCGCAACAAGGAGTTTTAAAAGAGGGAAATTTAAAGGATGAAATACCCAAAGGATCGGAGAAGCATCTTAATATTCGGGAAGACGGAACCCGGTATAGGGCTGAAAGGATTTGGGTACCAAAATTTGGAGATATGAGAGATATGGTACTTAGAGAATGAAATGTCCCGTTCTTATTGATTAAAAACGTTCCATATTAATTGATTTCGTTGCGAGGTTTTGACCTCTATATGAGACGTTTTTCAAAGACTGCATTCATTTTAAAACAAATCATAACCTTTATTTCATCAATAAAGGTTAAAAAAGCTTTACGTAGATTATCAAATAATGATAATCTAAAATATCCTGTTTACACACGACCATTACATAATGGTTTACAATACAAATATGTTACAACAAAATAAGTTTCTTGAATGCAGTTTTTACACAATATCATACAAGCATGGACTCCAAATCTCGTCCTTATTTAAGTATGCGACAGCGGAAGCTCTTAATAATCACCTGAGAATAAACATGCTTAAAACGTCAACAAAAATGTTGGTGAGTTATAGGTTTAACCTATATATATCAAATCATAATAATAGACCACAAGATTTCATATTTCAATACACATCCCATACATAGAGATAAAAATCATTCATATGGTGAACACCTGGTAACCGACATTAACAAGATGCATATATAAGAATATCCCCATCATTCCGGGACACCCTTCGGATATGATATAAATTTCGAAGTACTAAAGCATCCGGTACTTTGGATGGGGTTTGTTAGGCCCAATAGATCTATCTTTAGGATTCACGTCAATTAGGGTGTCTGTTCCCTAATTCTTAGATTACCAGACTTAATAAAAAGGAGCATATTCGATTTCGATAATTCAACCATAGAATGTAGTTTCACGTACTTGTGTCTATTTTGTAAATCATTTATAAAACCTGCATGTATTCTCATCCCAAAAATATTAGATTTTAAAAGTGGGACTATAACTCACTTTCACAGATTTTTACTTCGTCGGGAAGTAAGACTTGGCCACTGGTTGATTCACGAACCTATAACAATATATACATATATATCAAAGTATGTTCAAAATATATTTACAACACTTTTAATATATTTTGATGTTTTAAGTTTATTAAGTCAGCTGTCCTCGTTAGTAACCTACAACTAGTTGTCCACAGTTAGATGTACAGAAATAAATCGATAAATATTATCTTGAATCAATCCACAACCCAGTGTATATGTATCTCAGTATTGATCACAACTCAAACTATATATATTTTGGAATCAACCTCAACCCTGTATAGCTAACTCCAACATTCACATATAGAGTGTCTATGGTTGTTCCGAAATATATATAGATGTGTCGACATGATAGGTCGAAACATTGTATACGTGTCTATGGTATCTCAAGATTACATAATATACAATACAATTTGATTAAGTTATGGTTGGAATAGATTTGTTACCAATTTTCACGTAGCTAAAATGAGAAAAATTATCCAATCTTGTTTTACCCATAACTTCTTCATTTTAAATCCGTTTTGAGTGAATCAAATTGCTATGGTTTCATATTGAACTCTATTTTATGAATCTAAACAGAAAAAGTATAGGTTTATAGTCGGAAAAATAAGTTACAAGTCGTTTTTGTAAAGGTAGTCATTTCAGTCGAAAGAACGACGTCTAGATGACCATTTTAGAAAACATACTTTCACTTTGAGTTTAACCATAATTTTTGGATATAGTTTCATGTTCATAATAAAAATCATTTTCTCAGAATAACAACTTTTAAATCAAAGTCTATCATAGTTTTTAATTAACTAACCCAAAACAGCCCGCGGTGTTACTACGACGGCGTAAATCCGGTTTTACGGTGTTTTTCGTGTCTCCAGGTTTTAAATCATTAAGTTAGCATATCATATAGATATAGAATATGTGTTTAGTTGATTTTAAAAGTCAAGTTAGAAGGATTAACTTTTGTTTGCGAACAAGTTTAGAATTAACTAAACTATGTTCTAGTGATTACAAGTTTAAACCTTCGAATAAGATAGCTTTATATGTATGAATCGAATGATGTTATGAACATCATTACTACCTTAATTTCCTTGGATAAACCTACTGTAAAAGAGAAAAATGGATCTAGCTTCAACGGATCCTTGGATGGCTCGAAGTTCTTGAAGCAGAATCATGACACGAAAACAAGTTCAAGTAAGATCATCACTTGAAATAAGATTGTTATAGTTATAGAAATTGAACCAAAGTTTGAATATGATTATTACCTTGTATTAGAATGATAACCTACTGTAAGAAACAAAGATTTCTTGAGGTTGAATGATCACCTTACAAGATTGGAAGTGAGCTAGCAAACTTGAAAGTATTCTTGATTTTATGTAACTAGAACTTGTAGAATATATGAAGAACACTTAGAACTTGAAGATAGAACTTGAGAGAGATCAATTAGATGAAGAAAATTGAAGAATGAAAGTGTTTGTAGGTGTTTTTGGTCGTTGGTGTATGGATTAGATATAAAGGATATGTAATTTTGTTTTCATGTAAATAAGTCATGAATGATTACTCATATTTTTGTAATTTTATGAGATATTTCATGCTAGTTGCCAAATGATGGTTCCCACATGTATTAGGTGACTCACATGGGCTGCTAAGAGCTGATCATTGGAGTGTATATACCAATAGTACATACATCTAAAAGCTATGTATTGTACGAGTACGAATACGGGTGCATACGAGTAGAATTGTTGATGAAACTGAACGAGGATGTAATTGTAAGCATTTTTGTTAAGTAGAAGTATTTTGATAAGTGTATTGAAGTCTTTCAAAAGTGTATAAATACATATTAAAACACTACATGTATATACATTTTAACTGAGTCGTTAAGTCATCGTTAGTCGTTACATGTAAGTGTTGTTTTGAAACCTTTAGGTTAACGATCTTGTTAAATGTTGTTAACCCAATGTTTATAATATCAAATGAGATTTTAAATTATTATATTATCATGATATTATCATGTATGAATATCTCTTAATATGATATATATACATTAAATGTCTTTACAACGATAATCGTTACATATATGTCTCGTTTAAAAATCATTAAGTTAGTAGTCTTGTTTTTACATATGTAGTTCATTGTTAATATACTTTATGATATGTTTTCTTATCATAGTATCATGTTAACTATATATATATCCATATATATGTCATCATATAGTTTTTACAAGTTTTAACGTTCGTGAATCACCGATCAACTTGGGTGGTCAATTGTCTATATGAAACATATTTCAATTAATCAAGTCTTAACAAGTTTGATTGCTTAACTTGTTGGAAACATTTAATCATGTAAATATCAATCTCAATTAATATATATAAACATGGAAAAGTTCAGGTCACTACAGTACCTACCCGTTAAATAAATTTCGTCCCGAAATTTTAAGCTGTTGAAGGTGTTGACGAATCTTTTGGAAATAGATGCGGGTATTTCTTCTTCATCTGATCTTCACGCTCCCAGGTGAACTCGGGTCCTCGACGAGCATTCCATCGAACCTTAACAATTGGTATCTTGTTTTGCTTAAGTCTTTTAACCTCACGATCCATTATTTTGACGGGTTCTTCGATGAATTGGAGTTTTTCGTTGATTTGGATTTCATCTAACGGAATAGTGAGATCTTCTTTAGCAAAACATTTCTTCAAATTCGAGACGTGGAAAGTGTTATGTACAGCTGCGAGTTGTTGAGGTAACTCAAGTCGGTAAGCTACTGGTCTGACACGATCAATAATCTTGAATGGTCCAATATACCATGGATTTAATTTCCCTCGTTTGCCAAATCGAACAACGCCTTTCCAAGGTGCAACTTTAAGCATGACCATCTCTCCAATTCCAATTTCAAATTCTATATCTTTTCTTTTAATGTCAGCGTAGCTCTTTTGTCGACTTTGGGCGGTTTTCAATCGTTGTTGAATTTGGATGATCTTCTCGGTAGTTTCTTGTATAATCTCCGGACCCGTAATCTGTCTATCCCCCACTTCACTCCAACAAATCGGAGACCTGCACTTTCTACCATAAAGTGCTTCAAACGGCGCCATCTCAATGCTTGAATGGTAGCTGTTGTTGTAGGAAAATTCTGCTAACGGTAGATGTCGATCCCAACTGTTTCTGAAATCAATAACACATGCTCGTAGCATGTCTTCAAGCGTTTGTATCGTCCTTTCGCTCTGCCCATCAGTTTGTGGATGATAGGCAGTACTCATGTCTAGACGAGTTCCTAATGTTTGCTGTAATGTCTGCCAGAATCTTGAAATAAATCTGCCATCCCTATCAGAGATAATAGAGATTGGTATTCCATGTCTGGAGATGACTTCCTTCAAATACAGTCGTGCTAACTTCTCCATCTTGTCATCTTCTCTTATTGGCAGGAAGTGTGCTGATTTGGTGAGACAATCAACTATTACCCAAATAGTATCAAAACCACTTGCAGTCCTTGGCAATTTAGTGATGAAATCCATGGTAATGTTTTCCCATTTCCATTCTGGGATTTCGGGTTGTTGAAGTAGACCTGATGGTTTCTGATGCTCAGCTTTGACCTTAGAACACGTCAAACATTCTCCTACGTATTTAGCAACATCGGCTTTCATACCCGACCACCAAAAATGTTTCTTGAGATCCTTGTACATCTTCCCCGTTCCAGGATGTATTGAGTATCTGGTTTTATGAGCTTCTCTAAGTACCATTTCTCTCATATCTCCAAATTTTGGTACCCAAATCCTTTCAGCCCTATACCGGGTTCCGTCTTCCCGAATATTAAGATGCTTCTCCGATCCTTTGGGTATTTCATCCTTTAAATTTCCCTCTTTTAAAACTCCTTGTTGCACCTCCTTTATTTGAGTAGTAAGGTTATTATGAATCATTATATTCATAGATTTTACTCGAATGGGTTCTCTGTCCTTCCTGCTCAAGGCATCGGCTACCACATTTGCCTTCCCCGGGTGGTAACGAATCTCAAAGTCGTAATCATTCAATAATTCAATCCACCTACGCTGCCTCATATTCAGTTGTTTCTGATTAAATATGTGTTGAAGACTTTTGTGGTCGGTATATATAATACTTTTGACCCCATATAAGTAGTGCCTCCAAGTCTTTAATGCAAAAACAACCGCGCCTAATTCCAAATCATGCGTCGTATAATTTTATTCGTGAATCTTCAATTGTCTAGACGCATAAGCAATCACCTTCGTTCGTTGCATTAATACACAACCGAGACCTTGCTTTGATGCGTCACAATAAATCACAAAATCATCATTCCCTTCAGGCAATGACAATATAGGTGCCGTAGTTAGCTTTTTCTTCAATAACTGAAACGCTTTCTCTTGTTCATCATTCCATTCAAATTTCTTCCCTTTATGCGTTAATGCAGTCAAGGGTTTTGCTATTCTGGAAAAGTCTTGGATGAACCTTCTGTTGTAACCAGCTAGTCCTAAAAACTGGCGTATGTGTTTCGGAGTTTTCGGGGTTTCCCACTTTTCAACAGTTTCTATCTTTGCCGGATCCACCTTAATACCTTCTTTGTTCACTATGTGACCGAGGAATTGAACTTCTTCCAACCAAAATGCACACTTTGAAAACTTAGCGTACAATTCTTCCTTCCTCAATACTTCTAACACCTTTCTCAAATGTTCACCGTGTTCTTGGTCATTCTTTGAGTAAATAAGTATGTCATCAATGAAAACAATGACAAACTTGTCAAGGTATGGTCCACATACTCGGTTCATAAGGTCCATGAACACAGCTGGTGCATTAGTTAAACCAAACGGCATGACCATAAACTCATAATGACCGTAACGTGTTCTGAAAGCAGTCTTTGGAATATCATCTTCTTTCACCCGCATTTGATGATACCCGGAACGTAAGTCAATCTTTGAATAAACAGACGAGCCTTGTAGTTGATCAAATAAGTCGTCGATTCTCGGTAGTGGGTAGCGGTTCTTGATGGTAAGTTTGTTCAACTCTCGGTAGTCGATACACAACCTGAATGTACCATCTTTCTTCTTGACAAACAAAACAGGAGCTCCCCACGGTGATGTGCTTGGTCGAATGAAACCACGCTCTAAAAGTTTTTGTAATTGGCTTTGCAGTTCTTTCATCTCGCTGGGTGCGAGTCTGTAAGGAGCACGAGCTATTGGTGCAGCTCCTGGTACAAGATCTATTTGAAATTCAACGGATCGATGTGGGGGTAATCCCGGTAATTCTTTCGGAAATACATCGGGAAATTCTTTTGAAATGGGAACATCATTGATGCTCTTTTCTTCAGTTTGTACTTTCTCGACGTGTGCTAGAACCGCATAGTAACCTTTTCTTATTAGTTTTTGTGCCTTCAAATTACTAATAAGATGTAGCTTCGTGTTGCCCTTTTCTCCGTACACCATTAAGGGTTTTCCTTTTTCTCGTATAATGCGAATTGCATTTTTGTAACAAACGATCTCTGCTTTCACTTCTTTCAACCAGTCCATACCGATTATCACATCAAAACTCCCTAACTCTACTGGTATCAAATCAATCTTAAATGTTTCGCTAACCAGTTTAATTTCTCGATTCCGACATATATTATCTGCTGAAATTAATTTACCATTTGCTAATTCGAGTAAAAATTTACTATCCAAAGGCGTCAATGGACAACTTAATTTAGCACAAAAATCTCTACTCATATAGCTTCTATCCGCACCCGAATCAAATAAAACGTAAGCAGATTTATTATCAATAAGAAACGTACCCGTAACAAGCTCCGGGTATTCCTGTGCCTCTGCCGCATTAATATTGAAAACTCTTCCGCGACCTTGTCCATTCGTGTTCTCCTGGTTCGGGCAATTTCTAATGATGTGGCCTGGTTTTCCACATTTATAACAAACTACATTGGCATAACTTGCTCCGACACTACTTGCTCCGCCATTACTCGTTCCGACACCATTTGTTCCTTTCGTTCTATTAACCCCTGGTCCGTAGACCTCACACTTCGCTGCGCTATGACCATTTCTTTTACACTTGTTGCAAAATTTGGTGCAGAACCCCGAGTGATACTTTTCACACCTTTGGCATAGCTGCTTCTGATTGTTGTTGTTGTTGCGGTTATTATTGTTGTTGGGATGATTGTTGTAGTTGCTGCTGCTGTTGTTGTTGTTGTTGTTGTTGTTGGGTCGTTTGTTGTAGTTGCGATTGATGTTGCGATTGCTGGGATAATTGTTGCGATTATTGTTGTAATTGCTGTTGTTGTTGTATTGGTGATTCTTATCACCGTTTTCCTCCCACTTTCTTTTGACTTGCTTCACATTGGTCTCTTCAGCAGTCTGTTCTTTAATTCTTTCTTCAATCTGGTTCACTAGTTTGTGAGCCATTCTACATGCCTGTTGTATGGAGGTGGGCTCGTGTGAACTTATATCTTCTTGGATTCTTTCCGGTAATCCTTTCACAATCGCGTCGATCTTCTCTTCCTCATCTTCGAACGCTCCCGGACACAATAGGCACAATTCTGTGAATCGTCTTTCGTACGTGGTAATATCAAATCCTTGGGTTCGTAACCCTCTAAGTTCTGTCTTGAGCTTATTGACCTCGGTTCTGGGACGGTATTTCTCGTTCATCAAGTGCTTGAATGCTGACCACGGTAGTGCGTACGCATCGTCTTGTCCCACTTGCTCTAGATAGGTATTCCACCATGTTAACGCAGAACCTGTGAAGGTATGCGTAGCGTACTTCACTTTGTCCTCTTCAGTACACTTACTTATGGCAAACACCGATTCGACCTTCTCGGTCCACCGTTTCAATCCGATCGGTCCTTCGGTTCCATCAAATTCCAAAGGTTTGCAGGCAGTGAATTCTTTGTAGGTGCATCCTACACAATTTCCTGTACTGCTAGATCCAAGGTTATTGTTGGTATGTAGTGCAGCCTGTACTGCGGCTATGTTTGAAGCTAGAAAAGTACGGAATTCCTCTTCATTCATATTCACGGTGTGTCGAGTAGTCGGTGTCATTTCCTTCAAAATAGTCAAATGGAACAAGTTAATCATACAGAATATTAAGAGTAGTTAATAGTATTTCGTAGCGTAATATGAACTCATTTATAAAAGCTTTTTCTTCATATTAGCATTTTATAAGTTTAAATTCGGGTAGTACCTACCCGTTAAGTTCATACTTAGTAGCTTATATACAATTCAACTACTACAATTCTATATGAAAAACTGATTATAATAATATTTCGCGTTCAAACTTTTACACAATATTTTACAAACTTACAATACCGCTTATTTTACATATAGCATGAAATATAGCACACAATAAATTTGATACAAGATGGTTGTGAAGATAATTCTAGCTAGTGCACAAGTCGTTCAGCAAAGGCAATAAAGACACGTAATTCATACGTCCAGAAACAAGTCATGCATTCTGGTTTTACTAAGATTACTTCCCATCCTTGGTCTTGTGGAACATAACCGTTATGGCCGTTGATAAGACAGCGTGTTGTAACGTCGTCAAAGGGACGAGGGTTACGTAATGTCCAACAGTCCCGTAACAATCTAAAAACCTCATTTCTTACCCCAATTACCGACTCCGTCACTTGTGGGAACGTTTTGTTTAATAGTTGTAGCCCGACGTTCTTGTTCTCACTTTGGTGAGAAGCGAACATTACTAATCCGTAAGCATAACATGCTTCTTTATGTTGCATGTTAGCCGCTTTTTCTAAATCACGAAGTCCAATATTCGGATATATTGAGTCAAAATAATTTCTTAACCCATTGCGTAAAATAGCGTTTGGGTTCCCCGCAATATATGCGTCAAAGTAAACACATCGTAACTTATGGATTTCCCAATGTGATATCCCCCATCTTTCGAACGAAAGCCTTTTATAAACCAAGGCATTCTTGGAACGTTCTTCGAATGTCCTACAAACTGATCTCACCTTAAATAGTTGTGTCGAAGAATTCTGACCGACTCTAGACAAGATTTCATCAATCATGTCTCCGGGTAGGTCTCTTAAAATATTGGGTTGTCTATCCATTTTGTGTTTTTATACTGTAAAATAGACAAGAGTTAGATTCATAAAAAAAATACTTATTAATACAAGCAATTTTTACATATATCATAAAGCATAAGCACACTATATTACATATATTACACCACACGAATACAACTATCTTATTCCGACTCGCTTGTTTCTTCTTCTTCGGTTTTGGTTCGTTTTGCCAAGTTTCTAGGGATATATGATGTTCCCCTAATACGAGCCGTAATTTTCCACATTGGTTTAGAAAAACCTGGTGGTTTAGAGGTTCCCGGGTCATTGTTACAACTTAAGGACTTCGGGGGTTGACGATACATATAAAGTTCATCGGGGTTGGAATTAGATTTCTCTATTTTTATGCCCTTTCCCTTATTATTTTCTTTTGCCTTTTTAAATTCAGTTGGGGTAATTTCTATAACATCATCGGAATTCTCGTCAGAATCCGATTCATCGGAGAATTGGTAATCCTCCCAATATTTTGCTTCCTTGGCGGAAACACCATTAACCATAATTAACCTTGGTCGGTTGGTTGAGGATTTTCTTTTACTTAACCGTTTTATTATTTCCCCCACCGGTTCTATTTCTTCATCTGGTTCCGATTCTTCTTCCGGTTCCAATTCTTCTTCCGGTTCCGACTCTTCTTCCGGTTCCTCTTCGGGAACTTGTGAATCAGTCCACGAATCATTCCAATTTACATTTGACTCTTCATTATTATTAGGTGAGTCAATGGGACTTGTTCTAGAGGTAGACATCTATCATATAATATCAAACGCGTTAAGAGATTAATATATCACATAATATTCACATGTTAAAAATATATAGTTTCCAACAAAATTTGTTAAGCAATCATTTTTCAAGTAAACACGGTCGAAGTCCAGACTCACTAATTCATCCTAACAAACTCGATAAGACACACTAATGCAAAATTCTGGTTCTCTAAGACCAACGCTCTGATACCAACTGAAATGTCCCGTTCTTATTGATTAAAAACGTTCCATATTAATTGATTTCGTTGCGAGGTTTTGACCTCTATATGAGACGTTTTTCAAAGACTGCATTCATTTTAAAACAAACCATAACCTTTATTTCATCAATAAAGGTTAAAAAAGCTTTACGTAGATTATCAAATAATGATAATCTAAAATATCCTGTTTACACACGACCATTACATAATGGTTTACAATACAAATATGTTACAACAAAATAAGTTTCTTGAATGCAGTTTTTACACAATATCATACAAGCATGGACTCCAAATCTCGTCCTTATTTAAGTATGCGACAGCGGAAGCTCTTAATAATCACCTGAGAATAAACATGCTTAAAACGTCAACAAAAATGTTGGTGAGTTATAGGTTTAACCTATATATATCAAATCATAATAATAGACCACAAGATTTCATATTTCAATACACATCCCATACATAGAGATAAAAATCATTCATATGGTGAACACCTGGTAACCGACATTAACAAGATGCATATATAAGAATATCCCCATCATTCCGGGACACCCTTCGGATATGATATAAATTTCGAAGTACTAAAGCATCCGGTACTTTGGATGGGGTTTGTTAGGCCCAATAGATCTATCTTTAGGATTCGCGTCAATTAGGGTGTCTGTTCCCTAATTCTTAGATTACCAGACTTAATAAAAAGGGGCATATTCGATTTCAATAATTCAACCATAGAATGTAGTTTCACGTACTTGTGTCTATTTTGTAAATCATTTATAAAACCTGCATGTATTCTCATCCCAAAAATATTAGATTTTAAAAGTGGGACTATAACTCACTTTCACAGATTTTTACTTCGTCGGGAAGTAAGACTTGGCCACTGGTTGATTCACGAACCTATAACAATATATACATATATATCAAAGTATGTTCAAAATATATTTACAACACTTTTAATATATTTTGATGTTTTAAGTTTATTAAGTCAGCTGTCCTCGTTAGTAACCTACAACTAGTTGTCCACAGTTAGATGTACAGAAATAAATCGATAAATATTATCTTGAATCAATCCACGACCCAGTGTATTCGTATCTCAGTATTGATCACAACTCAAACTATATATATTTTGGAATCAACCTCAACCCTGTATAGCTAACTCCAACATTCACATATAGAGTGTCTATGGTTGTTCCGAAATATATATAGATGTGTCAACATGATAGGTCGAAACATTGTATACGTGTCTATGGTATCTCAAGATTACATAATATACAATACAATTTGATTAAGTTATGGTTGGAATAGATTTGTTACCAATTTTCACGTAGCTAAAATGAGAAAAATTATCCAATCTTGTTTTACCCATAACTTCTTCATTTTAAATCCGTTTTGAGTGAATCAAATTGCTATGGTTTCATATTGAACTCTATTTTATGAATCTAAACAGAAAAAGTATAGGTTTATAGTCTGAAAAATAAGTTACAAGTCGTTTTTGTAAAGGTAGTCATTTCAGTCGAAAGAACGACGTCTAGATGACCATTTTAGAAAACATACTTCCACTTTGAGTTTAACCATAATTTTTGGATATAGTTTCATGTTCATAATAAAAATCATTTTCTCAGAATAACAACTTTTAAATCAAAGTTTATCATAGTTTTTAATTAACTAACCCAAAACAGCCCGCGGTGTTACTACAACGGCGTAAATCCGGTTTTACGGTGTTTTTCGTGTCTCCAGGTTTTAAATCATTAAGTTAGCATATCATATAGATATAGAACATGTGTTTAGTTGATTTTAAAAGTCAAGTTAGAAGGATTAACTTTTGTTTGCGAACAAGTTTAGAATTAACTAAACTATGTTCTAGTGATTACAAGTTTAAACCTTCGAATAAGATAGCTTTATATGTATGAATCGAATGATGTTATGAACATCATTACTACCTTAATTTCCTTGATTAAACCTACTGGAAAAGAGAAAAATGGATCTAGCTTCAACGGATCCTTGGATGGCTCGAAGTTCTTGAAGCAGAATCATGACACGAAAACAAGTTCAAGTAAGATCATCACTTGAAATAAGATTGTTATAGTTATAGAAATTGAACCAAAGTTTGAATATGATTATTACCTTGTATTAGAATGATAACCTACTGTAAGAAACAAAGATTTCTTGAGGTTGGATGATCACCTTACAAGATTGGAAGTGAGCTAGCAAACTTGAAAGTATTCTTGATTTTATGTAACTAGAACTTGTAGAATATATGAAGAACACTTAGAACTTGAAGATAGAACTTGAGAGAGATCAATTAGATGAAGAAAATTGAAGAATGAAAGTGTTTGTAGGTGTTTTTGGTCGTTGGTGTATGGATTAGATATAAAGGATATGAAATTTTGTTTTCATGTAAATAAGTCATGAATGATTACTCATATTTTTGTAATTTTATGAGATATTTCATGCTAGTTGCCAAATGATGGTTCCCACATGTGTTAGGTGACTCACATGGGCTGCTAAGATCTGATCATTGGAGTGTATATACCAATAGTACATACATCTAAAAGCTGTGTATTGTACAAGTACGAATAAGGGTGCATACGAGTAGAATTGTTGATGAAACTGAACGAGGATGTAATTGTAAGCATTTTTGTTAAGTAGAAGTATTTTTATAAGTGTATTAAAGTCTTTCAAAAGTGTATAAATACATATTAAAACACTACATGTATATACATTTTAACTGAGTCGTTAAGTCATCGTTAGTCGTTACATGTAAGTGTTGTTTTGAAACCTTTAGGTTAACGATCTTGTTAAATGTTGTTAACCCAATGTTTATAATATCAAATGAGATTTTAAATTATTATATTATCATGATATTATCATGTATGAATATCTCTTAATATGATATATATACATTAAATGTCTTTACAACGATAATCGTTACATATATGTCTCGTTTAAAAATCATTAAGTTAGTAGTCTTGTTTTTACATATGTAGTTCATTGTTAATATACTTTATGATATGTTTTCTTATCATAGTATCATGTTAACTATATATATATCCATATATATGTCATCATATAGTTTTTACAAGTTTTAACGTTCGTGAATCACCGATCAACTTGGGTGGTCAATTGTCTATATGAAACATATTTCAATTAATCAAGACTTAACAAGTTTGATTGCTTAACATGTTGGAAACATTTAATCATGTAAATATCAATCTCAATTAATATATATAAACATGGAAAAGTTCGGGTCACTACAGAGAAGCTCATAAAACCAGATACTCAATACATCCTGGAACGCGGAAGATGTACAAGGATCCCAAGAAACATTTTTGGTGGCCGGGTATGAAAGCCGATGTTGCTAAATACGTAGGAGAATGTTTGACGTGTTCTAAGGTCAAAGCTGAGCATCAGAAACCATCAGGTCTACTTCAACAACCCGAAATCCCGGAAAGGAAATGGGAAAACATTACCATGGATTTCATCACTAAATTGCCAAGGACTGCAAGTGGTTTTGATACTATTTGGGTAATAGTTGATCGTCTCACCAAATCAGCACACTTCCTACCAATAAGAGAAGATGACAAGATGAAGAAGTTAGCACGACTGTATTTGAAGGAAGTCGTCTCCAGACATGGAATACCAATCTCTATTATCTCTGATAGGGATGGCAGATTTATTTCAAGATTCTGGCAGACATTACAGCAAGCATTAGGAACTCGTCTATACATGAGTACTTCCTATCATCCAAAAACTGATGGGCAGAGCGAAAGGATGATACAAAAGCTTGAAGACATGCTACGAGCAAGTGTTATTGATTTCGGAAACAGTTGGGATCGACATCTACCGTTAGCAGAATTTTCCTACAACAACAGCTACCATTCAAGCATTGAGATGGCGCCGTTTGAAGCACTTTATGGTAGAAAGTGCAGGTCTCCAATTTGTTGGAGTGAAGTGGGGGATAGACAGATTACGGGTCTGGAGATTATACAAGAAACTACCGAGAAGATCATCCAAATTCAACAACGGTTGAAAACCGCCCAAAGTCGACAAAAGAGCTACGCTGACATTAAAAGAAAAGATATAGAATTTGAAATTGGAGAGATGGTCATGCTTAAAGTTGTACCTTGGAAAGGCGTTGTTCGATTTGGTAAACGAGGGAAATTAAATCCAAGGTATATTGGACCTTTCAAGATTATTGATCGTGTCGGACCATTAGTTTACCGACTTGAGTGACCTCAACAACTCGCGGCTGTACATAACACTTTCCACGTCTCGAATTTAAAGAAATGTTTTGCTAAAGAAGATCTCACTATTCCGTTAGATGAAATCCAAATCAACGAAAAACTTCAATTCATCGAAGAACCCGTCGAAATAATGGATCGTGAGGTTAAAAGACTTAAGCAAAACAAAATACCAATTGTTAAGGTTCGATGAAATGCTCGTAGAGGACCCGAGTTCACCTGGGAGCGTGAAGATCAGATGAAGAAGAAATACCCGCATCTATTTCCAGAAGATTCGTCAACACCTTCAACAGCTTAAAATTTCGGGACGAAATTTATTTAACGGGTAGGTACTGTAGTGACCCAAACTTTTCCATGTTTATATATATTAATTGAGATTGATATTTACATGATTAAATGTTTCCAACATGTTAAGCAATCAAACTTGTTAAGACTTGATTAATTGAAATATGTTTCATATAGACAATTGACCACCCAAGTTGACCGGTGATTCACGAACGTTAAAACTTGTAAAACTATATGATGACATATATATGGATATATATATAGTTAACATGATACTATGATAAGTAAACATATCATTATGTATGTTAACAATGAACTACATATGTAAAAACAAGACTGCTAACTTAATGATTTTTAAACGAGACATATATGTAACGATTATCGTTGTAAAGACATTTAATGTATATATATCATATTAAGAGATATTCATACATGATAATATCATGATAATATAATAATTTAAAATCTCATTTGATATTATAAACATTGGGTTAACAACATTTAACAAGATCGTTAACCTAAAGGTTTCAAAACAACACTTACATGTAACGACTAACGATGACTTAACGACTCAGTTAAAATGTATATATATGTAGTGTTTTAATATGTATTTATACACTTTTGAAAGACTTCAATACACTTATCAAAATACTTCTACTTAACAAAAATGCTTACAATTACATCCTCGTTCAGTTTCATCAACAATTCTACTCGTATGCACCCGTATTCGTACTCGTACAATACACAGCTTTTAGATGTATGTACTATTGGTATATACACTCCAATGATCAGCTCTTAGCAGCCCATGTGAGTCACCTAACACATGTGGGAACCATCATTTGGCAACTAGCATGAAATATCTCATAAAATTACAAAAATATGAGTAATCATTCATGACTTATTTACATGAAAACAAAATTACATATCCTTTATATCTAATCCATACACCAACGACCAAAAACACCTACAAACACATTCATTCTTAAATTTTCTTCATCTAATTGATCTCTCTCAAGTTCTATCTTCAAGTTCTAAGTGTTCTTCATATATTCTACAAGTTCTAGTTACATAAAATCAAGAATACTTTCAAGTTTGCTAGCTCACTTCCAATCTTGTAAGGTGATCATCCAACCTCAAGAAATCTTTGTTTCTTACAGTAGGTTATCATTCTAATACAAGGTAATAATCATATTCAAACTTTGGTTCAATTTCTATAACTATAACAATCTTATTTCAAGTGATGATCTTACTTGAACTTGTTTTCGTGTCATGATTCTGCTTCAAGAACTTCGAGCCATCCAAGGATCCGTTGAAGCTAGATCTATTTTTCTCTTTTCCAGTAGGTTTATCCAAGGAACTTAAGGTAGTAATGATGTTCATAACATCATTCGATTCATACATATAAAGCTATCTTATTCGAAGGTTTAAACTTGTAATCACTAGAACATAGTTTAGTTAATTCTAAACTTGTTCGCAAACAAAAGTTAATCCTTCTAACTTGACTTTTAAAATCAACTAAACACATGTTCTATATCTATATGATATGCTAACTTAATGATTTAAAACCTGGAAACACGAAAAACACCGTAAAATCGGATTTACGCCGTCGTAGTAACACCGCGGGCTGTTTTGGGTTAGTTAATTAAAAACTATGATAAACTTTGATTTAAAAGTTGTTATTCTGAGAAAATGATTGTTATTATGAACATGAAATTATATCCAAAAATTATGGTTAAACTCAAAGTGGAAGTATGTTTTCTAAAATGGTCATCTAGACATCGTTCTTTCGACTGAAATGACTACCTTTACAAAAACGACTTGTAACTTATTTTTCCGACTATAAACCTATACTTTTTCTGTTTAGATTCATAAAATAGAGTTCAATATGAAACCATAGCAATTTGATTCACTCAAAACGGATTTAAAATGAAGAAGTTATGGGTAAAACAAGATTGGATAATTTTTCTCATTTTAGCTACGTGAAAATTGGTAACAAATCTATTTCAACCATAACTTAATCAACTTGTATTGTATATTATGTAATCTTGAGATACCATAGACACGTATACAATGTTTCGACCTATCATGTCGGCACATCTATATATATTTTGGAACAACCATAGACACTCTATATGTAAATGTTGGAGTTAGCTATACAGGGTTGAGGTTGATTCCAAAATATATATAGTTTGAGTTGTGATCAATACTGAGATACGTATACACTGGGTCGTGGATTGATTCAAGATAATATTTAGCGATTTATTTCTGTACATCTAACTGTGGACAACTAGTTGTAGGTTACTAACGAGGACAGCTGACTTAATAAACTTAAAACATCAAAATATATTAAAAGTGTTGTAAATATATTTTGAACATACTTTGATATATATGTATATATTGTTATAGGTTCGTGAATCAACCAGTGGCCAAGTCTTACTTCCCGACGAAGTAAAAATCTGTGAAAGTGAGTTATAGTCCCACTTTTAAAATCTAATATTTTTGGGATGAGAATACATGCAGGTTTTATAAATGATTTACAAAATAGACACAAGTACGTGAAACTACATTCTATGGTTGAATTATCGAAATCGAATATGCCCCTTTTTATTAAGTCTGGTAATCTAAGAATTAGGGAACAGACACCCTAATTGACGCGAATCCTAAAGATAGATCTATTGGGCCTAACAAACCCCATCCAAAGTACCGGATGCTTTAGTACTTCGAAATTTATATCATATCCGAAGGGTGTCCCGGAATGATGGGGATATTCTTATATATGCATCTTGTTAATGTCGGTTACCAGGTGTTCACCATATGAATGATTTTTATCTCTATGTATGGGATGTGTATTGAAATATGAAATCTTGTGGTCTATTATTATGATTTGATATATATAGGTTAAACCTATAACTCACCAACATTTTTGTTGACGTTTTAAGCATGTTTATTCTCAGGTGATTATTAAGAGCTTCCGCTGTCGCATACTTAAAAAGGACGAGATTTGGAGTCCATGCTTGTATGATATTGTGTAAAAACTACATTCAAGAAACTTATTTTGTTGTAACATAATTGTATTGTAAACCATTATGTAATGGTCGTGTGTAAACAGAATATTTTAGATTATCATTATTTGATAATCTACGTAAAGCTTTTTAAACCTTTATTGATGAAATAAAGGTTATGGTTTGTTTTAAAATGAATGCAGTCTTTGAAAAACGTCTCATATAGAGGTCAAAACCTCGCAACGAAATCAATTAATATGGAACGTTTTTAATCAATAAGAACGGGACATTTCAGTATCCATCCGGACGAAGTCCATATCGATTATAAACGATTCCCAACAATTGATTACATCGCGAGGTACTTGACCTCTATATGATACATTTTACAAACATTGCATTCGTTTTTGAAAGACAAACATCGAAAGTTGACAAGCATGCATCACATTTCATAATATATCAGACTATCAACGACTTAATAATAATCTTGATGAATTCAACGACTTGAATGCAACGTCTTTTGAAATATGCTATGAATGACTCCAAGTAATATCTTTAAAATAAGCAAATATACAGCGGAAGATCTCTTTCATACCTGAGAATAAACATGCTTTAAAGTGTCAACCAAAAGATTGGTGAGTTCATTAGTTTAACATAAATAATCATTTCATAATTTTAATAGACCACAAGATTTCATATTTCCATTTCTCATAAACATACGTCCCATGTATAGAGACAAAAATATCATTCATATGGATTGAACACCTGGTAACCGACATTCACAATATACATATAAGAATATCCCCATCATTCCGGAATCCTCCATCGGACATGATATAAATTTCAAAGTACTAAAGCATCCGGTACTTTGGATGGGGCTTGTTGGGCCCGATAGATCTATCTTTAGAATTCGCGTCAATTAGGGTGTCTGTTCCCTAATTCTTAGATTACCAGACTTAATAAAAAGGGGCATATTCGATTTCGATCATTCAACCATATAATGTAGTTTCAATTACTTGTGTCTATTTTGTAAAACAGTTATAAAAACAGCGCATGTATTCTCAGTCCCAAAAATATATATAAAAAGGGAGTAATGAAAACTCACCTAATGTATTTTGTAGTAAAAATACATATGACGATATTGAATAAATGCAGGGTTGATCTCGGATCCACGAACCTATATAATTCATGTATATATTAAAACATATTCGTATAATCGAATAATATTTATATTATTATTAGTGATAATTTATATATATAGTAGATTAAGAAGTTTCATTATATATGTTTTCATTTTATGTATAGATATATTAATATAGTTAAGTTATGTGTATTAGATATATATATATAAATATATATATATATATATATATATATATATATATATATATATATATATATATATATATATATATATATATCATTTGTTTGTTAAAACTAATAATTATATGGATACTAACATTATATTATTATTGGTAAAAATGATTATAGTTCTTAATATTACTAATAAGGGTAAGAATGTTAATAATTCCTTTGGTGATAAATATCATGATAATAATAATAGTAATTGTAAAAAAAAATTATTAATCTTACTATTACTAATAGTTAAGATTGATGATTTTAATATTTATATAATACTCATTAATAAAAATATTTATAATGATAATGATAGTAATAATAATATATTTGTAGTGCTAATAATGGTGAAAATAATAATAATAATATTAGTAAGGCTTATAATACTAATAATAATAATAATAATAATAATAATAATAATAATAATTACGAATGTGATGATACTAATGTAACATCCCGCGTTTTTTAGGTTAAATTTATTTTTAACACCGTCTTTTTCTTTTAAATAATACCTTTCGTTATTTAAATTCGTAGTTTCCGTTGACTAACGTTCATAATAATTCCGTCATTTAATTATAACATCTCTCGTTAACTTGCGTTTTAAAAATATTCGATCGGTTAAATCCCGCACCCGCTTCTAAACTCGAGGGACTAAAATTGACACGGGGCAAACTAGTTGACTAGGTCAACTAGTCCACCCCAATCACCACCATTCAATCACCTCCATCTCTCTCTCTTTCTCTCTAGCAAGAACACACACACAAACACCCAATTCAATCATTCATCATCTAAATCCGATCTAGGAGGCTTACAACAAAACAAATTACATATTTGGAATCCTCTCTTCATCCTCTACAATTTGATACCAACTTCATCTCGTTTGGGTAACATTTCTAAAACTCTAGATTTCTCTAAATTCGTGTTTTTGACTTGAAATGTTGTTAATTAGTGTCTATGGCTCATTGTGATGTCGTGTATGTAATTTGTATGCTCGATTCGTTGTTTTTGGTGTAACTAGTTCAATATGAAAATTACTTGCTAAATCCTTGATTTTGGATGATCAAATGTTGTTAGATTGTTAAAGTGCATGTTTTAAAAGTGTTACTAGTATCATTAGCTTCGTTTTGATGTATAGGTTGATTAAGGAAACTCCAAGAACATGATTAGTGATTTTGGTGATTTTGGATTAGGGTTGATAAGCTTTATATGAACTTTTGGTGCATCAAATGCTATGAATTGTTGTTGATAAGTGTTTAGTTGCAATGTGTGTTTGATTACCTTCGAAACGGCATATCATACATGTAAATTGGTTGCCCGAATCATGAAATGCGTTTTTAGAACTTGAAACTTTGATTATGAACGTTTAATGCGGTTTTGGGTTGTTGTAAGTGTTGAATTGCTTGATGAAATGTGTCTAGGTGTTTTCCTCGTCAAATTACCTTTCCGATGATATAAGATACATGTTCTAATTGTTTACGGTTTGAGTTTTGCGTTTGTTTGAAAATTGACCAAGTCTTGAACAAGTGAAACAGGCCTGGGACCAGGCCACGGCCATTGTCGCGGCGCGACAGGCCTGGCCGCGGCGCGGCATAAGCCGTGCCCAGCTTCTGTCTCCAATGTCCGTTTCACGTGAAATGTTTGCCATGTTTTAGACTTCCAATTCGCATGCAACTTGTTCTAACATGCTTATATATGAATAACTAGCATAGAAAATTTGTCCGAGACCCGACCCGAACATGTTGACTTTTTCGTTGACTTTGACCCGACCAAGTTTGACTTTTTGTCAAACTTAATCAATTAATTATGCAATCTTCCTAACATGCTTTTATACTTGTATCTTGCATGAAACTTGACAATTTGCTTCACATGCTACATAATCGAGTCGTGTCGAGCCATAGGACTAATTGAACAACTTTGACCCTTCGTGACTACCGTTATTGATACAACCTATTTGTTTAGGTCGAGACTAGCGTTGTTCTTTACGCACGTTACTTGTTGAAGTACTTATTTACTCTTGCAATCAAAGGTGAGATCATAGTCCCACTTTTACTCTTTTTGAACTTATATTTGGGATGAGAAAACATAAACGATTCTTTTGAACTAAGTGAACACAAGAACGGGAAAACAAACATTCTACATACGAGTTTAGAACAAAATCCTCAATTCGATTATCATTAGTTACACTTGCCGGGTGTAAGCGAGAACTTATGTTATATGGCCATATGGGTTGACAACCCTTATCCTTGACGGTTCGCTACCGTCTACGGATGAAATATATTTTCGAGAATCAGTGTTTGTTCTAGCACTAAGTGATGGGGTATACAATGGAAGGAATGTTAAGCTTTGATAATTGGGTGCTCGTGAAACAAACTTTTGGAATGTATTACTATTATTTCATTGATGCAAATCTTGTGGTTCACTTGTACTTACTTACTTAAACCTATGATTTCACCAACGTTTTCGTTGACAGATTTCTATGTTTTTCTCAGGTCTTGCACGATATGTGAAACATGCTTCCGCTTACTATTTGATACTTGCATCCGATGTCGAGTATACATGCATTTCATGGAGCGTCTTTTGACTTTACTTTAAACCGTGTCGCCTAGATTTCAATCGTATCTATAACGTTGTAACTTAACTTTTGGTTGAACAATTCTTGTAAACTTTGAAACAATCTTTATTTTGAAATGAAGGCGACATATTTTGGTCAAACGTTATCTTAAAGACTTATAATCAGGTAATGGGACCCACGTAGCCGACGCCGTCACTTGACGATTTGTCGGGGTCGCTACAGGTGGTATCAGAGCCGGTTTAACCTTAGCCGTAAAGGTAGTCACGCGCGCCGGCTGTTAGGCCGGGCACTCATACGGACTATGCTTTTTGGCGGGTTAATCGTAGAGGGGGTTCTCACAGTGTTACCTGTGACGAGGCATTGGCTCTTACCCCTTGCGATCCCTTGGAATTTGAGGGTTGGCAGTTTGGCAGAAATGCGGGCCGTAAAATCAGTGTCTGAGGTACACTCAGTGGTCACCAAGCGGTTAGCTGGAAAGGCACTGGGTGGGTTTCTACCCCATCTGTCGCTACAGGTGGTATCAGAGCCTTGGTTGTAGGGATTTAGAGTTCATTTGTGTCCACCCCGAGTCATAGGGTACATAGGTGAATCTAGACTACAACCGGCATATAGACTGAAGTAGGAATTATTTGACTAATTGTGCATTTATACTCGAACTCTTCTATCATATCTAACTCGTATTCGATCTTGATCTTACGTTGATAAATTTTGTTGATGCGCCACCTTGACTTTATGAAGTAATGTTAAATGCACATGAGAATCAGGGTAATATAATTTCCGGGATTATATTACGGTGATTCACATGGACGTTCCGACATTATGACATAGAGAATTTAAGGCGAGTCAAGGAAAAATTTTCTCTCTATCCTTATTCCATGCCACGGTTAGTATTGTTGAAAATACTAACCAACGATATTCTTGTCTCATGAAGGAACAATGGCTCACCAAGGTCAACACAATACTCCTCTCGAAACTCTAGAACAAGCTCTTCAACGAATGATAACCACCGCCGTGGGTACGGCCGTGGCCGATCACTTTTCTAACAACAACAATCATGGAGCCGGTAATTCAATCGAAGGTTGCTCCTACAAGAACTTCATGAAGTACAATCCTCCCACTTTCGATGGAACCGGGGGACCGGTTACTCTCACCCGATGGTTTGAACAAATGGAGACCGTTTTTAACACAAGCGGTTGTCGAGACCAAGATAAGGTCAAGTTTTCCACCCTCACTCTTACCGGTATCGCTCTCTCATGGTGGAACACGTATGTACAATCAGTGGGTATCGATGAAGCCCTTACACTCTCTTGGACCGAATTAAGAGAAAGAATGATCACCGAATACTTCCCGCGCGATGAGACTCGATGGCTCGAGCAAGGGCTAAGGAATTTAAGAACGGTCGGGAATGACCTCGGAGCTTATAATCAACGGTTTACCGAACTAGTCTCAATGTGTCCAAATCTCATGACTCCCGAATTCCTAAGAGTCGAACTTTACATGGATGGCCTCCCTAAGAGCATTCAACACGGGGTAAGGGCATCCCAACCCACTAACCTACAAGAGGCTTTAACAAAGGCCCACCAAACTTTAGAAACGGTGAATGAAATGGAAGCACCGGCACCAATGGTCGAGAACCACCCGAGTAACAACAAAAGAACATGGGAAGCCTCTCAATCAAGCAACCACAACAATAACAACAACCCCGCCAAGAAGCCTTTTACCTCCAACGACAAGAAAGGCTATGCCGGAAAACTGCCTTTTTGTGACGAATGCCACAAGCATCACTTTGAAGGATGTGGCAGGTTTCGCCACCGGCGCCAAGGACCCGTCGCTCGAAAGATGCCCAACGCACACAGAACGGGTGCTTGCTTCGAATGTGGCCAACTGGGTCATTTTAGGAATGTGTGCCCAAATAAGAAAATCAATCCCAACGCACGCCGTTGAACCTTCGACATCGACACCAAGGATGCCCGGAACGACGATGGACTAGTAACGGGTACGTTCTTCACAACAAACCGTATATTTCATACTTGTTCGATTCGATTACAGCTAGACGTTTTATAACCAAGGATTTGACTCATGCTCTTTATATTCCACCTCTTTCCCCCAGATACTACTTAGACGATTTAAGTGACCGACGGAAAAAAAAAAAAAAAAAAAAAAAAAAAAAAAATTTCCCCATCATCTTGTATAGATTATTGTGAACCGAGTAATTTTCGGTTGGAAACCGATACCCTCTCCCTCGCATCCATGACCTCATGATTATTTGCACGAATCCCGTATGTTCCAAATCGACCTCCGTTCCGGTTATCATCAATTGGGGGTTAAGTGAGACGATGTCTCCTAAGCCACTTTCCGAACTCGCAACGTTAGTTGTAAATCTCTCTTAGTACCGCTTGATTTATTTAGGGCTCGCCCGTATCCATAAACCTCTTGAACCGCGTATGCAAATTCATATAGACTAATCTGTTATCGTATTTATAGATGACATCTTAACTTATTTAAGTAAAGAAGGAAAACGAACAACATCACCATCTTACGCTCGAACTTTTGAGAAAAGAGCAACTTTATACCAAATTCTCCGAGTGAGAATTTCTGTTGAACGAAGTCCAATTTTCTAGACCATGAAGTTAATGGTCAAGGAATTACAATCAATCTCGAAATCAAGCCACATGTAATCAGGAAACTCTCCCAACTCAGACTTGTATTCGTAAAAATCTTAGATCTCACCGGTTGTTACCGAAGATTCATTTCTGACTTTTCTCGTATTACACGACTTTAATCTCTCCGCGATCGAACCTTGAGCGTGATTCTTCACACCAACATTTCTAGCTAAATTCGTACAACACCAGATGGGACTCAAATATGGAAATATTTCTACTTGGACGCCGAAAGGCATACTCCCTCGACTCGAAATCAACGGGACGGAAATTCGTTATTTTGCACGAAGAATTCGAATACTAAATTGTGGATCCGATCAATATTCTTGTCATCACGTACCACACTACATACCTCTGTTATTTCACCGTTACCGTCTGATATTACTGGAAATTAAGATAACACACAATCCAACAATACTTCACTCTTCTTTGACTTAACGCCCTTGTGTTTCTGATAATCGGTCAACTATTATTCAACCCCGAACTATACAACTACGTGTACTACTTCGTTTCTCTTTCAGACTTCAACTTTTGACAACTAGAGGCACGTTATAGCAACCTCGAAATGTAAACTCATCCTATTCTAAGTCCTCATTTCACTACTATCTTTACCGTTCGCATTTTCGTTTAAAGAAACTCCTTGTAACATTTCTCCATGGATAGAGAAACTCCTCATATTACATAAGTATTCGCCACGAGGGTGAATAGTCCTAACGAACATTTTTCGAACCCTAACTAACTTGTTCAAACGTATCTTAAGAGATTCTTTTCCAACACGGTGTATCTTTGTCAATTATTCTGTATCGAAATACTCGTTTCACTTCTAGTTTTACAAGAAACCTTGGGAACCTGCTTAGACATGAGTACCGCGTACCACCCACAAACTGACGAACCGAGCAAACGAACGATTTACGTCTTGGAAAGACATCTCACAAACTCGTATTGTCACCTTTAGTAGCTCACTCTTACAACAGTAGTTACCACTCGTGTGTTCACGCGCACTTTTCGAAACCTTATATGACCGCTAATGTCATACCCCTGTTCATTTAACCAAAGCATCAACCACCGAAATCTGAACTCCATCAAGAAACAACAATTTAGATCGTTCAAGTCCGAGAAGGGCTCGAGATGACCCGTAGTCGCCCAAAAGAGTTATACCAAACTTAGATGAAAACCTCACAAATCCCAGTGTGTAACCGCGTAATATTGAGAACCCGCACCTTGGAAGGGTGTAATCCGTTTCGGGAATCAGGGAAAGTTAAACCCGCGACATGTTAACCCTTTTGAAACCTTGGGGCGTATTGGAACCGCTCCCTACCGTTTAGAACTTCCGACTCAATTAAGTTTCCGTTTACCCTACATTTCGTGTAACAAACTTAGAAACGTGTCCTGCGGAACAGGAACGTGCAATCCTGCTGGATACATCAACTATCGATGACAAACTTCTCTTCATAGGAAAACCAGTTGAAACTGGGGATCGTAAAAACCGAACCTTAATGCAACGTAAAACCCTGACTATCCAAATTCATGAGAACCCTCAAGAACGTACTTTCACTTATTCATAGCATTGACAACGTAAAGTCTCGAGTAAGAGATATCGACTACTACTTCCAACTAAATTTCGGGACGAAATTTCTTTTGAGTTGTGGATAATGTAACATCCCGCGTTTTTCCGTTAAATTTATTTTTAACACCGTCTTTTTCTTTTAAATAATACCTTTCGTTATTTAAATTCGTAGTTTCCGTTGACTAACGTTCATAATAATTCCGTCATTTAATTATAACATCTCTCGTTAACTTGCGTTTTAAAAATATTCGATCGGTTAAATCCCGCACCCGCTTCTAAACTCGAGGGACTAAAATTGACACGGGGCAAACTAGTTGACTAGGTCAACTAGTCCACCCCAATCACCACCATTCAATCACCTCCATCTCTCTCTCTTTCTCTCTAGCAAGAACACACACACAAACACCCAATTCAATCATTCATCATCTAAATCCGATCTAGGAGGCTTACAACAAAACAAATTACATATTTGGAATCCTCTCTTCATCCTCTACAATTTGATACCAACTTCATCTCGTTTGGGTAACATTTCTAAAACTCTAGATTTCTCTAAATTCGTGTTTTTGACTTGAAATGTTGTTAATTAGTGTCTATGGCTCATTGTGATGTCGTGTATGTAATTTGTATGCTCGATTCGTTGTTTTTGGTGTAACTAGTTCAATATGAAAATTACTTGCTAAATCCTTGATTTTGGATGATCAAATGTTGTTAGATTGTTAAAGTGCATGTTTTAAAAGTGTTACTAGTATCATTAGCTTCGTTTTGATGTATAGGTTGATTAAGGAAACTCCAAGAACATGATTAGTGATTTTGGTGATTTTGGATTAGGGTTGATAAGCTTTATATGAACTTTTGGTGCATCGAATGCTATGAATTGTTGTTGATAAGTGTTTAGTTGCAATGTGTGTTTGATTACCTTCGAAACGGCATATCATACATGTAAATTGGTTGCCCAAATCATGAAATGCGTTTTTAGAACTTGAAACTTTGATTATGAACGTTTAATGCGGTTTTGGGTTGTTGTAAGTGTTGAATTGCTTGATGAAATGTGTCTAGGTGTTTTCCTCGTCAAATTACCTTTCCGATGATATAAGATACATGTTCTAATTGTTTACGGTTTGAGTTTTGCGTTTGTTTGAAAATTGACCAAGTCTTGAACAAGTGAAACAGGCCTGGGACCAGGCCACGGCCATTGTCGCGGCGCGACAGGCCTGGCCGCGGCGCGGCATAAGCCGTGCCCAGCTTCTGTCTCCAATGTCCGTTTCACGTGAAATGTTTGCCATGTTTTAGACTTCCAATTCGCATGCAACTTGTTCTAACATGCTTATATATGAATAACTAGCATAGAAAATTTGTCCGAGACCCGACCCGAACATGTTGACTTTTTCGTTGACTTTGACCCGACCAAGTTTGACTTTTTGTCAAACTTAATCAATTAATTATGCAATCTTCCTAACATGCTTTTATACTTGTATCTTGCATGAAACTTGACAATTTGCTTCACATGCTACATAATCGAGTCGTGTCGAGCCATAGGACTAATTGAACAACTTTGACCCTTCGTGACTACCGTTATTGATACAACCTATTTGTTTAGGTCGAGACTAGCGTTGTTCTTTACGCACGTTACTTGTTGAAGTACTTATTTACTCTTGCAATCAAAGGTGAGATCATAGTCCCACTTTTACTCTTTTTGAACTTATATTTGGGATGAGAAAACATAAACGATTCTTTTGAACTAAGTGAACACAAGAACGGGAAAACAAACATTCTACATACGAGTTTAGAACAAAATCCTCAATTCGATTATCATTAGTTACACTTGCCGGGTGTAAGCGAGAACTTATGTTATATGGCCATATGGGTTGACAACCCTCATCCTTGACGGTTCGCTACCGTCTACGGATGAAATATATTTTCGAGAATCAGTGTTTGTTCTAGCACTAAGTGATGGGGTATACAATGGAAGGAATGTTAAGCTTTGATAATTGGGTGCTCGTGAAACAAACTTTTGGAATGTATTACTATTATTTCATTGATGCAAATCTTGTGGTTCACTTGTACTTACTTACTTAAACCTATGATTTCACCAACGTTTTCGTTGACAGATTTCTATGTTTTTCTCAGGTCTTGCACGATATGTGAAACATGCTTCCGCTTACTATTTGATACTTGCATCCGATGTCGAGTATACATGCATTTCATGGAGCGTCTTTTGACTTTACTTTAAACCGTGTCGCCTAGATTTCAATCGTATCTATAACGTTGTAACTTAACTTTTGGTTGAACAATTCTTGTAAACTTTGAAACAATCTTTATTTTGAAATGAAGGCGACATATTTTGGTCAAACGTTATCTTAAAGACTTATAATCAGGTAATGGGACCCACGTAGCCGACGCCGTCACTTGACGATTTGTCGGGGTCGCTACAACTAATAAGATTAATGATAAATATATTAAATCTCTTTATGATAGTGATATTAAAATTAATAATACTTAATATTAATACTTAAGGATAATATCAATAATAATAATAAATATATTCTAATGTTAGTATCAATAATAATAATGATAATAATACTAATAATTATATTACTAATAATAATAACAACAATAATAATAATCATAATAATAATTAATAATAATAATAATAATAATAATAATAATAATAATAATAGAATTAGAAAACTACCTTAAGTGAAAATGGGTTTCCAAAAAAAAATAACATGGCAGCCCCTGAACTCGAAACCGAGACCTCTCGGTTACACAAACGACCCCAAGACCATCGCACCCTTTCTGTTTTTCTGTATAATATTATGACCCATGCCTATAATATCATTTCTGTTTTATGTTCATCTTCCTCACAATTCTAAATACCGGAAATCCTTAACCTCAACAATTCAATACAAAATAAAATAGTTTTAAGATTTATAAACATAAACAATCGCATCTGTGCATTTGAATTTAGCAGAAATAAAAAAAATGAAGCTGATGTATCCGTCGCTGTTCAAACACAAAAAAAATAGAATTTTGATTATGAGATTAAGATCGTTTTTGACTTCGATTAATACATGAAATTGATTCTAAATCCCTCCTACAAACTTTTTGTATCATCAACTGAACCTGAATAATTAAAACGAATTTCAATTTCATGAAAAACACTCCGTTTGACTTTTGACACATAAACTTTGACCTTAAAATTTGGATGGGATTTGAAAGATTGGAAGCTGTAATTTTACCAATATGTTGAGTACAAGATTCTAAATAAAACTGCATTAACAAATTTTCTATTTCGATTCACTTTCTGACTTTTGATTAATTGAACCAGAAACAGGAAAACCGATGGGTTTATTGGATTTTTCTTTGGAATTTTCGATTTGACAGATGCAGTAAGGGTTTTAATTGATGAAGATAATAAAGGAGCTAAAATGTGTTAATCAAATTTCAAGTAGCTTGGTTATAATCCAGCCAATTTAATCGACAGGTTAAAAAAAATATATAAATATAGAAAAGGCGTACTAATTGAATTGGATGTATCTGTGAGTGGTTTTCTTAATTGGTACAACTTGCAGATATAAGGATCAATTTATAATAGATGATACCGACGTGTAACTAAAAATAATATCTCTCTATCTCTCAATTTACATACATATGTATATCTATAAGTTATATAATTATAATATTGATAATAATATATTAATAATATATAATCAGTGATAATAGTAATAATACTTATAATCACAATAATAACTAAAATTAAAATTTTAATTCTGATTATAATAATAATGTTATTAGTAAAGATAACAATAATATTAATTATAATAATAATAGTATAACAAATTAAATGTATCTAATTTCATATATCATATATATATAATAGTATTAATGTTATTATTTATTTTTAATAATAATTAAAAGTAATAAACTATATGACAACTATATTTCAACTTATAATTAAATTAAGCAATACATATTATTAATTATGTAACACCTATATTATATATTAACATATTTGAATATTTGAATATTTATATATTTTATATATGTTTCAATACATATAACATTAATTATGTTTAGAAATCATATATTCAGTTTAATAATAACTTAATTACTTTGTATATTATTTTACATATTTAATTCTAATGATTTACTTGTGTATTATTATCTCAAATTATTATTATTATATATACTTACATTTATATTTACATATTTATTTACACACAATTGTTCGTGAATCGTTGGGAACAGTCGAATGTCAATTGAATATATGAACATCGTTTCAAAATTTTCTAGACTCAACATTACATACTTTGCTTATCGTATCGAAACCTTAAAAAGATTAAGTTTAAATTTGGTCAGAAATTTCCGGGTCATCACAGTACCTACCCGTTAAAGAAATTTCGTCTTGAAATTTGAGTGAGGTCGTCATGGCTAACAATAAGAATGTTTTCATGATGAATATGAGTTGATAAATAGAATTTTATCATTATTGAGTAATATAGATAAAATGATTCGATTAATCGAAGAGCACGAATGAAGCTATCACAAAAGAGTGAGATGAACAAATGAAGTTTCGTCTTAACTTGTGACGTAGTCATGGTTGAATTTAGAAAATAAGGTGCGTCTTAACCTTTGACGTGGTCACATTTGAATTTAGAAAACAGGATGCGTCTTAACTTTTGACGTTGTTTTGGTTGAATTCCGGAATTTAAGGGATTTGAAGAAAATCTTCGAAATCTAAAAGATTTGATTCTCCTGCGAATAAGGAAATTTAGATTTCTATAATTAAATGCGGTGATCTGCCTCGATTCCTCTGTCTGATATTTTCACTATAAATTTTACTTTTTCCTTCCTTTAATTTTCACCACTTCAATACTCAATTCCTAAATTCAAAAGATCGTGAAAATGCTTAATCCAGTTCTGATCCTTGTCCTTATCCTGATTATCGCAACAATCATTCTCCTTTTCCAACTTCCACCGGAGGAATCCATTTATTTCTACTATGCTTTAGGGATTATTGTATTTATAATCCTCCCGTGTCTTTATATTGCTATACGCACTGATATCCACGGTTTGTAATTTCGGTGTTATTGTTGGGATTTATATTTTCTCTTACATTTTGGAGCTCTTTGCCTTTTTATTATCCTCCCGACCTCTAGTAAAGTGAGTAACGGTCCAGAATTCGTAAGTATGGAATTTCGAATAAACATCGTGTTCTAAATAAGAACTAATGTATTAGCACGATTTGATTTATCAAATTACCAGAATCACTGAGAATAGAACTATCAAGAATATTCTTTCTTGATATGTTCAGAAGTTAAGCATAATGAAAGAGTTATGCAACATGGCACGTGATGACGTTAGGATCTGCGAATCATCACGTCCCATTAGAAACTCAGCATGGCTTACTGTAATATAATCACGTTGATCAAGTGTCATTATATTATACTAAATCATGCATCAGTTCCCAACATTACTTCAATAACATTCATCTTTTAAGTTCGAAAGTTTACAGAATATAGAAACTAACAGTTTCTATATGATGTAGTACTGATATCACGAAGAGATTCTTGATTTCAGATAAGAATAGTTATAAAAATATCTTCAGGAATATGGAGGATATTTATAATGAAAGATACGATGATATCTTAGAATTTCTAATATCGAAGGATGGTGAAGAAAATTTATCCGTAAGGGTTTAGATTCAGAAGCAAGGTATTCGCTAAAGATTTCATCAGAAACAGAATCATTTGGATTCTTTGAAGTCAAACTTATTCTTTGTGATTTGTCCACGGCTTCCTTCATAGTTTCGCATAATACTCTTTTCGGTACTAAATTTCCTATTGAATGTTTCCAATATAATGATACACAGGAAGCATGAAGAGGTATATAATTTCGGACGAGAATATTTATAAAAAAATATCCTCTGAAATATCGAAGATATTGATGACGATATTTTGGAATTTCTAAGTTCGATGGTTGATGGAGAAAGATTTTCCGCAGGATTTCAACATGACTTCGGAGCAAGATATTCTCTAAAGATTTCAGCGGACCCATAATTATCTGGATTCTTTGAATATAGGGTATGGTCCTTGTATTTGTCCTTGGTCTCCTTCATGGTTAACTCTATCTGTTTTCCAGTTCTAACGTTTCTGAGCTTTTCCAACATATTATTCTTTATCATCAAACTTCCGACGACTAAGGTCGTTTACGGTTGCCTTCAGTTTCTGCTGCTTCATTCAGCTTTTTCAACATTCAGAGTATCAATTCGTAAATTGGGTGCCTTTTCAAAATTTCAGATTTGAAGATCGTAATTCTAGGAGATATTTGTTATATGTATACATATAACTATTGATATAGAAATACTGTGAGTTTTCAAAGTACTGATTGCTGATTCCTCTACATTTACTGCTACCATATCTGAATCATTAGTTATCGATCCGAGGTGATTTCAAGAGAATTGTGTTTTTAGATGATTAAACGCTGACGGTAATATGGTGGAATATAAAAGGTTCCCCGGAAACAATAAAAGAACATACATATAAGTCAAGGTGATAATAAGGTTGTTTCGAACGAAAAGTCGAAGTTGATTTGCTGAAGCTGTGACAAAATTTGCTACGTTGAAAAAGGGATCGCAAAGTTATTTTTTTTTTTTTATAAATGCCAAAGGATCTGACGCGGCTACGTGTTAAACTTTTACTCAGTTGCCGAGACTTTCTCAGGTGCATAACTATATGCACAAATCTTTCCTTCCGTAGATGAAGTGCGGTTGATTCATCCTATCGATTGAGGTATTTTCAAGAATTATGAAAGTTTGAATGCAGATTGGAATCGTTAAGATACAATTAAGGTTTAAGATGAAATCAAGTGGCAAACTTGAAGAATTGTTTAGTTTCATATGTTATAATCAATATTTTAATTCATTTTAATTGTCCAATGTCGGCAGTCCACGGTTGATAGTCCACAGTTTACATTCCAATAATTTATATATAGTTTAATATATAATATTCGAATTAATTAATACGTATCGTGACCCGTGTACATGTCTCAGACTCGATCACAACTCAAAGTATATATATTATTTGAGAATCAACCTCAACCCTGTATAGAGAACTCGATCATTACTGCATATAGAGTGTCTATGGTGATTCCAAATAATATATATAGATGCGTCGATATGATATGTCAAAACCTTGTATACGTGTCCCGATATTTAAAGTGCGTAAAATAAATAACAGAAATTAAATGATGATAAATTAAATGCGTAAAGTAAATAACAGAAATTAACTAACGATAAATAAAATTGCGATAATTAAATTGCGATAAATAAACTGCGATAATTAAAATGTAATCAGTTAGCTAGGAACAGTTAGCTAGGAACAGTTAGCGTGGATTCTTAACAAAATTTCAATTAGTTAATTCGTTTGTTTCTAACAACTTTTATTTTGTCGAATGTTTTCTTCATTATGCCACTTGTTGGATTGTGATAAATCAAAATCCAAATATGAAATTGAATAAAATAAAAAAAATGGTTATTCTGCGGTGAACGGATTTTTATCTCTGTGGATGTAAGTAGGATAGTAAATGGATGTTGAATCAGATTCGAAGAATGTACAGTATAACCTATTAAAGTGAAATCTAAATATTCCTCGGGTATTACCTACCCGTTAAAATATTTTCACCATTAACAGTTTATACGAAAGAATTTTTAATTACAATCTTTATGAAAATATACTTTCAGATATATTTTCTTCAGATGTAATCATAGATTTAATGAGTTAATATAATATTAATCTCATTTGATTTACCATTAGAACTAGAATATATAATCTCTAAAACATTTAAAGATTACATAATCGTCATGTCGAACGAAGATAAATGATGTAGAACGATTCGCAGATTGATGATTATTCTAAAGGTACATAATTAGATGTTAAGGTGTATGATGTGAACTTGATTTGTTGGTGGTACTGGTATTGATGTTGGTGCTGGTGATGTTGCTGAAGCTGATATGTTTTGCCCCATATTCTCCAAATTGATTACTAGAGCACGAAGTTCGTTGACTTCTTATATTACTCCGGGATGATTGTCGGTCGGAACGAGCGGATGAATAAGGTTTAGAATCTGAGTTATGATATAGTCGTGGCGAGATATTCGAGAAATGAGGGTGAAAATGGTGTTACGAACAGGTTCGCCGGTAAGTGCTTCAGGTTCTTCGCCAAAAGGTGAATTCGGTTAGTGGAAGGGATCGCCTTCTGCGCGTCTCCATTGATTAAGTCGACTACGAATCCATCAGATGAATTGGGGATGGATGATTGGTTGGTTCATTCTGCTGACTTTGCTTCAGGAGCTTAGATGACTATCCAATCAGAATAACTATCGGGATAACTATCGAAATAGCTGTCGAAATCCGAGGGACTCGAACTAGTTGAAGGATTCATCTCGTACGATCAGATGAAGGATTTTCGATAAGAAATAGATTATAGGATGTAGATTAGTATCCTGTAATTCATAATTTACATATGCATATGTAATACTAAAATCTCATAAGTTACGGAGGAATCTACGGAAGCTGTCAGGTAAAGATAACAATAACAGATACGCTAAGATATGAATTAGCAGATACGCTAAGATATGAATTTTTGTCTATACACTATTAATGTAGTCAATGCAATAAGATATGTCTAGACTAAGAATAATAAGCAGGTAATTTACTAAGGATGATAAAAAAATGATTTCTGACAAAAATGATAAGCAAAACTTTTGACATGCAGACACGGTCGAAGTCCAGACTCACTAATGCATCCTAACGACTTATCAGTTAGACACACTAATGCAGACCCAGTTCACTAAGACCACCGCTTTGATACCAACTGAAAGGACCCGTCCTAATCCATCCGGACGAAGTCCATATCGATTATAAACAATTCCCAACAATTGATTACATCGCGAGGTACTTGACCTCTATATGATACATTTTACAAACATTGCATTCGTTTTTGAAAGACAAACATCGAAAGTTGACAAGCATGCATCACATTTCATAATATATCAGACTATCAACGACTTAATAATAATCTTGATGAATTTAACGACTTGAATGCAACGTCTTTTGAAATATGCTATGAATGACTCCAAGTAATATCTTTAAAATAAGCAAATATACAGCGGAAGATCTCTTTCATACCTGAGAATAAACATGCTTTAAAGTGTCAACCAAAAGATTGGTGAGTTCATTAGTTTAACATAAATAATCATTTCATAATTTTAATAGACCACAAGATTTCATATTTCCATTTCTCATAAACATACGTCCCATGTATAGAGACAAAAATATCATTCATATGGATTGAACACCTGGTAACCGACATTCACAATATACATATAAGAATATCCCCATCATTCCGGAATCCTCCATCAGACATGATATAAATTTCAAAGTACTAAAGCATCCGGTACTTTGGATGGGGCTTGTTGGGCCCGATAGATCTATCTTTAGAATTCGCGTCAATTAGGGTGTCTGTTCCCTAATTCTTAGATTACCAGACTTAATAAAAAGGGGCATATTCGATTTCGATCATTCAACCATATAATGTAGTTTCAATTACTTGTGTCTATTTTGTAAAACAGTTATAAAAACAGCGCATGTATTCTCAGTCCCAAAAATATATATAAAAAGGGAGTAATGAAAACTCACCTAATGTATTTTGTAGTAAAAATACATATGACGATATTGAATAAATGCAGGGTTGATCTCGGATCCACGAACCTATATAATTCATGTATATATTAAAACATATTCGTATAATCGAATAATATTTATATTATTATTAGTGATAATTTATATATATAGTAGATTAAGAAGTTTCATTATATATGTTTTCATTTTATGTATAGATATATTAATATAGTTAAGTTATGTGTATTAGATATATATATATAAATATATATATATATATATATATATATATATATATATATATATATATATATATATATATATATCATTTGTTTGTTAAAACTAATAATTATATGGATACTAACATTATATTATTATTGGTAAAAATGATTATAGTTCTTAATATTACTAATAAGGGTAAGAATGTTAATAATTCCTTTGGTGATAAATATCATGATAATAATAATAGTAATTGTAAAAAAAAATTATTAATCTTACTATTACTAATAGTTAAGATTGATGATTTTAATATTTATATAATACTCATTAATAAAAATATTTATAATGATAATGATAGTAATAATAATATATTTGTAGTGCTAATAATGGTGAAAATAATAATAATAATATTAGTAAGGCTTATAATACTAATAATAATAATAATAATGATAATAATAATAATTACGAATGTGATGATACTAATAAGATTAATGATAAATATATTAAATCTCTTTATGATAGTGATATTAAAATTAATAATACTTAATATTAATACTTAAGGATAATATCAATAATAATAATAAATATATTCTAATGTTAGTATCAATAATAATAATGATAATAATACTAATAATTATATTACTAATAATAATAACAACAATAATAATAATCATAATAATAATTAATAATAATAATAATAATAATAATAATAATAATAGAATTAGAAAACTACCTTAAGTGAAAATGGGTTTCCAAAAAAAAATAACATGGCAGCCCCTGAACTCGAAACCGAGACCTCTCGGTTACACAAACGACCCCAAGACCATCGCACCCTTTCTGTTTTTCTGTATAATATTATGACCCATGCCTATAATATCATTTCTATTTTATGTTCATCTTCCTCACAATTCTAAATACCGGAAATCCTTAACCTCAACAATTCAATACAAAATAAAATAGTTTTAAGATTTATAAACATAAACAATCGCATCTGTGCATTTGAATTTAGCAGAAAATAAAAAAAATGAAGCTGATGTATCCGTCGCTGTTCAAACACAAAAAAAATAGAATTTTGATTATGAGATTAAGATCGTTTTTGACTTCGATTAATACATGAAATTGATTCTAAATCCCTCCTACAAACTTTTTGTATCATCAACTGAACCTGAATAATTAAAACGAATTTCAATTTCATGAAAAACACTCCGTTTGACTTTTGACACATAAACTTTGACCTTAAAATTTGGATGGGATTTGAAAGATTGGAAGCTGTAATTTTACCAATATGTTGAGTACAAGATTCTAAATAAAACTGCATTAACAAATTTTCTATTTCGATTCACTTTCTGACTTTTGATTAATTGAACCAGAAACAGGAAAACCGATGGGTTTATTGGATTTTTCTTTGGAATTTTCGATTTGACAGATGCAGTAAGGGTTTTAATTGATGAAGATAATAAAGGAGCTAAAATGTGTTAATCAAATTTCAAGTAGCTTGGTTATAATCCAGCCAATTTAATCGACAGGTTAAAAAAATATATAAATATAGAAAAGGCGTACTAATTGAATTGGATGTATCTGTGAGTGGTTTTCTTAATTGGTACAACTTGCAGATATAAGGATCAATTTATAATAGATGATACCGACGTGTAACTAAAAATAATATCTCTCTATCTCTCAATTTACATACATATGTATATCTATAAGTTATATAATTATAATATTGATAATAATATATTAATAATATATAATCAATGATAATAGTAATAATACTTATAATCACAATAATAACTAAAATTAAAATTTTAATTCTGATTATAATAATAATGTTATTAGTAAAGATAACAATAATATTAATTATAATAATAATAGTATAACAAATTAAATGTATCTAATTTCATATATCATATATATATAATAGTATTAATGTTATTATTTATTTTTAATAATAATTAAAAGTAATAAACTATATGACAACTATATTTCAACTTATAATTAAATTAAGCAATACATATTATTAATTATGTAACACCTATATTATATATTAACATATTTGAATATTTGAATATTTATATATTTTATATATGTTTCAATACATATAACATTAATTATGTTTAGAAATCATATATTCAGTTTAATAATAACTTAATTACTTTGTATATTATTTTACATATTTAATTCTAATGATTTACTTGTGTATTATTATCTCAAATTATTATTATTATATATACTTACATTTATATTTACATATTTATTTACACACAATTGTTCGTGAATCGTTGGGAACAGTCGAATGTCAATTGAATATATGAACATCGTTTCAAAATTTTCTAGACTCAACATTACATCTCAACATTACATACTTTGCTTATCGTATCGAAACCTTAAAAAGATTAAGTTTAAATTTGGTCAGAAATTTCCGGGTCATCACAGTACCTACCCGTTAAAGAAATTTCGTCTTGAAATTTGAGTGAGGTCGTCATGGCTAACAATAAGAATGTTTTCATGATGAATATGAGTTGATAAATAGAATTTTATCATTATTGAGTAATATAGATAAAATGATTCGATTAATCGAAGAGCACGAATGAAGCTATCACAAAAGAGTGAGATGAACAAATGAAGTTTCGTCTTAACTTGTGACGTAGTCATGGTTGAATTTAGAAAATAAGGTGCGTCTTAACCTTTGACGTGGTCACATTTGAATTTAGAAAACAGGATGCGTCTTAACTTTTGACGTTGTTTTGGTTGAATTCCGGAATTTAAGGGATTTGAAGAAAATCTTCGAAATCTAAAAGATTTGATTCTCCTGCGAATAAGGAAATTTAGATTTCTATAATTAAATGCGGTGATCTGCCTCGATTCCTCTGTCTGATATTTTCACTATAAATTTTACTTTTTCCTTCCTTTAATTTTCACCACTTCAATACTCAATTCCTAAATTCAAAAGATCGTGAAAATGCTTAATCCAGTTCTGATCCTTGTCCTTATCCTGATTATCGCAACAATCATTCTCCTTTTCCAACTTCCACCGGAGGAATCCATTTATTTCTACTATGCTTTAGGGATTATTGTATTTATAATCCTCCCGTGTCTTTATATTGCTATACGCACTGATATCCACGGTTTGTAATTTCGGTGTTATTGTTGGGATTTATATTTTCTCTTACATTTTGGAGCTCTTTGCCTTTTTATTATCCTCCCGACCTCTAGTAAAGTGAGTAACGGTCCAGAATTCGTAAGTATGGAATTTCGAATAAACATCGTGTTCTAAATAAGAACTAATGTATTAGCATGATTTGATTTATCAAATTACCAGAATCACTGAGAATAGAACTATCAAGAATATTCTTTCTTGATATGTTCAGAAGTTAAGCATAATGAAAGAGTTATGCAACATGGCACGTGATGACGTTAGGATCTGCGAATCATCACGTCCCATTAGAAACTCAGCATGGCTTACTGTAATATAATCACGTTGATCAAGTGTCATTATATTATACTAAATCATGCATCAGTTCCCAACATTACTTCAATAACATTCATCTTTTAAGTTCGAAAGTTTACAGAATATAAAAACTAACAGTTTCTATATGATGTAGTACTGATATCACGAAGAGATTCTTGATTTCAGATAAGAATAGTTATAAAAATATCTTCAGGAATATGGAGGATATTTATAATGAAAGATACGATGATATCTTAGAATTTCTAATATCGAAGGATGGTGAAGAAAATTTATCCGTAAGGGTTTAGATTCAGAAGCAAGGTATTCGCTAAAGATTTCATCAGAAACAGAATCATTTGGATTCTTTGAAGTCAAACTTATTCTTTGTGATTTGTCCACGGCTTCCTTCATAGTTTCGCATAATACTCTTTTCGGTACTAAATTTCCTATTGAATGTTTCCAATATAATGATACACAGGAAGCATGAAGAGGTATATAATTTCGGACGAGAATATTTATAAAAAAATATCCTCTGAAATATCGAAGATATTGATGACGATATTTTGGAATTTCTAAGTTCGATGGTTGATGGAGAAAGATTTTCCGCAGGATTTCAACATGACTTCGGAGCAAGATATTCTCTAAAGATTTCAGACCCATAATTATCTGGATTCTTTGAATATAGGGTATGGTCCTTGTATTTGTCCTTGGTCTCCTTCATGGTTAACTCTATCTGTTTTCCAGTTCTAACGTTTCTGAGCTTTTCCAACATATTATTCTTTATCATCAAACTTCCGACGACTAAGGTCGTTTACGGTTGCCTTCAGTTTCTGCTGCTTCATTCAGCTTTTTCAACATTCAGAGTATCAATTCGTAAATTGGGTGCCTTTTCAAAATTTCAGATTTGAAGATCGTAATTCTAGGAGATATTTGTTATATGTATACATATAACTATTGATATAGAAATACTGTGAGTTTTCAAAGTACTGATTGCTGATTCCTCTACATTTACTGCTACCATATCTGAATCATTAGTTATCGATCCGAGGTGATTTCAAGAGAATTGTGTTTTTAGATGATTAAACGCTGACGGTAATATGGTGGAATATAAAAGGTTCCCCGGAAACAATAAAAGAACATACATATAAGTCAAGGTGATAATAAGGTTGTTTCGAACGAAAAGTCGAAGTTGATTTGCTGAAGCTGTGACAAAATTTGCTACGTTGAAAAAGGGATCGCAAAGTTATTTTTTTTTTTTATAAATGCCAAAGGATCTGACGCGGCTACGTGTTAAACTTTTACTCAGTTGCCGAGACTTTCTCAGGTGCATAACTATATGCACAAATCTTTCCTTCCGTAGATGAAGTGCGGTTGATTCATCCTATCGATTGAGGTATTTTCAAGAATTATGAAAGTTTGAATGCAGATTGGAATCGTTAAGATACAATTAAGGTTTAAGATGAAATCAAGTGGCAAACTTGAAGAATTGTTTAGTTTCATATGTTATAATCAATATTTTAATTCATTTTAATTGTCCAATGTCGGCAGTCCACGGTTGATAGTCCACAGTTTACATTCCAATAATTTATATATAGTTTAATATATAATATTCGAATTAATTAATACGTATCGTGACCCGTGTACATGTCTCAGACTCGATCACAACTCAAAGTATATATATTATTTGAGAATCAACCTCAACCCTGTATAGAGAACTCGATCATTACTGCATATAGAGTGTCTATGGTGATTCCAAATAATATATATAGATGCGTCGATATGATATGTCAAAACCTTGTATACGTGTCCCGATATTTAAAGTGCGTAAAATAAATAACAGAAATTAAATGATGATAAATTAAATGCGTAAAGTAAATAACAGAAATTAACTAACGATAAATAAAATTGCGATAATTAAATTGCGATAAATAAACTGCGATAATTAAAATGTAATCAGTTAGCTAGGAACAGTTAGCTAGGAACAGTTAGCGTGGATTCTTAACAAAATTTCAATTAGTTAATTCGTTTGTTTCTAACAACTTTTATTTTGTCGAATGTTTTCTTCATTATGCCACTTGTTGGATTGTGATAAATCAAAATCCAAATATGAAATTGAATAAAATAAAAAAAATGGTTATTCTGCGGTGAACGGATTTGTATCTCTGTGGATGTAAGTAGGATAGTAAATGGATGTTGAATCAGATTCGAAGAATGTACAGTATAACCTATTAAAGTGAAATCTAAATATTCCTCGGGTATTACCTACCCGTTAAAATATTTTCACCATTAACAGTTTATACGAAAGAATTTTTAATTACAATCTTTATGAAAATATACTTTCAGATATATTTTCTTCAGATGTAATCATAGATTTAATGAGTTAATATAATATTAATCTCATTTGATTTACCATTAGAACTAGAATATATAATCTCTAAAACATTTAAAGATTACATAATCGTCATGTCGAACGAAGATAAATGATGTAGAACGATTCGCAAATTGATGATTATTCTAAAGGTACATAATTAGATGTTGAGGTGTATGATGTGAACTTGATTTGTTGGTGGTACTGGTATTGATGTTGGTGCTGGTGATGTTGCTGAAGCTGATATGTTTTGCCCCATATTCTCCAAATTGATTACTAGAGCGCGAAGTTCGTTGACTTCTTATATTACTCCGGGATGATTGTCGGTCGGAACGAGCGGATGAATAAGGTTTAGAATCTGAGTTATGATATAGTCGTGGCGAGATATTCGAGAAATGAGGGTGAAAATGGTGTTACGAACAGGTTCGCCGGTAAGTGCTTCAGGTTCTTCGCCAAAAGGTGAATTCGGTTAGTGGAAGGGATCGCCTTCTGCGCGTCTCCATTGATTAAGTCGACTACGAATCCATCAGATGAATTGGGGATGGATGATTGGTTGGTTCATTCTGCTGACTTTGCTTCAGGAGCTTAGATGACTATCCAATCGGAATAACTATCGGGATAACTATCGAAATAGCTGTCGAAATCCGAGGGACTCGAACTAGTTGAAGGATTCATCTCGTACGATCAGATGAAGGATTTTCGATAAGAAATAGATTATAGGATGTAGATTAGTATCCTGCAATTCATAATTTACATATGCATATGTAATACTAAAATCTCATAAGTTACGGAGGAATCTACGGAAGCTGTCAGGTAAAGATAACAATAACAGATACGCTAAGATATGAATTAGCAGATACTCTAAGATATGAATTTTTGTCTATACACTATTAATGTAGTCAATGCAATAAGATATGTCTAGACTAAGAATAATAAGCAGGTAATTTACTAAGGATGATAAAAAAATGATTTCTGACAAAAATGATAAGCAAAACTTTTGACATGCAGACACGGTCGAAGTCCAGACTCACTAATGCATCCTAACGACTTATCAGTTAGACACACTAATGCAGACCCAGTTCACTAAGACCACCGCTTTGATACCAACTGAAAGGACCCGTCCTAATCCATCCGGACGAAGTCCATATCGATTATAAACAATTCCCAACAATTGATTACATCGCGAGGTACTTGACCTCTATATGATACATTTTACAAACATTGCATTCGTTTTTGAAAGACAAACATCGAAAGTTGACAAGCATGCATCACATTTCATAATATATCAGACTATCAACGACTTAATAATAATCTTGATGAATTCAATGACTCGAATGCAACATCTTTTGAAATATGCTATGAATGACTCCAAGTAATATCTTTAAAATAAGCAAATATACAGCGGAAGATCTCTTTCATACCTGAGAATAAACATGCTTTAAAGTGTCAACCAAAAGATTGGTGAGTTCATTAGTTTAACATAAATAATCATTTCATAATTTTAATAGACCACAAGATTTCATATTTCCATTTCTCATAAACATACGTCCCATGTATAGAGACAAAAATATCATTCATATGGATTGAACACCTGGTAACCGACATTCACAATATACATATAAGAATATCCCCATCATTTCGGAATCCTCCATCGGACATGATATAAATTTCAAAGTACTAAAGCATCCGGTACTTTGGATGGGGCTTGTTGGGCCCGATAGATCTATCTTTAGAATTCGCGTCAATTAGGGTGTCTGTTCCCTAATTCTTAGATTACCAGACTTAATAAAAAGGGGCATATTCGATTTCGATCATTCAACCATATAATGTAGTTTCAATTACTTGTGTCTATTTTGTAAAACAGTTATAAAAACGGCGCATGTATTCTCAGTCCCAAAAATATATATAAAAAGGGAGTAATGAAAACTCACCTAATGTATTTTGTAGTAAAAATACATATGACGATATTGAATAAATGCAGGGTTGATCTCGGATCCACGAACCTATATAATTCATGTATATATTAAAACATATTCGTATAATCGAATAATATTTATATTATTATTAGTGATAATTTATATATATAGTAGATTAAGAAGTTTCATTATATATGTTTTCATTTTATGTATAGATATATTAATATAGTTAAGTTATGTGTATTAGATATATTTTATATATATATATATATATATATATATATATATATATATATATATATATATATATATATATATATATATATATATATATATATATATATCATTTGTTTGTTAAAACTAATAATTATATGGACACTAACATTATATTATTATTGGTAAAAATGATTATAGTTCTTAATATTACTAATAAGGGTAAGAATGTTAATAATTCCTTTGGTGATAAATATCATGATAATAATAATAGTAATTGTAAAAAAAAATTATTAATCTTACTATTACTAATAGTTAAGATTGATGATTTTAATATTTATATAATACTCATTAATAAAAATATTTATAATGATAATGATAGTAATAATAATATATTTGTAGTGCTAATAATGGTGAAAATAATAATAATAATATTAGTAAGGCTTATAATACTAATAATAATAATAATAATAATGATAATAATAATAATAATTACGAATGTGATGATACTAATAAGATTAATGATAAATATATTAAATCTCTTTATGATTGTGATATTGAAATTAATAATACTTAATATTAATACTTAAGGATAATATCAATAATAATAATAAATATATTCTAATGTTAGTATCAATAATAATAATGATAATAATACTAATAATTATATTACTAATAATAATAACAACAATAATAATAATCATAATAATAATAATTAATAATTAATAATAATAATAGAATTAGAAAACTACCTTAAGTGAAAATGGGTTTCTAAAAAAAAAATAACATGGCAGCCCCTAAACTCGAACCCGAGACCTCTCGGTTACACAAACAACCCCAAGACCATAGCACCCTTTCTGTTTTTCTGTATAATATTATGACCCATGCCTATAATATCATTTCTGTTTTATGTCCATCTTCCTCACAATTCTAAATACCGGAAATCCTTAACCTCAACAATTCAATACAAAATAAAATAGTTTTAAGATTTATAAACATAAACAATCACATCTGTGCATTTGAATTTAGCAGAAAATAAAAAAAACTGAAGTTGATGTATCCGTCGCTGCTCAAAAACAAAAAAAAATAGAATTTTGATTATGAGATTAAGATCGTTTTTGACTTCGATTAATACATGAAATTGATTCTAAATCCCTCCTACAAACTTTTTGTATCATCAACTGAACCTGAATAATTAAAATGAATTTCAATTTCATGAAAAACACTCCGTTTGACTTTTGACACATAAACTTTGACCTTAAAATTTGGATGGGATTTGAAAGATTGGAAGCTGTAATTTTACCAATATGTTGAGTACAAGATTCTAAATAAAACAGCATTAACAGATATTCTATTTCGATTCACTTTCTGACTTTAGATTAATTGAACCAGAAACAGGAAAACCGATGGGTTTATTGGATTTTTCTTTGGAATTTTCGATTTGACGGATGCAGTAAGGGTTTTAATTGATGAAGATAATAAAGGAGCTAAAATGTGTTAATCAAATTTCAAGTAGCTTGGTTATAATCCAGCCAATTTAATCGATAGGTTAAAAAAATATAAATATAGAAAAGGCGTACTAATTGAATTGGATGTATCTGTGAGTGGTTTTCTTAATTGGTACAACTTGCAGATATAAGGATCAATTTACAATAGATGATACCGACGTGTAACTAAAAATAATATCTCTCTATCTCTCAATTTACATACATATGTATATCTATAAGTTATATAATTATAATATTGATAATAATATATTAATAATATATAATCAATGATAATAGTAATAATACTTATAATCACAATAATAACTAAAATTAAAATTTTAATTCTGATTATAATAATAATGTTATTATTAAAGATAACAATAATATTAATTATAATAATAATAGTATAACAAATTAAATGTATCTAATTTCATATATCATATATATATAATAGTATTAATGTTATTATTTATTTTTAATAATAATTAAAAGTAATAAACTATGTGACAACTATATTTCAACTTGTAATTAAATTAAGCAATACATATTATTAATTATGTAACACCTATATTATATATTAACATATTTGAATATTTGAATATTTATATATTTTATATATGTTTCAATACATATAACATTAATTATGTTTAGAAATCATATATTCAATTTAATAATAACTTATTTACTTTGTATATTATTTTACATATTTAATTCTAATGATTTACTTGTATATTATTATCTCAAATTATTATTATTATATATACTTACATTTATATTTACATATTTATTTACACACAATTGTTCGTGAATCGTTGGGAACAGTCGAATGTCAATTGAATATATGAACATCGTTTCAAAATTTTCTAGACTCAACATTACATACTTTGCTTATCGTATCGAAACCTTATAAAGATTAAGTTTAAATTTGGTCGGAAATTCCCAGGTCATCACAGTATACACTCTTATTTTTAATTCTATCATTATTATTATTAGTTATTATTATTATTATTATTATTATTATTATTATTATTATTATTATTATTATTATTATTATTATTATTATTAGTATTAAGTAAATTATTATTAACATTAACATTAATGTAATTTATATCATTATCATTATTATTATTATTATTAGTATTATCCTTATTAATAATATTATTATCATTAATATAGTTTATATCATTATCATTATTAATATTATTAGCATAAACCTTATTAAAAATTTTATTATTTGTATTATTATTATTGTATTATTACTGTTACTATTATTATTATGATTACGAACATGTTAATAACCTCTATATTATAAAGTTAATAATAAAAGTTGTTATGGTATAATTATGAAAAATAGTTATAAAATTATATGAATGCATGTACAATTATGAATATGATTATGAAAGTAAGTTATAGGAACTGTAGTTATAAGTTAGATATTAAACACGAAGTTTATGATAAATCTGATTATTATTATTAACACTGTTATTATCATTATATTACTAAAGTAAAGTATCATTTTATTTTTATTATTAGAGCTATTAGTATTATTATTTTTATTATCATTTTTATTAAAAATATTGTTACAATTAATTTTCAAAATTATCATTAAAAACTATCAATCTTAAAAGTATTATTCTTATTAAAATTAACATTTTTATTATTTTTATTATTATTTCACTTAATATTATTATTATCATTATTACTTCAAATAAGGTGACTAATGATATTATCAAAATTGTTATTTTCAACATCATTATTAAAACTAATTAATTGTATTATTATCATTATTTTAGTATTATCATTAATTTAACAAATAAATGATATTTATGTAAAGATATATTTTATACACATAACTTAACTATAGTAATATCTTTATTTAGTTAAAATATATAAAATGAAATATTTAATTAAATAATAAAACCTATAAGTTATTAATATAAAAACGTTATCACTAATAAATATATATAAATTTGTTCGATTATCATCATATGTGTTAATATATATATATATATATATATATATATATATATATATATATATATATATATATATATATATATATATATATATATATATATATATATATATATATATATAAATGATATAGGTTCGTGAATCCGAGGCCAACCCTACATTGTTCAGTTTCATCGTATGAATATTTTTACTACAAATATTGGATAGTGAGTTTCATTTGCTCCCTTTTTAAATGCTTTTGCAATATATTTTTGGGACTGAGAATACATGCGCTGCTTTATAAATGTTTGACGAAATAGACATAAGTACTTAAAACTACATTCTATGGCTAGATTATTAAACCGAATATGCCCCTTTTTAGTCTGGTAATCTAAGAATTAGGGAACAGACACCCTAATTGACGCGAATCCTAAAGATAGATCTATTGGGCCTAACGAACCCCATCCAAAGTACCGGATGCTTTAGTACTTCGAATTCGTTTTTATCATGTCTGAAGGATTTCTCGGAATGATAGGGAATATTCTTATATGCATCTTGTTAATGTCGGTTACCAGGTGTTCAATCCATATGAATGATTTTTGTCTCTATGCATGGGACATATATTTATGAGAAATGAAAATGAAATTTTTGTGGTCTATTAAAATGATGGAAATGAATGATTATGATAAATTAATGAACTCACCAACCTTTTGGTTGACACTTTAAAGCATGTTTATTCTCAGGTATGAAAGAAACCTTCCGCTGTGCATTTGTTCATTTTAAGGATATTACTTGAAGTCATTCATGGCATATTTCGAAGAACGTTGCATTCGAGTCATTGAGTTCATCAAGGATTATTATTAAGTTAATTTATCATTGGATAGTAGATATTATGAAATGGTAGGCATGCCTGTCAATTGTCGATGTAAAGAAAGTTTGTCTTTTAAAAACGAATGCAATGTTTGTAAAATGTATCATATAGAGGTCAAATACCTCGCGATGTAACCAAATGTTATTGTATTCGTTCTTATATATTAGAACGGGTCTTAACAAGTAGTATAGGTGTAAATCCCAAAAATGGATCGTCCCTTTGCCTTGTGAATTGAGTCTGTTATTTATAGCTATAGTACCGTTTGTCTATTGGTTTCATGTGGGCCCAGTGCAAGTGTAATGCGCAACACGAGCTAATTGGGTATGCGCATCATTAACAACATTATATAAAAACAAGTATCATAGTGGTATTTAAATAGGCACAACAATTCACATCTGAAGGTATTTGTAGTGACCCGAACATTTCCATGTTTATATATATTAATTGAGATTGATATTTATATGATTAAATGTTTCGAACATGTTAAGCAATCAAACTTGTTAAGACTTGATTAATTGAAATATGTTTCATATAGACAATTGACCACCCAAGTTGACCGGTGATTCACGAACGTTAAAACTTGTAAAAACTATACGATGACATATATATGATTATATATATAGTTAACATGATTTTATTATAAGTATGTATCTCATTAGGTATTTTAATAATGAGTTATATACATAAAAATGAGACTATTAATTTAAGAAACTCGAAAACGATATATATAACGAATATCGTTATAACAACGTCTTACTAGGAACATATGAATCATATTAAGATATTGATACACTTGGTTAATTATGTTAAATGATAAGTAAATATATTATTAAGTGTATTAACAATGAAATACATATGTAAAAATAAGACTACTAACTTAATGATTTCGAAACGAGACATATATGTAACGATTATCGTTGTAACGACATTTAACTGTATATATATCATACTAAGATATATTATATATCATAATATTATGATAATATAACAATTTAACATCTCATTTGTTATAATAAACAATGGGTTAACAACATTCAACAAGATCGTTAACCTAAAGGTTTCAAAACAATACTTACATGTAACGACTAACGATGACTTAACGACTCAGTTAAAATGTATATACATGTAGTGTTTTAATATGTATTTATACACTTTTTAAAGACTTCAATACACTTATCAAAATACTTCTACTTAACAAAAATGCTTACAATTACATCCTCGTTCAGTTTCATCAACAATTCTACTCGTATGCACCCGTATTCGTACTCGTACAATACACAGCTTTTAGATGTATGTACTATTGGTATATACACTCCAATGATCAGCTCTTAGCAGCCCATGTGAGTCACCTAACACATGTGGGAACCATCATTTGGCAACTAGCATGAAATATCTCATAAAATTACAAAAATATGAGTAATCATTCATGACTTATTTACATGAAAACAAAATTACATATCCTTTATATCTAATCCATACACCAACGACCAAAAACACCTACAAACACTTTCATTCTTCAATTTTCTTCATCTAATTGATCTCTCTCAAGTTCTATCTTCAAGTTCTAAGTGTTCTTCATAAATTCCAAAAGTTCTAGTTTCATAAAATCAAGAATACTTTCAAGTTTGCTAGCTCACTTCCAATCTTGTAAGGTGATCATCCAACCTCAAGAAATCTTTGTTTCTTACAGTAGGTTATCATTCTAATACAAGGTAATAATCATATTCAAACTTTGGTTCAATTTCTATAACTATAACAATCTTATTTCAAGTGATGATCTTACTTGAACTTGTTTTCGTGTCATGATTCTGCTTCAAGAACTTCGAGCCATCCAAGGATCCATTGAAGCTAGATCTACTTTTCTCTTTTCCAGTAGGTTTATCCAAGGAACTTAAGGTAGTAATGATGTTCATAACATCATTCGATTCATACATATAAAGTTATCTTATTCGAAGGTTTAAACTTGTAATCACTAGAACATAGTTTAGTTAATTCTAAACTTGTTCGCAAATAAAAGTTAATCCTTCTAACTTGACTTTTAAAATCAACTAAACACATGTTCTATATCTATATGATATGCTAACTTAATGATTTAAAACCTGGAAACACAAAAAACACCGTAAAACCGGATTTACGCCGTCGTAGTAACACCGCTGGCTGTTTTGGGTTAGTTAATTAAAAACTATGATAAAATTTGATTTAAAAGTTGTTATCCTGAGAAAATGATTTTTATTATGAACATGAAACTATATCCAAAAATTATGGTTAAACTCAAAGTGGAAGTATGTTTTCTAAAATGGTCATCTAGACGTCGTTCTTTCGACTGAAATGACTACCTTTACAAAAACGACTTGTAACTTATTTTTCCGACTATAAACCTATACTTTTTCTGTTTAGGTTCATAAAATAGAGTTCAATATGAAACCATAGCAATTTGATTCACTCAAAACGGATTTAAAATGAAGAAGTTATGGGTAAAACAAGATTGGATAATTTTTCTCATTTTAGCTACGTGAAAATTGTTAACAAATCTATTCCAACCATAACTTAATCAACTTGTATTGTATATTATGTAATCTTGAGATACCATAGACACGTATACAATATTTCGACCTATCATGTCGACACATCTATATATAGTTCGGAACAACCATAGACACTCTATATGTGAATGTTGGAGTTAGCTATACAGGGTTGAGGTTGATTCCAAAATATATATAGTTTGAGTTGTGATCAATACTGAGATACGTATACACTGGGTCGTGGATTGATTCAAGATAATATTTATCTATTTATTTCTGTACATCTAACTGTGGACAACTAGTTGTAGGTTACTAACGAGGACAGCTGACTTAATAAACTTAAAACATCAAAATATATTAAAAGTGTTGTAAATATATTTTGAACATACTTTGATATATATGTATATATTTTTATAGGTTCGTGAATCAACCAGTGGCCAAGTCTTACTTCCCGACGAAGTAAAAATCTGTGAAAGTGAGTTATAGTCCCACTTTTAAAATCTAATATTTTTGGGATGAGAATACATGCAGGTTTTATAAATGATTTACAAAATAGACACAAGTACGTGAAACTACATTCTATGGTTGAATTATCGAAATCGAATATGCCCCTTTTTATTAAGTCTGGTAATCTAAGAATTAGGGAACAGACACCCTAATTGACGCGAATCCTAAAGATAGATCTATTGGGCTTAACAAACCCCATCCAAAGTACCGGATGCTTTAGTACTTCGAAATTTATATCATATCCGAAGGGTGTCCCGGAATGATGGGGATATTCTTATATATGCATCTTGTTAATGTCGGTTACCAGGTGTTCACCATATGAATGATTTTTATCTCTATGAATGGGATGTGTATTGAAATATGAAATCTTGTGGTCTATTGTTACGATTTGATATATATAGGTTAAACCTATAACTCACCAACATTTTTGTTGACGTTTTAAGCATGTTTATTCTCAGGTGATTATTAAGAGCTTCCACTGTCGCATACTTAAATAAGGAAAAGATTGGGAGTCCATGCTTGTATGATATTGTGTAAAAACTGCATTCAAGAAACTTATTTTGTTGTAACATATTTGTATTGTAAACCATTATGTAATGGTCGTGTGTAAACAGGATATTTTAGATTATCATTATTTGATAATCTACGTAAAGCTTTTTAAACCTTTATTGATGAAATAAAGGTTATGGTTTGTTTTAAAATGAATGCAGTCTTTGAAAAACGTCTCATATAGAGGTCAAAATCTCGCAACGAAATCAATTAATATGGAACGTTTTTAATCAATAAGAACGGGACATTTCAGTTGGTATCCGAGCGTTGGTCTTAGAGAACCAGAAAATTTGCATTAGTGTGTCTTATCGAGTTTGTTAGGATGCATTAGTGAGTCTGGACTTCGACCGTGTTTACTTGAAAAATGATTGCTTAACAAATTTTGTTGGAAACTATATATTTTTAACATGTGAATATTATGTGATATATTAATCTCTTAACGCGTTTGATATTATGTGATAGATGTCTACCTCTAGAACAAGTCCCATTGACTCACCTAATAATAATGAAGAGTCAAATGTAAATTGGAATGATTCGTGGACTGATTCACAAGTTCCCGAAGAGGAACCGGAAGAAGAGTCGGAACCAGAAGAAGAATCGGAACCGGAAGAAGAAATAGAACCGGTGGGGGAAATAATAAAACGGTTAAGTAAAAGAAAATCCTCAACCAACCGACCAAGGTTAATTATGGTCAATGGTGTTTCTGCCAAGGAAGCAAAATATTGGGAGGATTACCAATTCTCCGATGAATCGGATTCCGACGAGAATTCCGATGATGTTATAGAAATTACCCCAACTGAATTTAAAAAGGCAAAAGAAAATAATAAGGGAAAGGGCATAAAAATAGAGAAATCTAATTCCAACCCCGATGAACTTTATATGTATCGTCAACCCCCGAAGTCCTTAAGTTGTAACAATGACCCGGGAACCTCTAAACCACCAGGTTTTTCTAAACCAATGTGGATCACGACGGCTCGTATTAGGGGAACATCATATATCCCTAGAAACTTGGCAAAACGAACCAAAACCGAAGAAGAAGAAACAAGCGAGTCGGAATAAGATAGTTGTATTCGTGTGGTGTAATACATGTAATATAGTGTGCTTATGCTTTATGATATATGTAAAAATTGCTTGTATTAATAAGTATTTTTTTATGAATCTAACTCTTGTCTATTTTACAGTATAAAAACACAAAATGGATAGACAACCCAATATTTTAAGAGACCTACCCGGAGACATGATTGATGAAATCTTGTCTAGAGTCGGTCAGAATTCTTCGGCACAACTATTTAAGGCGAGATCAGTTTGTAAGACATTCGAAGAACGTTCCAAGAATTCCTTTGTTTATAAAAGGCTTTCGTTCGAAAGATGGGGGATATCACATTGGGAAATCCATAAGTTACGATGTGTTTACTTTGACGCATATATTGCGGGGAACCCAAATACTATTTTACGCAATGGGTTAAGAAATTATTTTGACTCAATATATCCGAATATTGGACTTCGTGATTTAGAAAAAGCGGCTAACATGCAACATAAAGAAGCATGTTATGCTTACGGATTAGTAATGTTCGCTTCTCACCAAAGTGAGAACAAGAACATCGGGCTACAACTATTAAACAAAACGTTCCCACAAGTGACGGAGTCGGTAATTGGGGTAAGAAATGAGGTTTTTAGATTGTTACGGGACTGTTGGACATTACGTAACCCTCGTCCCTTTGATGACGTTACAACACGCTGTCTTATCAACAGCCATAACGGTTATGTTCCACAAGACCAAGGATGGGAAGTAATCCTAGTAAAACCAGAATGCATGACTTGTTTCTGGACGTATGAATTACGTGTCTTTATTGCCTTTGCTGAACGACTTGTGTACTAGCTAGAATTATCTTCACAAATATCTTGTATCAAAGTTATTTTGTGCTATATTTCATGCTTTATGTAAAATAAGCGGTATTGTAAGTTTGTAAAATATGGTATAAAAGTTTGAATGCGAAATATTATTATAATCAGTTTTTCATATAGAATTGTAGTAGTTGAATTGTATATTAGCTACTAAGTATGAACTTAACGGGTAGGTACTACCCGAATTTAAACTTATAAAATGCTAATATGAAGAAAAAGCTTTTATAAATGAGTTCATATTATGCTACGAAATACTATTAACTACTCTTAATATTCTGTATGATTAACTTGTTCCATTTGACTATTTTGAAGGAAATGGCACCGACTACTCGACACACCGTGAATATGAATGAAGAGGAATTCCGTACTTTTCTAGCTTCAAACATAGCCGCAGTACAGGCTGCGCTACATACCAACAATAACCTTAGATCTAGCAGTACAGGAAATCGTGTAGGATGCACCTACAAAGAATTCACTGCCTGTAAACCTTTGGAATTTGATGGAATCGAAGGACCGATCGGATTGAAACGGTGGACCGAGAAGGTCGAATCGGTGTTTGCCATAAGTAAGTGTACTGAAGAGGACAAAGTAAAGTACGCTACGCATACCTTCACAAGTTCTGCGTTAACATGGTGGAATACCTATCTAGAGCAAGTGGGACAAGACGATGCGTACGCACTACCGTGGTCAGCATTCAAGCAATTGATGAACGATAAGTACCGTCCCAGAACCGAGGTCAATAAGCTCAAGACAGAACTTAGAGGGTTACGAACCCAAGGATTTGATATTACCACATACGAAAGACGATTCACAGAATTGTGCCTATTGTGTCCGGGAGCGTTCGAAGATGAGGAAGAGAAGATCGACGCGTTTGTGAAAGGATTACCGGAAAGAATCCAAGAAGATATAAGTTCACACGAGCCCACCTCCATACAACAGGCATGTAGAATGGCTCACAAACTAGTGAACCAGATTGAAGAAAGAATTAAAGAACAGACCGCTGAAGAGGCTAATGTGAAGCAAGTCAAAAGAAAGTGGAAGAAAACGGTGATAAGAATCACCAATACAACAACAACAGCAATTACAACAATAATCGCAACAATTATCCCAACAATCGCAACATCAATCGCAACTACAACAAACGGCCCAACAACAACAACAAAAACAACAACAGCAACTACAACAATCATCCCAACAACAATAATAACCGCAACAACAACAACAATCAGAAGCAGCTATGCCAAAGGTGTGAAAAGTATCACTCGGGGTTCTGCACCAAATTTTGCAACAAGTGTAAAAGAAATGGTCATAGCGCGGCGAAGTGTGAGGTCTACGGACCAGGGGTTAATAGAACGAAAGGAACAAATGGTGTCGGAACGAGTAATGGCGAAGGAAGTAGTGTCGGAGCAAGTTATGCCAATGTAGTTTGTTATAAATGTGGAAAACCGGGCCACATTATTAGAAATTGCCCGAACCAGGAGAACACGAATGGACAAGGTCGCGGAAGAGTTTTCAATATTAATGCGGCAGAGGCACAGGAAGACCTGGAGCTTGTTACGGGTACGTTTCTTATTGACAATAAATCTGCTTACGTTTTATTTGATTCGGGTGCGGATAGAAGCTATATGAGTAGAGACTTTTGTGCTAAATTAAGTTGCCCATTGACGCCATTGGATAGTAAATTTTTACTCGAATTAGCAAATGGTAAATTAATTTCAGCAGATAATATATGTCGGAATCGAGAAATTAAACTGGTTAGCGAAACATTTAAGATTGATTTGATACCAGTAGAGTTAGGGAGTTTTGATGTGATAATCGGTATGAACTGGTTGAAATAAGTGAAAGCGGAGATCGTTTGTTACAAAAATGCAATTCGCATTATACGAGAAAAAGGAAAACCCTTAATGGTGTACGGAGAAAAGGGCAACACGAAGCTACATCTTATTAGTAATTTGAAGGCACAAAAACTAATAAGAAAAGGTTGCTATGCTGTTCTAGCACACGTCGAGAAAGTACAAACTAAAGAAAAGAGCATCAATGATGTTCCCGTCGCAAAAGAATTTCCCGATGTATTTCCGAAAGAATTACCGGGATTACCCCCACATCGATCCGTTGAATTTCAAATAGATCTTGTACCAGGAGCTGCACCAATAGCTCGTGCTCCTTACAGACTCGCACCCAGCGAGATGAAAGAACTGCAAAGCCAATTACAAGAACTTTTAGAGCGTGGTTTCATTCGACCAAGCACATCACCGTGGGGAGCTCCTGTTTTGTTTGTCAAGAAGAAAGATGGTACATTCAGGTTGTGTATCGACTATCGAGAGTTGAACAAACTTACCATCAAGAACTGCTACCCACTACCGAGAATTGACGACTTATTTGATCAACTACAAGGCTCGTCTGTGTATTCAAAGATTGACTTACGTTCCGGGTATCATCAAATGCGGGTGAAAGAAGATGATATTCCAAAGACTACTTTCAGAACACGTTACGGTCATTACGAGTTTATGGTCATGCCGTTTTGTTTAACTAATGCACCAGCTGTGTTCATGGACCTTATGAACCGAGTGTGTGGACCATACCTTGACAAGTTTGTCATTGTTTTCATTGATGACATACTTATTTACTCAAAGAATGACCAAGAACACGGTGAACATTTGAGAAAGGTGTTAGAAGTATTGAGGAAGGAAGAATTGTACGCTAAGTTTTCAAAGTGTGCATTTTGGTTGGAAGAAGTTCAATTCCTCGGTCACATAGTGAACAAAGAATGTATTAAGGTGGATCCGGTAAAGATAGAAACTGTTGAAAAGTGGGAAACCCCAAAAACACCGAAACACATACGCCAGTTTTTAGGACTAGCTGGTTACTACAGAAGGTTCATCCAAGACTTTTCCAGAATAGCAAAACCCTTGACTGCATTAACGCATAAAGGGAAGAAATTTGAATGGAATGATGAACAAGAGAAAGCGTTTCAGTTATTGAAGAAAAAGCTAACTACGGCACCTATATTGTCATTGCCTGAAGGGAATGATGATTTTGTGATTTATTGTGACGCATCAAAGCAAGGTCTCGGTTGTGTATTAATGCAACGAACGAAGGTGATTGCTTATGCGTCTATACAATTGAAGATTCACGAACAAAATTATACGACGCATGATTTGGAATTAGGCTGTTTTTGCATTAAAGACTTGGAGGCACTACTTATATGGGGTCAAAAGTATTATATATACCGACCACAAAAGTCTTCAACACATATTTAATCAGAAACAACTGAATATGAGGCAGCGTAGGTGGATTGAATTATTGAATGATTACGACTTTGAGATTCGTTACCACCCGGGGAAGGCAAATGTGGTAGCCGATGCCTTGAGCAGGAAGGACAGAGAGCCCATTCGAGTAAAATCTATGAATATAATGATTCATAATAACATTACTACTCAAATAAAGGAGGCACAACAAGGAGTTTTAAAAGAGGGAAATTTAAAGGATGAAATACCCAAAGGATCGGAGAAGCATCTTAATATTCGGGAAGACGGAACCCGGTATAGGGCTGAAAGGATTTGGGTACCAAAATTTGGAGATATGAGAGAAATGGTACTTAGAGAAGCTCATAAAACCAGATACTCAATACATCCAGGAACGGGGAAGATGTACAAGGATCTCAAGAAACATTTTTGGTGGCCGGGTATGAAAGCCGATGTTGCTAATTACGTAGGAGAATGTTTGACATGTTCTAAGGTCAAAGCTGAGCATCGAAAACCATCAGGTCTACTTCAACAACCCGAAATCCCGGAATGGAAATGGGAAAACATTACCATGGATTTCATCACTAAATTGCCAAGGACTGCAAGTGGTTTTGATACTATTTGGGTAATGGTTGATCGTCTCACCAAATCAGCACACTTCCTGCCAATAAGAGAAGATGACAAGATGGAGAAGTTAGCACGACTGTATTTGAAGGAAGTCGTCTCCAGACATGGAATACCAATCTCTATTATCTCTGATAGGGATGGCAGATTTATTTCAAGATTCTGGCAGACATTACAGCAAGCATTAGGAACTCGTCTAGACATGAGTACTGCCTATCATCCACAAACTGATGGGCAGAGCGAAAGGACGATACAAACACTTGAAGACATGCTACGAGCATGTGTTATTGATTTCGGAAACAGTTGGGATCGACATCTACCGTTAGCAGAATTTTCCTACAACAACAGCTACCATTCAAGCATTGAGATGGCGCCGTTTGAAGCACTTTATGGTAGAAAGTGCAGGTCTCCGATTTGTTGGAGTGAAGTGGGGGATAGACAGATTACGGGTCCGGAGATTATACAAGAAACTATCGAGAAGATCATCCAAATTCAACAACGGTTGAAAACCGCCCAAAGTCGACAAAAGAGCTACGCTGACATTAAATGAAAAGATATAGAATTTGAAATTGGAGAGATGGTCATGCTTAAAGTTGCACCTTGGAAAGGCGTTGTTCGATTTGGTAAACGAGGGAAATTAAATCCAAGGTATATTGGACCATTCAAGATTATTAATCGTGTCGGACCAGTAGCTTACCGACTTGAGTTACCTCAACAACTCGCGGCTGTACATAACACTTTCCACGTCTCGAATTTGAAGAAATGTTTTGCTAAAGAAGATCTCACTATTCCATTAGATGAAATCCAAATCAACGAAAAACTTCAATTCATCGAAGAACCCGTCGAAATAATGGATCGTGAGGTTAAAAGACTTAAGCAAAACAAGATACCAATTGTTAAGGTTCGATGGAATGCTCGTAGAGGACCCGAGTTCACCTGGGAGCATGAAGATCAGATGAAGAAGAAATACCCGCATCTATTTCCAGAAGATTCGTCAACACCTTCAACAGCTTAAAATTTCGGGACGAAATTTATTTAACGGGTAGGTACTGTAGTGACCCGAACATTTCCATGTTTATATATATTAATTGAGATTGATATTTATATGATTAAATGTTTCGAACATGTTAAGCAATCAAACTTGTTAAGACTTGATTAATTGAAATATGTTTCATATAGACAATTGACCACCCAAGTTGACCGGTGATTCACGAACGTTAAAACTTGTAAAAACTATACGATGACATATATATGGTTATATATATAGTTAACATGATTTTATTATAAGTATGTATCTCATTAGGTATTTTAACAATGAGTTATATACATAAAAATGAGACTATTAATTTAAGAAACTCGAAAACGATATATATAACGAATATCGTTATAACAACGTCTTACTAGGTACATATGAATCATATTAAGATATTGATACACTTGGTTAATTATGTTAAATGATAATTAAATATATTATTAAGTGTATTAACAATGAAATACATATGTAAAAATAAGACTACTAACTTAATGATTTCGAAACGAGACATATATGTAACGATTATCGTTGTAACGACATTTAACTGTATATATATCATACTAAGATATATTATATATCATAATATTATGATAATATAACAATTTAACATCTCATTTGTTATAATAAACAATGGGTTAACAACATTCAACAAGATCGTTAACCTAAAGGTTTCAAAACAACACTTACATGTAACGACTAACGATGACTTAACGACTCAGTTAAAATGTATATACATGTAGTGTTTTAATATGTATTTATACACTTTTGAAAGACTTCAATACACTTATCAAAATACTTCTACTTAACAAAAATGCTTACAATTACATCCTCGTTCAGTTTCATCAACAATTCTACTCGTATGCACCCGTATTCGTACTCGTACAATACACAGCTTTTAGATGTATGTACTATTGGTATATACACTCCAATGATCAGCTCTTAGCAGCCCATGTGAGTCACCTAACACATGTGGGAACCATCATTTGACAACTAGCATGAAATATCTCATAAAATTACAAAAATATGAGTAATCATTCATGACTTATTTACATGAAAACAAAATTACATATCCTTTATATCTAATCCATACACCAACGACCAAAAACACCTACAAACACTTTCATTCTTCAATTTTCTTCATCTAATTGATCTCTCTCAAGTTATATCTTCAAGTTCTAAGTGTTCTTCATAAATTCCAAAAGTTCTAGTTTCATAAAATCAAGAATACTTTCAAGTTTGCTAGCTCACTTCCAATCTTGTAAGGTGATCATCCAACCTCAAGAAATCTTCGTTTCTTACAGTAGGTTATCATTCTAATACAAGGTAATAATCATATTCAAACTTTGGTTCAATTTCTATAACTATAACAATCTTATTTCAAGTGATGATCTTACTTGAACTTGTTTTCGTGTCATGATTCTGCTTCAAGAACTTCGAGCCATCCAAGGATCCATTGAAGCTAGATCCACTTTTCTCTTTTCCAGTAGGTTTATCCAAGGAAATTAAGGTAGTAATGATGTTCATAACATCATTCGATTCATACATATAAAGTTATCTTATTCGAAGGTTTAAACTTGTAATCACTAGAACATAGTTTAGTTAATTCTAAACTTGTTCGCAAATAAAAGTTAATCCTTCTAACTTGACTTTTAAAATCAACTAAACACATGTTCTATATCTATATGATATGCTAACTTAATGATTTAAAACTTGGAAACACGAAAAACACCGTAAAACCGGATTTACGCCGTCGTAGTAACACCGCGGGCTGTTTTGGGTTAGTTAATTAAAAACTATGATAAAATTTGATTTAAAAGTTGTTATCCTGAGAAAATGATTTTTATTATGAACATGAAACTATATCCAAAAATTATGGTTAAACTCAAAGTGGAAGTATGTTTTCTAAAATGGTCATCTAGACGTCGTTCTTTCGACTGAAATGACTACCTTTACAAAAACGACTTGTAACTTATTTTTCCGACTATAAATCTATACTTTTTCTGTTTAGGTTCATAAAATAGAGTTCAATATGAAACCATAGCAATTTGATTCACTCAAAACGGATTTAAAATGAAGAAGTTATGGGTAAAACAAGATTGGATAATTTTTCTCATTTTAGCTACGTGAAAATTGTTAACAAATCTATTCCAACCATAACTTAATCAACTTGTATTGTATATTATGTAATCTTGAGATACCATAGACACGTATACAATGTTTCGACCTATCATGTCGACACATCTATATATAGTTCGGAACAACCATAGACACTCTATATGTGAATGTTGGAGTTAGCTATACAGGGTTGAGGTTGATTCTAAAATATATATAGTTTGAGTTGTGATCAATACTGAGATACGTATACACTGGGTCGTGGATTGATTCAAGATAATATTTATCGATTTATTTTTGTACATCTAACTGTGGACAACTAGTTGTAGGTTACTAACGAGGACAGCTGACTTAATAAACTTAAAACATCAAAATATATTAAAAGTGTTGTAAATATATTTTGAACATACTTTGATATATATGTATATATTGTTATAGGTTCGTGAATCAACCAGTGGCCAAGTCTTACTTCCCGACGAAGTAAAAATCTGTGAAAGTGAGTTATAGTCCCACTTTTAAAATCTAATATTTTTGGGATGAGAATACATGCAGGTTTTATAAATGATTTACAAAATAGACACAAGTACGTGAAACTACATTCTATGGTTGAATTATCGAAATCGAATATGCCCCTTTTTATTAAGTCTGGTAATCTAAGAATTAGGGAACAGACACCCTAATTGACGCGAATTCTAAAGATAGATCTATTGGGCTTAACAAACCCCATCCAAAGTACCGGATGCTTTAGTACTTCGAAATTTATATCATATCCGAAGGGTGTCCCGGAATGATGGGGATATTCTTATATATGCATCTTGTTAATGTCGGTTACCAGGTGTTCACCATATGAATGATTTTTATCTCTATGAATGGGATGTGTATTGAAATATGAAATCTTGTGGTCTATTGTTACGATTTGATATATATAGGTTAAACCTATAACTCACCAACATTTTTGTTGACGTTTTAAGCATGTTTATTCTCAGGTGATTATTAAGAGCTTCCGCTGTCGCATACTTAAATAAGGACAAGATTGGGAGTCCATGCTTGTATGATATTGTGTAAAAACTGCATTCAAGAAACTTATTTTGTTGTAACATATTTGTATTGTAAACCATTATGTAATGGTCGTGTGTAAACAGGATATTTTAGATTATCATTATTTGATAATCTACGTAAAGCTTTTTAAACCTTTATTGATGAAATAAAGGTTATGGTTTGTTTTAAAATGAATGCAGTCTTTGAAAAACGTCTCATATAGAGGTCAAAACCTCGCAACGAAATCAATTAATATGGAACGTTTTTAATCAATAAGAACGGGACATTTCAGTATTACTAATCGTAAGATCTAAAAGTGCAAAAAATTCACCTTTAAAAATAATAAAATGTCATTTTCAGCATCTAAACTGCTTTGAACAGAGGAAAGCCTTAAGAAAGTCTCGCTTTTAGCGTCATTTTTTAGTTATCTCTCAAAAATGGGCCTCATCCGCAATTGAAAATTTTTCGAAAAATTCTCCACAAAATTTTGCCCAATTTTGTGGGGAATGTAGTGACTTCAAATATGTGTTTTGCGGCCATTTATTATCTTCAAAACGAAACTACACTCTCATATATTCGCATCAAATATGAAATTTAGAAACAAAAACAAAAATAATGCTATGAATCTAGAGAAATAAAAAAGTGACTAAAAGTACTCGAACAATAAAACAGAGACGTTATAAAAGCATCAACGTTTACTAGCTAGTGGTGAGATAGTAGCCTCGACATGATTCTCGATGTATCTAAATACAACATTTAATAAAAACAAGTATCATAGTGGTATTAAACAGGCACAACAATTCACTTGTGAAAATATTACTTATCCTAAGATCTAAAAGTGCATAATTCACTTTTAAAAATAGTAAAATGTCCTTTTTGGAATCTAAACTGCTTAGAACGGGGTAAAGCCTTAAGGAAGTCTTGCTCGTAGAGCCATTTTCTAGTTATCTTGCGAAAATGAGCCTCATCTGCAATTAAAAGTTTTTCGGAAAATACTCCACAAAATTTTGTCCGATTTTGTGGGAGAATGTAGTGACTTCAAATATGTGTTTTGCGGCCATTAATTATCATCAAACGAAACTACACTCTCATATATTCCCATTCAATATGAAATTTAGAAACAAAAATAAAAATAAGGTTATGAATCTAGAGAAATAAACAAGCGGCTAAAAATACTGGAACAATAAAACAAAGACGTTATAAAAGCAGCAACGTTTTGTAGCTAGTGGTGAGATTGTAGCCCCAACATAATTCTCAATGTACCTAAATACAAAATTAAATAAAAAAAAGTATCATAGTGGTATCTAAACAGGCACAACAATTCACAAGTTTAGGTATTACTTATCGTAAGATCTAAAAGTGCAAAATTCACCTTTAAAAATAGTAAAATGTCATTTACGGAATCTAAACTGCTTCGAATGGGAGAAAGCCATAAGGAAGGCTTGCTCGTAGAGCCGTTTTCTAGTTATCTTGCGAAAATGGGCTAATCTGCATTTGAAATTTTTTCAGAAAATTCTCCACAAAATTTTGCCCGATTTTGTGGGGAATGTAGTGACATCAAATATGTGTTTTGCGTCCATTAATTATCATTAAAATGAAACTACACTCTCATGTATTCGTATTCAATATGAAATTTAGAAACAAAAATAAAAATAAGGTTATGAATCTAGAGAAATAAAAAAACGGCTGAAAATACTCGAACTATAAACAAAGACGTGATAAAAGCAGCAACGTTTTGTACCTAGTGCTGATATAGTAGCCCTAACATGATTCTCGATGTACCAAAATACAACATTAAATAAAAATAAGTATCGTAGTGGTATTTAAAAAGGCACCACAATTCACATGTAAAGGTATTACTTATCCTAAGATATTATAGTTCAAAATTCACCTTTAAAAATAGTAAAATGTTATTTTCGGAATCTAAACTGCTTCGAACGGGGGAAAGCTTTAAGGAAGTCTTGCTCGTAGGGCCGTTTTCTAGTTATCTTGCGAAAATGGGCCTAATCTGTAATTGAAAATTTTTTGAAAAATTCTTCAAAAAATTTTGCCTGATTTTGTGGGGAATGTAGTGACTTCAAATATGTGTTTTGTGGCCATTTGTTATATTCAAAACGAGACTACACTCTCATATATCCGCATTCAATATGAAATTTAGAAACAAAAACAAAAATAACGTTATAAATCTAGAGAAATAAAAAACCGGCTAAAAATACTCGAACAATAAAACCAAGACGTTATAAAAGCAGCAAGGTTTTGTGGCTCGTGGTGAGCTAGTAAACCCAACATGATTCTCGATGTACCTAAATACAATATTAAATAAAAACAAATATCATAGTGGTATTTAAAAAGGCACAAAACTTCACATGTGAAAGTATTACTTATCCTAAGATCTAAAAGTGAAAATTCACCTTTAAAAATAGTAAAATGTCATTTTCGGAATCTAAACTACTTTGAACTGGGGAAAGCCTTAAGAAAGACTTGATCGTAGCACCATTTTTTATTTATTTTGCGAAAATGGGCCTAATCTGCAATTAAAAAAAATTGAACGATTCTTCACAAAACTTTGCCCATTTTGTGGGAAATTTAGTGACTTCAAATATGTGTTTTGCAACCATTAATTATCATCAAAACGAAACTACACTCTCATATATTCGCATTCAATATGAAATTTAGAAACAAAAACAAAAATAAGGTTATGAATCCAGAGAAATAAAAAAGCAGCTAAAAATTCTCGAACAATAAACCAAGGCGTTATAAAAGCAGCAAGGTTTTGTGGCTAGTGGTGAGATAGTAGCCCCAACAAGATTCTCCATGTACCTAAATACAATATTAAATAAAAGCAAGTATTCTAGTGTTATTTAAACATGCACAACAATTCATATGTGAAGGTATTACTTATCTTAAGATCTAAAAGTGAAAAATTCACCTTTAAAAATAGTAAAATGCAATTTTCAGAATCTAAACTGCTTCAAACGGGGGAAAGCCTTAAGAAAGTCTTGCTCGTAGCGCTATTTTAGTTATCTTGCGAAAATGGGCCTAATCTGCAATTAAAAAATTTTCGAAAAATTCTCCACAAAATTTTGTCCAATTTTTTGAAGAATGTAATGACTTCAAATATGTGTTTTGCAGCCATTAATTATTATCAAAATGAAACTACACTCTCATATATTCGCATTCAATATGAAATTGAAAAACAAAAACCAAAATAAAAATACTCAAATAATAAAACAAAGACGTTATAAAAGTAGCAAAGTTTTGTAGCTAGTGGTGATATAGTAGCCCCAACATGATTCTCGAAGTACCTAATTAAAATATTAAATAAAAAAAGTATCATTTCGGTATTTTAAACAGACACAACAATTCACATGTGGAGGTATTACTTATCCAAAGATCTAAAAGTGCAAAATTCACCTATAAAAATAGTAAAATTTCATTTTCGGCATCTAAACTGCTTCGAACGAGGGAAAGCCTAAAGGAAGTCTTGCTCATAGCATCGTTTTATAGTTATCTTGCGAAAATGGGCCTCATCTGCAATTGAAAATTTTTAGGAAAATTCTCCACAAAATTTTGCTCGATTTTGTGGGGAATGTAGTGACTTCAAATATGTGTTTTCCAACCATTAATTATTATCAAAACGAAACTACACTCTCATATATTCGCATTCAATATGAAATTTAGAAACAAAAATAAGGTTATGAATCTAGAAAAAAAAATAAAAAATGGCTAAAAATACTCGAACAGTAAAACTAAGACGTTATAAAATCAGCAAAGTTTTGTGGCTAGTGGTGAGATAGTAGCCCCAACAAGATTCTCGATATACCTAACTCCAATATTAAGTAAAAGCAAGTATCATAGTGGTATTTAAAATGGCATGTCATTTCTATGACTTATATTATTATTTTAATGATAATAATATATTTATTATATGTTATGTGAATATTTGTATTCCTATTTAAAATTGTACGTTTCTACGTGTCGCGGATTTCTATCCGGCGAATCATTTCGGTTTTCAAACCAACGTTCAGAATTTTGAGATTTTTGAATCCAAATTATTTTAATTATGATATTTTTATATCATATGGTTGTATAAAATATTTTTATATTTTATTTTTCGCGTGTGCGTAATTCGTCCGAATAATTAATCGCGTAACGGTATTTTTGCGTTTCGGGCTTCGTTCGGGATTTCGGGCCACAAGTAATATCACTACTCTTCATGATGGGCTAAGAGGAGCCCATCCTCCTCTTAAATTCGGCCGAAACCCACAAGGGGTGAGGGGAGGGTTGATTTTGTCACTTTTGCAAACTTGTATCCCATTTGATCAAAAAGCTCATTTCATTTCATTTTAACCTAAAAATCATTTTTCTCTCCTTTTCCTCTTTCCATGGTCGTTCACCACCATTACCAACATCATCATCATCTTTAACAATTTTATACTTGAAGATTTAGGGCTTTTTATCTCATCGAATTCTCCTTTTCAAGAACTACGCAACCATACTCTTGATTCTTTGTTTAGGGTATATTCATGAACCCTAACTTTTCAATTTTCTTTCATTTCTACTGATTTTGATTATATGTTAATGCTATAGTACTTGTATGTTGTTGTATTGTTAATTTCATGCTTAGAAATGTTGAATTGTGTATGTTTTCGGTGTGATTAAAAACGGACAGCGAACGTTTTGTTAAAATCAGTGAACTTAAAATATGTTTTTGGTTAATTAAAGTGTATAAATGAGTTCCTCTCATCTAGACAATAATTTTAGGCTTTGGATTCATGTTGTTTTGAGTTTCGGATCAAAAGTTATGCCCGATTTAGGGTTTTGATGAAATTAAAAAGTGAAAAATTGTATGATCAGTTGGGGTCCGACTTTGTGACCATTATTGAAGTCTTTAGGGTGTACCTTTGGGTTAGGATTGATGATTGAATGAACATTCATGTTCGGGTCATCGAAATCCGAGCCACGGATCACCCGAAATGGCTAAAACAAGTTTTTGAAACGGATTAAAGCAAAGGTTGGTTCATGGCTGTATGTCACGACTTATAAACTGATCTTAGGGTGTTCTTGAGTGCACTAATGTGTCAGATTGGTTGGTTAGATGAGGATATATATAAAAATCGTCAAAAACCGACACCCGAGGCCCAAGTTATGACCCGACGAACTTTTAAATAAACTTATAGTTATAAAATTTAAACTTAGGTTATAATTAATGATTTGCATTATGATTGAATTACTTATGATACAAAAGTAATTATTTTAATTAAGACTTATGATATATATTTATTATATCATTTAATAATTATATTATGATTTAATTATTCTTATAATTAAACTTATGATTAATAATACATTTATTATTAATGAAAATACTTATGATAAGTATTAAACTTATGTTATGAGATTATTATATCAAGACTTATATTAACGATTAATTATTTATTTATTTATTATAAGACTTAGTTATTATTTAATTATAATACAATTTAATTATTAAATACTTATGGTTTAATAATTATATTAAAATACTTATGATGTGTGTAACATTTCATAATTTATTTAAGATACTTATATTATGATTAATAATTCATTATTAATTAATAATACTTATGATATGATTAATATTTAATTAATTAATTAAATACTTATGTTATATTAATTATATCATTTAAACTTATATTAACTTTATAATTCGATTTAATTCAATTAAACTTATGATATGACATGATTATACAAATATTATTTTAAATAACATTATAACATATATTATTAATATAATTTACACTTTTATTTCAATGTTGACTAAGTTTGACCAAGGTTGACTTTTGGTTGACTTTGACTTTCAGTTGACTTTTGTTGACTTTTCTAATTAAGGAAAATTTTCTAAGATAAAAACTTACTAAAAATAGAAACTTTCCAAAAATAGAAACTTTCCTAAAATAGAAACTTTCCAAAAATGGAAACCTGTTAAAAATAGAAACTTTCTAAAAATAGAAAGTACGTGATTATACGCTGTCCTGATCATACCGAATCATACCGAGTGATGTTCTATGTTTATCTACTACAAGTACTATAGCTATCATACTAAGACTTGACCTAAGTTAGTTATTTATATCGACCTGCTTTATTTATAGGTCGGCATTGTGGTCATTCTTGATCACTTTACCTTTTGTTGTTCGCATTTCTATGTTGTTGCTTCATTTGCTTTAAGATGAGTTATAGTCCCATTTTTCTATTTTAAATCTATTGGGATAAGAATACATGCAATTTATTTTACATATTGTACACAGGTGGAAATTGGTTTAAATTATTCATTGTGAGTCGAACGAAAATATTCCCTAATCTGGTAATTTTAATCACTGGTTTCTACTGGTGAACGCGAATCCTATGGATAGAACTATCGGGCCTGACAGCCCCATTTCGTGCTAGTCGTGCTAGCAGTTATAGACGGAATGTATTAGTACTTCGTATTTTGGAAGATACACCTGTTCAGTTGTAAAGACTCGTCCTAATCCATAAGGACAAATACAATAACATATGATTACATTGCGAGGTATTTGACCTCTATATGATACATTTTACAAACATTGCATTCGTTTTTAAAAGACGAACTTTCTTTACATCGACAATTGATAGGCATGCATACCATTTCATAATATCCACTATCCAACTATAATTGACTTAATAATAATCTTGATGAACTCAACGACTCGAATGCAACGACTTTCAAAATATGCCATGAATGACTCCAAGTAATATCCTTAAGATGAGCTAATGCACAGCGGAAGATTTCTTTAATACCTGAGAATAAACATGCTTTAAAGTGTCAACCAAAAGGTTGGTGAGTTCATAGGTTTATCGTAAACAATAAAATTCATCATTTTAATAGACCACCAGATTTAATATTCCAATTTCCCATAACCATTATGCATAAAATTCATTCATATGGATTGAACATCTGGTAATCGACCTTAACAAATTGCATATAGAATATCCTCATCATTCCGGGACAACTTCGGACATGATAAATTTGCCATCATTCCGGGAAAACTTCGGACATGATAAATTCGCCATCATCCCGGGAAAACATCGGACATGATAAAGTCGCCATCATTCCGGGAAAACATCGGACATGATAAATTCGCCATCATTCCTGGAAAACATCGGACATGATAAATTCGCCATCATTCCGGGAAAACATCGGACATGATAAATTCGCCATCATTCCGAGAAAACATCGGACATGATAAATTCGCCATCATTCCGGGAAAACATCGGACATGATAAAAAGAGCACATTCGATTTCGATAATTCAACCATAGAATGTAGTTTCGATTACTTGTGTCTATTTCGTAAAACAATTATAAAAGTATTTCATGTATTCGCAGTTCAAAATATATTTCAGAAGCATTTAACAAAACAGTTATAAAACAGCGCATGTATTCTCAGTTCCAAAAATGTAAAGAGTAAAAGGGAATCAAATGAACTCACCATACTGTATTTTGTAGTAAAAATACATATGATAAAACTGAACAATGCAGGGTTGGCCTCAGATTCGCGAACCTTCTAAGACTCTTAGTAAAAAGAGTGACACGAACCGGGCTTGAACCCGTGACCTCTCGTAAACCCGAAACAATCACAAACCATTACTCCGTAATTATTTTTCTGTTATAACTTAAAAACCCAAACTATATAACCCGTCCATTCTATTTACTCTATTTCTTCTTCCCTTTCACGAATTAAATCAATCAGAGATCGAACCCAACAATTAGAAGGTTTACTAAGTAGGTTTTTAGGATTTACAACATACACAGAATAATTACAGATAGTTTAAGTTGATCAAAAACAGAATAAAAATTAAAATTTAAACTCGCTGAAGAAGAAGTTTGACTTGAATTCGAATTCGAACCTAGAGACCGTTATAGCCCGACATTCCTTCATGAAAATGGTTTTAAAACATCATTAGAAACTTTCTAGACATTCAATTTAAATTAAAACGTCAAAATGAACCCTAATTTTATGATGAACACTTCGGTTGACTTTTTAGAACATGAACTTTGACTCGAAAATTCTTACTCGATAAATAAAATTAGGATTTGAACTTTTGCAGATAGTTTTCATATAGGATTACTAACATAACTGCATTAATACTTTTTGACTTTAAATTCAAATTCAAGGTTTTGATGAAAATGTGAAGAACAGAGCTAACGGACTGGGTGTTCTTCAGCTTTTGACTTAATTCAATCAAGTAGAAGTATTAGGTGCAATGTATAAGTTTTGGTTGATGACAGGAGGTCGTATTGTGATGACCTGGGAATTTCCAACTAAATTTAAACTTAATCTTAATATAATTTTGATACGATAAGCAAAGTCTGTATTGTTGGGTTTTAAAAATATTTGAACTACTTTTAGAGATTCAGTTAACCTTTGACTTTTCCCGATGATTCACGAACATTTTTGTGCAGATAACATTTATATATATATATATATATATATATATATATATATATATATATATATATATATATATATATATATATATATATATATATATATATATATATATATATATATATATATATATATATATATATATATATATAATGAATATAAAAATAAACATATATATATTTTTTGATATAATAAAAATATAATATAGTTAAGTGGATCCATTATGTAAAATAATAGTTAGAACAAATAAGTTAATATCAAGTTGAAAATATATATATATATATATATATATATATATATATATATATATAACTACATATATATTATTATGAATCTATATATGTAATTTCTATTTATAGTTATTAACATATTGTAATATTAAGTACGCAATAAACATTATTATATAATATAGTGAAAATTTAATATAGTATATTTATGTACAAGCTAAAATCTTATATTAATATTATAACCATCACTTTCATTATCATTAAAGTTAATATTAATATTAATATTTGTACTATTAATATTATAAATTATAATATGAGATATAAATAAATATATATATATATATAGAAATAAATAAATAAAATTTATAAATATTCAATATTCGATAAAAGATATTATAATGTTTATTAGATATTACATCAAACTAATTACAAGATTGAAATATAATTGTTATTACTTTCATTATTATTACTAATAATAATAATTAATATCATGTATTAGTAATATTATTATTTTTAAATATATAATATATATAGATATAAAATTCGTTATATATATGATTTGTTACATATATTTTATTAATTAGTATGGAATTTAATATTTTTATTATTGCTATTATTAGTATTATCCTATAATATTATGATTATTATTATTGTTAGTAAGATAAGTATTAGTTATAAGTTATTATTATTAAGATTATTATTAATATCATTTTTATTAAAACGAATACATGTACCATATTATGATTATTAGTATTATCATTACTACAAATATTATTGTTATTATTAGTATTATTATTATGATTTCAAGGTTATTAAACAGGTTAATAACACAAGTATATAATAAAGGTTTTCAAAATATTATTAAAATTAAATATAGAAATTTTGATATAAATATTATTATTATGAAAATGACTAGAACTTTAATCAAGATATGATTTAATGGAATTAGTAAAATTATTATAACTATTCTTATCATATTTATTATAATTATGATACAATTTAGTATTATTATCATTATTAATATCAATATTTTATTAACATTATTATTATCACTTTTCTCATTATTATTATAAAATAACATTGTTATTATTAATATTGATATTATCATGATAAATAATTTAACAAATAAATAGAAATATACTTAATACACATACTTAAACTATATTAATATTTTATTTATTAAAATATATAAAATGAATAAACCTAATTAAATAACGAAATATATAAGTATTAATATAAAAACTATAGCATTAATAATATATATATATATATATATATATATATATATATATATATATATATATATATATATATATATATATATATATATTTGTTCGATTACAAGTATATGTTTTAATAAAAATATGAATGATATAGGTTCGTGAATCCGAGGCCAACCCTACATTGTTCAGTTGTTTAATATCGTCATATGTATTTTTACTACAAAATATATTAGGTGAGTTTCATTTACCTTTTTACCCTTTACATTTTTGGGCTGAGAATACATGCGCAACTTTTATAACTGTTTTACGAAATAGACACAAGTAATCGAAATTACATTCTATGGTTAGATTATCTAATCGAATATGCCCCTTTTTATTAAGTCTGGTAATCTAAGAATTAGGGAACAGACACCCTAATTGACGCGAACTCTAAAGATAGATCTATCGGGCCCAACAAGCCCCATCCAAAGTACCGGATGCTTTAGTACTTCGAAATTTATATCATGTCCGATGGAGGATCCCGGAATGATGGGGATATTCTTATATGCATATTGTGAATATCGGTTACCAGGTGTTCAATCCATATGAATGATACTTTTGTCTCTATGCACGGGACGTATGTTTATGAAAAATGGAAATATGAAATCTTGTGGTCTATTAAAATTATGAAATGATTATTTATGTAAACTAATGAACTCACCAACCTTTTGGTTGACACTTTAAAGTATGTTTATTCTCAGGTATGAAAGAAGTCTTCCGCTTTGCATTTGCTAATTTTAAAGATATTACTTGGAGTCATTCATGGCATATTTCAAAAGACATTGTATTCGAGTCGTTGAGTTCATCAAGATTATTATTAATTCAATTGTAGTAAGATATATTACGAAATGGTATGCATGTTGTCAACTTTCGATGTAATGAAAGATTTTTTTTTTCAAAAACGAATACAATGTTTGTAAAATGTATCATATAGAGGTCAAGTACCTCGCGATGTAATCAACTGTTGTGAATCGTTTATAATCAATATGGACTTCGTTCGGATGGATTAGGACGGGTCCTTTCACGTATGAATTAACTAACACTAGAATTGATCGACTATAAAAGTGACGTGGGTAACAAATTCTCAATCAGCCAACATAAAAGAATAGAAAATTAAGTAAAAGCAGATAAAATTGAATCCAGTTATTATCTGATTTGTACGATCGATTAAGATGGGTTACACTTTTATAGACTCAAACAAAATATTTAATACAGAAATTGATTTAGATGGGAAACTGATTTTTGGGATCTTATGATTTTTATTACGTAGTTATTTATTTATTTTCATATAGAACTGTAATTATATACACATCCATATCTGTATATATATATATATATATATATATATATAACTGGTTTTATATTTATTTATATATATCTAATTATCCGTATATTTGAAATCTGTATCATAAATTTGTATATCAGGTTATATCTGTATTAATGTTTTCGTATATATATATATATATATATATATATATATATATATATATATATATATATATATATATATATATATATATATATATATCAATTACTGATATATATCTGTTATATTAACTTCTTTAATAATATAAATCTATTTATTAAATCTGTTAATATTATAAATTTTTAATAAGAATACTAGTAATAATAATAATAGAATTACTAATAATAATAATATTAATAATAACTTTATCAAAATTATACTAATATTAATAAGAATAAGTAATTATAAAAATGATAATAATAATATTATTAATGATAACCATATTAAATTGTATTATTTTAATTATAATAAGGTTGATAACTAAAATAATAATGATGATAATAATACTATTATTAATGATACTAATAATAATACTAATTACAATAATATTTGTAATAATAGTATAACAATTTATATTTACATCCATTTTCATCATAATGTAAATGATACCATTGTAGATGTTAATATTGAAAATAAAAATATTATTACTATAACAATTATAGTTTAAATTATAATTACATTTATTATATCAGATATTAACATTACCTGTTATTAATTACATGGTATATTTATAATACTAATAATAATACTCAATGTCAATACTTAATAATATTAATTCTTAGTTCAATTGATTAAATATTGTTATTTCCAATTATTATATTTATTTACATTTATATATGTATACACCTGTACATATTTATTTACAAATAATTTGTTCGTGAATCGTCGGGAATGGTCACAGGTTAATTGAATGTATGACAACAGTTCAAACTTTTTGAGACTTAACATCACAGACTTTGCTTATCTTGTCGGAAACATATAAAGATTAAGTTTTAATTTGGTCAGAAATTTCCGGGTCGTCACAGTACCTACCCGTTAAAGAAATTTCGTCCTGAAATTTGATCGAAGTCGTCATGGTTAACGATAAGAATGTTTTTATGATGAATATGAGTTAATAAATAGAGTTTTATTACCATAGAGTAATATGGATAAAATAATTCGATTACTCGAAACGTATGAGTGAAGTTATCATAAAATAGTGAAATGAGGAAAATAAGATTTGTCTTGATTTTTGACGTAGTCTCGGTTGAATTTCGGAATTCAAGGGATTTGGAGAAAATCTTCGTGATAAGATTTGATTCTTCGGTTAATTAAGGAAATTAGGATCCTCTTTGATTAATTGTGATGACCTGTCTCGATTGCTCTGTCTGATATATCATTATAAATCCACCCTTCTCATTTCCTTTATATTTTGAAGTTCCATCCTTTTGTTTTCTATTTCCGACTTTAAATCAAGTGAATAATGGTCAAGAATTCATAAGTACGGAGTTTCGAATGAACTTAATGTTCTAACTAAGAAAGAACAAAATCGCACGATTTGATTTGTCAAATTTTTAGAATCACTGAGAATAGAACTATCAAGAATATACTTTCTTGATATGTTTAGAGGTTAAGTAGAATGAAAGAGTTATGTAACATGGCACATGATGACGTTATGATCTGTGAATCATCACGTCCCATTAGAAACTCAGCATGACTTACTGTAATATAATCACGTTGATCAAGTGTCATTATATTATACTAACTCATGCTTCAGTTCCCAACACTACTTCAAAATCATTCATAATTTAAACTTGAAGGTTTACAGAATATAGAAACTAAACAGTTTCCTTTATGGTGTAATACAGATGACGTGAAAAGATAACGGATTTCAGATAAAGATAGTTATGAAAATATCTTCAGAAATATTGAAGATATTTATGACGATATTTTGGAACTTCTAAGATCGAAGGTTGATGAAGAAAATCCTTTCGCAAGGATTTAGAATAAAAAAGGAGCAAGATATTCGTTGAAGAGTTCATCAGTTACAGAATCATCTGAATTCATTAAGTACAGGTTTAGTCCTTGTGATTTGTCCACAGTCTCCTTTATAGTTTGCTCAATCCGTTTTTCAGTTCCAACTTTTCTGAGCTTTGCCAACATACTTATTCTTTATCTTTATACCTTCGACCGTTAAGGTCGTGTACAGTTTTTGCTGCTGTATTCAGCTTTTTTTTTTAGAATTTGAAGTATTGATTTGTAGACTGGGTGCTTTTCAGAATTTCAGAATGGAAGATCATTATTCTAAGAGATAAATGTTATATGTACACATATAACTGTTAACGTCGACATGCTGCGAAATTTCAAAATACTGATTGCTGATTCCTGGTAATTGGTATGGTAATTCTCGTTATAAGACGTGGATGAGTATATGAATAGGTTTTAACGAATAATTATAATGGTTCTTCGGAGAGACTTAAGCCAATGAGTAATGAAGTTACTAGTAAGTTTACTGCTAATGTGATGGAATATAAACGGTTCTCCGGTAACAATGATGAAGGAGAAATCTTTATAATAAAGTTTATTCGAATGAAAATTTGAAGCTGATTTGCTGGAGCTGTAACAAAATTGTCTAATTTGAAGAGGGATTGTAAAGTTAATTTCGGTAATAACAATGCCAAAAGGAGCTAGCACAGATACGTGTTAAACGTTTACTCAGGTTCCGAGTGTTTTCAGGTGCATAACTATATGTATCAATCTTTTCTTCCATAGATGAAGTGCGGTTGGTTCATCCTCTCGATTGAGGTGTTTTCAAGAATTATGAAAAGTTTGAACGCAGATTGTAATCGTCAAGATACAAATGAGGTTTAAGATGAAATCAAGTGGCAAACTTGAAGAATTGTTTAGTTTCATATGTTATAATCAATATTTTTAATTCATTTTAATTGTCTAATATTGATAGTCCATAGTTAGCAGTCCACAGTTACTAATTCAATAATTCATATATAGTTTATGATATTCGAATTAATTAATATGTATCGTGACCCGATATTTAAAGTGCGTAAAATAAATAACAGAAATTAAATGACGATAAATAAAATTGCGAGAATTAAAATTGCGATAATTAAATTGCGATAAATAATTTGCGATAAATAAATGTAATAAGGAATTAACACTTAGCTAGGAACAGTTAGCTAGGAATAGTTAGCGTGAATTCTTAACAGAATTTCTCATAGTTAATTTATTTGTTTCTAACAAATTTTATTTCTGTCCACTGTTTTCTTCATTATGCCACTTGTTGGATTCTGATAGGTCAAAATCCAAATATGAAATTGAATGAAAATGGTTATTCTGCGGTGAACGGATTCGTATATCGGTGGATGTAAGTAGGATAATAAATGACTATTGAATCAGATTCGAAGAATGTACAGTATAACTTATTAAAGTGAAATCTAAATATTCATCGGGTATTACCTACCCGTTAAAATATTTTCACCATTAACAGTTTGTACACACGTATTTTTAATTACAATCTTTATGAAAACACACACACACACACACACACACATATATATACATATATATATATATATATATATATATATATATATATATATATATATATATATATATTCTTCAGATGTAATCATGGATTTAATGAGTTAATATGATATTAAACTCGTCTGATTTACGGCTAGAACTAGAGTACATAATCTCCAAAACATTTAGAGATTACATATTCATCATGTCGTACGAAGATAAATGTTGTAGAACGTCATATAGAACGATGATTATGCTCGAGGTATAGAATGAGATGTTGAGACATGGATTGTTGATGGTACTGGTGCTGTTACTGATGGTACTGTTGGTGCCGGTGGTGTTGCTGAAGCTGGTAAATTTTGCACCATATTCTCCAAATTGATTACTCGAGCGCGAAGTTCGTTGACGATTACTCGAGCGCGAAGTTCGTTGACTTCTTCTATTATTCCGGGATGATTGTAGGTCAAAACGAGCGGATGAATAAGGTTTAGAATTTGAGATAGTATATAATCATGACGAGATACTCTGGATATGAGAGAGGAAATGGTGTCTCGAATAGTTTCGCCGGTAAGTGCTTCAGGTTCTTCGCCAAGAGTGCAGATTGGTGAGTGGAAAGGTGAAGGTATTTCATATGCCCGAGAGACATAATAAATTAATGTGGCCAATATATTATGATCCAAGTCAGGTCATACCCAATAACAAGCCATCAACACCTTTTAAGTATTTGTTTTGATGATTGGATCTTTAAAATTAATACTCGACATTTGAACTTTAGAAATTGGTTTTCTAAAGATAAAAATGCTTGAAATAATTATTTGGATAATTATAAGTACAAGTTTAATTATTTGTATAATTAAACTTTATGTGTGTGATACATTTTATAAAATGGTTTATTAAATAAAGTGCAAGTATTACATGGGACTAGCAAGCCTTTTAAATAAAAGAGAGACAAAAAAAAAGGTGGTGGTGGTGGTGGCGGTTTTGTGGTTCCAAGACACCCACCCCATGCTTGCTTGATTACTTGTAAATACACTCTAAGTACATGCATGCTTACACACACACATCATTAACTAGCATTTCAAAAGGCAAAAACTCTTTCCCATTTTCTTTTTTTGGCCGAAATTTTGGAGAGCAAGAAGAAGGGTTCTTCACTTGATTTTTTCTTATCTTTGGTGTCTAAATCCTAACCAAATCAAGTGGTGTTGATTGACAAAAGGCTTGTGGGTATTTCAAGCTTGAGACTTCAAGTTAGAAGTTGCTAGTTCATCATCTTCATCATCATCTTTATCATCTTGTAACCTCCTAACTTGGAGTAGGTACTTTTCTTTACTAGCACACTTATATTTGTGAGTATATTTCTAAACTTGATCTATTTTGGAATTCATTTTTAAATGGTTAAACTCATATTGATTTGTTTATGTAATATTGCTTCCGCTTCACTTTAAAATCGGGTTTTGACATGCATGTTAATATAACTTGTTAATATGATGAATTCCAACAATGGTATCTAGAGCCGAGGTCATAGAAATATGCTTCTTGTATTTGGCTTTAAAACCCATTTAGATTACATTCTAGTAACATGCATGACATTAGAATGTAAAAATTTTAGGTTTTGGGTGGGGGTGTTTTTTGGCCGAATTTTGGGGCTTCCAAAAGGGGTTTGGAGCTTCAAATTTGGTCATGTTTTGTTGTTTATTATTGTTCACAATCAAGCCTAGACCTTATGTTTGGATGTGTGTATGTTTGGTTGCATTTCAATTGGTTGTAATATTCATTCATTTGGTTTGTAATATTTTGTAATTTGGTGATGTAATTTATTTTATTTTGGTATGTAAAATAGATTAGGATGTAATTTCTTTTTCCTAGAAAAAATGTATTAGGTTGTATATTTTTTTGTAAAAAGAAATGAAGATCCAAGATGATGAAGGAAAATCACAAGGCGGAGCATATGGATGCAAGAGTTAGTGAGAGATTTTAAAAATCTCTTACTTTGTGATTTAACCCTTTACCGGTGACACTTGTTTTCGGCTAAACAAGTGTCCACCACTTTGGCTTGATTGTGAACATTGTTGTTATGCATGCTTGTATGATCATTATGTTTGTATGCTTGGTTGGTACAAGGAAATCACATGTTAACAACTTGCAAAACGACATTATAATTGGTTATATTAAAAACAACAAAAGGACACTAATAAATGGTTATTAAGAACAAGATGATAATGTATATAAAATGGTTTATATCATGTAATTGGTTTTATTACTAAGACATGAAAATAGGTTTTTCAAAATGTACTATACACCAAATGCATGTTGGTGTATGGAAATATGCTTTCTTAAACTAGAATTAAGAAAGCCTAAAATCCCTTTAATACTAAAACAAGGTAAACAAGTTTAACGCCATCCTTTTGTGGGACACTTGAACATAGTAGGAAACTCATAATGGGATAAAGGTCACCTAACCGTTATGAGCTAACTAATATGGTTAAGGTAAAATTCGCATGCTTGTGGGATAAAGGTCACCTAACCACTTGTATGTTAATTTTACATGTTTACACAAGTAGGACGACTTGATTTGGGAATCATGAACTTAGGGTCACCGAAGCATGAGGAACAAATAGGCGTTGATGGGATAAATATGCCATGCAAAAGGATTGCATGATCCCATAAATTAGAAGTTGCAAAAGGATTGCAATTGTCATATAAATGACTACCTAGCTAAATTAAATAACGGGATAAAGGTCACCTAACCGAAATTTGATTTACCGTTGGATTCTAATATTTAATAAGTCAATTATAAATAAAAAGGGTATTGTTTATTAAATTTAAAATCGATACTTAAATGAACTTTGTTAAATTTTGTAGATGGCCGCCAATAACAACAACATGCAAAACACACCTATTAACTTGAACAACCTATCGTTAAGGTCTCTCCTCGAGAAAGACAAACTCAACCATACGAAATTTATGGATTGGTTCCGCAATCTTAGGATTGTCCTCAAACTTGAGGATAAGGCGTATGTGTTGGAAGACCCCAATCCCGATCAACCCGACGAGAATGATACGGAAGGCATGGCTTATTGGGATAAGTATTGCGCCGATTCGGTGCAAGTCGCTTGCCTAATGCTTAGGACTATGATACCCGAACTCCAAAAGGAATTCGAGCATCATACTGCATACGACATGATCACGCAGTCGAAGGAGATGTTCCTTCAACAAGCACGTGTTGAGCCCTTCGAAACGGTTCGAGCGCTACATGCATGTCGTATGGATGACTCCCAATCCATTTCATCTTATGTCCTCAAGATGAAAAGCCTTATTGATCGCGCAAACCGTCTTAATCTCAACATATCTAATGAGCTAGCCACAGATCTTATCCTAAACTCCTTGTCAAAGAGGTTTGACCAATTTGTAATTAATTACAATATGAATGGGATGGATAAGACCATTGGCGAACTTCATGGCATGCTTAGGACGGCGAAAACTAGCATGGGTAAGAGGGCTTCACCCGTGCTAATGATCAATGATGGTGGGTCCAAAGGTAATAACACCTCTAAGCCAAAGGCGGCTAAGAGGAAAGGACCCGCCCATCAAGGCAAGGGAAAGGGGAAAATGGTTACCCCAACTAAAAACAAGAACAAGAAGCAAAAGGTTGCCGGACAAGCAAACCCCAAGGAAGACCCGTGCTTCGGTTGTGGTGAAATGGGTCACTGGAAACGCAACTGCCCGGTCTACCTTAAGGAGTTGAAGGAAAAGAGGGATGCGGGGTAAACCTCAGGTAATATATATATATGGTATATATAGAGCTTAGTATTACTTCTTCTAATACATGGGTATTAGACACTGGATGTGGAACTCACATTTGCAATTCTTTGCAGGGGTTCAAAAGAAGTAGCAAGCAAGCGGGAACATCAAGTCTCTTTATGGGTAATGGAGCCAAAGTGCAAGTGAAGGCTCAAGGAGACTTTGTGTTAAAACTTCCAAGTGGTTTGGAACTTATTTTGAACAATGTTTTGTATGCACCGGATTTATGTCGAAACATTATTTCAGTTTCCCGTTTAAAACAATGTGGTTTTTATCTTAATTTTGTTAATGATGATATCCACGTTTATTTAGATAATGTATTCTATTTTAAGGCTTTGCCTTCAAATGGAATTTATGAATTGGTTCATGATGACACATCATCTAGTAGCTCAATATACCATACTAGCACCAAGAAACTCAAAAGGGATTTGAGTGATTCCTACTTATGGCATTGTCACCTTGGTCACATAAACAAGAACCGAATGCATACACTTCAAAAGAATGGACTTTTGATATCAAATGAGATGGATTCATTTGATGTATGTGAATCTTGTTTACAAGGCAAAATGACTAAAGCACCTTTCAAAGGGACCTATGAAAGGGCTAAAGATTTATTGGGATTAATACATTCGGATGTATGTGGACCCTTTAAACCCATGACTAGGAATGGTGAAAGATACTTTGTTACTTTCATTGATGACTTTAGTCGTTTCGGATATGTCTACTTATTAAGACATAAGGATGAAACTTTTGAAGCATTCAAAGAATATCAAAACGAAGTATAAAATCAACTCAATAAGACAATTAAGGTACTTCGTACCGATAGAGGAGGTGAATACCTAAGCGAGGCTTTCCAAGATCATCTTAGGAGTTGTGGGATTATCTCACAACTTACTCCACCAGGGACACCTCAACTTAATGGAGTGTCCGAGAGGAGGAACCGAACCCTAATGGATATGGTTTGATCTAGGATGGCAAGAAGCTCGTTACCTCTATCATTTTGGGGTTATTGTCTAAGCTCCACGGCTCGTATTTTAAATATGGCCCCAACTAAGAAAGTGGAACGAACTCCTCATGAGATGTGGTTTGAAAAACCTCCTTCTCTATCATACTTGAAAGTATGGGGATGTGAAACTTATCCTAAGCGCTATGATGCTAATAAGTTGCATGCTCGATCCACAAAATGTATCTTCATAGGATATCCCAAGGATGATATGGGATACTATTTCTATTATCCGTCCGAGCAAAATGTATTTGTTGCTCGAAAGGCAGAATTCCTTGAAACTAAGTTCCTAATGGAAGGTAATAGTGAAAGGAAGATAGATTTTGAAGAGGTTCAAGATCAAATAGATGATACACAATTGGTTGACACTAGCACTCAACATAAAAATGTTGAGAATGATCAAGTGGTTAATCAAAGTATACAAGACGTTCGAAGATCTAGTAGGATTAGTAATCCTCCCGAGAGATATGGGTTTCTCATGGATGGTTGCTATGTGGTTGATTTGGATGAACCCACAAACTACAAAGATGCTTTATCAAGGATTGATAAAGACAAATGGCAGGAAGCCATGAACGCCGAGATGCAATCCATGTATGACAACCAAGTTTGGGAACTTGTTGCGCAACCTCCTAGCCCTAGGCTAGTTGATTGCAAATGGATTTTCAAGAAGAAAACTGACATACATGGAAACTTGGATACATACAAAGCTAGACTTGTAGCAAAAGGTTTCACTCAAACTCAAGGGGTTGACTATGATGAAACTTTCTCGCCTGTGGCAATGCTAAAGTCTATTAGGATATTATTTGCCATTGCTGCTCATTATGACTATGAAATATGGCAAATGGATGTCAAAACCGCTTTCCTAAATGGATATCTTGAGGAAGATGTCTATATGGTACAACCCGAAGGTTTTGTTGATCCGAAATATCCTGAAAAGGTATGCAAGTTAAAGAAATCAATCTACGGATTGAAACAAGCATCTAGAATGTGGAATCATCGTTTTAATGAGGAGGCAAAGAAATTTGGCTTCATTAAAAATGGTGATGAAGCTTGTGTATACAAGAAGGCTAGTGGGAGCACCATCATGTTCCTCGTACTATACGTGGATGATATATTGTTGTTTGGGAACGATATTCCTACGATGCAAGCTGTTAAGACTTGGCTAAGTAAGTGCTTCTCCATTAAGGATCTTGGAGAAGCACAATATGTTTTAGGAATTGGGATCTATAGAGATAGGTCCAAGAAATTGATAGGTTTAAATCAAAGTGCATACATTGAAAAGGTCTTGAAAAGGTTCAAGATGGAGAACTCAAAGAAAGGTTTGGTACCTATTCAAAGAGGGACGATTCTCAGTTCATATCAGTGTCCTACCACAAAAGATGAACAAGAGAGAATGAAGAATGTCCCATACGCATCTACTATTGGGTCAATCATGTATGCAATGATATGCACTAGACCGGATGTGTCATGCGCTCTAAGCTTGACAAGTAGATACCAGAATAACCCAGGGAACAGTCATTGGATTGCTGTTAAAAGTATATTGAAATACCTTAGGAGGACTAAGGATATGTTCCTAATATATGGGTCTGGTGAGGAGGAACTCGCAGTAAAAGGTTACGTGGACGCGAGTTTCCAAACTGATCGAGATGATTCTCGATCACAATTCGGTTATGTCTTCATGCTAAATGGAGGTGCGGTCTCTTGGAAGAGTTTAAAGCAAGATGTTGTTGCTTTATCCACTATAGAGTCGGAGTACATCACCACCTCATTGGCAACTCAGGAAGCTGCATGGATGAAGAAATTCATCAACGACTTAGGAGTGGTCCCTACCATTCAAGACCCTCTTGAGATCTTTTGTGACAATGAGGGAGCGATAGCTCAAATCAAAGAACCTCGTGCTCATCAAAAGATGTGTCACATTGAGCGGAGGTTCAACTATATAAGGGATGAAGTTGAAAAAGGAAAGATATGTATTCGCAAAGTTCACACAGATCATAATGTTGCGGATCCACTCACGAAGCTTTTACATGGGCCAAAACATGAGGGACATGTTTGTGCATTAGGGCTTCGATATTCTAGTGATTGGATATGATCTGTTTTATGTATTGTAATAGAAAGAATTAGTTCAAACTCATTAATAAAATTATGGTATTAATTTATTAATTTTGAGTCATGTTCCTATTTTGCATATTTTATCCATGAATAAATAATTATTCTAAATTCCGTAGTTGATCACATTTGTGGGAAAAAGTGTGAGGTCTAGACTATTATGAACTTGGATTGGTTAACATTCAAATGGTGAATGTGGGGCAAGGTTGCAGCCAAGGTTCATAGATATTTGTGGGACACAAATATTGGAAGACCCGCTCTCAAGATTTACTGTATGGAGCCTTTGTGGTTGATCACATGTAATCTTGAGTAAAGGAGAATATCATTGTATCCTCTGACCTGAGATACATATTGGGTTCAGATATTCACCGAATATCGTGCCTTGATTCTTTCCTTCGCTATTCTGAAAATGGTAGCTCATAAGGAAGAGCTCAGGTATAATACAAGGTGTGTATCTAGGACGTATGTAGTCAAGATGGAATTTGTCCCTCTTATTCGTTGAGAGTCAGATGTCTAAGGCCTGAAAAAGTTAAATCTAAAAGAGAGTGATCACTCCGTGTCTCTTGGATTTAACGTGACATCTAAGACAAAAGGATATATTGAAAGATTCACCTAATCATTTTCGAGATGGGAACTCGAAAGGGATGATGTTATTGAATGGCACCAAGTCATAACATATTGGGGGTGATGGACGGTCGTTAGGTGGTATCCGTCACTTGCATTAATTCCTTATGTTTCTCGTGCAAGTGGGAGATTGAAGGTATTTCATATGCCCGAGAGACATAATAAATTAATGTGGCCAATATATTATGATCCAAGTCGGGTCATACCCAATAACAAGCCATCAACACCTTTTAAGTATTTTTTTTTACGATTGAATCTTTTAAATTAATACTCGACACTTGAACTTTAGAAATTGGTTTTCTAAAGATAAAAATGCTTGAAATAATTATTTGGATAATTATAAGTACAAGTTTAATTCTTTGTATAATTAAACTTTATGTGTGTGATACATTTTATAAAAGGGTTTATAAAATAAAGTGCAAGTATTACATGGGACTAGCAAGCCTTTTAAATAAAAGAGAGACAAAAAAAAAAAGGGTGGTGGTGGCGGTTTTGTGGTTCCAAGACACCCACCCCATGCTTGCTTGATTACTTGTAAATACACTCTAAGTACATGCATGCTTACACACTTACACACACACATCATTAACTAGCATTTCAAAAGGCAAAAACTCTCTCCCATTTTCTTTTTTTGGCCGAAATTTTGGAGAGCAAGAAGAAGGGTTCTTCACTTGATTTTTGCTTATATTTGGTGTCTAAATCCTAACCAAATCAAGTGGTGTTGATTGACAAAAGGCTTGTGGGTATTTCAAGCTTGAGACTTCAAGTTAGAAGTTGCTAGTTCATCATCTTCATCATCATCTTTATCATCTTGTAACCTCCTAACTTGGAGTAGGTACTTTTCTTTACTAGCACTCTTATATTTGTGAGTATATTTCTAGACTTGATCTATTTTGGAATTCATGTTTAAAAGGTTAAACTCATATTGATTTGTTTATGTAATATTGCTTCCGCTTCACTTTAAAATCGGGTTTTGACATGCATGTTAATATAACTTGTTAATATGATGAATTCCAACAAAAGGATCGTCTTCTTCTCTTCTCTATCGGTTGAGTCGACTACGAACCCATCCCCAATTCATCCAGAATTAAAGATGACTAATTGGTTGATCCATTTTGTTTGTACTACTTATGGAGCTTAGGTGAATATCCACGTCGAAATAGCTATCGGAATGGCTATCGAAATCTGAGGGGCTCGAACTGGTTGAGGGATTCATCTCGTACGATTAGATGAAGGATTTTCGATAAGAAATAGATTATAGGATGTAGATTAGTACCCTGCAATACATAGTTTACATATGCATATATAATACTAAAATCACATAAGTTACGGAGGAATCTACGGAAGCTGTCAAGCAAAGGTAACAATAACAGATACACTAAGATATGAATTTATCTATACATTGTCTATGCAATAGAGGCGGTAAGACGTGTCTAGACTTTAAGGATGATAAGCAAATAATTTTTGACACTAAATGATAAGCAAAACTTTTGACATACAGACACGGTCGAAGTCCAGACTCACTAATGCATCCTAACGACTTATCAGTTAGACACACTAATGCAGACCTGGTTCGCTAAGACCACCACTCTGATACCACATGTAAAGACCCGTCCTAATCCATAAGGACAAATACAATAACATATGATTACATTGCGAGGTATTTGACCTCTATATGATACATTTTACAAACAATGTATTTGTTTTTAAAAGACGAACTTTCTTTACATCGACAATTGACAGGCATGCATACCATTTCATAATATCTACTATCCAACTATAATTGACTTAATAATAATCTTGATGAACTCAACGACTCGAATGCAACGTATTTCAAAATATGCCATGAATGACTCCAAGTAATATCCTTACGATGAGCTAATGCACAGCGGAAGATTTCTTTAATACCTGAGAATAAACATGCTTTAAAGTGTCAACTAAAAGTACGGTGAGTTCATAGGTTTATCGTAAACAATAAAATTCATCATTTTAATAGACCACCAGATTTAATATTCCCATTTCCCATAACCATTATGCATAAAATTCATTCATATGGATTGAACACCTGGTAATCGACCTTAACAAATTGCATATAGAATATCCGCATCATTCCGGGACAACTTCAAAAATGATAAATTCGCCATCATTCCGGGAAAACTTCAGACATGATAAATTCGCCATCATTCCGAGAAAACATCGGACATGATAAATTCGCCATCATTCCGGGAAAACATCGGACATGATAAATTCGCCATCATTCCGGGAAAACATCGGACATGATAAATTCGCCATCATTTCGGGAAAACATCGGACATGATAAATTCGCCATCATTCCGGGAAAACATCGGACATGATAAATTCACCATCATTCCGGGAAAACATCGGACATGATAAAAAGGGCACATTCGATTTCGATAATTCAACCATAGAATGTAGTTTCAATTACTTGTGTCTATTTCGTAAAACAGTTATAAAAGTATTTCATGTATTCGCAGTTCAAAATATATTTCAAAAGCATTTAACAAAACAGTTATAAAACAGCGCATGTATTCTCAGTTCCAAAAATGTAAAGAGTAAAAGGGAATCAAATGAACTCACCATACTGTATTTTGTAGTAAAAATACATATGATAAAACTGAACAATGCAGGGTTGACCTCAGATTCACGAACCTTCCAAGACTCTTAGTAAAAAGAGCGCCACGAACCGGGCTTGAACCCGTGACCTCTCGTAAACCCGAAACACTCACAAACCATTACTCCGTAATTATTTTTCTGTTATAACTTAAAAACCTAAACTATATAACCCGTCCATTCTGTTTACTCTATTTCTTCTTCCCTTTCACGAATTAAATCAACCAAAGATCGAACCCGACAATTAGAAGGTTTACTAAGTAGGTTTTTAGGATTTACAACATACACAGAATAATTACAGATAGTTTAAGTTGATCAAAAATAGAATAAAAATTAAAATTTAAACTCGCTGAAGAAGAAGTTTGACTTGAATTCGAATTCGACCCTAGAGACCGTTATAGCCCGACATTCCTTCATGAAAATGGTTTTAAAATATCATTAGAAACTTTCTAGACATTCAATTTAAAATAAAATGTCAAAACGAACCCTAATTTTATGATGAACATTTCGGTTGACTTTTTAAAACATGAACTTTGACTCGAAAATTCTTACTCGATAAATAAAATTAGGATTTGAACTTTTGCAGATAGTTTTCATATAGGATTACTAACATAACTGCATTAATACTTTTTGACTTTAAATTCAAATTCGAGGTTTTGATGAAAATGTGAAGAACAGAGCTAACGGACTGGGTGTTCTTCAGCTTTTGACTTAATTCAATCAAGTAGAAGTATTAGGTGCAATGTATAAGTATTGGTTGATGACAGGAGGTCGTATGAATTAACTAACACTGGAATTGATCGACTATAAAAGCGACGTGGGTAACAAATTCTCAATCAGACAACATAAAAGAATAGAAAATTAAGTAAAAGCAGATAAAATCGAATCCAGTTATTATTTGATTTGTATAATCGATTAAGATGGGTTACACTTTTATAGACTCAAACAAAAATTTAATACAGTAATTGATTTAGATGGGAAACTGATTTTTGGGATCTTATAATTTTTATTACGTAGTTATTTATTTATTTTCCTATAGAACTGTAATTATATACACATCCATATCTGTATATATATATATATATATAACTGGTTTTATATTTATTTATATATATCTAATTATCCGTATATTTGAAATCTATATATATATATATATATATATATATATATATATATATATATATATATATATCTGTATCATAAATTTATATATCAGGTTATATCTGTATTAATGTTTTCGTATATATATATATATATATATATATATATATATATATATATATATATATATATATATCAATTACTGATATATATCTGTTATATTAACTTCTTTAATAATATAAATCTATTTATTAAATCTGTTAATATTATAAATTTTTAATAAGAATACTAGTAAAAATAATAATAATAGAATTACTAATATTAATAATATTAATAATAACTTTATCAAAATTATACTAATATTAATAAGAATAAGTAATTATAAAAATGATTATAATAATATTATTAATGATAACCATATTAAATTGTATTATTTTAATTATAATAAGATTGATAACTAGAATAATAATGATGATAATAATACTATTATTAATGATACTAATAATAATACTAATTACAATAATATTAGTAATAATAGTATAACAATTTATATTTACATCCATTTTCATCATAATGTAAATGATACTATTGTAGATGTTAATATTGAAAATAAAAATATTATTACTATAACAATTATAGTTTAATTTATAATTACATTTATTATATCAGATATTAACATTACCTGTTATTAATTACATGATATATATAATATTAATACTCAATGTCAATACTTAATAATAATAATTCTTAGTTCAATTGATTAAATATTGTTATTTCTAATTATTATATTTATTTACATTTATATATGTATACACCTGTACATATTTATTTACAAATAATTTGTTCATGAATCGTCGGAAATGGTCATAGGTTAATTGAATGTATGACAACAGTTCAAACTTTTTGAGACTTAACATCACAGACTTTGCTTATCTTGTCGGAAACATATAAAGATTAAGTTTTAATTTGGTCAGAAATTTCTGGGTCGTCACATCAGTGTATTTTGTTATATTGGTTTTTGTTAAGGGTAAGGAGTTGTTAAGTGATTACCAGGTGGCTTACGGGTTAATGGAATAATGTTTTTATATGTTTTTGAGCATATAATTTTGTGGTCCAAAATGTGTCTTTATGTTTTCAAACATAAATTTTTATAGTTTAAATTAATTATTGTTTGCAATATTAAACCTATAATTCACTCAACAATTTTGTTGACAGTTTACTCGCATGTTCTTATTCTCAGGTTCATGATTGATTGCTTCCGTTATGCTTAGAGAGTCTGCATTGTCTGTCGCAGATTTTGATCTAAACATTGAACATTGCATTCTACTTTAAATACTTTTACATTATGGGTAGTTGTTGACTTGTTTTGGTCAACCCTTTTTATACATTTGGTTTGGTTTTCTAAATTTACAAAATGATTTAGATTTTTCGTTTAAGGTAATCAATTTTATTAAATGAATGCAATGTTATTTATGAAAATTCATATAGAGTTATGATCAAGCTATGGGACCAAGTGACAGAGCCGTTAAGGGTACTTGACGGGCCATCACAGTTGGTATCAGAGCTCTGGTTGTAGGGAATTAGGCTGCATTGATGTCATCACCCGAGTCAATAGGGTGCATTAGTGAATCTAGTCTACAGCCCGACCTATAGCATATTATTATATGTGGTTATTTGTATTCTATAAGTATGTATATTGTTATCATACATACATCTCTTTTATCTTCCGATTCCGGGAGGAACTCCCATTTCGATTAAACGTATTCTCTGACTCTTATGAGATTATCTTTTTACAAGACCGTCTCGGTTAGTGAAACCGAGGGATGTCATTCATGACTTCTGAAATTTTCGACATTTTCATGTCATCCATTATGGTTATGTTTATAACGTCTGAGTTATATTACGCGAGATGTCATTCTTGACTTCTAAAATGCTCGGCATTTCAATGTCAGCTATTATGATTATGTATATAACATTCTTGTTATATTACGTGCCTTTGTGCTTTGGTTTTCGAACCGGAAAATATCATTCTTGACTTTTAGAGATTCTTAATACTTCAAAGACATTTTTATATCATCATTACTCATATTCATTACTTTTGATGTTTTTGTCTCTTTGTGCTATCCTTAGCACATTGTTTAAGAAATCGTTTCAGAGAAAATTGCTCAGAAATTCGAGGTTGATCACGTGTCCTGACCTTATGTAGTGCTATTGGAATGGAACAATGAATTAGTGAAATATAATGACATCTGGCCAACGGGATTATATAACGGTAATTCATATAGAAATTCCAATATTGTGACATGTGAAATAGAAAGTGAGTCAAAGAAAAATTTTACACCACTCATTCAGAAATTCTAATGTTATTACATTAGTAAGGAAAATACTCATTATCTTATTTGTTGATATACGAGAAACTCATTTTAACCAAACTACTTATCTCATGCTCTATCCTTCATACCTCAGTTGTTAGCAACAGCTTCGCACGTGAACAGTTTTAGCCTAAGGACTTACGTCCTGATAATAGTCAAAACAACATTTAATTCAATTGTTTTCATGACCTCGTAACAGTTGTTGATCAAATGTCGCACTACGATTCAAGTCCTTCACCCGATCTTTCACGATCTTACTTCAACTCGTAACCTCTGAAATACGAATACTTTGTTTATCAGAATTTTTACACATTTGCTTATTTGTACGGTCCTCACGAGATTTACAGGCCATCACGTATTCAATTTAATAAATTTAACCTTACCAAATTTCGTTAGTACATGCTAAATTATACCTTCAAATTATTTTAAAACCACTCCTTTTATTGAGTCATTTAATTAAGTTAAATTGTTTTTATGTAAAATGGTACACGTTGTACATACTTCTAAATTTACTAAGAACTTCGTTCCGTTTATGGGGTCACATCAAACGTTTAAACCTTTTTCAAAACTTCTTTGATTGATTATATTAAAATTTTCGCATTTACTCTACAGTGTGTTTGGATCACAGTTCTTCTCATCCTCCGTTTAAGGATGAAACTTACCATTAAGTTCATTGATAAAAACACTTACGCCACTTTGGATGGCGGTTTTATAAAATTGTTGGGACGTCTTTGTGCTCATAAAATTTTTCAAACGTGGACCGATAAATCAGTTTTCTGAGGTACGTTTAGTGATCACCCTATTCTCAGGAAAGGCACTGGGTGGGTTTCTACCCCAACTGTTGTTATGGTTGGTATCACAGATAGATATTACACTAGACCATCTAAGAAGTTTCTACTCTCGATATTCACGGCTAACCACAACACCCTCGTAAACATCAATCCTATGATTAAATACTTTGAGGTGCACGAAATCATTTTTGGAGATTCATCTCACCCGGAGTCGACTATTCATTATAACCCATGATTCACGCTTCTTTTTATCCGCACATAAATTTAAGAATAAGGATGAATCCTAGTTTGACTCGCTCTTTGTGCGAGGAAGTTCACTCGCGTTGAAAGATCCCACCTTTCGTACGTCTTCCTTTCAGAAATGTAATGAAAATTTACTTTGAAATCTATGATCCTCGTTATCCCCTTTGAAGGAATTGTCTTAAACATCTATACCACTGATGTAGCTACTCTATAAAAAAAAATTCCTTCGTTGGTTGCAACTATATCTCGTTTGTCCTAGTTCATCCCCTTGGGGAGCTCCTGTTGTGTTTGTTAAAAAGAAAGATGGTTCCTTCCGTTTGTGTATTGATTATCGAGAATTGAACAAACTTACTGTTAAAAACCGTTACCTCTCCCGAGAATCGATGATCTGTTTGATCAACTTCAAGGTTCGTCCATTATTCTATGATCAATCTTCGTTTCGGTTATCATCAACTGCGGGATAAAGAACTGATGTTCCAAAAACCGCATTCCGTACCCGTTATGGTCACTACGAATTTCTTGTTATGCCATTCGGATTAACTAACGCACCTGCTGTGTTCATGGACCTCATGAACCGTGTGTGTAGCCCATATCTGGATAAGTTCGTTATTGTTTTCATCGACAACATCCTTATCTATTCCAAAAGTGATCAAGAGCACGATTTGTTAAGAAAGGAGGAGTTGTATGCTAAATCTTCAAAGTGTGCATTTTGGTTGAAAGAAGTTCAATTCCATGGACACATTATAAGTAAACAGGGAATTCAAGTTGATCCTACTAAGATTGAGGCAATTGAAAAGTGGAAAAATTCTAAAGACTCCTTGATATCGGCTAAAAAGTCACGTTTTTACACTCGATATTAGCCCCATTTATGATAAAATAATTGACTTTATCATCTAAATAAGCATTCATTTGCTTCATTTGGTAGATTATGTCATTACGAAGTCTATGTTTCAAGAATCACTAAAAACGGATGAAAAACGAGGAAAAACGAGCAAAACCGGCTAAGACAATTAACTCGCGTTTAAATGACTTATTTTATAATTTCTATAAAAGTTTAATTACTTAATCTCATGTTGTAGGATATTAAATTATGAACGCGTGGGCGCAAGAATCGTCAAAAACGGAGCTAAAACGAAGATTCTAGAGCGAAAACGGTGAAAGATCCAGCAAACGGCTTGCCAAACGGCTTGCCATAATGAAAAATGGCCTACCAGCAAACGGGCACCAAAAACGGCTTGCCCAAGCAAATAGGCATCAAAAACAGCCTTGGCAAATGGCTTGCCAAACCCCTTGCCAAACGGCCTGCCAAAAGGCCTGCCAGGGGTTTTTCAGCAATTAAATTACAATTTTTCCACCAAACATTTCCTATAAATGGGGGCTTCATCCCACCATTTCAACACACCATTCTTCACTTCTCTCTCTAAATATCTCTCTATAGTCGCTCTCTAGTGATCTATAGGAGATTAGTTCTCTCTCTACTTTCTCTCTCTAGATTCTAGAGAGAGAAAAGTACAGAAATTAGGAAAATAATTATCTCTCTATTGTCGCTCTCTAGTGATCAATAGGAGAATAGTATGTAGTTAGTAGTAGAAGCTATCAAGCACTATAACGCTATGGATATTATGAAGAAATACAAGTGTTATTCTGCCGACATTATTCGGTAATATCTATCCTTTATTTTATTAATTTATTATAATATTATTGTTTGATGTTGTGATTTATTAATATTAGAAATGCTTATTGCCATGATGTGTGAGTAATTGCTTGATTGTTTGCCATCATTTAATAATGTTAGTTAAGGATGATTTCGTTTCGTATTCGCTTTCTGTCTATGATATTAAACCTCGTTATTATCGTCCTTCCACCAATAAACGTGATTAAAACCTTTTATAAAGTCGACAATTATAAGGTAATTAATTATCTGTGTTTATACATTGGTCAAGGTATGAACCCATCGGAAATACTATAAAGTAATTGGGGAATTACCGTAGGACCAGATCAAGACATTGGTCAAGAGTAAAAGACTAAGGGAAATACTGTTGCAACAGTAGAGTACAGTGTTGATGTACTATAGGACCACTTGGGCATGGTCAAGGTTAGAAGTTATGGAACCACTTTAAGTCTAGTACATGGTGGATAACTAAGGGATTTATTGGGAAGATTTAAGTAAGCGCTGGTTTAAGTCATAAATGGGAGTTTAACGCACTACAATACAAACTAAGCTTATGAATCTTCAAGGATGATTGAGAACTATCAGATGTTCTAATTTGTCTACAAACCCTTAGATTTTACCAAACCATTGACAGAAAAGAATTCGAAACACAATCATAACCACTCATTTGGGTGATACACTAAGGTGTTAATAAAGGTTGGATATTATCTATATAAGTCTATGCTACTTTATTCGTGCGCCCAAGGTATGCATTGCATCCAAGATGGGTCGCGTATATCCTTAAACCGGATAAAGCGTCGGGAGTTGAGCATAGTCCATCTGATCAGAATCTTCAAAGCCTAGTTCCTCGAGACATGGTAATCGGGAAACCGCTTAGTAGGGAATCTAGTGTTCACACCAAGGTATATCTATACAAAGAGTGTCTCGCAATCATCCCGACACTACGTTATCTTAAATCATGGTGAACCACGTCTTCTCTGTCCTTAGCTGTTGCATGCTAGCTAGCTTATTTTAATTATATTGCTTTAATATTTTAAATACAATTATAAATCAAATCAACCCAGCTATTGCCTTTACACAATTTGATATTCCGAATAAAGTGGTGTCTAGAATAAACCGATTGGACTTGGTTGTTGGATTTTCTGAACAGTCGCCAATTTATTGGGACTAAAAGGATCCTGCCTCTCCACACAAGGTGTACCTGGCCACTAGTCTTGGATACTAAATTGTGTACAAACCTAATCTTAATTACTAAATTATCTGAATAAGCTCCGTTTCAAATTCGACCGCTCAAGGAACGACCCTAGGTCATATTTGCCCTTGCTAATCCATAGGAAGGAATAATAGATTTAGGCCCAGTATATATAAATTAAACAATCAACTTCTTCTATTGATATCCTGAATTGACATTTTGCGACCTAAGGACACCGCATAAATAAACCGTTCGATTCGGGCATATCATAAGAGTAGTTAATTTTTGGCGCCGCTGCCGGGGAGCGGTAGTACGATTTGGAGCCTGTTTAGATTAGTTAGTTTTTAAGAGACCCTTTTGACTAAGAATAGCTTTGTCAGAAGTTACTAGTTCACCGTAGTTGGGTTAGATAACATTAGCTTAATTTAGATTTAAAATGGACTTCCTTATTAGTGAACCTTTAGGATGGTTTAACCTACTTAGACCGCTTAGAATTCTTCTGACACATCCTTTCTTTTATCCGATATCATACATTGTACCCATCCGACGAGATCCACACTTACCTGCCGATAGTTCGACGATGGCCACACGCATCACTCTCGCTGACATCACCAAACCCTCGTTAGAAGGACGAGGAGGACCGATACACTATCCAGAGGTTAACGGGGCGTCTTTTGTGCTTAAGCATAGCATTATACAACTCATTCAGAATCACTGTCTATTCCATGGCTTACCAATTGACGAACCCAACTCTCACTTAGATAGATTCCTCTCCTTATCCAAATCATATAAGCAAAACGGGGTTAAACAAGATGTAGTTCGTCTTTCTCTGGTTCCCTATTCCTTAACTCTTCATGCAAAAACCTGGTTCGAGGGGTTCGAACCCAACTCTATCACCTCATGGGAGGAAATGGCAATAACTTTCTTAATCAAGTACTTCCCCCATCAAAACAAATCAGACTTAGGAATGATATCGTAAACTTCCAACAAGCATACGATGAATCACTCTACACTGCATGGGAAAGATTTAAACATTTGCTTCGAAGATGCCCGAACCACCGTCTTGAGAGCTCTGATCAGATTTTGACCTTCTACAAAGGTCTGAATCAGAACAATAAGTCTACTCTTGATGCTGTTTCACAAGGTAACTTCATGAAATTCACAGCAGACGAGGCCTGGAGATTGATCGAGGAGATGACTATGCACCATCACGATTGGAACACGGAAGAGCACATTTCATCAGCAACACTGCTTTTCGCCTCCAATCCTATTGAAAATAAAACCATCAAATTTCTCTCAGACCAAATAGTAAACCTCACCAAAGAAGTCGGAGAGCTAAAGAAACTCCCGCAACATGTGTCTCAAGTGCAATTATGCTAGAAATGTACTGACCCACATCCGGCCAAGGTATACGAGGCTGAATGTGAGGACTCTATTGTCTACTCCAATAAGATCCTATCTCATCCGTACAACCCACCTACCAAACCCACTACCCCACCAGAGATAAGTCCAGACGATGTCCTACTGCGAATCATCCACATGATCACAGCAAGACAAGACGCAGCTAACTTAGTCATGACTAATCACTTGAGTAGTCTTGAAAATCAAATAAGCCAGCTAAATCAGCGTCTCGATTCTCTGGGGTGTCCTAAAAATGACTCAAAGGTGGCACATAGCCAACCTTCAGTTTCTTCTAAGGAGAAGAAACTAACTAATACCCATTTGGTAGTAGTCATTGAGTCATCACCTAAACCTACTAGGAATGCACCCATTCCATTTCCGGGCCGTCTCAAGCAAAGACATAACAAGATGAAATCTTTCAAGCTTGACGGTAAATTTTTGGATACTATGTCTAAAAATCCTCATAGTAAGAAGTATTTTAGGAAACTCCTATCAATTAAGGATAAGGTACCTGAAGTACCCAATGTCCCGCTGAACACGGATTGTTCAGCCATTCTCTTAAATACTTTTCCTGAAAAACTAGGGGACACCGGATGATTTACCCTTCCTTTTTTTATCTACCAATCTGGTACTATCTATTCTCTCGCTGACCTTGGTGCCAGCATCAATCTCATGCCCTACTCACTGTTCCAAAGACTCAAAATTGGAAACCTTAACCCTACCAAAATGAGCATCCAGCTAGCTGACCAATCCACTGGATATCCTGAGGGAATAGCTAAGAACGTCATGGTTAAGGTCAACAAATTCCTCTTTCCGACTGACTTTGTGGTTATGGACTATAAAGAAGACATGAAAACCCCTATCATCTTAGGAAGGCCTTTCATGAATACAGCCAAAGCGATTGTTGACGTTTATTCACGGACTATCACCTTGAGAGCCCGTGGAGAAGAAGTCACTTTCACAATCGACGAGTCTGTATGTCCTTTTGATGGGAACGCTGAAGTAAATACCATCTCCACTAGGAAAGTCACCTTCTATTCTGAGAATGAAGAGAAGAAGATAGAAGTAGAAGACAAGAAGAACAACCACTCCACACCAACCCAAACTTCATTCCCACCTTATTTTGATCTTTTAATGACTGGAGAGGATTTCATTCTAGAAGAACTCTCTGAACCAATTATACTTGAATCTCTCGACCAGAGTGACGAGGAGGTGGATGAAGAAATTGAAATGGAGAGCCCGAATGTGAAGAAAGAGATGGAGGATTCTAGCATCGAAGTAGTTTATAATGTTGTAACCATATTGGAGACGTCAATGGACATCGTCCCGCCTCCATCCTTAGAGTACAACATTACGACCAACCTGAAGTCACAAAGAAGAAAGACGGTTTTTATGTCAGGGCTACCCTATAAACCATCACTCAAATACATAATGACATACACTTCATGGAGTGATGAGGACCCATTTGACCAACCCGCACAAATCAAGGAGGTAGAAGAAATTGATGGCGTTGTTACACCTCAAGCTAAACAAAGCATTCACTTCAAACCACCTTCTCCTCTCATTGGACATACCTTATTCTATGTCCGCTTCAATCCCGTTGGTATGTTCCAATATTACCTCTTGTGTCTACTAATGGATGCAAGGGATCTGCCTAGATTTCCTGAGAAATAAGGCTAGAGTCAGGCTCGTGACTCGAACAAAAACAAGCGCTTCTCGGGAGGCAACTCGTGTGTTTATTTTTCTATAGATTTAGTAGTAGTTAAATTAAGATAATTAGGTTAATTGAATAAGTGAAAAGTGAAACTTAAAATAAAATTTTCAACGTTTCTTAGGACGAATTCACTTCTCCTACTTGTCTTGGGCTTAAGTGAATTAATTGCTACATTATTTCAAAAGTCTTAAAATTAAAGGCAGTCAACACTTTAAGTGTGGGATTAAGCTTTTTAGTCATACACTAATTTGTTGAATTTTCAAAAACCTAATTTTGAAACTCTCAAGTTTTCAAATAACTTTTTCATCAAAATACAAATCAGTGAGTCTATAGCCTAAAGCTTAATCACCTGTCTAGGTTTGATCTTTTCCATTTTTACAAGTAATAGATAGTTACTAATGCCTATGGTGGAGACTCTTTGAATAATGATGAAACGACAAGGAAATTCGTTGATTATTTCATTGCAAGTTATTGGTGGATGTTGTATGGAGGATGAAAACGCCCTAATGAGCTCGAGTACACTTTAAGAATACCGATTCGAATCCAGCAGAAGATTGTTCCGACTCAGTCTACCTTCAGATCCTCAGCTCACCACCGCACCCAAGGGGAGTAATTCGTTTCTTTCTCTTTGTTTATTTATTTTGCTTCGTTATATCCTTAAACTATAACCTATCCTAAGCTTATCACTAAGTGTTGGATTCCAACCCAATATTGAGCTTAGATACATTTTTCGACATGTTTAAACTCTAAGTGTGAGATTTTAGCTCCCTAAAATCTTAGAATGGACATTAGGGACAATGTTCCTCTAAGTGTGGGATATCGGTGTAGTACACCGTAATTAGCTACGGGATGCTCGGAAAATGTTCTTAACTTAAAATATTACTAAGCTTTTCGAGTATACCTACTATTTAGATTCTTTGCCCTCAACGTAAATTTTTCAAAAATTTTAACTAAATGATACTTTTTGAAAAAGTACTTTCGAAAATCAAGCGTGTTCGTTCTAAAATAAAGACAAATAAGGACAGAAATCTTCTTAAGGATGAACCGATTCTCTAAAAGAGCATTGCATGATTAGGCATTATCGACCCAATATAATTGTTGTGAGGCACCCCAAAAATGGCCCAATAAGCATTCATTTTTAATGTTTCACTATCTTTTCCGTTAAGAGTGTCGATGTTAGCATTTAGAGTTAGAACTTGACCTTGACATATGTTTCGAGGCCAATGGTTAGTAAACGCCATACGTGGTGTAGGTGCGATACTCCTTTCGAAATCATTCTGAATAGAAAAGACAAAAAACCATCCGTTTTCGTTTCCAATCCACGCATTTAAACCGATCAACTCACACCAAAGAGTTGATGAATCAGAAAATACTCACCACCAAATTCACTATCAAATACGTTACCCTTTCCACCCTCTTTCCTTTCTTATTTCCAAAATTTAGAAATTCAAAGAGATAGATCGACCAAGTTTACTTCAAACACTTGTCGAAAAATCTGAAATTCCAGATTGTTTTTTATAGGTCATAAAAGACATATTTCTGGTGAAATGCCTTTCTCTCTGGGCACAAGAAGAAATAGATAAAGTTATAAAGATGGGATATAAAAAAAAAATTGAGCAAAGTCTCAAGAATAAAAAGAGAAAAGTCTTCAAATAAAAGCATATATCCCCCAAAAAAATGAAGATTGTGACCCAGGAGGATTGCAGAAAAGAAGCAAAATCTTCGCTGAAAATCAGCACCCTCTAAAGGAACTCTTCAACAAAAATAGAGTACCATTTTTCCTAGAAAAAGTATATCCTCATTGAAACCAAAATCTATCGACTCTTTCTAAATTTTAATGATTCGAAAATCACCCTTTTCGCCATATCAAAACCTTCGCTTTTCTCCACAAACTAGCCTTTAAACCCGCTCTTCCTCTTGAAAGAATGATTAGGAAGAAGATCAGTGTCGTCCTTATCTAACCGGTGGAGATTTGATTCTTGATCAAGCCTATGACAATACTTGCAACATGACTGGCTATGAGCGAATTCATTTTATAGATTGATAGGGAACCCCAAACACTTGAGTGATTTGAGTGACCCGTGTAAGAAAGCCAAAGTCACGTAACCTCCTCTCATGTTTGCAGAGATAGTTTCTATAGTTTCTACCCCTTTTAGAAGACGGTTTGTCTGATTTTGCTCTTATAATAAATGACAAGCCACTTGAATAATAGGACGAAAACCTCAGAAGGACCCTTGATCTCAAAATAAAAGAGAGGTTTGCTTGAGGACAAGCAAAATCTAAGTGTGGGATATTTGATATCGGCTAAAAAGTCACGTTTTTACACTCGATATTAGCCCCATTTATGATAAAGTAATTGACTTTATCATCTAAATAAGCATTCATTTACTTCATTTGGTAGATTATGTCATTACGAAGTCTATGTTTCAAGAATCACTAAAAACGGATGAAAAATGAGGAAAAACGAGCAAAACCGGCTAAGACAATTAACTCGCGTTTAAATGACTTATTTTATAATTTTTGAAAAAGTTTAATTACTTAATCTCATGTTGTAGGATATTCAATTTCGAACGTGTGGGCGTAATAATCGTCAAAAAAGGAGCTAAAACGAAGATTCTAGAGCAAAAACGGTGAAAGATCCAGCAAACCCCTTGCCAAACTGCTTGTCATAATGAAAAATGGCCTGCCAGCAAACGGGCACCAAAAACGGCTTGCCCAAGCAAACGGGCATCAAAAATGGCCTTGGCCAACGGCTTGCCAAACCCCTTGCCAAACGGCTTGCCAAACCCCTTGCCAAACGGCTTGCCAAACGGCCTGCCAAACGGCCTGCCAGGGGTTTTTCAGCAATTTAATTACAATTTTGCCACCAAGCATTTCCTATAAATGGGGGCTTCATCCCACCATTTCAACACACCATTCTTCACTTCTCTCTCTAAATATCTCTCTATAGTCGCTCTCTAGTGATCTATAGGAGATTAGTTCTCTCTCTACTTTCTCTCTCTAGATTCTAGAGAGAGAAAAGTACAGAAATTAGGAAAATAATTATCTCTCTATTGTCGCTCTCTAGTGATCAATAGGAGAATAGTATGTAGTTAGTAGTAGAAGCTATCAAGCACTATAACGCTATGGATATTATGAAGAAATACAAGTGTTATTCTGCCGACATTATTCGGTAATATCTATCCTTTATTTTATTAATTTATTATAATATTATTGTTTGATGTTGTGATTTATTAATATTAAAAATGCTTATTGCCATGATGTGTGAGTAATTGCTTGATTGTTTGCCATCATTTAATAATGTTAGTTAAGGATGATTATCGTTTCGTATTCGCTTTCTATCTATGATATTAAACCTCGTTATTATCGTCCTTCCACCAATAAACGTAAATAAAACCTTTTATAAAGTCGACAATTATAAGGTAATTAATTATCTGTGTTTATACATTGGTCAAGGTATGAACCCATCGGAAATACTATAAAGTACATGGGGAATTACCGTAGGACCAGATCAAGACATTGGTCAAGAGTATAAGACTCGAGGAAATACTGTTGCAACAGTAGAGTATAGTGTTGATGTACTATAGGACCACTTGGGCATGGTCAAGGTTAGAAGCTATGGAACCACTTTAAGTATAGTACATGGTGGATAACTAAGGGATTTATTGGGTAGATTTAAGTAAGGGCTGGTTTAAGTCATAAATGGGAGTTTAACGTACTACAATACAAACTAAGCTTATGAATCTTCAAGGATGACTGAGAACTATCAGATGTTCTAATTTGTCTACAAACCCTTAGATTTTACCAAACCATTGACAGAAAAGAATTCGAAACACAATCATAACCACACACTTGGGTGATACACTAAGGTGTTAAGAAAGGTTGGATATTATCTATATAAGTCTATGCTACTTTATTCGTGCGCCCAAGGTATGCATTGCATCCAAGATGGGCCACGTATATCCTTAAACCGGATAAAGCGTCGGGAGTTGAGCATAGTCCATCTGATCAGAATCTTCAAAGCCTAGTTCCTCGTGACATGGTAATCGGGAAACCGCTTAGTAGGGAATCTAGTGTTCACACCAAGGTATATCTATCCAAAGAGTGTCTCGCAATCATCCCGACACTACGTTATCTTAATCATGGTGAACCACGTCTTCTCTGTCCTTAGCTGTTGCATGCTAGCTAGCTTATTTTAATTATATTGCTTTAATATTTTAAATACAATTATAAATCAAATCAACCCAGCTATTGCCTTTACACAATTTGATATTCCGAATAAAGTGGTGTCTAGAATAAACTGGTTGGACTTGGTTGTTGGATTTTTCAAACAGTCGCCAATTTATTGGGACCAAAAGGATCCTGCCTCTCCACACAAAGTGTACCTGGCCACTAGTCTTGGATACTAAATTGTGTACAAACCCAATCTTAATTACTAAATTATCTGAATAAGCTCCGTTTCAAATTCGACCGCTCAAGGAACGACCCTAGGTCATATTTGCCCTTGCTAACCCATAGGAAGGAATAATAGATTTAGGCCCAGCATATATAAATTAAACAATCAACTTCTTCTGTTGATATCCTGAATTGACGTTTTAAGACTTAACGACACCGCATAAATAAACCGTTCGATTCAGGCATATCACTCCTACTCAAGTTCGCCAGTTCCTAGGTTTGGCAGGTTATTATAGAAGGTTCATTCAAGATTTCTCACGAGTAGTGAAACCTCTGACTGCTTTAACGCACAAGGGGAAGAAGTATGAGTGGAAGGATGAACAAGATGCTGCTTTTCAAACTCTGAAGAAGAAGTTAACTTCTGCACTGATATTATCACTACCTAAGGGTAATGATGATTTTGTTATCTATTGTGATGCTTTGTGTCAAGGCTTTGGTTGTGTTTTGATGCAGCGAAAGAAAGTCATTGCTTACGCGTCACGTCAATTGAAGATTCATGAACAGAATTATACAACCCATGATTTAGAATTGGGAGTTGTTGTGTTCGCACTCAAGAATTGGAGTGTGACGACCCGGAAATTTCCAACCAAATTTAAACTTTAATCTTTATATTATTCCGACATGATAAGCAAAGTTTGTTAAGTTAAATCTCAAGAATTTTAAACTGTGTTCATACATTCATTATAACCTCGACCAAATTTCGACGATTCACGAACCGTTATATATAGATAGATATGTATATGTATATATATATTATAACTTGAGAATATTAATAAAGTATTAAACGTATAATACTTTACACGAACGTATTTGTTTCAATATGATTTTCGACGAAATTAAAAAAATATATATTAAATGATTGAATTATCAGAAACATTGAATTATGATTACAAGTCTCTGTTGAGAGGTCCACTATGATTTGAGAAAATCTATTCCTCTTAACGATATTCAGAATAATTTGTAAAGCTATTTATAAATAAAAACAAAAAGTGTCATTTACGAAAGTTAGACAAAAGTTAGTGGAGAATTGGTTTCCATAATATTCTATTAATCTATTTTCAAACGTACAAAGACGTTTTCAGTTTAAAAAAAAAAGAACTTTATTATTAAAACGTATATAACTTTTATAAATATCTAGAATCACTTTTGACAACTCATTACTTAACCAGTATAATAAATATAATTATATTTATATTTTATTTCATTAAATATATATAACGATTTAAATTAATATTATATATATTTATACGCGTATTATACATACATAGTTTTTATACTTTTACTATACTTTAACTTTACCTTTACTTTACTTTTACTTTACTTTAACTTTAATAATTTACTTTAATAATTCACTTTAATAATTCATACTTTAATAATTCACTTTAATAATTCATACTTTAATAATTCACTTTAATAATTCATACTTTAATAATTCACTTTAATAATTTATACTTTAATAATTCACTTTAATAATTCTAAAATCTATTATAAATAGAATTCAATAGGTTTCATTATTTTATAGAAACTTAAAAATATATTTCTCTAAACTCTCTCAATCGATTTATATACATATATATATATATATATTTGCTCTGTATTATTTCAAGATATTATTAGTATACATAAAATATTACGACGGAGTGCTGTCCGAGTGATTTCAAAATAGTTTTTTTGAATGAGTCGAAGCTAAGGAAATTATGGATTATAGATATGGAGGTGATGGGTATGGTTCATGGGTATGCTCGTGAGGTCAATCTAGTGTTTATCATCTCCGTTGCGTCTACGTACTTTCCTGCAATATTGAATCTCAATATTAATACGTTCGTGAATCCGAGGCCAACCTTGCACTTGTTAAATGACGTTATATGTATTTTTACTACGAAATACAGTATGGTGAGTTTCATTTGCTCCCTTTTATATATATTTTTGGGACTGAGAATACATGCGCTATTTTTATAAATGTTTTACGAAATAGGCACAAGTACTAAAACTAATTCTACGTGGGTTTAAACCAGAAATATACCCTTAGCTTGGTAACATTAAACTACTTGTCTATGTACGGTAGGCGCGAATCCTAAAGATAGATCTATTGGGCCTGACAAACCCCATCCTAATTATGGGATGCTTTAGTACTTCGAGGTTATTTTAAACACACCTGATCTGGTGTACTTCAGAGGGTAAAACATGAACGTTAAGGCTTGTTACTGGGTGCCTACAACTTATAGAATACTTTTATACACTTGCGAGTGTACATATATTTATAAACGGAAATCTTGTGGTCTATTAATATATTGAAATGATTGTTATGATAAACATGTGAACTCACCAACCTTTTAGTTGACACTTTAAAGCATGTTTATTCTCAGGTATTAAAGAAATTTTCCGCTGTGCATTAGCTCATTTTAAGGATATTACTTGGAGTCATTCATGGCATATTTTGAAAGACGTTGCATTCGATTCATTGAGTTCATCAAGATTATTATTAAGCCAATTATAGTTGGATGTATTATGAAATGGTGTGCATGCCGTCAACTTTCGTTGTAAAGAAAGTTTGTCTTTTAAAAACGAATGCAATGTTTGTAAAATGTATCATATAGAGGTCAAATACCTCGCGATGTAATCAACTATTGTGAATCGTTTATAATGTATATGAACGGGTCCTTTCAGTTGGTATCAGAGTGGTGGTCTTAGCGAACCAGGTCTGCATTAGTGTGTCTAACTGATAGTCGTTAGGATGCATTAGTGAGTCTGGACTTCGACCGTGTCTGCATGTCAAAAGTTTTGCTCATCATTTTTGTCGGAAATTACCTGCTTATCATTCTTAGTCTAGACACATCTTATTGCATTGATTACATGAATAGTGTATAGACAAAATTCATATCTTAGCGTATCTGCTAATTCATATCTTAGCGTATCTGTTACTGTAAACTTTGCCTAACATATTCCGTAAATTCCTCCGTAATCTACGAAACCTTTTGCTCTATATAATTAGAATACCACCCGATAGCCGGAAAATCATTTCATATCGAAAAATTCTTTATTCAATCGTACGAAATGGAATTCGTCATTAGTTCAAGTCCCTCGGATTCTGAAATGGAATCCCACTCAATTTCTGAAAGCAGTGTGACCGGAATGGATCAACAAATTAGTCATTATCTATTCTGGATGAATTGGGGATGGGTTCGTAGCCTCTTTAATCATTGGAGACAAGAAGAAGGTGATCCCTTCCATCCACCACATTTCCCTCTTGGCGATGAACCTGAAGCACTTACCGGCGAACCTGTTCGAGACACCATTTTCTCACTCATTACTAGAGTATCTCGTCATGATTATATACTATCCCATATTGCAAATCTTATTCATCCGCTCGTTCCAACCGCCAATCATCCTGGTGTACTAGCAGAAATTAACGAACTTCGCGCCCGAGTAGTGGCTTTGGAACACATGGTGCAAGGATTACAAACACCATCAGCAGCACCAGCAGCATAACCAATACCGCCAGTAACATCCACATCGCAAGCCTCAATACCACAAGCTTCAGCATCATCACCAGCAGTTACCGGCAGTATCATCAACAATATCGTCAGTACTGTCAGCATCATCAGCACTAGCAGCACCTATAACATCACAAGTTCCGTCAGTTCAAGAATCACCGTGGACGTCATCATTGATCAACAACGAGTATTTTGTATCAACGAGTTATGAAGTATTAACTCATTCTTCTGAAGAAATTATATATATATTTTATATATATGAATGTTGAAACTATAAAAATCTTTCGTACTAAGCTATTGAATATGAATTGAAAAGGGGTAGATACTACTCAGTTAAATTCATATTACTAATATGCTATGATGTACATCCTTCGTTAACAACCTAACCATCGTAACTACAATCTTTGATTCAATTAAATGAATTCGGTTTCATAATAAACCAAGTGTATCATTCAATAACATGTTTGATTTTACACTTTCATCTTCAATGTACTCGAAACTTACTGGAAAACAACATTTGTATCTTGTGAAGTTAGCAAGAGTTTTACAAGCATCAGCATAATTCACTAAGGAAATATCTATAAGAATAAATATTGAAGTATTGATTACATTAGCGAAATACTCCGCGAAGATTATGTAATCTCTAATGTTTTAGAGATTATTCTTTACTAATCCAAGCCGAAAATCAAATGAGCTTAATATGATATTAACTCATTAAATCTATATTACATCTAAAGAAAATATACACATATATTTTCATAAAGACTGTAATAAACTTCTTTTGTACAAAATATTAATTGTGAAAAAAAAATAACGGGTAGGTAATACCCGAGAGATATATAAATTCACAATTAATATATTACATTTTTCGAAACTGATTCAGCAATCATCAACTATACTCCCTACTTTCACAACAATATCCATTCTTTCATATAAATCAAAACAATCATACTCATTCAAATTCAATTACATATTCTGATTTTGAAATCGCATAATTCAATTCGAAATATAACCAGTATCATCACTCTTAGATTCTTATATCTTTCAAAGCTATACTTTGACTTCAAAACTGTGTTAGAACATCATATGTATTAACGATTACAATATGTGCTCAAACCCTTCGAAATTCCTGAAGACACTTCAACTAAGGAACAATCGAGATGATGATCCAACCACATGTTACCCACAGTTATACACCTGAAAAACTCTCAAAACCCAAGTCATAGTTCGACACGTATCCGTGTTAGACCCTTTGGCATTTACTAGCTAAAATAACTTTTCAATTCCGTTTCAAAGTAGCCAGTTTTGTCACAGCTCCAACAAGTCAACTTCGACTTTTCAGTAAAACTAATTTTATTATAACTTTGATAGATACGCTGCCCTTTCACAATCTTACTGGGGAACCTTTCATATCTCACCACATTAGCAGTAAACTTATCAACAACTTCATTAACCTTCGACTTAAACCTCTCCGAAAAGTCACTATACTTTTTCATTGAAACTCCATCTCTTACTCATCCGCATCTTGCAACAAGAATTGCCATACCAATTATTGAGAATCAGCAATCAGTATTTTGAAACCTCGCAGCATGTCTACATCAACAATTACATATACACACAACGTCTATCTCCAAGACTTACATTCTTTGAATGAGAAATTTATGAAAAACACCCTAAACTGCGAACCAGTTCTCGAAATTTTGAAAAATGCTGATGAAGCAGCAAAAACTGTAAACGACTTTAACAGTAAAAAGTTGGATGATAAAGGATAGTATATTGGCAAAGCTCAGAAAAAGAGAAGGTTTGGAACTAGAAAACGGATTGAGCAAAGTATGAAGGAGGCTGTGGACAAATCACAAAGGCTGAACCTGCCTTTAAAGAATCCAAATGATTCAGTACTTGCTGAAGTCATTAACGAATACCTTGCTCCTGACTCCAAACCCCTGCGAACAATATCCTTCATCATCCTCTGATATTAGACATTCTAAGATATCATCGTATCTTTCATTATAAATATCATCCATACTTCTGAAGATATTTTTATAATTATTCTTATCTGAAATCATTTACCTCTTCGCGCTATCTGTATTATATCATAAAAGGAACTATTTTAGTTTCAAAATTCTGAAACATTCGAGTTTAAAATAGGAATATTCTTGAAGAAGTGTTGGGAGCTGAAACATGAGTTAGTATAATATAATGACACTTGATCAACGTGATTATATTACAGTAATTCATGCTGAGTTTCTAAATGGAACATGATGATTCACAGATCATAACGTCATCATGTGCTATGTTACACGACTCTTGTATTCTCTTTGATCTCTAATTATCAAGAAAATATTTCTTGATGATTCGGCCTTTTCCGAGGTATTCTGGTAATTTGACAAGTCAAGATCGTGCCATTACAATTTCCTTCCTAGAACATTAACAATGTTCATTCCGAAATTTATATCTGCGAATTCTGGACCATTACAAGCGATGCTTAATCGCAAGAAGAAGAAACGAAAGGACAAAGCTCCGAACTAGAATTGGGAGTATAAATCATCGCAAATAGAAGAGAACATTAACTGTGGATGGAAATGATTATAGAAGAAGCAAGGACTTTGAAATATAAGGGAAGATATAAAACCCAACAACAACCCAGAAATCACAAACCGTATATATCAATGCATATAGCAAAATAAAGACACGGGAGAACTAAAAACACTATAAAACCAAGAGTATAGTAGAAGTAAATAGATTCTTCCAGATGCAGATGAAAAAGAAGAGCGACGGATATGAAAGTGAGGAGTATATCAAGAATCAGCACTGGATGAAGCATATTGACAAATACTTTAAAATATGAGTTGAGAAGGTGTGAGTTGTGAGAAAACAAATGAGGTGGATTTATAGTGAAATATCCGACAGAGAAATCAAAATGGATTATCGCATTAATTCGAAGAGGATCATAATTTCCTTAATCGCCGAATAATCAAATCCAATATAAATTACAAAGATTTTCTTTTCGGAGATCAATCGTGATGACGTCAAAAGATACGACGAATCACTATTATCTTATTTCATTCATTTACGATAAATTCACTCACACACTTCTAGTAATCGAATTATTTTATCCATGCTTCTTGAACATGATAAAACTCTATAATCGTTATAATAACATTCTCATTGTTAGTCATGACGACCTCTATCAAATTTCGGGGACGAAATTTCTTTAACGGGTAGGTACTGTGACGACCTGGAAATTTCCAACCAAATTTAAACTTTAATCTTTATATTATTCCGACATGATAAGCAAAGTTTGTTAAGTTAAATCTCAAGAATTTTAAACTGTGTTCATACATTCATTATAACCTCGACCAAATTTCTACGATTCACGAACCGTTATATATAGATAGATATGTATATGTATATATATATTATAACTTGAGAATATTAATAAAGGATTAAACGTATAATACTTTACACGAACGTATTTGTTTCAATATGATTTTCGATGAAATTAAAAAAATATATATTAAATGATTGAATTATCAGAAACATTGAATTATGATTACAAGTCTCTGTTGAGAGGTCCACTATGATTTGAGAAAATCTATTCCTCTTAACGATATTCAGAATAATTTATAAAGCTATTTATAAATAAAAACAAAAAGTGTCATTTACGAAAGTTAGACAAAAGTTAGTGGAGAATTGGTTTCCATAATATTCTATTAATCTATTTTCAAACGTACAAAGACGTTTTCAGTTTAAAAAAAGAACTTTATTATTAAAATGTATATAACTTTTATAAATATCTAGAATCACTTTTGACAACTCATTACTTAACTAGTATAATAAATATAATGATATTTATATTTTATTTCATTAAATATATATAACGATTTAAATTAATATTATATATATTTATACGCGTATTATACATACATAGTTTTTATACTTTTACTATACTTTAACTTTACCTTTACTTTACTTTTACTTTACTTTAACTTTAATAATTCATACTTTAATAATTCACTTTAATAATTCATACTTTAATAATTCACTTTAATAATTCATACTTTAATAATTCACTTTAATAATTCATACTTTAATAATTTACTTTAATAATTCATACTTTAATAATTCACTTTAATAATTCATACTTTAATAATTCACTTTAATAATTCTAAAATCTATTATAAATAGAATTCAATAGGTTTCATTATTTCATAGAAACTTGAAAATATATTTCTCTAAACTCTCTCAATCGATTATATATATATATATATATATATATATATATATATATATATATATATATATATATATATATATATATATATATATATATATATATATATATATATATATATATATATATATATATATATATATATATATATATATATATATATATATATTTGCTCTGTATTATTTCAATATATTATTAGTATACATAAAATATTACGACGGAGTGCTGTCCGAGTGATTTCAAAATAGTTTTTTTGAATGAGTCGAAGCTAAGGAAATTATGGATTATAGATATGGAGGTGATGGGTATGGTTCATGGGTATGCTCGTGAGATCAATCTAGTGTGTATCATCTCCGTTGCGTCTACGTACTTTCCTGCAATATTGAATCTCAATATTGATACGTTCGTGAATTCGAGGCCAACCTTGCACTTGTTAAATGACGTTATATGTATTTTTACTACGAAATATAGTATGGTGAGTTTCATTTGCTCCCTTTTATATATGTTTTTGGGACTGAGAATACATGCGCTATTTTTATAAATGTTTTACGAAATAGGCACAAGTACTAAAACTAATTCTACGTGGGTTTAAACCATAAATATACCCTTAGCTTGGTAACATTAAACTACTTGTCTATGTACGGTAGGCGCGAATCCTAAAGATAGATCTATTGGGCCTGACAAACCCCATCCTGATTATGGGATGCTTTAGTACTTTGAGGTTATTTTAAACACACCTGATCTGGTGTACTTCAGAGGGTAAAACATGAACGTTAAGGCTTGTTACTGGGTGCCTACAACTTATAGAATACTTTTATACACTTGCGAGTGTACATATATTTATAAACGGAAATCTTGTGGTCTATTAATATATTGAAATGATTGTTATGATAAACATGTGAACTCACCAACCTTTTGGTTGACACTTTAAAGCATGTTTATTCTCAGGTATTAAAGAAATTTTCCGCTGTGCATTAGCTCATTTTAAGGATATTACTTGGAGTCATTCATGGCATATTTTGAAAGACGTTGCGTTCGATTCATTGAGTTCATCAAGATTATTATTAAGCCAATTATAGTTGGATGTATTATGAAATGGTGTGCATGCCGTCAACTTTCGTTGTAAATAAAGTTTGTCTTTTAAAAACGAATGCAATGTTTGTAAAATGTATCATATAGAGGTCAAATACCTCGCGATGTAATCAACTATTGTGAATCGTTTATAATGTATATGAACGGGTCCTTTCATGAAGACATTACTTATATGGGGTCAAATGTACAGTGTACACTAATCACAAAAGTCTTCAATATATCTTTGATCAAAAACAGTTGATTATGAGACAGCGAAGATGGGTTGAGTTGTTGAACGATTATGATTGTGAACCCCTTTATCATCCTCGAATATCCAATGTTGTAGCTGATGCTTTGAGTCGAAAAGAGAGAGTTGAACCTCGTAGGTTTCGAACCTTGAATATGACTATTCGAACAAACCTCTCAAGGTAGATTCTTGAGGCACAATAAGAAGTCTTGAAGGAGGAGAATTTCGTACACGAGAAAGTCAGAGGCTTGAGAAAATAGTTTGAGGTACGAACCGATGGTACTCGGTATTTTGTTAGACGTCTTTGAGTTCCGAAATTTGGTGATTTGCGACAGCTTCTTTTAGATGAAGCTCATAAGTCAAGGTACTCTATTCACCCTATGTATCATGATCTTAAGGAGCTATATTGGTGGCTTAATTTGAAAACTGATGTGGCTACTTATGTGGCTAAGTGTTTGACCTGTGCTAAGGATAAAGCTGAACATCAGAAATCGTCCGGACTTTTGGTGCAACCTGAAATTCCCGAGTGGAAGTGGGAAGGTATTACAATGGATTTTATAACGAAGTTACCGAGAGTAGTGGGTGGTTATGATACCATTTGGGTTATTGTTGGCCGACTCACAAAGTCAGCTCATTTCTTGCCAATTAAAGAAACCGATTCGATGGAGAAGCTTACCCGTTTATATTTAAAGGAAATTATTGCAATACATGGTGTTCCTGTATCTATTATTTCAGACCGAGACAGTCGATTTACATCGAGGTTTTGGCAATCCTTACAGGAAGCTTTGGGAACTAAATTGGATATGAGCACCGCTTATCATCCACGGACGGATGGTCAGAGTGAAAGGACCATTCAAACGTTAGAAGATATGTTACGAGCGTGTGTTATTGATTTCGGTAATGGGTGGGATAGATATTTGCCGTTGGCTGAATTTCCTTATAATAACAGCTATCATGCAAGTATTAAAGCCGCATCGTTTGAGGCACTATATGGTAGAAAGTGTAGATCTCCTATCTGTTGGAATGAGGTTGGGGATGCTCAACTCACATGCCCAGAAATCATTCATGAGACTACCAAGAAGAGAGTGCAGATTAAAGAAAAGTTGAGAACAGCCAGGAGTCGGCAAGAGAGTTATGTCGATGTTTGAAAGAAAGATTTAGAATTTCAAGTTGGTGATTGTGTTATGCTGAAGGTATCACCCTGGAAGGGTGTGGTACAATTGGTAAGAGGGGAAAGTTGAATCCTCGATTTGTTGGTCCGTTTGAGATTATTGAAAGAATTAGACCCATGGCATATCGTTTGAAATTGCCACAAGAGCTTAGCGATGTTCATGACGTTTTTCATGTATTGAATTTGAAGAAGTGTTTGGCCGAGGCCGATGAAACCATTCCTCTTGATGAACTTCATGTTGATAAACAACTCCATTTTGTTGAAGAACCTGTCAGAATTATGGATCGAGGAGTAAGAAGCTCAAGCAGAGTAAGAGTCCTATCGTCCGAGTTAGGTGGAATGCTAGACGCGGACCCGAGTTCACTTGAGAACGTGAAGATCAGATAAGGCAGAAATACCCGCATTTTTTCTCAGATGGCGAGTCAACCCTTGCACCTGCTTAAATTTCAGGACGAAATTTCCGTAACGGGAAAGTGCTGTCACGATCCTAGTTTTTCCGTTACCTTTTTTTGTTTGTATTTAACGTTCGTTATTTGATATTCGTGCCACGTCATTTCTATGAATTATATTATTATTTTAATAATAATAATATATTTATTATGTTTTATGTGAATATTTGTATTCCTATTTAAAATTGTACGTTTCTACGTGTCGTGGGTTTCAATCCGGCGAATCATTTCGGTTTTCAAACCAACGGTTAGACTTTTGAGATTTTTGAATCCAAATTATTTTAATTATGATATTTTTATATCATATGGTTATAAAATATTTTTATATTTTATTTTTCGCGCGTGCGTAATTCCTCCGAATAATTAATCGCGTAACGGTATTTTTGCGTTTCGGGCTTCGTTCGGGATTTCGGGCCACAAGTAATATCACTACTCTTCCTGATGGACTAATAGGAGCCCATCCTCCTCTTAAATTCGGCCAAAACCCACAAAGGGGTGAGGGGAGGGTTGATTTTGTCACTTTTGCAAACTTGTATCCCATTTGATCAAAAAGCTCATTTCATTTCATTTTAACCTAAAAATCATTTTTCTCTCCTTTTCCTCTTCCCATGGTCATTCACCACTATCACCAACATCATCATCATCTTCAACAATTTTATACTTGAAGATTTAGGGCTTTTTATCTCATCGAATTCTCCTTTTCAAGATCTACGCAACCATACTCTTGATTCTTTGTTTAGGGTATATTCATGAACCCTAACTTTTCAATTTTATTTCATTTCTACTGATTTTGATTATATGTTGATGCTATAGTACTTGTATGTTGTTGTATTGTTGATTTCATGCTTAGAAATGTTGAATTGTGTATGTTTTCGGTATGATTAAAAATGGACAGCAGAGTTTTTGTTAAAATCAGTGAACTTAAAATCTGTTTTTGGTTAATTAAAGTGTATAAATGAGTTCCTCTCATCAAGACAATAATTTTAGACTTTGGATTCATGTTGTTTTGAGTTTCGGATCAAAAGTTATGCCCGATTTAGGGTTTTGATGAAATTAAAAAGTGAAAAATTGTATGATCAGTTGGGGTCCAACTTTGTGACCATTATTGGATTCTTTAGGGTATACCTTTGGGTTAGGGTTGATGATTGGATGAACATTCATGTTCAGGTCATTGAAATCCGAGCCACGGATCACCCGGAATGGCTAAAACAAGTTTTTGAAACAGATTAAAGCAAAGGTTGATTCATGGCTGTATGTCACAACTTATGAACTGATCTTAGGGTGTTCTTGAGTGCACTAATGTGTCAGGTTAGTTGGTTAGACAAGGATATATATATAAAATTCGTCAAGTTAGAAGGATTAACTTTTGTTTGCGAACAAGTTTAGAATTAACTAAACTATGTTCTAGTGATTACAAGTTTAAACCTTCGAATAAGATAGCTTTATATGTATGAATCAAATGATGTTATGAACATCATTACTACCTTAAGTTCCTTGGATGAACCTACTGGAAAAGAGAAAAATGGATCTAGCTTCAATGGATCCTTGGATGGCTCAAAGTTCTTGAAGCAAAATCATGACACGAAAACAAGTTCAAGTAAGATCATCACTTGAAATAAGATTGTTATAGTTATAGAAATTGAACCAAAGTTTGAATATGATTATTACCTTGTATTAGAATGATAACCTACTGTAAGAAACAAAGATTTCTTGAGGTTGGATGATCACCTTACAAGATTGGAAGTGAGCTAGCAAACTTGAAAGTATTCTTGATTTTATGAAACTAGAACTTTTGGAATTTATGAAGAACACTTAGAACTTGAAGATAGAACTTGAGAGAGTTCAATTAGATGAAGAAAATTGAAGAATGAAAGTGTTTGTAGGTGTTTTTGGTCGTTGGTGTATGGATTAGATATAAAGGATATGTAATTTTGTTTTCATGTAAATAAGTCATGAATGATTACTCATATTTTTGTAATCTTATGAGATATTTCATGCTAGTTGCCAAATGATGGTTCCCACATGTGTTAGGTGACTCACATGGGCTGCTAAGAGCTGATCATTGGAGTGTATATACCAATAGTACATACATCTAAAAGCTGTGTATTGTACGAGTACGAATACGGGTGCATACGAGTAGAATTGTTGATGAAACTGAACGAGAATGTAATTGTAAGCATTTTTGTTAAGTAGAAGTATTTTGATAAGTGTATTGAAGTCTTTCAAAAGTGTATAAATACATATTAAAACACTACATGTATATACATTTTAACTGAGTCGTTAAGTCATCGTTAGTCGTTACATGTAAGTGTTGTTTTGAAACCTTTAGGTTAACGATCTTGTTAAATGTTGTTAACCCAATGTTTATAATAACAAAAGAGATTTTAAATTATTATATTATCATGATATTATGATGTACGAATATCTCTTAATATGATATATATACATTAAATTTCGTTACAACGATAAACGTTACATATATGTCTCGTTTCAAAATCATTAAGTTAGTAGTCTTGTTTTTACATATGTAGTTCATTGTTAATATAATTAATGATATGTTTACTTATCATAATATCATGTTAACTATATATATAACCATATATATGTCATCATATAGTTTTTTACAAGTTTTAACGTTCGTGAATCACCGGTCAACTTGGGTGGTCAATTGTCTATATGAAACCTATTTCAATTAATCAAGTCTTAACAAGTTTGATTGCTTAACATGTTGGAAACATTTAATCATGTAAACATCAATCTCAATTAATATATATAAACATGGAAAAGTTCGGGTCACTACAGTACCTACCAGTTAAATAAATTTCGTCCCGAAATTTTAAGCTGTTAAAGGTGTTGACGAATCTTCTGGAAATAGATGCGGGTATTTCTTCTTCATCTGATCTTCACGCTCCCAGGTGAACTCGGGTCCTCTACGAGCATTCCATCGAACCTTAACAATTGGTATCTTGTTTTGCTTAAGTCTTTTAACCTCACGATCCATTATTTCGACGGGTTCTTCGATGAATTGGAGTTTTTCGTTGATTTGGATTTCATCTAACGGAATAGTGAGATCTTCTTTAGCAAAACATTTCTTCAAATTCGAGACGTGGAAAGTGTTATGTACAGCTGCGAGTTGTTGAGGTAACTCAAGTCGGTAAGCTACTGGTCCGACACGATCAATAATCTTGAATGGTCCAATATACCTTGGATTTAATTTCCCTCGTTTACCAAATCGAACAACGCCTTTCCAAGGTGAAACTTTAAGCATGACCATCTCTCCAATTTCAAATTCTATATCTTTTCTTTTAATGTCAGCGTAGCTCTTTTGTCGACTTTGGGCGGTTTTCAACCGTTGTTGAATTTGGATGATCTTCTCGGTAGTTTCTTGTATAATCTCCGGACCCGTAATCTGTCTATCCCCCACCTCACTCCAACAAATCGGAGACCTGCACTTTCTACCATAAAGTGCTTCAAACGGCGCCATCTCAATGCTTGAATGGTAGCTGTTGTTGTAGGAAAATTCTGCTAACGGTAGATGTCGATCCCAACTGTTTCCGAAATCAATAACACATGCTCGTAGCATGTCTTCAAGCGTTTGTATCGTCCTTTCGCTCTGCCCATCAGTTTGTGGATGATAGGCAGTACTCATGTCTAGACGAGTTCCTAATGCTTGCTGTAATGTCTGCCAGAATCTTGAAATAAATCTGCCATCCCTATCAGAGATAATAGAGATTGGTATTCCATGTCTGGAGACGACTTCCTTCAAATACAGTCGTGCTAACTTCTCCATCTTGTCATCTTCTCTTATTGGTAGGAAGTGTGCTGATTTGGTGAGACGATCAACTATTACCCAAATAGTATCAAAACCACTTGCAGTCCTTGGCAATTTAGTGATGAAATCCATGGTAATGTTTTCCCATTTCCATTCCGGGATTTCGGGTTGTTGAAGTAGACCTGATGGTTTCTGATGCTCAGCTTTGACCTTAGAACACGTCAAACATTCTCCTACGTATTTAGCAACATCGGCTTTCATACCCGGCCACCAAAAATGTTTCTTGAGATCCTTGTACATCTTCCCCGTTCCAGGATGTATTGAGTATCTGGTTTTATGAGCTTCTCTAAGTACCATTTCTCTCATATCTCCAAATTTTGGTACCCAAATCCTTTCAGCTCTATACCGGGTTCCGTCTTCCCGAATATTAAGATGCTTCTCCGATCCTTTGGGTATTTCATCCTTTAAATTTCCCTCTTTTAAAACTCCTTGTTGCGCCTCCTTTATTTGAGTAGTAATGTTATTATGAATCATTATATTCATAGATTTTACTCGAATGGGTTCTCTATCCTTCCTGCTCAAGGCATCGGCTACCACATTTGCCTTCCCCGGGTGGTAACGAATCTCAAAATCGTAATCATTCAATAATTCAATCCACCTACGCTGCCTCATATTCAGTTGTTTCTGATTAAATATGTGTTGAAGACTTTTGTGGTCGGTATATATAATACTTTTGACCCCATATAAGTAGCGCCTCCAAGTCTTTAATGCAAAAACAACCGCGCCTAATTCCAAATCATGCGTCGTATAATTTTGTTCGTGAATCTTCAATTGTCTAGACGCATAAGCAATCACCTTCGTTCGTTGCATTAATACACAACCGAGACCTTGCTTTGATGCATCACAATAAATCACAAAATCATCATTCCCTTCAGGCAATGACAATATAGGTGCCGTAGTTAGCTTTTTCTTCAATAACTGAAACGCTTTCTCTTGTTCATCATTCCATTCAAATTTCTTCCCTTTATGCGTTAATGCAGTCAAGGGTTTTGCTATTCTGGAAAAGTCTTGGATGAACCTTCTGTAGTAACCAGCTAGTCCTAAAAACTGGCGTATGTGTTTCGGAGTTTTCGGGGTTTCCCACTTTTCAACAGTTTCTATCTTTGCCGGATCCACCTTAATACCTTCTTTGTTCACTATGTGACCGAGGAATTGAACTTCTTCCAACCAAAATGCACACTTTGAAAACTTAGCGTACAATTCTTCCTTCTTCAATACTTCTAACACCTTTCTCAAATGTTCACCGTGTTCTTGGTCATTCTTTGAGTAAATAAGTATGTCATCAATGAAAACAATGACAAACTTGTCAAGGTATGGTCCACACACTCGGTTCATAAGGTCCATGAACACAGCTGGTGCATTAGTTAAACCAAACGGCATGACCATAAACTCGTAATGACCGTAACGTGTTCTGAAAGCAGTCTTTGGAATATCATCTTCTTTCACCCGCATTTGATGATACCCGGAACGTAAGTCAATCTTTGAATAAACAGACGAGCCTTGTAGTTGATCAAATAAGTCGTCGATTCTCGGTAGTGGGTAGCGGTTCTTGATGGTAAGTTTGTTCAACTCTCGGTAGTCGATACACAACCTGAATGTACCATCTTTCTTCTTGACAAACAAAACAGGAGCTCCCCACGGTGATGTGCTTGGTCGAATGAAACCACGCTCTAAAAGTTCTTGTAATTGGCTTTGCAGTTCTTTCATCTCGCTGGGTGCGAGTCTGTAAGGAGCACGAGCTATTGGTGCAGCTCCTGGTACAAGATCTATTTGAAATTCAACGGATCGATGTGGGGGTAATCCCGGTAATTCTTTCGGAAATACATCGGGAAATTCTTTTGCAATGGGAACATCATTGATGCTCTTTTCTTCAGTTTGTACTTTCTCGACGTGTGCTAGAACAGCATAGCAACCTTTTCTTATTAGTTTTTGTGCCTTCAAATTACTAATAAGATGTAGCTTCGTGTTGCCCTTTTCTCCGTACACCATTAAGGGTTTTCCTTTTTCTCGTATAATGCGAATTGCATTTTTGTAACAAATGATCTCCGCTTTCACTTCTTTCAACCAGTCCATACCGATTATCACATCAAAACTCCCTAACTCTACTGGTATCAAATCAATCTTAAATGTTTCGCTAACCAGTTTAATTTCTCGATTCCGACATATATTATCTGCTGAAATTAATTTACCATTTGCTAATTCGAGTAAAAATTTACTATCCAAAGGCGTCAATGGACAACTTAATTTAGCACAAAAATCTCTACTCATATAGCTTCTATCCGCACCCGAATCAAATAAAACGTAAGCAGATTTATTGTCAATAAGAAACGTACCCGTAACAAGCTCCGGATCTTCCTGTGCCTCTACCGCATTAATATTGAAAACTCTTCCACGGCCTTGTCCATTCGTGTTCTCCTGGTTCGGGCAATTTCTAATAATGTGGCCTGGTTTTCCACATTTATAACAAACTACATTGGCATAACTTGCTCCGACACTACTTGCTCCGCCATTACTCGTTCTGACACCATTTGTTCCTTTCGTTCTATTAACCCCTGGTCCGTAGACCTCACACTTCGCCGCGCTATGACCATTTCTTTTACACTTGTTGCAAAATTTGGTGCAGAACCCCGAGTGATTCTTTTCACACCTTTGGCATAGTTGCTTCTGATTGTTGTTGTTGTTGCGGTTATTATTGTTGTTGGGATGATTGTTGTAGTTGCTGTTGTTGTTGTTGTTGTTGTTGTTGTTGGGCCGTTTGTTGTAGTTGCGATTGATGTTGCGATTGTTGGGATAATTGTTGCGATTATTGTTGTAATTGCTGTTGTTGTTGTATTGGTGATTCTTATCACCGTTTTCCTCCCACTTTCTTTTGACTTGCTTCACATTGGCCTCTTCAGCAGTCTGTTCTTTAATTCTTTCTTCAATCTGGTTCACTAGTTTGTGAGCCATTCTACATGCCTGTTGTATGGAGGCGGGCTCGTGTGAACTTATATCTTCTTGGATTCTTTCCGGTAATCCTTTCACAAACGCGTCGATCTTCTCTTCCTCATCTTCGAATGCTCCCGGACACAATAGGCACAATTCTGTGAATCGTCTTTCGTACGTGGTAATATCAAATCCTTGGGTTCGTAACCCTCTAAGTTCTGTCTTGAGCTTATTGACCTCGGTTCTGGGACGGTACTTCTCGTTCATCAAGTGCTTGAATGCTGACCACGGTAGTGCGTATGCATCATCTTGTCCCACTTGCTCTAGATAGGTATTCCACCATGTTAACGCAGAACCTGTGAAGGTATGCGTAGCGTACTTCACTTTGTCCTCTTCAGTACACTTACTTATGGCAAACACCGATTCAACCTTCTCGGTCCACCGTTTCAATCCGATCGGTCCTTCGGTTCCATCAAATTCCAAAGGTTTGCAGGCAGTGAATTCTTTGTAGGTGCATCCTACACGATTTCCTGTACTGCTAGATCCAAGGTTATTGTTGGTATGTAGCGCAGCCTGTACTGCGGTTATGTTTGAAGCTAGAAAAGTACGGAATTCCTCTTCATTCATATTCACGGTGTGTCGAGTAGTCGGTGCCATTTCCTTCAAAATAGTTAAATGGAACAAGTTAATCATACAGAATATTAAGAGTAGTTAATAGTATTTCGTAGCATAATATGAACTCATTTATAAAAGCTTTTTCTTCATATTAGCGTTTTATAAGTTTAAATTCGGGTAGTACCTACCCGTTAAGTTCATACTTAGTAGCTAATATACAATTCAACTACTACAATTCTATATGAAAAACTGATTATAATAATATTTCGCGTTCAAACTTTTATACAATATTTTACAAACTTACAATACCGCTTATTTTACATAAAGCATGAAATATAGCACAAAATAACTTTGATACAAGATAGTTGTGAAGACAATTCTAGCTAGTACACAAGTCGTTCAGCAAAGGCAATAAAGACACGTAATTCATACGTCCAGAAACAAGTCATGCATTCTGGTTTTACTAGGACTACTTCCCATCCTTGGTCTTGTGCAACATAACCGTTATGGCCGTTGATAAGACAGCGTGTTGTAACGTCATCAAAGGGACGAGGGTTACGTAATGTCCAACAGTCCCGTAATAATCTAAAAACCTCATTTCTTACCCCAATTACCGACTCCGTCACTTGTGGAAACGTTTTGTTTAATAGTTGTAGCCCGATGTTCTTGTTCTCACTTTGGTGAGAAGCGAACATTACTAATCCGTAAGCATAACATGCTTCTTTATGTTGCATGTTAGCCGCTTTTTCTAAATCACGAAGTCCAATATTCGGATATATTGAGTCAAAATAATTTCTTAACCCGTTGCGTAAAATAGCATTTGGGTTCCCCGCAATATATGCGTCAAAGTAAACACATCGTAACTTATGGGTTTCCCAATGTGATATCCCCCATCTTTCAAATGAAAGTCTCTTATAAACCAAGACATTCTTGGAACGTTCTTCGAATGTCTTACAAACTGATCTCGCCTTAAATAGTTGTGCCGAAGAATTCTGGCCGACTCTAGACAAGATTTCATCAATCACATCTCCGGGTAGGTCTCTTAAAATATTGGGTTGTCTATCCATTTTGTGTTTTTAAACTGTAAAATAGACAAGAGTTAGATTCATAAAAAAAATACTTATTAATACAAGCAATTTTTACATATATCATAAAGCATAAGAACACTATATTCCATATATTACACCACACGAATACAACTATCTTATTCCGACTCGCTCGTTTCTTCTTCTTCGGTTTTGGTTCGTTTTGCCAAGTTTCTAGGGATATATGATGTTCCCCTAATACGAGCCGTCGTTGTCCACATTGGTTTAGAAAAACCTGGTGGTTTAGAGGTTCCCGGGTCATTGTTACAACTTAAGGACTTCGGGGGTTGACGATACATATAAAGTTCATCGGGGTTGGAATTAGATTTCTCTATTTTTATGCCATTTCCCTTATTATTTTCTTTTGCCTTTTTAAATTCAGTTGGGGTAATTTCTATAACATCATCGGAATTCTCGTCGGAATCCGATTCATCGGAGAATTGGTAATCCTCCCAATATTTTGCTTCCTTGGCGGAAACACCATTGACCATAATTAACTTTGGTCGGTTGGTTGAGGATTTTCTTTTACTTAACCGTTTTATTATTTCCCCCACCGGTTCTATTTCTTCATCCGGTTCCGATTCTTCTTCCGGTTCCGATTCTTCTTCCGGTTCTGACTCTTCTTCCGGTTCCTCTTCGGGAACTTGTGAATCAGTCCACAAATCATTCCAATTTACATTTGACTCTTCATTATTATTAGGTGAGTCAATGGGACTTGTTCTAGAGGTAGACATCTATCACATAATATCAAACACGTTAAGAGATTAATATATCACATAATATTCATATGTTAAAAATATATAGTTTCCAACAAAAATGTTAAGCAATCATTTTTAAAGAAAACACGGTCGAAGTCCAGACTCACTAATGCATCCTAACAAACTCGATAAGACACACTAATGCAAATTTTCTGGTTCTCTAAGACCAACGCTCTGATACCAACTGAAATGTCCCGTTCTTATTGATTAAAAACGTTCCATATTAATTGATTTCGTTGCGAGGTTTTGACCTCTATATGAGACGTTTTTCAAAGACTGCATTCATTTTTAAACAAACCATAACCTTTATTTCATCAATAAAGGTTTAAAAAGCTTTACGTAGATTATCAAATAATGATAATCTAAAATATCCTGTTTACACACGACCATTACATAATGGTTTACAATACAAATATGTTACAACCAAATAAGTTTCTTGAATGCAGTTTTTACACAATATCATACAAGCATGGACTCCAAATCTTGTCCTTATTTAAGTATGCGATAGCGGAAGCTCTTAATAATCACCTGAGAATAAACATGCTTAAAACGTCAACAAAAATGTTGGTGAGTTATAGGTTTAACCTATATATATCAAATCGTAACAATAGACCACAAGATTTCATATTTCAATACACATCCCATACATAGAGATAAAAATCATTCATATGGTGAACACCTGGTAACCGACAATAACAAGATGCATATATAAGAATATCCCCATCATTCCGGGACACCCTTCGGATATGATATAAATTTCGAAGTACTAAAGCATCCGGTACTTTGGATGGGGTTTGTTAGGCCCAATAGATCTATCTTTAGGATTCGCGTCAATTAGGGTGTCTGTTCCCTAATTCTTAGATTACCAGACTTAATAAAAAGGGGCATATTCGATTTCGATAATTCAACCATAGAATGTAGTTTCACGTACTTGTGTCTATTTTGTAAATCATTTATAAAACCTGCATGTATTCTCATCCCAAAAATATTAGATTTTAAAAGTGGGACTATAACTCACTTTCACAGATTTTTACTTCGTCGGGAAGTAAGACTTGGCCACTGGTTGATTCACGAACCTATAACAATATATACATATATATCAAAGTATGTTCAAAATATATTTACAACACTTTTAATATATTTTGATGTTTTAAGTTTATTAAGTCAGCTGTCCTCGTTAGTAACCTACAACTAGTTGTCCACAGTTAGATGTACAGAAATAAATCGATAAATATTATCTTGAATCAATCCACGACCCAGTGTATACGTATCTCAGTATTGATCACAACTCAAACTATATATATTTTGGAATCAACCTCAACCCTGTATAGCTAACTCCAACATTCACATATAGAGTGTCTATGGTTGTTCCGAAATATATATAGATGTGTCGACATGATAGGTCGAAACATTGTATACGTGTCTATGGTATCTCAAGATTACATAATATATAATACAAGTTGATTAAGTTATGGTTGGAATAGATTTGTTACCAATTTTCACGTAGCTAAAATGAGAAAAATTATCCAATCTTGTTTTACCCATAACTTCTTCATTTTAAATCCGTTTTGAGTGAATCAAATTGCTATGGTTTCATATTGAACTCTATTTTATGAATCTAAACAAAAAAAGTATAGGTTTCTAGTCGGAAAAATAAGTTACAAGTCGTTTTTGTAAAGGTAGTCATTTCAGTCGAAAGAACGACGTCTAGATGACCATTTTAGAAAACATACTTCCACTTTGAGTTTAACCATAATTTTTGGATATAGTTTCATGTTCATAATAAAAATCATTTTTTCAGAATAACAACTTTTAAATCAAAGTTTATCATAGTTTTTAATTAACTAACCCAAAACAGCCCGCGGTGTTACTACGACGGCGTAAATCCGGTTTTACGGTGTTTTTCGTGTTTCCGGGTTTTAAATCATTAAGTTAGCATATCATATAGATATAGAACATGTGTTTAGTTGATTTTAAAAGTCAAGTTAGAAGGATTAACTTTTGTTTGCGAACAAGTTTAGAATTAACTAAACTATGTTCTAGTGATTACAAGTTTAAACCTTCGAATAAGATAGCTTTATATGTATGAATCGAATGATGTTATGAACATCATTACTACCTTAAGTTCCTTGGATGAACCTACTGGAAAAGAGAAAAATGGATCTAGCTTCAATGGATCCTTGGATGGCTCAAAGTTCTTGAAGCAAAATCATGACACGAAAACAAGTTCAAGTAAGATCATCACTTGAAATAAGATTGTTATAGTTATAGAAATTGAACCAAAGTTTGAATATGATTATTACCTTGTATTAAAATGATAACCTACTGTAAGAAACAAAGATTTCTTGAGGTTGGATGATCACCTTACAAGATTGGAAGTGAGCTAGCAAACTTGAAAGTATTCTTGATTTTATGAAACTAGAACTTTTGGAATTTATGAAGAACACTTAGAACTTGAAGATAGAACTTGAGAGAGTTCAATTAGATGAAGAAAATTGAAGAATGAAAGTGTTTGTAGGTGTTTTTGGTCGTTGGTGTATGGATTAGATATAAAGGATATGTAATTTTGTTTTCATGTAAATAAGTCATGAATGATTACTCATATTTTTGTAATCTTATGAGATATTTCATGCTAGTTGCCAAATGATGGTTCCCACATGTGTTAGGTGACTCACATGGGCTGCTAAGAGCTGATCATTGGAGTGTATATACCAATAGTACATACATCTAAAAGCTGTGTATTGTACGAGTACGAATACGGGTGCATACGAGTAGAATTGTTGATGAAACTGAACGAGAATGTAATTGTAAGCATTTTTGTTAAGTAGAAGTATTTTGATAAGTGTATTGAAGTCTTTCAAAAGTGTATAAATACATATTAAAACACTACATGTATATACATTTTAACTGAGTCGTTAAGTCATCGTTAGTCGTTACATGTAAGTGTTGTTTTGAAACCTTTAGGTTAACGATCTTGTTAAATGTTGTTAACCCAATGTTTATAATAACAAAAGAGATTTTAAATTATTATATTATCATGATATTATGATGTACGAATATCTCTTAATATGATATATATACATTAAATTTCGTTACAACGATAAACGTTACATATATGTCTCGTTTCAAAATCATTAAGTTAGTAGTCTTGTTTTTACATATGTAGTTCATTGTTAATATAATTAATGATATGTTTACTTATCATAATATCATGTTAACTATATATATAACCATATATATGTCATCATATAGTTTTTTACAAGTTTTAACGTTCGTGAATCACCGGTCAACTTGGGTGGTCAATTGTCTATATGAAACCTATTTCAATTAATCAAGTCTTAACAAGTTTGATTGCTTAACATGTTGGAAACATTTAATCATGTAAACATCAATCTCAATTAATATATATAAACATGGAAAAGTTCGGGTCACTACATATCATACTAAGACTTGACCTAAGTTAGTTATTTATATCGACCTGCTTTATTTATAGGTCGGCGTTGTGGTCATTCTTGATCACTTTACCTTTTGCTGTTCGCATTTCTATGTTGTTACTTCATTTGCTTTAAGGTGAGTTATTGAAAGGACCCGTTCATATACATTATAAACGATTCACAATAGTTGATTACATTGCGAGGTATTTGACCTCTATATGATACATTTTACAAACATTGCATTCGTTTTTAAAAGACAATCTTTCTTTACATCAAAAATTGACAGGCATGCATATCATTTCATAATATCCACTATCCAACTATAAATTGATTTAATAATAATCTTTGATGAACTCAATGACTCGAATGCAACGTTCTTCGAAATATGCTATGAAAGACTCCAAGTAATATCTTTAAAATGAGCAAATGCACAGCGGAAGATTTCTTTAACACCTGAGAATAAACATGCTTTAAAGTGTCAACCAAAAGGTTGGTGAGTTCATTAGTTTATCATAATCATTTATTTCCATCATTTTAATAGACCACAAGAATTTCATTTCCAGTTCTCATAAATATACGTCTCATGCATAGAGACAAAAATAATCATTCATATGGTGAACACCTGGTAACCGACATTAACAATATGCATATAAGAATATCCCCTATCATTCCGGGATCCTCCTTCGGACATGATATAAATTTCGAAGTACTAAAGCATCCGGTACTTTGGATGGGGTTTGTTAGGCCCAATAGATCTATCTTTAGGATTCGCGTCAATTAGGGTGTCTGTTCCCTAATTCTTAGATTACCAGACTTTAATAAAAAGGGGCATATTCGATTTCGATAATTCAACCATAGAATGTAGTTTCAATTACTTGTGTCTATTTCGTCAAACATTTATAAAAGCGCATGTATTCTCAGTCCCAAAAATATAAAGGGTAAAAAGGCAAATGAAACTCACCATACTGTATTTCGTAGTAAAAATACATATAACGTCATTGAACAAGTGCAAGGTTGGCCTCGGATTCACGAACCTATATTAATTATATATATTTATATGTTGGTCAATATTTGTATAGCAATTTAGGTCAGGTCATAGTGTAATCCTATTCTATAGCTCGAGTCTGACCCTACAGTATAGTAACATGTTATATTACTCATGCTCAATTAAGATTCTATTAAAAGGTGACTTTTGAAACAACGTAACACAAATGGTTTCATAATCATAAAATAGTATTTTACGTTTTTTTTTTTTTTTTTTTTTTAGAGAAAATCAACACAAAAAGTTAACTGAAAAGTTAACAGGAAAAGTCAAAGTTCAAAGTCAAAAGTCAAAGGTTAAAGTCAAAAGTCAAAGGTCAAAGTAAAAATGAGGTCGCATGCAAATATATAATAACTTATACAAAAATGATTTTCGGTCAAACATGACTAAACGGGCCACTTCAGCTATTTTTAGAAAAATTATCGGAACTCCGATTGATAAACGGCCAAAGATAAAAGTTACACATTACCAAAAAGATTAACCATAAATATTACAGAAGTAAACTAAACCTAGACAACTCGTAGTTGCCAACGCGTTTTCGGCGTTTCAAAGTTAATTTTTCAGCTTTAATAAATTTACAAAAGTGACCGAGTAGCCTACTTTGGAGATTTTTAGAAAATTCCTCAAAACTCGTATTGACAAACGGTCAAAGCCTGCAAATTCTCGTTACCACAAAGATATAACATGATTTTTGACAAGAGTAAACACATATCAGGCCGACCATGACAACTGATACAAAACTGACATTTTTAAATAAAAAAGTTTCAGCTCTTTTTAGAATTTTAAAATGTGACCAAACCGTCAACTTTGATGATTTTTAGAAAAATCATCGAGACTCGAATTGACAAACGACCAGAGTCTTTTGTTAGACCTTACAACAAAGAATTCAGTGGTATTTTTTTTTATATATGAAACAACGCAGATCAGCGAGAATTTCAGTTCCCGTTTCGACATTTCATCAAAATTTGCAAAACTTCTTTTGTCCATAACTTGACAACCGTTCAACGAAACGAGACGTGCTTTATATGAAAATTCATCTACTCAACGAGTAGAATCCAAATAACCACTTTTTATAACCCAAAAAATTAGTTCACTAATTATCATCAGCAATTTTAATTACGAAATTAATTATGCAATTTGTTTATTTCATAACTTTCTAACCGTTACTTGGATTCAAGTGATTCTTAAACCAAAATTCAACTATTTTTCGCTAGCTTTCCAACGACATGCATATCTTATACCTTATCTCAATCGTATATGTAACTAATTCGGGAATCAACATAACCTATCTAATGGCAATATCAAAAGTACAAGCATGCATAATCCTATATACTCGAGCACTAGTCAGGGATACACTATTAGTATGTAAAAATTAAATTATGAGTACTCACATATCAATATTGAGATTCAATATTACAGGAAAGGTACGTAAACGCAACGGAGATGATAAACACTATATTGACCTCACGAGCATACCCATGAACCATACTCAATCACCTCCATAGCTATAACCCATAATTTCCTTAATCCTATCCCACTCGAAAAAACAACTTCGAAATCACTCGGACAGCACTCCGTCGTAATATTTTATGTATACTAATAATATCTTGAGATAATACGGAGTAAATATATATATGTAAATCGATTGAGAGAGTTTAGAGAAAACTATTTTCAAATTTCTATGAAATAATGAAACCTATTGAATTCTATTTATAATATATTTTTGAATTATTAAAGTGAATTATTAAAGTATGAATTATTAAAGTGAATTATTAAAGTATGAATTATTAAAGTGAATTATTAAAGTATGAATTATTAAAGTGAATTATTAAAGTATGAATTATTAAAGTGAATTATTAAAGTATGAATTATTAAAGTTAAAGTAAAGTAAAAATAAAGTAAAGGTAAAGTTTAAGTATAGTAAAAGTATAAAACTATGTACGTATAATACGCGTATAAATATATATAATATTAATTTAAATCGTTATATATATTTAATAAAATAAAATATAAATATCGTTATCTTTATCATACTAGTTAAGTAATGAGTTGTCAAAAGTGGTTCTAGATATTTATAAAAGTTATATACGTTTTAATAATAAAGTTCTTTTTAAACTGAAAACGTTTTTGTACGTTTAAAACTAAATAGATCAATCGAGTCTTTATGAGATTCAATCTTCCACTATTCTTTGTCTAGTTCTCAATGATTGACAATTTGTTCATATTTATAAATCACTTTACCATTTTTCGAATATTGTTAAAATGAAAAGATTTCTCAAATCAACGTGGGCCTTTCAACAGAGACTTGTAATCATAATTTAATATATCTGATAATTCAATCATTTGATCTTATCTTCTAATTCCATTGATAAACATTTTGAAACAGATACAATCATATAAAGTATTTAATCTAATATTTTGTTTACGTTTCAAGTTATAATATATATACACATATACATATATGATCATATTCATTTAATGGTTCGTGAATCGTTGGAACTTGGTCGAGGTTGAATGAATGTATGAACATAGTTTAAAATTCTTGAAATTTAACTTAACAAATATTGCTTATCGTGTCGGAATCATATAAAGATTAAAGTTTAAATTTGGTTGGAAATTTCCGGGTTGTCACAGTACCTACCCGTTACAGAAATTTCGTCCCGAAATTTGAGTGGAAAGGTCGTGAATGATAATAAGTATGTTTTCATGATGCATACGGGTTGAAAATTAGAGTTTTATCATCAGCGAATAATTTGGATAAACAATCCATTTATATGAAGAGTACGAATGATGCTAACATAGAAGAGTGAAATGAGTAAGTGTAGATTCATCTTATCATTTGACGTAGATATGATTGATTCCCAGATTTTAAGGGATTTGAAGAAAATCTTCTTAATAAGATTTGACTCTCCGGTAATCAAGGGAATTAGGATCCGCTTTAAATGCGATCATCCATTTTAATTGTTCTGTCGGAGATTTTCTTATAAATTCACCTCCTTCGTTTCCTTACAACTCACACCATCTGTTGATGCATTTTATGCAAGTCCCTAGACATCTACCCACGTCCATTGTAGGTACAACAGTTTACAGGCCACCATGATTGCTCGTTATTATCCTATCCGTGTTTGTATGTGGTTACAGGAACTGCAGGAACGAGATTTAGATGTTTGACTATGTTAGACTTAGTCAGACGTACGAGTGAAGCCTCACTAGTACGGCTGACAGGCTCATACGCATGGTTGATGCTGAGCTAAGTCACAATTACAACATAAATGATAAGACACGAGTGAGTGATCACCCGTACTGTTGATGAAGCCAACTCGTACGTGTGATGAATGAATCGTATGGGTGTGTCAACAGCAGGGGTATATAAAGTCTTATGTTCTTCATTTTAGGTTAAGCCTCTCATTTGTTACACACACTTAGATCTAGTGAGCTCCTTCGATTCTCTCTCAGTCCAAATCACCCAGGTGGTGAATAATAGCTCTAGGTGTTGATCTAATCACACTTGATTTAGTTGTGGTTTGACTAAATTAATCAAAAAAAAACTTAACCTATTCACTAGAGGGTTTGATTCACTTATTCTGCAATTGTGTGAGTTAAATTTGTTGATTTCTAAGTTCCTAGTCATGTTTCATCACCTTCTATTCTTTCCCCCTCAACTCATATTTTAAAGTATTCATCAATATGCTCCATCCAGTTCTGATTCTCGATATACTTCTAACTTTCATATCGGTCATTCTTCTTTTTTTCATCTACCGCCGGAAGAATCTATTTACTTCTACTATGCTCTTGGGTTTATAGTGTTCCTAGTTCTCCCGTGTCTTTATATTGCTATATGCATCGATATATATGGTTTATAATTTCTGGTTTGTCGTTGGGCTTTATATGTTCCCTTATATTTCAAAGTCTCTGCTTCTGTCTTCTATAATCATTATCATTCACAGTTAATGCTCTCTTTTATTTGCTGCAATTTATACCCCAATTTCTATTTCGGAGTTTTGTCCTTTCGTTTCTTCTTCTTGCGATTAAGCACCGCTTGTAATGGTCCAGAATTCACAAATATGAATTTCGAAATGAACATTGTTAATGTTCTAGGAAGGAAATTGTGATGGCACGATCTTGACTTGTCAAATTACTAAAATACCTTGGAAAAGGCCGAATCATCAAGAAATATTTTCTTGATATTTTAGAGGTTAAATAGAATACAAGAGTCGTATAACATGGCACATGATGATGTTATGATCTGTGAATCATCACGTTCTATTTAGAAACTCAGCATGACTTACTGTAATATAATCACATTGATCAAGTGTCATTATATTATACTAATTCATACTTCAGTTCCCAACACTACTTCAAAATATTCCTATTTTAAACTTGAATGTTTCAGAATTTAGAAACTAAAATAGTTTCTTTTATGATGTAATACAGATAGCGCGAAGAGGTAAATGATTTCAAATAAGAAAAATTAAGAAAATATCTTCAGAAATATGGAGGATATTTATAATGAAAGATATGATGATATTTTAGAATTTCTAATATCAGAGGATGATGAAGAATATTGTCCGCAGGGGTTTAGAGTCAGGAGCAAGGTATTCATTAATGACTTCAGCAGATACTGAATTATTTGGATCCTTTGAAGTCAGGTTCAGTCTTTGTAATTTTCCACAGCCTCCTTCCTACTTTGCTCAATCCGTTTTCCAGTTCCAAGACTTCTCTTTTTCTGCGCTTTGCCAGCACACCTATTCATTATCATCAAACTTTTACTGTTAAGGTCGTTTATAGTTTTTTTGCTGCTTCATCAGTATTTTTCCATTTTCGGAGAACCAATTAGTAGTTTGAAGTATTTTTCAGAATCTTCACATTCAAATTAAGTCCAGAAGATATACGTTATATATACACATATAACTGTTGGCGTAGACATGCTGCGAGATTTCAAAATACTGATTGTTAATTCCCAATGATTCGTATGGAAATTCTCATTACAAGATGCGAATGAGTAAATGATGGGGTTTTAATGAATAATTATAATGACTTTTTGGAGAGGCTAAAGTCAAAGGGTAATGAAGTTGTTGATACATCTGTTAATAATGTGGTGGAATGTAAAAGGTTCCCTGATAACGATGGTGTATATCTCAAGGTTATAATAAGGTTAGTCTGACTGAAAAGTCGAAGTTGACTTGCTGGAGCTGTGACAAAACTGGCTACTTTGAATAGGAGTCGCAAAGTTATTTTTGCTAATAAATGCTAAAGAATCTGACGCGGATACGTTGTTTAAACTTTTACTTTGGTTTCAAGAGTTTTTCGGGTACATAACTATGGGTAACATGTGGTTGGATCATCATCTCGATTGCTCATCATTCGAAGTGTCTTCAGAAATTTTCGAAGGGTTTGAACACAGATTGTAATCGTTAACATACATTTGATGTTCTAACACAGTTTTGAAGTCAAAATATAGCTTGTGAAAGATGTAAGGATCTAAGAGTGATGATTTTGGTCATATCTCAAGTTGAATTTTGAGATTTCAAAATCAGAATATGTAATTAAATTTTGAATGAGTATGGTTGTTTTGATTTCTATAAAAGAATGTATATTGTTGTGAAAGTAGAGAGTATAATGGATGATTTGCTGAATCAGATTCGAAGAATGTAATATATTAATTGTGAATTTATATATCTCTCGGGTATTACCTACCCGTTAAAAAAAATTTCACAATTAATATTTTGTACAAAAGAATTTTATTACAGTCTTTATGAAAATATATATATGTATATTTTCTTCAGATGTAACATAGATTTAATGAGTTAATGTTAAATTAAACTCATTTGATTTACGGTTGAAACTAGAATTGAATAATCCCTAAAGGCTTTAAAAAGTATATAACTTTTACACAGTATTTCTTTAATGACTTTGAAATTATGAATCAATACTTCGTTATTTGTTGATGTATGATGTTCGGTTCGTGGAATTCTTGTGAATTTCGCAAAGTACGAATGATGTTATCTGAAAAGTTTCGGGTATTTCGATGATGAAAGTGTAAAATCAAATATATACTTGATTTATTATGAATTGGAATTTGTTGAATTGCGACAGAGATTGTAGTTAACGCTGGTTAAGTTGCGGCCGAAGGACGTACATTATTGCATATTTGTAATATGAATTAACCGAGAAGTTAAGATTCACACACAATAGCTTAGCACGGAAAGATTTATTTTTATTTCAAAATATATAAAATATACATATAATTTCTTCAAAGGGAATGAGTTAATTCTTCATAACTCGTTGATACAATATACGGGTTATTGATTCGTAATGATGTCCATAGTGATTCTTGAGCTGACGGAGTTTGTGATGTTATAGGTGTTGTTGATTCTGATGTTGACTGTACTGATGACGCTGGTGACGCTGACGGTACTGTTGATGCTGTTGGTAAAACAAGTTTAGCTTGTTAATCACACACCATTTTTGTCAGGGTTTCTACTCTTCCTTCTATCATTTTGGTTCGCTTAACTGATTTATGGTTAGGGCTAGATTAGATAATCTCTAAGACTTTAGAGATTACATAATCTGCGCGAAATATTTCTCCAATGAAGTTATGAATTAATACTTCGTCGGTTATTGTTGTTGGTATTCCTTGGTATCTACAGGGCGTATGACATTGGTGCTCGTGGGACAGAGTGTAAAGTTGAGGTTTATGACGTGATTGTGGTTGGGGTGGTAATGGTACTATTGGCGTTGTTTATGGTGTTACTGGTTATGCTGCTGATGCTACTGCTGGTGTTTGTAATCTCTGCACCATATTCTCCAAAGCCACTACCCGAGCGCGAAGCTCGTTGACTTCTTCTATTACACCGGGGCGATTGTCGGTTCGGACGAGCGGATAAATAAAATCTAAAATTTGATGTAATATATAATCGTGATGAGATACTCTGAAAATGAGCGAGAAAATGGTGTTTCGAACAGGTTCGCCGGTAAGTGCTTCAGGTTCTTCATCAAGAGGGAAATGTGGTGGATGGAAGGGATCACCTTCTTCTTGTCTCCAATGATTGAGGAGGCTACGAACCCATCCCCAATTCATCCAGAATAGGTGATGACTGATTGGTTGATCTATTCTGGTCACACTGCTTTCGGAGCTGGAGTGGGATTCCATTTCGAAATCTGAGGAACTTGAATTAACGATGAATTCCATTTCGTACGATTGAATAAGGATTTTTTTTTTTTCGATATGAAATGATTTTCGGTTATTGGATGGTATTCTAATTACATAGAATATCCATATATATAGAACAAAAGATTTCGTAAATTACGGAGGAATTTACGGGATATATCAGGCAATGTTTACAGTAATAGATACGATAAGATATGATTTAGCAGATACGCTAAGATATGAATTTTTGTCTATACACTATTAATGCAATCAATGCAGCAAGACGTGTCTTAGACTAAAAATGATAAGCAGGTAATTTCCTGAGCATGATAAATAGCTAATTTTTGACACAAAATGATAAGCAAAACTATTGACGTGCAGACACGGTCGAAGTCCAGACTCACTAATGCATCCTATCGACTTATCTGTTAGACACACTAATGCAGACCTGGTTCGCTAAGACCACCGCTCGGATACCAACTGAAAGGACCCGTTCATATACATTATAAACGATTCACAATAGTTGATTACATTGCGAGGTATTTGACCTCTATATGATACATTTTACAAACATTGCTTTAAAGTGTCAACCAAAAGGTGTCAACCAAAAGGTTGGTGAGTTCATTAGTTTATCATAATCATTTATTTCCATCATTTTAATAGACCACAAGAATTTCATTTCCAGTTCTCATAAATATACGTCCCATGCATAGAGACAAAAATAATCATTCATATGGTGAACACATGGTAACCGACATTAACAATTTGCATATAAGAATATCCCCTATCATTCCGGGATCCTCCTTCGGACATGATATAAATTTCGAAGTACTAAAGCATCCGGTACTTTGGATGGGGTTTGTTAGGCCCAATAGATCTATCTTTAGGATTCGCGTCAATTAGGGTGTCTGTTCCCTAATTCTTAGATTACCAGACTTTAATAAAAAAGGGCATATTCGATTTCGATAATTCAACCATAGAATGTAGTTTCAATTACTTGTGTCTATTTCGTCAAACATTTATAAAAGCGCATGTATTCTCAGTCCCAAAAATATAAAGGGTAAAAAGGCAAATGAAACTCACCATACTGTATTTCGTAGTAAAAATACATATAACGTCATTGAACAAGTGCAAGGTTGGCCTCGGATTCACGAACCTATATTAATTATATATATTTATATGTTGGTCAATATTTGTATAGCAATTTAGGTCAGGTCATAGTGTAATCCTATCCTATAGCTCGAGTCTGACCCTACAGTATAGTAACATGTTATATTACTCATGCTCAATTAAGATTCTATTAAAAGGTGACGTGTGAAACAACGTAACACAAATGGTTTCATAATCATAAAATAGTATTTTACGTTTTTTTTTTTTTTTTTTTTTTAGAGAAAATCAACACAAAAAGTTAACTGAAAAGTTAACAGGAAAAGTCAAAGTTCAAAGTCAAAAGTCAAAGGTTAAAGTCAAAGGTCAAAGTAAAAATGAGGTCGCATGCAAATATATAATAACTTATACAAAAATGATTTTCGGTCAAACATGACTAAACGGGCCACTTCAGCTATTTTTAGAAAAATCATCGGAACTCCGATTGATAAACGGCCAAAGATAAAAGTTACACATTACCAAAAAGATTAAGCATAAATATTACAGAAGTAAACTAAACCTAGACAACTCGTAGTTGCCAATGCGTTTTCGGCGTTTCAAAGTTAATTTTTCAGCTTTAATAAATTTACAAAAGTGACCGAGTAGCCTACTTTGGATATTTTTAGAAAATTCCTCAAAATTCGTATTGACAAACGGTCAAAGCCTGCAAATTCTCGTTACCACAAAGATATAACATGATTTTTGACAAGAGTAAACACATATCGGGCCGACCATGACAACTGATACAAAACTGACATTTTTAAATAAAAAAGTTTCAGCTCTTTTTAGAATTTTAAAATGTGACCAAACCGTCAACTTTGATGATTTTTAGAAAAATCATCGAGACTCGAATTGACAAACGACCAGAGTCTTTTGTTAGACCTTACAGCAAAGAATTCAGTGGTATTTTTTTTTATATATGAAACAACGCAGATCAGCGAGAATTTCAGTTCCCGTTTCGACATTTCATCAAAATTTGCAAAACTTCTTTTGTCCATAACTTGACAACCGTTCAACGAAACGAGACGTGCTTTATATGAAAATTCATCTACTCAACGAGTAGAATCAATAACCACTTTTTATAACCCAAAAAATTAGTTCACTAATTATCATCAGCAATTTTAATTACGAAATTAATTATGCAATTTGTTTATTTCATAACTTTCTAACCGTTACTTGGATTCAAGTGATTCTTAAACCAAAATTCAACTATTTTTCGCTAGCTTTCCAACGACATGCATATCTTATACCTTATCTCAATCGTATATGTAACTAATTCAGGAATCAACATAACCTATCTAATGGCAATATCAAAAGTACAAGCATGCATAATCCTATATACTCGAGCACTAGTCAGGGATACACTATTAGTATGTAAAAATTAAATTATGAGTACTCACATATCAATATTGAGATTCAATTTTGCAGGAAAGGTACGTAAACGCAACGGAGATGATAAACACTATATTGACCTCACGAGCATACCCATGAACCATACTCAATCACCTCCATACCTATAACCCATAATTTCCTTAATCCTATCCCACTCAAAAAAACAACTTCGAAATCACTCGGACAGCACTCCGTCGTAATATTTTATGTATACTAATAATATCTTGAGATAATACGGAGTAAATATATATATGTAAATCGATTGAGAGAGTTTAGAGAAAACTATTTTCAAATTTCTATGAAATAATGAAACCTATTGAATTCTATTTATAATAGATTTTTGAATTATTAAAGTGAATACCACATAAGTCGTGTATGGGGAGGTGATGTAGACAATTCTTCCTCTATCCGAGAATAAAGACAAATCATTTCTCCACCTAGAGTGAAAACACTCTCAAAAGTAGAGAAAGTCATCCCTCTCTCTATTCAACGGATAGAGAGATTGATTCCGAGTGAACCTTCGGCCAATAAGTAGGAAAACTTTTCTTTAAAAATAAAATAAAATTGAGACGTCATGAAAATGGTAAAATCAAATTTATATGGGTATTAAATTCTTCCTGAAATTTAATTTAGGCTCAAAGAGTCAATCAAGTCGCCACTAAATCGACGCTTGGTGTCGACTCAATAACTAGATCAGTTGGTGAAAAAGTAACGTGTGCACAAAATAGTAAGTGGAAGACACAAGCTCTTAATCCCGCTTTTGTTTTTACAACTTGGTAAATGCCCGAAACATGTTAGTTTGTGTCGTATATGTAACTCTCGAATTGATTTTGAAGTTAATTAGTATGGATGTTGGATGAACCCAAGTAGGTGTCAAGTGGGTCAATATGATCACTCTCGTAGTAAATGAAATTGGATCCAGTTTTAAATTGAGACGGTGGTGTATCATTATTATCACCGCTAACGCTGCGGTTTCTTTTAAAATTTGTTTCATCCGACAGCATGTCAGTTAACGAAGAGAAAAGTGGGAAGTCAAACTTTGGAATGTTTACGTCTGTCTCTAGTACTGTCTGCTCTTACATGACAAGAATTGGGGATGTTCATCTTGTTTTCTTAAGATGGTAGAGGAAGCAGTTATTGATCACATTGTAAGTTTGCTAGTTTCCATTCGTATACTCTTAAAGTTTCCCCTAAAAAGAAGTATATATAGTTGCATTATTCATGGAGGTTTTGATTGCCCAGGATCTCATGGTTCTAAAGTTTGTTATTTGTCACTTTCAGTCAAACAAACTACCCCTGGAGGACACGTGCATTGTTTAGAATGATGATCAGATTTGATTCCAAGCACACAAAACTCTCGGAACAAAGTATTTTTCAAACTAATCAACGCCCTTCCTGGATACTTAATTGATGTTGTTACTGTAAGTGCTACTCAAACCTACAACAAAATAAACAGCCAATGGCTGGCTGTTCATATTAGTTTCAAGTCATTTCTGTTCGTAATATTATACTTAATCACATTAATCTTACAGTTTTTTTTCTGTTGAATGCAGAGTATTCGATATGATGATTGTGGTTCGAGTAGCACTGTTCATATTAACATAATTTGTTACTATATTTTACCTTATTTTATCTTGTTCGGTAGGAGTGAAAAGATTTTAGGCCATGTCTTGAACGCGATGAGATCTTTCATCTCTGGAAATGATTCACCAAACTTTTGATGTTAAAAATGGCGGCCGCTTTATTATGAGTGACCACTCAAGCAAAATAATCGCGGTTGTACGTGTGCTCGTGCTAATCCTTGAGGATGCTAGACTGAGGAAAATGTTATTGTGCCACAAGAAAGAGATTGGCGGCATACTGCAAAACATACTTAAATTATTGGTAGGCGTTTCATCTGAATCACAACTCATTTATTTTCTTGTTACCTGTTGGAAGGACATCATCCTGATCAATCAATATTCTACGATCATCATTATTCGACTATCGTGTATTAATGTTTGTGCAATACAATCTGATGGCGGATTCAACCTGAACGTTGAAGAGAAGCACAGAATACAATGCATATATGATCAATTGAAGACAATCGTTGATGGATAATATGGTGTGGGTGCCATTGATGTGAATTGACTACTCCGGCCAGTATTTGTTCTTTCATATGTATGTTTCCAATCCGTTAATTTGAATGCTAGCCCCATGAATTTATATATACGTCACAGTTAGCATCATAATATTATATATCAATTTGATTTGCAGTTTTGGTTAGTTTGTTTCTTGTCATCAAAATGAACAAACCTATTGTATAATGCATTCTATTTTTCTAGCTAATTCCTGATTAATAATTAATAAAAACCTTTACATCCAAAATGAAGATATTGATGAAGAAAATATTATATCGGTTGATTTCCACTTGATAACCAATACTTTTGTATGCAGATTTATGGTGGATCTGGATGCTAAATATGGATGACAGTCGATTTAAGCATAGAAACAGACTAACAGACTTTCTTGAAAAAACAGATGATCAAACTTATCCATTTCCTGAATCATCACTGCTCATGGAATCATCTGCGAATGCTGTCGAGATTTATGATATCTGGTGATCCATTTTTAAATCATGTTTAGGGTTTTAGTTAAAGTTCAAGGACATGAATGTTGGGGAAGGTTTTGGAATAATATTTCTTCCAAATTATGGTTTTAGTTAAATCATGATCATACTTTGTTAATGTATTTCAGCAATAATAAGATCAAACCTTTAAGAGTCTTAACACCCGGGTAGCCTAATTCACTTTACAAAGGATCCCCAACTACTTTTCCCTCGCTATAATGTATGACTTCTACAACCTTTTTACACATTATGTCATGCAGAAACCTCCAATGCCAACATCTAATTTCCGAGCACAAATAAAGTATTCCACCCAGTAAGAATGTAACAAAAAACAACACACAAGACGACTCAAATCACTCAGTTTACAGAACGCTGACAATTAGATCAGGGCAATTAACATCAGTCCCAATTCGAATTACACTTACACAATGACATCTCATTTACACAAACACACACAGTGACAAAAAATGTTTACTTATATTTTCTAGTAATATGATTCATAAACAAACACAGTCACAGCAATGTTTACTAGGAACTAGTTGATACCTGATCCAGGAAGTTTTGATTCTAATCTAATACGATTGTAAAACGACAAACAAAATTGTCTACTTATGTTTGCTATTAATATGATTCATAAACAGTAAAAGGAAAAGAAAAGGAGAAAAAAGTGCTAAAAATAGATTCGTTTATATAGAAATTAGAAATTAAACAACATATCAAGTTGTTCTATTACATTTTTTACTAACTGCCAAACCATTCTAATGAACAAACCTAGCTATCACAAATATAAAGCATTAACAATTAAGCCTTCTTTGGAGATTTAGGAGTCTTGGTAGCCTTTGGAGATTTAGGAGTCTTGGTAGCCTTCTCCTCAGTGACAGCAGATTTCTTTGGCAAAAGCACAGGGTTGATATTAGGCAACACACCACCAGACGCAATCGTAACACCGGCAAGCAATTTCCCCAATTCATCATCATTTCTCACAGCCAATTGCACATGTCTAGGGTTTATTCTTGTCTTCTTGTTATCTCTTGCTGCATTTCCAGCCAATTCCAATACCTGCATTCGAAATTCACAATTACAATAATACAAAACTGCTGCTAATTTCAACGAATCATTAAAAAAGAGGATGAAATTAAATTAAATTAAATTACGGTAGATCTGGAAATTATACCTCAGCAGCTAGGTATTCAAGTACGGCAGCAAGGTAAATCGGAGCACCAGAACCAGTTCGTTGAGCATAACGTCCTTTCTTCAAAAACCTAGCGATTCTACCAACGGGAAACTGAAGTCCAGCCTTAACGGATTTCGTAACTGCCTTCTTACGTTCACCGGCACCTTTCCTTCCTCCGGCGCCCTTGGTTGCCTTGCCTGACTCCATTTGATCGAAATTTGAATTCTCGTAAAGAGATATCGAAGGTGTTTTGAAATAGATTGTGAATTGTGAATGTTAATTTGAATCTGTGATGAAAACGAAAGTGAGGATGAGGTATATATATGTGCGCGCGGGTAGTTTTGGTTTGATTTTGGGTGCGATCCGTTAGGAGACGGTGGGAATAATCTGACGGTGGAAATGGGTGCCATGTTGGAGATCTGCAACTATACGGGATCTGGCTATCCGTTGATGTAAAAGTGGAGAGTTTTGGTTAGACGGTAGAGATATGACCTGCTGGCAATCCGGTGTTGAGATAGCTTAACAGCATTTATACAATATTACAATATTAATAATACGGAGTATTAATTAAGTATTAATTATTAATTATTAATTATATTAAAAGGGCAAAATCCATCCATAAATCCATAAAAAAAGTAACATATTATACCAGTTTTCCTATTTTCGGTAATATATTTCATTTCGTTATAAAAAAAAGGAGTGTATTTTCGAAAGTTAATCAAAAAGAGGGGTGTCGTTAACTTTTGTTAACTTTCTCAATTAAGTGTCAACTTTGCATTACATGCCAAGTCCTTCGGCCAACGTTTTCAACTCGCGATTTTAACGCACGTTATCGATGCGCGATACCGACAAGCGTTTTCGAACCGCGTTTCCAACTCACGTTTTTCAAGGAGCGTTTTCGATGTGCGTCGATCGTGGCACGTTTTCAACTTACGATTTTGACGCGCGTTCTCGAGGCGCGGATCATGTCTTTGGGAAGTAATTTATATGGGAAAACACGCATCGAACACGTGCATCGGAAAGCACGCCTCGAAAACGCGCATCGAAAAACACGCATTGAAAAACACGCCTCGGAAATGCGTGTCGGAATCACGCGTCGAAAACGTGCGTCGAAATCGTGAGTTGAAAACGTTGGTCGATAAAGACTTGACATGTTATGCAAAATTGACACTTAACTGAGAAAGTTAACAAAAGTTAATTACAACCCTTTTTTGATAACTTTTGAAAATACACTCCTTTTTTTATAGCAAAATGATATTACCGAAAATATGAAAACTGGTATAAGATTTTACCTTTTTTGGATTTTTCCCTAAATATAACTATAACTATTATTAATTATTATTATTAAAATATTATTATTATTATAAAGTATTACATTATTAATTATTAGCATTTATATTGTTTTATGTTTATGTATGTATAAAATCAATCACAATAAAATATTATGCTAAATTTCGTTAACGATAACAAATACGCTTTGTTAATATGTCGAAACAAACACTCTAAACACAAATGTTACACATACTAACAATTATATCTTGAATCATAAAATGTGTGTGCCCTTACCACATTGTAAGATTTACCGTTAGTGGTGTATTTAATAAAACGTCATATGTTGGTAAGCAACATCTTATAAGGTAATTGATCTGTCTCGGAGTACACTACCTCTTATAGCGTTTCACTTCGGCGTTGAACTTTCCCCGGCAGCGATGCCAAAAATACTTGATGTGTGCGAGGTGTACTAGGAAATAGTATTATTTTTATAGAGTTGTAATCACTTGCATTCATAAATTTGCTTGAAAACAAAGGGACCAATGAGAACGCGACATGTGGCGCGAAAATCACATGTGATTGGAAAAAAAAAATCGAAATTTTTTTTTTTAATTTTTTTCGAAAATTTTTTTTCCCAAATTTTTTTTCCGAAAATTTTTTTTTCCAAAATTTTTTTTTTTAAAATCATATGTGATTATGCATGTCAATCACATGTGATTGTAAACCCAATCACATGTGATTGTACAATTCAATCACATGTGATTGTGCAGGTAAATCACATGTGATTGTAAAAAAAAATTTTAAAAAAATTTTTTTTTTTTTTAAAATTTCGAAAAAAAATGTAAAATTTTTTTTCAAAAAAAAATTTTTGCTTTTTTTTTCCCAATCACATGTGATTTTCGCGACACGTGTCGCGCTCTCATTGGTCCCTTGAATCTCAACTTAATTTATGAACTCAAATGAATATTACTCTATTTTTATAACGAAATACTATTAAATATGATACAATTTTACACAAGATATTTATTTATTTATAGAATGGATATACCTAAACCTTGCTACAACACTTATAGGCAGTGTACCTAATCGTACAGTAGTGTAGTTTTTAGTAAGTCCGGTTCGTCCACAGGGAACTAGCCAAGTTTAACGCTATATTTTTAAAAACTATATTTGTATAAATATATATATATATATAAGTAGTATTATTATTATTATAAAAGGGGATTTTTACCGTTTAATGACCGGTTTGTCGATTTTAAAACTTTAGTCGCAGTTAAAACCTAATGTAAAATATTAAAAATAAATATAACTTAATTTAAAGCGTAAAGTAAATAACGATAATGAAATTGCGATAAATAAAAGTGTGATAAAATAAAATTGCGATAATTAAAGAGAACGATAATTAAAAGTGCAATTAAATAAAATGACAATAAATAAAAGTGCGATAATTAAAAGTGCAATTAAATATGAAATAAAAGAATTATGCTTATTTAAACTTCCGTAATCATGATGTTTGACGTGTTGATTTTTAGTTTATTCTCATGGGTTAATTGTTCTTTGTCCTGGCCATCAGTCATAAATATAAAGTGTGAGTGTCCTCCTCAAATTATCCTTATATCCGAAGTCAAATATTCCAACTAATTGGGGACTTAAACTGTAACAAGGTTTTAATACTTTGTTTAATAATTACACTAGGATATCGACTGCGTGTAACCCAAGGTTTTAATACTTTGTTAACAATTATGCCAAGTGTCCTTGTACATAATTTCACCCCTGTTTTAATAATTCCATAGACTATTAATCCATTCCCGTGTCCGGTTAAATGAATGATTATTCGTACATATAAATATCCCGTCCATCGTGTCCGATCGAGTGTATGCGGTTATTTATAGGTACGTCCAATTGTAAATCTTCATATTAAATTAACAAACTATCATTTAATTAAATAAATATAAAGCCCATTAATAGCCCATAGTCTAATTTTCACAAGTGTCGTTCTTTTGTCCAAACCCCAATTATGGTACAAAGCCCAATTACCCAATTTTAAATATTTTAGCCCAACATCATGATTACTTCGGCTTAAATAAGCATAATAATAACTTAGCTACGAGACATTAATGAAATTAACATAAACATAACTTACAGTGGTTAAAAATAGCGTAGCGTTACACGGACAGAGTTCCGACTTACAAGACCTTCAAACATTCGACTAACCCAACCTTATTATTATCACTAACTTAAAATTAAAATTACAAATTAAGATTACGGAGTGATACTTGGTACATGGGGTTTTTAAGAAAAAGAAAATAAAATAAATATATATGTATATAAAACGTCCGAAAATGCTAAATTTATAGATCCTGACTTCACTGTAGACCTCCGCGAGTGCTGAGGTTTCCTTCATAAAAGTACCGTGAGTGCGGAGGTATGGAATACAGCTCATCTCTTGATTTAAACGTGGGCTGGTGTATTTTTTAATATATATATATATATATATAATTATATATATATATTATATTATATTCTTGTGCATAGTTGACTTGTAATTTTTGGTCCGTTACGTCGCGCACTGAAAGTTGACTTTGGTCCCGGTTCTGGATTTTCGAACGTCCTTGCGTACAATTTAATAACTTGTACTTTGTGTTTCGCGTCTTGTATTCTTGTAATTTTGAGACGTTTCTTACCAATAATTTGAACCACTTTGATTGTACTTTGTACTTTTGAGCTTTTTGGTTGTTTGCGTCTTCAATTCGTCGAATCTGTCTTTTGTCTTTACCTTTTATTATTTAAACGAATATCACTTGTAAATAGAACAGTTGCAACTAAAAGCTTGTCTTTCTTGAGGGATAATGCTATGAAATATATGTTCATTTTTAGCATTATCAGATATATATATATATAATTAAATGTCGTTACAATGATAGTCGTTACATATATACCTCGTTTCGAAATCCTTAAGTTAGTAGTCTTGTTTTTACATATGTAGTTCATTGTTAATATACTTAATGATATGTTTACTTATCATAATACCATGTTAACTATATATATATCCATATATATGACATCATATAGTTTTTACAAGTTTTAACGTTCGTGAATCACCGGTCAACTTGGGTGGTCAATTGTCTATATGAAACCTATTTCAATTAATCAAGTCTTAACAAGTTTAATTGCTTAACATGCTGGAAACACTTAATCATGTAAATAACAATTTCATTTAATATATATAAAAATGGAAAAGTTCGGGTCACTACAGTACCTACCCGTTAAATAAATTTCGTCCCGAAATTTTAAGCAGTTGGAGGTGTTGACGTATCTTCTGGAAATAAGTGCGGGTATTTCTTCTTCATTTGATCTTCTCTTTCCCAGGTGAACTCGGGTCCTGTACGAGCATTCCATCGAACCTTAACAATTGGTATCTTGTTTTGCTTAAGTCTTTTAACCTCACGGTCCATTATTTCGACGGGTTCTTCGATGAATTGAAGTTTTTCGTTGATTTGGATTTCGTCTAACGGAATAGTGAGATCTTCTTTAGCAAAACATTTCTTCAAATTCGAGACGTGGAAAGAGTTATGTACAGCCGCGAGTTGTTGAGGTAACTCAAGTCGGTAAGCTACTGGTCCGACACGATCAATAATCTTGAATGGTCCAATATACCTTGGATTTAATTTCCCTTTTTTACCAAATCGAACAACGCCTTTCCAAGGTGCAACTTTAAGCATGACTATCTCTCCAATTTCAAATTCTATATCTTTTCTTTTAATGTCAGCGTAGCTCTTTTGTCGACTTTGGGCGGTTTTCAATCGTTGTTGAATTTGGATGATCTTCTCGGTAGTTTCTTGTATTATCTCCGGACCCGTAATTTGTCTATCCCCACTTCACTCCAACAAATTGGAGACCTGCACTTTCTACCATAAAGTGCTTCAAACGGTGCCATCTCAATGCTTGAATGGTAGCTGTTGTTGTAGGAAAATTATGCTAACGATAGATGTCGATCCTAACTATTTTCGAAATCAATAACACATGCTCGTAGCATATCTTTAAGCGTTTGTATCGTCCTTTCACTCTGCCCATCAGTTTGTGGATGATAGGCAATACTCATGTTTAGACGAGTTCCTAATGCTTACTGTAATGTCTGCCAGAATCTTGAAATAAATCTTCCATCCCTATCAGAGATAATAGATATTGGTATTCCATGTCTAGAGACGACTTCCTTCCAATACAGTCGTGCTAACTTCTCCATCTTGTCATCTTCTCTTATTGGCAGGAAGTGTGCTGATTTGGTGAGACGATCAACTATTACCCAAATAGTATCAAAACCACTTGCAGTCTTTGGCAATTTAGTGATGAAATCCATGGTAATGTTTTCCCATTTCCATTCCAGGATTTTGGGTTGTTGAAGTAGACCTGATGGTTTCTGATGCTCAGCTTTGACCTTAGAACACGTCAAACATTCTCCTACATATTTAGCAACATCGGCTTTCATACCCGGCCACCAAAAATATTTCTTGAGATCCTTGTACATCTTTCCCGTTCCAGGATGTATTGAGTATCTGGTTTATGAGCTTCTCTAAGTGCCATTTCTCTCATATCTCCAAATTTTGGTACCGAAATTCTTTCAACCCTATACCGAGTTCCATCTTCCCGAATATTAAGATGCTTCTTCGATCCTCTGGGTATTTCATCCTTTAAATTTCCTTCTTTTAAAACTCCTTGTTGCACATCCTTTATTTGATTAGTAAGGTTATTGTGAATCATTATATTCATAGCTTTTACTCGAATGGGTTCTCTGTCCTTTCTGCTCAAGGCGTCGGCTACCACATTTGCCTTCCCCGGGTGATAACGAATCTCAAATTCGTAATCATTCAATAATTCAATCCACCTATGCTGCCTCATGTTCAGTTGTTTCTGATTAAATATGTATTGAAGACTTTTGTGGTTGGTATATATAATACTTTTGACCCCATATAAGTAGTGCCTCCAAGTCTTTAATGCAAAAACAATCGCGCCTAATGTAGTGACCCGAACTTTTCCATGTTTATATATATTAATTAAGATTGATATTTATATGATTAAATGTTTCCAACATGTTAAGCAATCAAACTTGTTAAGACTTGATTAATTGAAATATGTTTCATATAGACAATTGACCACCCAAGTTGACCGGTGATTCACGAACGTTAAAACTTGTAAAAACTATATGATGACATATATATGGATATATATATATAGTTAACATGATACTATGATAAGTAAACATATCATTAAGTATATTAACAATGAACTACATATGTAAAAACAAGACTACTAACTTAATGATTTTTAAACGAGACATATATGTAACGATTATCGTTGTAAAGACATTTAATGTATATATATCATATTAAGAGATATTCATACATGATAATATCATGATATAAACATTGGGTTAACAACATTTAACAAGATCGTTAACCTAAAGGTTTCAAACCAACACTTACATGTAACGACTAACGATGACTTAACGACTCAGTTAAAATGTATATACATGTAGTGTTTTAATATGTATTTATACACTTTTGAAAGACTTCAATACACTTATCAAAATACTTCTACTTAATAAAAATGCTTACAATTACATCTTCGTTCAGTTTCATCAACAATTATACTCGTATGCACCCGTATTCGTACTCGTACAATACACAGCTTTTAGATGTATGTACTATTGGTATATACACTCCAATGATCAGCTCTTAGCAGCCCATGTGAGTCACCTAACACATGTGGGAACCATCATTTGGCAACTAGCATGGTGGAATACCTATCTAGAGCATGGTGGAATACCTTCACAGGTTCTGCGTTAACATGGTGGAATACCTATCTAGAGCAAGTGAGACAAGACGATGCGTACGCACTACCGTGGTCAGCATTCAAGCACTTGATGAACGAGAAGTACCGTCCCAGAACCGAGGTCAATAAGCTCAAGACAGAACTTAGAGGGTTACGAACCCAAGGATTTGATATTACCACGTACGAAAGACGATTCACAGAATTGTGCCTATTGTGTCCGGGAGCATTTGAAGATGAGCAAGAGAAGATCGACACGTTTGTGAAAGGATTACCGGAAAGAATCCAAGAAGATATAAGTTCACACGAGCCTGCCTCCATACAACAGGCATGTAGAATGGCTCACAAACTAGTGAACCAGATTGAAGAAAGAATTAAAGAACAGACTGCTGAAGAGGCCAATGTGAAGCAAGTCAAAAGAAAGTGGGAGGAAAACGGTGATAAGAATCACCAATACAACAACAACAGCAATTACAACAATAATCGCAACAATTATCCCAACAATCGCAACATCAATCGCAACTACAACAAATGGCCCAACAACAACAACAACAACAACATCAACTACAACAATCATCCCAACAACAATAATAACCGCAACAACAACAACAATCAGAAGCAGCTATGCCAAAGGTGTGAAAAGTATCACTCGGGGTTCTGCACCAAATTTTGCAACAAGTGTAAAAGAAATGGTCATAGCGCGGCGAAGTGTGAGGTCTACGGACCAGGGGTTAATAGAACGAAAGGAACAAATGGTGTCAGAACGAGTAATGGCGGAGCAAGTAGTGTCGGAGCAAGTTATGCCAATGTAGTTTGTTATAAATGTGGAAAACCGGGCCACGTTATTAGAAATTGCCCGAACCAGGAGAACACGAATGGACAAGGCCGCGGAAGAGTTTTCAATATTAATGCAGCAGAGGCACAGGAAGACCCGGAGCTTGTTACGGGTACGTTTCTTATTGACAATAAACCTGCTTACGTTTTATTTGATTCGGGTGCGGATAGAAGCTATATGAGTATAGATTTTTGTGCTAAATTAAGTTGTCCATTGACGCCTTTGGATAGTAAATTTTTACTCGAATTAGCAAATGGTAAATTAATTTCAGCAGATAATATATGTCGGAATCGAGAAATTAAACTGGTTAGCGAAACATTTAAGATTGATTTGATACCAGTAGAGTTAGGGAGTTTTGATGTGATAATCGGTATGGACTGGTTGAAAGAAGTGAAAGCAGAGATCGTTTGTTACAAAAATGCAATTCGCATTATACGAGAAAAAGGAAAACCCTTAATGGTGTACGGAGAAAAGGGCAACATGAAGCTACATCTTATTAGTAATTTGAAGGCACAAAAACTAATAAGAAAAGGTTGCTATGCTGTTCTAGCACACGTCGAGAAAGTACAAACTGAAGAAAAGAGCATCAATGATGTTCCCATTGCAAAAGAATTTCCCGATGTATTTCCGAAAGAATTATCGGGATTACCCCCACATCGATCCATTGAATTTCAAATAGATCTTATACCAGGAGCTGCACCAATAGCTCGTGCTCCTTACAGACTCGCACCCAGCGAGATGAAAGAACTGCAAAGCCAATTACAAGAACTTTTAGAGCGTGGTTTCATTCGACCAAGCACATCACCGTGGGGAGCTCCTGTTTTGTTTGTCAAGAAGAAAGATGGTACATTCAGGTTGTGTATCGACTACCGAGAGTTGAACAAACTTACCATCAAGAACCGCTACCCACTACCGAGAATCGACGACTTATTTGATCAACTACAAGGCTCGTCTGTTTATTCAAAGATTGACTTACGTTCCGGGTATCATCAAATGCGGGTGAAAGAAGATGATATTCCAAAGACTGCTTTCAGAACACGTTACGGTCATTATGAGTTTATAGTCATGCCGTTTGGTTTAACTAATGCACCAGCTGTGTTCATGGACCTTATGAACCGAGTGTGTGGACCATACCTTGACAAGTTTGTCATTGTTTTCATTGATGACATACTTATTTACTCAAAGAATGACCAAGAACACGGTGAACATTTGAAAAAGGTGTTAGAAGTATTGAGGAAGGAAGAATTGTACGCTAAGTTTTTAAAGTGTGCATTTTGGTTGGAAGAAGTTCAATTCCTCGGTCACATAGTGAACAAAGAAGGTATTAAGGTGGATCCGGCAAAGATAGAAACTGTTGAAAAGTGGGAAACCCCAAAAACTCCGAAACACATACACCAGTTTTTAGGACTAGCTGGTTACTACAGAAGGTTCATCCAAGACTTTTCCAGAATAGCAAAACCCTTGACTGCATTAACGCATAAAGGGAAGAAATTTGAATGGAATGATGAACAAGAGAAAGCGTTTCAGTTATTGAAGAAAAAGCTAACTACGACACCTATATTGTCATTGCCTGAAGGGAATGATGATTTTGTGATTTATTGTGACGCATCAAAGCAAGGTCTCGGTTGTGTATTAATGCAACGAACGAAGGTGATTGCTTATGCGTCTAGACAATTGAAGATTCACGAACAAAATTATACGACGCATGATTTGGAATTAGGCGCGGTTGTTTTTGCATTAAAGACTTGGAGGCACTACTTATATGGGGTCAAAAGTATTATATATACCGACCACAAAAGTCTTCAACACATATTTAATCAGAAACAACTGAATACGAGGCAGCGTAGGTGGATTGAATTGTTGAATGATTACGACTTTGAGATTCGTTACCACCCGGGGAAGGCAAATGTGGTAGCCAATGCCTTGAGCAGGAAGGACAGAGAACCCATTCGAGTAAAATCTATGAATATAATGATTCATAATAACCTTACTACTCAAATAAAGGAGGCGCAACAAGGAGTTTTAAAAGAGGGAAATTTAAAGGATGAAATACCCAAAGGATCGGAGAAGCATCTTAATATTCAGGAAGACGGAACCCGGTATAGGGCTGAAAGGATTTGGGTACCAAAATTTGGAGATATGAGAGAAATGGTACTTAGAGAAGCTCATAAAACCAGATACTCAATACATCCTGGAACGGGGAAGATGTACAAGGATCTCAAGAAACATTTTTGGTGGCCGGGTATGAAAGCCGATGTTGCTAAATACGTAGGAGAATGTTTGACGTGTTCTAAGGTCAAATCTGAGCATCAGAAACCATCAGGTCTACTTCAACAACCCGAAATCCCGGAATGGAAATGGGAAAACATTACCATGGATTTCATCACTAAATTGCCAAGGACTGCAAGTGGTTTTGATACTATTTGGGTAATAGTTGACCGTTTCACCAAATCAGCACACTTCCTGCCAATAAGAGAAGATGACAAGATGGAGAAGTTAGCACGACTGTATTTGAAGGAAGTCATCTCCAGACATGGAATACCAATCTCTATTATCTCTGATAGGGATGGCAGTTTTATTTCAAGATTCTGGCAGACATTACAGCAAGCATTAGGAACTCGTCTAGACATGAGTACTGCCTATCATCCACAAATTGATGGGCAGAGCGAAAGGACGATACAAACGCTTGAAGACATGCTACGAGCATGTGTTATTGATTTCGGAAATAGTTGGGATCGACATCTACCGTTAGCAGAATTTTCCTACAACAACAGCTACCATTCAAGCATTGAGATGGCGCCATTTGAAGCACTTTATGGTAGAAAGTGCAGGTCTCCGATTTGTTGGAGTGAAGTGGGGGATAGACATATTACGGGTTCGGAGATTATACAAGAAACTACCGAGAAGATCATCCAAATTCAACAACGGTTGAAAACCGCCCAAAGTCGACAAAAGAGCTACGCTGACATTAAAAGAAAAGATATAGAATTTGAAATTGGAGAGATGGTCATGCTTAAAGTTACACCTTGGAAAGGCGTTGTTCGATTTGGTAAACGAGGGAAATTAAATCCAAGGTATATTGGACCATTCAAGATTATTGATCGTGTCGGACCAGTAGCTTACCGACTTGAGTTACCTCAACAACTCGCGACTGTACATAACACTTTCCACGTCTCGAATTTGAAGAAATGTTTTGCTAAAGAAGATCTCACTATTCCGTTAGATGAAATACAAATCAACGAAAAACTCCAATTCATCGAAGAACCCGTCGAAATAATGGATCGTGAGGTTAAAAGACTTAAGCAAAACAAGATACCAATTGTTAAGGTTCAATGGAATGCTCGTAGAAGACCCAAGTTCACCTGGGAGCGTGAAGATCAGATGAAGAAGAAATACCTGCATCTATTTCCAGAAGATTCGTCAACACCTTCAACAGCTTAAAATTTCGGGACGAAATTTATTTAACGGGTAGGTACTGTAGTGACCCGAACTTTTCCATGTTTATATATATTAATTGAGATTGATATTTACATGACTAAATGTTTCCAACATGTTAAGCAATCAAACTTGTTAAGACTTGATTAATTGAAATATGTTTCATATAGACAATTGACCACCCAAGTTGATCGGTGATTCACGAACGTTAAAACTTGTAAAAACTATATGATGACATATATATGGATATATATATAGTTAACATGATACTATGATAAGTAAACATATCATTAAGTATATTAACAATGAACTACATATGTAAAAACAAGACTACTAACTTAATGATTTTTAAACGAGACATATATGTAACGATTATCGTTGTAAAGACATTTAATGTATATATATCATATTAAGAGATATTCATACATGATAATATCATGATAATATAATAATTTAAAATCTCATTTGATATTATAAACATTGGGTTAACAACATTTAACAAGATCGTTAACCTAAAGGTTTCAAAACAACACTTACATGTAACGACTAACGATGACTTAACGACTCAGTTAAAATGTATATACATGTAGTGTTTTAATATGTATTTATACACTTTTGAAAGACTTCAATACACTTATCAAAATACTTATACTTAACAAAAATGCTTAAAATTACATCCTCGTTCAGTTTCATCAACAATTATACTCGTATGCACCCGTATTCATACTCGTACAATACACAGCTTTTAGATGTATGTACTATTGGTATATACACTCCAATGATCAGCTCTTAGCAGCCCATGTGAGTCACCTAACACATGTGGGAACCATTATTTGGCAACTAGCATGAAATATCTCATAAAATTACAAAAATATGAGTAATCATTCATGACTTATTTACATGAAAACAAAATTACATATCCTTTATATCTAATCCATACACCAACGACCAAAAACACCTACAAACACTTTCATTCTTCAATTTTCTTCATCTAATTGATCTCTCTCAAGTTCTATCTTCAAGTTCTAAGTGTTCTTCATAAATTTTACAAGTTCTAGTTACATAAAATCAAGAATACTTTCAAGTTTGCTAGCTCACTTCCAATCTTGTAAGGTGATCATCTGATGGTTAAAGCTAAGGGGTATAAAATACTATTAAATTTTAAAAGAAAATACTATTAAATACGATACAATTTTACACAAGATATTTATTTATTTAGAGAATGGATATACTTAAACCTTGCTACAACACTTATAGGCAGTGTACCTAATCGTACAGTAGTGTAGTTTTTAGTAAGTCCGGTTCGTTCCACAGAGAAAATCTTTAAACAAAGCTTAACGCTATATTAGTTTACTTTTATAAAAATACAAATATATATATATATATATATAAGTAATATTATTATTATAAAGGGGGGTTTTTACCGTTTAATGACCGGTTTGTCGATTTTAAAACTTTAGTCGCAGTTAAAACCAAATGTAAAATAATAAATAAATACAAGACTTAATTTAAAGCGTAAAGTAAATAACGATAATGAAATTGCGAATAATAAAAGTGCGATAAAATAAACTTGCGATAATTAAAAAGTACGATAATTAAAAGTGCAATTAAATACAATAATAAAAATACGATAATTAGAAGTGCAATTAAATATAAAATAAAGGAAATTAAATATGAAATAAAAGAATTATGCTTATTTAAACTTCCGTAATCATGATGTTTGACGTGTTGATTTTAGTTTTATGCCCATGGGTTAATTGTCCTTTGTCCTGGATTATTTAATATGTCCGTCTGGTTTTTGTCCATAACAGTCCATCAGTCATAAATATAAAGTGCGAGTGTCCTCGTCAAATTATCCTTATACCCGAAGTTAAATATTCCAACTAATTGGGGACTTAAACTGTAACAAGATTTTAATACTTTATTTAATAATTACACCAGGATGTCGACTGAGTGTAACCCAAGGTTTTAATATTTTGTTATCAATTATACCAAGTGTCCTTGTACATAATTTCACCACTGTTTTAATTATTCTAGTGGCTATTAATCCATTCCCGTGTCCGGTTAAATGAACGATTATTCGTACATATAAATACCCCGCCCATCGTGTCCGATCGAGTGTATATGGTAATTTATGTGACGACTCGGAAATTTTCGACCAAATTTAAACTTGATCTTTATATGTTTCCGATACGATAAGCAAAGTCTATAATGTTGAGTCTGAAAAAAAAAAACTTTGGAATTATGTTTCATATATTCAGTTACCCTTTGACCACTCTCGAGGATTTACGAACAATTGTGTGTAAATGAATATGTAAATATAACTATAAGTATATATAATAATTTTAAGTAATAGAAAACAAATAAATCTTTTGAATTGAATAAGTAAAATATTATATAAAATAATAAAGTTGTGATTAAAATAAATCTATATGTAAATATGATTTCAATACATAGTTAATGTTATATATAGATTATAATATATATATATATATATATAAATATTAACAATTCAATAGATGTCATCACATAATATAATATTACATATATGTTATTATATTTAATTGCAAGTTTGAAATATTATTATCAGTATTATTATCTATTATTATTAAAAAGAATTATTATTATTAATGTATTTATGTGTATTTATTATTAGTATTAATATTAATATAAACATCGATTATATATAATGAATTAGTTTTATATCACTATCTAACTTTCTTTAAACTTTGTTTCTATCTGTATTTGCTTTTATACGAAATTACATATTCTATGATGTCACGATTAAACATTACATCTTTTCCTTTTCCTGTTCGAATTCTTTGTCCATGTCACCAGTTTGTTATCAATTATTTTCAATCACAATTAAAGTACAAAAAAAAAAAAAAAAATCGCTACCCTCTTTCAATCAACTCCATTATTGTCCCCTATCATGCATATTACTGTATTTGTTTTACATATACACATGCAAGCTCAACTTTATATATAATATCTCCTCCTGTCGACATAAAATACTATTTTCTTTCTATTTTCATTTTCTGTATTATAGGATCCCAACAACACTTCAAATAATTATATCACCCACTTACAATTTAATCTATGCTGCGGTACTTTTCTGTTTATATCCGAAAACAACAACCATATTTTAAATATCCACACCTCTCATCATCATTTTGTTTCGCTACTAATTTCCGTTCGCGTTCGATCAATAACCACAAACCGACACCTACTACCATACTTAAAGTTTCTACTTTTGTTCCCATGCCTAATGCAGTGGTTATGTTTTTTTTTTTTTTTTTTTATTTATTTCTGGACGACCACACTAAAACCAATGACCCACTTGGAATATTTTATGAGGTAGTGGAGTTGATATATGCTGCACTAATTCTGTTTCCCCAACCATTTTCTTTTACGAACCAAATAATATATCTAAATAAAACTTGGGCTAGCATGTTCTAAATGGGCCTTAATGTTTGTACAACGTAGCAATCATCTGTTGTGCTTGTACATCCCCGATATTCATGATGTGATGAGATGATAACAACCGTTTTGGTTATGATAGTTATGTTCATAAAATGATGATTCACGAGTTTACAATGTATGATGATATAAGTCGATATGATGATAGGATGATTAGGTTATAATGAGATAGATGTTATGATCATGAAGATGTATGGTGATGATATACGATTACAAAGAAGATGCTGAATGATGACGATAATTGTGATGTTACGAGAAGATGATAATGCATTAAGCATGATGATGATTTAACTGTAACTGGGGCTGCTTTATTTCTGTTTCATTCGAACGTAACCACCACTTAACCCTTTAGAAAGCGTCACCTGCTACTGCACACTTTCATTTCTGTTTCCGTTATATTTACAGCTGCCAAAACAAATGAGATTCACTGCTGTTCGGTTCTTCTATTCTCCACCTGTTTTCGGTAACCAACTACTACTACACTATCTTTCTATTTCTTTGCAAAACGCAACCCATTTGAACCACCATCCGTTAAACTGTTAAATACTATTCTGCTTGCTGTAATCTGCTTGTTTCTGCTTCGATTAAGCAAACTGTAATTGCTGTTTCTCTTTAACCCAACACACCCACACATGACATGAACAATAGAGATGATGGTGATGCTTTAATAAAGATAATAATGATCATGATGATGGTTAGAAATAAGATGATGAGGTTATGATATTATGGTACATAAAATGACGATTAATATGAGGTGATACAACTTTTTCTTTGTCTAATTTAGATCGAATAAAGCTAATCATCAACATTGAATTCCTTTTATTTTAATTTGCTCCCCACTAGTAGTTAACAAATGGGACTTATTTTGATGGGACCGTAAATTAATTGGATATGACAAAGTGATCATGGATGTGGGGCACTTTAAAACTTATTGAACGAAAAATGGGTTAACAAATTGAACTTATCTTTTTAGATGGGGCCGTAAACTTAGTTGGTAATCATGGACTGAATTATACTACTAGATATATTACATACCCATTACCATTTGAAAAAAAAAAAAAAAAAAAAAAAACCTTGGTGACGAGCTCGATGGATATATGTACCGAAGAGAAATGATAACGATGATGATTTAGATAGGATTAAGTTGATGATATTTATGATCAAGGATGATGATATATCTATGAAGAGATTAAATGGGTTTAGTATTAGATGAAGACAACAGACGAGTTAAAAGAATATCGAGAGTTAATAGAAAATGAGAAGCAGATCAATGGTTTGGTGAAGTATTGGGTGAACGAGAGGTCTCGGGTTCGAGCCTGAGTTGTAGCATTTTTTTTTTATGAAAAAGAAGAAGAAGAAGAAGCAGTCAACAGGTGAAATAAATTTAAGTATGGTAATTATCAGAAAATACAAATTAGAGGAGTGGTTGTGGTGTTATCGGGTTAGCGGGACGTCGCAGGTACAAACCCGGACTTGGGCATTTTTTTAGAGCTACTTCTATTGAGGTAGTATTTTCATTAATATTATTATTATTATTATTATTTATATTTATTATTATTATGAACATAAGTATTATTATTTTTACAAATTATTATCATTATTATTATTATCATTATTTTTATTACTAGTATTATCATTATTATTATTTTTACAACAAATAAATATTATGTATATAAAATTATACTTATAATAACATTACATATTATAAACATATTTTTTATATAAATATTCATATATAACAAATGATGTATTTTTAATATAAGGTTAAACATATATAAATATTAATATAATTATATACACATTAGTCATTTTTAAAGATGCATACAAATTAAATATATATAATATATAATTTTAGATATAATAAATTTGTTCGATTTACAAATATATGTGTTAATGTATATAAATGATATAGGTTCGTGAATCCGATGCCAACCCTATACTTGTGCAATGTTGTTATATGTATTTTTACCACAAAATACATTAGGTGAGTTTCATTTGCCCTTTTTACTCTTTACGTTTTTGGGCTGAGAATACATGCAAATGCTTTATTAACTATTTTACAATATTTATATGCGTGAGTTTCATTACTCCCTTTTTAAATGCTTTTGCAATATATATTTTTGGGACTGAGAATGCATGCGCTGTTTTTATAAATGTTTTACGAAATGGACACAAGTGATTGAAACTACATTATATGGTTGAATGATCGAAATCGAATATGCCCCTTTTTATATAGTCTGGTAATCTAAGAATTAGGGAACAGAAACCCTAATTGACGCGAACTCTAAAGATAGATCTATCGGGCCCAACAAGCCCCATCCAAAGTACCGGATGCTTTAGTACTTCAAAATTTATATCATGTCCGAAGGAGGATCCCGGAATGATGGGGATATTCTTATATGCATATTGTTAATGTCGGTTACCAGGTGTTCAATCCATATGAATGATATTTTTGTCTCTATGCATGGGACGTATGTTTATGAGAAATGGAAGTATGAAATCTTGTTGTCTATTTAAATTATGAAATGTTTATTTATGTTAAACTAATGAACTCACCAACCTTTTGGTTGACACTTTAAAGCATGTTTATTCTCAGGTATGAAAGAAATTTTCCGCTGTGCATTTGCTCATATTACATGGAGTCGTTTATGGCATATAGAGGTCAGAAACTCGCAATGGGACCAACTGTTGAAGACTTCGTCCAGATGGATTAGGACGGGTCATTTCAGTTGGTATCAGAGCGGTGGTCTTAGCGAACCAGGTCTTGCATTAGTGTGTATAACTGATAGTCGTCAAGATGCATTAGTGAGTCTGGACTTCGACCGTGTCTGCATGTCAAAAAATTTTGCTTATCATTTTTGTCGGAAATCATCTGCTTATCATCCTTAGGAAATTACCTGTTCATTATTCTTAGTCTAGACACGTTTTACTGCATTGACTGCATGAATAGTGTATAGACAAAATTCATATCTTAGCGTATCTGCTAAATCATATCGAATCGTATCTATTACTGTAAACTTTGCCTGATATTTTCCGTAAATTTCTCCGTAAATTAAGGAATTCTGGAACTATATATATCTATGCATATTATGCATTGAGAATACCATCCAACTATCATTTGCTGTCACTAAACTTTTCATACCAAAAATATTTTCGGTGATCGCATAAGATGGCCTCTACAAATCGACCAAGTTCCTCTGACTCAGAAGACAGTGTGACGGGGACACAACAACAAATCAACTACCGTGATTACTGGAGAAAATGGGGGTGGGTTCGTGACATACTCACCCTATGGAGAAGGGAAGAAGGTACTCCATATCATGAACCGAATCTACCACCTAACCTTGGAGTACTCGACCCGCTCACCGGCGAACCTGTTCGCAACACTGTTTATACCCTTTTTGCGAGAATTTTTCGTCTTGAGACTACCATTAACGGAACTAGAGAGGATATCCGATCTCTACCTCACACTGATAACCAACCAGGGTTAGTAGAAGAAGTCAACGAACTTCGTGCCCGAGTAGTAGCTTTGGAGAATATGATACAAAACTTACCAGCTTCAGCAGCATCACCGGCACCAACAGTACCACCAGTATCAATAGATGTACCATCAACAACACAAGCCTCAACATCTCATTCTGTACCTCGAGCATAATTTTCGTTCTACGTATCGTTCTACACCGATTATTTTTTTTATACATATCGTTCTGTATCATTTATCTTTGTTCTACCTGACAATTATGTAATCTCTAATGTTTTAGAGATTATGTATTCTTGTTCTAACGTAAATCAAATGAGATTAATATCATGTTAACTCATTAAATCTATGATTACATCTGAAGAAAATATATGAGTATATATATTTTCATAAGGATTGTAATTAAAATTCTTTCGTACAAACTGTTAATGATGAAAATATTTTAACGGGTAGGTAATACCCGAGGAATATTTAGATTTCACATTAATAAGTTACACTGTACATTCTTCGAATCTGATTCAACGGTCAATTACCATCCTACCTACATCTATCGATATACGAATCCGTTCACCACAGAATAACCATTTTCATTCAAATTCAATTTCATATTTAGATTTTGACCTATCAGAATCCGACAAGTGGCATAATCTAGAAAACATTGGACAAAATAAAATTTGTTAGAAACAAACAAATTAACTATGAAGAAAAATTTTGTTAAGAATTCACGCTAACTGTTCCTAGCTAACTGTTCCTAGCTAACTGGTTACATTTTATTTATCGCAAATTAATTATCGCAATTTATATTCTCGTAATTTTATTTATCGTCATTTAATTCCTGTTATTTATTTTAAGCACTTTAAATATCGAGACACGTATACAAGGTTTTGACATATCATATAGACGCATCTATATATATTATTTGGAATCACCATAGGCACTCTATATGCAGTAATGATCGAGTTCTCTATACAGAGTTGAGGTTGATTCTATAATAATATATATAGTTTGAGTTGTGATCGAGTCTGAGACATGTACACGGGTCACGATATGTATTAATTAATTCGAATATTATATATTAAACTATACATGAATTATTGAATTGCTAACTGTGGACTATCAACTGATGACTACCAACTTTGGACAATTAAAATGAATTAAAATATTGTTTATAATATATGAAACTAAATAATTCTTCAAGTTTGCCACTTGATTTCATCTTAAACCTCATTTGTATATTGAGGATTTCAATATGCGTTCAAACCTTTCATGATTCTTGAAAACACCTCAATCAGAAGGATGAATCAACCGCACTTCATCTACGGAAGAAAAGATTGATATATATAATTATACAATTGAAAACACTCGGAATCTGAGCAAACGTTTAACACGTATCTGTGCTAGCTCCTTTGGCGTTATTATTACCGAAAGTAACTTTGCAATCCCTTTCCAAATTAGCCAATTTTGTCACAGCTTCAACAAGTCAACTTCGACGTTTCATTCGAAACAACCCTATTATAACATTGATATATATGCTTGCTCTTTTATTGTTACCGGGGAACCTTTTATATTCCACCATATTACCAACAGACGTACCAGCAACCATGTTACTTCTTGATTTAAATCTCTCTGATAAATCATTATATTTATTCATTGAAACCCTATCATATACTCATCTGCATCTGATAACGAGAATTACCATACCAATTACCGGGAAATAGCAATCAGTATTTTGAATCTCGCAATGTCTCTACATTAACAGTTAAACGTATACATATAGCATTTATCTCTTGGAATTAAGATTTTCCATTCTGAAATTCTGAAAAGCACCTAGTCTGTGAATTACTACTCGGAATGTTGAAAAAGCTGAATGAAGCAACAGAAACTGTAGACAACTGTAAACGACCTTAATCATCAGAAGTTTGATGATAAAGAATAGTATGTTGGAAAAGCTCAGAAAAATTGGAACTGGAAAACGGATTGAGCTAACCACGAAGGAGACCAAGGACAAATACAAGGACCATACCCTATATTCAAAGAATCCAGGTAATTCTGGATCCGTTGAAATCTTTAGAGAAAATCTTGCTCCGAAGTCATGTTAAAATCTTGCGAAAAAAAAAATTTTCTTCATCAACCTTCGAACTTAGAAATTCCAAAATATCATCAGAAATATCTTCGATATTTCTGAGGATATTTTCATAAATATTCTTGTTCGAAAATTATCTACCTCTTCGTGTTTTCGGTATTCCATTATATTGGAAACTTCCGTAAAATCTAAGTATAAATTATGAATGAATTGTGGAGAAGTGTTGGGAATTAAAGCATGAGTTAGTATAATATAATGGCGCTTGGCCAACGTGATTATATTACAGTAATTCATGCTGAGTTTCTAATGAAATGTGATAATGGTTCACAGTAGATCATACCATTATCATGTGTCATGTTACATAACTCTTTCATTCTACTTAACTCCTGAACATATCAAGAAAATGTATTCTTGATGGTTCTATCTTCCGTGATGTTGATAAATTTGAAAAATCAAATCGTGCTATCATGTTCCTTCCTGCTTAGAACGTTATAATCATTCGAAACTCTATATCTACAAATTCTGGACCATTATTCGCTTGACTTGAAGTCGAGAAGAGAAAACAAGAGCATGGAGCTCCGAAACATAAAAAAAAAATATAAAGCCGGTCACAAACACAGAAGTTACAAACCGTGGATATTAATACGAATAGCAATATAAAGACACGGTATAATTAAGAATAGTATCACCCCAAGTTAATAGTGGAAGTAAACAGATTTTTCAGGTGGAAGATTGAAAAGAAGGATGACAGAAATGATAATTTGGAAAATATCAAGGATTAGAACTGGATTAAGCATTTTCACAATCTTTTGGACTTATGAACTAAGAAAGAAAGTATAGGAGTGGTGGAAAATAATGGGACGGAAAAAATAAATTTATAAGGAAAATATCAGGCGTAGCAATTGAGGCAGATCACCGCATTTAATTATAGAGATCTTAATTTTTTTAATCACCGAATAATCAAATCTTTTAGATTTCGAAGATTTTTTTTAAATCCCTTGAATTCCGATATTCAACCAAAATAACGTCAAAAGTTAAGACGCACCTTATTTTCCTAAATTCAAATGTGACTCCATCAAAAGCTAAATCTCTATCTCAATCTTCACTCGTACACTTCAAGTAGCCGAATCCTTTTATCTATATTAATCTATAATGATAAAACTTTAGTTATCAACTCATATTCGTCATAAAAACATTTTTATTGTTAGCCGTGACGACCACACTCAAATTTCGGGACGAAATTTCTTTAACGGGTAGGTACTGTGACGACTCGGAAATTTTCGACCAAATTTAAACTTGATCTTTATATGTTTCCGATACGATAAGCAAAGTCTATAATGTTGAGTCTGAAAAAAAAAAACTTTGGAATTATGTTTCATATATTCAGTTACCCTTTGACCACTCTCGAGGATTTACGAACAATTGTGTGTAAATGAATATGTAAATATAACTATAAGTATATATAATAATTTTAAGTAATAGAAAACAAATAAATCTTTTGAATTGAATAAGTAAAATATTATATAAAATAATAAAGTTGTGATTAAAATAAATCTATATGTAAATATGATTTCAATACATAGTTAATGTTATATATAGATTATAATATATATATATATATATAAATATTAACAATTCAATAGATGTCATCACATAATATAATATTACATATATGTTATTATATTTAATTGCAAGTTTGAAATATTATTATCAGTATTATTATCTATTATTATTAAAAAGAATTATTATTATTAATGTATTTATGTGTATTTATTATTAGTATTAATATTAATATAAACAGCGATTATATATAATGAATTAGTTTTATATCACTATCTAACTTTCTTTAAACTTTGTTTCTATCTGTATTTGCTTTTATACGAAATTACATATTCTATGATGCATATATCACGATTAAACATTACATCTTTTCCTTTTCCTGTTCGAATTCTTTGTCCATGTCACCAGTTTGTTATCAATTATTTTCAATCACAATTAAAGTACAAAAAAAAAAAAAAAAAAATCGCTACCCTCTTTCAATCAACTCCATTATTGTCCCCTATCATGCATATTACTGTATTTGTTTTACATATACACATGCAAGCTCAACTTTATATATAATATCTCCTCCTGTCGACATAAAATACTATTTTCTTTCTATTTTCATTTTCTGTATTTTAGGATCCCAACAACACTTCAAATAATTATATCACCCACTTACAATTTAATCTATGCTGCGGTACTTTTCTGTTTATATCCGAAAACAACAACCATATTTTAAATATCCACACCTCTCATCATCATTTTGTTTCGCTACTAATTTCCGTTCGCGTTCGATCAATAACCACAAACCGACACCTACTACCATACTTAAAGTTTCTACTTTTGTTCCCATGCCTAATGCAGTGGTTATGTTTTTTTTTTTTTTTTTTTATTTCTGGACGACCACACTAAAACCAATGACCCACTTGGAATATTTTATGAGGTAGTGGAGTTGATATATGCTGCACTAATTCTGTTTCCCCAACCATTTTCTTTTACGAACCAAATAATATATCTAAATAAAACTTGGGCTAGCATGTTCTAAATGGGCCTTAATGTTTGTACAACGTAGCAATCATCTGTTGTGCTTGTACATCCCCGATATTCATGATGTGATGAGATGATAACAACCGTTTTGGTTATGATAGTTATGTTCATAAAATGATGATTCACGAGTTTACAATGTATGATGATATAAGTCGATATGATGATAGGATGATTAGGTTATAATGAGATAGATGTTATGATCATGAAGATGTATGGTGATGATATACGATTACAAAGAAGATGCTGAATGATGACGATAATTGTGATGTTACGAGAAGATGATAATGCATTAAGCATGATGATGATTTAACTGTAACTGGGGCTGCTTTATTTCTGTTTCATTCGAACGTAACCACCACTTAACCCTTTAGAAAGCGTCACCTGCTACTGCACACTTTCATTTCTGTTTCCGTTATATTTACAGCTGCCAAAACAAATGAGATTCACTGCTGTTCGGTTCTTCTATTCTCCACCTGTTTTCGGTAACCAACTACTACTACACTATCTTTCTATTTCTTTGCAAAACGCAACCCATTTGAACCACCATCCGTTAAACTGTTAAATACTATTCTGCTTGCTGTAATCTGCTTGTTTCTGCTTCGATTAAGCAAACTGTAATTGCTGTTTCTCTTTAACCCAACACACCCACACATGACATGAACAATAGAGATGATGGTGATGCTTTAATAAAGATAATAATGATCATGATGATGGTTAGAAATAAGATGATGAGGTTATGATATTATGGTACATAAAATGATGATTAATATGAGGTGATACAACTTTTTCTTTGTCTAATTTAGATCGAATAAAGCTAATCATCAACATTGAATTCCTTTTATTTTAATTTGCTCCCCACTAGTAGTTAACAAATGGGACTTATTTTGATGGGACCGTAAATTAATTGGATATGACAAAGTGATCATGGATGTGGGGCACTTTAAAACTTATTGAACGAAAAATGGGTTAACAAATTGAACTTATCTTTTTAGATGGGGCCGTAAACTTAGTTGGTAATCATGGACTGAATTATACTACTAGATATATTACATACCCATTACCATTTGAAAAAAAAAAAAAAAAAAAAAAACCTTGGTGACGAGCTCGATGGATATATGTACCGAAGAGAAATGATAACGATGATGATTTAGATAGGATTAAGTTGATGATATTTATGATCAAGGATGATGATATATCTATGAAGAGATTAAATGGGTTTAGTATTAGATGAAGACAACAGACGAGTTAAAAGAATATCGAGAGTTAATAGAAAATGAGAAGCAGATCAATGGTTTGGTGAAGTATTGGGTGAACGAGAGGTCTCGGGTTCGAGCCTGAGTTGTAGCATTTTTTTTTTATGAAAAAGAAGAAGAAGAAGAAACAGTCAACAGGTGAAATAAATTTAAGTATGGTAATTATCAGAAAATACAAATTAGAGGAGTGGTTGTGGTGTTATCGGGTTAGCGGGACGTCGCAGGTACAAACCCGGACTTGGGCATTTTTTTAGAGCTACTTCTATTGAGGTAGTATTTTCATTAATATTATTATTATTATTATTATTATTATTTATTATTATTATGAACATAAGTATTATTATTTTTACAAATTATTATCATTATTATTATTATCATTATTTTTATTACTAGTATTATCATTATTATTATTTTTACAACAAATAAATATTATGTATATAAAATTATACTTATAATAACATTACATATTATAAACATATTTTTTATATAAATATTCATATATAACAAATGATGTATTTTTAATATAAGGTTAAACATATATAAATATTAATATAATTATATACACATTAGTCATTTTTAAAGATGCATACAAATTAAATATATATAATATATAATTTTAGATATAATAAATTTGTTCGATTTACAAATATATGTGTTAATGTATATAAATGATATAGGTTCGTGAATCCGAGGCCAACCCTATACTTGTGCAATGTTGTTATATGTATTTTTACCACAAAATACATTAGGTGAGTTTCATTTGCCCTTTTTACTCTTTACATTTTTGGGCTGAGAATACATGCAAATGCTTTATTAACTATTTTACAATATTTATATGCGTGAGTTTCATTACTCCCTTTTTAAATGCTTTTGCAATATATATTTTTGGGACTGAGAATGCATGCGCTGTTTTTATAAATGTTTTACGAAATGGACACAAGTGATTGAAACTACATTATATGGTTGAATGATCGAAATCGAATATGCCCCTTTTTATATAGTCTGGTAATCTAAGAATTAGGGAACAGAAACCCTAATTGACGCGAACTCTAAAGATAGATCTATCGGGCCCAACAAGCCCCATCCAAAGTACCGGATGCTTTAGTACTTCGAAATTTATATCATGTCCGAAGGAGGATCCCGGAATGATGGGGATATTCTTATATGCATATTGTTAATGTCGGTTACCAGGTGTTCAATCCATATGAATGATATTTTTGTCTCTATGCATGGGACGTATGTTTATGAGAAATGGAAGTATGAAATCTTGTTGTCTATTTAAATTATGAAATGTTTATTTATGTTAAACTAATGAACTCACCAACCTTTTGGTTGACACTTTAAAGCATGTTTATTCTCAGGTATGAAAGAAATTTTCCGCTGTGCATTTGCTCATATTACATGGAGTCGTTTATGGCATATAGAGGTCAGAAACTCGCAATGGGACCAACTGTTGAAGACTTCGTCCAGATGGATTAGGACGGGTCATTTCAATTTATAGGGATGCCCAATTGTAAATCTTTATATTAACATTAACAAACTATCATTTAGTTAAACAAATATAAAGCCCATTAATAGCCCATAGTCTAATTTCCACAAGTGTCGTTCTTTTGTCCAAACCCCAATTATGGTACAAAGCCCAATTACCCAATTTTAGTAATTAGTCCAACATCATGATTACTTCGGATTAAATAAGCATAATAATAACTTAGCTACGAGACATTAAATTAAAAAGGTTGAACATAACTTACAATGATTAAAAATAGCGTAGCGTTACACGGACAGAATTTCGACTTACACCCTTACAACATTTGCTAACATACCCTTATTATTAGGATTAAAATTAAAATTAAAATATAAATTATAAATAAATATTACGTATATAGATAGAGAGATGGATATTTTGGATTTTAAAATGATCAGAATTCAGTTGGCTTTATAGGGAATTGAGTTCAGGGGTACTCCGCGACTCGCGGCAACTTTTGCCTTCAAACTTCGCGAGTCGCGGAGTTTGAAAATACAGCTCACCCTCCTTTGGCTTCTTTCTTACCGACGATTTATAAATATATTATAATATATATATTAATTTTAAGAATTAATTATATATTATATTATATTTATGTGCATAGTTGACTCGTAATTTTTAGTCCATTGCGTCGAGCGTTGAGAGTTGACTCATGTCCCGGTTCTGGATTTTCGAACGTCCTTGCGTACAATTTAATATCTTGTACTTTGCATTTTGAATCTTGTACTCTTGTAATTTCGAGACGTTTCTTATCAATAATTGGAACCTCTTTGATTGTATTTTGTACTTTTGAGCTTTTTGGTCGTTTGCATCTTCAATTCGTCGAATCTGTCTTTTGTCTTCACCTTTTATTATTCAAACGAATATCACTTTTAAATAGAACAATTGCAACTAAAAGCTTGTCTTTCTTGAGGAATAATGCTATGAAATATATGTTCGTTTTTAGCATTATCAAATATTCCCACACTTGAGCGTTGTTTGTCCTCAAGCAATATCATCTTGAAATACTAGAATCACTTCTTTATTCTTCACACTTTGTACATCAGTGATTTCTATACGGCGGTATAAACAATGGTAGTAACGATATGGTTTACAGTCCCACATGACTATAAAAATTTAGATCCATTAAATAAATTGGATCTTTATGAAAACATTTGATCTTTTGAAAATTAAATCTAGTTTTTACCCTAGATAAGTTTTCCGGAATAACCCTTCACCGGTGTTTGCAAAATATTTTTGTGGGTTTGGTGGGTTTCAGATTTGAAAATTTTAGCTCAAAACTTGCGGTTTTGTGTCACCCACTTGCTAACCTTGTATTAGGAAAGCAACACGTCCAGTTTACTTGTCCCGTATATTACCTTTCGGTAAACTACCGTCCGGTTGTAAAGGAAAGCGTTGAACAAGCAACTGTTAAGGCAATGTCCCCTGACATGCTTTTAATTATGGTCTATAACGTGTCGAACGCAATTACTATCCTTTGTAGGAGCAATAGTAAAGCTCACCCTTATAATTTTTCGGTCTGGCACAAGGTCCTGTCCTTGACCATGCTATGCAACCACCGTTCTTACGGTTGACACCCGATTTAGTTCAGGTGACCTAATGAATTCCAGGTGAATTCCTAGGATTTTACGTTCAATGGTAATGAACGCATTGAAAATGGGTTTTTAGAAAACAAATCGGTTTGTAATTTTATCAAAATATTTTCTCGTTCAAGCTCAAGTTTAGATATCATTGAATTCCATGAGTTTGAATTCTCAATCTTTAAGGTCAATCTCTAGGATTGAGTAATATCAGGCTTAAAAGCTGATTTTTAATCTTTAAGGAGATTATCCTTTCTGGCGATCTGATTCATTAGTCTTATCCAGCTAATTTGCACGGTGCCTCCCATTGTACGAGATAAATCCTTCTCATGGTTAGGATAAATCTGACCACTTGGTGACCCTGTTTAATGCTGAGGTCCGTGGATTTCCTGCTGATTTTAGTGATGACTTTTCTAGATTTTTCGTCAACTTACAGCTGGTCTGGACGACAACTTCTTGACCTAAATCAAGAAGCGCGTTTCTTTTTCGGAAGACTTTACTTCCTTTTAATGATGGAATTGATTCATCGTGTAGATCCATCTCTTCTTTTCTTTCATCGGGTAAAGCAGTTTAGTTTAGTCCAAAGCAAAAGTATTTTCAGTTATTTGTACAAAAATATGTGACATATGTTTTGAATAGCTTGGAGAATTTTCCCACACTTGGCTTTTATTTTCCTTTTTATTTGAAAGGACCCGTTCATATACATTATAAACGATTCACAATAGTTGATTACATTGCGAGGTATTTGACCTCTATATGATACATTTTACAAACATTGCATTCGTTTTTAAAAGACAATCTTTCTTTACATCAAAAATTGACAGGCATGCATACCATTTCATAATATCCACTATCCAACTATAAATTGATTTAATAATAATCTTTGATGAACTCAATGACTCGAATGCAACGTTCTTCGAAATATGCTATGAAAGACTCCAAGTAATATCTTTAAAATGAGCAAATGCACAGCGGAAGATTTCTTTAACACCTGAGAATAAACATGCTTTAAAGTGTCAACCAAAAGGTTGGTGAGTTCATTAGTTTATCATAATCATTTATTTCCATCATTTTAATAGACCACAAGAATTTCATTTCCAGTTCTCATAAATATACGTCCCATGCATAGAGACAAAAATAATCACTCATATGGTGAACACCTGGTAACCGACATTAACTAGATACATATAAGAATATCCCCTATCATTCCGGGATCCTCCTTCGGACATGATATAAATTTCGAAGTACTAAAGCATCCGGTACTTTGGATGGGGTTTGTTAGGCCCAATAGATCTATCTTTAGGATTCGCGTCAATTAGGGTGTCTGTTCCCTAATTCTTAGATTACCAGACTTTAATAAAAAGGGGCATATTCGATTTCGATAATTCAACCATAGAATGTAGTTTCAATTACTTGTGTCTATTTCGTCAAACATTTATAAAAGCGCATGTATTCTCAGTCCCAAAAATATAAAGGGTAAAAAGGCAAATGAAACTCACGCATATAAATATTGTAAAACAGTTAATAAAGCATTTGCATGTATTCTCAGCCCAAAATGTATATAAAAAGGGAATAATGAAACTCACCATACTGTATTTCGTAGTAAAAATACATATAACGTCATTGAACAAGTGTAAGGTTGGCCTCGGATTCACGAACCTAAATTAATTATATATATTTATATGTTGGTCAATATTTGTCTAACAAATTAGGTCAAGTCATAGTGTACCACAATCCTAATGCTCGAGACTAATATGCAAAAGTCAACAAAAGTAAATTTGACTCAAAATAATTTTCAAAAATCTATACATGATTAATATATAGTTTAAATATCGTCGTTTTATATTTTTAAATATTTTTAAAAGATTTATTAGAGTAAATAATATAATTTATTTATTAATAAATAAAATTTTATATTAAATTTATATAATAAAATATACTTTTATATATATTAAGTAATAAAATTTATAGGGTTCATTTAATATCATAAAGATAATATGATAGGTATTATTAAAGTAAGTTATTACACGTAGTAAAATATGTTTGTATCACATATTTATTTGATAAAATAATATCTATAATGATAATAAGTAAAAGTTGTATTATTTTGTAATAATAATTATTATTATAAAAATATCAATATTTATAATTACTAAGATGACATTATGATAAAACGATAATTCTAATTATGATAACTTTAATATTTATGATAATTTTTAATATTATCTTTAAAATAATAATTCTATTTAAAATAATAATAATAATGATATTTTATAGTAACAATGACATTTCTATTAAAATGATAATTTTTGTTAAAATGATAATTTTAATACTAACGATACTTTTAATAATAATAGTAATGATTAAAATAATAAGAACGATAATTTTATCTAAATTAATATCTTATAATATTTTAATTTCATCATGATACTCTTACTCATTATTTCCTAATCGTTTCGTTTAATAGCTTTTAATCGTCTTTTATATCGTGTTCATAATAATGATAATAATAGTAATCAAAATATTTAGGTGTTACAATTATTTGTTTTAATTACACTAATATTAATAATGATAGTTACTATAATATTATTAACGATAATACTAATAATTATCTTAATGATAATATAGTAATAATAATAATAACAATAACAATAACCATTTTTAAATAATGATATATATATATATATTAATAATGATAATAATAATAATAATACTAATAGTAATAATAATAATAATGATAATTGGATAATAATAATAATAATACTAATTATAACTTTAACGATAATAACGATAGTAATAAAAAATAATAATTTTTAATGATAAATCCCTTTTATTGATAAAGATAATAATAAGATAAAACTAGAACGACGATAAAAACGACGATAATAATAATCATTTTTAATAAAAATATCGAAAATTCAATTGATTATAACTTCTAATCCGTTCATCGAAACCATTCGATATCTAAAGGAAAAGTTCTTAATTTTTCGCTAGCTTTCCAAGGACATGCATATCTTATACCTTATCTCAACCGCAAGTGTAACTAATTCAAGATTCAACCTAACCTGTCTAAGGGCAATATCAAAAGTACAAGCATGCATAATCCTAAATACTCGAGCACTAGTCAGGGATACACTATTAGTATGTAAAAGTTAAATTATGAGTACTCACGTAACAATATTGAGATCCAATATTGCAGGAAAGGTACGTAGATGCAACGGAAATGATAAACACTATATTGACCTCACGAGCATACCCATGAACCATACTCAATCACCTCCATAGCTATAACTCATAATTTCCTTAATCCTATCCTACTCGAAAAACAATTTCGAAATCACTCGGACAACACTCCGTCGTAATATTTTATGTATACTAATAATATCTTGAAATAATACGGAGTAAATATATATATGTAAATCGATTAAGAGAGTTTAGAGAAAAATATTTTCAAGTTTCTATGAAATAATGAAACCTATTGAATTCTATTTATAATAGATTTTTGAATTATTAAAGTGAATTATTAAAGTATGAATTATTAAAGTGAATTATTAAAGTATGAATTATTAAAGTGAATTATTAAAGTATGAATTATTAAAGTGAATTATTAAAGTATAAATTATTAAAATATGAATTATTAAAGTTAAAGTAAGTAAAAATAAAGTAAAGGTAAAGTTTAAGTATAGTAAAAGTATAAAACTATGTACGTATTATACGCGTATAAATATATATAATATTAATTTAAATCGTTATATATATTTAATAAAATAAAATATAAATATCGTTATCTTTATCATACTAGTTAAGTAATGAGTTGTCAAAAGTGGTTCTAGATATTTATAAAAGTTATATACGTTTTAATAATAAAGTTCTTTTTAAACTGAAAACGTTTTTGTACGTTTGAAACTAAATAGATCAATCGAGTCTTTATGAGATTCAATCTTCCACTATCCTTTGTCTAGTTCTCAATGATTGACAATTTGTTCTTATTTATAAATTACTTTACCATTTTCCAAATATTGTTAAAATGGAAAGATTTCTCAAATCAACGTGGGCCTTTCAACAGAGACTTGTAATCATAATTTAATATATCTGATAATTCAATCATTTGATCTTATCTTCTAATTCCATTGATAAACATTTTGAAACAGATACAATCATATAAAGTATTTAATCTAATATTTTGTTTACGTTTCAAGTTATAATATATATACACATATACATATATAATCATATTCGTTTAATGGTTCATGAATCGTTGGAGCTTGGTCGAGGTTGAATGAATGTATGAACATAGTTTAAAATTCTTGAAATTTAACTTAACAAATATTGCTTATTGTATCGGAAACATATAAAGATTAAAGTTTAAATTTGGTTGGAAATTTCCGGGTTGTCACAATACCTACCCGTTAAAGAAATTTCGTCCCGAAATTTAAGTGGAAAGGTCGTGAATGATAATAAGTATGTTTTCATGATACATACGGGCTAAAAATTAGAGTTTTATCATCAGCGAATAATTTGGATAAACAATCCATTTATATGAAGAGTACGAATGAAGCTAACATAGAAGAGTGAAATGAGTAAGTGTAGATTCATCTTATCATTTGACGTAGATATGATTGATTCCCAGATTTCAAGGTATTTGAAGAAAATCTTCTTAATAAGATTTGACTCTCCGGTAATCAAGGGAATTAGGATCCGCTTTAAATGTGATCGTCCAATTTAATTGTTCTGTCGGAGATTTTCTTATAAATTCACCTCCTTCGTTTCCTTACAACTCACACCTTCTGTTGATGCATTTTATGCAAGTCCCTAGACATCTACCCACGTCCATTGCAGGTACAACAGTTTACAGGCCACCATGATTGCTCGTTATTATACTATCCGTGTTTGTATGTGGTTACAGGAACTGCAGGAACGAGATTTAGATGTTTGACTATGTTAGACTTAGTCAGACTTACGAGTGAAGCCTCACTAGTACGGCTGACAGGCTCATACGCATGGTTGATGCTAAGCTAAGTCACAATTACAACCTAAATGAGAAGACACGAGTGAGTGATCACCCGTACGGCTGATGAAGCCAACTCGTACGTGTGATGAATGAATCGTATGGGTGAGTCAACAGCAGGGGTATATAAAGTCTTATGTTCTTCATTTTAGGTTAAGCCTCTTATTTGTTACACACACTCAGATCTAGTGAGCTCCTCCGATTCTCTCTCAGTCCAAATCACCCATGTGGTGAATAATAGCTCTAGGTGTTGATCTAATCACACTTGATTTAGTTGTGGTTTGACTAAATTAATCAAAAAAAAAACTTAACCTATTCACTAGAGGATTTGATTCACTTATTCTACCATTGTGTGAGTTAAATCTGTTGATTTCTAAGTTCCTAGTCATGTTTCATCACCTTCTATTCTTTCCCCCTCAACTCATATTTTAAAGTATTCATCAATATGCTCCATCCAGCTCTGATTCTCGATATACTTCTAACTTTCATATCGGTCATTCTTCTTTTTCATCTACCGCCGGAAGAATCTATTTACTTCTACTATACTCTTGGGTTTATAGTGTTTCTAGTTCTCCCGTGTCTTTATATTGCTATATGCATCGATATATGGTTTATAATTTCTGGTTTGTCGTTGGGCTTTATATGTTCCCTTATATTTCAAAGTCTTTGCTTCTGTCTTCTATAATCATTATCATTCACAGTTAATGCTCTCTTTTATTTGCTGCAATTTATACCCCAATTTCTATTTCGGAGTTTTGTCCTTTCGTTTCTTCTTCTTGCGATTAAGCACCGCTTGTAATGGTCCAGAATTCACAGATATGAATTTCGGAATGAACATTGTTAATGTTCTAGGAAGGAAATTGTGATGGCACGATCTTGACTTGTCAAATTACTAGAATACCTTGGAAAAGGCCGAATCATCAAGAAATATTTTCTTGATATTTTAGAGGTTAAATAGAATACAAGAGTCGTATAACATGGCACATGATGATGTTATGATCTGTGAATCATCACGTTCCATTTAGAAACTCAGCATGACTTACTGTAATATAATCACGTTGATCAAGTGTCATTATATTATACTAATTCATGCTTCAGTTCCCAACACTACTTCAAAATATTCCTATTTTAATCTTGAATGTTTCAGAATTTAGAAACTAAAATAGTTTCTTTTATGATGTAATACAGATAGCGCGAAGAGGTAAATGATTTCAAATAAGAAAAATTAAGAAAATATCTTCAGAAATATGGAGGATATTTACAATGAAAGATATGATGATATTTTAGAATATCTAAGATCAGAGGATGATGAAGAATATTATTCACAAGGGTTTAGAGTCAGGAGTAAGGTATACGTTAATGACTTCAGCAGGTACTGAATCATTTGGATCCTTTAAAGTCAGGTTCAGTCTTTGTAATTTGTCCACAGCCTCCTTCCTACTTTGCTCAATCCGTTTTCCAGTTCCAAAACTTCTATTTTTCTGCGCTTTTCCAGCACACTTCATCATTATCATCCAGCTTTTACCATTTAAAGTTGTTTATAGTTTTTGCTGCTTCATCAGCATTTTTTCCATTTTCGGAGAACCAATTCGTAGTTCGGAGTGTTTTTCAGAAACTTCACATTCAAATTAAGTCCAGAAGATAGACGTTATATATACACATATAACTGTTGGCGCAGACATGCTGCAAGATTTCAAAATACTGATTGCTAATTTCCAATGATTCGTATGGCAATTCTCATTACAAGATGCGAATGAGTAAATGATGGGGTTTCAATGAATAATTATGATGACTTTTTGGAGAGGTTAAAGTCAAAGGGTAATAAAGTTGTTGGTACATCTGCTAATAATATGGTGGAATGTAAAAGGTTCCCTGGTAACGATGGTGTATATCTCAAGGTTATAATAAGGTTAGTCTGACTGAAAAGTCGAAGTTGACTTGCTGGAGCTGTGACAAAACTGGCTACTTTGAATAGGAGTCGCAAAGTTATTTTTGCTAATAAATGCCAAAGAATCTGACGCAGATACGTTGTTTAAACTTTTACTTTGGTTTCAAGAGTTTTTCGGGTACATAGCTGTGGGTAACATGTGGTTGGATCATCATCTCGATTGCTCATCATTCGAAGTGTCTTCAGAAATTTTCGAAGGGTTTGAACACAGATTGTAATCGTTAACATACATTTGATGTTCTAACACAGTTTTGAAGTCAAAATATAGCTTGTGAAAGATGTAAGGATCTAAGAGTGATGATTTTGGTTATATCTCAAGTTAAATTTTGAGATTTCAAAATCAGAATATGTAATTAAATTTTGAATGAGTATGGCTGTTTTGATTTCTATAAAAGAATGTATATTGTTGTGAAAGTAGGGAGTATAATGGATGATTTGATGAATCAGATTCGAAGAATGTAACATATTAATTGTGAATTTATATATCTCTCGGGTATTACCTACCCGTTAAAAAAAAATTTCACAATTAATATTTTGTACAAAAGAATTTTATTACAGTCTTTATGAAAATATATATATGTATATTTTTTTCAGATGTAACATAGATTTAATGAGTTAATGTTAAATTAAACTCATTTGATTTACGGTTGAAACTAGAATTGAATAATCCCTAAAGGCTTTAAAAAGTACATAACTTTTACGCAGTATTTCTTTAATGACATTGAAATTATGAATCAATACTTCGTTATTTGTTGATGTATGGTGTTCGGTTCGTGGAATTCTTGTGAATTTCGCAAAGTACGAATGATGTTATCTGAAAAGTTTCGGGTACATTGATGATGAAAGTGTAAAATCAAATATATACTTGATTTATTATGAATTGGAATTTGTTGAATTGCGACAGAGATTGTAGTTAACGCTGGTTAAGTTGCGGCCGAAGGACATACATTATTGCATATTTGTAATATGAATTAACCGAGTAGTTAAGATTCACACACAATAGCTTAGCACTGAAAGATTTATTTCAATATATATATATATATATATATATATATATATATATATATATATATATATATATATATATAATATACATATAATTTCGTCAGAGGAAATGAGTTAATTCTTCATAACTCGTTGATACAATATAAACGTTATTGATTCGTAATGATGTCTATAGTGATTCTTGAACTGACGGAGTTTGTGATGTTATCGGTGTTGTTGATTCGGATGTTGACTGTACTGACGATGCTGGTAACGATGATGGTACTATTGATGTTGTTGGTAAAGCAAGTTTAGCTTGTTAATCACATACCATTTTTGTCAGGGTTTCTACTCTTCCTTCCATCATTTTGGTTCGCTTAACTGATTTATGGTTAGGGCTAGATTAGATAATCTCTAAGACTTTAGAGATTACATAATCGCCGCGGAATGTTTCTCCAATGAAGTTATGAATTAATACTTCATCAGTTATTGTTGTTGGTACTCCTTGGTATCTATGGTGCGTATGACGTTGATGCTCGTGGGACATATTGTGAAGTTGAGGTTTACGACGCGGTTGTGGTTGGAGGTGGTAATGGTACTGTTGGCGTTGATGATGGTGGTACTGGTTATGCTGCTGATGCTGCTGCTGGTGTTTGTAATCTCTGCACCATATTCTCCAAAGCCACTACCCGAGCGCGAAGCTCGTTGACTTCTTCTATTACACCGGGGTGATTGTCGGTTCGGACGAGCGGATAAATAAAATCTAAAATTTGATGTAATATATAATCGTGACGAGATACTCTGGAAATGAGCGAGAAAATGGTGTTTCGGACAGGTTCGCCGGTAAGTGCTTCAGGTTCTTCATCAAGAGGGCAATGTGGTGGATGGAAGGGATCACCTTATTCTTGTCTCCAATGATTGAGGAGGCTACGAACCCATCCCCAATTCATCCAGAATAGGTGATGACTGATTGGTTGATCTATTCCGGTCACACTGCTTTCGGACCTTGAATGGGATTCCATTTCGGAATCTGAGTGACTTGAACTGATGACGAATTCCATTTTGTACGATTGGATAAAGGATTTTTTTTTCGATATGAAATGATTTTGGCTAACGGATGGTATTCTAATTACATAGAATATCTATATATATAGAGAAAAAGATTTCGTAGATTACGGAGGAATTTACAGAATATGTCAGACAAAGTTTAAAGTAACAGATACGATAAGATATGATTTAGCAGATACGCTAAGATATGAATTTTGTCTATACACTACTCATGCAATTAATGTAGCAAGACGTGTTTAGACTAATAATGATAAGCAAGTAATTTCCTAAGGATGATAAGCAGATGATTTCCGACTAGAAATGATAAGCAAAACTTTTGACATGTAGACACGGTCGAAGTCCAGACTCACTAATGCATCCTAACGACTTATCAGTTAGACACACTAATGCAGACCCAGTTCGCTAAGACCACCGCTCTGATACCAACTGAAAGGACCCGTTCATATACATTATAAACGATTCACAATAGTTGATTACATTGCGAGGTATTTGACCTCTATATGATACATTTTACAAACACTGCATTCGTTTTTAAAAGACAATCTTTCTTTACATCGAAAATTGACAGGCATGCATACCATTTCATAATATCCACTATCCAACTATAAATTGATTTAATAATAATCTTTGATGAACTCAATGACTCGAATGCAACGTTCTTCGAAATATGCTATGAAAGACTCCAAGTAATATCTTTAAAATGAGCAAATGCACAGCGGAAGATTTCTTTAACACCTGAGAATAAACATGCTTTAAAGTGTCAACCAAAAGGTTGGTGAGTTCATTAGTTTATCATAATCATTTATTTCCATCATTTTAATAGACCACAAGAATTTCATTTCCAGTTCTCATAAATATACGTCCCATGCATAGAGACAAAAATAATCATTCATATGGTGAACACCTGGTAACCGACATTAACTAGATACATATAAGAATATCCCCTATCATTCCGGGATCCTCCTTCGGACATGATATAAATTTCGAAGTACTAAAGCATCCGGTACTTTGGATGGGGTTTGTTATGTAGTGACCCGAACTTTTCCATGTTTATATATATTAATTGAGATTGATATTTACATGATTAAATGTTTCCAACATGTTAAGCAATCAAACTTGTTAAGACTTGATTAATTGAAATATGTTTCATATAGACAATTGACCACCCAAGTTGACCGGTGATTCACGAACGTTAAAACTTGTAAAAACTATATGATGACATATATATGGATATATATATATAGTTAACATGATACTATGATAAGTAAACATATCATTAAGTATATTAACAATGAACTACATATGTAAAAACAAGACTACTAACTTAATGATTTTTAAACGAGACATATATGTAACGATTATCGTTGTAAAGACATTTAATGTATATATATCATATTAAGAGATATTCATACATGATAATATCATGATAATATAATAATTTAAAATCTCATTTGATATTATAAACATTGGGTTAACAACATTTAACAAGATCGTTAACCTAAAGGTTTCAAAACAACACTTACATGTAACGACTAACGATGACTTAACGACTCAGTTAAAATGTATATACATGTAGTGTTTTAATATGTATTTATACACTTTTGAAAGACTTCAATACACTTATCAAAATACTTCTACTTAACAAAAATGCTTACAATTACATCCTCGTTCAGTTTCATCAACAATTCTACTCGTATGCACCCGTATTCGTACTCGTACAATACACAGCTTTTAGATGTATGTACTATTGGTATATACACTCCAATGATCAGCTCTTAGCAGCCCATGTGAGTCACCTAACACATGTGGGAACCATCATTTGGCAACTAGCATGAAATATCTCATAAAATTACAAAAATATGAGTAATCATTCATGACTTATTTACATGAAAACAAAATAACATATCCTTTATATCTAATCCATACACCAACGACCAAAAACACCTACAAACACTTTCATTCTTCAATTTTCTTCATCTAATTGATCTCTCTCAACTTCTATCTTCAAGTTCTAAGTGTTCTTCATAAATTCCAAAAGTTCTAGTTTCATAAAATCAAGAATACTTTCAAGTTTGCTAGCTCACTTCCAATCTTGTAAGGTGATCATCCAACCTCAAGAAATCTTTGTTTCTTACAGTAGGTTATCATTCTAATACAAGGTAATAATCATATTCAAACTTTGGTTCAATTTCTATAACTATAACAATCTTATTTCAAGTGATGATCTTACTTGAACTTGTTTTCGTGTCATGATTCTGCTTCAAGAACTTCGAGCCATCCAAGGATCCATTGAAGCTAGATCCATTTTTCTCTTTTCCAGTAGGTTTATCCAAGGAAATTAAGGTAGTAATGATGTTCATAACATCATTCGATTCATACATATAAAGCTATCTTATTCGAAGGTTTAAACTTGTAATCACTAGAACATAGTTTAGTTAATTCTAAACTTGTTCGCAAACAAAAGTTAATCCTTCTAACTTGACTTTTAAAATCAACTAAATACATGTTATATATCTGTATGATATGCTAACTTAATGATTTAAAACCTGGAAACACGAAAAACACCGTAAAACCGGATTTACGCCGTCGTAGTAACACCGCGGGCTGTTTTGGGTTAGTTAATTAAAAACTATGATAAACTTTGATTTAAAAGTTGTTATTCTGAGAAAATGATTTTTATTATGAACATGAAACTATATCCAAAATTTATGGTTAAACTCAAAGTGGAAGTATGTTTTCTAAAATGGTCATCTAGACGTCGTTCTTTCGACTGAAATGACTACCTTTACAAAAATGACTTGTAACTTATTTTTCCGACTATAAACCTATACCTTTTCTGTTTAGATTCATAAAATAGAGTTCAATATGAAACCATAGCAATTTGATTCACTCAAAACGGATTTAAAATGAAGAAGTTATGGGTAAAACAAGATTGGATAATTTTTCTCATTTTAGCTACGTGAAAATTGGTAACAAATCTATTCCAACCATAACTTAATCAACTTGTATTGTATATTATGTAATCTTGAGATACCATAGACACGTATACAATGTTTCGACCTATCATGTCGACACATCTATATATATTTCGGAACAACCATAGACACTCTATATGTGAATGTTGGAGTTAGCTATACAGGGTTGAGGTTGATTCCAAAATATATATAGTTTGAGTTGTGATCAATACTGAGATACGTATACACTGGGTCGTGGATTGATTCAAGATAATATTTATCGATTTATTTCTGTACATCTAACTGTGGACAACTAGTTGTAGGTTACTAACGAGGACAGCTGACTTAATAAACTTAAAACATCAAAATATATTAAAAGTGTTGTAAATATATTTTGACCATACTTTGATATATATGTATATATTGTTATAGGTTCGTGAGTCAACCAGTGGCCAAGTCTTACTTCCCGACGAAGTAAAAATCTGTGAAAGTGAGTTATAGTCCCACTTTTAAAATCTAATATTTTTGGGATGAGAATACATGCAGGTTTTATAAATAATTTACAAAATAGACACAAGTACGTGAAACTACATTCTATGGTTGAATTATCGAAATCGAATATGCCCCTTTTTATTAAGTCTGGTAATCTAAGAATTAGGGAACAGACACCCTAATTGACGCGAATCCTAAAGATAGATCTATCGGGCCCAACAAGCCCCATCCAAAGTACCGGATGCTTTAGTACTTCGAAATTTATATCATATCCGAAGGGTGTCCCGGAATGATGGGGATATTCTTATATATGCATCTTGTTAATGTCGGTTACCAGGTGTTCACCATATGAATGATTTTTATCTCTATGTATGGGATGTGTATTGAAATATGAAATCTTGTGGTCTATTATTATGATTTGATATATATAGGTTAAACCTATAACTCACCAACATTTTTGTTGACATTTTAAGCATGTTTATTCTCAGGTGATTATTAAGAGCTTCCGCTATCGCATACTTAAATAAGGACGAGATTTGGAGTCTATGCTTGTATGATATTGTGTAAAAACTGCATTCAAGAAACTTATTTTGTTGTAACATATTTGTATTGTAAACCATTATGTAATGGTCGTGTGTAAACAGGATATTTTAGATTATCATTATTTGATAATCTACGTAAAGCTTTTTAAACCTTTATTGATGAAATAAAGGTTATGGTTTGTTTTAAAATGAATGCAGTCTTTGAAAAACGTCTCATATAGAGGTCAAAACCTCGCAACGAAATCAATTAATATGGAACGTTTTTAATCAATAAGAACGGGACATTTCAGTTGGTATCCGAGCGTTGGTCTTAGAGAACCAGAATTTTGCATTAGTGTGTCTTATCGAGTTTGTTAGGATGCATTAGTGAGTCTGGACTTCGACCGTGTTTACTTGAAAAATGATTGCTTAACAAATTTTGTTGGAAACTATATATTTAACATGTGAATATTATGTGATATATTAATCTCTTAACGCGTTTGATATTATGTGATAGATGTCTACCTCTAGAACAAGTCCCATTGACTCACCTAATAATAATGAAGAGTCAAATGTAAATTGGAATGATTCGTGGACTGATTCACAAGTTCCCGAAGAGGAACCGGAAGAAGAGTCGGAACCGGAAGAAGAATCGGAACCGGAAGAAGAATCGGAACCGGATGAAGAAATAGAACCGGTGGGGGAAATAATAAAACGGTTAAGTAAAAGAAAATCCTCAACCAACCGACCAAGGTTAATTATGGTCAATGGTGTTTTCGCCAAGGAAGCAAAATATTGGGAGGATTACCAATTCTCCGATGAATCGGATTCTGACGAGAATTCCGATGATGTTATAGAAATTACCCCAACTGAATTTAAAAAGGCAAAAGAAAATAATAAGGGAAAGGGCATAAAAATAGAGAAATCTAATTCCAACCCCGATGAACTTTATATGTATCGTCAACCCCCGAAGTCCTTAAGTTGTAACAATGACCCGGGAACCTCTAAACCACTAGGTTTTTCTAAACCAATGTGGATCACGACGGCTCGTATTAGGGGAACATCATATATCCCTAGAAACTTGACAAAACGAACCAAAACCGAAGAAGAAGAAACAAGCGAGTCGGAATAAGATAGTTGTATTCGTGTGGTGTAATATATGTAATATAGTGTGCTTATGCTTTATGATATATGTAAAAATTGCTTATATTAATAAGTATTTTTTTTTATGAATCTAACTCTTGTCTATTTTACAGTATAAAAACACAAAATGGATAGACAACCCAATATTTTAAGAGACCTACCCGGAGACATGATTGATGAAATCTTGTCTAGAGTCGGTCAGAATTCTTCGGCACAACTATTTAAGGCGAGATCAGTTTGTAAGACATTCGAAGAACGTTCCAAGAATGCCTTGGTTTATAAAAGGCTTTCGTTCGGAAGATGGGGGATATCACATTGGGAAATCCATAAGTTACGATGTGTTTACTTTGATGCATATATTGCGGGGAACCCAAATGCTATTTTACGCAATGGGTTAAGAAATTATTTTGACTCAATATATCCGAATATTGGACTTCGTGATTTAGAAAAAGCGGCTAACATGCAACATAAGGAAGCATGTTATGCTTACGGATTAGTAATGTTCGCTTCTCACCAAAGTGAGAACAAGAACATCGGGCTACAACTATTAAACAAAACGTTGCCACAAGTGACGGAGTCGGTAATTGGGGTAAGAAATGAGTTTTTAGATTATTACGGGACTGTTGGACATTACGTAACCCTCGTCCCTTTGACGACGTTACAACACGCTGTCTTATCAACGGCCATAATGGTTATGTTCCACAAGACCAAGGATGGGAAGTAGTCCTAGTAAAACCAGAATGCATGACTTGTTTCTGGACGTATGAATTACGTGTCTTTATTGCCTTTGCTGAACGACTTGTGTACTAGCTAGAATTATCTTCACAACCATCTTGTATCAAATTTATTGTGTGCTATATTTCATGCTATATGTAAAATAAGCGGTATTGTAAGTTTGTAAAATGTTGTGTAAAAGTTTGAACGCGAAATATTATTATAATCAGTTTTTCATATAGAATTGTAGTAGTTGAATTGTATATTAGCTACTAAGTATGAACTTAACGGGTAGGTACTACCCGAATTTAAACTTATAAAACGCTAATATGAAGAAAAAGCTTTTATAAATGAGTTCATATTATGCTACGAAATACTATTAACTACTCTTAATATTCTGTATGATTAACTTGTTCCATTTAACTATTTTGAAGGAAATGGCACCGACTACTCGACACACCGTGAATATGAATGAAGAGGAATTCCGTACTTTTCTAGCTTCAAACATAGCCGCAGTACAGGCTGTGCTACATACCAACAATAACCTTGGATCTAGCAGTACAGGAAATCGTGTAGGATGCACCTACAAAGAATTCACTGCCTGCAAACCTTTGGAATTTGATGGAACCGAAGGACCGATCGGATTGAAACGGTGGACCGAGAAGGTCGAATCGGTGTTTGCCATAAGTAAGTGTACTTGTAACGACCCGGATTTTTCCGATCGTTTTACACTTATAAGATTAATAATTACATAAATTAAAACTTACCAACATGATAAGCAATCTAAATTGTTGAGATTTATGATTTTGAAAAGAGTTTTACATAACGTTTAACCGTCTAGTTTGACCGATGATATCACGAACTATACAATATATGTTAATTATACGTTTGTGTATATATATGTATATATACATATTTAACATGATTTAAGGATGTTTAAATATCTCATTTTGTATTAATAACAATAAGTTATAAGTATATTTTGAAACTACTAACTTAAGCTTTCAAAACAATAACTATACGTAACGTTATTTGACATAAATACTTACGACCTATAATGTTTATACATATATCGTATATATAATGTATTTAATCACTTTTAAAGACTTAAATACATAAAACAATATAAGTATATTCACAAAAGATAGCTATATTTGAATCCTCATTCCATTTTTCACAAGATTTCTATACGTATATCTAGAGTATATGTACTCGTATCATACCTAGCTTCTATACGTATTTACTATTGGTATATACACATCAAATCACCACCAACCAGCCCTTGTTCATGCCTTATGTATAAGGTAACTACTTTTGTTATTTAGTATGACAATTTCACATGATTAAAAGATCTTTTCACAAAATTACAAATTTATACACCTTTTACACCACCATAAATACATGCATCCATTTTCAATTTTTGGAACATCATTTCTCTAGATAAACACACACACTTACTAGCCTCATGTCTCTCTAAGAACTCCAGCAAAAATCCTCTCAAGAATCACCTTAAACACCACCATAAAAAGATCAACAAAAACACTACAAAAATACAACTTTCAATTCAAGTTTATGTCTTAAGTTGCTTCCAATCTTTCATCCAATTTCATCACTCTTTTGGTTCTAGGTTTTTACTCCTCTTTTACAGCAATCTTGTCCAAGTAACTTGAGGTAGTAACTTTGTTCATAACCTTATTCGATTCATATATATATATAGCTATCTTATTGTATGGTATACAATTTTAACAACAAAAACATAGTTTGAATGATTTCAAACTTGTTTGCAAACTAAATAGATCCTTCTAACTTAACTTTTAAAATACTTCAAGACCTGTAATATAACTTAAATATATGCTAATTTAACAAGGTATAACTTGGTTTTTCAAAGAATACCTTAAAAAACTGTTTTTATGACGTCGGAGTGCAACCGGGGGCTGTTTTGGGTTGGATAATTAAAAACCATCTTGAACTTTGAATTGGAGGTTTATATTCTGGAAAAATGATATTTCTTATGAATATGTTAACACATAAAAATTTCATGATTTAATTCATAGTATAAGTATTTTTAGAAAAATGGTCATTAAATGATGTTTTTGTAACAAAAATGATTAACTTCATAAGTTTCACCAAAATTTGACCTATGACCTATGACCTATGATTTCGAATACAAACTAAGGTATTTACAGTTCATATTCTTAAAGAGGGACTCGATCCAAGGAAGTGGAAAGTTGAATCAACGAAAACGGAGTTGTAACGAAGAAATTATGACCAAAACAAAATCGGATATCCAAGACTAGTTTAGCCACGAAAATAATTTGAGAAAATTAAATAAATCACATCTTCCTAAAGTAACATGATATTTTATACATATGTACTCATAATTTAATTTTATATGGTTCAGGGTCACCCGTAAACAATACGATAAGATTAATCATAAGATCCCATGATTGTACGCAACACGTCATTTGACAACACCGGTACTTTATGTACGTAACACGTCATTTGACAACACCGGTACCATGGGTCAAGATTAATCTCGACCAATACATATACGATGGGGGTTTTATTTATTTCATTGGGGGTTTATTAAACAACTAAATATGAACCATTAAAATTGAATTACTAACATCGGACTGCTAACTACGGACTAAGGAATTATTAAAAGTATTATAAGTATTATAAGTATATATATGTGACGATTGTTTAAAAAGAAAAGGTATTGATATATTATATATGGATAGGTTCGTGATATCAATCGGAGACCAAGTTGAAATTACATATCTTCAAGACAAAAGTGAGTATATAGTCCCACTTTTAAACTCTAAATATTTCGGGATGAGAATACATGTATTTTATGTTTTACGCTATGGACACAAGTAACTGAAAAATATATTCTACGTTGAGTTGTACCACTGACATACTTCCCTGTAGCTTGGTAACTAATATTTACAGCGGTATTGTAAACGCGAATCCTGTTGATAGATCTATCGGGCCTGACAACCCCAACCGGACTGGACGACCAGTATTCAACGGTTGCACAGTACTTCGTTTCGTGACTACACCTTGGTACGGTGTAGTAAGATTTCATAATAAAGGGAATATGCGACGTGATTAAATGTTAAGTATGGTTACCAAGTGCTCAACCACTTAGAATATTTTTATTAAAATGTTTATATATGAAATCTTGTGTTCCATTGTTATAACGCTGCTAGCATCAAACCTATATATCTCACCAACTTTATGTTGACGTTTTAAAGCATGTTATTCTCAGGTATGAATTAAGTCTTCCGCTGTGCATTAGCTCATGTTAAGGATACTACTTGGGACCTTTTAAGCCATGATACAAAGACGTTGCATTCGAGTCATTGGAGTTCAATAGAGAATATAAATAAGTAAATGACAGATTAGGTCATTTGGATATTATGAAATGTTAGACGAAAATGTCAAATATTGATGTAATGATAGTTTGCCTTTTAAGAATAAATGCAACGTTTGTAAAATGTATCATATTGAGGTCAAGTACCTCGCAATGTTATCATATGTTATTGTATTCGTCCCTATGGATTGGGTCGGGTCGTCTCATGTGGTATCAGAGCGTTGGTCTTAGCGAACCAGGCCTTGCATTAGTGTGTCTAACTGGTAGTTGTTAGGATGCATTAGTGAGTCTGGACTTTGACCGTGTCTACATGTCAAAAGTTTTGCTTATCATATCTAGTCGAAAATCATCTGCTTATCATCCTTAAGAATTGCCTGCTTAGTATTCTTAAGTCTAGACACGTCTTACTGCATTTGGTGCATCGATAGTGTATAGACAAAATTCGTATCCTAGCGTATCTGTTGCTATAGACATTGCCTGACGAATTTCAAAGATTCTCCGTAATTCACGGGATTTTGAGTATTATAAATACATATGTAAATTATGTATTGAAGAATACCAAACCCAACTCCTATAATCTATTCCAAACCAAAAATTCATTTCCCCGACTGTACAAGATGAACTCCGCGTCCAGTTCGAATTCCTCCGACTCCGACAGCTACGCTGATATGGATTTCCATTCGGGCTCCGAAGGCAGCATCACTGGAATGGATCAACCAATTTCTCATCATCTATTCTGGATGAATTGGGGATGGGTTCGTAGTATACTAAATTATTGGAGACAAGAAGAAGGTGATCCCTTTCACCCACCGAATTGCCCCATTGGCGACGAACCTGAAGCACTTACCGGCGAACCTGTTCGAGAAACCATTTTCTCTCTCATTTCTCGAGTATCTCGTCACGATTATATCCTATCCCATATTTCGGATCTTGTTCATTCGCTCACTCCAACCGCCAATCATCCTGGTGTACTAGCAGAAATTAACGAACTTCGCGCTCGTGTGACGGCTTTGGAGAACACGGTGCGAAGGTTACAAACACCAGCAGCAGCACCAGCAGCATAACCAGTACCGTTAACAACATCAACCTCGCAATCTTCAGTACCAGTAGCATCATCGACGTCAACGACATCATCAGCATCAACACCAACCGTATCATTACCACCACCAACAATCACATCCGCACCACGTACCTCAACATCATCATCTGAACTTCGAATATGATCTTTGTTCTACATATCATTCTACACCGATTACCTCTTCTTTATGTATCGTTCTTCGTTCGACATGACGATTATGTAATCTCTAATATTTTGGAGATTATGTAATCTAGTAATAACGATAAATCAAATGAGTTGAATATTTTATTGACTCATTAAATTCATAGTTACCTCCGAAGAAAATATATATGCAAATATATTTTCATAAAGATTGTAATTAAAAATTTCATTCGTACAAACTGTTAATGATGAAAATATTTTAACGGGTGGGTAGTACCCAAGGAATATTTAGAATTCACATTAACAAGTTACACTGTACATTCTTCGAATCTGATTCAACGATCATTTATTATCCTACTTACAATTACCGATATACGTATCCGTTCACCCCAGATTAACCATTTCCATTTAAATTTCATATTTGGATTTTTACCTATCCGAATCCAACAAGTGGCATAATGAAGAAACATTGGCAAAATAAAAATTGTTAGAAACAGATGAATTAATTAATTGAAATTGTGATAGGATTACACGCTAACTGTTCCGGCTAACTGTTCCCAGCTAACTGATTAATATTTAATTTATCGCAATTTACATTCTTGCAATTTTAATTTCTGTACTTTACATACCGTCGGGACACATGTACAACAACACGTCGGATTAATTCTGAGACAACACGTTGTATAATGGGTCATGATATATATTTATTTATTTTACGCATTTTAAATAACGGGACACGTATACAAGGTTTCGACTTATCATATTGATCCATCTATATATATATTTCAGAACAACCATAGACACTCTATATGTGAAGGTGGGAGTTGGCTATACAGGGTCGGAGTTGATTCCAAAATATATATATACTTTGAGTTGTGATCGACACCGAGACCAGTACACGGGTCACGATACGTATTAAGTAATTCGAATATTATATATTTAGTTCATATATGAATTTATTGAACCATTGGACAATTGGACTATTGGACTGCTAACTTTGGACAATTAAAAATGAGTTAAAATGATGATTATTACATATGAAACTAAACAATCCTTCAAGTTTGCCACTTGATTCTATTTTAAACCTCATTTGTATCTTGACGATTACAATTCGCATTCACAACTTTTCATGATTCTTGAAAACATCTCGATCGAGAAGTTCAACCAGCCGCACCTCGTCTACGGAATAAAGATTTATGCATACAGTTATGCACCTAAAAATTTTTGAACTCGAAGTTATAGTTAAAACGTATCCGCATCGAATTCCTTATCATCCATTAGCAAAAACAATCACGCGATTCCTTTTCAATTAACTAATTTTGTCACAGCTCCACTTCGATATCTCAGTAAGACTACTCTTATTACAATCTCGATATATATATATACGTTGTTCTTTCGCCATCGTTACCGGAGAACCTTTTATATTCCATCATATTACCATCAGCGTTTAATCATCTAAAAATACAATTCTCCTTAAACCATCTTGGTTTGATAACCAATGACCCAGATCCGATAACTTTGAAAATACTGACGAAGCAGCATGTTGTAGAAGGTCTTAATGACCAAATGTTGATGATAAAAGAAGGAAGTGTTAGGAACGCTCGATAGAAAATTGGTACTGAAAACCGGATTGAACAAACCATGAAGGAGACTCTGAACAAGTTACAAGGACTAAACTTGTACATAAAGAATTATGACGATTCTGTAGCAAACACCTTTCTTCTGAATCTAAACCCTTACGGGTCAATCTTCATCATCATCCTTCGACATTAGAAATTCCAAGATATTATCATATCTTTCATTATAAATATCCTCAATATTTCTGAAGATATTTTCACCACTATCCTTATCTGAAATCATTTATCTCTCTGTAATATCTGCGTTACAATATAAAGGAAACTGTGTTAGTTTCTAAATCCTTCAAGTTTAAAATAGGAATGTTCTGAAGCAGTGTTGGGAACTGAAGCATGAACTAGTATAATATAATGAAACTTGATCAACTTCATTATATTACAGTAAGTCATGTTAAGTTTCTAATGGAATATGATGATTCACAGTACCGTCATCATGTGCCATGTTACACGACTTTTACATTCTATCCAATTCCGAAACATATTAAGAACAAATCATCTTGATAGTTCTATTTTCCTGGATATTCTGGTAATTTGACAAATCAAAATCGTGCCATTACCATTCCTTTCTTAGAGCATTAGCTATGTTCATTCCGAATTTTATACCTACGAATTTCGAACTATTGATCGCTTGACTCAAGGACGGGAAGAAGAAACGAAGGGACAAAGTCCCAAAATAGAAATTGGGGTATAGATTACAGCAAATAGGAGAGAGTATTAACTATGGATGACAATGATTATGGAAAACAGAAGCAGGAGCATCGAAATATAAGGAAAGATATCAAACCCAATAACCACCCAGAAACTACAAACCGTGTGTATCAATACGTATGGCGACGTAAAGACACGGGAGAATTAGAAACATTATAATTCCAAGAAAATCATAAAAGTGAATAGATTCTTCTAGCGGTAGATGAAAGAGAAGAATGAAAGATATGAAAGTTAGAAGTATAACAAAAATCAGAACGGGATGAAGCATTTTAAAGGATACCTTAAGGTATGAATTAGAGGAGGAAGAGTAAGAGATGTGAGGTATGGAAGTAAGAAAGGGAAGGAGGTGGATTTATAGTGAAATATCCGACAAAGAAATCGAAACAGATTATCGCATTAAATCAAAGGAGATCCTGTTTTCTAAATCATCGAAGAACCAAATCTTATTACATAAGATTTTCTTTAAATCCCTTAAATTCTGGAAATCAATCCTAATCTCGACATCGGTTAAAACAATTCTATATTCACTCATTTCATTCTTTTGTGATAGCTTCACTCGTGCGCTTCACATGACCGAATCGTTTTATCCATATATTCCAATAATGATAAAACTCTATTAATACCTCATATTCGTCATGAAAACATTCCTATTGTTATTTATGACAACCTCTACCAAATTTCGGGACGAAATTTCTTTAACGGGTGGGTACTGTAACGACCCGGATTTTTCCGATCGTTTTACACTTATAAGATTAATAATTACATAAATTAAAACTTACCAACATGATAAGCAATCTAAATTGTTGAGATTTATGATTTTGAAAAGAGTTTTACATAACGTTTAACCGTCTAGTTTGACCGATGATATCACGAACTATACAATATATGTTAATTATACGTTTGTGTATATATATGTATATATACATATTTAACATGATTTAAGGATGTTTAAATATCTCATTTTGTATTAATAACAATAAGTTATAAGTATATTTTGAAACTACTAACTTAAGCTTTCAAAACAATAACTATACGTAACGTTATTTGACATAAATACTTACGACCTATAATGTTTATACATATATCGTATATATAATGTATTTAATCACTTTTAAAGACTTAAATACATAAAACAATATAAGTATATTCACAAAAGATAGCTATATTTGAATCCTCATTCCATTTTTCACAAGATTTCTATACGTATATCTAGAGTATATGTACTCGTATCATACCTAGCTTCTATACGTATTTACTATTGGTATATACACATCAAATCACCACCAACCAGCCCTTGTTCATGCCTTATGTATAAGGTAACTACTTTTGTTATTTAGTATGACAATTTCACATGATTAAAAGATCTTTTCACAAAATTACAAATTTATACACCTTTTACACCACCATAAATACATGCATCCATTTTCAATTTTTGGAACATCATTTCTCTAGATAAACACACACACTTACTAGCCTCATGTCTCTCTAAGAACTCCAGCAAAAATCCTCTCAAGAATCACCTTAAACACCACCATAAAAAGATCAACAAAAACACTACAAAAATACAACTTTCAATTCAAGTTTATGTCTTAAGTTGCTTCCAATCTTTCATCCAATTTCATCACTCTTTTGGTTCTAGGTTTTTACTCCTCTTTTACAGCAATCTTGTCCAAGTAACTTGAGGTAGTAACTTTGTTCATAACCTTATTCGATTCATATATATATAGCTATCTTATTGTATGGTATACAATTTTAACAACAAAAACATAGTTTGAATGATTTCAAACTTGTTTGCAAACTAAATAGATCCTTCTAACTTAACTTTTAAAATACTTCAAGACCTGTAATATAACTTAAATATATGCTAATTTAACAAGGTATAACTTGGTTTTTCAAAGAATACCTTAAAAAACTGTTTTTATGACGTCGGAGTGCAACCGGGGGCTGTTTTGGGTTGGATAATTAAAAACCATCTTGAACTTTGAATTGGAGGTTTATATTCTGGAAAAATGATATTTCTTATGAATATGTTAACACATAAAAATTTCATGATTTAATTCATAGTATAAGTATTTTTAGAAAAATGGTCATTAAATGATGTTTTTGTAACAAAAATGATTAACTTCATAAGTTTCACCAAAGTTTGACCTATGACCTATGATTTCGAATACAAACTAAGGTATTTACAGTTCATATTCTTAAAGAGGGACTCGATCCAAGGAAGTGGAAAGTTGAATCAACGAAAACGGAGTTGTAACGAAGAAATTATGACCAAAACAAAATCGGATATCCAAGACTAGTTTAGCCACGAAAATAATTTGAGAAAATTAAATAAATCACATCTTCCTAAAGTAACATGATATTTTATACATATGTACTCATAATTTAATTTTATATGGTTCAGGGTCACCCGTAAACAATACGATAAGATTAATCATAAGATCCCATGATTGTACGCAACACGTCATTTGACAACACCGGTACTTTATGTACGCAACACGTCATTTGACAACACCGGTACCATGGGTCAAGATTAATCTCGACCAATACATATACGATGGGGGTTTTATTTATTTCATTGGGGGTTTATTAAACAACTAAATATGAACCATTAAAATTGAATTACTAACATCGGACTGCTAACTACGGACTAAGGAATTATTAAAAGTATTAAAAGTATTATAAGTATATATATGTGACGATTGTTTAAAAAGAAAAGGTATTGATATATTATATATGGATAGGTTCGTGATATCAATCGGAGACCAAGTTGAAATTACATATCTTCAAGACAAAAGTGAGTATATAGTCCCACTTTTAAACTCTAAATATTTCGGGATGAGAATACATGTATTTTATGTTTTACGCTATGGACACAAGTAACTGAAAAATATATTCTACGTTGAGTTGTACCACTGACATACTTCCCTGTAGCTTGGTAACTAATATTTACAGCGGTATTGTAAACGCGAATCCTGTTGATAGATCTATCGGGCCTGACAACCCCAACCGGACTGGACGACCAGTATTCAACGGTTGCACAGTACTTCGTTTCGTGACTACACCTTGGTACGGTGTAGTAAGATTTCATAATAAAGGGAATATGCGACGTGATTAAATGTTAAGTATGGTTACCAAGTGCTCAACCACTTAGAATATTTTTATTAAAATGTTTATATATGAAATCTTGTGTTCCATTGTTATAACGCTGCTAGCATCAAACCTATATATCTCACCAACTTTATGTTGACGTTTTAAAGCATGTTATTCTCAGGTATGAATTAAGTCTTCCGCTGTGCATTAGCTCATGTTAAGGATACTACTTGGGACCTTTTAAGCCATGATACAAAGACGTTGCATTCGAGTCATTGGAGTTCAATAGAGAATATAAATAAGTAAATGACAGATTAGGTCATTTGGATATTATGAAATGTTAGACGAAAATGTCAAATATTGATGTAATGATAGTTTGCCTTTTAAGAATAAATGCAACGTTTGTAAAATGTATCATATAGAGGTCAAGTACCTCGCAATGTTATCATATGTTATTGTATTCGTCCCTATGGATTGGGTCGGGTCGTCTCAGTACTGAAGAGGAAAAAGTAAAGTACGCTACGCATACCTTCACAGGTTCTGCGTTAACATGGTGGAATACCTATCTAGAGCAAGTGGGACAAGACGATGCGTACGCACTACCGTGGTCACCATTCAAGCACTTGATGAACGAGAAGTACCGTCCCAGAACCGAGGTCAATAAGCTCAAGACAGAACTTAGAGGGTTACGAACCCAAGGATTTGATATTACCACGTACGAAAGACGATTCACAGAATTGTGCCTATTGTGTCCGGGAGCATTCGAAGATGAGGAAGAGAAGATCGACGTGTTTGTGAAAGGATTACCGGAAAGAATCCAAGAAGATATAAGTTCACACGAGCCCGCCTCCATACAACAGGCATGTAGAATGGCTCACAAACTCGTGAACCAGATTGAAGAAAGAATTAAAGAACAGACTGCTGAAGAGGCCAATGTGAAGCAAGTCAAAAGAAAGTGGGAGGAAAACGGTGATAAGAATCACCAATACAACAACAACAGCAATTACAACAATAATCGCAACAATTATCCCAACAATCGCAACATCAATCGCAACTACAACAAACGGCCCAACAACAACAACAACAACAACAACAACAACAACAACAGCAACTACAACAATCATCCCAACAACAATAATAACCGCAACAACAACAACAATCAGAAGCAGCTATGCCAAAGGTGTGAAAAGAATCACTCGGGGTTCTGCACCAAATTTTGCAACAAGTGTAAAAGAAATGGTCATAGCGCGGCGAAGTGTGAGGTCTACGGACCAGGGGTTAGTAGAACAAAAGGAACAAATGGTGTCGGAACGAGTAATGGCGGAGCAAGTAGTGTCGGAGCAAGTTATGCCAATGTAGTTTGTTATAAATGTGGAAAACCGGGCCACATTATTAGAAATTGCCCGAACCAGGAGAACACGAATGGACAAGGCCGTGGAAGAGTTTTCAATATTAATGCGGCAGAGGCACAGGAAGACCCGGAGCTTGTTACGGGTACGTTTCTTATTGACAATAAATCTGCTTACGTTTTATTTGATTCGGGTGCGGATAGAAGCTATATGAGTAGAGATTTTTGTGATAAATTAAGTTGTCCATTGACGCCTTTGGATAGTAAATTTTTACTCGAATTAGCAAATGGTAAATTAATTTCAGCAGATAATATATGTCGGAATCGAGAAATTAAACTGGTTAGCGAAACATTTAAGATTGATTTGATACCAGTAGAGTTAGGGAGTTTTGATGTGATAATCGGTATGGACTGGTTGAAAGAAGTGAAAGCGGAGATCGTTTGTTACAAAAATGCAATTCGCATTATACGAGAAAAAGGAAAACCCTTAATGGTGTACGGAGAAAAGGGCAACACGAAGCTACATCTTATTAGTAATTTGAAGGCACAAAAACTAATAAGAAAAGGTTGCTATGCTGTTCTAGCACACGTCGAGAAAGTACAAACCGAAGAAAAGAGCATCAATGATGTTCCCGTCGCAAAAGAATTTCCTGATGTATTTCCGAAAGAATTATCGGGATTACCCCCACATCGATCCGTTGAATTTCAAATAGATCTTGTACCAGGAGCTGCACCAATAGCTCGTGCTCCTTACAGACTCGCACCCAGCGAGATGAAAGAACTACAAAGCCAATTACAAGAACTTTTAGAGCGTGGTTTCATTCGACCAAGCACATCACCGTGGGGAGCTCCTGTTTTGTTTGTCAAGAAGAAAGATGGTACATTCAGGTTGTGTATCGACTACCGAGAGTTGAACAAACTTACCATCAAGAACCGCTACCCACTACCGAGAATCGATGACTTATTTGATCAACTACAAGGCTCGTCTGTTTATTCAAAGATTGACTTACGTTCCGGGTATCATCAAATGCGGGTGAAAGAAGATGATATTCCAAAGACTGCTTTCAGAACACGTTACGGTCATTACGAGTTTATGGTCATGCCGTTTGGTTTAACTAATGCACCAGCTGTGTTCATGGACCTTATGAACCGAGTGTGTGGACCATACCTTGACAAGTTTGTCATTGTTTTCATTGATGACATACTTATTTACTCAAAGAATGACCAAGACCACGGTGAACATTTGAGAAAGGTGTTAGAAGTATTGAGGAAGGAAGAATTGTACGCTAAGTTTTCAAAGTGTGCATTTTGGTTGGAAGAAGTTCAATTCCTCGGTCACATAGTGAACAAAGAAGGTATTAAGGTGGATCCGGCAAAGATAGAAACTGTTGAAAAGTGGGAAACCCCGAAAACTCCGAAACACATACGCCAGTTTTTAGGACTAGCTGGTTACTACAGAAGGTTCATCCAAGACTTTTCCAGAATAGCAAAACCCTTGACTGCATTAACGCATAAAGGGAAGAAATTTGAATGGAATGATGAACAAGAGAAAGCGTTTCAGTTATTGAAGAAAAAGCTAACTACGGCACCTATATTGTCATTGCCTGAAGGGAATGATGATTTTGTGATTTATTGTGATGCATCAAAGCAAGGTCTCAGTTGTGTATTAATGCAACGAACGAAGGTGATTGCTTATGCGTCTAGACAATTGAAGATTCACGAACAAAATTATAAGACGCATGATTTGGAATTAGGCGCGGTTGTTTTTGCATTAAAGACTTGGAGGCACTACTTATATGGGGTCAAAAGTATTATATATACCGACCACAAAAGTCTTCAACACATATTTAATCAGAAACAACTGAATACGAGGCAGCGTAGGTGGATTGAATTATTGAATGATTACGACTTTGAGATTCATTACCACCCAGGGAAGGCAAATGTGGTAGCCGATGCCTTGAGCAGGAAGGACAGAGAACCCATTCGAGTAAAATCTATGAATATAATGATTCATAATAACATTACTACTCAAATAAAGGAGGCGCAACAAGGAGTTTTAAAAGAGGGAAATTTAAAGGATGAAATACCCAAAGGATCGGAGAAGAATCTTAATATTCGGGAAGACGGAACCCGGTATAGGGCTGAAAGGATTTGGGTACCAAAATTTGGAGATATGAGAGAAATGGTACTTAGAGAAGCTCATAAAACCAGATACTCAATACATCCTGGAACGGGGAAGATGTACAAGGATCTCAAGAAACATTTTTGGTGGCCGGGTATGAAAGCCGATGTTGCTAAATACGTAGGAGAATGTTTGACGTGTTCTAAGGTCAAAGCTGAGCATCAGAAACCATCAGGTCTACTTCAACAACCCAAAATCCCGGAATGGAATTGGGAAAACATTACCATGGATTTCATCACTAAATTGCCAAGGACTGCAAGTGGTTTTGATACTATTTGGGTAATAGTTGATCGTCTCACCAAATCAGCACACTTCCTGCCAATAAGAGAAGATGACAAGATGGAGAAGTTAGCAAGACTGTATTTGAAGGAAGTCGTCTCCAGACATGGAATACCAATCTCTATTATCTCTGATAGGGATGGCAGATTTATTTCAAGATTCTGGCAGACATTACAGCAAGCATTAGGAACTCGTCTAGACATGAGTACTGCCTATCATCCACAAACTGATGGGCAGAGCGAAAGGACGATACAAACGCTTGAAGACATGCTACGAGCATGTGTTATTGATTTCGGAAACAGTTGGGATCGACATCTACCGTTAGCAGAATTTTCCTACAACAACAGCTACCATTCAAGCATTGAGATGGCGCCGTTTGAAGCACTTTATGGTAGAAAGTGCAGGTCTCCGATTTGTTGGAGTGAAGTGGGGGATAGACAGATTACGGGTCCGGAGATTATACAAGAAACTACCGAGAAGATCATCCAAATTCAACAACGGTTGAAAACCGCCCAAAGTCGACAAAAGAGCTACGCTGACATTAAAAGAAAAGATATAGAATTTGAAATTGGAGAGATGGTCATGCTTAAAGTTGCACCTTGGAAAGGCGTTGTTCGATTTGGTAAACGAGGGAAATTAAATCCAAGGTATATTGGACCATTCAAGATTATTGATCGTGTCGGACCAGTAGCTTACCGACTAGAGTTACCTCAACAACTCGCGGCTGTACATAACACTTTCCACGTCTCGAATTTGAAGAAATGTTTTGCTAAAGAAGATCTCACTATTCCGTTAGATGAAATCCAAATCAACGAAAAACTTCAATTCATCGAAGAACCCGTCGAAATAATGGATCGTGAGGTTAAAAGACTTAAGCAAAACAAGATACCAATTGTTAAGGTTCGATGGAATGCTCGTAGAGGACCCGAGTTCACCTGGGAGCGTGAAGATCAGATGAAGAAGAAATACCCGCATCTATTTCCAGAAGATTCGTCAACACCTTCAACAGCTTAAAATTTCGGGACGAAATTTATTTAACGGGTAGGTACTGTAGTGACCCGAACTTTTCCATGTTTATATATATTAATTGAGATTGATATTTACATGATTAAATGTTTCCAACATGTTAAGCAATCAAACTTGTTAAGACTTGATTAATTGAAATATGTTTCATATAGACAATTGACCACCCAAGTTGACCGGTGATTCACGAACGTTAAAACTTGTAAAAACTATATGATGACATATATATGGATATATATATATAGTTAACATGATACTATGATAAGTAAACATATCATTAAGTATATTAACAATGAACTACATATGTAAAAACAAGACTACTAACTTAATGATTTTTAAACGAGACATATATGTAACGATTATCGTTGTAAAGACATTTAATGTATATATATCATATTAAGAGATATTCATACATGATAATATCATGATAATATAATAATTTAAAATCTCATTTGATATTATAAACATTGGGTTAACAACATTTAACAAGATCGTTAACCTAAAGGTTTCAAAACAACACTTACATGTAACGACTAACGATGACTTAACGACTCAGTTAAAATGTATATACATGTAGTGTTTTAATATGTATTTATACACTTTTGAAAGACTTCAATACACTTATCAAAATACTTCTACTTAACAAAAATGCTTACAATTACATCCTCGTTCAGTTTCATCAACAATTCTACTCGTATGCACCCGTATTCGTACTCGTACAATACACAGCTTTTAGATGTATGTACTATTGGTATATACACTCCAATGATCAGCTCTTAGCAGCCCATGTGAGTCACCTAACACATGTGGGAACCATCATTTGGCAACTAGCATGAAATATCTCATAAAATTACAAAAATATGAGTAATCATTCATGACTTATTTACATGAAAACAAAATAACATATCCTTTATATCTAATCCATACACCAACGACCAAAAAAACCTACAAACACTTTCATTCTTCAATTTTCTTCATCTAATTGATCTCTCTCAACTTCTATCTTCAAGTTCTAAGTGTTCTTCATAAATTCCAAAAGTTCTAGTTTCATAAAATCAAGAATACTTTCAAGTTTGCTAGCTCACTTCCAATCTTGTAAGGTGATCATCCAACCTCAAGAAATCTTTGTTTCTTACAGTAGGTTATCATTCTAATACAAGGTAATAATCATATTCAAACTTTGGTTCAATTTCTATAACTATAACAATCTTATTTCAAGTGATGATCTTACTTGAACTTGTTTTCGTGTCATGATTCTGCTTCAAGAACTTCGAGCCATCCAAGGATCCATTGAAGCTAGATCCATTTTTCTCTTTTCCAGTAGGTTTATCCAAGGAAATTAAGGTAGTAATGATGTTCATAACATCATTCGATTCATACATATAAAGCTATCTTATTCGAAGGTTTAAACTTGTAATCACTAGAACATAGTTTAGTTAATTCTAAACTTGTTCGCAAACAAAAGTTAATCCTTCTAACTTGACTTTTAAAATCAACTAAATACATGTTCTATATCTGTATGATATGCTAACTTAATGATTTAAAACCTGGAAACACGAAAAACACCGTAAAACCGGATTTACGCCGTCGTAGTAACACCGCGGGCTGTTTTGGGTTAGTTAATTAAAAACTATGATAAACTTTGATTTAAAAGTTGTTATTCCGAGAAAATGATTTTTATTATGAACATGAAACTATATCCAAAAATTATGGTTAAACTCAAAGTGGAAGTATGTTTTCTAAAATGGTCATCTAGACGTCGTTCTTTCGACTGAAATGACTACCTTTACAAAAACGACTTGTAACTTATTTTTCCGACTATAAACCTATACTTTTTCTGTTTAGATTCATAAAATAGAGTTCAATATGAAACTATAGCAATTTGATTCACTCAAAACGGATTTAAAATGAAGAAGTTATGGGTAAAACAAGATTGGATAATTTTTCTCATTTTAGCTACGTGAAAATTGGTAAAAAATCTATTCCAACCATAACTTAATCAACTTGTATTGTATATTATGTAATCTTGAGATACCATAGACACGTATACAATGTTTCAACCTATCATGTCGACACATCTATATATATTTCGGAACAACCATAGACACTCTATATGTGAATGTTGGAGTTAGCTATACAGGGTTGAGGTTGATTCCAAAATATATATAGTTTGAGTTGTGATCAATACTGAGATACGTATACACTGGGTCGTGGATTGATTCAAGATAATATTTATCGATTTATTTCTGTACATCTAACTGTGGACAACTAGTTGTAGGTTACTAACGAGGACAGTTGACTTAATAAACTTAAAACATCAAAATATATTAAAAGTGTTGTAAATATATTTTGAACATACTTTGATATATATGTATATATTGTTATAGGTTCGTGAATCAACCGGTGGCCAAGTCTTACTTCCCGACGAAGTAAAAATCTGTGAAAGTGAGTTATAGTCCCACTTTTAAAATCTAATATTTTTGGGATGAGAATACATGCAGGTTTTATAAATGATTTACAAAATAGACACAAGTACGTGAAACTACATTCTATGGTTGAATTATCGAAATCGAATATGCCCCTTTTTATTAAGTCTGGTAATCTAAGAATTAGGGAACAGACACCCTAATTGACGCGAATCCTAAAGATAGATCTATCGGGCCCAACAAGCCCCATCCAAAGTACCGGATGCTTTAGTACTTCGAAATTTATATCATATCCAAAGGGTGTCCCGGAATGATGGGGATATTCTTATATATGCATCTTGTTAATGTCGGTTACCAGGTGTTCACCATATGAATGATTTTTATCTCTATGTATGGGATGTGTATTGAAATATGAAATCTTGTGGTCTATTATTATGATTTGATATATATAGGTTAAACCTATAACTCACCAACATTTTTGTTGACGTTTTAAGCATGTTTATTCTCAGGTGATTATTAAGAGCTTCCGCTATCGCATACTTAAATAAGGACGAGATTTGGAGTCCATGCTTGTATGATATTGTGTAAAAACTGCATTCAAGAAACTTATTTTGTTGTAACATATTTGTATTGTAAACCATTATGTAATGGTCGTGTGTAAACAGGATATTTTAGATTATCATTATTTGATAATCTACGTAAAGCTTTTTAAACCTTTATTGATGAAATAAAGGTTATGGTTTGTTTTAAAATGAATGCAGTCTTTGAAAAACGTCTCATATAGAGGTCAAAACCTCGCAACGAAATCAATTAATATGGAACGTTTTTAATCAATAAGAACGGGACATTTCATGTTAGGCCCAATAGATCTATCTTTAGGATTCGCGTCAATTAGGGTGTCTGTTCCCTAATTCTTAGATTACCAGACTTTAATAAAAAGGGGCATATTCGATTTCGATAATTCAACCATAGAATGTAGTTTCAATTACTTGTGTCTATTTCGTCAAACATTTATAAAAGCGCATGTATTCTCAGTCCCAAAAATATAAAGGGTAAAAAGGCAAATAAAACTCACGCATATAAATATTGTAAAACAGTTAATAAAGTATTTGCATGTATTCTCAGCCCAAAATGTATATAAAAAGGGAATAATGAAACTCACCATACTGTATTTCGTAGTAAAAATACATATAACGTCATTGAACAAGTGTAAGGTTGGCCTCAGATTCACGAACCTAAATTAATTATATATATTTATATGTTGGTCAATATTTGTCTAACAAATTAGGTCAAGTCATAGTATACCACAATCCTAATGCTCGAGACTAATATGCAAAAGTCAACAAAAGTAAATTTGACTCAAAATAATTTTCAAAAATCTATACATGATTAATATATAGTTTAAATATCGTCGTTTTATATTTTTAAATATTTTTAAAAGATTTATTAGAGTAAATAATATAATTTATTTATTAATAAATAAAATTTTATATTAAATTTATATAATAAAATATACTTTTATATATATTAAGTAATAAAATTTATAGGGTTCATTTAATATCATAAAGATAATATGATAGGTATTATTAAAGTAAGTTATTACACGTAGTAAAATATGTTTGTATCACATATTTATTTGATAAAATAATATCTATAATGATAATAAGTAAAAGTTGTATTATTTTGTAATAATAATTATTATTATAAAAATATCAATATTTATAATTACTAAGATGACATTATGATAAAACGATAATTCTAATTATGATAACTTTAATATTTATGATAATTTTTAATATTATCTTTAAAATAATAATTCTATTAAAAATAATAATAATAATGATATTTTATAGTAACAATGACATTTCTATTAAAATGATAATTTTTGTTAAAATGATAATTTTAATACTAACGATACTTTTAATAATAATAGTAATGATTAAAATAATAAGAACGATAATTTTATCTAAATTAATATCTTATAATATTTTAATTTCATCATGATACTCTTACTCATTATTTCCTAATCATTTCGTTTAATAGCTTTTAATCGTCTTTTATATCGTGTTCATAATAATGATAATAATAGTAATCAAAATATTTAGGTGTTACAATTATTTGTTTTAATTACACTAATATTAATAATGATAGTTACTATAATATTATTAACGATAATACTAATAATTATCTTAATGATAATATAGTAATAATAATAATAACAATAACAATAACCATTTTTAAATAATGATATATATATATTAATAATGATAATAATAATAATAATAATACTAATAATAATAATAATGATAATTGGATAATAATAATAATAATACTAATTATAACTTTAACGATAATAACGATAGTAATAAAAAAAAACAATTTTTAATGATAAATCCCTTTTATTGATAAAGATAATAATAAGATAAAACTAGAACAACGATAAAAACGATGATAATAATAATCATTTTTAATAAAAATATCGAAAATTCAATTGATTATAACTTCTAATCCGTTCATCGAAACCATTCGATATCTAAAGGAAAAGTTCTTAATTTTTCGCTAGCTTTCCAAGGACATGCATATCTTATACCTTATCTCAACCGCAAGTGTAACTAATTCAAGATTCAACCTAACCTGTCTAAGGGCAATATCAAAAGTACAAGCATGCATAATCCTAAATACTCGAGCACTAGTCAGGGATACACTATTAGTATGTAAAAGTTAAATTATGAGTACTCACGTATCAATATTGAGATTCAATATTGCAGGAAAGGTACGTAGACGCAACGGAAATGATAAACACTATATTGACCTCACGAGCATACCCATGAACCATACTCAATCACCTCCATAGCTATAACTCATAATTTCCTTAATCCTATCCTACTCGAAAAACAATTTCGAAATCACTCGGACAACACTCCGTCGTAATATTTTATGTATACTAATAATATCTTGAAATAATACGGAGTAAATATATATATGTAAATTGATTGAGAGAGTTTAGAGAAAAATATTTTCAAGTTTCTATGAAATAATGAAACCTATTGAATTCTATTTATAATAGATTTTTGAATTATTAAAGTATGAATTATTAAAGTGAATTATTAAAGTGAATTATTAAAGTATGAATTATTAAAGTGAATTATTAAAGTATAAATTATTAAAGTATGAATTATTAAAGTGAATTATTAAAGTTAAAGTAAAGTAAAAATAAAGTAAAGGTAAAGTTTAAGTATAGTAAAAGTATAAAACTATGTACGTATTATACGCGTATAAATATATATAATATTAATTTAAATCGTTATATATATTTAATAAAATAAAATATAAATATCGTTATCTTTATCATACTAGTTAAGTAATGAGTTGTCAAAAGTGGTTCTAGATATTTATAAAAGTTATATACGTTTTAATAATAAAGTTCTTTTTAAACTGAAAACGTTTTTGTACGTTTGAAACTAAATAGATCAATCGAGTCTTTATGAGATTCAATCTTCCACTATCCTTTGTCTAGTTCTCAATGATTGACAATTTGTTCTTATTTATAAATTACTTTACCATTTTCCGAATATTGTTAAAATGGAAAGATTTCTCAAATCAACGTGGGCCTTTCAACAGAGACTTGTAATCATAATTTAATATATCTGATAATTCAATCATTTGATCTTATCTTCTAATTCCATTGATAAACATTTTGAAACAGATACAATCATATAAAGTATTTAATCTAATATTTTGTTTACGTTTCAAGTTATAATATATATACACATATACATATATAATCATATTCGTTTAATGGTTCGTGAATCGTTGGAACTTGGTCGAGGTTGAATGAATGTATGAACATAGTTTAAAATTCTTGAAATTTAACTTAACAAATATTGCTTATTGTGTCGGAAACATATAAAGATTAAAGTTTAAATTTGGTTGGAAATTTCCAGGTTGTCACATTATTGTCCTCTATTCCATTTTAAATGAATTTTAACATTTTGGTTTGTTTATCAATTTATGTCCTTTCCGAGGTAACAATAATTTCGGTGTTAAAACCTAGCTTTATCGTTCATAAATATGTATAAACATGATTTTGAGTTCATTTAATTAAAAATTTTGAAATTTTTTACTAGAATTGGGTAGTCAGTATATAAGACTAGGGCTGTTCTTTATTATCAGAGAGCACTAGATTCTAATACAACTACTACTTTACTAGTATTTCTAATGGTAACCAAGTGTATAAAGTAAAAATTTTAAAATCCGAAAGAATGTAACCCCTTCCCACACTTAAGATCTTGCAATGCCCTCATTTGCAAGAAATCAGTAACAATTTAAATTATTGAGGGTGATTTGTGTGAAAATGATTAAATTTTACCAAAGTTTCCAAAGATATTTGTGTTTGTTTGCTGAATGATAAATGGTGCACATCATTTGTTCATTCCGTCTTGTTGTTATTTCACATATATTTTGCATCTTGTCGTCAAAATTAGTTGCTTTTGCTGAACTTAATGCCAGTCTTTGAAAATGCATTGTTTTACCCTGTTGTGTGCATAAGATAAACTGCAAACATATATACATATTTTTGAAGTTTGGTATATTAACCCACATTCAAAAATTATTAAAATCTAAGAATAAAAGTTAGAAAATTATAAAAACTATTACAATATTAAATAAGTATTAAACGTATCAACATTACAAATTACAAAATAAATAAAACTAAGTAGACTAGGGATGATACTGATACCAATAGGGGTTCCATGCATAACCATAGGTGCTATAAAATGCTTCGGCTGAGTTATACGTAGGATACGGTGGTTGAATCTCTATAGACCAGGGAGGGAATATGGGCTTTGTAGTAGGAATATAGTTTCTACCTATATGTTGGCAATAAGCTATGATTTGGTTTTGATGAACTTGCCAATCTTCAAATGCTCTATGTCTAGCATTTTCGTACTCCTGTGAAGCTATAAACCTTTGCATTTCTTGCATTTCATTTCCCCCTCCTACATTACCTTGCTGTTGGTTTCTCTCAACCCATGGATGTCTACCATGGTATTGTACTGCGGCATTATTTCGCCTCTTCAAAACTTTCGCACCATGGTATACATTTAAACCTATTGTATCGCGGGGTTCTGGTTCTTCGACTAATAATCCCCCCCGACTTATATCCACACCGAGATATTCAGCAATCAAAGTAATAAATATACCACCTCCTATTATGCTATGCGGTATCATCCCCCTAACCATAGCTGATAAATAATAACCCACACAATAAGGTATACTTACAGCGCTTTGTGGGTCTCGAATACACATATGGTAAAACAAATCCTGTTCATTTACCTTTTCCTTGTTCTTACCTCTTTGTGTAATCAAATTAGCTAAAAACCTATGAATTACTCTTAATTCAGCTCTATCTATATCCAAATAAGAGTAATTTCCCCCTTTGAATCGGTGATGGCTTGTCATTTGACTCCATACACCATGTGTATCAAAATTTTCATCTATCTTTCTACCATTTAGTATCAACCCTCTACAATCGGCAGATGCTAACTCCTCAGGCGTATATATACGTAAAGCCTGAGCCATGTCTAGTAAAGACATGTGGCGCATCGAACCTCCTAACAAAAATCTAATAAAAGATCGATCGGTTAAACTAGCTACCCAATCATTTAATTCTATACTACACAACAATTCTTCACACCATACTTTATATACAGGTCTACGCATGGTGAATAAACGTACCCAGTCGTTAAAAGTAGAATTACCATACCTCTGTGCAAGTAATTCCCTAATTGGCCCGGCCAATTCTACAGCTTCTAATGGTCCCCATTCTATGACCCTAGGTACCTCAACAACTTTATAATGAAGAGTATGCAAACCCCTTTGGTATTTTGGATAATCTATCCAAAGTCTGTCAAATCTCAGGTTCGGGTGCAAATCTTCCAAGTGCATATCAGAAAATGTCATGACTGGATGAGGTATATCTTGTTTGTAGTAGTTATCCACCTCCTGTTGTTCCGCATTCTCAGCAGGAGCATTGCGAGCTTGGGATGAAGATTCACCCCTTTCAGTCTGCAAAACACATCAAACACAATTTTTGTGCATCCAAATATGCATTAGTGTCAGCAAAATCATCAATCAAAATAATTACAATGACATGATCAATTTATATCAAACTTAAGCTCATTTTCATATTTTTATCAAATCTACACTTTTTCAAATAAGCATATACGAAAATGTTCGCCAAGTTCATAAGCATTTAACTCAAATAACATGTCAAAATAATCATTACTAGCAATTAAACAAGTTTCAAATGGCATTATCTTTCAAAAATCAAGTTCATGAATTTTAGACTTGAAAAAGTCCACTTTAATTCTCAAAATCATGTTTAAGCTCAAAGTTTGGATCATTTAACTACCTAAACATGTTACACTACTTAATTTAGCAATAATTCATGACAAAAATCGGCCATAACCTGTTTATATCAAAAAGCTCCAAATTGCTCAAGAACACAAACCCTAGATTACTCAAAATTTGGAGTTTAAGGCTTCTAATCATGTTAAATAGCATCAATCTAGGTTATACAAGCATAATACATAAACAATTTAAGCATAATTACACTAAAAAGCATCAAAATCAAATTGGGGAAAAAATTGCTCAAGAACACTAATTTTCGGATTAAATGGTGTTTAGGTGTAGAAATTTACCGTTTTTCTTGAGTAATTCCTTGATAGCATCCTTCTAAACATGATTTTAGTAAAAGATTTGATGATTAACGGTGAAAAATTGTGAATTTGGGAGGTCTTTTTCGGGTTTTTTCGCAGTATTTTCGTTTTTGTGGTGTGCAACTGAGCTGTTCTTGCATTTTATTTTTTTTCTGTAATTCGGTCACTCCGCGAGTCGCGGTGTTTGACCCTTCAAACTCCGCGAGTCGCGGAGTTTGTATTTTTTATTTTTTTTAATTTTTTTTACATCTTATACTAATTAAAACAATTAAGTAATTAATTTTAAAATTTTGTTTCCCTTGTTATTTAGGACGAGGTCGTTTCGGATCGATGTCCTAGTCCGTCCTTCGACAAAATTTTAAAATTTGTCTTTTTGTAGCGATTGTTTTAAAAGCTAAGATTTTTGGGTTTTTTTTAATGTTTTTGGCATACTTTAATTCAATAAGATTAAAAATAATGATAATAAAAGTTCTCGTCCCTCCCTCGGGTAAAGCAATTTCGGTTCAACGACCTAGTCTTCAACTTACGACGAATTTTAAAAATCATATTTTTAACTTAATGAGATAAAGTAAATTTTTGTTTTTAAATTCACACAATTTAAATATAAAATTCAAAATTAATATTAAAAATTCACAACAAACTTACAATTTAAAATGCATAAAAATAAAATTCATATTTTAAAAATTAAAAATTCACACCAAACTTAATTTAAAAATTCATATTATAAATTCTCACCAAACTTATATTAATTTTTCAAATATTTACAATTTTAAATATATTGTTTTTACAAAGTTTACAATATTAATTTAAGATTTATATATTAATTTTAAAAATATGGTAAAAATAAAATTAAAAATCTTTTTGGCTTTTTATCCCACTTTAATCAATCAAATATTATCAAAAATATGCGCCCCTCTTTTCGGTAAAGTAATTTCAGTTCCAAGACCTAATTTAACTCATGACGAATTTTTGAAATATTTTGGGTTGATTGATTAAAGATATTTATACCTTAAGAATAAACGTTAAATTTCGCAGTGATGTAATAAATTTTTGAATGATATCAATAATTTCGGTCGCCAAACCTAATTTTATTCAATACCAATTTAATACTTTATAGCGAACAAATTAGCGTTTATTATCAAAAGGTTAAAAATAAAAATAATAAAAACAAATAAAAACTGTACAAACATACCTGTGAAATAGATTTCTTAGTTATATGATCTATCCCATTCATAAGATAGTCGGTTTAATTGGTTTTCCATGGCTACATAGGTGTAACCTCGAGCATTCAGTGTTTTTTCTTCTAAACATATGAACGGTCCGTCTCTGCATAAAGTAACAAATTCGGTGTTTGAATAGGTTTGATTATTTGAACATTTACCTCCATGTGACCATTTTCCGCATTTGTGACATCTTTCTAGGTGTCGTGCTCTTCTTTTCGCTGCGGATTTTAATTTTCCTTTACCAAATTGTAATTTATTATCTTCGCATCTGGATTCTTTTCTAACTCCGTCCAATCTTTCTCTGATTACTGATACTATTTCACTCGGAAGTGTGTCATTATTACGTTTAGTGATCAAAGCGTGTAGCATTAGACCATGGTTTAGTTCACAGGCAGTCTTCATTTCCTAAAAACCTAAAAAAATAAAAATTCAGAATGGGGGGAGAAGACTAGTTCTTTAGGGTCTGCTAGGGAAAGACCATTCGGGTTTCATTTTCGAGAACTACATGAAAACAGACAATCTAACTCTAACAGAAATACATATTATCCTTTAAACACTTGATTCTCCCCACACTTAGTTAGCTGTGGTGTCGAAATTGTGATTAACTTCGTTGTCGACTTCCATCGGACTATCTATGTAGTGTTTAACTCTGTGACCATTAACTTTAAATTCAATCCCATTTGAATTTATCAATTCTACTGTTCCGTATGGAAAAACTCTTTTAACTATGAATGGTCCAGACCATCTTGATTTCAATTTTCCAGGAAATAGCTTGAATCGTGAATTGAAAAGAAGAACTCTGTCTCCTTCCTTAAATTCTTTTGAACTTCTGATTCTTTTATCATGCCATTTCTTCGTTCTTTCTTTATTGATTAACGAATTTTCGTATGCTTCATGTCTTAATTCTTCTAATTCGTTTAGTTGACTTAACCGTAGACGTCCAGCTTCATGTAAATCAAGATTACATGTCTTCAAAGCCCAAAATGCTTTGTGTTCAATTTCTACTGGAAGATGACATGCTTTTCCATAAACAAGTCTAAAAGGTGTGGTTCCAATTAGAGTTTTGTAGGCTGTTCTAAAAGCCCAGAGTGCATCCTCCAATTTAATGGACCATTCCTTCGGATTTGATCCTACGGTTTTCTCTAGAATACGTTTTATAGTTCGGTTGGTATTTTCAACTTGTCCACTTGTTTGTGGATGATATGCGGTGGAGATTTTATGAGTTACTCCATATCTTTTAAGAACTTTCTCAAGTTGATTATTACAGAAATGAGTACCCCGATCACTTATTAAAGCTTTCGGTGTTCCAAACCTTGCAAAAAGACGTTTTAAAAAGTTGACTACAACTCGTGCATCGTTAGTTGGGAGAGCTTGTGCTTCCGCCCATTTAGATACATAATCAATGGCTACGAGTATATATAGATTATTATGAGATTTTGGAAATGGACCCATAAAGTCAATACCCCAAATGTCAAATACTTCACATACTTGGATGACATTTTGTGGCATTTCATCACGTTGACTTATTTTTTCGGCCCTTTGACAAGCATCACAGGATTTACAAAGAAGGTGTGCGTCTTTGTAAATTGTAGGCCAATAGAATCCAGCATCATAAACTTTTCTTGCTGTTAGTTGAGGCCCATAATGCCCTCCTGTTGGTCCTGTGTGATAATGGTTTAATATTTTACTAGCTTCATCTCCAAATACACATCGGCGTATTATTCCATCGGGACAACTTTTAAACAGATGTGGATCTTCCCAAAAATAGTGTTTTATATCACTGAAGAATTTCTTTCGTTTTTGGTACGATAAACCTTTTTCAAGGAATCCACATACTAAATAGTTTGCATAGTCTGCAAACCATGGGATTTCATTATAATCTATCTTCAATAGATATTCATCAGGAAAGTTGTCTTGTATGGCCGATTCATTTAGAACTTCTAATTCGGGATTTTCAAGACGAGAAAGATGATCAGCGGCGAGATTTTCTGCTCCTCTTTTATCTCGGATTTCAATATCAAACTCTTGTAAGAGTAAGATCCAACGGATTAATCTTGGTTTAGCATCTTGTTTTGAAAATAGGTATCTAAGAGCAGAATGGTCGGTATAAACCACCGTTTTTGCTAGAACGAGATATGATCGAAATTTGTCAAACGCAAAGACAATAGCAAGGAGTTCTTTTTCAGTAGTTGTATAGTTCGTTTGTGCTCCTTGTAACGTCTTACTAGCATAATATATAGGTTGAAATCGTTTTTTAATCCTTTGTCCTAAAACGGCTCCCATTGCAAAATCACTTGCATCGCACATCAGTTCAAATGGTAGATTCCAATTTGGTGTTATCATGATCGGCGCATTAGTGAGTTTCTCTTTAAGAATATTAAAAGATTTGATACACTCATCTAAAAAGATGAATGGAGCATCCTTTTCTAGGAGTTTATTCATAGGAGTGGCAATTTTAGAAAAATCTTTTATGAAACGTCGGTAAAAATCGGCATGCCCTAGAAAACTCCTAACTCCTCTAACATTGGTGGGATGTGGAAGTTTAGCAATTACATCTACTTTAACTCTATCCACTTCAATTTCTTCTTTTGAAATTTTATGTCCAAGAACGATGCCTTCTTTAACCATGAAATGGCATTTCTCCCAATTAAGTACTAGATTTGATTGTTCGCATCTAATAAGCATTCGTTCCAAATTAGCAAGACATGATTCAAATGTATCACCGAAGACTGAAAAGTCATCCATGAAAACTTCCATGCATTCTTCTATCATGTCGTGAAAAATCGCCATCATACACCTTTGAAAGGTTGCAGGGACGTTACAAAGTCCAAATGGCATGCGTTTGTAAGCATAAGTACCATAAGGGCACGTGAATGTGGTTTTCTCTTGATCTTCGGGTCCTATTGGAATTTGAAAATATCCGGAAAATTCATCTAGAAAACAATAGTAACTATTTTCGGCTAATCTTTCCAATATTTGATCAATGAAAGGTAAGGAAAAGTGATCTTTTCTGGTGGTGTCATTTAATTTTCTATAATCAATACATACACGCCATCTTGTTACAGTCCTAGTAGGAATAAGCTCATTTTTCTCATTTGTAATGACAGTCATGCCACCCTTCTTAGGCACGCATTGAACTGGGCTTACCCATGGACTATCAGAAATTGAATAAATTAGACCTGCATCTAGCAGTTTAATAATCTCTTTCTTAACTACAACTTGCATATTAGGATTTAGTCTTCGTTGGCGTTGCACATACGTTTTATGACCTTCTTCCATAAGGATTTTATGTGTGAAATACGAAGGACTTATTCCTTTAATATCATGAATCTTCCATGCAATGGCTGGTTTATGAGCTTTCAACATAGAAATGAGTTGTGATTTCTCATTTTCAGTAAGAGAAGACGATATTATTACAGGTAATTCAGATTCACCATGTAAATAAGCGTATTCCAAATGGTTTGGAAGTGGCTTTAACTCTAATTTCGGTGGTTCTTCTATCGATGATTTGTATCGATATCTGTCTTCTTCTTTTAGCATTTGAATTTCTTCTGTTGTTGGTTCATATCCATTAGCTATAAGTGTAGCTAACATTTCGGCTTCATCAATTAGTTCATTACCTTCTCCTAAAGAACATTCTCCTGTTCCTTGTAATTCTGGAAATTCTTCTAATAATTCTGCATGTGCATCTATAGTTTGAATATAATAACATGTATCATCTGCAGATTGTGGTTGTTGCATTGCTCTATCAACTGAAAAGGTAACACTCTCGTCCTCTATACTTAGGGTCAATTTCTTACCGAACACGTCTATCATTGCTTTAGCCGTGTTTAAGAATGGTCTTCCTAATATGAGAGGAACTTGAGAATCTTCTTCCATGTACAGAACAACAAAATCTACTGGAAATACTAAAGTACCAACCTTAACTAGCATGTTCTCCATTATTCCTCTAGGATATTTTATTGATCTATCGGCTAGTTGTATGCTTATTCTGGTTGGTTTCAATTCTCTAAGGTCTAGTTTAGCGTATAGTGAATACGGCATTAAATTTATACTGCACCTAAGTCTGCCAATGCTTCTATTGAACTAAGACTACCCAGAAAACATGGAATTGTGAAACTTCCTGGATCAGATAATTTTTCTGGTATCTTATTCAACAGCACTGCTGAACAATTAGCATTCATGGTAACAGCCGAGAGTTCTTCCATTTTCTTTCTATTTGAGATTAGATCTTTCAAGAATTTAGCATATCTAGGCATTCCTGAAATCACATCAATGAAAGGAAGATTTACATTTATCTGTTTAAACATATCCAAGAATTTGGATTGCTCGGCTTCAAGTTTCTCTTTCTTCATTTTACTCGGGTAAGGAAGTGGTGGTTGGTATGGTTTAACATAAGGTTTAGCCTTAACTGTGTTATCTTCATTAACCTTTTCAACTACCGGTTCTTTTTCCTTATCTTGATCAGGTTGTGGTTCTTGTGGAGTAGGAATAGCTTCATCAGAAGTTACAAGTATTTCAGGTGGTTTAAGTGTTGTACCACTTCTTGTGGTAATGGCTTTAGCTGTTTCATTCCGGGGGTTAGCATTTGTATCACTAGGTAGACTTCCCGGTTTTCTTTCACCTATTAACCTTGCTAGGTTACTTACTTCTTGTTCCAGATTTTGAATAGAAGCTTGTTGATTTCTAAATGCTTGAGCATTTTGTTCATTAGTTTGTTTCTGAGATGTGAAAAACTGCGTTTGAGTTTCAACTAGCTTCGTCATCATATCTTCTAAATTCGGCTTTTTATCATCGGTTTGTTGTGGTGGTTTGTTTTGAAAATTAGGTCTTTGCTGGTTGTAAGTATTATTGGATACTTGTTGATTGCTAGGACCTTGTTGGTTGTTGTATGGAATATTTCGGTTATAATTCTGGTTTTGATTGTAAATAGGTCTTGGCGGTTGATAATTATTCTGATAATTATTTCCAGGCCTTTGGTTTATGTATGAAATGTTCTCTCTTTGTTCCATTGTTAGTTCAATACTGAGACAATCTTTTGTCAAATGTGGTCCTCCACACTGCTCACAACTAATTCGTATTGAGTGAATATCTTTAGTCATCTTTTCCATTCGTCTCTCGACAGCATCTATCTTTGCGGAAATGGAATCTAAGTCATGGCTAGAATCGGCTCTAGCTGCTTTAGATGATCTAACGATATCTTTTTCTTGGTGCCACTCATGTGAGTGGGAAGCAGTGTTATCAATAATTTTGTAAGCATCAGTTTCGGTTTTCTTCATAATAGAACCACCAGCTGCTATATCTATGTCTTTCCTTGTAGTGATATCGCATCCTTGGTAGAATATTTGTACTATTTTACAGGTGTCTAAACCATGTTGCGGACATCCTCTTAATAACTTTCCAAATCTTGTCCACGCCTCATATAGAGTTTCATTCGGCTTCTGTGTGAATGTAACAATTTCTCCTTGAAGTCTTACGGCTTTAGATGCAGGAAAGAATTGTTTAAGAAATTTTTCAACTAAAAAGTCCCATGTATCAATCGCCCCTTCAGGTAACGATTCCAACCAATCTTTGGCTTCTCCCTTTAAAGTCCAGGGAAATAACATGAGATATATCTGTTCATCCTCCACTTCTCGGATTTTAAATAGTGTGCAGATCCTATTAAAGGTACGTAGATGTTCATTTGGATCTTCCTTCGGCGCACCACTAAATTGGCATTGATTAGTCACCATGTGTAGAATTTGTCCTTTGATTTCATAATCTGGCGCATTAATGTCTGGATGAGTAATTGCGTGACCTTGGCCAGTGTGTTTAGCTCTCATTCGGTCTTCCATACTTAATGGTTCTGTTACTTCCATAATTGAATTTGTTGAATCGGAATCACTAGAAGATTCTGATTTAATGGTTCGTTCCTCAACAATCTCTGTTTGAATGATTGGTGGTTCCGGAGGAAAGTTTAGTGGTTCAAGATCTATGAATCGTTCCTGAATATTCTCCGGATTCTCAATTGTGAGGTCGGGTTCAAATATGGATTATCGGAAATTTGAACTGGAGTACTTGGTCGACTGGATGACGATTCTAAAGAAAAATCAACGGCGGTAATATTTGCTAAATGTCTTGATCTAGTTACAGGTGGTGAATGTACAAAAGGTGGTGAACGTCTTGCTCGGTGCATTCACTGAATATCCTATTAGTTTTTAAAAGGAAAGAAAAATTATAATAAGTTATCCAATCAATAGACTTTTCTGATTTTGCCCACGTTTCGAATAGCCAAAAGATGCAGCAGAGGGGCAGGATTAGTTTGGTCTCAATATAATTGAGGACTGTTTGGCTCCAATAACCCGGTCCACGTACAAATCCAACTATTACTACGAACCAGAAAATTTTGATGTCTATCAATTTAACCACTTAAAATAAATTTTCATAATTTTAAGAAATTTAGATAAGAAGTAGAATAAAAATCTATGTCCTAAAACTAGAATAGCGAGAAATAAGAAAGAAAAAGAGTTCGTCGAAAAAGGTCGAAAAAGAAAAATGGTTGAAAAATAAAAGGTGACGGAAAAATAAAAGAAACTTATAACACTTAAAAACACTTGACTAACCTAACCTTATTACTACAACTAACTTAAAATTATAATCGCAAATTGAGATTACTAATTGGAATGATAATTGATACATAGGTAAAAGTAGTCTAAAAATATTAAAGCTTACAGGAAAAACTAAATCCCAAATGGTAATAACATAAAAAGAAACTAAAACTTAAAAAGGCGTCGCAAAATTCTAAAGTACCTAAATTTTAGTCTAAAGAAAAAGCACTTAAGTGATTTTTCGGCAAAGCCTAAAAATCTAGAAATAAAAATAACGATGGCAAAAACTAAGTTTAAAACTAAATATGAGCTAAAAATACAAATATTACGCTAAAACTATTAAAAAGGGACAAAATATAAAAATATACAAAAAGTTGTAAAAAGTTACAAATTTTTATAAAAATATTATTTTTATATTATTTATTTATTAAAACTATTAATTTTATATTTTATTTAAACTAATTTAACTAAATAAAACAAATAAATAAAAACTAAACTAAACAATATAATATAAATAAACTAATTAGGGTTTAAAATTAATTAAAATTAATAAAACCCGTAATTAATGCGAATTAGGGTTCCTGTATACCCGTGTCAGGTCTGCTCCGCGAGTCGCGGTATTCGATGCTTCAAACTCCGCGAGTCGCGGGGTTTCAAAATTCAACTCAGGTACAGTTTTGAAATTCGACGCGTTTTTCTTTTTTATTTTTTTTATTTTATATTTTCTGTTTTATATTTTCTGTTTTAAAATCTAAAATATTTATATAATAAAAACTTATATTTTAAAAACTAGAATAAAAATAGAACTACTTTATAATTTTATAAATAAAAATCTTAAAACTAGATTTATATATATATTTTTTTTCGGTTTTTTTTATGTTTTAAATAAAAACAAAATACTTAAATAAAACTTATATAAAAATAAAGAAACTTTATAAAACTTAAATATTTAACAAAATCTTAAAAATACTTATAAAAACGAATTTTAATAAAAGTAAACTAAAAATCTTTTTTTTTTAATTAGCGTTGCGCTTCCGGCTTTTAAGCTAAATTGTTCCCCGGCAGCGGCGCCAAAAATACTTGATGGTTAAAGCTAAGGGGTATAAAATACTATTAAATTTTACAAGAAAATACTATTAAATACGATACAATTTTACACAAGATATTTATTTATTTAGAGAATGGATATACTTAAACCTTGCTACAACACTTATAGGCAGTGTACCTAATCGTACAGTAGTGTAGTTTTTAGTAAGTCCGGTTCGTTCCACAGGGAAAATCTTTAAACAAAGCTTAACGCTATATTAGTTTACTTTTATAAAAATACAAATATATATATAAGTAATATTATTATTATAAAGGGGGGTTTTTACCGTTTAATGACCGGTTTGTCGATTTTAAAACTTTAGTCGCAGTTAAAACCAAATGTAAAATAATAAATAAATACAAGACTTAATTTAAAGCGTAAAGTAAATAACGATAATGAAATTGCGAATAATAAAAGTGCGATAAAATAAACTTGCGATAATTAAAAAGTACGATAATTAAAAGTGCAATTAAATACAATAATAAAAATGCGATAATTAGAAGTGCAATTAAATATAAAATAAAGGAAATTAAATATGAAATAAAAGAATTATGCTTATTTAAACTTCCGTAATCATGATGTTTGACGTGTTGATTTTAGTTTTATGCCCATGGGTTAATTGTCCTTTGTCCTGGATTATTTAATATGTCCGTCTGGTTTTTGTCCATAACAGTCCATCAGTCATAAATATAAAGTGCGAGTGTCCTCATCAAATTATTCTTATACCCGAAGTTAAATATTCCAACTAATTGGGGATTCGAATTGTAACAAGGTTTTAATACCCTTATTATTAGGATTAAAATTAAAATTAAAATTAAAATTAAAATATAAATTATAAATAAATATTACGTATATAGATAGAGAGATGGATATTTTGGATTTTAAAATGATCAGAATTCGGTTGGCTTTATAGGGAATTGAGTTCAGGGGTACTCCGCGACTCGCGACAACTTTTGCCTTCAAACTCCGCGAGTCGCGGAGTTTGAAAATACAGCTCACCCTCCTTTGGCTTCTTTCTTACCGACGATTTATAAATATATTATAATATATATATATTAATTTTAAGAATTAATTATATATTATATTATATTTATGTGCATAGTTGACTCGTAATTTTTAGTCCATTGCGTCGAGCGTTGAGAGTTGACTCATGTCCCAGTTCCGGATTTTCGAACGTCCTTGCGTACAATTTAATATCTTGTACTTTGCGTTTTGAATCTTGTACTCTTGTAATTTCGAGACGTTTCTTATCAATAATTGGAACCTCTTTGATTGTACTTTGTACTTTTGAGCTTTTTGGTTGTTTGCGTCTTCAATTCGTCGAATCTGTCTTTTGTCTTCACCTTTTATTATTCAAACGAATATCACTTTTAAATAGAACAATTGCAACTAAAAGCTTGTCTTTCTTGAGGAATAATGCTATGAAATATATGTTCGTTTTTAGCATTATCATCATCCAACCTAAAGAAATCTTTGTTTTTTACAGTAGGTTATCATTATAATACAAGGTAATAATCATATTCAAACTTTGGTTCAATTTCTATAACTATAACAATCTTATTTCAAGTGATGATCTTACTTGAACTTATTTTCGTGTCATGATTCTGCTTCAAGAACTTCGAGCCATCCAAGGATCCGTTGAAGCTAGATCCATTTTTCTCTTTTCCAGTAGGTTTATCCAAGGAACTTAAGGTAGTAATGATGTTCATAACATCATTTGATTCATACATATAAAGCTATCTTATTCGAAGGTTTAAACTTGTAATCACTAGAACATAGTTTAGTTAATTCTAAACTTGTTCGCAAAAAAAAGTTAATCCTTCTAACTTGACTTTTAAAATCAACTAAACACATGTTCTATATCTATATGATATGCTAACTTAATGATTTAAAACCTGGAAACACGAAAAACACCGTAAAACTGGATTTACGCCGTCGTAGTAACACCGCGGGCTGTTTTGGGTTAGTTAATTAAATCTATGATAAACTTTGATTTAAAAGTTGTTATTCTGAGAAAATGATTTTTATTATGAACATGCAACTATATCCAAAAATTATGGTTAAACTCAAAGTGGAAGCATGTTTTCTAAAATGGTCATCTAGACGTCGTTCTTTCGACTGAAATGACTACCTTTACAAAAACAACTTGTAACTTATTTTTCCGACTATAAACCTATACTTTTTCTGTTTAGATTCATAAAATAGAGTTCAATATGAAACCATAGCAATTTGATTCACTCAAAACGGATTTAAAATGAAGAAGTTATGGGTAAAACAAGATTGGGTAATTTTTCTCATTTTAGCTACGTGAAAATTGGTAACAAATCTATTCCAACCATAACTTAATCAACTTGTATTATATATTATGTAATCTTGAGATACCATAGACACGTATACAATGTTTCGACCTATCATGTCGACATATCTATATATATTTCGGAACAACCATAGACACTCTATATGTGAATGTTGGAGTTAGCTATACAGGGTTGAGGTTGATTCCAAAATATATATAGTTTGAGTTGTGATCAATACTGAGATACGTATACACTGGGTCGTCGATTGATTCAAGATAATATTTATCGATTTATTTCTGTACATCTAACTGTGGACAACTAGTTGTAGGTTACTAACGAGGACAGCTGACTTAATAAACTTAAAACATCAAAATATATTAAAAGTGTTGCAAATATATTTTGAACATACTTTGATATATATGTATATATTGTTATAGGTTTGTGAATCAACCAGTGGCCAAGTCTTACTTCCCGACGAAGTAAAAATCTGTGAAAGTGAGTTATAGTCCCACTTTTAAAATCTAATATTTTTGGGATGAGAATACATGCAGGTTTTATAAATGATTTACAAAATAGACACAAGTACGTGAAACTACATTCTATGGTTGAATTATCGAAATCGAATATGCCCCTTTTTATTAAGTCTGGTAATCTAAGAATTAGGGAACAGACACCCTAATTGATGCGAATCCTAAAGATAGATCTATTGGGCCTAACAAACCCCATCCAAAGTACCGGATGCTTTAGTACTTCGAAATTTATATCATATCCGAAGGGTGTCCCGGAATGATGGGGATATTCTTATATATGCATCTTGTTAATGTCGGTTATCAGGTGTTCACCATATGAATGATTTTTATCTCTATGCATGGGATGTGTATTGAAATATGAAATCTTGTGGTCTATTATTATGATTTGATATATATAGGTTAAACCTATAACTCACCAACATTTTTGTTGACGTTTTAAGTATGTTTATTCTCAGGTGATTATTAAGAGCTTCCGCTATCGCATACTTAAATAAGGACGAGATTTGGAGTCCATGCTTATATGATATTGTGTAAAAACTGCATTCAAGAAACTTATTTTGTTGTAACATATTTGTATTGTAAACCATTATGTAATGGTCGTGTGTAAACAGGATATTTTTGATTATCATTATTTGAAAATCTACGTAAAGCTTTTTAAACCTTTATTGATGAAATAAAGGTTATGGTTTGTTTTAAAATGAATGCAGTCTTTGAAAAACGTCTCATATAGAGGTCAAAACCTCGCAACGAAATCAATTAATATGGAACGTTTTTAATCAATAAGAACGGGACATTTCACCTAATTCCAAATCATGCGTCGTATAATTCTGCTCGTGAATCTTCAATTATCTAGACGCATAAGCAATTACTTCCGTTCGTTGCATTAATACACAACCGAGACCTTGCTTTGAGGCATCACAATATATCACAAAATCATCATTCCCTTCAGGTAATGACAATATAGGTTCTGTAGTTAACTTTTTCTTTAACAATTGAAACGCTTTTTCTTGTTCATCTTTCCATTCAAATTTCTTCCCTTTATGTGTTAATGCAGTCAAGGGTTTTGCTATTCTGGAAAAGTCTTGGATGAACCTTCTGTAGTAACCAGCCAGTCCTAAAAATTGGCGTATATGCTTCAGAGTTTTCGGGGTTTCCCACTTTTCAACGGTTTCAATCTTTGCTGGATCCACCTGAATACCTTCTTTGTTCACTATGTGACCGAGAAATTGAACTTCTTCCAACCAAAATGCACACTTTGAAAACTTAGCGTACAGTTTTCCTTCCTTAACAACTCTAGCATTTTTCTCAAATGTTCTTCATGCTCTTGGTCATTCTTTGAGTAAATAAGTATGTCATCGATGAAAACAATGACAAAATTGTCAAGGTATGGTCCACACACTCGGTTCATGAGGTCCATGAACACAACTGGTGCGTTGGTCAACCCAAACGGCATAACCATAAACTCGTAATGACCGTAACGCGTCCTAAAAGCAGTCTTTGGAATATCATCCTCCTTCACCCGCATTTGATGATACCCAGAACATAAATCAATCTTCGAATAAACCGACGAGCCTTGTGGTTGATCAAATAAGTCGTCGATTCTCGATAGTGGGTAGCGGTTCTTGATGGTAAGTTTGTTCAACTCTCGGTAGTCGATACACAACCTAAATGTACCATCATTCTTCTTAACAAACAAAACAGGAGCTCCCCATGGTGATGTACTTAGTCGAATGAAACCACGCTTTAAAAGTTCTTGTAACTGACTTTGTAATTCTTTCATTTCGCTGGGTGCGAGTCTGTATGGAGCACAAGCTATTGGTGCAGCTCCTGGTACAAGATCTATTTGAAATTTGATAGTGCTCTAAATGAACATATATTTAGTAGCAATATCCTTCCAATATGTAAAGTTTTCAATTGCAATTGTTCTATTTTCAAGTAATATTCGTTTAAATAAATAAGTGCGAAGACAAAAGGCAAAAACGAAGATTTGAAGACGCAAACGTCCAAAAAGCTCAAATGTACAAGATACAATCCAAGTGGTTCAATTTATTGATGAGAAACGTCTAAAAATGACAAGAGTACAAGTTGTGAAACGCAAAGTACAAGATATAAAATCGTACGAAAAGGCGTTCAAAATTCGGAACTGGGACCTGAGCCAACTTTCAGCACGCAACGCAACGGACCAAAAATTACAAGTCAACTATGCCAAAGAATATAATATAATATATAAATAATTATATAAAATTATATATATATATATATATATTATATTATTTAATATAACGTCGACAAACAAATGGCCAAAAGTTGGTGAGCTGGAGTGCGTCGCTTCGCGATCTCGAAGCTGGAAGGCACATTTGCTTCGCGATCTCGGAGCAGTCAGAAATCAAAATGCCTATAAAAGGCCATGCAGTCTGCCGAATCCATTACACCAAAAATATATATATTCCCTCTGTTAGGATAATATATATATATATATATATATATATATATATATATATATATATATATAATATATATATAATATAGTTTAGTTTTATATTAGATTAGTTTAGTTAATGTAACGGTTAATTACGGGTTTTGAAGTCGAAGTTATGTCCGTGTAACACTGCGCGATTAATACTCAATGTAAGTTATGTTCTCCTTTTTAAATTAATGTCTCGTAACTAAGTTATTATTATGCTTATTTAAGTCGAAGTAATCATGATGTTGGGCTAAATATTAAAGATGGGGCAATTGGGTTTTGGACCATAATTGGGGTTTGGACAAAAGATCGACACTTGTGGAAATTAGACTATGGGCTATTAATGGGCTTTATATTAAATTAACGATACCTCGTTAATTTAATATAAAGGTTATGATTTGACGTATCTATATATAACCACATACGCTTAATCGGACACGATGGGCGGGATATTTATAAGTACGAATTATTGTTCATTTGACCGAACACGGGGATGGATTAATAGTTACTGGACTCATTAAAACAGGGGTGGATTACATTCAAGGATAATTGGTGTAATTGTTAATAAAGTATTAAAACCTTGGATTACACACAGTCGATAACCTGGTGTATCCATTAAACAAAGTATTACGACCTTGTTACAGTTCGAATCCCCAATTAGTTGGAATATTTGACTTCGGGTATAAGGTTAATTTGGCGAAGACCCTCGCACTTTATAATTATGACTGATTGTCTATTATGGCAAAACCAGATGGACTTATCGAATAATTCAGGACAAAGGACAATTAACCCAGGGTAATAAATTAAAATCAAAACTTCAAACATCATGAGTACGGAAATTTGAATAAGCATAATATATTTTTTTTTTTATATTTTCTCGTACTTTTATTTATTTTGTCATTTTAATTATTGTTATTTATTTTATCGTTGGTTAAATATCGTCATTTACTTTACGCTTCGCTTAAAATATAAAATCGACAAATCGGTCATTAAACGGTAAACCCCCTTTTATATATTATTACTATATATAATATATTTTGTAAAAATATAATTGTTTAAAAATATAGTGTAAAATAAGTCGTCTCCCTGTGGAACGAACCGGACTTACTAAAAACTATACTACTCTACGATTAGGTACACTGCCTATAGTGTTGTAGCAAGGTTTAGGTATATCCCATTTGTAAATAAATAATTAAAACTTGTGTTATTTGTAACGTATTTCGTAATAAAAATATATAACTATTTCGTACCCCCACGCTACATCATCAAAATTCAACGGATCGATGTAGGGGTAATTCCGGTAATTCTTTCGGAAATACATCGGGAAATTTTTTTTGCGACGGGAACATCACTGATATTCTTTTCTTCAGGTTTAACTTCCTTGATGTGTGCTAGAATGACGTAACATCGATCAATCAATGAATGAATGAATGAATGAAGAAGAAGTAAGGGTGACAAATTGGTACTCTTGGGAAAACGATAACGTTGAAAATTTTACCCCCGAGACCAAAGTGGAGGAACCGATAAGGACCGTTAATGAAGAAGAATTTTCTTCGATCCAGCCACAACCTTCCAACCCAATATTCTCAATAGACGAGTCATCTACCGAAGATGAACTACGAGCTGTAATAGATAATGACACCTCGGATTTCACCCAATTGGGTAATAGAGGTGAAAACTTTGATCCCGAGAATAAACGAAAGAAAATGTTAGGAATTGTCCACCCTATAGTATGTATGTCGGTGTATATCGATCCATTTGACCAAGAACCAGAAAAGAGACATATACATTTACTAAAAGCTACACTTAAAAAAGAATTAAGTAGTGACGATCGGGTGAGTCTAAACTTTAAACCCATTGATATATTATACACCACCCGAGATGTAAATAACTGGCTCACTATTCTAATTCGTGGAACTTATTCTACCGACTTCACATGTCGTCAGCTAAGTGTGGGGAAGTCTAACCCCACTTAAAGTTAAATTTGGGGTTCGGGTTAGTGCATAACTCGTTAATAAACATGCATAATAAGTAAGGGTAAAAGACGCATTTTCAAATATTAGCAAACAGTTCAGAAAAGCAACCATTTTTGAAGAAAAAAAATGTGTGATAATACAAGAAGGAATGAACGATGAGGTGTACCATCTATCATCCTGCAATTCTATGGTATCTTTAACTACTTTTCTACACTAATCACCCTCATGAATTTATAATTATAGTCTGATTTCATGCAAATGAGGGCATTGCATGATCTCAAGTGTGGGGAAGGGTTATAAATTCTCTCGGGTTTATACTTGGTTTATTTTCTAAATTTTATGAAAATTTTAAAAATTTTCAACTAAATGAATTCAAAATCATGTTTATACATATTTATGAACGATGAAAACTAGGTGTTAATACCGAAATTATCGTTACCTCGAAAAGGACATAAATTGAGAAACAACTAAAACGCTTGAATTTATTTATTAAGATATAAAAAGACGCATGAAAAAAGCCAAGTGTGGGGAGAATGTACCAAGTTATTCAATTAAAAACTATCTATCACATGTTCCTGTAAAGTTATTGCAGATGCTTTTGTTTTGGACTAAATTAACTGTTTTACCCGGTTTATTGTAATACATTTGAAAGAAAAGATGGATCTACACGATGAATCAATTCCATCATTAAAAGGAAGTAAAGTCTTCCAAAAAATACATGCGCTTCTTGATTTAGGTCAGGAAGTTGTCATCCAGACTAGCTGTAGGTTGACGAAAAATCTAGAAAAGTCATCTCTAAAATCAGCAGGAAATCCACGGACCTCAGCATCAAACAGGGTCGCCATATGGTCAGACTTATCCTAACCATGAGAGGATCTGCCTCGTAAAATGGGGAGGGCGCCGTGCAAATTAGCTTGATAAGACTAATGAATCAGACCCCCAGAAAGGATAATCTCCTTAAAGATTAAAAATCAGCTTTTAAGCCTGATATTACTCAATCCTTGAGATTGACCTTAAAGATTGAGAATTACAAACTCATGGAATTCAATGATATCTAAACTCGAGCTTGAACGTGAAAATATTTTGATCAAAATTACAAACCGATTTGTTTTCTGAAAACCTATTTTCAATGCGTTCATTACCATTGAACGTAAAATCCTAGGAATTCACCTAGAATTCATTAGGTCACCTGAACCAAATTGGGTGTTAACCGTATGAACGGTGGTTGCATAGCATGGTCGGAGACAGGACCTTGTGCCAGATCGAAAAATTATAGGATGATCTTTACTATTGCTCCTACAAAGGATAGTAATAGCATCCGACACGTTTTTGGACCATAATCAAATGCATGTCATTAGACATTGCCTTAATAGTTGCTTGTTCATCGCTTTCCTTTACAACCGGACGGTTGTTTGCCGAAAGGTAATATACGGGACAAGTAAACTGGACGTGTTGTGAAATGTCCCGTTCTTATTGATTAAAAACGTTCCATATTAATTGATTTCGTTGCGAGGTTTTGACCTCTATATGAGACATTTTTCAAAGACTGCATTCATTTTTAAAACAAACCATAACCTTTATTTCATAAATAAAGGTTTAAAAAGCTTTACGTAGATTATCAAATAATGATAATCTAAAATATCCTGTTTACACACGACCATTACATAATGGTTTACAATACAAATATGTTACATCGAAATCAGTTTCTTGAATGCAGTTTTTACACAGTATCATACAAACATGGGCTCCAAATCTTGTCCTTATTTTAGTATGCAACAGCAGAAGCTCTTAGTATTCACCTGAGAATAAACATGCTTTAAACGTCAACAAAAATGTTGGTGAGTTATAGGTTTAACCTATATATATCAAATTGTAACAATAGACCACAAGATTTCATATTTCAATATACATCCCATACATAGAGATAAAAATCATTCATATGGTGAACACCTGGTAACCGACATTAACAAGATGCATATATATAAGAATATCCCCATCATTCCGGGACACCCTTCGGATATGAAATAAATTTCGAAGTACTAAAGCATCCGGTACTTTGGATGGGGTTTGTTAGGCCCAATAGATCTATCTTTAGGATTCGCGTCAATTAGGGTGTCTGTTCCCTAATTCTTAGATTACCAGACTTAATAAAAAGGGGCATATTTGATTTCGATAATTCAACCATATAATGTAGTTTCGATTACTTGTGTCTATTTCGTAAATCATTTATAAAACCTGCATGTATTCTCATCCCAAAAATATTAGATTTTAAAAGTGGGACTATAACTCACTTTCACAGATTTTTACTTCGTCGGGAAGTAAGACTTGGCCACTGGTTGATTCACGAACCTATAACAATATATACATATATATCAAAGTATGTTCAAAATATATTTACAACACTTTTAATATATTTTGATGTTTTAAGTTTATTAAGTCAGCTGTCCTCGTTAGTAACCTACAACTAGTTGTCCACAGTTAGATGTACAGAAATAAATCGATAAATATTATCTTGAATCAATCCACGACCCAGTGTATACGTATCTCAGTATTGATCACAACTCAAACTATATATATTTTAGAATCAACCTCAACCCTGTATAGCTAACTCCAACATTCACATATAGAGTGTCTATGGTTGTTCCGAAATATATATAGATGTGTCGACATGATAGGTCGAAACATTGTATACGTGTCTATGGTATCTCAAGATTACATAATATACAATACAAGTTGATTAGGTTATGGTTGGAATAGATTTGTTACCAATTTTCACGTAGCTAAAATGAGAAAAATTATCCAATCTTGTTTTACCCATAACTTCTTCATTTTAAATCCGTTTTGAGTGAATAAAATTGCTATGGTTTTATATTGAACTCTATTTTATGAATCTAAACAGGAAAAGTATAGGTTTATAGTCAGGAAAATAAGTTACAAGTCGTTTTTGTAAAGGTAGTCATTTCAGTCGAAAGAACGACGTCTAGATGACCATTTTAGAAAACATACTTCCACTTTGAGTTTAACCATAATTTTTGGATATAGTTTCATGTTCATAATAAAAATTATTTTCTCAAAATAACAACTTTTAAATCAAAGTTTATCATAGTTTTTAATTAACTAACCCAAAACAGCCCGCGGTGTTACTACGACGGCGTAAATCCGGTTTTACGGTGTTTTTCGTGTTTCCAGGTTTTAAATCATAAAGTTAGCATATCATATAGATATAGAACATGTGTTTAGTTGATTTTAAAAGTCAAGTTAGAAGGATTAACTTTTGTTTGCGAACAAGTTTAGAATTAACTAAACTATGTTCTAGTGATTACGAGTTTAAACCTTCGAATAAGATAGTTTTATATATATGAATCGAATGATGTTATGAACATCATTACTACCTCAAGTTTAGTAGGTAAACCTACTGGAAGTGACAAGAAATGATCTAGCTTCAAAGGATCTTGGATGGCTTGAAAGTTCTTGAAGTAGGATCATGACACAAAAACAAGTTCAAGTAAGATTTTTACTCGAATTAAGATAGTTTATAGTTATAGAAATTGAATCAAAGTTTGAATATTAATATTACCTTGAATAAGAAAGATAACCTACTGTATATAACAAAGGTTTCTTGATCTTAGATGATTACTTGGAATGGATTAGAAAGCTTGGAAGTAAATTAGTAAACTTTGAAGGGCTTTTTGAAGTGTTCTTCCTATGATGATTATAGCTTGATTCTTGAAGTGATTTTTGATGAAGATGATGATTAACTACAGGAAAAATACGTTTATAATAGTGTGTGTATGTTGAGAGAGAATTAGAAAGAGAATTGGAAGTGAAATGGAGTGAATGATGAGTGGTAATTGGTGAGTGGTGAGTGGGGTTAAAAGGAGTTCTAGTTAGTTGACTAGCTCATGGTAGAAGTTAAAATTGATTAGTCATACATGACATAATCAAGAGTGGAATCCCATGCTAGTTCCTATTGGTATATACCCATAGTAAGTACGTTTTGAAGCTGTGTATAATACGGGTAAGAATACGACTATAATTCTTGATGAAAGAAAAGAATGGGAAAGTAACTGTAACCATTTTCGTTAAGTATGAGTGTTTTGATATATGTCTTGAAGTCTTCCAAAAGTATTTTAATACATCTAAATACACTACATGTATATACATTTTAACTGAGTCGTTAAGTCATCGTTAGTCGTTACATGTAAGTGTTGTTTTGAAACCTTTAAGTTAACGATCTCAATTAATGTTGTTAACCCATTGTTTATTATATCTAATGAGATGTTAAATTATTATATTATCATGATATTATGATACATTAATATATCTTAATATGATATATATATACATTTAAATGTCATTACAACGATAATCGTTACATATATGTCTCGTTTCGAAATCCTTAAGTTAGTAGTCTTGTTTATATGTATATAACTTATTGTTAATATACTTATGGAGATACTTACTTATCATAATCTCATGTTAACCATATGTATATCCATATATATATATCGTCATGTCATTTTTACAAGTTTTAACGTTCGTGAATCGCCGGTCAACTTGGGTGGTCAATTGTCTATATGAAACATATTTCAATTAATCAAGTCTTAACAAGTTTGATTGCTTAACATGTTGGAAACACTTAATCATGTAAATAACAATTTCATTTAATATATATATAAACATGGAAAAGTTCAGGTCACTACAGGTTGCTTTCCTAATACAAGGTTAGCAAGTGGGTAACACAAAACCGCAAGTGTTGAGCTAAAATTTTCAAATCTGAAACCCACAAAACCCACCAAAATATTTTGCAACACCGGTGAAGGGTTATTCCGGAAAACTTATCTAGGGCAAAAGCTAGAATGAAATTTTCAAAAGATCAAATGTTTTCATAAAGATCCAATTTCCTAAAGGATCTAAATTTTCATAGTCATGTGGGACTGTAAACCACATTGTTACTATCATTGTTTATACCACCGTATCAAAATCACTGATGTATAAAGTGTGAGAATAAAAAAGTGATTCGAGTGAAGTGTGATTTAATTTCAAGTTATGTATTGCTTGAGGACAAGCAACATTCAAGTGTGGGGATATTTGATAGTGCTCTAAATGAACATATATTTAGTAGCAATATCCTTCCAATATGTAAAGTTTTCAGTTGCAATTGTTCTATTTTCAAGTAATATTCGTTTAAATAAATAAGTGCGAAGACAAAAGGCAAAAACGAAGATTTGAAGACGCAAACATCTAAAAAGCTCAAATATACAAGATACAATCCAAGTGGTTCAATTTATTGATGAGAAACGTCTAAAAATGACAAGAGTACAAGTTGTGAAACGCAAAGTACAAGATATAAAATCGTACGAAAAGGCGTTCGAAAATCCGGAACCGGGACCTGAGCCAACTTTCAGCACGCAACGCAACGGACCAAAAATTACAAGTCAACTATGCACAAGAATATAATATAATATATAAATAATTATATAAAATTATATATATATTATATTATATAATATAACGCCGACAAACAAATGGCCAAAATTTGGTGAGCTGGAGTGCGTCGCTTCGCGATCTCGGAGCTGGAAGGCACATTTGCTTCGCGATCTCTGAGCAGTCAGAAATCAAAATGCCTATAAAAGGCCATGCAGTCTGCCGAATCCATTACACCAAAAATATATATATTCTCTCTGTTAGGATAATATATATATATATATATATATATATATATATATATATATATATATATATATATATATAATATAGTTTAGTTTTATATTAGATTAGTTTAGTTAATGTAACAGTTAATTATGGGTTTTGAAGTCAAAGTTATGTTCGTGTAACACTGCGCGATTAATACTCAATGTAAGTTATGTTCTCCTTTTTAAATTAATGTCTCGTAACTAAGTTATTATTATGCTTATTTAAGTCGAAGTAATCATGATGTTGGGCTAAATATTAAAGATGGGGTAATTGGGTTTTGGACCATAATTGGGGTTTGGACAAAAGATCGACACTTGTGGAAATTAGACTATGGGCTATTAATGGGCTTTATATTAAATTAACGATACCTCGTTAATTTAATATAAAGGTTATGATTTGACGTATCTATATATAACCACATACGCTTAATCGGACACGATGGGCGGGATATTTATAAGTACGAATTATTGTTCATTTGACCGGACACGGGGATGGATTAATAGTTACTGGACTCATTAAAACAGGGGTGGATTACATTCAAGGATAATTGGTGTAATTGTTAACAAAGTATTAGAACCTTGGATTACACACAGTCGATAACCTGGTGTATTCATTAAACAAAGTATTACGACCTTGTTACAGTTCGATTCCCCAATTAGTTGGAATATTTGACTTCGGGTATAAGGTTAATTTGGCGAAGACCCTCGCACTTTATAATTATGACCGATGGACTATTATGGCAAAACCAGATGGACTTATCGAATAATCCAGGACAAAGGACAATTAACCCAGGGTAATAAATTAAAATCAAAACGTCAAATATCATGAGTACGGAAATTTGAATAAGCATAATATATTTTTTTTATATTTTCTCGTACTTTTATTTATTTTGTCATTTTAATTATTGTTATTTATTTTATCGTTGGTTAAATATCGTCATTTACTTTACGCTTAGCTTAAAATATAAAATCGATAAACCGGTCATTAAACGGTAAACCCCCTTTTATATATTATTACTATATATAATATATTTTGTACAAATATAATTGTTTAAAAATATAGTGTAAAATAAGTCGTCTCCCTGTGGAACGAACCGGACTTACTAAAAACTATACTACTCTACGATTAGGTACACTGCCTATAGTGTTGTAGCAAGGTTTAGGTATATCCCATTTGTAAATAAATAATTAAAACTTGTGTTATTTGTAACGTATTTCGTAATAAAAATATATAACTATTTCGTACCCCCACGCTACATCATCAAAATTCAACGGATCGATGTGGGGGTAATTCCGGTAATTCTTTCGGAAATACATCGGGAAATTTTTTTTGCGACGGGAACATCACTGATGTTCTTTTCTTCAGGTTTAACTTCCTTGATGTGTGCTAGAATGACGTAACAACATTTTTTTATTAGTTTTTGCGCCTTCAAACTACTAATAAGATTTAATTTCGCATTGTTCTTTTCTCCGTACACCATTAAAGGTTTTCCCTTTTCACGCATAATGCGAATCGCATTTTTGTAACAAACGACCTCTGCTCTCACCTTTTTCAACCAGTCCATGCCAATTATTACATCAAAACACTCTAACTCGACTGGTATTAAATCAATTTTAAACGTTTTATCTCCCAGTTTAATTTCTCTATCCCGACATATATTATCTGCTGAAATTAATTTACCGTTTGCTAATTCGAGTAAAAATTTACTATCCAAAGGCGTCAATGGGCAACTTAATTTAGCACAAAAATCTCTACTCATATAGCTTCTATCCGCACCCGAATCAAATAAAACATAAGCAGATGTATTGTCAATAAGAAACGTACCCGTAACAAGCTCCGGGTCTTCCTGCGCTTCTGCCGCATTAATATTGAAAACTCTTCCGCGGCCTTGCCCATTAGTATTCCCTTAGTTTGGGTAATTTCTAATAATGTGGCCCAGTTTTCCACATTTATAACAAACTACGTCGGCATTATTTGTTCCGACCTTATTTGTTTCTTTATTTTTGTTATTCTTTGGTCCGTAAATCTCACATTTTGTCGCACCATGACCACTTCTCTTACACTTGGTGCAAACTGTTGTGCAAAACACATTCGGATAGTACTCTGCACACCTGAAGCATGGTTGTTTCTGTTGTTTGTTGTTATTGAGGTTGTTGTTGGGATTGTTATTGTTGTTGAAACGGTTGTTGTAGTAGTTGTTGTTGTTGTTGGGACATTTGTGGTAGTTATTGTTAGGATTGCGGTTATTGTTGCGGTTGTGGTTGTAATTGTTATTGTTATTGTACTGGTAACTCTTGTCACCGTTTTCCTCCCACTTCCTCTTGAGTTATTTCGTGTTGGCTTCTTCGGCTGCCTGTTCTTTAATTCTCCCCTCAATCTGATTTATGAGTTTATGAGCCATTTGACTTGCCTTCTGTATGGAAGCGGGCTCATGTGAACTCACATCTTCTTGAATCCTTACTGGTAACCCTTTTACAAACGCGTCGATCTTCTCTTCTTCATCTTCGAATGCTCCGGGACACAATAGGCACAACTCTGTGAATCGTCGTTCATATGTGGTAATGTCGAATCCTTGTGTTTGTAACTCTCTAAGTTCTACCTTGAGCTTATTGCCTTCATTTCTAGGACGGTACTGCTCGTTCATCAATTGCTTGAATGCCGATCAATTGCTTGAATGCCGACCACGATAGTGCGTAAGCAGCATTTTGTCCTACCTGTTCAAGATAGGTGTTCCACCACGTTAACGCAGTACATGTGAAGGTATGCGTAGCGTACTTAACTTTGTCCTCTTCAGTACACTTACTTATGGCAAACACCGATTCGACCTTCTCGGTCCACCGTTTCAATCCAATTGGTCCTTCGGTTCCATCAAATTCTAAAGGTTTGCAGGCAGTGAATTCTTTGTAGGAGCATCCTACACGATTTCTTGTGGAATTAGTTCCACTACTAGATCCAGAGTTATTGTTATTTTGCATCGCAGCCTGTACTGCGGCTATGTTTGCTGCAAGGAAAACATGAAAGTCTTCCTCGCTCATGTTCAAATTCTGACGAGTCACCGGTGCCATTTCCTTCAAAAATAGCCCAAAAGAATTGAGTTAATCATTTAGAATTTAAGAGTAGTCAATAGTATTTCGTAGCATAATATGAACTTATTTATAAAAGCTTTTTCTTCATATTAGCATTTTATAGTTTTAATTCGGGTAGTACCTACCCGTTAAGTTCATACTTAGTAGCTATTATACAATTCAACTACTACGATTCTATATGAAAAACTTATTACAATAATATTTCGCGTTCAAACTTTATACTATATTTTACAAACATACAATACCACTATTATACATATAGGATGAAATATAGCACATAATAAATTGCTACACGACAGCTATAAAGGTAATTCTAATTAATACGCAAGTTATTCAGCAAAGGCAATAATGACACGTAATTCATAAGTCCAGAAACATGTCATGCATTCTGGTTTTACTAAAACGACTTCCCATCCTCGATCTTGTGGAAAGTAACCGTTATGACCATGGGCTAGGCAGCATGTTGTAATGTCATCAAAAGGACGAGGGTTTCGTAATGCCCAACAGCCTCGTAGCAATCTAAAAACCTTGTTTCTTACCCCAACTACTGAGTTCGTCACTTGTAGGAATGTTTCATTTAATAGTTGTAATCCGATGTTCTTTTTCTCACTTAGGTGAGAAGCGAACATCACTAACCCGTAAGCATAACATGCTTCTTTATGTTGCATGTTAGAAGCTCTTTCTAATTCACAAAATCCTACGTTGGGATATGTTGAGTCAAAATAGGTTCTTGACCCGTAGCAAAAAATTGCATTTGGGTTCCCTGCATTTAACGCTTTAAAGAAAACACGGCGTAACTTATGGTCTCCCCAATGTGATATATCCCACCTATCAAAGGAAAGCCTTTTATAAACTAAGGCATTTCTGGAAAGTCTTTTAAATGTTTGACAAGTTAATTTCGCCATAACTAATTGTGCTGATGAATTCTGACCGACTCTAGACAAGATTTCATCAATCATATCCTCTGGTAGGTCTTCTAAAATATTCGGTTGTTTACCCTTAACGTCCATTTTGTGTTTTTATACTGTAAAAATAGACGAGGGTTAGATTCATAAAAGATAATTAACAAACAATACAAGCAATTTTACATTTATCAAAAAAGCACAAGCACACTATATTATATATATTACACAACATGATTACAACTCTTTAATCCGACTCACTCATTTCTTCTTCTTCGGACTTGGTTCGTTTTGCTAATTTCCTAGGGATATATGATGCTCCCCTAATACGAGCTGTCGTTTTCCACAATAATTTAGAAAAACCTAGTGGTTTAGAGGTTCCCGGGTTATTGTTACATTTTAGGAAATACGGACGTTGCCGATACATATAAAGTTCATCGGGGTTGGAATCAGGTTTCTCTATTTTTATACCTTTTCCCTTATTATTTTCTTTTGCTTTATTAAATTGGGTCGAGGTAATTTCTATAACATCATCGAAATCCTCATCGGGATCCGATTCATTGAAAAATTGGTAATCTTCCCAATATTTTGCTTCCTCGGCAGAAACACCATTGACCATTATTGACTTTGGTCCTTTGGTTGAGAATTTTCTTTTATTTAACCGATTTACTGTAGGTATCAATATTTCTTCCCCCGGAACCGCTTCTTCTTCCGGTTCTTCCTCTTCTGGTTTCTCCTTTTCCGGTTCCTCTTCTTCCGGTTCCTCCTCTTCCGGTTCCTCCTCTTCCGGTTCCTCTTCGGGAATTTGTGAATCTTCATTATTATTAGGTGAGTCGAAGGGATTTGTACTAGAGGTAGACATCTATCACACAATATCAAACACGTTAAGAGATTAATATATCACATAATATTTACATGTTAATAATATATAGTTTCCAACAAAAAAATTAAGCAATCGTGTTTTTTTTGAAGCAAAACACGGTCGAAGTCCAGACTCACTAATGCATCCTAACAAACTCGATAAGACACACCAATGCAATAATTATGGTTCTCTAAGACCAACGCTCGGATACCAACTGAAATGTCCCGTTCATATTGATTATAAACGTTCCATATTAATTGATTTCGTTGTGAGGTTTTGACCTCTATATGAGATGTTTTTCAAAGACTGCATTCGTTTTTAAAACAAACCTTAACCTTGATTTTATCGACAAGGTTAACAAGACACCACTTAGATTATCTAGAAATGATAATCTAACAAATATCACACTTACACACTACCAATACATATTGGTTTACAAATATTAATATGTTACAACAAAATAAATCTCGAATGCAGTTTTAAACAATATTATACAAGCATGCTGACACCAAATCTTGTCCATATAATAGCATGCAACAGCAGAAGCTCTTAATAATCACCTAAGAATAAACATGCTTTAAACGTCAACAAAAATGTTGGTAAGTTATAGGTTTAACTTATATTTATCAAATCGTAATAATAGACCACAAGATTTCATATTTCAATATACATCCCATACTTAGAGATAAAAATCATTCATATGGTGAACACCTGGTAACCGGCCATAACAAGATGCATATAGAATATCCCCTATTATTCCGGGACTCTCTTCGAACATGATGAATTCAAAGTACTAAAGCATCCGGTACTTTGGATGGGGCTCGTTGGGCCCAATAGATCTATATTTAGGATTCGCGTCAATTAGGGTGTCTGTTCCCTAATTCTTAGATTACCAGACTAAAAAGGGGCATATTCGGTTTAATAATCCAGCCATAGAATGTAGTTTTATTTACTTTTGTCTATTTTGTAAAACATTTATAAAACTGCATGTATTCTCATCCCAAAATATTAGATTTTAAAAGTGGGACTATAACTCACTTTCACAGATTTTTACTTCGTCGGGAAGTAAAACTTGGCCACTGGTCGATTCACGAACCTATAACAAATATGTACATATATATCAAAGTATGTTTAAAATATATTTACAACATTTTTAATACGTTTTGCTGTTTTAAGTTTATTAAGTCAGTTTTCCTCGTTAGTAACCTACAACTAGTTGTTCACAGTTAGATGTACAGAAAATAAAGCAATATATATTATCTTGAATCAATCCACGACCTCGTGTATACAAGCCTCAGGCTAGATCACAACTCAAAGTATATATAATATTTTGGAATCAACCCCAACTCTGTATAGCTAACTCCAACATTACTGCATATAGAGTGTCTATGGTTGTTCCGAAATATATATATATATATATATATATATATATATATATATATATATATATATATATATATATATATATATATATATATATATATATATATATATATATAGATGGGTCGATATGATATGTCAAAACATTGTATTCGTGTCTATGGTATCCCAAGATTATATAATATACTAGAATACATTTATAATACAATAAGAGTTAGTTAGGATATGATTAATATAGATTTGTTACCAATTTTCACGTAGCTACAACAAGAAAAATTATGCAATCTTGTTTTACCCATAACTTCTTCGTTTTAAATCCGTTTTGAGTGTTTTAAGTTGCTATGGTTTCATATTGAAATTAAGTTTATGAATATAAGCAGAAAAAGTTTAAGTTTATAGTCAGAAATATAGGTTACAAGTCGTTTTTATAAAGGTAGTCATTTCAGTCGAAAGAATGACGTCTAGATGACCATTTTGGAAAACATACTTCCACTTTGAGTTTAACCATGATTTTTGGATATAGTTTCATGTTCATAAGAAAAATCATTTTCCCAGAAGAAAAACTTTTAAATCAAAGTTTATCATAGTTTTTAATTAACTAACCCAAAACAGCCCGCGGTGTTACTACGATGGCGTATATCCGGTTTTACGGTGTTTTTCGTGTTTCCAGGTTTTAAATCATTAAGTTAGCATATCATAAAGATATAGAACATATTTTTAGTTGATTTTAAAAGTCAAGTTAGAAGGATTAACTTTATTTGCGAACAGGTTTAGAATTAACTAAACTATGTTCTAGTGATTACAAGTTTAAATCTTCGAATAAGATAGTTTTATATGTATGAATTGAATGATGTTATGAACATCATTACTACCTTATTTTTAGTAGGTAAACCTACTGTAAATAAGAAAAATAGATCTAGCTTCAAAGGATCCTTGGATGGCTTGAAAGTTCTTGAAGCAGAATCATGACACGAAAACAAGTTCAAGTAAGATTTCCACTCGAAATAAGATTGTTATAGTTATAGAAATTGAATCAAAGTTTGAATATGAGTATTACCTTGTATTAGAAAGATATCTTACTGTAAATAATAAAGATTTCTTGAGGTTGGATGATCACTTTACAAGATTGAAAGTAAGCTAGCAAACTTGGAAGTATTCTTGATTTTATGAAACTAGAACTTATAGAATTTATGAAGAACACTTAGAACTTGAAGATAGAACTTGAGAGAGATCAATTTGATTAAGAAAATTGAAGAATGAAAGTGTTTGTAGGTGTTTTTGGTCGTTGGTATATGGATTAGATATAAAGGATGTGTAATTTTGTTTACTTGTAAATAAGTCATGAATGATTACTAATATTTTTGTAATTTTATGAGATATTTCATGCTAGTTTCCAAATGATGGTTCCACATATGTTAGGTGACTAACAAGGGCTGCTAAGATCTGATCATTGGAGTGTATATACCAATAATAAATACATTTAGAAGCTGGGTATTGTACGAGTACGAATACGAGTGCATACGAGTAGAATTGTTGATGAAATTGAATGAGGATGTAATTGTAAGAATTTTTGTTAAGTAGAAGTACTTTGATAAGTGTCTTAAAGTCTTTCAAAAGTGTATGAATATATATTAAAACACTACATGTATATACATTTTAACCGAGTCGTTAAGTCATCGTTAGTCGTTACATGTAAGTGTTGTTTTGAAACCTTTAGGTTAACGATCTTGTTAAATGTTGTTAACCCATTGTTTATTATATCTAAAGAGATGTTAAATTATTACATTAACATGATATTATGATGTATTAATATATCTTAATATGATATATATACAATTAAATGTCATTACAATGATAATCGTTGAAATGTCCCGTTCTTATTGATTAAAAACGTTCCATATTAATTGATTTTGTTGCGAGGTTTTGACCTCTATATGAGACGTTTTTCAAAGAGTGCATTCATTTTAAAACAAACCATAACCTTTATTTCATCAATAAAGGTTTAAAAAGCTTTACGTAGATTATCAAATAATGATAATCTAAAATATCCTGTTTACACGCGACCATTACATAATGGTTTACAATGCAAATATGTTACAACGAAATAAGTTTCTTAAATGCAGTTTTTACACAATATCATACAAGCATGGACTCCAAATCTCGTCCTTATTTAAGTATGCGACAGCGGAAGCTCTTAATAATCACCTGAGAATAAACATGCTTAAAACGTCAACAAAAATGTTGGTGAGTTATAGGTTTAACCTAAATATTATCAAATCATAATAATAGACCACAAGATTTCATATTTCAATACACATCCAATACATAGAGATAAAAATCATTCATATGGTGAACACCTGGTAACCGACATTAACAAGATGCATATTTAAGAATATCCCCATCATTCCGGGACACCCTTCGGATATGATATAAATTTCGAAGTACTAAAGCATCCGGTACTTTAGATGGGGTTTGTTAGGCCCAATAGATCTATCTTTAGGATTCGCGTCAATTAGGGTATCTGTTCCCTAATTCTTAGATTACCAGACTTAATAAAAAAGGGCATATTCGATTTCAATAATTCAACCATAGAATGTAGTTTCACGTACTTGTGTCTATTTTGTAAATCATTTATAAAACCTGCATGTATTCTCATCCCAAAAATATTAGATTTTAAAAGTGGGACTATAACTCACGTTCACAAATTTTTTAGTTCGTCGGGAAGTAAGACTTGGCCACTGGTCGATTCACGAACCTATAACAAATATGTACATATATATTAAAGTATGTTCAAAATATATTTACAACACTTTTAATACATTTTGATGTTTTAAGTTTATTAAGTCAGCTGTCCTCGTTAGTAACCTACAACTAGTTGTCCACAGTTAGATGTACAGAAATAAATCGATATATATTTTCTTGAATCAATCCACGACCCAGTGTATACATATCTCAGTATTGATCACAACTCAAACTATATATATTTTGGAATCAACCTCAACCCTGTATAGCTAACTCCAACATTCACATATAGAGTGTCTATGGTTGTTCCGAAACATATATAGATGTGTCAACATGATAGGTCGAAACATTGTATACGTGTCTATGGTATCTCAAGATTACATAATATACAATACAAGTTGATTAATTTATGGTTGGAATAGATTTGTTACCAATTTTCACGTAGCTAAAATGAGTAGTTTTTACCAATTTTGTTTTGCTCGCCATTTCTTCGTTTCTAATCCGTTTTGAGTGATTTAAGTGGCCAAGGTTTTGTATTGAACTTGAATTTATGAAACTAAACATAAAAGGTATAGGTTTATAGTTAGAAATACAAGTTACAAGTCGTTTTTGAAAGAGGTAGTCATTTCCATCGAAAGAACGACATCTTGATGACTGTTTTGAAAAACATACTTTCACTTTGAGTTTAACCATGATTTTTGGATATGGTTTCATGTTCATAAGAAAAATAATTTTCCCAGAAGTATGGCTTTTAAATCAAAGTTTTTCATATTTTTAATTATCCAAACCAAAACAGCCCCCGGTTGTAACTACGACGGCGTAAATCCGGTTTTATGGTGTTTATCGTGTTTCCGGGTTTTAAATCATTAAGTTAGCATATCATATAGATATAGATCATGTGTATAGTTGATTTTAAAAGTGTAGTTAGAAGGATTAACTTTATTTGTGAACAAGTTTAGAATTAACTAAACTATGTTCTAGTGATTACTAGTTTACCACTTCGAATATGATAGCTTTTTATGTATGAATCGAATGATGTTATGAACATCATTACTACCTTAAGTTCCTTGGATAAACCTACCAGAAAAGAGAAAAATGGATCTAGCTTCAACGGATCCTTGGATGGCTCGAAGTTCTTGAAGCAGAATCATGACACGAAAACAAGTTCAAGTAAGATCATCACTTGAAATAAGATTGTTATAGTTATAGAAATTGAACCAAAGTTTGAATATGATTATTACCTTGTATTAGAATGATAACCTACTGCACCTTACAAGATTGGAAGTGAGCTAGTAAACTTGAAAGTATTCTTGATTTTATGTAATTAGAACTTGTAGAATTTATGAAGAACACTTAGAACTTGAAGTTAGAACTTGAGAGAGATCAATTAGATGAAGAAAATTGAAGAATTAAAGTGTTTGTAGGTGTTTTTGGTCGTTGGTGTATGGATTAGATATAAAGGATATGTAATTTTGTTTTCATGTAAATAAGTCATGAATGATTACTCATATTTTTGTAATTTTATGAGATATTTCACGCTAGTTGCCAAATGATGGTTCCCACATGTGTTAGGTGACTCACATGGGCTGCTAAGAGCTGATCATTGGAGTGTATATACCAATAGTACATACATCTAAAAGCTGTGTATTGTACGAGTACGAATACGGGTGCATACGAGTAGAATTGTTGATGAAACTGAACGAGGATGTAATTGTAAGCATTTTTGTTAAGTAGAAGTATTTTGATAAATGTCTTGAAGTCTTTCAAAAGTGTATGAATACATATTAAAACACTACATGTATATACATTTTAACTGAGTCGTTAAGTCATCGTTAGTCGTTACATGTAAGTGTTGTTTTGAGACCTTTAGGTTAACGATCTTGTTAAATGTTGTTAACCCAAAGTTTATAATATCAAATGAGATTTTAAATTATTATATTATCATGATATTATGATATATTAATATATCTTAATATGATATATACATTTAAATGTCGTTACAACGATAATCGTTACATATATGTCTCGTTTCGAAATCCTTAAGTTAGTAGTCTTGTTTTTACTTATGTAGTTCATTGTTAATACACTTAATGATATATTTACTTATCATATTATCATGTTATATATAATATAAAAATGTATTAATATGCTTCATATATATTTAGTAAGACGTGGTTATAACGATAATCGTTATATGTATCGTTTCGAGTTTCATACGTCAATAGTCTCCTTTTTAAGTATATAACTTATTGTTACTATTTTTAATGAGATACTTGATGATCATTATATCATGTTAAACATATATATTTATTCATTTATGTATCATCATGTCATATACAACTTAGAGCGTTCGTGAATCATTGGTCAAACTGGGTAATCAGACGTTTACAAAATTTCCGTTTCAATTAACCAAGTCTTAACAAGTTTGATTGCTTAACATGTTGGAAACATTTAATCATGTAAATATAGTTTTCATTAAACATATAATCATAGAAAGGTTCGGAAAAGTTCGGGTCACTACAATCGTTACATATATGCCTCGTTTCGAAATCCTTAAGTTAGTAGTCTTGTTTTTACATATGTAGTTCATTGTTAATATACTTAATGATATGTTTACTTATCATAATACCATGTTAACTATATATATATCCATATATATGACATCATATAGTTTTTACAAGTTTTAACGTTCGTGAATCACCGGTCAACTTGGGTGGTCAATTGTCTATATGAAACCTATTTCAATTAATCAAGTCTTAACAAGTTTGATTGCTTAACATGTTGTAAACACTTAATCATGTAAATAACAATTTCATTTAATATATATAAACATGGAAAAGTTCAGGTCACTACAGTATGCTTGTTGGTTGTAATCATGTTAGATGATTAATGTATGATGGATTGCTTAAGCTTAATCTGTAGATAGATTCCATTCACTTAGCGGTACGGTAATACCCCACATTCCTCCCCCTGCAGGTTTAACTACTGCTAATGGGATCGAAACATGATGTAGAAGGTATGTTTGACTTGCAACTCTGATGTGGACATTTATAACCTTGTTTGTAATAACGTAACACCATTTGTAAAAGTAAACTTAATTAAGTGGTTTTTGTACTAATGTAATTAAGGTTATGATTTTACTATATAAGACTTCCGTTGTGTTATAAAAAAATGGCCGGTGTTACAAGTTGGTATCAGATAATAGGTTTGACAGCAAGTACATGTGTGTATCTTGTTCTCAAACCTTGAGCGGAGTCAAACATGTCCGTGGGTGGGGTTAAGTGAATGTAGGATAGTATGTGCATTAGTTGTGATTGAACTAATCTATTATCTACTAAGCTTTGTGTGAAGTGATGTGATAAGACATGTATGATGATCGATCAAATCCTGCAGATACCCCGTTGACCCTCAGCATTTTCAAAGCCCCATTGATGATATCAAGATTGATTTTGACTAACCAGGAGTGTCGCATTAAAGTATCCAGTGGATAAAGAAGCATATAAGTTACATTGATAAAGGAAGTTATGAGATACAAAAGAAAAAGATAAACGAGATGGAACAGTGACAATCGAAACTGATTCTGGCTACCATTGCTGCAGTGATTGTAATTTATAGTGGAGTGGGTCCAGGGTGCAGGTGGTATCGATGTGTTGATAGATAAGAAGATGTCTTCTTTCTTATGAAGGTGCGTTCTCATTACATTATTGTAATTAGTAGTGTACTATTAGATTGTATACATGTGGTTATGTGTGCTTGTAATCTATTGTAATTAGTGGGGATCATTGTGTTGTGATTGTTATTTCTATAGCATAAATAGTCGATGGTTTGACGGCTCCAGTTACATTAGATATATCTGGAGCTACCATCAACATTATTGGGATCTTGTTCCCTTTGACGTAGTGCCATGCTTTTTGTGATTGACATGTTCTCTGAGACTTGTCAGATGTGATTGCATTAGATATGATTGCCATGATTAGTGAAAATTGTTGGTTTTATATTAAGTATGTAATGTATTTCTCTTTGACTGACGGGACACACTTAGTGGCCCGTAGAGTTTAAAATTGGGGATAGTGCATTTGTTATGGATAAATAACTTGAACATGGTGTTCCGTTGTTATGTTTTATGTGATTGCATGACATGCAAGTCGAAACTGAACTGTGACATGTGATAAGTGCCATGTTGTGTAGTTATGCATGGGATCTAATTTATATGACATGTTGCCATGTCTTCCTTTCATGGCCTGACGTGACCTTTCATGTGGTCCTTAGAATAAATGCGGATGACTTTCTTGAATTGGTTTCTTGGGAAATTAGAGACGAACTTTGACTTGACTGAGGACCGAGTTGTTTGGGGGTGTGTTGACTTTGTGACTTGGGCGTGTGTTAGACTAAGATTGGGAATTGTGAGTAGTGTTATGTGAGTTATCTTTAGATAACAGGGAAACCCTTGACTTAAATAGGGGTTGGTATTGGGTAGATGTTAAGACCCGAAGATAATGTCGAGTGTTCGACCCCGTTTGGAATTGTGACCAATATGTCAATAAGATGGAATGATTTGACATGATAAATTCTTATGCTATGAGAGTCATGTAACAACTTCAATTGATGGCTGAAATTTTCTGGAAATTAACTTGTAGTATCTGGTTAATTGTTGCATTAGTGAACCTTGAAAAATTGGTAAATCTAAGTTCAACGATCACAGAATTATTTATGCGAGTGTGTGTCTGCGAATACGAATTTAACCTATTTCTAGATAGAATCTGTTTATGGGTTAATTGTGCTTTGAACTGAGAATTCTTAAAAATTGTCGTATGTTGTCAGCGTGACCGATTCATTGATGGAGTTAACCAAAGAAAGATGTGACTTTAGGTGGAACTTGAACAGAGATTGACTCTTCCAGTACTGTATAGCTAAATGCGATTTAAGACTGTGAGTTCTTGGAAACTGTTAGATGTTATCAGAACTGGTTTATTATATAGTTGAGTTAGAAAGCGATGTTAGATATTTAATCTTCGGGATAATTCGTAGTTCAGAAAACCTGAGGTTGTAAGAAGCACTAGAGTGGGATTTTCAATATGAGCTCAGAACGGTGTGATAGTGAAGGAGGTTTCGACAATCAGTAAGTGTTATAATTGTGTGTTAAAATTAAGGTTTGCCAACCTTGTATTCTTTGGAATTTTCTTATTCATAGTGGATTGTAACTGATAAGTGACTCGTATTGATAGACTGTTGAACATGATTAGGATCTTACTCTGAGATATTCGAAATGAAAGTAAGATTTGAGACAATGTATTGCGTCTGACCAACGAAAATACATTGTAGTAAATCATATAGTAGTTTCGAAAGTCGGAGAAGATATAGTAAGTGATGGATCAGATGTTGATTGACAGTGTTGTGTGATAGGATCGTGTAGTATTGGATATATTATTTGGAAAACATTGTTCGAGGGATTGTAAATTTCGAATTGCATTGAGATCGATGTTATCTTCTATATGGAAACTTGATAAGAGATACCATATGTTTAATGGTGAAATCACCCTTAATGGCGATTTATTGCGATATTCTGAGGAATCTGACTGAATGTTAACCGTTCAAAAATGGTAATGATCGATGTGCTGGATCCAAATGTTTGTTTATTATTGGTTAAACATGGTTTAATTGCGAGTTCTGATTGAGTTTTAACCAAGTGATGACCTATTAGAAGTAGAGAGTGTGGTGTTAAATTCGTGTATCGATATTATTTGATGGAAATAATGTGTTGATATTTGTCTCATGGCATTATTAGTAGATGTCCGCTATCAGGAACCATTAACGGTATGATTGAAAGTGAACTGAGAATTGTGTTCGTAATAATTCTTACTATTTGACGGTATGATTAGAGACATGTTTTAGTTGATGGAACATCTGGTAAGTAGTGACATTGTTGCAAGGAGTATGAGAATTTCTTAAATACCGGGTCAGTAATGAGTATTTGATTATAGATTCGGGCAATTTAAGCGAAATCATTGTTGATATTGTGATGCAGTATTTGTGGAAATTGATTGAGCTTGTGTTCAGATGTTAGGCGATGACACCAAATTACTGGCATGGAATGAATTGAATTGGAAAATTTGATGGAGTTATCTTATGGGTAATCCCAAGAACCTGACGAAATGGTTTGATTCGATGAATTTAAGGTGGATTACCGTTGGTATCCACGGGCATTAGTGTGCAATCTCAGTTTTGATGTAGAACTTTTCATGATAAACCATAGAAACCAAAACTTTGGTGTAAATTGGTGAGGTTAAATAGTAGATAGTTATCTATGATTTGAGAATACAGTGTGTAAATAGAAACTTGATATGACTTATTATGTAGGAATTTATTAGACCAACGATGGGTCGATGTATTGGTTATGAGTTGTCTCGTGTTTGAAATGGTGTTAATTATAATTGACATAGAATTGATGAATCGTTATCCTTTTAACTTAAACACTCGAATAGAAAATGATAATAACAGACAGAAACATGGGCCAAACGTAAGATGACTATTTTTCCCTTAGGTTTATGTGTGTCTGATTATATGCTTTTATTTTAATAATAAGTTTATTTTTAATTGGCTATGTGGTTAAGACCAGATTGTGACAAGGGTCACAGAACAGATTCGTTTGTTGAATTTGAACTTTGTTAGGGTTACCGAATTAAGTACGAAAGATATCAGATAACTGATAAATACCTGCAAGTTGTGGGGTATGGTTTTAATAACCCTTAAGAGTGTAAGTGGCTGATTATTGAGTTCATTTTATAACTCTTCCCTAAATAAGAAACCGTACCTACTTTTACACCCTCTCAAACCCTAGTTTAATTCAAGTGTGAAATTGAATCAAGAGGCTTTAGTGACTGATTCTTAGCATCATTGCAAGCATTTATCCAAGTTAGCATGCTTGAATTCGTGTTTTAATTCATAAGAATTGGGTTTTTATGTGTAAAATGGGTTTTATGTATTTTTGAGCTTGAATCTTATGATTATGTGTTTGTTATGCTCAATTTTGTTAGATGATGTGCGAGCGATGGTATATGAATATATTATAGTTTATTACGGAATATGGTACAATTTACACAAGTTTTATTTAATTTACGGATGGGATATACCTAAACCTTGCTACAACACTTATAGGCGGTGTACCTAATCGTAGAGTAGTGTAGTTTTTAGTAAGTCCGGTTCGTTCCACAGGGAGCTAGTTGATTACGTACTATATTTTTATCGACAACTATATTTGTGTATATATATATATATGTATATATATATATATATATATATATATATATATATATATATATATATATATATATTAGTAATATAGTAGTATTAATATTATTATAAAAGGGGGATTTTACCGTTTAATGACCGGTTTGTCGATTTTAAAACTTAGATCACAGTTAAAACCTAATGCAAAATATTATATATAGATAGAACTTATTTTAAAGCGTAAAGTAAATAACGATAATTAAGGTACAATAATTAAAAATACAAATAAAGCGTAAAAATAAATGACGATAAATAAAAGTGCGATAAATAAAAGTGCGATAATTAAAATGACAATAAATAAAATGACAGAAAATAAAAGTACGATGAGATATAAAATAAGAGAATTATGCTTATTTAAACTTCCGTAATCATGATGTTTGACGTTTTGATTTTAATTTATTACCATGGGTTAATTGTCCTTTGTCCTGGATTATTTGATATGTCCATCTGGCTTTGTCCATAATAGTCCATCGGTCATAATTATAAAGTGCGAGAGTCTTCACCAAATTAACCTTATACCCGAAGTCAAATATTCCAACTAATTGGGGACTTAAACCGTAACAAGGTTTTAATACTTTGTTAATGATTACACCAGGTTATCGACTGTATGTAATTTAAGGTTTTAATACTTTCTTAACAATTACACCAAATACCCTTGAATGTAATCCACCCCTGTTTTAATGAGTCCATTGACTATTAATCCATCCCCGTCTTCGGTCAAATAAACAATTATTAGTATTTATAAAAATCCTGCCCACCGTACCCGATCAAGCGTATGTGGTTATATATAAATACATCAAATTATAAATCTTTATATTAAATTAACGAGATATCATTTAGTTAATCAAATATAAACCCCATTAATAGCCCATAGTCCAATTTCCACAAGTGTCGGTCTTTTGTCCAAACCCCAATTATGGTCCACAGCCCAATAACCCTGTCTTAATATTTATTCCAACATCACGATTACTTCGGCTCAAATAAGCATAATAATAACTTAGCTACGAGACATTAATTTAAAAAGGTTGAACATAACTTACAATGATTATTTATCGCGTAGTGTAACACGGACAGAGTTTCGACTTATAAACCTTAAAACATTCGCTACAATAACCTTATTATTATTAACTTAAAATTAAAATTAAAATTAAAATTATAAAATATAAATATAAATATAACTGAGAGAGAGTGAGAGATCAGTTGATGAAGGTGTGTTTAAACTCGGCAGAAAACGTTCCAATTTATAGACTTCGCCAGCCTCTGAGGCCCATACGATCGCATGGATTTTGTGCTTCCTGGCCATACGATCGCATGGCCAGCCTATTCAACAGCCATCGATTTTGTTTGCTAGTTTGTCGACATTTTATTTTAATATATAATATAATATATATAATTATATATATTATATTATATTCTTGTGCATAGTTGACTTGTAATTTTAGCTCCGTGACTTGCGCGTTGATGCTCGGTTTATGTCTCGGTTCCTGATTTTCGAACATCTTTTCGTATGCTTTGAAAACTTATACTTTGCGTTTCGCGGCTTGTACTCTTATCAATATTTAGATGTTAATCATCAATAAATTGAACCACTTGCATTGTAATTTGTGCGTTTGAGCTTTTTGGTCATTTGCGTCTTCAAATCGTCGTCTCTGTCTTCCGTCTTTTTATTTTTTTAAATAAACAATTATCACTTGTAAATAGAACAATTGAAACTAAAAGCTTATCTTTCTGGAAGGATAATACTATGAAATATGTGTTCGTTTTTAGCATTATCATTAGAAATAACTTCTATATAGTTTATATGATGTTTCTAAAGTGGTTTTGGTGTTAGAACTTGCAAAAATCAAGATTTTGGGTCAAAAATGCTAAAAATAGCGAGCTGGAGCTGTTCCTCAGCTCCCACACTTTTGACAGCTCAACCAGGCAGTTGAGCATGTGTTTGAGGGCTCAACCACGTGGTTGAGGGCTCAACCGTACGTTTGAGGTCTCAACCACGCGGTTGAGCATCGGTCAGCTTTTGGTAAAATTGAAAAGGGCATAACTTTCAAACCGTAACTCCGTTTTCGATGAATAAACTATCGTTGGAATAATCTTGAGGTCTACTTTCCAATGATAAGGTTTTAATAAGCAGGATCAAACTTAATTTTGATCAGAAAAAGGGGTTTTAGGGTGTATGCCTTGTTTTGCACACATGTGAGTGTCGTTATTGATTGAATTTATGATGTAGACTTATCATATAGTGAATACATGATTGTATGTGTTGATTTACACTATGTAATGATTCTAACAACCCGTCCTAATCCATTTGGACAAATACATTACATTTGGTTACATCGCGAGGTACTTGACCTCTATATGATACATTTTACAAACATTGCATTCGTTTTAAAAAAAAAATCTTTCATCACATTAAAAGTTGACAGGCATGCATACCCTTTCATAATATATCTAAACTATAAATGACTTAATAGTAATTTTGTTGAACTCAATGACTCGAATGCAACATCTTTTAAAATATGTCATGAATGACTCCAAGTAATATCTCTAAATGAGCAAATGCACAGCGGAAGATTTCTTTCATACTTGAGAATAAACATGCTTTCAAGTGTCAACCAAAAGGTTGGTAAGTTCATTAGTTTATCATAAACATTCATTTTCATCATTTTAATAGACCACAAGATCCTCATTTTTCATAAATATCATTACACTGGCAAGTGTATAAAATCCATTCGTATGATGAATACATGGTAACCGACATTAACATAATGCATATAGAATATCCCCCGCATACTCGCAAGTATGCCATAATATTGGCAATCACAATCACCATTTAAATCGAAGTACTAAAGCATTCCAAATTCCAGAATGGGGTTTGTTAGGCCCATAGATCTATCTTTAGGATTCGCGTCAATTAGGGGTCATTTCCCTAATTTTTAGGTTACCAGACTTGAAGGGGTGATATTCGGTTTAATAATCCAACCATACAATGTAGTTTTAAGTACTTGTGTCTATTTCGTAAAACAGTTATAAAAACAGTGCGTGTATTCTCAGTCCCAAAAATATATATTGCAAAAGCATTTAAAAAGGGAGCAAATAAAACTCACTCTACAATATTTTGTAGTAAAAATATTCATACGATGATACTGAACAATGCAGAGTTGGCCTTGGATTAACGAACCTATATTAAGAATATATATTAACACATATAATCACATAATTCCTCCTACATAATAATTATATTAAGTGTTGTAGTTATATAAATATATATACTTTATTTATATTTTTATATCTTCAATTATATTTTATATATAGTTATTTTGTAAATAATCAATATTCATACATATAGTTATATTACAATATATATATATATATATATATATATATATATATATATATATATATATATATATATATATATATATATATATATATATATATATATATATATATATATATATATATATATATATATATATATATATATATATTGTAGTTGGCATTATATTAAAAAAATCAAAAATTTGTTATATGTAATATTTATATAATAATGTTATTATGTTTTTAGTAATAATAATACTGTAATAATAATAATACTAATGATAATAATAGTGATAATAAAAATAATGTACATAAAATTATATATAAAAATAAAGTTAATGAAAAATAATAATAATGATAGTAATAATGATAATAATAATGATGGTTTTAATTTTAATTAAAATGTTAATTTTAATGTTAATGATAATAATAATAATAATAAGACTACATTTCCAAATAAGCTTTTAAAAAGAATTGCTAGAGCCCGGGCTCGAACTCATAACCTCTCGCTTAATAATCTTCCCCAAACCATTGAACCGCTCATTACCTTCTTGAAATAACTCGCAATGTTAATTTATTTAACATATATGAAACGGTTTATTATATTCTTCATTTTAACATCATCATCTACTTCATAATCAACCATAACCATTGTCTTTATCATCATTCTTAACATGTTTAACATCCTTGTAGTGTATCGTTTCAAAAAAAATAAAAATAATAACATCAAAGTACAGCAGCACTCCAATCGTTATCTAGGCCCAATCACACCAACAAACACGGCCGAAATATAACAGTCTAAATAGATGAGTTTAAAAGAGCCCAAGTTACAAACTTAAGTGGCCCGCAAAAAAATAAAACGGTGGCATTTGAGCTGAGTTTTTTCGAACAGCAGAAACATGGATATTCTTGTCTCCTTCTAATCCTCCTCATAAAAATACAATATAACTAGTTGTCTTTGGTCAGCCATTAGGTAATTTAGTCCCACTTGCCCAACAATTAGTGATATGTATAAATTCAATACATTAAATTGGCCAAACTTTAATCTATGCGAAACAACTCAATTTCGTTTCACCGTTTTCTTTAATCATCCACAATTATTATCATTTTCATTAAAGTAACAACAACAATAATAACAGATGGTGATGGCGATGTTTGTTCATCAAAAACAGAAACAGAAAGAATTGAAGAAAGAGAAGAAGTGACAAAATAAATTGGAAGTATTGATGAAGTAGTGGTTTGTTGAGTTGTTTTGTTGAAGAAGGTGATTGGAAGGTGGCGGTGGATTTTGATCATAAAAAGTGGTTAGTGAATGGTGATGGAGAAGAAGAAGAAAAAAAAAAATATGATGGCGTGTTACGCAGGGTGGTGGCGGCAGTGGTTGTTTAGGGTGGTATTTTATGTGGTTTCAAAGTTTCAAGGTGGTGAGTTACGATTGTCCACAATGGTTGTGGTTGTGCAGCTGTTTTTGGTGGCTCTCCTCGACAGAAACAGAAACAAAGTAACTAGTAGTGAACCAAGGTGTCACGAGCATGTGGTGTTTTGCAGGAAAGAACGAAGCAGCACAAAAAAAAATATAAGGTGATAGTGGTAGTTTGTTGTGGTTCTAGGTGAAAAGTGATGGTGGTTGCCGGAGGTGATAGCGGTGGTGTAAGGATGGTGGTCGACATACGAGTGTGGTGGCCGGTGATGGTGGAACTCACGATGAAAAATAGAAACAATAGATGGGTAAATGATTGTTTTTGCAAGTATCAAACTCAAGTCACAAGTGTGAATATATATATTTTTAAATACAAAGCTAGTGGATAGGAAAAGAACTTAAACGCTGCAGTGAAGCCATCAGACTTTTGTGTATTCTTTTGTGTATTCAGTCCACATTTGATTTAAATATAATAATTTAATAATAATTATAATAATATTTAAAATATAAACGTGTGATAATGTTAGCCGCCGTCTACTATTTCATTCACGGGCTGAAATTCGTGCTCCGTTGTTAATCAGTGGCGGAATAACTTATTCAGAAAAATCTCAAAATCTTATATTAACTATATTTATTTATTTTGGTCATTATGGTATAAAATTCGATCATTAACTATTAATTAAAAATTACATTAATTATTCACTCCCAATCCCAAGTAAAATATAAAAAGTTTTAAAATTCAACAAATAACTTCTAAATATTTTATTGATAAGCCTAAAATTTATAAAACTCATTTTCGAATCACCGTTTATTTTAAAATCACATAAGTTTAAATTTAACTTGTTTAATATCTATCTAAACATCAAACGAATATTACAATCATATAATATTTATTTTTAATATGCTTTATTTATATATATAGAGAGATATATTTTAAATAATAATTATTATAATATCCTATTTTTATTTTATAAATTTTTAATGATAACCACATATAATACTTTAAATTATAATTCGAATTATTATTTATATATATATATATACACACATATCTATTTACAATTAATTGTTCGTGAATCGTCGAGAGCAGTCGAAGGTCAGTTGAATATATGAACATTGTTTCAAAATTTTATAGACTCAACATTACATACTTTGCTTATCGTATCGAAATTATATAAAGATTAAGTTTAAATTTAGTCGAAAATTTCCGGGTCGTCACAGTACCTACCCGTTAAAGAAATTTTGTCCCGAATTTGATTGGGATGGTCATGGCTAATAATAAATATGTTTTCATGACTCATATGAGTTGGAATTTAGAGTTTTATCATCAGTGAGTAATATGGATAAAACAATTCGATTATTGAATGAAGCTATCACAAAAGAGTGGAATGAATAAATGCAGATTCGTTGTGCCTGGTGACGTAGTCACGTTTGATTTTTGAAAATCAAGGAATTTAAAGAAAATCTTCAAAATCTAAAAGATTTGATCCTTCGGCGAGTAAGGACATTAAGATCTCTATAATTAAATACGGTAATCTGCCTCGATTACTCTGTCTGGTATTTTACTATAAATATACTCCCTTCGTTTTCTTTATATTTTGGAGTTCAACCCTTTTGTTTTCTTTTACCGACTTTAAGTCAAACGAATAATAGTCCAGAACTCGTAGGTATGAAGTTTCGAATGAACATGACTAATGTTCTAAGAGAGAGATTGTAATAGTACGATCTTGATTGGTTAAATTACTTGAATTACTGAGAATAGAACTGTCAAGAATATATTTTCTTGATATGTTCAGAAGTTAAGCAGAATGAAAGAGTTATGTAACATGACACATGATGACGTTATGATCTGTGAATCATCATGTCCCATTAGAAACTCAGCATGACTTACTGTAATATAATCACGTTGATCAGGTGTCATTATATTATACTAACTCATGCTTCAATTCCCAACACTACTTCAAAATCATTCATAATTCAAACTCGAATTTTAAAAAAATTTAGAAACTAAAGTAGTTTCCTTTATGATATAATATAGATAGCACGAAGAGATAAATAATTTCGAACAAGAATATTTATGAAAATATCTTCAGAAATATCGAAGATATTTATGATGATATTTTGGAATCTCTAAGTTCGATGGTTGATGAAGAAAGATTTTTCCGCAAGATTTTAACATGAGTACGGGGTAAGATATTCGTTGAAGGTTTCATCGGTTCCAGAATTATCTGGATTCTTTGAATATATTGTATGGCCCTTGTATTTGGCCTTGGTCTCCTTCATGGTTTGCTCAATCTGTTTTTTAGTACCAAATTTTCTATCGAGCGTTACTAACACTCGCTTCTTTATCATCAAACTTTTGGCCGTTTAGACCATCTATAATTTTTCTATTTCCTCTACATTTAATGCTACGATATCTGAATCATTGGTTATCAATCCGAGGTGGTTTCAGGAGAATTGTGTTTTTAGATGATTAAACGCTGATGGTACTATAGTGGAATATAAAAGGTTCCCCGGTAACAATAAAAGTGCACACATATATATCAAGGTTATAATAAGGTTGTTTCGAACGAAAAGTCTAAGTTGACTTGCTGGAGCTGTGACAAAATTAGCTATTTTCGAACAGGAGTTGCAAAGTTATTTTCGATAATAATAACGTAAAGGAATTAGCACAGCTACGTGTTAAATGTTTACTCAGGTTCCGAGTATTTTTGGGTGCATAACTATATACATCAATCTTTTCTTCCGTAGATGAAGTGCGGTTGGTTCATCCCCTCGATTGAGGTGTTTTTAAGAATCATGAAAGGTTTGAACGCAGATTGGAATCGTCAAGATACAAATGAGGTTTAAGATGAAATCAAGTGGCAAACTTGAAGAAATGTTTAGTTTCATATGTTATAATCAATATTTTAATTCATTTTAATTGTCCAATATTATTAGTCCACAGTCGATAGTCCACAGTTAACAGTCCAATAATTCATATATAGTTTAATATATAATATTCAAATTAATTAATACGTATCGTGACCCGCGTACATGTCTCAGACTCGATCACAACTCAAAGTATATATATTATTGTAGAATTAACCTCAACCCTATATAGCTAACTCAAGCATTAATGCACATAGAGTGTCTATGGTTATTCTAAATAATATATATAGATGCGTTGATATGATATGTCAAAACCTTGTATACGTGTCCCGATATTTAAAGTGCGTAAAATAAATAACAGAAATTAAATGACGATAAATAAAATTGCGAGAATATAAATTGCGATAAATAAAATGTAATCAGTTAGCTAGGAACAGTTAGCGTGGATCCTTAACAAAATTTCTCATAGTTAATTTGTTTGTTTCTAAAAAATTTTATTTTGTCCAATGTTTTCTTCATTATGCCACCTGCTGAATTCCGATAAGTCAAAATCCAAATATGAAATTGAATAAAAATGGTTATTCTGTAGTGAATGAATTCGTATATCTGTGGATGTAAATAAGATAGTAAATGACCGTTGAATCAGATTCGAAGAATGTACAGTGTAACTTATTAATGTGAAATCTAAATATTTCTCGGGTATTACCTACCCGTTAAAATATTTTCATCGTTAACAGTTTGTACGAAAGAATTTTCAATTACAATCTTTATGAAAATATATATACATATATATTTTCTTCAGATGTAATTATGGATTTAATGAGTTAATATGATATTAACTCATTTCGATTTACGGTTAGAACTAGAGCACATAATCTCTAAAACATTAGAGATTACATAATCATCATGTCGAACAAAAATAAATAATGTAGAACGTCACGTAGAACGATGATTATACTCGAGGTACAGAATGAGATGTTGAGGCATGGGATGCGGATGTTGCTGTTGATGGTGGTGATGGTACTGTTGGTGTTGTTGATGGTGGTACTGTTTATGCTGCTGGTGTTTGTAACCTTTACACCATATTCTCCAAAGCCACCACTCGAGCGCGAAGCTCGTTGACTTCTTCTATTATACCGGGATGATTGTCGGTTCGGACGAGTGGATGAATAAGATCTAGAATATGAGATAGTATATAATAGTGACGGGATACTCTAGAAATGAGAGAGAAAATGGTATTACGAACAGGTTTGCAGGTAAGTGCTTCAGGTTTATTGCCAAGTGGACAATATGGTGGATGGAAGGGATCACCTTCTTCTTATCTCCAATGATTAAGTAGGCTACGAACCCATCCCCAATTCATCCAGAATTGGTGATGACTGATTGGTTGATCTATTCCAGTTACACTGCTTTCGGAGCTCGAGTAGAAATCCATATCGGAATAGCTATCGGAATCTGAGGGACTCGAACTGGTTGAGGGATTCATCTCGTACGATCAAATGAAGGATATTTGATAAGAAATAGATTATAGGATGTAGATTAGTACCCTACAATACATAATTTACATATGCATATATAATACTAAAATCCCATAAGTTACGGAGGAATCTACGAAATCTGTCAGGTAAAGGTAACAATAACAGATACGCTAAGATATGAATTAGCAGATATGCTAAGATATGAATTTTTGTCTATACACTATTTATGCAATCATTGCAGTATGATGTGTCTAGACTAAAAATGATAAGCAGGTAATTTTTCGACAAAAATGATAAGCAAAACTTTTGACATGTAGACACAGTCGAAGTCCAGACTCACTAATGCATCCTAAGGACTATCAGTTAGACACACTAATGCAGACCTGGTTCGCTAAGACCACCACTCTGATACCAACTCTAACAACCCATCCTAATCTATTTGGACGAATACATTACATTTGGTTACATCGCGAGGTACTTGACCTCTATATGATACATTTTACAAACATTGCATTCGTTTTTAAAAAAAAATCTTTCATCACATCGAAAGTTGACAGGCATGCATACCCTTTCATAATATATCCAAACTATAAATGACTTAATAGTAATCTTGTTGAACTCAATGACTCGAATGCAACATCTTTTGAAATATGTCATGAATGACTCCAAGTAATATCTCTAAATGAGCAAATGCACAGCGGAAGATTTCTTTCATATCTGAGAATAAACATGCTTTCAAGTGTCAACCAAAAGGTTGGTGAGTTCATTAGTTTATCATAAACATTCATTTCTATCATTTTAATAGACCACAAGATCCTCATTTTTCAAAAATATCATTACACTCGCAAGTGTATAAAATCCATTCATATGATGAACACATGGTAACCGACATTAACATAATGCAAATAAAATATCCCCCGCATACTCGCAAGTATGCTATAATATTGGCAATCGCAATCACCATTTAAATCGAAGTACTAAAACATTCCAAATTCCAGAATGGGGTTTGTTAGGCCCATAGATCTATCTTTAGGATTCGCGTCAATTAGGGGCCATTTCCCTAATTCTTAGGTTACCAGACTTGAAGGGGCGATATTCGGTTTAATAATCCAACCATACAATGTAGTTTTAAGTACTTGTGTCTATTTCGTAAAACAGTTATAAAAACAGTGCGTGTATTCCCAGTCCCAAAAATATATATTGCAAAAGCATTTAAAAAGGGAGCAAATGAAACTCACTCTATAATATTTTGTAGTAAAAATATTCATACGACGATACTGAACAATGCAGGTTTGGCCTTGGATTCACGAACCTATATTAAGCATATATATTAACACATATAATCACATAATTCCTCCTACATAATAATTATATATTAAGTGTTGTAGTTATATAAATATATATACTTCATTTATATTTTTATATCTTCAATTATATTTTACATATAGTTATTTTGTAAATAATCAATATTCATACATATAGTTATATATATATATATATATATATATATATATATATATATATATATATATATATATATATATATATATATATATATATATATATTTGTAGTTGGTATTATATTAAAAAAATCAAAAATTTGTTATATGTAATATTTATATAATAATGTTATTATGTTTTTAGTAATAATAATACTGTAATAATAATAATACTAATGATAATAATAGTGATAATAAAAATAATGTAAAAAAAATTATATATAAAAATAAAGTTAATGAAAAATAATACTAATGATAGTAATAATGATAATAATAATGATGGTTTTAATTTTAATTAAAATGTTAATTTTAATGTTAATGATAATAATAATAATAATAATAAGACTACCTTTCCAAATAAGCTTTTAAAAAGAATTGCTAGAGCCCGGGCTCGAACTCATAACCTCTCGCTTAACAATCTTCCCCAAACCACTGAACCGCTCATTACCTTCTTGAAATAACTCGCAATGTTAATTTATTTAACATATACGAAACGATTTATTATATTCTTCATTTTAACATCATCATCTACTTCATAATCAACCATAACCATTGTCTTTATCATCATTCTTAACATGTTTAACATCCTTGTAGTGTATCGTTTAAAAATAAAATAAAAATAATAACATCGAAGTACAGCAGCACTCCAATCGGTATCTAGGCCCAATCACACCAACAAACACGGCCCAAATATAACAGTCCAAATAGATGAGTTTAAAAGAGCCCAAGTTGCAAACTTAAGTGGCCCGCAAAAAAATAAAACGGTGGCATTTGAGCTGAGTGTTTTCGAACAACAGAAACACGGATATTCTTGTCTCCTTCTAATCCTCCTCATAAAAATACAATATAACTAGTTGTCTTTGGTCGGCCATTAGGTAATTTAGTCCCACTTGCCCAACAATTAGTGATATGTATAAATTCAATACATTAAATTGGCCAAACTTTAATCTATGCGAAACAACTCAATTTTGTTTCACCGTTTTCTTTAATCATCCACAATTATTATCATTTTCATTAAAGTAACAACAACAATAATAACAGATGGTGATGGCGATGTTTGTTCATCAAAAAAAGAAACAGAAAGAATTGAAGAAAGAGAAGAAGTGACAAAATAAATTGGAAGTGTTGATGAAGTAGTGGTTTGTTGACTTGTTTTGTTGAAGAAGGTGATTGGAAGGTGGCGGTGGATTTTGATCATAAAAAGTGGTTAGTGAATGGTGATGGAGAAGAAGAAGAAAAAAAAAATATGATGGCGTGTTACGCAGGGTGGTGGCGGCAGTGGTTGTTTAGGGTGGTATTTTATGTGGTTTCAAAGTTTCAAGGTGGTGAATTACGATTGTCCACAATGGTTGTGGTTGTGCAGCTGTTTTTGGTGGCTCTCCTCGACAGAAACAGAAACAAAGTAACTAGTAGCGAACCAAGGTGTCACGAGCATGTGGTGTTTTGCAGGAAAGAACGAAGCAGCACAAAAAAAAATATAAGGTGATAGTGGTAGTTTGTTGTGGTTCTAGGTGAAAAGTGATGGTGGTTGCCGGAGGTGATAGCGGTGGTGTAAGGATGGTGGTCGACGTATGAGTGTGGTGGCCGGTGATGGTGGAACTCACGATGAAAAATAGAAACAATAGATGGGTAAATGATTGTTTTTGCAAGTATCAAACTCAAGTCACAAGTGTGAATATATATATTTTTAAATACAAAGCTAGTGGATAGGAAAAGAACTCAAACGGTACAGTGAAGCCATCAGACTTTTGTGTATTCTTTTGTGTATTCAGTCGACATTTGATTTAAATATAATAATTTAATAATAATTATAATAATATTTAAAATATAAACGTGTGATAATGTTAGCCGTCGTCTACTATTTCATTCACGGGCTGAAATTCGTGCTCCGTTGTTAATCAGTGGCGGAATAACTTATTCAGAAAAATCTCAAAATCTTAGATTAACTATATTTATTTATTTTGGTCATTATGGTATAAAATTCGATCATTAACTATTAATTAAAAATTACATTAATTATTCACTCCCAACCCCAAGTAAAATATAAAATTTTTTAAAATTCAACAAATAACTTCTAAATATTTTATTGATAAGCGTAAAATTTATAAAACTCATTTTCGAATCACCGTTTATTTTAAAATCACATAAGTTCAAATTTAACTTGTTTAATATCGATCGAAACATCAAACGAATATTACAATCATATAATATTTATTTTTAATATGCTTTATTTATATATATAGAGATATGTTTTAAATAATAATTATTATAATATCCTATTTTTATTTTATAAATTTTTAATGACAACCACATATAATACTTTAAATTATAATTCGAATTATTATTTATATATATATATATACACACATATCTATTTACAATTAATTGTTCGTGAATCGTCGAGAGCAGTCGAAGGTTAGTTGAATATATGAACATTGTTTCAAAATTTTTTAGACTCAACATTACATACTTTGCTTATCGTATCAAAATCATATAAAGATTAAGTTTAAATTTAGTCGAAAATTTCTGGGTCGTCACAATGATGTTCCATGTTGTGCATTTTGGGTTGAAACCCGTCTAAACAAGTTGTTACTACTGTTATTCATCACTCGCACGAATGAGCCTTCACTCGTAAGGTTGAGGTGGTCAACCATGTAATAAACCGTGCGAGTGAGTGGTTAAGGAGAACTATTTTTTTGGTTAAGATAATACGTATGGTTGAGATGTGACTAGTACGAGTCATTGGTCCCTTATGTGGTGAACTGTACGGATCATTTGATTCATTAATGGGTGTTCAGTCATAGATCAAACGTACGAGTAAGTTGTCAACCACACGGTTGAGTGTTCTCAAACGTGTGAGTGAGGGTGTTACTCGTACGGTTGGCAGACCAGTTGTTAAGTGTGTAAGCGTTAATCTATAGTGTTGTTGTCTTGTTGTTGGATTTATATCAAGACATGATTACTGAATGTGTTATGTCTATTCTCAGGTGAAAAAGATAAGGAGAAAGCTCAGTAATCAGAATCTGAGCCGTTGTTGGTAATTGGTGAGTGGGTCTATCTTCGGATAGAGTTTAAGTAGCAAATCATGCTACTGTGGATTACTCTGATTACCCTGTGTAGTGTAGTGATTGCCATGCTAGTTGGATAGTTGCATGCTATGTGATTAATATGTTGTATATGTGCACTGTGCTTGACACCAGTTGTTCCTATGGAGGTTGGGGATTCGCAACTGTTCCCAAGAAGGTTGCAGTCCGTGTGAGGGTCAACCATTCCACAGGAGGTTGAGTTCATACCCTGCAGTCTGTTTGAAGAGACTAGACGGGAAAGGACTATCGGTAGATGCTAGCCTGATCAGCTAGGTCGTGTGCCCGTACAAGCCGCCGATCCTCATATTTTTTTTGTTTGTATGCTTGTTGGTTGTAAGCATGTTATATGATTAATGTATGATGGATTACTTAAGCTTAATCTGTAGATAGAGTCCATTCACTTAGCGGTACGCTAATCCCCCACATTCCTCCCCCTACAGGTTTAACTACTGCTAATGGGATCGGAACATGATGTAGAAGATATGTTTGACTTGCAACTCTGATGTGAACATTTATAACCGTGTTTATAATAATGTAACACTGTTTGTAAAAGTAAACTTAGTTAAGTGGTTTTTGTACTAATGTAATTAAGGTTATGACTTTACTATATAAGACTTCCGCTGTGTTATAATATAAAAAAATAAAAAAATGGCAGGTGTTACACTAATTGTTTGTTATTTTATTGGATATCCTGAACGAAGTAAAGGTTATCGGTTCTATTGCCCTAATCATATTACAATAATTATCGAATTAATAAATGTCGAGTTCAATGATAATGGTGAAAATAGTGGGAGTGGGGAAGAAGTATTTTTTGGCACATGATAAATGCATCATCATTGGCTAAAAACGATTATGATGTCCCTACTGTTACAATGATCTACAAGATCTAAAACGTTTGTCAACTGTGATGATTTCGTAGTCTATTTGAATAAAGTTGACTATTACTTAAGTAAAATTGTTGATCTCATCTCCAATGAAGAATTCATTAAGCAACCATTACGAAGTTCTTCAAAATAGAGGAGATTTGTCAACTATGATGATTTCATAGTCTATTTAAATGAAGTTGACTATGACTTAAGTAAAGTTGAAGATCTCATATTCTATACAGGAGTCGTTATGAGAAACAAGTTAACTCAATGGCATGTGATATTGCTCAAAATATACATATTTATCTTCGCAATATCTCCCTACATTCGTGGTGTTTCGATACAATTTGGGATAACTAGTGAAAGGTTTGTGGTATATGGTCATTTCAGGATAAAAGTGGTGCAAAAGATCATATTTATGCATGAGAAATCAACCATTAGGCTTAAGTAATGACTCAAGTGAAGTTTTGGGGTTAAAAAACCAAGTTTCAAGAAAGAACGGCGTTCCAAATGGCCATAATGTCGTTCCGCAGCACTAGAAAATGGAAAATCGAAGTCAGAAACTTTTTAGACTTTCTAGGGGGTTTCAGGAATGTCGTTCCACCTTTAAGAATGTCATTCCACCTTTAAGAACATCGTTCTAGGCCTGTTTTTAGCCAAAAACTCAGCTCGACTATAAAAACAAATTTAGGGGTTTTTGGTTGAGGGAGCTACTTTCTTGGGCCGTTTTGGAGCCCTAAAAGGGTTCCAATCATGATTCCATCATGATGAAGGCTAATTTCATGCTCCTAACTCCAATTCCATGAAGATTTAAGCTCCATTTCCACCATCCGTTCTCCATTTTAGCATTTCTTCTCCATTCTGGTAGTTGCTTTCTCCATTTTAGTTGTAATGATAAATGATTGTTATTTACTTGATTTCTTTCTTGTTTATGCAATGATTATAGCTTAGATTACTTGTGTTCACTTGATTTGTAAACTTAATGCTTGGATTTTGCCCTAATCAATGATTTTGGGTGTTTGAATGAGTTGATGATTAATGTGCTTGGTTGAAGATCCATTACTTTGATTGTTGAAAGCTTTACATTGATTATATAAGTTGCCTAGCTTTTCTTAGAGATTTGATTAGTGAAGCAATTTGTACTTCAACACCTTTGGTGATTGATAATGCTAAATACAAACACATATTTCATAGCATTATCCTTCAAGAAAGACAAGCTTTTAGTTGCAATTGTACTATTTACAAGTGATATTCGTTTAAAAAATAAAAGGTGAAGACAAAAGATAGATTCGACGATTTGAAGACACAAATGACCAAAAAGATCAAATGTACAAGATATAATCCAAGTGGTTCAATTTATTGATGAGAAACGTCTAAAAATCACAAAAGTACAAGCCGAGAAACGCAAAGTACAAGATATCTAAGCGTACGAAAGGACGTTCGAAAATCCGGAATCGATACATGAACCCATTATCAACGCGCGACGCAACGGACCTAAGATTACAAATTAACTATGCACATAAATATAATATAATATATAATTAATTATGTATATTATATATATATATATTAAATAAATAAACGTCGGCAAGCTAGGATCCAATTTCTGTGTGAGCTGGAATTCGAAGCTCCACACTCGCGGAGCTGTGAGGCACAAAACCTCAGCACTCGCGGAGCACACCATGACCCAAATTCCACTATAAAAGGCGATGCAATTCGATGAAATATTTACACCATCTTCAATCTCTTCTCTCAGTTTATATTTATATTTATATTTATATTTTAATTATAATTTTAATATTAAGTTAATAATAATAATAAAGTTATTATAGCGAATATATTAAGGTTTTGTAAGTCGAAACTCTGTCCTTATAGCACTACGCGATAAATACTCATTGTAAGTTATGTTCAACCTTTTTAAATTAATGTCTCGTATCTAAGTTATTATTATGTTTATTTTAGCCGAAGTAATCGTGATGTTGGACTAACTATAAAGACTGGGTAATTGAGCTTTGGACCATAATTGGGGTTTAGACAAATGATTGACACTTGTGGAAATTAGACTATGGGCTATTAATGGGCTTTATATTTAATTAACTAAATGATATCTTGTTAATTTAATATAGAGATTACAACTTGACGTATTTATATATAACCACATACGCTTGACTGGGTACGGTGGGCAGGATATCTATAAATACTAATAATTGTTCATTTTACCGGACACGGGGATGGTTTAATAGTCAATGGAATCATTGAAACAGGGGTGGATTACATTCAAGGGTAATTGGTGTAATTGGTAATAAAGTATTAAAACCTTGGATTACACGCAGTCGATAACCTGGTGTAATCATTAAACAAAGTATTAAGACCTTATTACAGTTTAAATCCCCAATTAGTTGGAATATTTGACCTCGGGTATAAGGTTAATTTGACGAAGACCCTCACACTTTATAATTATGACCGATGGACTATTATGGACAAAACCAGATGGACTTATCGAATAATCCAGGATAAAGGACAATTAACCCATAGTAATAAATTAAAATCAACACGTCGAACATCATGATTACGGAAGTTTAAATAAGCATAATTCCTTTATTTTATATCACATCGTACTTTTATTTATCATCATTTTATTTATCGTACTTTAAATTATCGCATTTTTAATTTATCGTCATTTATTTTTATGCTTTAAAATAAGTTCTGTTTATATTTAATATTTTTGCATTAGGTTTTAATTGTGACTTAAGACTTAAAATCGACAAACCGGTCATTAAACGGTAAAACTCCCCTTTTATAATAATAATAATACTACTTATATATTTATATTTATACAAATAAAGATTGAAAAATATAGCGTTAAACTCAGTTGTATCCCTGTGAACGAACCGGACTTACTAAAAACTATACTACTCTACGATTAGGTACACTGCCTATAAGTGTTATAGCAAGGTTTAGGTATATCCCATTCAATAAATAAATAAATAACTCGTGTAAAATTGTATAGTATTTAATAGTATTTCGTAGCAAAAATAATAGTATTTCGTACTACACCCTGCACACATCAAGTATTTTTGGCGCCGCTGCCGGGGAAAGAAAAGCGAAACGCTAAAAAAAAAAAAATAAGTTTTTAAGGTATTTTTGTAAAAATATATAAGTTTTAAAAAAAATATAAAAACATAAAAAAGAAAAATATATATCTATATTTCTAAGTACGAAATTAAAAAGTGTAATTTTTTTAGAGTTATATCTAATAAGTAATTTTTAAAATATAAGTTTTATTTAAATTATATTTAAAATAGAAAATTATAAAAAAAAAAATTACGCTGTACCTGCAATTTTGGCCAGCACGAATTCTGAATCTGCGTAACTCCGCACTCGCGGAGCACCTCTGGCACCAACAAACCATGATCATATACATAGCATTGTATATGTATATTTTATTTGCTAAAATCCAAGAGCAGAATTACGCGAGCTATAATCCAAAGTTATGAAATATTCGCTGAAAATGAGTGCAGCCGTTATGTTTTCGCTTTGATAGCGGTTTAATCCGCTTAGTTTCCGCGGATAGTTAAGCAGTCCGCAGACCGCGGATATTTCGAATACTATAAATAGAAAGCATGGCCTCTCATTTATAGGTTGTTGATTCTCTGCCATTTGCCTAAGCCTTTGTGATTTTCACTTGTGATCTTGCCCAAGGAACTTCTATATTGCACTAAGGTGAATCATGCTAATTGACAATCAAGACCGGGCCGAGGTGGTTGATCACTTGATTGATAAAGTGAAAGACGATCATCGGGGCCTAAAATAATCATCAAACATCCCATCATCCATAATCTCATTGCACTCAATCCTTAATTAAGTAATAACTTGATATAGGATTGATCAATTGGCGCCATCCGTGGGACACGTTTTACGAATTAAACTTGAAATTTTTTGTTTTGTGCTATCAAACGATTAATTGCCATGTTTAATTTTATATCGTGTATTGTTACGATGATTTACAGGGAATTGCTGAGGCGTTTTAGTTGTTTTGATCGTTGGATATGGCAGCTAATGCGACATAAGCAGGAAGTTCTGTCAATGCTGACACGTTGGTTACTGATTCGCAAAAGGCCTTGTCAAGTAGTATGCAGGCAAATGTTAATAATATCGCGGGTAGTTCAATGCAAGAACCTCTAACTAAAAAGCCTAATGACAGTATCGCTAACACTGATCTGCAACTAAAGGTTGCTGCTGAAAAAATGGTTGCGCGTAGGAATTTACAGCAACACCGTGAAGAAACTATCGCTGATGGCAAGCGATTAAGAGTTCTGGCCGGAAATGCAGACAAAGTCCTTGGCACTGCTATTGAACAAGCTGGCAAAGATAGTCGTGAATCTCGCATACTGCGAAATTACCTATGGCCGTTGAATGATTCTATATCGCAGGTTGATCGTCTAGTGATTGATCATCGTGATAGTGATAGTGATGACGCAGACAGACATGTCGTTTTAAACTCTGCATACAATTCAAAAACTGCGAAAGCGCCAAGAGAAGAAAGTGAATTTTCTGATGGTTCAGATGATGCAGAGGAATTTGTAAAAATTCCGCATGTTAAGCGCATGCGGCCACCTACTCCCTATCCTCGCAATGGGGATGCGGGAGAAATTTCTGATGCTATGCGCAGAGAAAATGCTCAAAATTTTTTAGCGGATGCTTTTAAAAGCATTGCGCCTAAATCAATGCAACATAAGTTTGAGCAACCAAGTTTTTTACAAGATATGATAGCTAAATTCTGTGCGGAAAATACTGATATTTGCACAAAAAAGGCGACTGAGATTACCACGGCTGCAGACAAGTTTGTCCAGCATATCTCTGATTATCCAATCGTTACACCACCCATTGTGCCCGCAACATTGGGAGTTTACTCAGGGTTAACTGATCCCTTGGATTTTTTGCAGCGATTTGAAAGAGTGGTTAGCACCCATAATTGGGATGAACCGGTTGTGTGTAGAGTGTTTCCTATGGTTCTACAAGGGTCCGCAAGGGAGTGGTTTCACAGCTTGCAAGCTTGCAGCATTCTTGTTTTCATTGATCTTCGCGATAAATTTTTGCTGCAGTTTTAGAATCTTTTGCTTCAGAAAAAGACACATATAGAATGTCATGATATAAAACAAGGCAACAAGGAAACCTCGAGCACATTATTAACGCGGTACATTTAGGAGTGCCAAAAAATACCAAGCTTAAATGAAGATAAAAAAATCTCTGGTTTTTTGCACGCTATTAACCCACAGTGACATCCGACGCTTGTGCAAAGATTGTGAAGAGATGTCCCTCCAACGTTTGCTAAAGTCGAACAAGAGACATATGACTATCTCCGAGGAGGAGAAGATAGCACTATAACCCCTGCATGTGGGTGGGGTAAAGACAAAAGTTGGCGGGATGACAATGATTCTTTTCGCGATGGCAATAGTGATAATTACCGCGGTTCTGGATATCCGCGGCGAAATGGCGGTGGTGGTTATCCGCGAAATGATAGATATCAAGGTCAAAATGATAACCATGGATATGGCCATCGGGATCGCTATTCTACGTGCAAATGGAACAATGAGTCTTTCAATATCATTCAAATGCTAACAAAAATGCCTAAGGAAATTCTGCTGCAAGAAAGGGTTGCTATGTTTTTTCCTGATCCTCAACCTTTAGCGGAAAATAGTAGGCGGGATAAATCCAAGTTTTGTATTTTCCATGATGATTATGGCCATGATACCAATCGTTGTAGAGACTTGGCGGAGCTGATCGCAGAGGCATATGAGCAAGGCAAGTTAGAACATTTAATTGCCCAAGGTGCTATAACCACCGCGAATGCAATTATCTTGCCTGCAGAATCTAATGCTCTGCAAGTGCCAAATGCTGCTGATCGAAAAGCTCCTGCAGTGAAGAATCTTGGGATAAAAATGGCCATTAAGAAAGAAAATTAACGCGGAATTCAGGTCATTAATGTGGTAGAAGTGCAAGGCGAAATTTCAGTATTTCAAATATCTGAACAAATTACAAGCTGGCAATGTCCTCCTATTACTTTCACTCCTGCAAATTGAGTGCGGATTTGGATAAACCTGTGGTGGTTTCATGCCGCATTGTGAATACTGGTATTGTGATTATAAAAGTACATGTTGACACTGGTAGCAGTGTAGACATAATGTATGAGCAATGTTTCAGCAAGTTGCCTGCAAACATTAAAGCATTGATGAAACCTACTGCAGTTTTGCTCGCTGGATTTTTAGGAGAATCAACTTGGCCTATTGGTCAGTTAGAGTTACATATTGAGCTAGTTGACGATCGCGATGAAACACTAAGACGCCAAGCTTTGTTGAATCTTTATATAATGCGAAATCAGTCATGATTCAATATGATTCTTGGGCGCACTGCTTTGCGCATGTTTGGCGCAATCCCTTCTACAATACATGGCATGGTTAAATTCTCTGCTAATAAAGGAATAGGCAAGCTAACTTCTGCGGAAGTAGAGCCATTTTTGTGCCATGATTACGGCGATCGAAAGTAGGGGAGTTGAGGGGCATTCAGTCAATTCTTAATGATGCGAATATCTGTAATAGAAAGCTTATGACAGAATGCATAGTCAAATTTGATCAGTGATTGATATGCTATTTTTATTTCCTACAATTTGTATAGCGAAAAAATAATGAATAAAGCAAAGTTAGTTTCAGTGCTTGTGATTGTTTCTATACAAAGCAAAAACACTGCGTGTGGCCACGCATAGTGATTATTTTGCAGAACACAATTGCTTATTTTTCATAACACTGAATTAATGTTTGTGTATGTGTGTTTAAAACTCCGTGGATATTTTTAAACAAATGACATGGTTTTCGCTAAACATGGCCTGTTTAAAATTATGGCAATGCGAATGCATATTGTGAAATAATGCGTTAAAAACCAAGTGAAGAAATTGCCCACTTGTGTTAAACAGTGAATGTTGCGCAAGGATAAAATTTCCTAAGTATTTGATCTTGCCAATACTTAGATGCTTCACAATGCTAAAATTGCCTAAGGATCGATTTGTCGGACTTAGAAGATTCATAATGAATAAAAGATTGTTTCGCATAAGTACGCGTTTGTTATGTGCACAATAGCGAATGTGGAAATTGCAAAGGGCAAGTCTGAAATATGGATACAAGATAAAGTAAAGCGCTATATAAATACGATAAGTTGCAACTGCGAAATGAAAATATGTCAATAATAATAAGCGTTGAAAGAGCGCGAAGAGTTACAAAAGTGCAATTTATGATTGCGAAATAAATATTTACAATCTAACTAAGATAATCTAAAGCTCCAACGCTTTAATATCTGAAAAAGTAACGCCCTCGCGTTGACTTAGCTCTTCCAATGCTGGTATGGTGATTTTCTCAACCTCCTTCTTTGCTCTAGCTAACGCTTCTCGGGCATCGTCGGTGGCACATATTTCATCTGCCATGTCTGAGGGAAGCGGTTGAGAAAGATCACCAAGCTCGCATAGCAGATCATACCATTCACAGCGAGTAGTGAGTTTAGCTGCCTGGACATATGTCCCAAACTTCTCAGTAACTGGTTTAGAATCCATCACTTTGTCGCCGAATTCCGGCAGATACTTGACAAGCTGAGCAAATTCATTCTCAGCATCTTCCGCTCTCTTTTTGAGTTGGGCTTTTTCGTTCGCAGCTTTTTTGAGTTGAGCCTCAAGTTTTTGCACTCTCCTTTGATGAGCGTTAGCAATTTTAACATGCTTTTCATACTCATCAGATATTTCGCTGAAACGCTCAACGTTGTCGATAGCCAGGCAAATTGCGTTGTAGCAATTATGAAGTCGCTGTCTTTCGGCTTGAGGAAAAGTCAGTTTGCGATATTCATCTTGAGTATTTTTGGGGATGAATTTGTAGAGTCTCTGATACAAACGATTGGCTCGTTCTGCTTCTGCGGCTTCATTCGCATCCTCTTCCTCTTCTTCTTCCTCTTGGTTGGATGTTTCATTGTCAGAGGGGAGTGTTAAGTCTTTATTACCAGGCTCTTCAAGAATATCCTCGGGGATATTCCCAGTAATATTGTAGAGCGGTACAGCCTCACCTGTTGGGTCTGCAAGTACAATTAAAAAGAGATAAGCAAGTACAGTAAATCAGTGCAAAAATAGTAAAAGCGCAATATAAAAATAATGCGAATTGAAAATCACTTACTTGTTTCTTGTTCAGATATAGTACGCATGCGTCTTTTGCGAGGGGTGGAAGCAATTTCTGCTGCTTTTCGCTTACAGCGCTCTTCACCACCAGAAATGGTAAGCGTATTGATGATTGGCTCATCAATAGGAATAATCTCGCCGTCGCCATTTTTTAAGCGACGAGCAGGTCTAATCTTGTTAATATCTGCTGACCTCATAACTAGGTCAAGATCAATCACTGCAAAATCAAAACGCATAAGGTTATGCGAAAAAAGGAAAAATGTATTACATATTAATTTAATGCGAATAGTATAAGCGATATACCGTTATTCACTTGATCAATCAAGAGAGCATTGCAGTCGCTCCAAGGCCACTGGATTGAAACCCTACCAATGTACAGCGGTACATTTGAGTATGCACGTAGGATTAACCCTGAACCCTTGATCTTTTTTAGGATGTCTCGTTCAAGGTCATCTGGAGTGACCTTGTCGTTTAAGGTCGCATCGAAATTTGTACACCACTTTCTTGGTATGTTGTTATCAACAAGTGCGGTGTCGTTGATAAAAAAATGAACTGCGCCAATTGCTAATGGAGTCCTTGGGTGAAGTCATCACGCCAAGTTTGCTGCGGAATCAGAACCATCCTGCATCGTGTGGCACAAGGCTATTGCAAGAGCGAAACACATTAAGCAGTGGTTGCATGTCGATAGAATTGCAGTACATCTCAAACAACACGATCTTGTTAACCGCATTGGGATGAAGCTGAGCAATAGCGATTTTGTAATATTCGCAGACGCTGCGAAAAAATTGAGTAAGCGGAAGGCGTAGATTGCCTTGGGAAATGGCGGCCTCATAAATAGTAATCATTCCCTTAGGGGGAACGTTAGCTCTGTCCGCCGCTGATAGTGCGGTAGGAACAAATTGAGCAAGTGGAGGGCACCATTGCTGAAGGGTTTGGAGTTTTTCTTCCGTCATATATGAAACAAAGCCTCCAGGAGTATTAGCAGAAGATGTGTGATGACCCGGGAATTTCCGACCAAATTTAAACTTAATCTTGATATGAATTCGACACGATAAACAAAGTCTGTAATGATGAAATTTTAAAAACTTGAAACTGTGTTTAATATAATCATTTGACATTTGACTATTCCCGACGATTCACGAACAATTATGTGTAAATAAATATATAAATAAGATATTACATAATAGATATTATATAATCAATAAAATGTAATTACAAATAAATGTTAAAGTAATATTATTATTATTATCAGTATTAATATCAAAATTAGTATTATCCATATAATATACAAACATGAAACTTAATATATAAATATAAATTGTTATAATATTATTACTAATAATATTATTATCATTAATAATAAATAATTATTATAATTAATAAAGAATAATGATTATTATTATTAATTGTTATCATTCTTATTATCATCATTATTATGATATGATTATTAGAAAATAATACAAATTACTACATTTATCATTAATAATATTATTAATATCATTTTAGTATTACTTGATAATATTAATATTATTATTATTAATTGTAATTTAAATTAATTATAATTATTAAATAAATGAGATCATACTACACTAATAGAATCAAAGTGGTTTTACATCCCCATCGACTGTTTTGAATTGGTACTTATTGTCTCCAAAAATTCGATTCATATCACTATCATTAGTACATATTAGGTAATAAACAGATTCGATATCTTCTATCCTTTATTTAATTTTCTGATTTACTTTGTCTGATTAGGAAATTGAGTCCACGCTTTATATTTAAATGATCAATTCAATTGGTATGTAAATCATTTAACCTGCTACGATCCTTATCAATCACAAACAACCATCAAATGCCATCACCTAGCTTGCAAATCATTTCACCATCGAAACCATCGTGTTCCTATTTCTATTTCAAGCAACCGGAACCAATCATCCTCACCTACTCTCTCTCTTCTCTCTCTCTACAATTCGAATAAACAACCACCATAAACTCCATCATCAAACACCTATTACAACCACAACTAATCCGTTTCTGTTAAGGACCGAAGTAAATCACCATCTTCGCGTGCTCTATCGACAACCACCTTCTACAACTACTGTTTCTATCATCACCACTAATAACCGTCTCCAACAAATAACCACCATCCTATCTCGTCTCTCTCTCACACTCAGACCACCTCTCTCTACAACTCACTCAGGTTTTCTATTTTCTAGATCGAATACTACAACTCGAGAATACAGTATATGTTGTTCATCATCTAGCCGGTTTATCATATACAACCGGGTATTCTATTCTGATTTAATTATCCATCTATCTGTTTCCTTTCGCTTTATGATCTTGTTCCAATAAGAAACGAAAACCCCACCTGCTATACCATTCTTGTATTCTAACTTTGTAAGGAAAAAGAACGATGAATATTGACACGATGAAAGTTGATTCGTGCAGTCTATAAATAACAATTTTTTTTAAAGGAATGCTGCATTTTCTTTTTCTTTTTGGACGACAATCATCAATTATATAACCCCACCACATGTATATGTCGACTGAAGTAATCCAATAAATCAAACACCAACTTGCGTGCAGATCTTTTTGGCTCAATATAATAATACAAAGGTGATAAATAATGGAGCTAGTCGACTATATTATTGTTTAACACTCCATTTCGTGGCAAATTGGTGACCAAAGAAAAACCAACCACTCACTTTTACTTTTAAAAGTTAGTGAGTATTTTATCTCAAAGTCCAAGTCTCAGTGGTGGGGTATTAACATTAGATTAGGTGAATGTCGTTAATGAAATGTATGAGGATAGTAATAATAAATTAATTTTGATGATGATAATGTATAAAGTTGATGATTGATGTTCGATGGATCCAACTGGTTAATCTGATCGATATAAATTTTGTGTTAATGGGCTGTGGAATTTGATTGTGTTGAAACCAGGTTTTGATGATTGGGCCTATGTTTTGGATTTGATCGAAAACCATCACAATCCTTGTTTCTTTTACGAGGCAATTAATAATATGATAAGTAGATTAGTAGGTTTAATGATAACGTAAATGATGAGGAAGATAAATCGTGAATTCAATTTTGAGGGTGATAAACGAAAATGAAAATCATGATTATGATTTTGATTATGATAATGATGATGATGATGAAAAGGTTAAATGGAATTTTGGTTTAGGAAGATGACAGTAGGCATATAGGAGATAAAGGAATTAATCTAGGAATATAATCAGATGTTAAGTGGCGGTTCAATGGTTAAGGGTGTGTTGATTGAACGAGAGATCTTGGGTTCGAAACTAGCTATTACAATTATTTAAAAAAAAAAAAGATATGCTGTGGAGATTATTGGGGGAACTTGGGCCGTATATCTTTAGGATTGGGCCGAAATTTATTTCGAATACGTGTTGGGCCGAAATGAAGCAAAAACGGTTCATATATATAATTAGGGTTTGGTATTATATAAGAAAAACTAAATTGGCTGAATGGTTGGGTTTGTTTGTGAGTGAGCAAGAGGTCTTGAGTTCGAGCCCGGTCCCGGGCAATTCTTTTTGGAAAAGCTTATTAAAGGGTATATACACTTTTATTGTTATTACTATTATTATTGTTATTATTATTATTATTATCATTAAAAAGAGTATTAGGATTATTATTACTATTGTTATTATTAATAATATTATTATTAGTACCATCATTAAATATTATTATTATTATTATTATTATTATTGTTATCATTATTATTATTATTACTAAAAGTATCATTATTTTTAAATTTATCATTTTTATTAAAATTAGTACTATTATTAAAACTAACATCCTTATCAAAATTATCTTGTTTTATCATGATTATTATCATAATTGTATTATTTTATCATTATTACTATTAGTATTACTAATATATCAAATAAAGATTTTTTTATATAAAAATATATTATTTACATAAAACATAACTATATTAAAATGTTTGTAATAAATATTAATTATCTATTTAGTGTATAAAAAATAAATATAGTTAATTTAGTTATTAATGAAACGTACAAGTTACTAAAATAACAAATAATAATAATGCGTAAATTTGTTCGATTACCATTATATGTGATAATATACATATAAATGATATAGGTTCGTGAATCGAAGGCCAACCCTGCATTGTTCTGCATCATCATATGTATTTTTACTACAAAATACAGTATTGTGAGTTTCATTTGCTCCCTTTTACTCTTTACGTTTTTGGGCTGAGAATACATGCAAATGCTTTATTAACTGTTTTACAATATTTATATGCGTGAGTTTCATTAATCCCTTTTTAAATGCTTTTGCAATATATATTTTTGGGACTGAGAATATATGCGCTGTTTTTATAACTGTTTTACGAAATAGACACAAGTAATTGAAACTACATTATATGGTTGAATTATCGAAATCCAATATGCCCCTTTTTATTAAGTCTGGTAATCTAAGAATTAGGGAACAGACACCCTAATTGACGCGAATCCTAAAGATAGAACTATCGGGCCCAACAAGCCCCATCCAAAGTACCGGATGCTTTAGTACTTCGAAATTTATATCATGTTCGAAGGAGGATCCCGGAATGATGGGGATATGCTTATATGCATATTGTGAATGTCGGTTACCAGGTGTTCAATCCATCTGAATGATATTTTTGTCTCTATGCATGGGACGTATGTTTATGAGAAATGGAAATATGAAATCTTGTGGTCTATTAAAATTATGAAATGATTATTTATGTTAAACTAATGAACTCACCAACCTTTTGGTTGACACTTGAAAGCATGTTTATTCTCAGGTATGAAAGAAATCTTTCGCTGTGCATTTGCTCATTTTAGAGATATTACTTGGAGTCATTCATGACATATTTCGAAAGACGTCGCATTCGAGTCGTTGAGTTCATCAAGATTATTATTAAGTCAAATATAGTTGGATGTATTATGAAATGGTATGCATAATGTCAACTTTTGATGAAAAGAAAGTTTGTCTTTTAAAAATGAATGCAATGTTTGTAAAATGTATCATATAGAGGTCAAATACCTCGCGATGTAATCAACTATTGTGAATCGTTTATAATCGATATGGACTTCGTTCGGATGGATTAGGACGGGTACTTTCAGTTGGTATCAGAGCGGTGATCTTAGTGAACCGGGTCTGCATTAGTGTGTCTAACTGATAAGTCGATAGGATGCATTAGTGAGTCTAGACTTCGACCGTGTCTGCATGTCAAAAGTTTTGCTTATCATTTCGTGTCAAAAATTTCCTGCTTATCATTCTTAGAGAATCAATTGCTTATCCCCCTTAGTCTAGACACATCTTATTACATTAATTGCATGATTAGTGTATAGACAAAATTTATATCTTAGCATATCTGCTAATTCATATCTTAGCGTACCTGTTATTGTTACCGATGCCTGACAGCTTCCGTAGATTCCTCCGTAACTTATGGGATTTTAGTATTATATATACATATGTAAATTATGTATTGCAGGGTACTAAACTACATCCTATAATCTATTTCTTATCAAAAATCCTTCATCTGATCGTACGAAATGAATCCCTCAACCAGTTCGAGTCCCCCAGATTTCGATAGCTATTCCGATAGTTATTCCGACAGCTATGCCGACATGGTTATTCACCTAAGCTCCGGAAGCAGCATCATCAGAATGAATCAACCAATCATCCATCCCCAATTCATCTGATGGATTCGTAGTCGACTTAATCAATGGAGACGTGCAGAAGGCGATCTCTTTCACTAACCAAATTCACCTCTTGATGAAGAAACTAAAACACTTACCGGTGAACCTATTTGTAACACCATTTTCACCCTCATTTCCCGAATATCTCGCCATGACTATATCATAACTCAGATTCTAAACCTTATTCATTCACCCGTTCTTATCAACAATCATCCCGGAGTAATAAGTCAACGAACTACGCGCCCGAGTTGTAGCCTTGAAAAATATGGTGCAAAACTTACCAGCTTCAGCAAGATCATCGGCACCAACAGTACCATCAGTAACAGCACCAGTACCATCAACAATTCATGCCTCAACATCTCATTCTGTACCTCGAGTATAATCATCGTTCTACATGACGTTCTACATCATTTATCTTCGTTCGACATGGCGATTATGTATTCTCTAATGTTTTAGAGATTATATATTCTTGTTCTAACGGTAAATCAAATGAGTCTATTATCATATTGACTCATTAAATCCATAATTACATCTGAAGAAAATATATATGTATATATATTTTCATAAAGATTGTAATTGAAAATTCTTTCGTACAAACTTTTAATGATGAAAATATTTTAACGGGTAGGTAATACCCGAGGAATATTTAGATTTCACATTAATAAGTTACACTGTACATCCTTCGAATCTGATTCAACAGTCATTTACTATCCTACTTACACCCATAGATATAAATATCCGTTCACCGCAGAATAACCATTTTTATTCAATTTCATATTTGGATTTTGACCTATCAGAATCCGACAAGTGGCATAATGAAGAAAACATTGGACAAAATAAAATTTGTTAGAAACAAACAAATTAACTATGAGAAATTTTGTTAAGAATTCACGCTAACAAAATCCTAGTTAACTATTCCTAGCTAACTGCTTACATTTTATTTATCGCAATTTATTTATCGCAATTTAATTATCGCAATTTTATTTATTGTCATTTATATATCGTCATTTAATTTTATTTAATTTTATTTATAATTTAATGTCTATGGTTTCAAAACTATGTTCTGTTATTTACTGTACGCATTTTATATATCGTCATTTAATTTCTGTATTTATTTTTACGCACTTTAAATATCGGGACACGTATACAAGGTTTTGACATATCATATCGATGCATATATATATATATATATATATATATATATATATATATATATATATATATATATATATATATATATATATATATATATATATATATATATATATATTATTTAGAACAACCATAGACACTCTATATGCAGTAATGATCGAGTTCTCTATACAGGGTTGAGGTTGATTCTACAATAATATATATACTTTGAGTTGTGATCGAGTCTGAGACGTATACGGGTCACGACACGTATTAATTAATTCGAATATTATATATTAAACTATATATGAATTATTGGACTGTCAACCGTGGACTATCGACTGTGGACTAATAACAATGGACAATTAAAATGAATTAAAATATTGATTATAACATATGAAACTAAATAATTCTTTAAGTTGCCACTTGATTTCATCTTAAATGCCATTTGTATCTTGATAATTCTAATCTGCGTTCAAACCTTTCATGATTCTTGAAGACACCTCAATTGAGAGGATGAACCGACCGCACTTCATTTACAGAAGAAAAGATTGATACATATAGTTATGCACCTGAAAAATACTCGAAACCTAAGTAAACGTTTAACACGCATCTGTGCTAGCTCCTTCGGCATTGCTATTACCGAAAATAACCATGAAATTCCTTTTCAAAGTAGTCAATTATGTCACAGCTTCAGCAAATAAATTTCAACTTTTCATTTGAATAAACCTTATTATAACTTTGATATATAAGTTTACCTTTCGTCATCGTTACCGGGGAACTGTTTATATTCCACCACATTAGAAGTAAACTTGCCAGCAACTCCATTGATCTTTGACTTTCCGAAAAATCTTTATACTCATTGAAACTCTATCATATACTCATTCACATCTTATAACGAGAATTGCCATTGTAATTACCGAGAATTTGCAATCAGTATTTTGAAATCTCGCAGCATGTCTACATCAACAGATATATGAATACATATAGCATTTATATCTTAGAATTATGATCTTTTATTCTGAAATTCTGAAAAGCACCCAGTCTACGAATCAATACTCCAAATTTTGAGGAAGCTGAATGAAGCAGCAGAAACCATAGACAGCCGTAAGCGACCTTAACTGTCAAAAGTTTGATGATAAAGAATGGAGTATTGGAAACACTCAATAGAAAATTTAGTACCGAAAAGTGGATTATGCGAAACTAAGAAGGAAGTCATGGACAAATCACAAAGAATAAGTTTGACTTCAAAGAATCCAAATGATTCAATGCCTGCTAAAGTCTTTAGCGAATATCTTGCTCCTTACTCTAAACCCTTGCGGACAATAGTTTCCATCATCCTCTGATCTTAGATATTCAAAGATATTATCGTATATTTCATTACAAATATCCTCCATATTTCTGAAGATATTTTCATAACTATTCTTATCTGAAATCATTAATCTCTTCGTGCTATCAGTGTTACATCATATAGAAACTGTTAGTTTCTATATTCTGTAAACTTTCAAGCTTAAAATTATGAATGTTATTGAAGTAATGTTGGAAACTGATGCATGAGTTAGTATAATATAATGACACTTGATCAACGTGATTATATTACAGTAAGTCATGCTGAGTTCCTAAATGGGACATGATGATTTACAGATTATAACGTCATCATATGCCATGTTACACAACTCTTACATTTTATCTGTTATATAAACATATCAGGAACATATTTTCTTGATAGTTCTATCTTTCCCGGATATTCTGGTAATTTGACGAATCAAGATCGTGCTATTACCATTTCTTTATTAGAACATTAACTATGTTCATTTCGAAATTCATATTTATGAATTCTGAATCATTATTCGCTTGATTTAAAGTCGGGAAGAGAAAACAAAAGCATGGAGCTCCGAAATATAAAGGAGGATATAAAGCCCGATAACAACCCGTAAATTACAAACCGTGTATGTCAATGTTTATCGCAACATAAAGACATGGGAGAATTAAAAACACTATAACCCCAAGGGCGAAGTAGAAGAAAACAGATTCTTTCGGTGGAAGTTAGAAAAGGAGAATGATTGTTGCGATAGTAAGGATAAGGACAAGGATTAGAACTGGATTAAGCATTTTCACAATCTTTTGGATGTATGAACTAAGAAAGAAAGTATAGGAAATGGTGAGAATAATAGAACGGAAGAGCTTAATTTATAGTGAAAATATCAGACAGAGTAATCGAAGCAGATCACCGTATTTAATTATAGAGATCTTAATTTCCTTACTCGCCGAAGAATCAAATCTTTTAGATTTCGAAGATTTTTTTTAAATCCCTTGAATTCTGGAATTCAACCCTGACTCTGTCAAAAGTTAAGATGAATCTTTACTTTCCTATTTCACTCTTTAGTGATAGCTTCATTCGTAGTCTTCGAATAATCGAATTATTTTTATCCATATTACTCAATAATGATAAAACTCAATTTATCAACTCATATTCGTCATGAAAATATTTTTAATGTTAGCCATGACCACCTCACTCAAATTTCGGGACGAAATTTATTTAACGGGTAGGTACTATGATGACCCAGGAATTTCCGACCAAATTTAAACTTAATCTTGATATGAATTCGACACGATAAACAAAGTCTGTAATGATGAAATTTTAAAAACTTGAAACTGTGTTTAATATAATCATTTGACCTTTGACTATTCCCGACGATTCACGAACAATTATGTGTAAATAAATACATAAATAAGATATTACATAATAGATATTATATAATCAATAAAATGTAATTATAAATAAATGTTAAAGTAATATTATTATTATTTTCAGTATTAATATCAAAATTAGTATTATCCATATAATATACAAACATGAAACTTAATATATAAATATAAATTGTTATAATATTATTACTAATAATATTATTATCATTAATAATAAATAATTATTATAATTAATAAAGAATAATGATTATTATTATTAATTGTTATCATTCTTATTATCATCATTATTATGATTATTAGAAAATAATACAAATTACTACATTTATCATTAATAATATTATTAATATCATTTTAGTATTACTTGATAATATTAATATTATTATTATTAATTGTAATTTAAATTAATTATAATTATTAAATAAATGAGATCATACTACACTAATAGAATCAAAGTGGTTTTACATCCCCATCGACTGTTTTGAATTGGTACTTATTGTCTCCAAAAATTCGATTCATATCACTATCATTAGTACATATTAGGTAATAAACAGATTCGATATCTTCTATCCTTTATTTAATTTTCTGATTTACTTTGTCTGATTAGGAAATTGAGTCCACGCTTTATATTTAAATGATCAATTCAATTGGTATGTAAATCATTTAACCTACTACGATCCTTATCAATCACAAACAACCATCAAATGCCATCACCTAGCTTGCAAATCATTTCACCATCGAAACCATCGTGTTCCTATTTCTATTTCAAGCAACCGGAACCAATCATCCTCACCTACTCTCTCTCTTCTCTCTCTCTACAATTCGAATAAACAACCACCATAAACTCCATCATCAAACACCTATTACAATCACAACTAATTCATTTCTGTTAAGGACCGAAGTAAATCACCATCTTCACGTGCTCTATCGACAACCACCTTTTACAGCTACTGTTTCTATCATCACCACTAATAACCGTCTCCAACAAATAACCACCATCCTATCTCGTCTCTCTCTCACACTCAGACCACCTCTCTCTTCAACTCACTCAGGTTTTCTATTTTCTGGATCGAATACTACAACTCGAGAATACAGTATATGTTGTTCATCATCTAGCCGGTTTATCATATACAACCGGGTATTCTATTCTGATTTAATTATCCATCTATCTGTTTCCTTTCGCTTTATGATCTTGTTCCAATAACAAACGAAAACCCCACCTGCTATACCATTCTTGTATTCTAACTTTGCAAGGAAAAAGAATGATGAATATTGACACGATGAAAGTTGATTCGTGCAGTCTATAAATAACAATTTTTTTTAAAGGAATGCTGCGTTTTCTTTTTGGACGACAATCATCAATTATATAACCCCACCACATGTATATGTCGACTGAAGTAATCCAATAAATCGAACACCAACTTGCGTGCAGATCTTTTTGGCTCAATATAATAATACAAAGGTGATAAATAATGGAGCTAGTCGACTATATTGTTGTTTAACACTCCATTTCGTGGCAAATTGGTGACCAAAGAAAAACCAACCACTCACTTTTACTTTTAAAAGTTAGTGAGTATTTTATCTCAAAGTCCAAGTCTCAGTGGTGGGGTATTAACATTAGATTAGGTGAATGTCATTAATGATATGTATGAGGATAGTAATAATAAATTAATTTTGATGATGATAATGTATAAAGTTGATGATTGATGTTCGATGGATCCAACTGGTTAATATAAATTTTGTGTTAATGGGCTGTGGTATTTGATTGTGTTGAAACCGGGTTTTGATGATTGGGCCTATGTTTTGGATTTGATTGAAAACCATCACAATCCTTGTTTCTTTTACGAGGCAATTAATAATATGATAAGTAGATTAGTAGGTTTAATGATAACGTAAATGATGAGGAAGATAAATCGTGAATTCAATTTTGAGGGTGATAAACGAAAATGAAAATCATGATTATGATTTTGATTATGATAATGATGATGATGATGAAAAGGTTAAATGTGATTTTGGTTTAGGAAGATGACAGCAGGCATATAGGAGATAAAGGAATTAATCTGGGAATATAATCAGATGTTAAGTGGCGGTTCAATGGTTAAGGGTGTGTTGATTGAACGAGAGATCTTGGGTTCGAAATTAGCTATTACAATTTTTTTTTTTTTAAAAAAAGAGATGTTGTGGAGATTATTGTGGGAACTTGGGCCGTATATCTTTAGGATTGGGCCGAAATTTATTTCGAATACGTGTTGGGCCGAAATGAAGCAAAAACGGTTCATATATATAATTAGGGTTTGGTATTATATAAGAAAAACTAAATTGGCTGAATGGTTAGGTTTGTTTGTGAGTGAGCAAGAGGTCTTGAGTTCGAGCCCGGTCCCGGGCAATTCTTTTTGGAAAAGCTTATTAAAGGGTATATACACTTTTATTGTTATTACTATTATTATTGTTATTATTATTATTATTATCATTATCATTAAAAAGAGTATTAGGATTATTATTACTATTGTTATTATTAATAATATTATTATTAGTACCATCATTAAATATTATTATTATTATTATTATTATTATTATTATTATTATTATTATTATTATTATTATTGTTATCATTATTATTATTATTACTAAAAGTATCATTATTTTTAAATTTATCATTTTTATTAAAATTAGTACTATTATTAAAACTAACATCCTTATCAAAATTATCTTGTTTTATCATGATTATTATCATAATTGTATTATTTTTATCATTATTACTATTAGTATTACTAATATATCAAATAAAGATTTTTTTTATATAAAAATATATTATTTACATAAAACATAACTATATTAAAATGTTTGTAATAAATATTAATTATCTATTTAGTGTATATAAAAATAAATATAGTTAATTTAGTTATTAATGAAACGTACAAGTTACTAAAATAACAAATAATAATAATGCGTAAATTTGTTCGATTACCATTATATGTGATAAGATACATATAAATGATATAGGTTCGTGAATCGAAGGCCAACCCTGCATTGTTCTGTATCGTCATATGTATTTTTACTACAAAATACAGTATTGTGAGTTTCATTTGCTCCCTTTTACTCTTTACATTTTTGGGCTGAGAATACATGCAAATGCTTTATTAACTGTTTTACAATATTTATATGCGTGAGTTTCATTAATCCCTTTTTAAATGTTTTTGCAATATATATTTTTGGGACTGAGAATACATGCGCTATTTTTATAACTGTTTTACGAAATAGACACAAGTAATTGAAACTACATTATATGGTTGAATTATCGAAATCGAATATGCCCCTTTTTATTAAGTCTGGTAATCTAAGAATTAGGGAACAGACACCCTAATTGACGCGAATCCTAAAGATAGATCTATCGAGCCCAACAAGCCCCATCCAAAGTACCGGATGCTTTAGTACTTCGAAATTTATATCATGTCCGAAGGAGGATCCCGGAATGATGGGGATATTCTTATATGCATATTGTGAATGTCGGTTACCAGGTGTTCAATCCATATGAATGATATTTTTGTCTCTATGCATGGGACGTATGTTTATGAGAAATGGAAATATGAAATCTTGTGGTCTATTAAAATTATGAAATGATTATTTATGTTAAACTAATGAACTCACCAACCTTTTGGTTGACACTTGAAAGCATGTTTATTCTCAGGTATGAAAGAAATCTTCCGCTGTGCATTTGCTCATTTTAGAGATATTACTTGGAGTCATTCATGACATATTTCGAAAGACGTCGCATTCGAGTCGTTGAGTTCATCAAGATTATTATTAAGTCAAATATAGTTGGATGTATTATGAAATGGTATGCATAATGTCAACTTTCGATGAAAAGAAAGTTTGTCTTTTAAAAATGAATGCAATGTTTGTAAAATGTATCATATAGAGGTCAAATACCTCGCGATGTAATCAACTATTGTGAATCGTTTATAATCGATATGGACTTCATCCGGATAGATTAGGACGGGTCCTTTCAGTTGGTATCAGAGCGGTGGTCTTAGCGAACCAGGTCTGCATTAGTGTGTCTAACTGATAAGTCGATAGGATGCATTAGTGAGTCTGGACTTCGACCGTGTCTGCATGTCAAAAGTTTTGCTTATCATTTCGTGTCGAAAATTTCCTGCTTATCATTCTTAGAGAATCAATTGCTTATCCCCCTTAGTCTAGACACATCTTATTGCATTAATTGCATGATTAGTGTATAGACAAAATTTATATCTTAGCATATCTGCTAATTCATATCTTAGCGTACTTGTTATTGTTACCGATGCCTGACAATGAGTGCAGCAGTTATGTTTTCTCTTTGATAAAAGACTGCGGTTTAATCCGCTTAGTTTTCGCGGATAGTTAAGCAGTCCGCAGACCGCGGATATTTCGAATACTATAAATAGAAAGCATGGCCTCTCATTTATAGGTTGTTGATTCTCTGCCATTTGCCTAAGCCTTTGTGATTTTCACTTGTGATCTTGCCCAAGGGACTTCTACATTGCGCTAAGGTGAATCATGCTAATTGACAATCAAGACCGGGTCGGGGTGGTTGATCACTTGATTGATAAAGTGAAAGACGATCATCGGGGCTTAAAATAATCATCAAACATCCCATCCTCCATAATCTCATTGCACTCAATCCTTAATTAAGTAATAACTTGATATATGATTAATCAAACCGCACTCGCGGAGCCTCTCTGACAGGTCAAACCTCAGCATGCATTTATTACGAAATTAGGGTTTTTAATTTATAATTTTTATTAATAAGGGTTTTAATTATTTAATTAGTTTTAATTTTAGTATATATTTTGTAATATTAAGTTTATTTATTATTATTAACTATATAAATTAATACTTTTATAAAATAATAATATAAAATAATAATATAAAAATAATATTTTTATAAAAATAAGTAATTTTATCAATTTTTTTATATCTTTTTATAAATTGTATATTTTAATCGGTTATTTTGTAATTTGTATATTATTCGTTCGTAATTAGTTTTAACTTAGTATTAGACGTAGTATTTTATATTTCTAGATTTTTAGGAATTGCCGTAAAATTCCTTAAGTGCTTTTTATTTAGATTAAGATTTAGGCGCTTTAAAATTTTACGACGTCGCTTATCGCTTTAATATTTAATAGATTCTAGTGCCTTTTAAGTTATTGCCGTTTTGGATTTAAAATTCTTCTAAGTTTTAATACCTTTAGACGCAACTTTTAGTTTTTAGTTTTTTAAGTTTCGACGCTTTATTTTCTTATTATTATTTTTCGACTGTTTGTTTTTCGACGTTTGTTTTTCGACTCTTATTTTTCGACACGCTTTTTCTTTTTCATTTCTACGCTCTAGTTATTGGGACATAGAATTTTCTATATTTTCTTTAAATTTCGACGAAAAAATTATTTTAAGCGGTTAAATTGATAGACATCCAAAATTTTCTGGTTCGTAGTAATAGTTGGATTTGTTAGTGGCGAGTTGTGGGTTTCCAAGTTAAAGGGTCCTAGCTACCTGCTGCATCTATTGGCTATTCGAAACGTGAGCAAAATTAGAAATGTCTATTAATTTGATAACTTTATATAATTTTTATCTTTATAACTAATAGGATATTCAGTGAATGCACCGAGCTAAACGTTCACCACCTTTCATACGTTCACCACCTGTAACTCGATCAAGACATCTATCCAATATTGTCGCCATTGATTTTTCTTTAGAATCATCATCTAGTCGAAAAAGTACTCCAACTCAAATATCCAATAATCCAATTTTTGAAACGGACTTCACAATTGAGGACCCGGAGGATATTCAGGGACAATTCAGAGATCCTGAACCACTAATCATTCCTCCTGAATCACAAATTACTCATCCGGAGATTATCGAAAAAGAAATCCTTAAATCAGAATCTCCTAGTGATTCAGATTCAACAAATTCAGATATTGAAGAAATAGAACCTCAAAGTATGGAAGACCGAATGAGAGCTACACGCACTGGCCAAGGTCACGCAATTATTCAACCAGACGTTAATGAGCCAGATTATGAAATCAAAGGACAAATCCTACACATAGTAACTAATCAGTACCAATTTAGTGGTACGCCAACAGAAGATCCAAACGAACATCTTCGAACCTTTAATAGGATCTGTAATCTATTCAAAATCAGAGAAATTGAAGATGAACAGATCTATCTCATGTTATTTCCCTGAACTTTAAAGGGGGAAGCCAAAGATTGGTTAGAATCGTTACCTGAAGGAGCGATTGATTCATGGGATGTTTTAGTTGAAAAATTTCTTAAAAGATTCTTTCCGGCATCTAAAGCCATGAGACTTCAAGGAGAAATTGCCACATTTGCACAAAAGCTAAATGAAACGCTATATGAGGCATGGACAAGATTCGGAAAAATGTTGAGAAGTTGTCCTCAACACAGTCTAGATACTTATCAAATAGTGCAAATATTTTACAAAGGAGTCGACGTCGCTACACGAAAATACATCGACACAGCAGCTGGTGGTTTTATTATGAAGAAAACCGCAACCAAAGCTTACAAAATTATTGATAATACAGCATCCCACTCAAATGAGTGGCATCAAGAAAAATATATTTTTCATTCATCTAAAGCGGCTAGATCCGATTCTAGCCATGACTTTGATTCCATTTTCGCAAAGCTAGATGCTTTCGAGAGACGAATGGAAAAGATGACTAAAGATATTCACGCAATACGAATTAGTTATGAGCAGTGTGGAGGACCACATTTGACAAAAGATTGTCTCAGTGTTGAACAAACAATGGAACAAAGGAAGAATGTTTCATACATGAACCAAAGGCCGAAAAATAATTATCAGAATAATTATCAACAGCCCAGGCCAAACTACAATCAAAATCAGAATTATAACTGAAATGTTCCATACAACAACCAACAAGATCCTAGCAATCAACAAGTATCTAACAATACTTACAACCAGCAAAGACCTATTTTTCCAAATAAACCACCACAAACCGATGATAAAAAGCCAAATTTAGAAGATATGATGTCGAAGATAGTTGAATCTTAAACGCAGTTTTTCCCATCTCAGAAACAAACTAATGAACAAAATGCTCAAGCATTTAGAAATCAACAAGCTTCCATCCAAAATCTGGAACAAGAAGTGAGCAACCTAACGTGGTTAATTGGAGAAAGAAAACCGAAGAGTCTACCGAGTGATACAAATGCTAACCCCTGGAATGAAACAGCTAAAGACATTACCACAAGAAGTGGTATTACACTTAAACCACCTGAAATACCTGTAATTTCTGATGACTCTATTCCTAATACACATGCACCACAACCTGAGCAAGAGAAGGAAACAGAACCGGTAGTTGAAAAGGTTAATGAAGATAACACAGTTAAGGCAAAGCCTTATGTTAAACCATACCAACCACCACTTCCTTACCCGAGTAAAATGAGAAAAGAAAGACTTGAAGCCGAGCAATCCAAATTCTTGGATATGTTTAAACAAATAAATGTCAATCTTCGTTTCATTGATGTGATTTCAGAAATGCCAAGATACGCTAAATTCCTGAAATATCTAATCACATATAGAAAGAAAATGGAAGAAATTTCGGCTGTTACGATGAATGCTAATTGTTCTGCAGTGCTGTTGAATAAGATACCAGAAAAATTATCAGATCCAGGAAGTTTCACAATTCCATGTTTTCTGGGTAGTCTTAGTTCAATAGAAGCATTGGCAGACTTAGGTGCTAGTATAAATTTAATGTCATATTCATTATACGCTAAACTAGACCTTGGAGAATTGAAACCAATACGAATAAGCATACAACTAGCCGATCGATCAATAAAATATCCTAGAGGGATAATGGAGAACATGCTAGTTAAAGTTGGTACTTTAGTATTTCCAGTAGACTTTGTTAATTTGGACATGGAAGAAGATTCTCGAGTTCCTCTTATATTAGGAAGACCATTCTTAAACACGCCTAAAGCAATAATAGACGTGTTCGGTAAGAAACTGACCCTAAGTATAGAGGACAAGAGTGTTACCTTTTCTGTTGATAGAGCCATGCAACAACCACAATCTTCAGATGATACATGTTATTATGTTCAAACCATAGATTCATAAGAAGAATTATTACAAGAATTTCCAGAATTACAAGGAACAGGAGAATGTTCTTTAGGAGAAAGAACTGAACCAATTGATGAAGCTGAAATATTAGCCACACTCATGGCTAATGAATACGAACCAACAACAGAAGAACTTCAAGCACTAAAAGAGGAAGACATATATCGATACAAATCATCAATAGAAGAACCACCAATATTAGAGTTAAAGCCACTTCCAAATCATTTGGAATACGCTTATTTACATGGTGAATCTGAATTACCTGTAATAATCTCGTCTTCTCTTACGAAAAATGAAAAATCTCAACTCATTTATGTGCTAAAAGCTCATAAACTAGCTATTGCATGGAAGATTCATGACATTAAAGATATAAGTCCTTCGTATTGCACACATAAAATCCTTATGGAAGAAGGTCATAAAACATATGTGCAACGCCAACGAAGACTAAATCCTAATATGCAAGATATTGTTAAGAAAGAAATTATTAAACTGCTTGATGCAGGTTTAATTTATCCAATCTCTGATAGTCCATGGGTAAGCCCAGTTCAATGCGTACCTAAGAAGGGTGGCATCACTGTCATCACAAATGAAAAAGATGAGCTTATTCCCACCAGGACTGTAACAGGATGGCGTTTATGTATTGATTATAGAAAACTAAATGACACCACCAGAAAAGATCACTTTCCCTTACCTTTTATTGATCAAATGTTAGAAAGGTTAGATGGGAACAGTTACTATTGTTTTCTTGACGATTTCTCTGGATACTTTCAAATTCCAATCGCACCCGAGGACCAAGAGAAAACCACTTTCACTTTCCCTTATGGTACTTTTGCTTACAAACGCATGCCATTTGGACTTTGCAACGCCCCTGCAACCTTTCAAAGGTGCATGATGGCGATTTTTCACGACATGATAGAAGAATGCATGGAAGTTTTCATGGATGACTTTTCAGTCTTCGGTGATACTTTTGAAACATGTCTAGTTAATCTTGAACGAATGCTTATTAGATGCGAAAAATCAAATCTAGTACTTAATTGGGAGAAATGCCATTTCATGGTTAAAGAAGGCATCGTTCTTGGTCATGAAACTTCAAGTGAAGGAATTGAAGTGGATAGAGCTAAAGTAGATGTAATTGCTAAACTTTCACATCCCACCAATGTTAGAGGAGTTAGGAGTTTTCTAGGGCATGCCAGTTTTTACCGACGTTTCATAAAAGATTTTTCTAAAATTGCCACTCCTATGAACAAACTCCTAGAAAAAAGATGCTCCATTCATCTTTTCAGATGAATGCATCAAATCTTTTAATATTCTTAAAGAAAAACTCACTAATGCGCCGATCATGATAACTCCAAATTGGAATATACCATTTGAACTCATGTGCGATGCAAGTGATTTTGCAATGGGAGCCGTTTTATTACAAAGGATTGAAAAATGATTTCAACCTATCTATTATGCTAGCAAGACGTTACAAGGAGCACAAACGAATTACATAACTACTGAAAAATAACTCCTTGCTATCTTCTTTGCTTTTGACAAATTTCGTGCATATCTCGTTCTAGCTAAAACGGTGGTCTATACTGTTGTGACCCGAACTTTTCCATGTTTATATATATTAATTGAGATTGATATTTACATGATTAAATGTTTCCAACATGTTAAGCAATCAAACTTGTTAAGACTTGATTAATTGAAATATGTTTCATATAGACAATTGACCACCCAAGTTGACCGGCGATTCACGAACGTTAAAACTTGTAAAAACGACATGACGATATATATATGGATATACATATGGTTAACATGAGATTATGATAAGTAATTATCTCCATAATTATATTAACAATGAGTTATATACATATAAACACGACTACTAACTTAAGGATTTCGAAACGAGACATATATGTAACGATTATCGTTGTAACGACATTTAAATGTATATATATCATATTAAGATATATTAATATATCATAATATCATGATAATATAATAATTTAACATCTCATTAGATATAATAAACAATGGGTTAACAACATTAATTGAGATCGTTAACTTAAAGGTTTCAAAACAACACTTACATGTAACGACTAACGATGACTTAACGACTCAGTTAAAATGTATATACATGTAGTGTATTTAGATGTATTAAAATACTTTTGGAAGACTTCAAGACATATATCAAAACACTCATACTTAATGAAAATGGTTACAATTACTTTTCCATTCTTTTCTTTCATCAAGAATTCTAGTCGTATTCTTACCCGTATTATACACAGCTTCAAAACGTACTTACTATGAGTATATACCAATAGGAACTAGCATGGGATTCCACTCTTGATTATGTCATGTATGACTAATCAATTTTAACTTCTACCATGAGCTAGTCAACTAACTAGAACTCCTTTTAACCCCACTCACCACTCACCAATTACCACTCATCATTCACTCCATTTCACTTCCAATTCTCTTTCTAATTCTCTCTCAACACACACACACTATTATGAACGTATTTTTCCAGTAGTTAATCATCATCTTCATCAAAAATCACTTCAAGAATCAAGCTATAATCATCATAGGAAGAACACTTCAAGAACACTTCAAAAATCCCTTCAAGTTTACTAATTTACTTCCAAGCTTTCTAATCCATTCCAAGTAATCATCTAAGATCAAGAAACCTTTGTTATATATAGTAGGTTATCTTTATTATTCAAGGTAATATTCATATTCAAACTTTGATTCAATTTCTATAACTATAAACTATCTTAATTCGAGTAAAAATCTTACTTGAACTTGTTTTTGTGTCATGATCCTACTTCAAGAACTTTCAAGCCATCCAAGATCCTTTGAAACTAGATCATTTCTTGTCACTTCCAGTAGGTTTAACTACTAAACTTGAGGTAGTAATGATGTTCATAACATCATTCGATTCATATATATAAAACTATCTTATTCGAAGGTTTAAACTCGTAATCACTAGAACATAGTTTAGTTAATTCTAAACTTGTTCGCAAACAAAAGTTAATCCTTCTAACTTGAATTTTAAAATTAACTACACACATGTTCTATATCTATATGATATGCTAACTTAATGATTTAAAACCTGGAAACACGAAAAACACCGTAAAATCGGATTTACGCCGTCGTAGTAACACCGCGGGCTGTTTTGGGTTAGTTAATTAAAAACTATGATAAACTTTGATTTAAAAGTTGTTATTCTGAGAAAATGATTTTTATTATGAACATGAAACTATATCCAAAAATTATGGTTAAACTCAAAGTGGAAGTATGTTTTCTAAAATGGTCATCTAGACGTCGTTCTTTCGACTGAAATGACTACCTTTACAAAAACGACTTGTAACTTATTTTTCTGACTATAAACCTATACTTTTCTGTTTAGATTCATAAAATAGAGTTCAATATGAAACCATAGTAATTTGATTCACTCAAAACGGATTTAAAATGAAGAAGTTATGGGTAAAGCAAGATTGGATAATTTTTCTCATTTTAGCTACGTGAAAATTGGTAACAAATCTATTCCAACCATAACTTAATCAACTTGTATTGTATATTATGTAATCTTGAGATACCATAGACACGTATACAATGTTTCGACCTATCATGTCGACACATCTATATATATTTCGGAACAACCATAGACACTCTATATGTGAATGTTGGAGTTAGCTATACAGGGTTGAGGTTGATTCCAAAATATATATAGTTTGAGTTGTGATCAATACTGAGATACGTATACACTGGGTCGTGGATTGATTCAAGATAATATTTATCGATTTATTTCTGTACATCTAACTGTGGACAACTAGTTGTAGGTTACTAACGAGGACAGCTGACTTAATAAACTTAAAACATCAAAATATATTAAAAGTGTTGTAAATATATTTTAAACATACTTTGATATATATGTATATATTGTTATAGGTTCGTGAATCAACCAGTGGCCAAGTCTTACTTCCCGACGAAGTAAAAATCTGTGAAAGTGAGTTATAGTCCCACTTTTAAAATCTAATATTTTTGGGATGAGAATACATGCAGGTTTTATAAATGATTTACAAAATAGACACAAGTACGTGAAACTACATTCTATGGTTGAATTATCGAAATCGAATATGCCCCTTTTTATTAAGTTTGGTAATCTAAGAATTAGGGAACAGACACCCTAATTGACGCGAATTCTAAAGATAGATCTATTGGGCCTAACAAACCCCATCCAAAGTACCGGATGCTTTAGTAATTCGAAATTTATATCATATCCGAAGGGTGTCCCGGAATGATGGGGATATTCTTATATATATGCATCTTGTTAATGTCGGTTACCAGGTGTTCACCATATGAATGATTTTTATCTCTATGTATGGGATGTGTATTGAAATATGAAATCTTGTGGTCTATTGTTACGATTTGATATATATAGGTTAAACCTATAACTCACCAACATTTTTGTTGACGTTTAAAGCATGTTTATTCTCAGGTGAATACTAAGAGCTTCCGCTGTTGCATACTAAAATAAGGACAAGATTTGGAGTCCATGTTTGTATGATATTGTGTAAAAACTGCATTCAAGAAACTGATTTCGATGTAACGTATTTGTATTGTAAACCATTATGTAATGGTCGTGTGTAAACAGGATATTTTAGATTATCATTATTTGATGATCTACGTAAAGCTTTTTAAACCTTTATTTATGAAATAAAGGTTATGGTTTGTTTTAAAAATGAATGCAGTCTTTGAAAAACGTCTCATATAGAGGTCAAAACCTCGCAACGAAATCAATTAATATGGAACGTTTTTAATCAATAAGAACGGGACATTTCAGTTGGTATCAGAGCGTTGGTCTTAGAGAACCAGAAAATTTGCATTAGTGTGTCTTATCAAGTTTGTTAGGATGCATTAGTGAGTCTGGACTTCGACCGTGTTTTCTTTAAAAATGATTGCTTAACATTTTTGTTGGAAACTATATATTTTTAACATATGAATATTATGTGATATATTAATCTCTTAACGTGTTTGATATTATGTGATAGATGTCTACCTCTAGAACAAGTCCCATCGACTCACCTAATAATAATGAAGAGTCAAATGTAAATTGAAATGATTCGTGGACTGATTCACAAGTTCCCGAAGAGGAACCGGAAGAAGAGTCGGAACCGGAAGAAGAATCGGAACCGGAAGAAGAATCGGAACCGGAAGAAGAAATAGAATCGGTGGGGGAAATAATAAAACGGTTAAGTAAAAGAGAATCCTCAACCAACCGACCAAGGTTAATTATGGTCAATGGTGTTTCCGCCAAGGAAGCAAAATATTGGGAGGATTACCAATTCTCCGATGAATCGGATTCCGACGAGAATTCCGATGATGTTATAGAAATTACCCCAACTGAATTTAAAAAGGCAAAAGAAAATAATAAGGGAAAGGGCATAAAAATAGAGAAATCTAATTCCAACCCCGATGAACTTTATATGTATCGTCAACCCCCGAAGTCCTTAAGTTGTAACAATGACCCGGGAACCTCTAAACCACCAGGTTTTTCTTAACCAATGTGGACAAAGACGGCTCGTATTAGGGGAACATCATATATCCCTAGAAACTTGGCAAAACGAACCAAAACCGAACAAGAAGAAACGAGCGAGTCGGAATAAGATAGTTGTATTCGTGTGGTGTAATATATGTAATATAGTGTGCTTATGCTTTATGATATATGTAAAAATTGCTTGTATTAATAAGTATTTTTTTATGAATCTAACTCTTGTCTATTTTACAGTATAAAAACACAAAATGGATAGACAACCCAATATTTTAAGAGACCTACCCGGAGACATGATTGATGAAATCTTGTCTAGAGTCGGTCAGAATTCCTCGGCACAACTATTTAAGGCGAGATCAGTTTGTAAGACATTCGAAGAACGTTCCAAGAATGCCTTGGTTTATAAAAGGCTTTCGTTCGAAATATGGGGGATATCACATTGGGAAATCCATAAGTTACGATGTGTTTACTTTGACGCATATATTGCAGGGAACCCAAATGCTATTTTACACAACGGGTTAAGAAATTATTTTGACTCAGTATATCCGAATATAGGACTTCATGATTTAGAAAAAGCGGCTACCATGCAACATAAAGAAGCATGTTATGCTTACGGGTTAGTAATGTTCGCTTCTCACCAAAGTGAGAACAAGAACATCGGGCTACAACTATTAAACAAAACGTTCCTACAAGTGACGGAGTCGGTAATTGGGGTAAGAAATGAGGTTTTTAGGTTATTACGAGACTGTTGGTCATTACGTAACCCTCGTCCCTTTGACGACGTTACAACACGCTGTCTTATCAACGGCCATAACGGTTATGTTCCACAAGACCAAGGATGGGAAGTAGTCCTAGTAAAACCAGAATGCATGACTTGTTTCTGGACGTATGAATTACGTGTCTTTATTGCCTTTGCTGAACGACTTATGTACTAGCTAGAATTATCTTCACAACTATCTTGTATCAAAGTTATTGTGTGCTATATTTCATGCTTTATGTAAAATAAGCGGTATTGTAAGTTTGTAAAATATTGTATAAAAGTTTGAACGCGAAATATTATTACAATCAGTTTTTCATATAGAATTGTAGTAGTTGAATTGTATATTAGCTACTAAGTATGAACTTAACGGGTAGGTACTACCCGAATTTAAACTTATAAAACGCTAATATGAAGAAAAAGCTTTTATAAATGAGTTCATATTATGCTACGAAATACTATTAACTACTCTTAATATTCTGTATGATTAACTTGTTCCATTTGACTATTTTGAAGGAAATGGCACCGACTACTCGACACACCGTGAATATGAATGAAGAGGAATTCCGTACTTTTCTAGCTTCAAACATAGCCGCAGTACAAGCTGCGCTACATACCAACAATAACCTTAGATCTGGCAGTACAGGAAATCGTGTAGGATGTACCTACAAAGAATTTACTGTCTGCAAACTTTTGGAATTTGATGGAACCGAAGGACCGATCGGATTGAAACGGTGGACCGAGAAGGTCGAATCGGTGTTTGCCATAAGTAAGTGTACTGAAGAGGACAAAGTGAAGTACGCTACGCATACCTTCACAGGTTCTGCGTTAACGTGGTGGAATACCTATCTAGAGCAAGTGGGACAAGATGATGCGTACGCACTACCGTGGTCAGCATTCAAGCACTTGATGAACGAGAAGTACCGTCCCAGAACCGAGGTCAATAAGCTCAAGATAGAACTTAGAGGGTTATGAACCCAAGGACTTGATATTACCACGTACGAAAGACGATTCACAGAATTGTGCCTATTGTGTCCGGGAGCATTCGAAGATGAGGAAGAGAAGATCGACGCGTTTGTGAAAGGATTACCGGAAAGAATCCAAGAAGATATAAGTTCACACGAGCCCGCCTCCATACAACAGGCATGTAGAATGGCTCACAAACTAGTGAACCAGATTGAAGAAAGAATTAAAGAACAGACTGCTGAAGAGGCCAATGTGAAGCAAGTCAAAAGAAAGTGGGAGGAAAACGGTGATAAGAATCACCAATACAACAACAACAGCAATTACAACAATAATCGCAACAATTATCCCAACAATCGCAACATCAATCGCAACTACAACAAACGGCCCAACAACAACAACAACAACAACAACAACAACAACAACAACAACAACAACAACAACAACAACAGCAACTACAACAATCATCCCAACAACAATAATAACCGCAACAACAACAACAATCAGAAGCAGCTATGCCAAAGGTGTGAAAAGTATCACTCGGGGTTCTGCACCAAATTTTGCAACAAGTGTAAAAGAAATGGTCATAGCGCGGCGAAGTATGAGGTCTACGGACCAGGGGTTAATAGAACGAAAGGAACAAATGGTGTCGGAACGAGTAATGGCGGAGCAAGTAGTGTCGGAGCAAGTTATGCCAATGTAGTTTGTTATAAATGTGGAAAACCGGGCCACATTATTAGAAATTGCCCGAACCAGGAGAACACGAATGGACAAGGCCGCGGAAGAGTTTTCAATATTAATGCGGCAGAGGCACAGGAAGACCCGGAGCTTGTTACGGGTACGTTTCTTATTGACAATAAATCTGCTTACGTTTTATTTGATTCGGGTGCGGATAGAAGCTATATGAGTAGAGATTTTTGTGCTAAATTAAGTTGTCCATTGATGCCTTTGGATAGTAAATTTTTACTCGAATTAGCAAATGGTAAATTAATTTCAGCAGATAATATATGTCGGAATCGAGAAATTAAACTGGTTAGCGAAACATTTAAGATTGATTTGATACCAGTAGATTTAGGGAGTTTTGATGTGATAATCGGTATGGACTGGTTGAAAGAAGTGAAAGCAGAGATCGTTTGTTACAAAAATGCAATTCGCATTATACGAGAAAAAGGAAAACCCTTAATGGTGTACGGAGAAAAGGGCAACACGAAGCTACATATTATTAGTAATTTGAAGGCACAAAAACTAATAAGAAAAGGTTGCTATGCTGTTCTAGCACATGTCAAGAAAGTACAAACTGAAGAAAAGAGCATCAATGATGTTCCCATTGCAAAAGAATTTCCCGATGTATTTCCGAAAGAATTACCGGGATTACCCCCACAGCGATCCGTTGAATTTCAAATAGATCTTGTACCAGGAGCTGCACCAATAGCTCGTGCTCCTTACAGACTCGCACCCAGCGAGATGAAAGAACTGCAAAGCCAATTACAAGAACTTTTAGAGCGTGGTTTCATTCGACCAAGCACATCACCGTGGGGAGCTCCTGTTTTGTTTGTCAAGAAGAAATATGGTACATTCAGGTTGTGTATCGACTACCGAGAGTTGAACAAACTTACCATCAAGAACCGCTACCCACTACTGAGAATCGATGACTTATTTGATCAACTACAAGGCTCGTCTGTTTATTCAAAGATTGACTTACGTTCCGGGTATCATCAAATGCGGGTGAAAGAAGATGATATTCCAAAGACTGCTTTCAGAACACGTTACGGTCATTACGAGTTTATGGTCATGCCGTTTGGTTTAACTAATGCACCAGCTGTGTTCATGGACCTTATGAACCGAGTGTGTGGACCATACCTTGACAAGTTTGTCATTGTTTTCATTGATGACATACTTATTTACTCAAAGAATGACCAAGAACACGGTGAACATTTGAGAAAGGTGTTAGAAGTATTGAGGAAGGAAGAATTGTACGCTAAGTTTTCAAAGTGTGCATTTTGGTTGGAAGAAGTTCAATTCCTCGGTCACATAGTGAACAAAGAAGATATTAAGGTGGATCCGGCAAAGATAGAAACTGTTGACATACGCCAGTTTTTAGGACTAGCTGGTTACTACAGAAGGTTCATCCAAAACTTTTCCAGAATAGCAAAACCCTTGACTGCATTAACGCATAAAGGAAAGAAATTTGAATGGAAGGATGAACAAGAGAAAGCGTTTCAGTTATTGAAGAAAAAGCTAACTGCGGCACCTATATTGTCATTGCCTGAAGGGAATGATGATTTTGTGATTTATTGTGACGCATCAAAGCAAGGTCTCGGTTGTGTATTAATGCAACGAACGAAGGTGATTGCTTATGCGTCTAGACAATTGAAGATTCACGAACAAAATTATACGACGCATGATTTGGAATTAGGCGCGGTTGTTTTTGCATTAAAGACTTGGAGGCACTACTTATATGGGGTCAAAAGTATTATATATACCGACCACAAAAGTCTTCAACACATATTTAATCAGAAACAACTGAATATGAGGCAGCATAGGTGGATTGAATTGTTGAATGATTACGACTTTGAGATTCATTGCCACCCGGGGAAGGAAAATGTGGTAGCCGATGCCTTGAGCAGGAAGGACAGAGAACCCATTCGAGTAAAATCTATGAATATAATGATTCATAATAACCTTACTACTCAAATAAAAGAGGCGCAACAAGGAGTTTTAAAAGAAGGAAATTTAAAGGATGAAATACCCAAAGGATCGGAGCAGCATCTTAATATTCGGGAAGACGGAACCCGGTATAGGGCTGAAAGGATTTGGGTGCCAAAATTTGGAGATATGAGAGAAATGGTACTTAGAGAAGCTCATAAAACTAGATACTCAATACATCCTGGAACGGGGAAGATGTACAAGGATCTCAAGAAACATTTTTGGTGGCCGGGTATGAAAGCCGATGTTGCTAAATACGTAGGAGAATGTTTGACGTGTTCTAAGGTCAAAGCTGAGCATCAGAAACCATCAGGTCTACTTCAACAACCCGAAATCTCGGAATGGAAATGGGAAAACATTACCATGGATTTCATCACTAAATTGCCAAGGACTGCAAGTGGTTTTGATACTATTTGGGTAATAGTTGATCATCTCACCAAATCAGCACATTTCCTGCCAATAAGAGAAGATGACAAGATGGAGAAGTTAGCATGACTGTATTTGAAGGAAGTCGTCTCCAGACATGGAATACCAATCTCTATTATCTCTGATAGGGATGGCAGATTTATTTCAAGATTCTGGCAGACATTACAGCAAGCATTAGGAACTCGTCTAGACATGAGTACTGCCTATCATCCACAAACTGATGGGCAGAGCGAAAGGACGATACAAACGCTTGAAGACATGCTACGAGCATGTGTTATTGATTTCGGAAACAGTTGGGATCGACATCTACCATTAGCAGAATTTTCCTACAACAACAGCTACCATTCAAGCATTGAGATGGCGCCGTTTGAAGCACTTTATGGTAGAAAGCGCAGGTCTCTGATTTGTTGGAGTGAAGTGGGGGATAGACAGATTACGGGTCCGGAGATTATACAAGAAACTACCGAGAAGATCATCCAAATTCAACAACGGTTGAAAACCGCCCAAAGTCGACAAAAGAGCTACGCTGACATTAAAAGAAAAGATATAGAATTTGAAATTGGAGAGATGGTCATGCTTAAAGTTGCACCTTGGAAAGGCGTTGTTCGATTTTGTAAACGAGGGAAATTAAATCCAAGGTATATTGGACCATTCAAGATTATTGATCGTGTCAGACCAGTAGCTTACCGACTTGAGTTACCTCAACAACTCGCGGCTGTACATAACACTTTCCACGTCTCAAATTTGAAGAAATGTTTTGCTAAAGAAGATCTCACTATTCCGTTAGATGAAATCCAAATCAACGAAAAACTCCAATTCATCGAAGAACCCGTCGAAATAATGGATCGTGAGGTGAAAAGACTTAAGCAAAACAAGATACCAATTGTTAAGGTTCGATGGAATGCTCGTAGAGGACCCGAGTTCACCTGGGAGTGTGAAGATCAGATGAAGAAGAAATACCCGCATCTATTTCCAGAAGATTCGTCAACACCTTCAACAGCTTAAAATTTCGGGACGAAATTTATTTAACGGGTAGGTACTGTAGTGACCCGAACTTTTCCATGTTTATATATATTAATTGAGATTAATATTTACATGATTAAATGTTTCCAACATGTTAAGCAATCAAACTTGTTAAGACTTGATTAATTGAAATATGTTTCATATAGACAATTGACCACCCAAGTTGACCGGCGATTCACGAACGTTAAAACTTGTAAAAACGACATGACGATATATATATATGGATATACATATGGTTAACATGAGATTATGATAAGTAAGTATCTCCATAAGTATATTAACAATGAGTTATATACATATAAACAAGACTACTAACTTAAGGATTTCGAAACGAGACATATATGTAACGATTATCGTTGTAACGACATTTAAATGTATATATATCATATTAAGATATATTAATATATCATAATATCATGATAATATAATAATTTAACATCTCATTAGATATAATAAATAATGGGTTAACAACATTAATTGAGATCGTTAACTTAAAGGTTTCAAAACAACACTTACATGTAACGACTAACGATGACTTAACGACTCAGTTAAAATGTATATACATGTAGTGTATTTAGATGTATTAAAATACTTTTGGAAGACTTCAAGACATATATCAAAATACTCATACTTAATGAAAATGGTTACAGTTACTTTTCCATTCTTTTCTTTCATCAAGAATTCTAGTCGTATTCTTACCCGTATTATACACAGCTTCAAAACGTACTTACTATGAGTATATACCAATAGAAACTAGCATGGGATTCCACTCTTGATTATGTCATGTATGACTAATCAATTTTAACTTCTACCATGAGCTAGTCAACTTACTAGAACTCCTTTTAACCCCACTCACCACTCACCAATTACCACTCATCATTCACTCCATTTCACTTCCAATTCTCTTTATAATTCTCTCTCAACACACACACACACACACTCTATTATGAACATATTTTTCCAGTAGTTAATCATCATCTTCATCAAAAATCACTTCAAGAATCAAGCTATAATCATCATAGGAAGAACACTTCAAGAACACTTCAAAAATCCCTTCAAGTTTACTAATTTACTTCCAAGCTTTCTAATCCATTCCAAGTAATCATCTAAGATCAAGAAACCTTTGTTATATACAGTAGGTTATCTTTCTTATTCAAGGTAATATTCATATAGAAACTTTGATTCAATTTCTATAACTATAAACTATCTTAATTCGAGTAAAAATCTTACTTGAACTTGTTTTTGTATCATGATCCTACTTCAAGAACTTTCAAGCCATCCAAGATCCTTTGAAACTAGATCATTTCTTGTCACTTCCAGTAGGTTTACCTACTAAACTTGAGGTAGTAATGATGTTCATAACATCATTCGATTCATATATATAAAACTATCTTATTCGAAGGTTTAAACTCGTAATCACTAGAACATAGTTTAGTTAATTCTAAACTTGTTCGCAAACAAAAGTTAATCCTTCTAACTTGACTTTTAAAATTAACTACACACATGTTCTATATCTATATGATATGCTAACTTAATGATTTAAAACCTGGAAACACGAAAAACACCGTAAAACCGGATTTACGCCGTCGTAGTAACACCGCGGGCTGTTTTGGGTTAGTTAATTAAAAACTATGATAAACTTTGATTTAAAAGTTGTTATTCTGAGAAAATGATTTTTATTATGAACATGAAACTATATCCAAAAATTATGGTTAAACTCAAAGTGGAAGTATGTTTTCTAAAATGGTCATCTAGACGTCGTTCTTTCGACTGAAATGACTACCTTTACAAAAACGACTTGTAACTTATTTTTCCGACTATAAACCTATACTTTTCTGTTTAGATTCATAAAATAGAGTTCAATACGAAACCATAGCAATTTGATTCACTCAAAACGGATTTAAAATGAAGAAGTTATGGGTAAAACAAGATTGGATAATTTTTCTCATTTTAGCTACGTGAAAATTGGTAACAAATCTATTCTAACCATAACTTAATCAACTTGTATTGTATATTATGTAATCTTGAGATACCATAGACACGTATACAATGTTTCAATCTATCATGTCGACACATCTATATATATTTCGGAACAACCATAGACACTCTATATGTGAATGTTGGAGTTAGCTATACAGGGTTGAGGTTGATTCCAAAATATATATAGTTTGAGTTGTGATCAATACTGAGATACGTATACACTGGGTCGTGGATTGATTCAAGATAATATTTATCGATTTATTTCTGTACATCTAACTGTGGACAACTAGTTGTAGGTTACTAACGAGGACAGCTGACTTAATAAACTTAAAACATCAAAATATATTAAAAGTGTTGTAAATATATTTTAAACATACTTTGATATATATGTATATATTGTTATAGGTTCGTGAATCAACCAGTGGCCAAGTCTTACTTCCCGACGAAGTAAAAATCTGTGAAAGTGAGTTATAGTCCCACTTTTAAAATCTAATATTTTTGGGATGAGAATAATGCAGGTTTTATAAATGATTTACAAAATAGACACAAGTACGTGAAACTACATTCTATGGTTGAATTATTGAAATTGAATATGCCCCTTTTTATTAAGTCTGGTAATCTAAGAATTAGGGAACAGACACCCTAATTGACGCGAATCCTAAAGATAGATCTATTGGGCCTAACAAACCCCATCCAAAGTACCGGATGCTTTAGTACTTCGAAATTTATATCATATCCGAAGGGTGTCCCGGAATGATGGGGATATTCTTATATATATGCATCTTGTTAATGTCGGTTACCAGGTGTTCACCATATGAATGATTTTTATCTCTATGTATGGGATGTGTATTGAAATATGAAATCTTGTGGTCTATTGTTACGATTTGATATATATAGGTTAAACCTATAACTCACCAACATTTTTGTTGACGTTTAAAGCATGTTTATTCTCAGGTGAATACTAAGAGCTTCCGCTATTGCATACTAAAATAAGGACAATATTTGGAGTCCATGTTTGTATGATATTGTGTAAAAACTGCATTCAAGAAACTGATTTCGATGTAACATATTTGTATTGTAAACCATTATGTAATGGTCGTGTGTAAACAGGATATTTTAGATTATCATTATTTGATAATCTACGTAAAGCTTTTTAAACCTTTATTTATGAAATAAAAGTTATGGTTTGTTTTAAAAATGAATGCAGTCTTTGAAAAACGTCTCATATAGAGGTCAAAACCTCGCAACGAAATCAATTAATATGGAACGTTTTTAATCAATAAGAACGGGACATTTCATATACCGACCATTCAGCTCTTAGATACCTATTTTCAAAACAAGATGCCAAACCACGATTAATCCGTTGGATCTTACTCTTACAAGAATTCGATATTGAAATCCGAGACAAAAAGGGAGCAAAAAATCATCTTTCTCTCCTTGAAAATCCCGAATTAGAAGTTCTAAATGAATCAACCATACAAGATAACTTTCCAAATGAGTATCTCTTGCAAATCAATTATAGTGAAATTCCATGATTTGCAGACTTTGCAAACTACTTAGTATGTGGATTCCTTGAAAAAGGGTTATCGTACCAAAAACGAAAGAAATTCTTTAGTGATATAAAACACTATTTTTGGGAGGATCCACATTTGTTTAAGAGATGTCCCGATGGAATAATATGCCGATGCGTATTCGGAGATGAAGCTAGTCAAATCTTAAACCATTGTCACACAGGACCAACAGGAGGGCATTATGGGCCTCAAATCACAGCAAAAAAAGTCTACGATGCTGGATTCTATTGGCCTTCAATTTTCAAAGACGCGCACCTTCTTTGTAAATCCTGTAATGCATGTCAAAGGGCCGGAAAAATAGGTCAACGTGATGAAATGCCACAAAACGTCATTCAAGTATGTGAAGTATTTGACGTTTGGGGTATTGACTTTATGGGTCCATTTCCAAAATCTCATAATAATCTCTACATTCTCATTGCCATTGATTATGTATCGAAATGGGCGGAAGCACAAGCTCTCCCAACTAACAATGCACGAGTTGTAGTCAACTTCTTAAAATGCCTTTTTGCTAGGTTCGGAACACCGAAAGCTTTAATAAGTGATCGGGGTACTCATTTCTGTAATAACCAACTTGAGAAAGTTCTCAAAAGATATGGAGTAACTCATAAAATCTCCACCGCTTATTATCCGCAAACAAGTGGATAAGTTGAAAATACCAACCGAGCATTAAAACGTATTCTAGAGAAAACCGTAGGATCAAATTCGAAGGAATGGTCCATAAAATTGGAGGATGCACTCTGGGCTTTTAGAACAGCCTACAAAACTCCAATTGGCACCACACCTTTTAAACTTGTTTACGGAAAAGCATGTCACCTTCCAGTAGAAATTAAACACAAAGCATTTTGGGCTTTAAAAGCATGTAATCTTGATTTACATGAAGCCGGACGTCTACGATTAAGTCAACTAAACGAATTAGAAGAATTAATACATGATGCATATGAAAATTCGTTAATCTATAAGGAAAGAACGAAGAAATGGCATGATAAAAGAATCAGAAGGTCAAAAGAATTTAAGGAAGGAGATAAAGTTCTTCTTTTCAATTCATGATTCAAGCTATTTCCTGGAAAATTGAAATCAAGATGGTCTGGACCATTCATAGTCAAAAGAGTTTTCCCATATGGAACAATAGAGTTGATAAATTCAAATGGGATTGAATTTAAAGTTAATGGTCACAGAGTTAAACATTACATACATGATCCGATGGAAGTTGATAATGAATTTAATCATAATTTCACCACCCAAGAAAACTCTCAGAATGAAAACATAAATATGTTGTCAACGACATATGAAAAACCAATATTGGAAGATAGAGAGGCTTCAAATTGGAGCGATGAAGAAGAATTTCTATATAAACCTCCCATTCTAAGAAAAGGGGTAAAATATGAACAAGAAGTTCAAGCAGAAGTAAAAGAACCAAGAAAAGAGCACCCAAAAAAGGTTAACAAACCAACTCTACTTACTAAAGTGGAAGACCCAGGTGAATTTATCATTTCTTGCTTACTTAATGACGGTGCTATGTATAATGGACTTGCAGATTTAGGGGCAAGTGCGAATATTATGCCTTTTTCCTTATACAAAAGATTAGGTGTGGGTAAATTAAGACCAACCAAAATAGGTGTTCAATTATTTGACCAAACCATTAAACACCCGGTTGGAATAGCCAATAATTTACTTGTTAAAGTGGGAGGTTTGACCTTTGTTGCAAATTTCATAGTTATTAATGTGGAGGAAGACCTTGATATTCCTCTAATTTTAGGTCGCCCATTTTTAGCAACCACCGAGGCATTCTTTGATGTAAGAAAAGGTAGAATGACACTTAGGCATGGTGATAAATCGGTCACCTTTGTGAACCGAAAGTTTCAATCTCCATCAACCAAAACTGTTGAACCAATAAAAATGCCTAAGTGTGGGGAAGATGAAGAAACACCTAATGATAACCTGATAACAAAGAACCCCGTTGTTGATAAAAAATTAGATGAACCCGTTTTTAATAGTTCAACGAAGAAACTTTATAAACGGATTCAAGATGCTAGGATGAAGGGGAACTTTAAGTTATGTAACCGAATAGTATCCAATTTATCGCCTAAGGAAAAGGCGATGTTAGTTGAATTTGTGAATGTTACAGAGGAAATCAACAAATGGCTTGAAGCAAAAGTCAGAGATATTCAAGTTGTTGATGGTCCAATTGAAATTAACAATGAAGTTAATCACAAGTTCGACACCACAGCTAACTAAGTGTGGGGAGATTCAAATGTTCTAAGATATAATATTGTCTAGAGTTAGATATTCTGTTTTCATGTAGTTCTCGAGAATGGAATCCAATTAGTCTTTCCCTAGCAGACACTAAAGAACTAGTCCTTCCCCTATTCTGAATTTTTGTTTCTTTTAGGTTTTACGAGATGAAGAATTAATTTGATCTGAACCATGGTCTACTACTACACGCTATGATTACTAAACGTAATAATAACACATTCCCAAGTGAACTGGTATCATTCATAAGAGGCAAAATAGACGAAGTGAGGAAAGAACTCAGAAACAATCATAATAAGATACATTTTGGTAAAGGAAAATCAAAATTCACAACAAAAAGAAGAGCACGACACCTTGAAAGATGTCATAAATGCGGAAAATGGTCACAAGAAGGGAAATGTTCGAACAATCAGACATATTCCAATACCGAATTCATTACTCTATACAGAGAATGACCGTTCATATGTTTAGAAGAAAAGTTATTGAAAAATCGAGGTAACGCTTACGTAGCTATGGAAAACCAAATCGAAGACTCTCCTATGAGTCGACTAAAGCAGGTCTCTGAGTATTCTATCTCACAGGTAAGTATGTACAGTTTTTATTTTTTATTTTATTTTATTGCTTTTAACCTTTTGATAATAAACGCTGAATCGTTCACCATAAAGTATTAAATTGATATTCAATAAAATTAGGTATAATAAATCGAAATTATTGATATCATACAAAAATTTATTACATCACTGCGAAATTTACCGTTTATTCATAAGGTATAAATATCTTTAATCAATCAGTCCAAAATATTTCAGAAATTCGTCAAGAGTAAAATTAGGTAATATAGCCGAAATTACTTTACCCAAAAGTGGAACATATATTTTTGTAAATATTTGATTGATTAAAGTGGGATAAAAGACCAAAAAGATTTTCTATTTTTATTTTTACCTTGTTTTTAAAATTAATATAAAACTATATTATTTTAAATGTAAAATTGTAAAATTAATGTATAAAAAATAATATTAATATTTATTTGATATTTTATGCATTTTAAATTTAAGTTTGGTGTGAATTTAAAAACAAAATGTACTTTATTACATTAAGTTAAAAATTTGATATCTAAAATTCATCGTAAGTTGAAGACTAGGTCGTTGAACCGAAATTGCTTTACCCGAGGGCGGGACGAGAAATTTTACTATCATTATTTTTAATTTTATTGATTTAAAGTATGCCAAAAACATTAAAAAACCCAAAAATCTTTGCTTTTAAAACAATCGCTTTAAAACGAAAATTTTTAAATTTTGTCAAGGGACAAACTAGGTAAACATACCGAAACGACCTCAGTCTAAAAGGAAACAAAATTTTAAAAATTACTTCATTAATTGTTTTATTACTAAAGGTTTTATATATAAAAAAACAAAAATTAAAAAAGCTACAGCACTCGCGGAGCTTAAAAAATTCCAGACCAGAATAACTGGTCGAGCAGCAGACCAAAAACACACACACACACACTCAATATTTCTGCGAAAAAAACCCACGAAAAACACCCCTAAAATCGCATTTTTTTCACCTAAAATCATCAAATTTGTTGCTAAAATCATGATTGGAAGATTCCTAACACGAAGTTTCTCAAGGAAATCGGTAAATTTCTACACCAAACACTATTTAATTCGAATTTGTAGTGTTCTTGAGCAAAATTATACCTAATTTGATTTTGATGATTTCTAGCTTAGTTATACTTAAATTGATTGTATATTATGCTTGTATAACCTAGATTGATGCTATTTAAAATGATTAGAAGCCTTAAACTTCAAATTTTTAACAATATAGGGTTTGTGTTCTTGAGCAAAATTGGGGCTTTTTGATATAAATGAGTTATGGCCGAATTTTGTTTTTAGTTCATGCTTAATTAAGTAGTATAGCATGTTTAGGTTACTAAATGATTCAAACTTTGATTCTAAACATGATTTTTGAGCAAGAAAGTGGACTTTTTGAGTCAAAAATGCATGAACTTAATTTAATTGATATAAATGCCATTTGGAACTCGTTTAATCGCTATAATGATTATTTTTGACATGTTTTAGAAGATAAATGCTTAGGAAAATTGTATACATTTTCATATATATTTATTTGTAAAAGTGTAAAATTGTTAATTTTATGAAAATGTATATTAGTTTAATATTATTTAAACGTGTAATTATGATTGTTTTGATTTATGATTTTGCTAACACTAATGCATATTTGAATGCACAAAAATTGTGTTTAATGTTTCTTGCAGACTGAAAGGGGTGAATCTTCATTCGCATCCCAGGCTTATAATGCTGCTATTGAGAATGTAGACGAACAGGAGATTAACGACCAATATAGACAAAATCTGCCGCATCCATTCATTGCATATTCCAATATACACGAACCAGATTTGCACTCTAATTTAAGATTTGACAGATTTTGGATAGATTATCCAAAATATCGGAGGAACTTACACATTCTTCAGTCTAAGAATGTTGAAGTACCCAGGGTGATAGAGTGGGAACCGTTACTGACAGTGGGATTGGCCGAACCAATCAGGGAATTACTTTACCAAAGGTATGGCAATTCTACTTTTAACTATTGGGAACGTTTATTCAATATACGTAGGCCTGTATATAGAGAATGGTGTGTGGAATTATTATGTACTATTGAAATAAATGATCAGGTAGCTAGCTTAACTAATCAGAGTTTTATTAGATTTTTATTAGGAGGTGTGATGTGCCATATGTCTCTATTAGATATGGCTCAGGCTTTATGTATGAAATGTCCCGTTCATATTGATTATAAACGTTCCATATTAATTGATTTCTTTGCAAGGTTTTGACCTCTATATGAGACGTTTTTCAAAGACTACATTCGATTTTAAAACAAACCATAACCTTTATTTTATCAATAAAGGTTTAAAAAACATTACATAGATTATCAAGTAATGATAATCTACAATATATCGTTTACACACGACCATTACATGATGGTTTACATTAATAATATATTACATCAAAATAAGTTCTTGAATGCAGTTTTAACAATATCATACAAGCATAGACTCCCAATCTTATCCTTAATTTAGTATGCAACAGCGGAAGCTCTTAATAATCACCTGAGAATAAACATGCTTAAAACGTCAACAAAAATGTTGGTGAGTTATAGGTTTAACCTATATATTTATCAAATCAAAATAATAGACCACAAGATTTCATATTTCCACTTTTCATAAATATACATCCCATACATAGAAATAAAAATCATTCATATGGTGAACACCTGGTAACCGACCTTAACAAGATGCATATAGAATATCCCCATCATTCCGGGACATCCTTCGGACATGATAAATTCGAAGTACTAAAGCATTTGGTACTTTGGATGGGGCTCGTTAGGCCCAATAGATCTATTTTTAGGATTCGCGTCAATTAAGGGCCATTTCTGTTACCTAATTCTTAGGCTACCAAGCTAAAATGGGGCATATTTGATTCGATAATCCGACCATAGAATGTAGTTTCAATTACTTGTGTCTATTTTGTAAAACATTTATAAAACTGCATGTATTCTCATCCCAAAAATATTAGATATTAAAAGTGGGACTATAACTCACTTTCACAGATTTTTTTACTTCGTCGGGAAGTAACACTTGGCCACAGGTCGATTCACGAACCTATAATAAATATGTACATATATATCAAAGTATGATCAAAATATATTCACCGCATTTTTTATTACGTTTTAACGATTTAAGTTTATTAAGTTAGCAGTCCTCGTTAGTAACCTACAACTAGTTGTCCACAGTTAGATGTACAGATAAAAAGCAATATATATTATCTCGAATCAATCCATGACCCAGTGTATACAAGTCTCAGGCTCGATCATAACTCAAAGTATATATATCATTTTGGAATCAACCTCATCCCTGTATAGCTAACTCCAGCATTACTGCATATAGAGTGTCTATGGTTGTTCTGAAATATATACATAGATGGGTCGATATGATATGTCAAAACATTGTATACATGTCTATGGTATCCCAAGATTACATAATATATGTTAGAATACATGTATAATACAATATAAGTTAGTTAAGTTATGATTTGTATAGATTTGTTACAAATTTCACGTAGCTACAACAAGTAAAAAATATCCAATTTTGTTTTACCCATAACTTCTTCGTTTTAAATCCGTTTTGAGTGATTCAAGTTGATATGGTTTCATAATGAACTGTAATTTATGAAACTAAACAGAAAAAGTATAAGTTTGTAGTCGAAAATACAGGTTACAAGTCATTTTTGTAAGAGTAGTCATTTCAGTCGAAAGAACGAGGTCTTGATGACCATTTTGAAAAACATACTTCCACTTTGAGTTTAACCATAATTTTTGGATATAGTTTCATGTTCATAAGAAAAAGAATTTTTCCCGAAGTATAGCTTTTAAATCAAAGTTTATCATAGGTTTTAATTATCCAAACCAAAACAGCCACCGGTTTTACTACAACGACGTATGTCCAGTTTTAAGGTGTTCTTCGTGTTTCCAGGTTTTAAATCATTAAGTTAGCATATCATATAGATATAGAACATGTGTTTAGTTGATTTTAAAAGTCAAGTTAGAAGGATTAACTTTATTTGCGAACAAGTTTAGAATTAACTAAACTATGTTCTAGTGATTACAAGTTTAAATCTTCGAATAAGATAGCTTTATATGTATGAATTGAATGATGTTATGAACATCATTACTACCTCAAGTTTTGTAGATAAGCCTACTGAAAGTGACAAAAATTGATCTAGCTTTAAAGGATCCTTGGATGGCTTGAAAGTTCTTGAAGTAGAATCATGACACGAAAACAAGTTCAAGTAAGATTTCCACTCGAAACAAGATTGTTATAGTTATAGAATTTGAATCAAAGTTTGAATATGAGTATTACGATGGATTGGAAAGATATCCTACTGTAAATAAGAAATATTTCTTGAGATTGTATGATCACACAAAATGGGATTGTAAAGTTGGAAGTAAGCTAGCAAACTTGGAAGTGTTGTTAATGTGTTCTTGTGTAGTTGTTTTGTAACTTGGTTTATGTAGGGATTTTTGAACTAGATTGAGCTAGATTTTTTTGAAGGTGATGAAGAACACTTATAACAATGGAAGAACACTTGAGAGAGAGTAATTTGATTCAAGAAAATTGCAAAGTGAATGTGTTTGTGGGAGTGGTAAGTTCACGTGAAGATGGGGCATCAATATAGGTTCCATTAGTTTGTTGTTTTGTTAGATATTTCATGCTAGATGTTAAATGATGATTCTCACATGTGTTGGTGACTCACAAGGGCTACTAAGAGCTGATCATTGGAGTGTATATACCAATAGTAAATACATCTAGAAGTTGGGTATTGTACGAGTACGAATACGGGTATATACGAGTAGAATTGTTGATGAAAATGAATGAGGATGTAATTGTAAGTATTTTTGATAAGTAGAAGTACTTTGATAAGTGTCTTAAAGTCTTTCAAAAGTGTATGAATACATATTAAAACACTACATGTATATACATTTAACGGAGTCGTTAAGTCATCGTTAGTCGTTACATGTAATTGTTGTTTTGAAAGCTTTAAGTTAACGATCTCATTTAATGTTGTTAACCCATTGTTTATTATATCTAATGAGATGTTAAATTATTACATTATCATGATATTATGATGCATGAATATATCTTAATATGATATATATACATTAAAATGTCGTTACAACGATAATCGTTACATATATGTCTCGTTTCGAAATTCTTAAGTTAGTAGTCTTGTTTTACATATGTAGTTCATTGTTAATACACTTAATGATATATCTAATTATCATTTTATCATGTTAAACATAGTGTATCAATATCTTAATATGATTCATATTTATTTAGTAAGCCGTTGTTATAACGATAATCGCTATATATATCGTTCCGAGTTTCTTAATTCAATATTCTCATTTTTATGTATATAACTCATTGTTGATGTACTTGGTGAGATATTTACTTATCATAATCTCATGTTAACTATATATATATATATATATATATATATATATATATATATATATATATATATATATATATATATATATATATATATATATATATATATATCATCATGTAGTTGTTACAAGTTTTTAACGTTCGTGAATTGCCTGTCAACTTGGGTGGTCAATTGTCTACATGAAACCTATTTCATTTAATCAAGTCTTAACAAGTTTGATTGCTTAACATGTTGGAAACATTTAATCATGTAAATATCAAATTCATTTAATATATAAACATGGAAAGTTCGGGTCACTACAATGTATATATACACATGAGGAACTAGAATCTACTGATTATCAAGGGTTAATAATTAATGGTAGAAGGGTTGATGATAATTTTGATGCGAATGAAATATGGAGTAGAATGTCTAGGCATAATCGATTCATTGGGGGATTTTACTCTTATACCGATATTGATAGAGCTGAGCTAAGAGTGGTTCATAGGTTCTTAGCAAACTCAATTACACAACGAGGTAGGAATAAAGAGAAGTTAAATGAAAATGATCTATTTTACCTCATGTGTATTAGAGACCCACAAAGTTTTGTGAACATACCTTATTGTGTGGGTTATTACTTATCGGTAATGGTAAGGGGTATACGAAATAATAGTATAATAGGAGGTGGAATTTTTATTACTTTAATTGCTGAGCATCTTAATGTGGATAGAAGTCAGGGGGGATTATTAGTTGCAGAACCAGAACCCCGTGATAGAATTGATTTACGCGTGTATCATGGTGCAAAGGTTTTAAAGAAATGACATAACGCTGCAGTACCATATGATGGCACGCATCCACAGGTAGAACGAGATCAGGAGCAAGGTAATGCTGGTAGAGGAAACCAAATGACGGATATACAAAGAATAATGGCCCAAAATGATTACCATCGGGCTATGCAACAAGAATTTCAGGCTTGGCAATATCATCAGAGTCAAATCCAAGCCTATTTGGACTCCCAAGGTAGGAACTATATTCCTACTGAACCGGCCTATTTTCCTCCATGGACCGACGATACACGACTACCTTTTCCTACATACAACCTATTCCAAGCATATCAAAACATATTCCATGAACCTTGGAACCCCTACTGGTATCCGTATCAACCCTAATTTCCTTAGTCTTTTTTATTTTATTATTTGTAATGTTGCTACTTTTAATACTTATTTTGGTATTGTAATAGTTTTTATAATTTTCTAACGTTTTAATTATTAGATTTTTATAAATTTTTGAATGTGGGATAATATTCCAAACTTCAAAAATATGTATATATGTTTGTAGTTTATCTCATGTACAAAACAGGGTAAAACAGCGCACTTTCAAAGACTGGCATTAAGTTTAGCAAAAGCAACTAATTTTGACGACAAGATGCAAAATATATGTGAAATAACAAACTGCAGGAATGAACAAATGATGTGCACTATTTATCATTCAAACAAACAACAATATGTTTGAAAACTTTGGTAAAAATTTTAATCATTTTTCTACGCTAATCACCCTCAATAATTTAAATTGTTACTAATTTCTTGCAAATGAGGGCATTGCAAGATCTTAAGTGTGGGAAGGGATTAAATTCTTTCGGTTTAAACATTGATTAATACACTTAGTTTAATTGCCAAATTTTGTGAAAATTTGAAAAGTTTTCAACTAAATGAATTCAAAATCATATTTATACATATTTATGAACGATAAACTAGGTGTTAATACCGAAATTATTGTTACCTCGGAAAGGACATAAATTGAGAAACAACTTAAAACGCTTGAATCCATTTAAAATGGAATAGAGGAGAATAAAAAGGAAAAGAAAAACATAAATAAAAGCTAAGTGTGGGAAGAATTTACCAAGTTATTTAAAACATATATCACATATGTTTGTACAAGATTATTGCAGGTACTTTTGATTTTGGACTAAACTAATCAGTTTTACCCGATTTACTGTAATATATTTTAAAGAAAGATGGATCTACACGATGAATCAATTCAATCATTAAAAGGAAGTAAAGTCTTCCGAAAAAAGACACGCGCTTCTTGATTTAGGTCAAGAAGTTGACGTCCAGACCAGCTGTAGGTTGACGAAAAATCTAGAAAAGTCATCACTAAAATCAGCAGGAAATCCACGGACCTCAGCATCAAACAAGGTCTCCAAGTGGTCAGATTTATCTTAGCCATGAGAAGGATTTATCTTGTAAAATGGGGAGGGCGCCGTGCAAATTAGCTTGATAAGACTAATGAATCAGACCCCCAGAAAAGGATAATCTCCTTAAAAGATTAAAAATTAGCTTTTAAGCCTGATATTACTCAATCCTTGAGATTGACCTTAAAGATTGAGAATTCAAACTCATGGAATTCAATGATATCTAAACTCGAGCTTGAACGAGAAAATATTTGATCAAAAAATTACAAACCGATTTGTTTTCTGAAAACCTATTTTCAATGCGTTCATTACCATTGAACGTAAAATTCTGAGAATTCACCGAAATTCATTAGGTCACCTGAACCAAATCGGGTGTCAACAGTAAGAACGGTGGTTGCATAGCATGGTCGAAGACAGGACCTTGTGCCAGACCAAAAAATTATAGGGTGATCTTTGCTATTGCTCCTACAAAGGATAGTAATTGCATCCGACACGTTGTGGACCATGAATAACTGCATGTCATTAGACATTACCTTAACAGTTTCGTGTTCATCGTTTTCCTTTAAAATCGGACGGTAGTTTGCCAAAAGGTAATATACAGAACAAGTAAACTGTATGTGTGCTTTCTGATATAGGGATAGCAGTGGATTACACGAACCTAAAAGTTTTAGCCAAAATATTGATCCACAAAAATATTTTGCAACACCGATGGTGGGTCAAATCAGAAAACTTATCTAGGGTAAAAGCCAGATTGAATTTTTAAAAAATGATCAAATATTTTCATAAAGATCCAATTACCTAAAGGATCTAAATTTTTATAGTCATGTGGGACTGTAAACCACATCGTTACTATCATTGTTCATACCGTCGTATTAAAATCACTGATGTACAAAGTGTGAAGAATAAAAAAGTGATTCTAGTAAAGTTATATTCAAGTTCTATATTGCTTGAAGACAAGCAACGCTCAAGTGTGGGAATATTTAATAATGCTAAAAACGAACATATATTTCATAGCATTATCCTTCAAGAAAGACAAGCTTTTAGTTGCAATTGTTCTAATTCCAAGTAATATTCGTTTAAATAATAAAAGGTGAAGACAAAAGACAGATTCGACGATTTAAAGACGCAAATGACCAAAACGCTAAAAAGTACAAAGTACAATCCAAGTGGTTCAATTTATTGATGAGAAACGTCTAAAAATTACAAGAGTACAAGCCAACAAACGCAAAGTACAAGATATCTAAGCGTACGAAAGGACGTTCAAAAATTCAGACCCGAGACATGAACCCACTATCAACGCGCGACGCAACGGACCTAAAATTACAAATTAACTATGCACATAAATATAATATAATATATAATTAATTATGTAAATTATATATGTATTATATTTATATATTATAAAAATAAACGTCGACAAGCTATGATCCAGATTGTGCGTGAGCTGGAATTCGAAGCTCCGCACTCGCGGAGCTGTGAGGTACAAAACCTCAGCACTCGCGGAGCACACCAGGACCCAAATCCCACTATAAAAGGCGATGCAATTCGACGAAATATTTACACCATCTTCAATCTCTTCTCTCAGTTTATATTTATATTTATATTTTAATTATAATTTTAATACTAAGTTAATAATAATAATAAGGTTATTATAGTGAATGTATTAAGGTTTTGTAAGTCGAAACTCTGTCCTTGTTACACTACACGATAAATACTCATTGTAAGTTATGTTCAACCTTTTTAAATTAATGTCTCGTAGCTAAGTTATTATTATGTTTATTTAAGCCGAAGTAATCGTGATGTTGGACTAACTATAAAGACTGGGTAATTGGGCTTTGGACCATAATTGGGGTTTGGACAAAAGATTGACACTTGTGGAAATTGGAATATGGGCTATTAATGGGCTTTATATTTAATTAACTAAATGATATCTTGTTAATTTAATATAGAGATTATAACTTGACGTATTTATATATAACCACATACGCTTGACTGGGTACGGTGGGCGGGATATCTATAAATACTAATAATTGTTCATTTTACCGGACACGAGGATGGTTTAATAGTCAATGGAATCATTGAAATAGGGGTGGATTACATTCAAGGGTAATTGGTGTAATTGTTAATAAAGTATTAAAACCTTGGATTACACGCAGTTGATAACCTGGTGTAATCATTAAACAAAGTATTAAGACCTTATTACGGTTTAAATCCCCAATTAGTTGGAATATTTAACTTCGGGTATAAGGTTAATTTGAGAAGAGCCCCCGCACTTTATATTTATGACCGATGGACTATTATGGACAAAACCAGATGGAATTATCGAATACTCCAGGACAAAGGACAATTAACCCATAGTAATAAATTAAAATCAACACGTCGAACTTCATGATTACAGAAATTTAAATAAGCATAATTCCTTTATTTTATATCACATCGTACTTTTATTTATCGTCATTTTATTTATAGTACTTTAAATTATCGCACTTTTAATTTATCGTCATTGATATGGCCGAAACGGACGGTTTTATCTGCGCGGTGTCGTTAGGCCGCGACGCGTCAGAGTCAGCTACCGCGAGGGCGAGTAATGGTTTTATTATTTATATTTAGCTGGGGTTCCTAGCTATAACTCACCTACTTGTCTTCCTTTTAACGAGTAAGTGGTAAATATAACTCAGGTACGTATTTTTGTATGTTTGCTCAGTAATGTGAGACAAAAGTGCCTATATAGTTAACCCTAGTGACAAGAGGTGATAGGTTAAGATTAACTAAATAGAATAGTAATTTGACTAGAAAAGTAAAGATAGATAGGTATGAAGAATAGAATCCTGAAGGGGAATTATTGCAAGAGTTTAACTTCCTAGGATAAACACTAAACCTCAATCAACTAGGCTGTGAACCTAACTGATTTGTCACTAAGAGTTTAGGCCTTGAAGATTCTGGCTAAGACGGATATCCCTACTCCAACGTTAACCTAAAGGATTTAAACGACCTTATGGAATGAATCCTAGGTACATGAACAAAGTGGTATACCCAATAAAGGAAAGTCTCAGCTTTTCTTAATCCTAGTTGGTCTAACTAAAGCAATATCCTACCACTTAATCACTATACTATGCCTTAACATTAACAGATGTGTAATCTTAGATATTCTAAGGTACTGTTAATTGGGATAGAAATTTCTCCTTTTGCGATCACTTATTCAACCCCAGATCTTCTTACAATATCTCAAGAACATTGCTTCTGACGCGAATCATGCTTCTGAGTAAGCTAGTGTTCACTGAACTCTCGATTGCTAACTCTAATCTCAACCTAATCGGATAGCTCTTCTATGACGAACAAATGGTTATTCGTACGTAGGTACTATATCCCTATTGTGACGTAAGCACACATAACTACTTACCTTGTATCCTAGGGTTGATCAGGTCCTAATACTAGGTTATAGCCACGTGAATAAGCGAAAAAGGGTGATCCGTAAATTAAACTTCTAAACCTTCAAGGTTTCAGCATAACAATATGATAAGTTTCAGATAAAATATTCAACACATGATAAACAATTGTAACAGATAGATAATCATGCAAAGTGAAAGCAACTCAAGATAATAACTTTATTAAATTAAGGAAAGCATTCACCGTTTATAGACGAGACCTGGACCATTACAAGTGCTGACAACCTCTAAACCGCTCCTATTACAATCTTCGGCGTTCGCCTCCGGGTATTTAATTTCCCGCTCGGAGGTGAGAAGGCCTTGAAAGCTCTAGTGGGAGAAAGTGTATTGTAGTGAGAGAGTGAAGAGAGGTGTGTCTAAATTGGATGACAAAAAGCCCTTTAAATAGACTAGGAAATTGCCAGAATACGGCTGGCAAGCCGTATGGTGGCCCGTATTTGGCAGCCCGTTTGATTGGCAGCCCGTTTCTTGGGGGCGTTTGCTGGGCCATTTGGTAGGCCGTACCCCATAATGGCAGGCCGTATGGCAGCCTGTATGGTAGGCCGTTTTTGTTGTTGGTCAGGCTTTGATTTACTGAATCGTAACTTGATTTCTTGTCTTTCACCGTTTTCGCTCTAGAATCTTCGTTTTAGCTCCGTTTCTCTTGATTCTTTTTGCATCGTCTTTGTAATTATTTTACCTACAAATTCAACCGAAAAAGCGATTATTTTTCCGATAAAGTTTTGAACTTTATGCTTTTGGGACTAAATATCGGGGTTAAAAACATGACTTTTTAGCCGATATCAAATATCCCACACTTCGACTTTGCTTGCCCTCAAGCAAACTTCTGAACTTAAAACAGCGAGGACTTTAATTCGTAGTGATCAAGTTTTTTTTTGTTCCGCAAGACGGAAGAGCGGAAACTTAGTTTTTATTCTTTTTGCTATTCTCGAATCTTTTTCCGCAAGCATGAGAGGAGGTTACATAACTGAGGCTATCTCACTCGGGTCACTCATTTCACTAATGTGTTTAGGGTGTCCTATATGTAACATCCCGCGTTTTTCCGTTAAATTTATTTTTAACACTATCTTTTTTTTTTTAATAATACCTTTCGTGATTTAAATTCGTGGTTTCCATTGACTAACGTTCATAATATTCCCGTTATTTAATTATAACATCACTCGTTTACTCGAGCGTTTTTAAAATATTCGTTTGGTTAATTCCCGCACCCGCTTTGAAACTTGAGGGACCAAAGTTGGCTAGTGGGCAAACTAGTTGACTAGGTCAACTAGTCAACCCACCACTACCACCACACATTCAATCCCACCTCTCTTTCTCTTTTTCTCTCTACTTCCCATTTTTGAACACAAACCCCAACTTCATAAAATCATCATCTAAATTCGGGATTGGAAGCAAACTTCAAAACAAAATACATATTTGGAATCCTCTCTTCATCCTCTTCAATTTGATACCAACTTCATCTCATTTGGGTAACTTTCTAAAATCACTAATTTTATGTGTTCTTGAGATTTTTGAGTTATAAAGTCGTTAATTAGTGTCTATGGCTCATTGTGATGTCTTGTATGTAATTTGTATGCTCGATTCGTTGTTTTTGGTGTAACTAGTTCAATATGAAAATTACTTGCTAAATCCTTGATTTTGAATGATCAAATGTTGTTAGATTGTTAAAGTGCAAGTTTTAAAAGTGTTACTAGTATCATTAGCTTCGTTTTGATGTATAGGTTGATTAAGGAAACTCCAAGAACATGATTAATGATTTTGTGAACTTGGATTAGGGTTTGATGAGCTTTACATGAACTTTTGATGCATCAAATGCTATGAGATATTGTTGTTAAGTGTTTTGTTGCAATGTGTGTTTGATTACCTTCGAAACGGCATAACATACATGTAAATTGGTTGCCCGAATCATAAAATGCGTTTTTGGAACTTGAACTTTGATTATGAATGTTTAATTGCGGTTTTTGGTTGTTGTAAGTGGAAGTTTGATTGATGAAATGCGTTTAGTTGTATTCCTTGTTAAAATACCTTTCCGATGGTATAAGATACATGTTCTAAGTGTTTTCGGTGCATGAGATGTGTTAAATTGTATTTTGGTTCGTGACTTGGACCATTTTTCTGCAAACTGCATGTTTCCCAGGTATTGCGCGCCGCGCATATACCCGCGCGCCGCGCAGAATTAGAAATCCCAGAAGTTTGCCTTCGTGGTTAAGTTCTGACCAGGATTTACACTTGGGTGCGCGCCGCGCAGCCCATAGCGCGCCGCGCATCTGCCCAGCTCATTTTGTCTTTGTTTTTCATGTCACAAAAATGTTTCCCGCTTTACTATAACCCCGTTTACCATGAAACTTGACTATTATGCTCGTATATGACTTCTCATCATGAGAAAATTGTCGGACACCCGACCCGACCCCGTTGACTTTGACTTTGACCAAGTTTGACTTTTAGTCAAACTTAACCAAACAATTATACGATCGTTCTAACATGCTTAATTACTTGTATCGTGCATGAAACTTGACAAATTGATCCACGTGCTATATTAATCGAGTCGTAACGAGCCATAGGACTAATTGAACATCTTTGACCCTTCGTGACTATCGTTATTGACACAACCTATTTGTTTAGGTCAGGACTAGCATTGTCTCTTGCACGTTTACTTGTCGAAGTACTTTGTGGTTCGTGCATACAAGGTGAGATCATAGTCCCACTTTTTACTCTTTTGAACTTACTTTTGGGATGAGAAAACATAAACGATTCTTTTGAACTAAGTGAACACAAGAACGGGAAAACAAACATTCTACATACGAGTTTAGAACGAAAATCCTCAATCCGATTATCATTAGTTACATCAGATGGTGTAAGCGAGAACTTATGTTATATGGCCATATGGGTTTGACAACCCTCATCTTTGACGGTTCGCTACCGTCGACGGGTGAAATATATTTTCGGGAAACAGTGTTTGTTCTAGCACTAATTACTGGGGTATTCAACGGACGGAATGTTAAGCTTTGATAATTGGGTGCTCGTGAATATTAACTTTTAGAATGTACTACTATTATTTCAACTTTGCAAATCTTGTGGTTCGACTTACTTTACCTTTACTCACTTACTTAAACCTATGATTTCACCAACGTTTTTGCGTTGACAGATTCTTCTATGTTTTCTCAGGTTTATACATGGCTACTTGATACATGCTTCCGCACACTTTGATTACTTGCTTGAGGTCAAGCATACATGCATACGCTAGTGATAGCACTTTTGGATTAAACCTTAAAGCATACATACTTACGCTATTTATAGCAACTGTGATTTTAAACTAATTATGTCGCGAGTTATTTAAATCATACTTAATGACTTTTGTAAACTTAGACTTGTTGTCGAACGGTTTTGTAAACTAAACTTGCAAGTCTTGTACCTTTCAAATGAATGCGACATAAGTTTGGTCAAACGAGTCTCATATAGGGACTACGACCACGCAACGGGACCTACGTAGACGACGCCGTCACTAACGGTTTTGGTCGGGTCGCTACAAGTGGTATCAGAGCGTTGGTTGTAGGGAACTAGGACGTGCATTAGTGTGTCTAACAGAGTCGTTAGGACGCATTAGTGAGTCTAGACTACAACCGGATAGTTAGCATTTGCATTCTGACATACATTTGCTATAGATAGCACTTACTTGACTACTTGTGCATTATACTTGAATCATTCTTAGGCAAACTTTTTAATGGTACCCAACCTTCATCATACGAACTCGTATTCCGCCACTTTTTGGTAACACACGTAAATTCATGATTCATACACGTATGGATGACGACGACTTTATTAGTCACACTTGTTCGGGAACTCTGTCTTCCGGATTGTTATTTGCCACCGTTTCAACTTACTATCGGTTTCCCACTGGTGTTTCTTACTATCTACTTTTTGGTGTTACTACCATCACTACTCTAGGTGAGTATCGTCATCAACATTTATCACTACGGTGGCGTGCTACTCGTTACTCTTTTCATACCTGAATACCTTATTGTCTGACTCGAACCACATTGACGTGAACAATCATTTATACACTTCCCTCGGAGAACGCTTCTTTATAGTTGCACTAATTCTTTCGATTCAATACGAGTCACGTTAGAGACGTCGTTACACTTTGTTTATTTTAAACTTCACGATTACACGAACTTGAATCTATAGAGTGATGTGGGAATGGAGGTATGAGTTAGCGTAATATAACGACACTCGATCAACGTGGTTATATTACGGTAAGACATACCAAAGTTCTAGTGACACGTGATGGTGGTTAGACTCGATCAACCTAAACACCACCATGTGCCATGTACATGACTTCATCTTTTCATGTTTGGACATCCGAAAACTCCGAGAATATTGATAACAACCATACCGGGGACACCCCTTCGACTTTTGTCGAACTATACTTATGCTTCCAAATGAATTACCGATTCCTCTCGACTTCAACCATATGTTACACGTGTATACTATCTCGTCCTCGCACAGTCTTATTGACTAATTACGATTTACTCGTTATGCTCGCACCGAGGCGGAAACTTCTCTCTCATCACACTCGTACTTCCGGTTCAGGAAATCTTTACTCTAAACTCTCAATGGAGGGAGAGACTCTCCACGTTATACTAGTATTCACCTCGAGGGTGAATAGTCCCGACGAACGTTTTTTTTTTTTTTTTCAGAAACCGATGAGAACTTGCCCCGACGAACGTATTTGGAAACCGATAAATCTTCCGCGACGCGAATTTTCTTGAGAAACTTGTCCTAACAAACTTGTTCAAATATACCTTACGGAATGTACTTTGTTTCGGATCGAGATCCTCGTTTCATTTCTAGACTTCGGAGTGCCTCACAAAAAGCCTCGGGACCACGTTTAAACATGGGTACCGCGTATCATCCACAAACCGACGGACCAAACAAACATATGATTCAAACCTTGGAAACCGTAATACGAATTTGTATTACTAACTTCAAATTTACTTGAGAAAAGTATTTTCCTTTAGCTTAATCCTCGTACTACAATGATCTTCATTCGAGTTTTAACGTCACACCTTTTGAAACCACATGTGACCGGAAACGTCATCCTCCTTTTTGTCGAAACCAAGTAAATGATGATCAATTCACCGGGGCCGAGCTTATTCATGAGCAATCGAGAGGATTTATTCATATTCAAGCAAGACCCAACGCGACTCGTGATCACCAGGAGCTATGCCGATGTTACAAGTAAACCTTTCGAATTCCATGGGAAACCGCGTCACGTTAAAAGTCGCACTTTGAGGAGGTGTAACCCGTTTCGGGAAACATAGAAAGCTAAATCCGTGATATTTTAACCCTTTTGAAATCTTGGGGCGTTTTGGACCCGTTGCTAGCCGTTTGGATTTTCCGGCTCATTTTGAGTCTCCGTTTATCCTACATTCGATGTGTCAACTTAAAGACGTGCCTTGCGAAACCAGGACTTGTTACCCTCTTCGACGAACCTACTATCGATGACAAACTTTCCTTCCTAGGAGAACCGGTTGAAATTTTGAATCATGAAACCAAACTCTGAAACAACGTAAAACCCCGACTGTCAAAGTTTGTTGAAATGCCCGATGAAGTACCTTCACTTATTCGTAGAACCGACAACGCAAGATCTCGAGGAAGAAACAACGACTACTACTTCCAACTAAATTTCGGGACGAAATTTCTTTTAAGGTGTAGGTAATGTAACATCCCGCGTTTTTCCGTTAAATTTATTTTTAACACTATCTTTTTTTTTTTAATAATACCTTTCGTGATTTAAATTCGTGGTTTCCATTGACTAACGTTCATAATATTCCCGTTATTTAATTATAACATCACTCGTTTACTCGAGCGTTTTTAAAATATTCGTTTGGTTAATTCCCGCACCCGCTTTGAAACTTGAGGGACCAAAGTTGGCTAGTGGGCAAACTAGTTGACTAGGTCAACTAGTCAACCCACCACTACCACCACACATTCAATCCCACCTCTCTTTCTCTTTTTCTCTCTACTTCCCATTTTTGAACACAAACCCCAACTTCATAAAATCATCATCTAAATTCGGGATTGGAAGCAAACTTCAAAACAAAATACATATTTGGAATCCTCTCTTCATCCTCTTCAATTTGATACCAACTTCATCTCATTTGGGTAACTTTCTAAAATCACTAATTTTATGTGTTCTTGAGATTTTTGAGTTATAAAGTCGTTAATTAGTGTCTATGGCTCATTGTGATGTCGTGTATGTAATTTGTATGCTCGATTCGTTGTTTTTGGTGTAACTAGTTCAATATGAAAATTACTTGCTAAATCCTTGATTTTGAATGATCAAATGTTGTTAGATTGTTAAAGTGCAAGTTTTAAAAGTGTTACTAGTATCATTAGCTTCGTTTTGATGTATAGGTTGATTAAGGAAACTCCAAGAACATGATTAATGATTTTGTGAACTTGGATTAGGGTTTGATGAGCTTTACATGAACTTTTGATGCGTCAGATGCTATGAGATATTGTTGTTAAGTGTTTTGTTGCAATGTGTGTTTGATTACCTTCGAAACGGCATAACATACATGTAAATTGGTTGCCCGAATCATAAAATGCGTTTTTGGAACTTGAACTTTGATTATGAATGTTTAATTGCGGTTTTTGGTTGTTGTAAGTGGAAGTTTGATTGATGAAATGCGTTTAGTTGTATTCCTTGTTAAAATACCTTTCCGATGGTATAAGATACATGTTCTAAGTGTTTTCGGTGCATGAGATGTGTTAAATTGTATTTTGGTTCGTGACTTGGACCATTTTTCTGCAAACTGCATGTTTCCCAGGTATTGCGCGCCGCGCATATACCCGCACGCCGCGCAGAATTAGAAATCCCAGATGTTTTCCTTCGTGGTTAAGTTCTGACCAGGATTTACACTTGGGTGCGCGCCGCGCAGCCCATAGCGCGCCGCGCATCTGCCCAGCTCATTTTGTCTTTGTTTTTCATGTCACAAAAATGTTTCCCGCTTTACTATAACCCCGTTTACCATGAAACTTGACTATTATGCTCGTATATGACTTCTCATCATGAGAAAATTGTCGGACACCCGACCCGACCCCGTTGACTTTGACTTTGACCAAGTTTGACTTTTAGTCAAACTTAACCAAACAATTATACGATCGTTCTAACATGCTTAATTACTTGTATCGTGCATGAAACTTGACAAATTGATCCACGTGCTATATTAATCGAGTCGTAACGAGCCATAGGACTAATTGAACATCTTTGACCCTTCGTGACTATCGTTATTGACACAACCTATTTGTTTAGGTCAGGACTAGCATTGTCTCTTGCACGTTTACTTGTCGAAGTACTTTGTGGTTCGTGCATACAAGGTGAGATCATAGTCCCACTTTTTACTCTTTTGAACTTACTTTTGGGATGAGAAAACATAAACGATTCTTTTGAACTAAGTGAACACAAGAACGGGAAAACAAACATTCTACATACGAGTTTAGAATGAAAATCCTCAATCCGATTATCTTTAGTTACATCAGATGGTGTAAGCGAGAACTTATGTTATATGGCCATATGGGTTTGACAACCCTCATCTTTGACGGTTCGCTACCGTCGACGGGTGAAATATATTTTCGGGAAACAGTGTTTGTTCTAGCACTAATTACTGGGGTATTCAACGGACGGAATGTTAAGCTTTGATAATTGGGTGCTCGTGAATATTAACTTTTAGAATGTACTACTATTATTTCAACTTTGCAAATCTTGTGGTTCGACTTACTTTACCTTTACTCACTTACTTAAACCTATGATTTCACCAACGTTTTTGCGTTGACAGATTCTTCTATGTTTTCTCAGGTTTATACATGGCTACTTGATACATGCTTCCGCACACTTTGATTACTTGCTTGAGGTCAAGCATACATGCATACGCTAGTGATAGCACTTTTGGATTAAACCTTAAAGCATACATACTTACGCTATTTATAGCAACTGTGATTTTAAACTAATTATGTCGCGAGTTATTTAAATCATACTTGATGACTTTTGTAAACTTAGACTTGTTGTCGAACGGTTTTGTAAACTAAACTTGCAAGTCTTGTACCTTTCAAATGAATGCGACATAAGTTTGGTCAAACGAGTCTCATATAGGGACTACGACCACGCAACGGGACCTACGTAGACGACGCCGTCACTAACGGTTTTGGTCGGGTCGCTACACTATAGTTCTAAGAAATGAAGTCACTCTTGGCCTGTCACGCTTACATTCTTCATCATAGGCTTGATCAAGACTCAAATCTCCATCACTTATTTGCGAGAATTTTTGGTTATCGACTTAGCTTGAATTATGAAGAGATGGAGATTTGGAAGTTTCTAGAGTGTGAAGGGTTTTAATAGATAGGAGTTTCTTTTGGAAAGATCGATTTTAATAATCCTTTCAGCTTTTTGTCCGGAATTTCTTGGTGAGCATCCTTCTTTTGACTGCTAGGAGTTTCTTTCCTCGAATCTTTTCTGGTTCTGCTCCTTTTCTCAGAACCTTTATTCATAGAGACTTTGCTCTAGTTTTATTTTCCGAAAGCATCTTTTGCTTTTCTCTTCGAGGTCTCCTTTTGGCGATCTTCTTTGATAATTTGCTTGGATGCTCACATTTTTTTCGTGCGATTTTGTAGAAGGTTTTCTCGAAAAAGAATGATTTAGTCGGGATTTATTTATTTATGAAACGGATAGAGTAAATAAGAAAAGGTGAATGGATTTGTGGAGTGAAAATGGAAACGGAGGTGTGTAGCGGAGGTTGTTTTTGTCTTTACGAATAGCTGAGGTTTTAACTTAGTCATCCTCGTCAAAATGTGTGATTCTGAAATGTAGATCAAGAGAAATTTCTGATTTCGAGATGTTAACATCGGCGCGCTCGACGGAAATATAGTGAAGCACTAAAAATGAGTGCTTATAAAACTTTATTTGGGGGTGCCTCACAACAATTATAGCAGGTCGAATTGCGCCTTTTGTTATGCAATGCTCTATTGGAATATTGATTTTGATTTTCCTAAAAAGTTTTCAACCTTGTTTTACCCTTTTTGTCTATTTTGTAGCAAAAACTTTTTGATCTTTTATAGAATTTTATCATGCTTAGCGTTTTATAATTCGGAAAGTTTTAAATTTTGTGAAAAACTTGAGGATTTTACAAGAATCATTATGTGCAACATTTGCTATCCCACAATTTAAAATAACATTGTCCTCAATGTTAAGGATACGGAGTATCCCACACTTTAGGTTTTAAAAGAGGCGTTGTGTTATTAAAAGTTTATGTTGGTGGGGTTGCCAATCCCACACTTAGTTTTTAAAGTGGTATAGTATTTTTCGTATACATTCTATTGAAAAGGTGATGAAGACGTAGTACTCCCCTATGATTTCAGGACGTGTAGTCGGATGGCGCACTGATTATGGATTCTTCAATTCTAGTGTCGACGTCATCCTCGTTCAAAGCGTCCTTGCTCTAAGTTATGTTTCCATCTCGTATGGTCTCGATCATCGTTTGTTTTGTGAAGTTTTATTCATGCAATATTTATTCTAAAAGAAACCATACATACTAAAACATAAAGATAGTTATGCCCGGAACCGGGCGTACAAAAATAAGATAATGTAGCATATGTGATAATATTAATGTTCCAAAATAAACATGGTTACAGTTGAGGTGGTGGGTACGGAGGAGAATAGATTATGCTGGTGCGGGGCCTAGCTGGGTTTCTCAATCTAGACTGACCCTCGCTGGTCATTTCCTCGTCCGTGGCAAACTGATTTGCCAACTCCTCTGTGTTTATGCCCGAGGATGTTCTAAACTCTATTTCGTCCGATCGCGCAATTAACCCAGTAAGTGATGATGTGCTCGTATAAACCATCGACCCTGTCTGCCAACCCATTCCTTCCTGTAAATCTCTGCCCCTACCCCACTGCTGGCTAACATCTATACCATCAATACCCTGTACAATCCCAGCAGTCGTCTGTCGGTACAATGCCTGATCCCATACCAACTCCTGTGCCTCAGTAGATGTGTTAACGTTAACGTTCATCGTGTTGGTGTTGAACAGGGTGTCGACAAAACTCCCGGCCCCGGTGTTCTGTGGAGGTGGTGGTGGAGGTGTAGACGTGATAACTATACGCTGCGTGTAGTGATGTGTAGGTGGAGGTGGAGGTCCTGAAAACTGGTGGCTTGGGCCTGCTCCCCTGGGATCATGGTGGGATGCTAGTATTGGGTACTCATGAGGGTATGGAGGAACGTGGAGCTGTCTGCCTGCGTAGTGAGCAAAATGATCCAAATTCTGCAGAATCGCATGTTGGGCAAACCAACTCTCATTCCCGGGTAGATCCCCCATGTGGTACTGGTATGGCGGATACCGTGGCTGATCACCCTCCACAACTGATGAGTGCCGGCGGATGTCAGTGGGCCGTCCATGTGCTGTGGGATCATCCTCATCCCTCGGTTCCTGAGAACCTTGTCGCCTACTATCGTCCCGTGTCCTCGTATCAGGTCTGAATCCCAGTACTCTCACCCCTGGCACTGTTCGATCTTCAGAACCAGGTTTTTCTGGGTTCGCCTGAATGATTAACTGCTCACCCTCAACGCGAATGTAATTCCAGTAGCTCAACAGCTTATACCCTATTTCCTCTGACATGGCCCCGGTCCTATAGTTAAACCGTTCTATACTTCCCAAAACACGCATTCAGCGAAGCAGCTTAGTAACAACGCCCCCTAAAACCGGCAAAACCGTTCTTGCCGAATTCTTCTCATTAGTGAGAGCTTGAGCCAGGAGATGTGCTACCTGCATATTTTGGTTATGTATCATGGCGTGCATCAGGCGCATGTCGCCAATCATAATAAAACTACCATGTTTGGTTTTAGGGTGGAGGGTTTTGGTGATTAGGTGGTGGAGGATTCGGTGTACGGGGTTGGTGAATTTGGATGCCTTTTTACCCGATTGCTATGGCCCATTATCAGTGGTGTACTCTTGCCAGAAAGCTTGGCGATTTATGTTATTCAAGGTGGTGTATCCCCTCTTGAATATCGACCGGGTGAGCTGCGAAGATTTATACAACTCCAAGTGTTTCGCAAACCGTGCGAGAGTCAGGTGATATGTGTGGTTTTGGTGTCGGAAATGGATACACTTCTGTTCATTATAATCTTCCTGATCAACATCCGAATCGAAACTCCAGGTAGCCATAAATTCTGCATATGGCTCATTGTATGTCGTCTCATTTAATTCAAACAACTGTTTCCATGCCCGGTATGTTCTACCCTCAGCTTGAAAGGTCAAGATTGATCTGAGCTCATCGGCCCATCCACATTGTTCCAAGATCGTCCAATTGATATATTTGTTACCCGCTTTAGGCCTGTTGATCCAAACTCTCATAAACGGTTCATTATCAGCCGGGTTTTCTTGCCCGCGAAGATAATGGGGCAACTCATACTCATTTGGTAAACGATTAGCCATCTGCAAAAATCAAGTAACATAGGTTATGTTCCAAAAATTAAGACTTATAATCCAAAAATGCATATATTTTTCGAAAAAAATTCGAAATGAGGCTTTAAAAATGGCATTTCCAAAATCATGTTATAGTCAAATATAGTCCAAATTACCACAAACAACATTTAAACGAACTATAAACTTACTTTTAAACAAAATTCAAAGTGTACCCGTGATTACAATAAATATTGCTAAAAAAATAATAATTATAGCAAGTTAGTCGTAATAAGCAATTTTGAACCAAATGTGATAATTTTTAAGCATACAATGATTCTAATGACCATTTTTGATTACCTTAAATAATTTTAATCACCAAACTCGAGCTATAACATCCTAAAGTCAAAGATTAAAGCCGTTTGACAGAAAAATATTCATTTTGTTCAAAACGTACAAAATAAGAAAAATCAAAGAGTAAGCTACATTTTCACGAGCAAATCAATGATATCCTCATTTGAACTAGTTTTAAGGCAATCCTAAGATTTAAAAACGTTTTAACTATAGGAAAAACCGTAGTCTGTAGTTTGACCAAAATATCAAAATTAAGCAAACAAGCCTACTTTGTTCCAAAATTAGTTTCTAAACATTCCTAATGCATCACTAAGCCTAACTAAGCTAGCAAAACATCAAATTTTCAAAAATTTCACCAAATTCTACCCTAAAACCTCAATTAGTGAATCGAGAGCCAAAAACTATCCAAAATGCCTCAATCAAGCCTAAAAACTAACTCAAAGTAATCACATTATTTATCTAAACATAAAGGAATCCAAAATTGGGTCACAAACAAAGTTTTTCTAAAAAGTCAAAAATTTGTCTTTTAAAGAAAATTCGAATTTTAACCAAGAAAGAGTACCTTTTATGCCAAATTGACGATGGAATCGAGTATAGGAGGCACGAGAGAATAAGATTTGAGCTTCGATTTGTTGAAAATGGTTGAGTTTTGAGGTTTGTGTGGTGGTGTGGTGGTGCTTGGGCCGTCGGTCGAGAGAGAGCAGGGAGGAGAACACGAAAAAAATAAAAGGGAAAGAGAAGAAGAATGGAAAAAAGGAAAAAGTAAGTGGCCCGTGTGGCTCGCGGGCTTATTTCCCAGTCCCGACTTGCACAATTTTTAATTTTTTAATTTTTAAAAATTTAAAGAGTTTTAAGAAAAGATAAATATAATTTTACCTCGGATTTTAATCCGGTTATTTTTATATAACTAACTAAAATAAAAAGACAAAAGGCAAATAAACGGAGTAAAATTAACATATTTTATTTTTATTAAAAACACAAATTACACAGGTTCTACAACTAAATTCCAGAAATGACGCGGAAAGAAAGACAAGTTTAATGCTTCTTTGACCATCCAGAGTAAATCAGCGGAGTGTACTGAAAATATTTCGAAATCACTTAACATCTTGCACTCGCGCTTCTGTAAACCTCTGATACCGTCCATAAGTTTAACCAAAGCCCTTTTAACTTTCTTAGTGTTTGAAATTCCATCCCTTGGCCCAGTATCTCTATAATTAAGTTTGAAAAGAAGTTTTGACACCGTGTATTGAAATAAAAGATCTTCAGCGCAGTCAGGATCACCGATAGTAAATTTAAAGTTTGTAGATATTTCCCGAATGATCTTCCTTTGCGAAGTTGTAAATGGAAATTTTGACATAGCTAGGATTTGCACGATTTCTGAATATATTTCCTTTCTTTTTGAGAAGAAATTCTGATGTATTCTTTCCTCGGTAGAATCCGGAAAAGCTTCAATTAATCTTTTGATGAGAAATGAGGCTGGATCAAATTAGAAGAAATCTCAGTTTCCATATTTCAAAATAGGGTTAGGTTGCTTGCTTTCAATCCAAAATTCTAATACAGAGATCATTGTCGAGACATAACGGTTTATGTGAATTGGAGAAACTTCCTTATTGGTGAAGTGAGGGAGAAAACTGACGAATGACTCTAAATCAAATTTGAAATTAATTTCTGCATCCCGATACTTGATGAAAAGGTCATCCCCATATTCTTTTAACAGTTTGTGAAGAGAACGAGTCTGAGAACGCAGCTCTTTTAACAGATTGATTTGAAATGTTGAAAACGGGAAGTCTGAGGAATAGAGGTGCCTAATGAATTCTCTATAGACGTCTAACCTTTTGCTAGGATTTAACAGATTTTCAATAAACGGAGCTTTTGTTTTATCAGGGTTTCGTATCTCTTTAGGATTAAATTCGAACAAGTCTGGATAATTGAAAATAGCTGGATATTCTTCCCGTAGTTCATCTTCCATAATCAGGAGTTCGTTAAGACTGAGCCTCCCTTTTGGATCGTGAAGAGGGTCGAATCCTGGTTCATTTGAGTAAAACTTATCCAAAAGCAATGAAATCTCTAAGTCAGATGAAATTATCCGGCTTCTTGGACTACAAGGATCAAGAACTAAGTCTTGATGAGATTCATCAGGGTTTAGATTTGTTTTAGGTTTATAAAGAAAAACTTCGCCGGTTTCCGAAGTTGTGGGAGAGCAACTGCCATTCGCACTTTCTTCGTAGTCGGTTAAGTTTGAACTGGAAACTACATAAATTAAAACCATAATTAATATTTTGTTTTTATAATTTGAAAAGGGTTTACTATAATGGCGACTTTAAATCCTATACCGAAAAACTCTCTGCTTGTTAAGCATGTGTGATTCTTGTCAATTTATCTTTGAAACAAGTAGCCAGGCAGACAACGGAGAGGCAAGATCCTTTTGGTTCCAATATAATTGGAGACTGTTCGGAAAATCCAACAACCAAGTCCGTGTATAATTGTCTTTCTTAGACACCACTCAAGAATCTCAGATATCTTGATAGAATCAACGGTTACCTTAACAGACAGAAAATAAGGTCCCCGGCAACGGCGCCAAAAACTTAACTCCCCCGTTATATGGCCGAAACGGACGGTTTTATCTGCGCGGTGTCGTTAGGCCGTGACACGTCAGAGTCAAAAACCGCGGGGGCGAGAAATGGTTTTATTATTTATATTTAGCTGGGGTTCCTAGCTATAACTCACCTACTTGTCTTTCTTTTAACGAGTATGTGGTAAATATAAATCAGGTACGTATTTTTGTATGTTTGCTCAGTAATGTGAGACAAAAGTGCCTATATAGTTAACCCTAGTGACAAGAGGTGATAGGTTAAGATTAACTAAATAGAATAGTAATTTGACTAGAAAAGTAAAGATAGATAGGTATGAAGAATAGAATCCTGAAGGGGAATTATTGCAAGAGTTTAACTTCCTAGGATAAACACTAAACCTCAATCAACTAGGCTGTGAACCTAACTGATTTGTCACTAAGAGTTTAGGCCTTGAAGATTTTGGCTAAGATGGATATCCCTACTCCCAACGTTAACCTAAAGGGTTTAAACGACCTTATGGAATGAATCCTAGGTACATGAACAAAGTGGTATACCCAATAAAGGAAAGTCTCAGCTTTTCTTAATCCTAGTTGGTCTAACTAAAGCAATATCCTACCACTTAATCACTATACTATGCCTTAACATTAACAGATGTGCAATCTTAGATATTCTAAGGTACTGTTAATTGGGATAGAAATTTCTCCTTTTGCGATCACTTATTCAACCCCAGATCATCTTACAATATCTCAAGAACATTGCTTCTGACGCGAATCATGCTTCTGAGTAAGCTAGTGTTCACTGAACTCTCTATTGCTAACTCTAATCTCAACCTAAATGGGCAGCTCTTCTAGGACGAATAAATGGTTATTCGTACGTAGGTACTATATCCTTATTGTGACGTTAAGCACACATAACTACTTAGCTTGTATCCTAGGGTTGATCAGGTCCTAATACTAGGTTATAGCCACGTGAATAAGCGAAAAAGGGTGATCCGTAAATTAAACTTCTAAACCGGCAAGATTTCAGCATAACAATATGATAAGTTTCAGATAAAATATTCAACACATGATAAACAATTGTAACAGATAGATAATCATGCAAAGTGAAAGCAACTCAAGATAATAACTTTATTAAATTAAGGAAAGCGTTCACCGTTTACAGACGAGATCTGGACCATTACAAGTGCTGACAACCTCTAAACCGCTCCTATTACAATCTTCGGCGTTCGCCTCCGGGTACTTAATTTCCCGCTCGGAGGTGAGAAGGCCTTGAAAGCTCTAGTGGGAGAAAGTGTATTGTAGTGAGAGAGTGAAGAGAGGTGTGTCTAAATTGGATGACAAAAAGCCCTTTAAATAGACTAGGAAATTGCCAGAATATGGCTGGCTGGCCGTATGGCAAGCCGTATGGTGGCCCGTATTTGGCAGCCCGTTTAATTGGCAGCCCGTTTCTTGGGGGCGTTTGCTGGGCTGTTTGGCAGGCCGTACCCTATACTGGTAGGCCATTTAGCAGCCCGTATGGCAGGCCGTTTCTGGTGCTAGTCAGGCTTTGATTTACTGGACCGTAACTTGATTTCTTGTCTTTCACCGTTTTCGCTCTAGAATCTTCGTTTTAGCTCCGTTTCTCTTGATTCTTTTTACATCGTCTTTGTAATTACTTTACCTACAAATTCAACCGAAAAAGCGATTATTTTGCCGACAAAGTTTTGAACTTTATGCTTTTAGGACTCAATATAGGGGGTAAAAACATGACTTTTTAGCCGATATCAAATATCCCACACTTCGACTTTGCTTGTCCTCAAGCAAACTTCTGAACTTAAAACAACGAGGACTTTAATTCGTAGTGATCAAGTTGTTTTTGTTCCACAAGACGGAAGAGCGGAAACTTAGTTTTTATTCTTTTTGCTATTCTCGAATCTTTTTCCGCAAGCATGAGAGGAGGTTACATAACTGAGGCTATCTCACTCGGGTCACTCATTTCACTAAAGTGTTTAGGGTGTCCTATAGTTCTAAGAAATGAAGTCACTCTTGGCCAGTCACGCTTACATTCTTCGTTATAGGCTTGATCAAGATTCAAATCTCCATCACTTATTTGCGAGAATTTTTGGTTATCGACTTAGCTTGAATTGTGAAGAGATGGGGATTTGGAAGTTTCTAGAGTGCGAAGGGTTTTGATAGATAGGAGTTTCTTTTGGAAAGATCGATTTTAATAATCCTTTCAGCTTTTTGTTCGGAATTTCTTGGTGAGCATCCTTCTTTTTTACTGCCAGGAGTTTCTTACCTCGAATCTTTCTTGGTTCTGCTCCTTTTCTCAGAACCTTTATTCGTAGTGACTTTGCTCTTGTTTTTTTTTCGAAAGCATCTTTTGCTTTTTCTCTTCGAGGTCTCCTTTTGGCGATCTTCTTTGATAATTTGCTTGGATGCTCGCATTTTTCTCGTGCGATTTTGTAGAAGGTTTTCCCGAAAAAGAATGATTTAGTCGGGATTTATTTATTTATGAAACGGATAGAGTAAATAAGAAAAGGTGAATGGATTTGTAGAGTGAAAATGGAAACGGAGGTGTGTAGCGGAGGTTGTTTTTGTCTTCACGAATAGCTGAGGTTTTAACTTAGTCATCCTCATCAAAATGTGTGATTCTGAAATGTAGATAAAGAGAAAGTTCTGATTTCGAGATGTTAACATCGGCGCGCTAGACGGAAATATAGTGAAGCACTAAAAATGAGTGCTTATAAAGCCTTATTTGGGGGTGCCTCACAACAATTATAGCAGGTCGAATTGCGCCTTTCGTTATGTAATGCTCTATTGGAATATTGATTTTGATTTTCGTAAAAAGTTTTCAACCTTGTTTTACCCTTTTTGTCTATTTTGTAGCAAAAACTTTTTGATCTTTTATAGAATTTTATCATCCTTAGCGTTTTATAATTCGGAAAGTTTTAAATTTTGTGAAAAACTTGAGGATTTTATAAGAATCATTATGTGCAACATTTGCTATCCCACACTTTAAAATAACATTGTCCTCAATGTTAAGGATACGGAGTATCCCACACTTTAGGTTTTAAAAGAGGCGTTGTGTTATTAAAAGTCTATGTTGGTGGGGTTGCCAATCCCACACTTAGTTTTTAAAGTGATATAGTATTTTGCGTATTTTATATTGAAAAGGTGATGAAGACGTAGTACTCCCCTATGGTTTCAGGACGTGTAGTCGGATGGCGCACTTATGGATTCTTCAATTCTTGTGTCGACGTCATGCTCGTTCAAAACGTCCTTGCTCCAAGTTATGTTTCCATCTCATATGGTCTCGATCGTCGTTTGTTTTGTGACATTTTATTCATGCAATATTTATTCTAAAAGAAACCATACATACTAAAACATAAAGATAGTTATGCCCGGAACCGGGCGTACAAAAATAAGATAATGTAGCATAAGTGATAATATTAATGTTCCAAAATAAACATGGTTACAGCTGAGGTGGTGGGTACGGAGGAGAATAGATTACGCTGGTGCGGGGCCTGGCTGGGTTTCTCAATCTAGACTGACCCTCGCTGGTCATTTCCTCATCCGTGGCAAACTGATTTGCCAACTCCTCTGTGTTCATGCCCGAGGATATTCTAAACTCTATTCCGTCCGATCGCGTAATTAACCTAGTAAGTGATGATGTGCTCGTGTAAACCATCAGCCCTGTCTGCCAACCCATTCCTTCCTGTAAATCTTTGCCCCTACCCCACTGCTGGCTAACATCCATACCATCAATACCCTGTACAATCCCCGCAGTCGTCTGTCGGTGCAATGCCTGATCCCATACCGACTCCTGAGCCTCAGTAGATGTGTTAACGTTAACGTTCATGGGGTCGGTGTTGAACAGGGTGTCAACAAAACTCCCGACCCCGGTGTTCTGTGGAGGTGGCGGTGGAGGTGTAGACGTGATAACTGTACACTGCGCGTAGTGATGTGTAGGTGGAGGTGGAGGTCCTAAAAACTGGTGGCTTGGGCCTGCTCCCCTGGGATCACGGTGGGATTCTAGTATTGGGTAGTCATGAGGGTATGGAGGAACGTGGAGCTGTCTGCCTGCGTAGTGAGAAAAATGATCCAAATTCTGCAGAATCGCATGTTGGGCAAACCAACTCTTGTGCCCGGGTAGATCCCCCATGTGGTACTGGTATGGCGGATACCGTGGCTGATCACCCTCCCCAACTGATGAGTGTCGGCGGGTGTCAGTGTGCCATCCATGTGATGTGGGATCATCCTCATCCTTCGGTTCCTGAGAACCTTTTCGCCTACTACAGTCCCGTGTCCTAGTATCAGGTCTGAATCCCTGTACTCTCACCCCTGGCACTGTTCGATCTTCAGAACCAGGTATTTCTGGGTTCACCTGAATGATTAACTGCTTACCCTCAACGCGAATGTAATTCCAGTAGCTCAATAGCTTATACCCTATTTCCTCTGACATAGCCCCGGTCCTATAGTTAAACCGTTTTACACTTCCCAAAACACGCATTCCACGAAGCAGCTTAGTAACAACGCCCCGTAAAATCGGCAAAACCGTTCTTGCCGAATTCTTCTCATTAGTGAGAGCTTGAGCCAGGAGATGTGCTACATGCATATTTTGTTTATGTATCATGGCGTGCATCAGGCGCATGTCGCCAATCGTAACAGCACCGCCATGTTTGGCTTTAGGGTGGAGGGTTTTGGTGAATAGGTGGTGAAGGATTCGGTGTACGGGGTTGGTGAATTTGGATGCCTTTTTATCCGATTGCCATGGCCCATTATCAGTGGTGTACTCTTGCCAGAAAGCTTGGTGATTTATGTTATTCAAGGTGGTGTATCCCCTCTTGAATATCGACCGGGTGAGCTGCGAAGATTTATACAACTCCAAGTGTTTCGCAAACCGTGCGAGAGTCAGGTGATATGTGTGGTTTTAGTGTCGGAAATGGATACACTCCTGTTCATTATAATCTTCCTGATCAACATCCGAATCGAAACTCCAGGTAGCCATAAATTCTGCATATGGCTTATTGTATGTCGTCTCATTTAACTCAAACAACTGTTTCCATGTCCGGTGTGTTCTACCCTCAGCTTGAAAGGTCAAGATTGCTCTGAGCTCATCGGCCCATCCACATCGTTCCAAGATCGTCCAATTAATATATTTGTTACCCGCTTTAGGCCGGTTGATCCAAACTCTCATAAACGGATCATTATCAGTCGGGTTTTCTTGCCCGCGAAGATAATGGGGCAACTCATAATCATTTGGTAAACGATTAGCCATCTGCAAAAATCAAGTAACATAGGTTATGTTCCAAAAATTAAGACTTATAATCCAAAAATGCATATATTTTTCGAAAAAAATTCAAAATGAGGGCTTTAAAAATGGCATTTTCCAAAATCTTCTTATAGTCAAATATAGTCCAAATTACCACAAACAACATTTAAACGAACTATAAACTTACTTTTAAACAAAATTCAAAGTGTACCTGTGATTACAATAAATATTACTAAAAAATAATAATTATAGCAAGTTTGTCGTAATAAGCAATTTTGAACCAAATGTGATGATTTTTAAGCATACAATGATTCTAATGACCATTTTTGATTACCTTAAATATTTTTAATCACCAAACTCGAGCTATAACATCCTAAAGTCAAAGATTAAAGCCGTTTGACTGAAAAATATTCATTTTATTCAAAACGTACAAAATAAGGAAAATCAAAGAGTAAGCTACATTTTCACGAGCAAATCAATGATATCCTCATTTAAACTAGTTTTAAGGCAATCCTAAGTTTTAAAAATGTTTTAACTATAGGAAAAACCGTAGTCCTAATTACGTGTAGTTTGACCAAAATATCAAAATTAAGCAAAGAAGCCTACTTTGTTCCAAAATTAATTTCTAAACATTCCTAATGCATCACTAAGCCTAACTAAGCTAGCAAAACATCAAATTTCTAAAAATTTCACCAAATTCCTTTATTTTATATCACATCGTACTTTTATTTATCGTCATTTTATTTATCGTCCTTTAAATTATCGCACTTTTAATTTATCGTCATTTATTTTTACGCTTTAAAATAAGTTCTATTTATATTTAATATTTTTGCATTAGGTTTTAATTGTGACTTAAGACTTAAAATCGACAAACCGGTCATTAAACGGTAAAACCCCCCTTTTATAATAATAATAATACTACTTATATATTTATATTTATACAAATATAGATTGAAAAATATAGCGTTAAACTCATTTGTATCCCTGTGGAACGAACCGGACTTACTAAAAACTACACTGCTCTATGATTAGGTACACTGCCTATAAGTGTTGTAGCAAGGTTTAGGTATATCCCATTCAATAAATAAATAAATAACTTGTGTAAAATTGTATAGTATTTAATAGTATTTCGTAGCAAAAATAATAGTATTTCGTACTACACCCTGCACACATCAAGTATTTTTGGCGCCGCTACCGGGAAAAGAAAAGCGAAACGCTAAATAAGAAAATAAGTTTTTAAGCTATTTTTGTAAAAATATATAAGTTTTTTAAAAAAAAATATATAAAAACATAAAAAAGAAAAATATATATCTATATTTCTAAGTACGAAATTAAAAAGTGTAATTTTTTTTAGAGTTATAAAACTAATAAGTAATTTTTAAAATATAAGTTTTATTTAAATTATATTTAAAATAGAAAATTATATAAAAAAAAATTTACGCTGAACCTGCAATTTTGGCCTGCACGAATTCTGAATCTGCGTAACTCTGCACTCACGAATTCTGAATCATTATAATATAACTCCTCACGAATTCTAGACCGTGTTGAGGACAACTTCTCAACATTTTTCCGAATCTTGTCCATGCCTCATATGGCGTTTCATTTGGCTTTTGTGCGAATGTGGCAATTTCTCCTTGAAGTATCACGGCTTTAGATGCCGGAAAGAATCTTTTAAGAAAATTTTCAACTAAAACATCCCATGAATCAATCGCTCCTTCAGGTAACGATTCTAACCAATCTTTGGTTTCCCCCTTTAAAGTCCAGGGAAATAACATGAGATAGATCTGTTCATCTTCAATTTCTCTAATTTTGAATAGAGTACAGATCCTATTAAAGGTTCGAAGATGTTCTTTTGGATCTTCTTTTGGCGTACCACTAAACTGGCACTGATTAGTTACCATGTGTAGGATTTGTCCTTTAATTTCATAATCTGGCGCATTAACGTCTGGTTGAATACTTGAGTGACCTTGGCCAGTGCGTGTAGCTCTCATTCGGTCTTCCATACTTTGAGGTTCTGTTTCTTCCATATCTGAATTTGTTGAATCTGAATCACTAGGAGATTCCGATTTAACGATTTCTTCTTCGATAATCTCCGGATGAGTAATTTGTGGTTCAGGAGGAATGATTAGTGGTTCAGGATGTCTGAATTGTCCCTGAATATCCTCCGGGTCCTCAATTGTAAAGTCGGCTTCAAAAATTGGATTATCGGATATTTGAGTTGGAGTACTTGTTCGACTAGATGATGATTCTAAATAAAAATCAATGGCGACAATATTGGAAAGATGTCTTGATCGAGTTACAGGTGGTGAACGTATGAAAGGTGGTAAACTTTTTGCTCGGTGCATTCACTGAATATCCTATTAGTTATAAAGATAAAAATTATATAAAGTTATCAAATTAATAGACTTTTCTAATTTTGCCCATGTTTCGAATAGCCAATAGATGCAGCAGGTAGCCAGGACCCTTTAAATCGGAAGCCCACAACTCGCCACTAACAAATTCAACTATTACTACGAACCAGAAAATTTTGGATGTCTATCAATTTAACCGCTTAAAATAATTTTTTCGTCGAAATTTAAAGAAAATATAGAAAATTCTATGTCCTAAAAACTAGAGCTTAGAAATGAAAAAGAAAAAGCGCGTCGAAAAATAAGAGTCGAAAAAAAAACAGTCGAAAAATAATAATAAGAAAGTAAAGCGTCGAAACTTAAAAAACTAAAAACTAAAAGTTGCGTCTAAAGGTATTAAAACTTTGAAGAATTTTAAATCCAAAACGGCAATAACTTAAAAGGCACTAGAATCTATTAAATATTAAAGCGATAAGCGACGTCGTAAAATTTTAAAGCGCCTAAATCTTAATCTAAAGAAAAAACACTTAAGGGATTTTACGGCAAAGCCTAAAAATCTAGAAATATAAAATACTACGGCAAATACTAAGTTAAAACTAATTACGAACGAATAATATACAAATTATGAAATAACCGATTAAAATATACAATTTATAAAAAGATATAAAAAATGATAAAATTACTTATTTTTATAAAATATTATTTTTATATTATTATTTTATAAAAGTATTAATTTATATAGTTAATAATAATAAATAAACTTAATATTACAAAATATATACTAAAATTAAATCTAATTAAATAATTAAAACCCTTATTAATAAAAATTATAAATTAAAAACCCTAATTTCGTAATAAATGCAGGCTGAGGTTTGACCTATCAGAGAGGCTCCGCGAGTGCGGTTTGTTGGTGCCAGAGGTGCTCCGCGAGTGCGGAGTTTCGCAGATTCAGAATTCGTGCAGGCCAAAATTGCAGGTTCAGCGTAATTTTTTTATAATTTAAATAAAACTTATATTTTAAAAATTACTTATTAGTTTTATAACTCTAAAAAAAATTACACTTTTTAATTTCGTACTTAGAAATATAGATATATATTTTTCTTTTTTATATTTTTATATATTTTTTTTAAAACTTATATATTTTTACAAAAATAGCTTAAAAACTTATTATTATTATTTATTTAGCGTTTCGCTTTTCTTTCCCCAACAGCGGCGCCAAAAATACTTGATGTGTGCAGGGTGTAGTACGAAATACTATTATTTTTGCTACGAAATAATATTAAATACTATACAATTTTACACGAGTTATTTATTTATTTATTGAATGTGATATACCTAAACCTTACTACAACACTTATAGGCAGTGTACCTAATCGTAGTGTAGTATAGTATTTAGTAAGTCCGGTTCGTTCCACAGGGATACAACTGAGTTTAAAGCTATATTTTTCAATCTATATTTGTATAATATAAATATATAAGTAGTATTATTATTATTATAGAAGGGGAGTTTTACCTTTTAATGACCGATTTGTCAATTTTAAGTCTTAAGTCACAATTAAAACCTAATGCAAAAATATTAAATATAAATAGAACTTATTTTAAAGCGTAAAAATAATGACGATAAATTAAAAGTGCAATAATTTAAAGTACGATAAATAAAATGACGATAAATAAAAGTACGATGTGATATAAAATAAAGGAATTATGCTTATTTAAACTTCCGTAATCATGATGTTCGACGTGTTGATTTTAATTTATTACTATGGGTTAATTGTCCTTTGTCCTGGATTATTCGATAAGTCCATCTGGTTTTGTCCATAATAGTCCATCAGTCATAATTATAAAGTGCGAGGGTCTTCGTCAAATTAACCTTATACCCGAAGTCAAATATTCTAACTAATTGGGGATTTAAACCGTAATAAGGTCTTAATACTTTGTTTAATGATTACACCAGGTTATCGACTGCGTGTAATCCAAGGTTTTAATACTTTATTAACAATTACACCAATTACCCTTGAATGTAATCCACCCCTGTTTCAATGATTCCATTGACTATTAAACCATCCCCGTGTCCAGTAAAATGAACAATTATTAGTATTTATAGATATCCCGCCCACCGTACCCAGTCAAGCGTATGTGGTTATATATAAATAAATCAAGTTGTAATCTCTATAATAAATTACAAAATATCATTTAGTTAATTAAATATAAAGCCCATTAATAGCCCATAGTCCAATTTCCACAAGTATCGATCTTTTGTCCAAACCCCAATTATGGTCCAAAGCCCAATTACCCAGTCTTTATAGTTAGTCCAACAGCACGATTACTTCGGCTTAAATAAACATAATAATAACTTAGCTACGAGACATTAATTTAAAAAGGTTGAACATAACTTACAATGAGTATTTATCGTGTACTGTTACAAGGACAGAGTTTCGACTTACAAAACCTTAATACATTCGCTATAATAACCTTATTAGTATTATTAACTTAATATTAAAATTATAATTAAAATATAAATATAAATATAAATATAAACTGAGAGAAGAGATTGAAGATGGTGTAAATATTTCGTCGAATTGCATCGCCTTTTATAGTGGGATTTGGGTCCTGGTGTGCTCCGCGAGTGCTGAGGTTTTGTGCCTCACAGCTCCACGAGTGCAGAGCTTCGAATTCTATCTCACGCACAATCTGGATCCTAGCTTCTCGACGTTTATTTTTATAATATATAAATATAATATATATATAATTTACATAATTAATTATATATTATATTATATTTATGTGCATAGTTAATTTGTAATTTTAGGTCCGTTGCGTCGCGCGTTGATAGTGGGTTCATGTCGGTTTCGGATTTTCGAACGTCCTTTCGTACGCTTAGATATCTTGTACTTTGCGTTTCTCGGCTTGTACTCTTGTAATTCTTAGACGTTTCTCATCAATAAATTGAACCACTTGGATTGTACTTTGTACTTTTTAGCATTTTGGTCATTTGCATCTTCAAATCGTCGAATCTGTCTTTTGTCTTCACCTTTTATTATTTAAACGAATATTACTTGGAATTAGAACAATTGGAACTAAAAGCTTGTCTTTCTTGAAGGATAATGCTATGAGATATATGTTCATTTTTAGCATTATCAGTGATCTAGACAAATAAATCGGGAATTTCAAGGGATTGGGTTCTTGATTTGGTTTTGTTTTTAATTGGCTTTTATTCAACATGGTAGTGTTTGATTATCTTAAGGGATTTTGATAGTTAAAGGATTTATGGGATTTTAATCCAAAACCTAGTCTCAATGATCTCTCTCAAAATATAGTTTGATCTTTTGAAATGAGTCTACCGGAATTAATGAATTTTATTTGATTGAGGTTTTATGAAAATTAATGAATGGAAATGAAACTATATGTTTGAACATTGTTGTGTAATGAATGAATTGGATAAACCATGGCAAAAGGTGGAATAATCAAGTGGACATGTTTTTATCTTATTTGTTAATCTCTTTTAATTTAAGTTTAACTTAATCAAACTTTATCAAAAACCCCCCAACTAACTTAGGATAATTACTAGTGTTTTGAGATTCATGTAAATTGCTCCATGTGGAACGAACCTTAACTGAATACTTGCTAGTTGCTATAATGATCGGGTTATTGTTGCCCGGACGTTTGTGTTAATTGGTTAAGTGTTTATTCATTATTTTTATATTATTATAAGTTGAACACAAAACACCATGCATGACGAGTTGGAGTCATATAAAGCACGACTACTTGCTATAGGCTATACTTAAATGGAAGGAATTGATTAAAATGAAACTTGTTTTTCCATCTCAAGAAAATTATAATCAAGGATAAGTATGGATCTAGTAGTTCATTATGGTTAGAGTTGCATTAGATGGATGTTAAAACTGTAGTTCTAAATGATAACTTTGCATAAAGATGTCTATATGACATACCTTTAAGATTTTAAGGTTAAAGGCAACGAACACATGGTTTATAACTTGAAATATCCATATATAGGCTAAAGCAAGCTTCTCGACAATGGTATATGAAATTTCATTATGTAATTAATATATTTTTATTTGAGAAAAATGCAATGGATGTATGTATATACCTTAAGATCAGTGGGAGCAACTTTGCTATCCTTGTATTATACGCTGATGATATGTGTAATGACCCGTCAAAATCGCTATTGACACGGTATGTTATTCATTGATTTCATAGTGAGGTTTTGACCTCTACATGATACGTTTTGTAAACATTGCATTCTTTTGAAAAGGCACACCATAAACGAATATCTAATTCCAAGGTTTTTAACATCTGATGATTTCTACATATAGACAATCACCGTAAATAATAGTTTACAATAATACATCCGTTGACAATGCAGTCAAAATAAGATACATGGTGATGATTTTGTGAATGCAAAGTTTTCTCGAATAAAGCATGTATGACTCCATGCACATAGCTTGTATAACGTATAAGCAAACAGAGGAAGACTTCTAGGAACCTGAGAATAAACATGCTTAAAAGTGTCAACACAAAGGTTGGTGAGCTCATAGTTTTAATATTGCACATACTCTGTATATAAAGGTGGATCATAAGATTTCAGTTATTTCATTCAAAATGTTTATCAAAATATTCTACGAATTTGAGCACCCTGGTAACTAAACTTAATGTATATATATAAAATAAGTACCCATGTTTTAACATACATGCAACCAACATGTACAATACACGCAAACCAACATGTACTAAACTCGAATAACATACGTCCGCTTTATAGTTCAGGCTAGGGTCTCTATACCTGGAACAAACGGGGATGTCAAGCCCTATGAATCCATATACAACTACTCACGCCCACCAGTTCTTCTAACCGGCAGTTACTAGTTACCAAAGCTAAGGGATTTTTGGTTCAAACTCAGTGTAGAATTTAGTATGTACTTGTGTCCATTGCGTTTAAAATAAAGTGCATGTATTCTCAGCCCAAAAATATAGATTACAAAAACAATAAAAAGGGATATATAAACTCACGGTTCAATATTGATATTCAATATTGTAGGCAAATTGTGTAGGCGTAATGATAGTGGATGATTGTATGGTTGGTCTTGGATTCACGAACAATACCCTTGTTTCCTTAGTTTTAACCAGCTTGAAACCCGATATAAAACACCCGTGTATAATTTATTTGTAGTGTATTCCTATAACTTTCTAAGTTTAAAACGGTTTGAAGTTGAACTGATCGAAACATGAAGCAGAAAAAGAAAATAGAAAATTTATGGCGTTTAGTTGAAATGAACAAACAAAAAAATATGTATCGCTTGCAGTTCGATTACGTATATATATATATATATAGATTAATAAAAATAATTTAAATAATATAATATATATATAAAACGTGTTAAAATAGTGAAGCCGCCTCCAATTTTGTTAGTTTATGCCGACAGTTTTTCACGGACCAGTATTTCGTACTCTGTTGCTAATAATTGACGGGTAAAAGTATAAATAAAAAAATTCCACTTTTTATAATTGAATACATATATTTATTTTGGTCATAAGTTTTATAAAACTAGTTGTAAAAAGGTCCATTTATTTATAAAATTACCATATACGTTCGATGTAGAGTGTATGTACTAGTCTGCTGATCATTTCGTATCACCATAAATCACGGAATTCATTTAATTCAATCGAATGAATGAATTTTAATATTTTAAAAGGTCGTATTTACTAAATACTTCAGGAGTATTTTATGTAACTTATAATTAATAATTTCTATCATATCGTTTTCATGTGAATAGTAAATTAATTAATTACGTTTTATTTACCATTCAAATGAATAGTAAATGAATTAATTATCACATGAATAGTAAATGAATTAATTATAATTCAACTATTTAAGTTACATTGTTGTACGTTGTGCTTTACAACTTGTACATCTTTGATTTAACTGCGTGTCTTCTTAAAAATTTAAAAAAATACATCATAAAAATAAAATGATTTAATACGTAAAATTTTAAATTTGAAATTGCATCATTCAATAGTAATTTTTTATCATTTCGTATATAAATATTATTCGCATGATTCCGTATATATTGAAAACTCTCATGTTTATATAATACTTTGTGAAAATGATTAATAAGATATTAAATTCTTATGTTTTCAAGTTAGATGTATATATATATATATATATATATATATATATATATATATATATATATATATATATATATATATATATATATAAAATACATGTTATGACGTTCGTGAATCGTCGGACATACTGGGTGGTCAACCGTTATATAAAAACTCATTTTCAAAAGTTTTAAAACTTGTCAAAATTCATTGCTTATCATGACGAAATCATATAAAGATTAAGTTTAAGTTTGGTCGGAAATTTCCGGATCGTCACAATATGCTTCTTGGCATGTAATTATAAGATATGTTGTACGAGACCAAAATATTTCTTTCAAGTATTTTTGTAATGAAAGATCTCGGAGATGCCTATTATGTGATTGGCATCTACTTACACCAATATAGGTCTTTATACTGAAAAAGTCCTTGAAAAATACAACATCAATTATTGATCACTGTTAGTTGCCCTTAATATTAAGGGTGGCTAATTTGGCTCATTTAAACGTCTTAAAAACGAAGACAAACGAGAAGAGATGAGACATATACTTTATGTTATAGTTTTTCAAAATATTGTATATGCTTAAACATGATGGATGAGTATGTTGCATACTATCACCTGACTCATCATGATATTCTGCTTAAGAACATTATTTCTGGACTTAATGTGGTTGACTCCGTATCACGAATTATTAGACCATATCATGAAAATAATGACGTTAATTATTTTTTTTCAAATTGAACTAGTTTAAGTGGAGTTGGTTTCTATCTCGACATCAAGTATATGTATGTTTGAGAAAATTTAAGATACGAGCATTGCCATAAAGTATCTACGTACTAATGTCATTTTAGCTAATCTACTTACAAAATGTTTACTTCCCAAGCTTTTTATAGAGCATGATGCCGATATGGGATTAAGTAATAACCTAGTTCACGGAGTGTGCTCTTTCTATTATGTTTTACTGTGATGACCCGGAAATTTTTGACCAAATTTAAACTTAATCTTTAACGTTTCCGACACGATAAGCAAAGTCTGTAAAGCTGAATCTCAAAATTCTTGAACTATTCAAATACCCTTCGGTTATTCTCAACGAATCACGAACAATTATATGTAAATAGATACATACTATAACTTGAAAACGTAACAAAGTGTTGAGTATATGATATTGTGCATTAAATTTATTGGTTTGATTATCTGATTGATATATTTAACTACGGAGTTAAAATATTATGCCAAACGATTGAATTAAAAGATATTTATTAAGTCCCTTAAGGATTATGATATTATTACGGGTCTCTGTGAGGTCCACGTTGATTTGAGAAATCATTCATTTTTAACGGTATTCGGAATAAATGGTAAAGTGTTAGATAATGAAAGTTAGACAAAAGTTAGTGGAGAACTAAACTACATAATATTCAATTGATTTTGTTTTAAACATGCGAGAACATTTTTCGATATAATAGAATTGATTAATTAAGTGTATTTGTTTAAATAACACATACAATAAATAAGGAATATTAACTGTTGGAATTAGATATATGAATAACTTGAGATATGTGTTTTAAAACGTGTTTATTAATATTGAAAATATATATTTAACAATACGATAAAATATAATATTAACTTGGTCATAAAACGAATTGTTATTATATATATATATATTAACAAATAGCGAGACGATGATTTATAGAAGTAAATGACCAAAAAACTCAAATGTATAAGTTGTATTTTGAGTGGTATAGTTATGGATAATTTAAGTTTATATTTTGACAAAGGTACGAGTCACGAAACGAAAAGTACTAGTTTTCTCAGCGTACGAAAGGGCGTTCGAAAAACCGGAACCGGGACATAAGTCGAGTGACAACGTACGACTTATCGGAACAAAAATTACAAGTCAACTATGCACGTAAATTTAATATAACATATAATTAATTATATAAATTAAATATATTATATATATAATCAATAATATGTCAACGAACTAGATTACAAATCAGATGTGAGCTGGAATCCTAGGCCATGCGATCGCATGGCGATAACACACAGAAACCATGTGATCGCATGGAGTCTGAAATCTGGCCACACTATAAAGCTCGAGCATTCCGGTCTCTGTCTTACACACACATATATCATACTCCGTATTTATATTATTATTATTATTATTATTATTATTATTATTATTATTATTATTATTATTATTATTATTATTATTATTATTATTATTATTATTATTATTATTATTATTATTATTATTATTATTATTATTATTAAGATTAATATTATTATTAATCTTATTATTATTAATATTATTAAAAGATATGATCAACTGAATTATGATTGACGATAATTGAAATTGCTTTTGAATCTGCAATTAAGATTTAAACAACTTGTTTACAAGATTGATAAATTGGATTTTTGAATATTACCAACCGAGTAAATGAATTCTTATATAAGGTACGTCTCCTTTTGTTAAACAACTGTCAAAATTGACTTTTTGAAACGACTTTGGATAACTTTTGTATGTCGATCTTGAGCATTAGGATTGTGATACACTATGACCTGACCTAGCTTGATAGACATTTATTTACCAACATATGTTCTCTAGGTTGAGATCTACCATATTCCAAGTTTTAGTCACATTACGATGAACGACTTTATATGCTGCTAAGGTGAGTTTCATTTACTCCCTTTTTAATTACTTTTGCAATCTATATTTTTGGGCTGAGAATACATGCACTTTATTTTAAACGCAATGGATACAAGTACATACTAAATTCTACACTGAGTTTGAACCGAAAATCCCTTAGCTTTGGTAACTAGTAACTGCCGGTTATAAGAACTGGTGGGCGCGAGTAATTGTATATGGATCCATAGGGCTTGACATCCCCGTCTGTTCCAGGTATAGAAATCCTAGCCTGAACTATAAAACAGATGTATGCTATTTGAGTGTATAGTACATGTTGGTTGCATGTTAAACACATGGGTACTTATTATATAGACGTTAAAGCTTAGTTACCAGGGTGCTCAATCTTATAGAATGACTTGATAAACGTTTCTGGATGAAACAACTAAAATCTTGTGATCCACCTTTACATACACATTATACGAAATAATAAAACTATGAACTCACCAACCTTTGTGTTGACACTTGTTAGCATGTTTATTCTCAGGTTCCCTAGAAGTCTTCCGCTGTTTGCTTATATGTTAGACAAGTTATGTGCATGGAGTCTTACATGACATATTTTTCAAGGAAACGTTGCATTCACCAAATTATCACCATGTATCTAATTTTGACTTCATTGTCAACAGAAGTATCATTGTAAACTATTATATTACGGTGATTGTCTATATGTAGAAATCATCAGTTGTCGAAAACCTTTGATTTAAATATTCATTTATGGTGTGCCTTTTCAAAAGAATGTAATGTTTACAAAACGTATCATATAGAGGTTAAATACCTCGCAATGAAATCGATGAATGACGTGTTCGTCCATATAGATTTGGAGCGATCGTCACAGTTGGTATCAGAGCCTTGGTCCTAGTGAACCAGGTCTTGCATTAGTGTGTCTAACTGATAGTTGTTAGGATGCATTCGTAAGTCTGGACTTCGACCGTGTCTGCATGTCAAAAGTTTTACTTATCATTTCTTGTCGGAAATTACCTGCTTATCATTCTTAGTCTAGACACGTTTTACTACATTGATTGCATGAATAGTGTATAGACAAAATTCATATCTTAGCGTATCTGCTAATTCATATCTTAGCGTATCTGCTAATTCATATCTTAGCGTATCTGTTACTGTAAACTTTGCCTGACAGCTTTCGAAAGTTCCTCCGTAATTTACGGATCCCTTGTATTATATATAGGTATTCTATGTAATTAGAATATCATCCGATATCCAAAAATCATTTCATATCGAAAATCCTTTATCCAAACCGTGTAAGATGAATTCCGCATCTAGTTCGAATTCCTCAGATCTCGACAGCTATTTCGATATGGATTTTCACTCGATCTCCGAAAGCAGCGTAATCGGAATGGATCAACCAATTAGCCATCATCTATTCTAGATGAATTGGGGATGGGTTCGTAATCTACTTAATCATTGGATACAGGAAGAAGGCGATCCCTTCCATCCACCACATTCACCTCTTGGCGAAGAACCTGAAGCACTTACCGACGAACCCGTTCGTAACACCATTTTCACCCTCATTTCCAGAACAGCTCGCAACAACTACGTAATATCCAATATTCTAAATCTTATTCATCCGCTTGTCTGAACCGCCAATCATCCCAGTATAATAGAAGAAGTCAACGAGCTTCGCGCTCGGGTAGTGGCTTTGGAGAATATGGTGCAAGGATTACAAACACCAGCAGCAGCACCAGCAGCATAACCAGTATCACCATCATCAACACCAACAGTACCATTACCACCACCAACAACAACATCCCCATCACACGCCTCAATATCACAAACTGTACTTCGGATATCAACATCATACGTACCATAGGTACCAAGGAGTACCAACAACAATAAACGATGAAGTATTGATTCATAACTTCATCGATAAACATTCTACGGTGATTATGTAATTTCTAAAGTTTAGAGATTATCTATTCTAGCCTTAACCATAAACCAGATAGAGTAGAAACCCTGATCGGAATGGTGTATGATTTACAAGCTAGACTTGTTATATCACAACATCAACAGTACCGTCAGCATCATCAGCACCGTCAGTACCGTCTGCATCGTCAGCACCAGCAGCATCTGCTACATCACAAGCTTCGCCAGTTCAAGAAAGCACCGTGGACATCAATACGAGTCAACAACGAGTATATTGTATCAATGAGTTATGAAGTAATAACTCAATTCCTCTAAAGAATTTATATGTATATCTTATATATATAAATTTTAAAACCATCATAAATCTTTTCGTACTAAGCTATTATGTATGAATTGAAAAAGGGTAAATACTACTCGGTTAATTCATATTACTAATATGCTATGATGTACATCCTTCGTTAATGACTTAACCATCGTTAACTACAATCTCTGTTTCAACTCAATGAATTCCATTTCATAATAAACCAAGTGTATTATTCAATTACATAATTGATTTTACATTTTCATTTTCGATGTACTCGAAACTTTCCAGAAAACATCATCTGTGCCTTGTAAAGTTCGCAAGAATTCCACAAGCATCAACATCCTTCACCGAGGAATATCAATAAGAATAAATAATGAAGTATTGATTTCATTAGTGAAATACTCCACGAAGATTATGTAATCTCTAATGTTTTAGAGATTATTCATTAATAATTCAAGTCAAAAATCAAATGAGCTTACTATGATATTAACTCATTAAATCTGTATTACATCTGAAGAAAATATACATACAAATATTTTCATAAAGACTGTATTGAAAATTCTTTTGTACAAAGTATTAATTGTGAAAGCTTTAACGGGTAGGTAATACCCGGGAAATATTTAAGTTCGCAATTAATATGTTATACTGTACATTCTTCAATTTTGATTCAAAAATCATTAACTATACTCACTATCTTCACAGTGATATACAATCATTTCATAAAAATTCAATTACACATTCTGACAGAACTGAATCCAAGTCAAGATTTAACAAGTGACCTCATTCTTAGATCTCTACATCTTTCAAAGCAATACTTTGACTTCAAAACTGTACAAGATCCTTTAGTATTGTTTTTACCGAAAATAATCTTGGAATTTTTTTTCAAAGTATTCAGTTTTACTATACTTCCAACCAGTCAACTTCGACTTTTCAGATTAGCCTTATTATAATCTTGGCATATACATTCTTGTTACTGGGGAACCTTTCATGTTCCACCACATTAGCAGTAAATTTACCAATAACTTCATTTATCCTTGACCTTCCGAGAAATCATAATACTCATTGAAACCCTATCATGTACTCATCCACATCTTGTAACAATAATTGCCATACCAACTATCGGGAATTAGCAATCAGTATTTCGAATTTCGCAGCAATTCTACGCCAACAGTTATATATAGATAACATCTATCTTCTAGACTTACATACTTCAAATGTGAAGTTTCTGAAAAACCTCCCAAACTATGAACTAGTTCTCTGAAATTGGAACAATGCTGATGAAGCAGCAAAATCGGTAAACGACCTTAACAGTCAAAAGTTTGATGATAAAGAATAGTATGGTGGTAAAGCTGAGAAAAGGAGAAAGTTTGGTACTGAAATACGAATTGAGCAAATCATGAAGGAGGCTGTGGACAAATCACAAAGACTAAACCTGCCTTCAAAGAATACAAATGATTCAGTATCTGCTGAAGTCATTAATGAATATCTTGCTCCTGACTCTAAAACCTTTACGGATAATATTCTTCTTCATCATCTTATCTTAAACATTCTAAGATATCATCATATCTTTCATAATAAATATCCTTGATATTTCTGAAGATATTTTCATAACCATTCTTATCTGAAATCATTATCCCTTCGCGCTATCCGTAATACATCATAAAAGAAACTATTTTAGTTTCTAAATTCTGAAACCTTCAAGTTTAAAATATGAATATTTTGAAGTAGTGTTGGGAACTGAAGCATGAATTAGTATAATATATGATGTTTGATCAATGTAATTATATTACAGTAAGTCATGCTGAGTTTCTAATGAAACGTGATAAAGGTTCACAGATCACACCCTCATCATGAACCATGCTATATAACTTTTTCATTCTATTTAACCTCTAAACATATCAAGAAATTATTTTTCTTGATGATTCGGTCTTTTCTATGAATTCTAGTAATTTGATAAATCAAGATCGTGCTATTACCATTTCTTTCTTAGAACATTAGGTATGTTCATCTGAAACTTCATATCTACGAATTCTGGACCATTATTCGCTTAACTTAAAGCTGGGAAGAGAGAACTAAAGCATGAAGCTTCGAAATATAACGAAGAATATAAAGCTCGATAACAACACATAATTTACAAACCGTGTATATCAATAAGTATTGCAACGTAAAGACACGGGAGAACTAAAAACACTATAAAGCCAAGAGTATAGTAAAAGTGAATAGATTCCTCCAGCGGCAAATGAAAAAGAAGAACGATAGATATGAAAGTTAGGAGTATATCAAGAATCAGAACTGGATGAAGCATGCTGACAAATACCTTAAAGTATGAATTAAGGAAGGAGATGTAGAGGTGGTGAAAATAATGAAACGGAAGTGGTTAATATATAGTAAAATATCAGATATAGCAATCGAGATAGATTATGCATTTAACCAAAGGAAATCTTAATTTCCTTAAATTTCAAAGAATCAAATCTTATTTAGATTATGAAGATTTTCTATTCCTTAAATTCCGAAAATCAATCGTTACTACTGTAGTGACCCGAACTTTTCCATGTTTATATATATATATTAAATGAAATTGTTATTTACATGATTAAGTGTTTCCAACATGTTAAGCAATCAAACTTGTTAAGACTTGATTAATTGAAATAGGTTTCATATAGACAATTGACCACCCAAGTTGACCGGCGATTCACGAACGTTAAGACTTGTAAAAACTATATGATGACATATATATGGATATATATATAGTTAACATGATATTATGATAAGTAAACATATCATTAAGTATATTAGCAATGAACTATATATGTAAAAATAAGACTACTAACTTAATGATTTTGAAACGAGACATATATGTAACGATTATCGTTGTAATGACATTTAATGTATATATATCATATTAAGATATATTAATACATCATTATATCATGATAATGTAATATTTTAACATCTCATTTGATTTAATAAACAATGGGTTAACAACATTTAACAAGATCGTTAACCTAAAGGTTTCAAAACAACACTTACATGTAACGACTAACGATGACTTAACGACTCAGTTAAAATGTATATACATGTAGTGTTTTAATATGTATTCATACACTTTTTAAAGACTTCAAGACACTTATCAAAATACTTCTACTTAACAAAAATGCTTACAATTACATCCTCGTTCAGTTTCATCAACAATTCTACTCGTATGCACCCGTATTCGTACTCGTACAATACACAGCTTTTAGATGTATGTAATATTGGTATATACACTCCAATGATCAGCTCTTAGCAGCCCATGTGAGTCACCTAACACATATGGGAACCATCATTTGGCAACTAGCATGAAATATCTCATAAAATTACAAAAATATGAGTAATCATTCATGACTTATTTACATGAAAACAAAATTACATATCCTATATATCTAATCTATACACCAACGACCAAAAACACCTACAAAAACTTTAATTCTTCAATTTTATTCATCTAATTGATCTCTCTCAAGTTCTATCTTCAAGCTCTAAGTGTTCTTCATAAATTCTACAAGTTCTAGTTTCATAAAATTAAGAATACTTCCAAGTTTGCTAGCTTACTTCCAGTCTTGTAGAGTGATCATCCAACCTCAAGAAATCTTTCTTATTTACAGTAAGATATCTTTCTAATACAAGGTAATACTCATATTCAAACTTTGATTTAATTTCTATAACTATAATAATCTTATTTCGAGTGGAAATCTTACTTGAACTTGTTTTCGTGTCATGATTCTGCTTCAAGAACTTTCAAGCCATCCAAGGATCCTTTGAAGCTAGATCCATTTTTCTCATTTCCAGTATCTTTATCCAGAAAACTTGAGGTAGTAATGATGTTCATGACATCATTCGATTCATACGTATAAAGCTATGTTATTCGAAGGTTTAAACTTGTAATCACTAGAACATAGTTTAGTTAATTCTAAACTTGTTCGCAAACAAAAGTTAATCCTTCTAACTTGACTTTTAAAATCAACTAAACACATGTTCTATATCTATATGATATGCTAACTTAATGATTTAAAACCTGAAAACATGAAGAACACTGTAAAACCGGACATACGCCGTCGTAGTAACACCGCGGGCTGTTTTGGGTTAGTTAATTAAAAACTATGATAAACTTTGATTTAAAAGTTTTTCTTCTGGAAAAATAATTTTTCTTATGAACATGAAACTATATCCAAAAATCATGATTAAACTTAAAGTGGAAGTATGTTTTCTAAAATGGTCATCTAGACGTCGTTCTTTCGACTGAAATGAATACCTTTACAAAAATGACTTGTAACTTATATTTTCGACTATAAACCTATACTTTTTCTATTTAGATTCATAAAATAGAGTTCAATATGAAACCATAGCAATTTGATTCACTCAAAACGGATTTAAAATGAAGAAGTTATGGGTAAAACAAGAATGGATAATTTTTCTTGTTGTAGCAACGTGAAAATTGGTAACAAATCTATATTAATCATATCCTAGCTAACTTATATTGTATTATACATGTATTATAATATATTATGTAATCTTGGGATACCATAGACACGTATACAAATGTTTTGACATATCATATCGACCCATGTGTATATATTATTTGGAACAACCATAGACACTCTATATGCAGTAATGAGGTAGTTAGCTATACATGGTTGAGGTTGATTCCAAAAATATATATACTTTGAGTTGTGATCTAGCCTGAGACGTGTATACACTGGGTCGTGGATTGATTCAAGATAATATATATCAATTTTTTTCTGTACATCTAACGTTGGACAACTAGTTGTAGGTTACTAACGAGGACAGCTGACTTAATAAACTTAAAACATCAAAATGTATTAAAAGTGTTGTAAATATATTTTGAATATACTTTGATATATATGTACATATTTGTTATAGGTTCCCAAATCGACCAGTGGCCAAGTCTTACTTCCCGACGAAGTAAAAATCTGTGAAAGTGAGTTATAGTCCCACTTTTAAAATCTAATATTTTTGGGATGAGAATACATGCAGGTTTTATAAATGATTTACAAAATAGACACAAGTACGTGAAACTACATTCTTTGGTTGAATTATCGAAATCAAATATGCCCCTTTTTATTAAGTCTGGTAATCTAAGAATTAGGGAACAGACACCCTAATTGACGCGAATCCTAAAGATAGATCTATTGGGCCTAACAAACCCCATCTAAAGTACCGGATGCTTTAGTACTTCGAAATTTATATCATATCCGAAGGGTGTCCCGGAATGATGGGGATATTCTTATATATGCATCTTGTTAATGTCGGTTACCAGGTGTTCACCATATGAATGATTTTTATCTCTATGTATGGGATGTGTATTGAAATATGAAATCTTGTGGTCTATTGTTACGATTTGAAATATGTATAGGTTAAACCTATAACTCACCAACATTTTTGTTGACGTTTAAAGCATGTTTATTCTCAGGTGAATACTAAGAGCTTCCGCTGTTGCATACTAAAATAAGGACAAGATTTGGAGTCCATGTTTGTATGATATTGTGTAAAAACTGCATTTAAGAAACATATGTCGATGTAATATATTTCTATTGTAAACCATTTTGTAATAGTCGTGTGTAAACAGTATATTTTAGATTATCATTATTTGATAATCTACATAATGCTTTTGAAACCTTTATTGATAAAATAAAGGTTATGGTTGTTTTAAAAATGAATGCAGTCTTTAAAAAAAGTCTCATATAGAGGTCAATACCTCGCAACGAAATCAATTAATATGGAATGTTTATAATCAATATGAACGGGACATTTCAGTTGGTATCCGAGCGTTGGTCTTAGAGAACCAGAATTTTGCATTAGTGTGTCTTATCGAGTTTGTTAGGATGCATTAGTGAGTCTGGACTTCGACCGTATTTACTTGAAAAATGATTGCTTAACAAATTTGGTTGGAAACTATATATTTTTAACATGTGAATATTATGTGATATATTAATCTCTTAATTTGTTTGATATTATGTGATAGGTGTCTACCTCTAGAACAAGTCCCATTGACTCACCTAATAATAATGAAGAGTCAAATGTAAATTGGAATGATTCGTGGACTGATTCACAAGTTCACGAAGAGGAATCGGAAGAAGAGTCAGAACCGGAAGAAGAATCGGAACCGGAAGAAGAATCGGAACCGGAAGAAGAAATAGAACCAGTGGGGGAAATAATAAAACGGTTAAGTAGAAGAAAATCCTCAACCAACCGACCAAAGTTAATTATGGTCAATGGTGTTTCCGCCAAGGAAGCAAAGTATTGGGAGGATTACCAATTCTCCGATGAATCGGATCCCGACAAGGATTCCGATGATGTTATAGAAATTACCCCAACACAATTTAATAAGGCAAAAGAGAACAATAAGGGAAAGGACATAAAAATAGAGAAATTTGATTCCAAACCCGATGAACTTTATATGTATCATCAACACCCGTATTTCTTAAGTTGTGACAATAACCCGGGAACCTCTAAACCACCAGGTTTTTCTAAACCAAGGTGGAAAACGACGGCTCGTATTAGGGGAACATCATATATCCCTAAAAACTTGGCAAAACGAACCAAAACCGAAGAAGAAGAAATGAGCGAGTCGGAATAAGATAGTAGTATTCGTGTGGTGTAATATATGTAATATAGTGTGCTTATGCTTTATGATATATGTAAAAATTACTTGTATTAATAAGTAAATTTTTTTATGAATCTAACTCTTGTCTATTTTACAGTTTAAAACACAAAATGGATAGACAACCCAATATTTTAAGAGACCTACCCGGAGACATGATTGATGAAATCTTTTCTAGAGTCGGTCAGAATTCCTCGGCACAACTATTTAAGGCGAGATTAGTTTGTAAGACATTCGAAGAACGTTCCAAGAATGCATTGGTTTATAAAAGGCTTTCGTTCGAAAGATGGGGGATATCACATTGGGAAATCCATAAGTTACGATGTGTTTACTTTGACGCATATATTACGGGGAACCCAAATGCTATTTTTCGCAACGGGTTAAGAAATTATTTTGACTCAATATATCCGAATATAGGACTTCGTGATTTAGAAAAAGCGGCTAACATGCAACATAAAGATGCATGTTATGCTTACGGGTTAGTAATGTTCGCTTCTCACCAAAGTGAGAACAAGAACATCGGGCTACAACTTTTAAACAAAACGTTCCCACAAGTGACGGAGTCGGTAATTGGGGTAAGAAATGAGGTTTTTAGATTGTTACGGGACTGTTGGACATTACGTAACCCTCGTCCCTTTGACGACGTTACAACACGCTGTCTTATCAATGGCCATAACGGTTATGTTCCACAAGACCAAGGATGGGAAGTAGTCCTAGTAAAACCAGAATGCATGACTTGTTTCTGGACGTATGAATTACGTGTCTTTATTGCCTTTACTGAACGACTTGTGTACTAGCTAGAATTATCTTCACAACTATCTTGTATCAAAGTTATTGTGTGCTATATTTCATGCTATATGTAAAATAAGCGGTATTGTAAGTTTGTAAAATATTGTGTAAAAGTTTAAACGCGAAATATTATTATAATCAGTTTTTCATATAGAATTGTAGTAGTTGAATTGTATATTAGCTACTAAGTATGTACTTAACGGGTAGGTACTACCCGAATTTAAACTTATAAAACGCTAATATGAAGAAAAAGCTTTTATAAATGAGTTCATATTATGCTACGAGATACTATTGACTGAAATGTCCCGTTCTTATTGATTAAAAACGTTCCATATTAATTGATTTCGTTGCGAGGTTTTGACCTCTATATGAGACGTTTTTCAAAGACCGCATTCATTTTTAAAACAAACCATAACCTTTATTTCATAAATAAAGGTTTAAAAAGCTTTACGTAGATTATCAAATAATGATAATCTAAAATATCCTGTTTACACACGACCATTACATAATGGTTTACAATACAAATATGTTACATCGAAATCAGTTTCTTGAATGAAGTTTTTACACAATATCATACAAACATGGACTCCAAATCTTGTCCTTATTTTAGTATGTAACAGTGGAAGCTCTTAGTATTCACCTGAGAATAAACATGCTTTAAACGTCAACAAAAATGTTGGTGAGTTATAGGTTTAACCTATATATATCAAATCGTAACAATAGACCACAAGATTTCATATTTCAATACACATTCCATATATAGAGATAAAAATCATTCATATGGTGAACACCTGGTAACCGACATTAACAAGATGCATATATAAGAATATCCCCATCATTCCGGGACACCCTTCGGATATGATATAAATTTCAAAGTACTAAAGCATCTGGTACTTTGGATGGGGTTTGTTAGGCCCAATAGATCTATCTTTAGGATTCACGTCAATTAGGGTGTCTGTTCCCTAATTCTTAGATTACCAGACTTAATAAAAAAGGGCATATTCGATTTCGATAATTCAACCATAGAATGTAGTTTCACGTACTTGTGTCTATTTTGTAAATCATTTATAAAACCTGCATGTATTCTCATCCCAAAAATATTAGATTTTAAAAGTGGGACTATAACTCACTTTCACAGATTTTTACTTCGTCGGGAAGTAAGACTTGGCCACTGGTTGATTCACGAACCTATAACAATATATACATATATATCAAAGTATGTTCAAAATATATTTACAACACTTTTAATATATTTTGATGTTTTAAGTTTATTAAGTCAGCTGTCCTCGTTAGTAACCTACAACTAGTTGTCCACAGTTAGATGTACAGAAATAAATTGATAAATATTATCTTGAATCAATCCACGACCCAGTGTATACGTATCTCAGTATTGATCACAACTCAAACTATATATATTTTGGAATCAACCTCAACCCTGTATAGCTAACTCCAACATTCACATATAGAGTGTCTATGGTTGTTCCGAAATATATATAGATGTGTCGACATGATAGGTTGAAACATTGTATACGTGTCTATGATATCTCAAGATTACATAATATACAATACAATTTGATTAAGTTATGGTTGGAATAGATTTGTTACCAATTTTCACGTAGCTAAAATGAGAAAAATTATCCAATCTTGTTTTACCCATAACTTCTTCATTTTAAATCCGTTTTGAGTGAATCAAATTGCTATAGTTTCATATTGAACTCTATTTTATGAATCTAAACAGAAAAAGTATATGTTTATAGTCAAAAAAAGAAGTTACAAGTCGTTTTTGTAAAGGTAGTCATTTCAGTCGAAAGAACGACGTCTAGATGACCATTTTAGAAAACATACTTCCACTTTGAGTTTAACCATAATTTTTGGATATAGTTTCATGTTCATAATAAAAATCATTTTCTCAGAATAACAACTTTTAAATCAAATTTTATCATAGTTTTTAATTAACTAACCCAAAACAGCCCGCGGTGTTACTACGACGGCGTAAATCCGGTTTTACGGTGTTTTTCGTGTTTCCAGGTTTTAAATCATTAAGTTAGCATATCATATAGATATAGAACATGTGTTTAGTTGATTTTAAAAGTCAAGTTAGAAGGATTAACTTTTATTTGCGAACAAGTTTAGAATTAACTAAACTATGTTCTAGTGATTACAAGTTTAAACCTTCGAATAAGATAGCTTTATATGTATGAATCGAATGATGTTATGAACATCATTACTACCTCAAGTTCCTTGGATAAACCTACTGGAAATGAGAAAAATAGATCTAGCTTCAAAGGATCCTTGGATGGCTTGAAAGTTCTTGAAGCAGAATCATGACACGAAAACAATTTCAAGTAAGATTTCCACTCGAAATAAGATTTTTATAGTTATAGAAATTGAATTAAAGTTTGAATATGATTATTAACTTGTATTAGAAAGATAACCTACTGTAAGTAACAAAGGTTTCTTGATCTTGGATGATTACTTGGAATGGATTTAGAAAACTTGGAAGTAAACTTGCAATCTTGGAAGTATTCTTGATTTTATGAAACTAGAACTTTTGAAATTTATGAAGAACACTTAGAACTTGAAGATAGAACTTGAGAGAGATCAATTAGATGAAGAAAATTGAAGAATGAAAGTGTTTGTAGGTGTTTTTGGTCGTTGGTGTATGGATTAGATATAAAGGATATGTAATTTTGTTTTCATGTAAATAAGTCATGAATTATTACTCATATTTTTGTAATTTTATGAGATATTTCATGCTAGTTGCCAAATAATGGTTCCCACATGTGTTAGGTGACTCACATGGGCTGCTAAGAGCTGATCATTGGAGTGTATATACCAATAGTACATACATCTAAAAGCTGTGTATTGTACGAGTATGAATACGGGTGCATACGAGTAGAATTGTTGATGAAACTGAACGAGGATGTAATTGTAAGCATTTTTGTTAAGTAGAAGTATTTTGATAAGTGTCTTGAAGTCTTTCAAAAGTGTATGAATACATATTAAAACACTACATGTATATACATTTTAACTGAGTCGTTAAGTCATCGTTAGTCGTTACATGTAAATGTTGTTTTGAAACCTTTAGGTTAACGATCTTGTTGAATGTTGTTAACCCATTGTTTATTATAACAAATGAGATGTTAAATTGTTATATTATCATGATATTATGATATATAATATATCTTAGTATGATATATATACAGTTAAATGTTGTTACAACGATAATCGTTACATATATGTCTCGTTTCGAAATCATTAAGTTAGTAGTCTTATTTTTACATTTGTATTTCATTGTTAATACACTTAATAATATATTTACTTATCATTTAACATAATTAACCAAGTGTATCAATATCTTAATATGATTCATATGTACCTAATAAGACGTTGTTATAACGATAATCGTTATATATATCGTTTTCGAGTTTCTTAAATTAATAGTCTCATTTTTATGTATATAACTCATTGTTAAAATACCTAATGAGATACATACTTATAATAAAATTATGTTAACTATATATATAACCATATATATGTCATCGTATAGTTTTTACAAGTTTTAACGTTCGTGAATCACCGGTCAACTTGGGTGGTCAATTGTCTATATGAAACCTATTTCAATTAATCAAGTCTTAACAAGTTTGATTGCTTAAAATGTTGGAAACACTTAATCATGTAAATAAAAATTTCATTTAATATATATATAAACATAGAAAAGTTCGGGTCACTATAGTACCTACCCGTTAAATAAATTTCGTCCCAAAATTTTAAGCAGTTGGAGGTGTTGACGTATCTTCTGGAAATAAATGCGGGTATTTCTTCTTCATCTGATCTTCACGCTCCCAGGTGAACTCGGGTCCTCTATAAGCATTCCATCGAACCTTAACAATCGGTATCTTGTTTTGTTTAAGTCTCTTAACCTCACGATCCATTATTTCGACGGGTTCTTCAATGAATTGAAGTTTTTCATTGATTTGGATTTCGTCCAATGGAATAGTGAGATCTTCTTTAACAAAACATTTCTTCAAATTTGAGACGTGGAAAGTGTTATGTACAGCCGCGAGTTGTTGAGGTAGCTCCAGTTGGTAAGCTACTGGTCCGACACGATCTATAATCTTGAATGGTCCAATGTACCTTGGATTTAGTTTCCCCGTTTACCAAATCGAACAACGCCTTTCCAAGGTGAAACCTTAAGCATGACCATTTCTCCAATTTCAAACTCTATATCTTTTCTTTTACTGTCCGCGTAGCTCTTTTGTCGACTCTGGGCGGTTTTCAATCTTTGTTGAATTTGGATGATTTTCTCGGTAGTTTCTTGTATTATCTCTGGACCCGTAATCTGTCTATCCCCCACTTCACTCCAACAAATCGGAGACCTGAACTTTCTACCATAAAGTGCTTCAAACGGCGCCATCTCAATGCTTGAATGGTAGCTGTTGTTGTAGGAAAATTCTGCTAACAGTAGATGTCGATCCCAACTGTTTCTGAAATCAATAACACAAGCTCATAGCATGTCTTCAAGCATTTGTATCGTCCTTTCACTCTGCCCATCAGTTTGTGGATGATAGGCAGTACTCATGTCTAGACGAGTTCCCAATGCTTGCTGTAATGTCTGCCAGAATCTTGAAATAAATCTGCCATCCCTATCAGAGATAATAGAGATTGGTATTCCATGTCTGGAGATGACTTCCTTCAAATACAGTCGTGCTAACTTCTCCATCTTGTCATCTTCTCTTATTGGCAGGAAGTGTGCTGACTTGGTGAGACGATCAACTATTACCCAAATAGTATCATAACCACTTGCAGTCCTTGGCAATTTAGTAATGAAATCCATGGTAATGTTTTCCCATTTCCATTTCGGGATTTCAGGTTGTTGTAGTAGACCTGATGGTTTCTGATGTTCAGCTTTGACCTTAGAACACGTCAAACATTCTCCTACATATTTAGCAATATCGGCTTTCATACCTGGCCAACAAAAATGTTTCTTAAGATCCTTGTACATCTTCCCCGTTCCAGGATGTATTGAGTATCTGGTTTTATGAGCTTCTCTAAGTACCATTTCTCTCATATCTCCAAATTTTGGTACCCAAATTCTTTTAGCCCTATACCGGGTTCCGTCTTCTCGAATATTAAGATGCTTCTCCGATCCTTTGGGTATTTCATCCTTTAAATTTCCCTCTTTTAAAACTCCTTGTTGCGCCTCCTTTATTTGAGTAGTAAGGTTAGTGTGTATCATTATATTCATAGATTTTACTCGAATGGGTTCTCTGTCCTTTCTGCTCAAGGCGTCGGCTACCACATTTGCCTTCCCCGGGTGGTAACGAATCTCAAAGTCATAATCATTCAACAATTCAATCCACCTACGCAGCCTCATATTCAGTTGTTTCTGATTAAATATGTGTTGAAGACTTTTGTGGTCGGTATATATAATACTTTTGACCCCATATAAGTAGTGCCTCCAAGTCTTTAATGCAAAAACAACCGCGCCTAATTCCAAATCATGCGTCGTATAATTTTGCTCGTGAATCTTCAATTGTCTAGACGCATAAGCAATCACCTTCGTCCGTTGCATTAATACACAACCGAGACCTTGCTTTGATGCGTCACAATAAATCACAAAATCATCATTCCCTTCAGGCAATGACAATATAGGTGCCGTAGTTAGCTTTTTCTTCAATAATTGAAACGCCTTCTCTTGTTCATCCTTCCATTCAAATTTCTTCCCTTTATGCGTTAATGCAGTCAAGGGTTTTGCTATTTTGGAGAAATCTTGGATGAATCTTCTGTAGTAACCAGCCAATCCTAAAAATTGACGTATATGCTTCGGAGTTTTTGGGGTTTCCCACTTTTTAAAGGTTTCGATCTTTGCCGGGTCCACCTGGATACCTTCTTTGTTCACTATGTGACCGAGGAATTGAACTTCTTCCAACCAAAATGCACACTTTGAAAACTTAGCGTACAGTTTTTCTTTCCTCAATACTTCTAGCACTTTTCTCAAATGTTCTTCGTGCTCTTGATCATTCTTTGAGTAAATAAGTATGTCATCGATGAAAACAATGACAAACTTGTCAAGATATGGCCCACACACTCGGTTCATAAGGTCCATGAACATAGCTGGTGCGTTAGTCAATCCAAACGGCATAACCATAAACTCGTAATGACCATAACGCGTCGTAAAAGTAGTTTTTGGAATATCATCCTCCTTTACTCGCATTTGATGATATCCAGAACGTAAATCGATCTTTGAATAAACCGACGAGCCTTGTAGTTGATCAAATAAGTCGTCAATTCTCGGCAGTGGATAACGGTTTTTGATGGTAAGTTTGTTCAACTCTCTGTAGTCAATACACAACCTAAATGTACCATCCTTCTTCTTGACAAACAAAACAGGAGCTCCCCATGGTGATGTGCTTGGTTGAATGAAACCACGTTCTAATAGTTCTTGCAGTTGGCTTTGCAGTTCTTTCATCTCGCTGGGTGCGAGTCTATAAGGAGCACGAGCTATTGGTGCAGCTCCTGGTACAAGATCTATTTGAAATTCAACAGATCGATGTGGAGGTAGTCCCGGTAATTCTTTCGGAAATACATCGGGAAATTCTTTTGCGACGGGAACATCATTGATGCTCTTTTCTTCAGTTTGTACTTTCTCGATGTGTGCTAGAACAGCATAGCAACCTTTTCTTATTAGTTTTTGTGCCTTCAAATTACTAATAAGTTGTAGCTTCATGTTGCCCTTTTTTCCGTACACCATTAAGGGTTCTCCTTCTTCTCGTACAATGCGAATTGCATTTTTATAACATACGATCTCTGCTTTCACCTTCTTCAGCCAGTCCATGCCAACTATTACATCAAAACTCCCTAACTCTACTGGTATCAAATCAATCTTAAATATTTCGCTACCCAGTTTAATTTCTCGATTCCGGCATATATTATCTGCTGAAATTAATTTACCGTTTGCTAATTCGAGTAAAAATTTACTATCCAACGGCGTCACTGGACAACTTAATTTAGCACAAAAATCTCTACTCATATAGCTTCTATCCGCACCCGAATCAAATAAAACGTAAGCAGATTTATTGTCAATAAGAAACGTACCCGTAACAAGCTCCGGGTCTTCTTGTGCCTCTGCCGCATTAATATTAAAAACTCTTCCACGGCCTTATCCATTCGTGTTCTCCTGGTTCGGACAATTTCTAATAATGTGGCCCGGTTTTCCACATTTATAACAAACTACATTGGCATAACTTGCTCCGACACTACTTGCTCCGCCATTACTCGTTTCGACACCCTTTGTTCCTTTCGTTCTGTTAACCCCTGGTCCGTAGACCTCACACTTCACTGCGCTATGACCATTTCTTTTACACTTGTTGCAAAATTTGGTGCAGAACCCCGAGTGATACTTTTCACACCTTTGGCATAGCTACTTCTGATTGTTGTTGTTGTTGCGGTTGTTATTGTTGTTGGGATGATTGTTGTAGTTGTTGTTGTTGTTGTTGTTGTAGTTGTTGTTGTTGTTGTTGTTGTTGTTGGACCGTTTGTTGTAGTTGTGATTGATGTTGCGATTGTTGGGATAATTGTTGCGATTATTATTGTAATTGCTGTTGTTGTTGTATTGGTGATTCTTATCACTGTTTTCCTCCCACTTTCTTTTGACTTGCTTCACATTGGCCTCTTCAGCCGTCTATTCTTTAATTCTTTCCTCAATCTAGTTCACTAGTTTGTGAGCCATTCTACATGCCTGTTGTATGGAGGCGGGCTCGTGTGAACTTATATCTTCTTGGATTCTTTCCGGTAATCCTTTCACAAACGCGTCGATCTTCTCTTCCTCATCTTCGAAAGCTCCCGGACACAATAGGCACAATTCTGTGAATCGTCTTTCGTACTTGGTAATATCAAATCCTTGGGTTCGTAACCCTCTAAGTTCTGTCTTGAGTTATTGACCTCGGTTCTGGGACGGTACTTCTTGTTCATCAAGTGCTTGAATGCTGACCACGGTAGTGCGTACGCATCATCTTGTCCACTTGCTCTAGATAGGTATTCCACCATGTTAACGCAGAACCTGTGAAGGTATGCGTAACGTACTTCACTTTGTCCTCTTCAGTACACTTACTTATGGCAAACACCGATTCGACCTTCTCGGTCCACCGTTTCAATCCGATCGGTCCTTCAGTTCCATCAAATTCCAAAGGTTTGCAGGCAGTGAATTCTTTGTAGGTGCATCCTACACAATTTCCTGTACTGCTAGATCCAAGGTTATTGTTGGTATGTAGCGCAGCCTGTACTGCGGCTATGTTTGAAGCTAGAAAAGTACGGAATTCCTCTTCATTCATATTCACGGTGTGTCGAGTAGTCGGTGCCATTTCCTTCAAAATAGTCAAATGGAACAAGTTAATCATACAGAATATTAAGAGTAGTTAATAGTATTTCGTAGCATAATATGAACTCATTTATAAATGCTTTTTCTTCATATTAGCGTTTTATAAGTTTAAATTCGGGTAGTACCTACCCGTTAAGTTCATACTTAGTAGCTAATATACAATTCAACTACTACAATTCTATATGAAAAACTGATTATAATAATATTTCGCGTTCAAACTTTTATACAATATTTTACAAACTTACAATACCGCTTATTTTACATAAAGCATGAAATATAGCACACAATAACTTTGATACAAGATAGTTGTGAAGATAATTCTAGCTAGTACACAAGTCGTTCAGCAAAGGCAATAAAGACACGTAATTCATACGTCCAGAAACAAGTCATGCATTCTGGTTTTACTAGGACTACTTCCCATCCTTGGTCTTGTGGAACATAACCGTTATGGCCGTTGATAAGACAGCGTGTTGTAACGTTGTCAAAGCGACGAGGGTTACGTAATGACCAACAGTCTCGTAATAACCTAAAAACCTCATTTCTTACCCCAATTACCGACTCCGTCACTTGTGGAAACGTTTTGTTTAATAGTTGTAGCCCGATGTTCTTTTTCTCACTTTGGTGAGAAGCGAACATTACTAACCCGTAAGCATAGCATGCTTCTTTATGTTGCATGTTAGCCGCTTTTTCTAAATCATGAAGTCCTATATTCGGATACATTGAGTCAAAATAATTTCTTAACCCGTTGCGTAAAATAGCATTTGGGTTCCCCGCAATATATGCGTCAAAGTAAACACATCGTAACTTATGGGTTTCCCAATGTGATATCCCCCATCTTTCAAACGAAAGTCTCTTATAAACCAAGACATTCTTGGAACGTTCTTCGAATGTCTTACAAACTGATTTCGCCGTAAATAGTTGTGCCGAAGAATTCTGACCGACTCTAGACAAGATTTCATCAATCATGTCTCCGGGTAGGTCTCTTAAAATATTGGGTTGTCTATCCATTTTGTGTTTTTATACTGTAAAATAGACAAGAGTTAGATTCATAAAAAAAATACATATTAATACAAGCAATTTTTACATATATCATAAAGCATAAGCACACTATATTACATATATTACACCACACGAATACAACTATCTTATTCCGACTCGCTCGTTTCTTCTTCTTCAGTTTTGGTTCGTTTTGCCAAGTTTCTAGGGATATATGATGTTCCCCTAATACGAGCTGTCGTTTTCCACAACGGTTTAGAAAAACCTGGTGGTTTAGAGGTTCCCGGGTCATTGTTACAACTTAAGGGCTTCGGGGGTTGACGATACATATAAAGTTCATCGGGGTTGGAATTAGATTTCTCTATTTTTATGCCCTTTCCCTTATTATTTTCTTTTGCCTTTTTAAATTCAGTTGGGGTAATTTCTATAACATCATCGGAATTCTCGTCGGAATCCGATTCATAGGAGAATTGGTAATCCTCCCAATATTTTGCTTCCTTGGCGGAAACACCATTGACCATAATTAACCTTGGTCGGTTGGTTGAGGATTTTCTTTTACTTAACCGTTTTATTATTTCCCCCACCGGTTCTATTTCCTCCTCCGGTTCCTCCTCTTCCGGTTCTGATTCTTCTTCCGGTTCTGATTCTTCTTCCGGTTCTTCTTCGGGAACTTGTGAATCAGTCGAATATATATTCGACTCTTTGTTATTATTAGGTGAGTCAATGGGATTTGTGCTAGAGGTAGACATCTATCACACAATATCAAACATGTTATGAGATTAATATATCACATAATATTCACATGTTAAAAATATATAGTTTCCAACAAAATTTGTTAAACAATCATTTTTTAAGTAAACACGGTCGAAGTCCAGACTCACTAATGCATCCTAACAAACTCGATAAGATACACTAATACAAAATTCTGGTTCTCTAAGACCAACGCTCGGATACCAACTGAAATGTCCCGTTCTTATTGATTAAAAACGTTCCATATTAATTGATTTCGTTGCGAGGTTTTGACCTCTATATGAGACATTTTTCAAAGACTGCATTCATTTTTAAAACAAACCATAACCTTTATTTCATAAATAAAGGTTTAAAAAGCTTTACGTAGATTATCAAATAATGATAATCTAAAATATCCTGTTTACACACGACCATTACATAATGGTTTACAATACAAATATGTTACATCGAAATCAGTTTCTTGAATGCAATTTTTACACAATATCATACAAACACGGACTCCAAATCTTGTCCTTATTTTAGTATGAAACAGCGGAAGCTCTTAGTATTCACCTGAGAATAAACATGCTTTAAACGTCAACAAAAATGTTGGTGAGTTATAGGTTTAACCTATATATATCAAATCGTAACAATAGACCACAAGATTTCATATTTCAATACACATCCCATACATAGAGATAAAAATCATTCATATGGTGAACACCTGGTAACCGACATTAACAAGATACATATATAAGAATATCCCCATCATTCCGGGACACCCTTCGGATATGATATAAATTTCGAAGTACTAAAGCATCCGGTACTTTAGATGGGGTTTGTTAGGCCCAATAGATCTATCTTTAGGATTCGCGTCAATTAGGGTGTCTGTTCCCTAATTCTTAGATTACCAGACTTAATAAAAAGGGGCATATTCGATTTCGATAATTCAACCATAGAATGTAGTTTCACGTACTTGTGTCTATTTTGTAAATCATTTATAAAACCTGCATGTATTCTCATCCCAAAAATATTAGATTTTAAAAGTGGGACTATAACTCACTTTCACAGATTTTTACTTCGTCGGGAAGTAAGACTTGGCCACTGGTTGATTCACGAACCTATAACAATATATACATATATATCAAAGTATGTTCAAAATATATTTACAACACTTTTAATATATTTTGATGTTTTAAGTTTATTAAGTCAGCTGTCCTCGTTAGTAACCTACAACTAGTTGTCCACAGTTAGATGTACAGAAATAAATCGATAAATATTATCTTGAATCAATCCACGATCCAGTGTATACGTATCTCAGTATTAATCACAACTCAAACTATATATATTTTGGAATCAACCTCAACCCTGTATAGCTAACTCCAACATTCACATATAGAGTGTCTATGGTTGTTCCGAAATATATATAGATGTGTCGACATGATAGGTCGAAACATTGTATACGTGTCTATGATATCTCAAGATTACATAATATACAATACAAGTTGATTAAGTTATGGTTGGAATAGATTTGTTACCAATTTTCACGTAGCTAAAATGAGAAAAATTATCCAATCTTGTTTTACCCATAACTTCTTCATTTTAAATCCGTTTTGAGTGAATCAAATTGCTATGGTTTCATATTGAACTCTATTTTATGAATCTAAACAGAAAAAGTATAGGTTTATAGTCGGAAAAATAAGTTACAAGTCGTTTTTGTAAAGGTAGTCATTTCAGTCGAAAGAACGACGTCTAGATGACCATTTTAGAAAACATACTTCCACTTTGAGTTTAACCATAATTTTTGGATATAGTTTCATGTTCATAATAAAAATCATTTTCCCAGAATAAAAACTTTTAAATCAAAGTTTATCATATTTTTTAATTAACTAACCCAAAACAGCCCGCGGTGTTACTACGACGGCGTAAATCCGATTTTACGGTGTTTTTCGTGTTTCCAGGTTTTAAATCATTAAGTTAGCATATCATATAGATATAGAACATGTGTTTAGTTGATTTTAAAAGTCAAGTTAGAAGGATTAACTTTCATTTGCGAACAAGTTTAGAATTAACTAAACTATGTTCTAGTGATTACAAGTTTAAACCTTCGAATAAGATAGCTTTATATGTATGAATCGAATGATGTTATGAACATCATTACTACCTCAAGTTCCTTGGATAAACCTACTAGAAATGAGGAAAATAGATCTAGCTTCAAAGGATCCTTGGATGGCTTGAAAGTTCTTGAAGCAGAATCATGACACGAAAACAATTTCAAGTAAGATTTCCACAATAAGATTGTTATAGTTATAGAAATTGAATTAAAGTTTGAATATGATTATTACCTTGTATTAGAAAGCTAACCTACTGTAAGTAACAAAGGTTTCTTGATCTTGGATGATTACTTGGAATGGATTTAGAAAACTTGGAAGTAAACTTGCAATCTTGGAAGTATTCTTGATTTTATGAAACTAGAACTTTTGGAATTTATGAAGAAAACTTAGAACTTGAAGATAGAACTTGAGAGAGATCAATTAGATGAAGAAAATTGAAGAATGAAAGTGTTTGTAGGTGTTTTTGGTCGTTGGTGTATGGATTAGATATAAAGGATATGTAATTTTGTTTTCATGTAAATAAGTCATGAATGATTACTCATATTTTTGTAATTTTATGAGATATTTCATGCTAGTTGCCAAATGATGGTTCTCACATGTGTTATGTGACTCACATGGGCTGCTAAGAGCTGATCATTGGAGTGTATATACCAATAGTACATACATCTAAAAGCTGTGTATTGTACGAGTACGAATACGGGTGCATACGAGTAGAATTATTGATGAAACTGAACAAGGATGTAATTGTAAGCATTTTTGTTAAGTAGAAGTATTTTGATAAGTGTATTGAAGTCTTTCAAAAGTGTATGAATACATATTAAAACACTACATGTATATACATTTTAACTGAGTCGTTAAGTCATCGTTAGTCGTTACATGTAAATGTTGTTTTGAAACCTTTAGGTTAACGATCTTGTTGAATGTTGTTAACCCATTGTTTATTATAACAAATGAGATGTTAAATTGTTATATTATCATGATATTATGATATATAATATATCTTAGTATGATATATATACAGTTAAATGTTGTTACAACGATAATCGTTACATATATGTCTCGTTTCGAAATCATTAAGTTAGTAGTCTTATTTTTACATATGTATTTCATTGTTAATATACTTAATAATATATTTACTTATCATTTAACATAATTAACCAAGTGTATCAATATCTTAATATGATTCATATGTACCTAGTAAGACGTTGTTATAACGATAATCGTTATATATATCGTTTTCGAGTTTCTTAAATTAATAGTCTCATTTTTATGTATATAACTCATTGTTAAAATACCTAATGAGATACATACTTATAATAAAATCATGTTAACTATATATATAACCATATATATGTCATCGTATAGTTTTTACAAGTTTTAACGTTCGTGAATCACCGGTCAACTTGGGTGGTCAATTGTCTATATGAAACCTATTTCAATTAATCAAGTCTTAACAAGTTTGATTGCTTAACATGTTGGAAACACTTAATCATGTAAATAACAATTTCATTTAATATATATATAAACATAGAAAAGTTCGGGTCACTACATTGACTACTCTTAATATTCTGTATGATTAACATGTTTCATTTGACTATTTGAAGGAAATGGAACCGACTACTCGACAAACCATGAATATGAGCGAAGAGGAATTTTGTACCTTTCTTGCTGCAAACATAGCCGCAGTACAGGCTGCGCTACATACCAACAATAACTCCGAATCTAGCAATGCAGCTAACGGCGCAAGAAATCGTGTAGGATGCACCTACAAAGAATTCACTGCCTGCAAACCTTTGGAATTTGATGGAACCGAAGGACCGATCGGATTGAAACGGTGGACCGAGAAGGTCAAATCGGTGTTTGCCATAAGTAAGTGTACTGAAGAGGACAAAGTGAAGTATGCTACTCATACCTTCACAGGTACTGCGTTAACATGGTGGAATACCTATCTAGAGCAAGTGGGACAAGATGATGCTTACGCACTACCGTGGTCAGCATTCAAGCACTTGATGAATGAAAAGTACCATCCCAGAACTGAGGTCAATAAGCTCAAGACAGAACTCAGAGGGTTACGAACCCAAGGATTTGATATTACCACGTACGAAAGACGATTCACAGAATTGTGCTTATTGTGTCCGAGAGCGTTCGAAGATGAGGAAGAGAAGATCGACGCGTTTGTGAAAGGATTACCGGAAAGAATCCAAGAAGATATAAGTTCACATGAGCCCGCCTCCATACAACAGGCATGTAGAATGGCTCACAAACTAGTGAACCAGATTGAGGAAAGAATTAAAGAACAGGCGGCTGAAGAGGCCAATGTGAAGCAAGTCAAAAGAAAGTGGGAGGAAAACGGTGATAAGAATCACCAATACAACAACAACAATAATCGCAACAACTACCCCAACAATCGCAACATCAATCGCAACTACAACAAACGGCCCAACAACAACAACAATAACAACAACAACAACAACAACAACAACAACAACAACAACAACAACAACAACAACAACAACAACAATAACAACAACAACAACAACAACAATAATAACAACAACAACTACAACAATCATCCCAACAACAATAACAACCGCAACAACAACAACAACAACAATCAGAAGCAGCTATGCCAAAGGTGTGAAAAGTATCACTCGGGGTTCTGCACCAAATTTAGCAACAAGTGTAAAAGAAATGGTCATAGCGCGGCAAAGTGTGAGGTCTACGGACCAGGGGTTAACAGAACGAAAGGAACAAATGGTGTCGGAACGACTAATGGCGGAGCAAGTAGTGTCGGAGCAAGTTATGCCAATGTAGTTTGTTATAAATGTGGAAAACGGGGCCACATTATTAGAAATTGCCCAAACCAGGAGAACACGAATGGACAAGGCCGCGGAAGAGTTTTCAATATTAATGCGGCAGAGGCACAGGAAGACCCGGAGCTTGTTACAGGTACGTTTCTTATTGACAATAAATCTGCTTACGTTTTATTTGATTCGGGTGCGGATAGAAGCTACATGAGTAGAGATTTTTGTGCTAAATTAAGTTATCCATTGACGCCGTTGGATAGTAAATTTTTACTCGAATTAGCAAACGAAAAATTAATTTCAGCAGATTATATATGCCGGAATCGAGAAATTAAACTGGGTAGCGAGATATTTAAGATTGATTTGATACCAGTAGAGTTAGGGAGTTTTGATGTAATAGTTGGCATGGACTGGCTGAAGAAGGTGAAAGCATAGATCGTATGTTATAAAAATGCAATTCGCATTGTACGAGAAGAAGGAGAACCCTTAATGGTGTACGGAGAAAAGGGCAACACGAAGCTACATCTTATTAGTAATTTGAAGGCTCAAAAACTGATAAGAAAAGGTTGATATGCTGTTCTAGCACATGTCAAGAAAGTACAAACTGAAGAAAAGAGCATCAATGATGTTCCCGTCGCAAAAGAATTTCCCGATGTATTTCTGAAAGAATTACCGGGACTACCTTTACATCGATCTGTTGAATTTCAAATAGATCTTGTACCAGGAGCTGCACCAATAGCTCGTGCTCCTTATAGACTCGCACCCAGCGAGATGAAAGAACTGCAAAGCCAACTGCAAGAACTATTAGAACGTGGTTTCATTCGACCAAGCACATCACCATGGGGAGCTCCTGTTTTGTTTGTCAAGAAGAAGGATTGTACATTTAGGTTGTGTATTGACTACAGAGAGTTGAACAAACTTACCATCAAAAACCGTTATCCACTGCCGAGAATTGACGACTTATTTGATCAACTACAAGGCTCGTCAGTTTATTCGAAGATCGATTTACGTTCTGGATATCATCAAATGCGAGTAAAGGAGGATGATATTCCAAAAACTGCTTTTAGGACGCGTTATGGTCATTACGAGTTTATGGTTATGCCGTTTGGATTGACTAACTGAAGGTATTTCGTATGCCCGAGAGACATATTAAATTAACGTGGCTAATATGTTTTGATCCAAGTCGGGTCATACCCAATAACAAGCTTGCCGACACCTTATACGTATTTAATCTTAACGATTGGATCATTGATTAAATACGCGACACTTGAACTTTAAGAAAAAATGGTTTACTGAAATATTACTTGATGTGTACATATATAAATTATGGAATAATTTATATAATATGGATTTAATTATTTATAGGTTAAATAATTAATTAATTTATATTACATTTTATATAAATTGGTTTTATATAATAAAATGTATATATATAAAATGGAATGGAAGTTTATAAAAGAGTTTTATAAAATTTAATTCTTTTATAAAACTTATTTTATAAATCAAATGGGAAGTGGCATAGGGAATGAGACACACATGCTCTTAGATTCCTCCTTGGTCAACTACAATCCCTATTCCATATACATGCATGTTCCTTGACCAAAGTAACACACACATAACATCACACATCAAAAATAACTTGCAAAATTCTGCTCAAATTGAGCTGTTTGGCCGTGGCCTTTGTGGGTGCCAAAGGAGTTCATAATTTAATTTTGCAAGCTCATTTCAAGTGTAAAGTAAATCCTAACCAAAAGCTAGGGTGTTGGTGCACAAGCTTGGGGTATAACAACTTGAGGTTTTATTGTTTTGGAGCTCCATTCATCATCATCATCTTCTTCATTTACTAGCAAGCTTGGAGTAGGTATAATCTCTTTACTTGCTTGAAGTTTGTAAGTATATATCACAACTTGATCCTATTTGGGATTTAACTTTAATTGGTTAAAGATTAACAAGTTCTAAATGGTAATTCATACATGCTTCCGCTTTAATTTGATTCTTAAAATGTTTTAAGTATTATGAAACTTGTTAAATCCCAACAATGGTATCAGAGCCGAGGTTGTTGAAATATGCTTCGAGATGGTTATTAAACTCACTATATATTTTGCATTTTATGTACATGCATGATTGTAAAATGCAAAAATTATATGTTTAGGGTGGGTGGTTTGTTTTGGCCGAATTTTTTGGGACCCAAAATGGGTTTTTTAGTCTTCCATTTTGGTTGCATGTTGTTGTTCACAATCTTAGCCTTGACCTTGTGTTTGGTTGCATGCTTGTTTGGTTGATTATTCATTCATTTGGTATGTAATAATAATTATTCTTTTGGCATGTAATTTATTTATTCATTTGGTTATGTAATTTATTTAATATTTCGTATGTAAAATAGATTAGGTTGTATTTCATTTTCTAGAGAAAAATGTATTAGGATATATTTTTTGTAAAGAGTATGAAGATGCAAAAGATGGAGCAAAAGAAGAACACATGCATTTGGATGCAAGATTTAGTGGGAGATGTTAAATCTCCTACTTTGTGTTATGACCCATTAACCGGTGACATTTGTTTTCGGCTAAACAAATGTCCACCAAAAGGCTAGATTGTGAACATACTATTTTGCATGTGTGGTTGTTTTGTTGTTTGTTTATAGATTGTATGTTTGGTTGCTACAAATTAATCACACAAGTTAACAACAAACAAAACTAAAATTTAATCGGTTAAATTAGACGTTATTAAACACATGCAAAACGACAATTTAAATGGTTAAATTAAAGTAGCAAAAGGACATTAATAAACGGTTATTAAGAACATGAAAAGGATCGCATATATAAATTGGTTTATATCAAGTAATTGGCTTAATTACAAGACTTGAAAATGGATTTCAAATGAACCATACACTAAATGCATGTTGGTGTATGGCATAAATGTTTTCTTAAACTAGAATTAACGAAAACTTAAAATCCCTTAATCGACAAGGCAAACAAGTTAAACGCCATCCTTTTGTGTGACACTTGAAAATATTAGGGAACTCATAATGGGATAAAGGTCACCTAACCTTTGTGAGCAAACTAATATGATTGAGGTAAATTTCGCACACTTGTGGGATAAAGGTCACCTAACCACTTGGATGTTAAATTTACACGTTTACGCAAGTAGGACAACTTGATTTGGGAATCATGAACTTAGGGTCACCGAAGCATGAGGAACAAATAGGCGTTGATGGGATGAATATGCCATGCAAAAGGATTGCATGATCCCATAATTTAGAAGTTGCAAAAGGATTGCAATTGTCATATAAATGACTACCTAGCTAAATCAAATAACGGGATAAAGGTCACCTAACCGAAATTTGATTTACCGTTGGATTCTAATATTTAATAAGTCAATTAATTATAAAAGGGTGTTGTTTATTAAATTTAAAATCGATACTTAAATGAACTTTGTTAATTTTGTAGATGGCCGCAAATAACAACAACATGCAAAATGCACCACTTAACCTAAACAACCTATCATTAAGGTCTCTCCTCGAGAAAGACAAACTCAACCATACGAACTTTATGGATTGGTTCCGTAATCTTAGGATTGTCCTCAAACTTGAGGATAAAGCGTATGTGTTGGAGGACCCTATTCCCGACCAACCGGATGAGGAAGATCTAGAGGGCATGGCTTATTATGACAAGTATTGTGCCGATTCGGTGCAAGTCGCTTGCCTAATGATTGGGACTATGATACCCGAACTCCAAAAGGATTTCGAACATCATAGTGCATATGACATGATTACGCAATTGAAGGAGATGTTCCTTCAACAAGCACGTGTCGAGCGCTTCGAAATGGTTCGACCGTTACATGCATGTCGTATGGATGACACCCAATCCGTATCCTCTTATGTCCTCAAAATGAAAAGCCTTATTGATCGCGCAAACCGTCTTAATCTCAACATACCTAATGAGCTAGCCACCGATCTTATCCTAAACTCCTTGTCAAAGAGGTTTGACCAATTTGTAATTAATTACAATATGAATGGGATGGATAAGACCATTGGTGAACTTCATGGCATGTTAAGGACGGCCGAAACTAGCATGGGTAAGAGGGCTTCACCCGTGCTAATGATCAATGATGGTGGGTCCAAAGGTAATAACACCTCTAAGCCAAAGGCGGCTAAGAGGAAAGGACCCGCCCATCAAGGCAAGGGAAAGGGGAGGATGGTTACCCCAACCAAAAACAAGAACAAGAAGCAAAAGGTTGCCGAACAAGCAAACCCCAAGGAAGACCCGTGCTTCGGTTGCGGTGAAGTGGGTCACTGGAAACGCAATTGCCCGGTCTACCTTAAGGAGTTGAAGGAAAAGAGGGATGCGGGGCAATCCTCAGGTAACATATATATGGTATATATAGAGCTTAGTATTACTTCTTCTAATACATGGGTATTAGACACTGGATGTGGAACTCACATTTTCAATTCTTTGCAGGGGTTCAAAAGAAGTAGCAAGCAAACGGGAACATCAAGTCTCTTTATGGGTAATGGAGCCAAAGTGCAAGTGAAGGCTCAAGGAGACTTTGTATTAAAGCTTCCAAGTGGTTTGGAACTTATTTTGAACAATGTTTTGTATGCACCGGATTTATGTCGAAACATTATTTCAGTTTCCCGTTTAAAACAATGTGGTTTTTATCTTAATTTTGTTAATAATGATATCCATGTTTATTTAGATAATGTATTCTATTTTAAGGCTTCGCCTTCAAATGGAATTTATGAATTGGTTCATGATGATACATCATCTAATAGCTCAATATACCATACTAGCACCAAGAAACTCAAAAGGAATTTGAGTGATTCCTACTTATGGCATTGTCGCCTTGGTCACATAAACAAGAACCGAATGCATACACTTCAAAAGAATGGACTCTTGAAATCAAATGAGATGGACTCGTTTGATGTGTGTGAATCTTGTTTACAAGGCAAAATGACTAAAGCACCTTTCAAAGGGACCTATGAAAGGGCTAAGGACTTATTGGGATTAATACATTCGGATGTATGTGGACCCTTTAAGCCCATAGCTAGGAATGGTGAAAGATACTTCGTTACTTTCATTGATGACTTCAGTCGTTTTGGATATGTCTACTTGTTAAGACATAAGGACGAAACTTTTGAAGCATTCAAGGAAATATCAAAGCGAAGTACAAAATCAACTCAATAAGACAATCAAGGTACTTCGTACCGATAGAGGAGGTGAATACCTAAGCGATGCTTTCCAAGATCATCTTAGGAGTTGTGGGATTATCTCACAACTTACTCCACCAGGAACACCCCAACTTAATGGAGTTTCCGAAAGGAGGAACCGAACCCTAATGGATATGGTTCAATCTTGATGGCAAGAAGCTCGTTACCTCTATCGTTTTGGGGTTATTGTCTATGCTCCACGGCTCGTATTTTAAATATGGCCCCAACAAAGAAAGTGGAATGAACTCCTCATGAGATGTGGTTTGGAAAACCTCCGTCTCTATCATACTTAAAGGTATGGGGATGTGAAGCTTATCCTAAGCGTTACGTCCCTAATAAGTTGAATGATCGATCCACGAAGTGTATCTTCATAGGATATCCCAAGGATGATATGGGATACTATTTCTATGATCAAACCGAGCAAAATGTATTTGTTGCTCGAAAGGCTGAATTCCTTGAAACTAAGTTCCTAATGGAAGGAAATAGTGAGAGGAAGATAGATCTTGAAGAGGTTCAAGATCAAGTAGATGATACACAATTGGCTGACACTAGCACTCAACATGAAAATGTTGAGAGTGATCAGATGGATGATCAAAATACACAAGACGTTCGCAGATCTGGTAGGATTAGCAATCCTCCTGAGAGATATGGGTTTCTCATGGATGGTTGCTATGTGGTTGATTTGGATGAACCAATAAACTACCAAGATGCTTTATCAAGGATTGATGAAAATAAATGGCAAGAAGCCATGAACGCTGAGATGCAATCCATGTATGACAACCAAGTTTGGGAACTTGTTGCGCAACCTCCTGGCTCTAGGCTAGTTGATTGTAAATGGCTGTTCAAAATGAAAACTGACATACATGGAAACTTAGATACATATAAAGCTAGACTTGTAGCAAAAGGTTTCACTCAAACTCAAGGGGTTGACTATGATGAAACTTTTTTGCCTGTGGCGATGCTAAAGTCTATTAGGATATTACTTGCCATTGCTGCGCATTATGATTATGAAATATGGCAGATGGATGTCAAGACCGCCTTCCTAAACGGACATCTTGAGGAAGATGTCTATATGGTTCAGCCTGAGGGTTTTGTTGATCCAAAATATCCTAAAAAGGTATGCAAGTTAAAGAAGTCAATCTACGGATTGAAACAAGCATCTAGAATGTAGAATCATCGTTTTAATGAGGAGGCCAAGAAATTTGGCTTCATTAAAAATGGTGATGAAGCTTGTGTATACAAGAAAGCTAGTGGGAGCACTATCATGTTCCTTGTACTATATGTGGATGATATATTGTTATTTGGAAATGATATTCTGGCAATGCAAGGTGTTAAAACTTGGTTAAGCAAATGCTTCTCCATTAAGGATCTTGGAGAAGCACAATACGTTTTAGGGATTAGGATCTACAGGGATAGATCCAAGAAACTGATGGGTTTAAATCAAAGTGCATACATTGAAAAGATCTTGAAAAGGTTCAAGATGGAGAACTCTAAGAAAGGTTTGGTACCTATTCAAAAGGGAACACTTCTCAGTTCATCTCAGTGCCCCACCACGAAAGATGAACAGGAGAGAATGAAGAAAGTCCCATATGCTTCTGCCATTGGGTCAATCATGTATGCAATGATATGCACTAGACGGGATGTGTCATGCGCTCTTAGCCTGACAAGTAGATACCAGAATAACCCAGGAAACAGTCATTGGATTGCTGTTAAAAGTATATTGAAATACCTTAGGAGGACTAAGGATATGTTTCTGATATATGGGTCTGGTGAGGAGGAACTCGCTGTAAAAGGTTACGTGGATGCGAGTTTCTAAACTGATCGTGATGATTCTCGATCACAATCCGGTTATGTCTTCACATTAAATGGAGGTGCGGTCTTTTGGAAGAGTTCAAAACAGGATGTTGTTGCATTATCCACTACAGAGTCAGAGTACATTGCCACCTCATTAGCAGCTCAGGAAGCTGCATGGATGAAGAAATTCATCGACGACTTAGGAGTAGTCCCTTCCATTCAGGACCATCTTGAGATCTTTTGTGATAACGAGGGTGCGATTGCTCAAATCAAGGAACCTCGTGCTCACCAAAAGACCCGTCAATTGAGCGGAGATTCAACTACATAAAGGATGAAGTTGAAAAGGGAAAGATATGTATTCACAAAGTTCACACAGATCTTAACATAGCGGATCCACTCACGAAGCTCTTACATGGATCAAAACATGCAGGACATGTTTGTGCTTTAGGGCTTCGACATTCTAGTGATTGGTCATGATCTGTTTTAAGTATTGTAACGGAACGAAATTGTTCAAACTCATTAATATAATTATGGTATTAATTTATTTTGAGTTATGTTCCTATTTTGCATATTTTATCCATGAATGAGTAATTATTCTAAATTCCGTAGTCGATCACATTTGTGGGAACAAGTGTGAGGTTTAGACTATTATGAACTTGGATTGGTATACATTCACGGGATGAATGTGGGGCAAGGTTGCAACCAAGGTTCATAGATATTTGTGGGATACAAATATTGGAAGACCCGCCCTCAAGATTTACTCAATGGAACCTTTGTGGTTGATCACATGTAATCTTGAGTAAAGGCGAATGTCATTATATCCTCTGACCTGAGATGCATACTGGGTTCGGATATTTACCATGTATTGTGCCTTGATTCTTTCCTTCGCTATTCTAAAATATGGTAGTTCATAAGGAAGAGCTCAGGTATAATGCAAGGCATATATTTAAGACGTATGTAGTCAAGATGGAATTTGTCCCTCTTATTCGTTGAGAGTCAGATGTCTAAGGCCTGATAAAGTTAAATCTAAAAGAGAGTGATCACTCTGTGTCTCTTGGATTTAACATGAAATCTAGGACGAAAGGATAGAATGAAAGATTCACCTATTCATATTCGAGATGGGAACTCGAAAGGGATGATGTTATTGAATGGCACTAAGTCATAACATATTGGGGGTGATGGACGGTCGTTAGGTGGTATCCATCACTTGCATTAATTTCTTATGTTTCTCGTGCAAGTGGGAGATTGAAGGTATTTCGTATGCCCGAGAGACATATTAAATTAACGTGGCTAATATGTTTTGATCCAAGTCGGGTCATACCCAATAACAAGCTTGCCGACACCTTATACGTATTTAATCTTAACGATTGGATCATTGATTAAATACGCGACACTTGAACTTTAAGAAAAAATGGTTTTCTGAAATATTACTTGATGTGTACATATATAAATTATGAAATAATTTATATAATATGGATTTAATTATTTATAGGTTAAATAATTAATTAATTTATATTACATTTTATATAAATTGGTTTTATATAATAAAATGTATATATAAAAAATGGAATGGAAGTTTATAAAAGAGTTTTATAAAATTTAATTCTTTTATAAAACTTATTTTATAAATCAAATGGGAAGTGGCATAGGGAATGAGACACACATGCTCTTAGATTCCTCCTTGGTCAACTACAATCCCTATTCCATATACATGCATGTTCCTTGACCAAAGTAACACACACATAACATCACACATCAAAAATAACTTGCAAAATTCTGCTCAAATTGAGCTGTTTGGCCGTGGCCTTTGTGGGTGCCAAAGGAGTTCATAATTTAATTTTGCAAGCTCATTTCAAGTGTAAAGTAAATCCTAACCAAAAGCTAGGGTGTTGGTGCACAAGCTTGGGGTATAACAACTTGAGGTTTCATTGTTTTGGAGCTCCATTCATGATCATCATCTTCTTCATTTACTAGCAAGCTTGGAGTAGGTATAATCTCTTTACTTGCTTGTAGTTTGTAAGTATATATTACAACTTGATCCTAATTGGGATTTAACTTTAATTGGTTAAAGATTAACAAGTTCTAAATGGTAATTCATACATGCTTCCGCTTTAATTTGATTCTTAAAATGTTTTAAGTATTATGAAACTTGTTAAATCCCAACACTAACGCACCAGCTGAAATGTCCCGTTCTTATTGATTAAAAACGTTCCATATTAATTGATTTCGTTGCGAGGTTTTGACCTCTATATGTGACGTTTTTCAAAGACTGCATTCATTTTAAAACAAACCATAACCTTTATTTCATCAATAAAGGTTTAAAAAGCTTTACGTAGATTATCAAATAATGATAATCTAAAATATCCTGTTTACACACGACCATTACATAATGGTTTACAATACAAATATGTTACAACAAAATAAGTTTCTTGAATGCAGTTTTTACACAATACCATACAAGCATGGACTCCAAATCTCGTCCTTATTTAAGTATGCGACAGCGAAAGCTCTTAATAATCACCTGAGAATAAACATGCTTAAAATGTCAACAAAAATGTTGGTGAGTTATAGGTTTAACCTATATATATCAAATCATAATAATAGACCATAAGATTTCAAATTTCAATACACATCCCATACATAGAGATAAAAATCATTCATATGGTGAACACCTGGTAACCAACATTAACAAGATGCATATATAAGAATATCCCCATCATTCCGGGACACCCTTCGGATATGATATAAATTTCGAAGTACTAAAGCATCCGGTACTTTAGATGGGGTTTGTTAGGCCCAATAGATCTATCTTTAGGATTCGCGTCAATTAGGGTGTCTGTTCCCTAATTCTTAGATTACCAGACTTAATAAAAAGGGGCATATTCGATTTCGATAATTCAACCATAGAATGTAGTTTCACGTACTTGTGTCTATTTTGTAAATCATTTATAAAACCTGCATGTATTCTCATCCCAAAAATATTAGATTTTAAAAGTGGGACTATAACTCACTTTCACAGATTTTTACTTCGTCGGGAAGTAAGACTTGGCCACTGGTTGATTCACGAACCTATAACAATATATACATATATATCAAAGTATGTTCAAAATATATTTACAACACTTTTAATATATTTTGATGTTTTAAGTTTATTAAGTCAGCTGTCCTCGTTAGTAACCTATAACTAGTTGTCCACAGTTAGATGTACAGAAATAAATCGATAAATATTATCTTGAATCAATCCACGACCCAGTGTATACGTATCTCAGTATTGATCACAACTCAAACTATATATATTTTGGAATCAACCTCAACCCTGTATAGCTAACTCCAACATTCACATATAGAGTGTCTATGATTGTTCCGAAATATATATAGATGTGTCTACATGATAGGTCGAAACATTGTATACGTGTCTATGGTATCTCAAGATTACATAATATATAATACAAGTTGATTAAGTTATGGTTGGAATAGATTTGTTACCAATTTTCACGTAGCTAAAATGAGAAAAATTATCCAATCTTGTTTTACCCATAACTTCTTCATTTTAAATCCGTTTTGAGTGAATCAAATTGCTATGGTTTCATATTGAACTCTATTTTATGAATCTAAACAGAAAAAGTATAGGTTTATAGTCGGAAAAATAAGTTACAAGTTGTTTTTGTAAAGGTAGTCATTTCAGTCGAAAGAACGACGTCTAGATGACCATTTTAGAAAACATACTTCCACTTTGAGTTTAACATAATTTTTGGATATAGTTTCATGTTCATAATAAAAATCATTTTCTCAGAATAACAACTTTTAAATCAAAGTTTATCATAGTTTTTAATTAACTAACCCAAAACAGCCCGCGGTGTTACTACGACGGCGTAAATTAGGTTTAAGGTGTTTTTCGTGTTTCCAGGTTTTAAATCATTAAGTTAGCATATCATATAGATATAGAACATGTGTTTAGTTGATTTTAAAAGTCAAGTTAGAAGGATTAACTTTTGTTTGCGAATAAGTTTAGAATTAACTAAACTATGTTCTAGTGATTACAAGTTTAAACCTTCGAATAAGATAGCTTTATATGTATGAATCGAATGATGTTATGAACATCATTACTACCTTAAGTTCCTTGGATAAACCTACTGGAAAAGAGAAAAATGGATCTAGCTTCAACGGATCCTTGGATGGCTCAAAGTTCTTGAAGCAGAATAATGACACGAAAACAAGTTCAAGTAAGATCATCACTTGAAATAAGATTGTTATAGTTATAGAAATTGAACCAAAGTTTGAATATGATTATTACCTTGTATTAGAATGATAACCTACTGTAAGAAACAAAGATTTCTTGAGGTTGGATGATCACCTTACAAGATTGGAAGTGAGCTAGCAAACTTGAAAGTATTCTTGATTTTATGTAACTAGAACTTGTAGAATTTATGAAGAACACTTAGAACTTGAAGATAGAACTTGAGAGAGATCAATTAGATGAAGAAAATTGAAGAATGAAAGTGTTTGTAAGTGTTTTTGGTCGTTGGTGTATGGATTAGATATAAAGGATATGTAATTTTGTTTTCATGTAAATAAGTCATGAATGATTACTCATATTTTTGTAATTTTATGAGATATTTCATGCTAGTTGCCAAATGATGGTTCTCACATGTGTTAGGTGACTTACATGGGCTGCTAAGATCTGATCATTGGAGTATATTTACCAATAGTACATACATCTAAAAGCTGTGTATTGTACGAGTACGAATACGGGTGCATACGAGTAGAATTGTTGATGAAACTGAACGAGGATGTAATTGTAAGCATTTTTGTTAAATAGAAGTATTTTGATAAGTGTATTGAAGTCTTTCAAAAGTGTATAAATACATATTAAAACACTACATGTATATACATTTTAACTGAGTCGTTAAGTCATCGTTAGTCGTTACATGTAAGTGTTGTTTTGAAACCTTTAGGTTAACGATGTTGTTAAATGTTGTTAACCCAATGTTTATAATATCAAATGAGATTTTAAATTATTATATTATCATGATATTATCATGTATTAATATCTCTTAATATGATATATATATATACATTAAATGTCTTTACAACGATAATCGTTACATATATGTCTCGTTTAAAAATCATTAAGTTAGTAGTCTTGTTTTTACATATGTAGTTCATTGTTAATATACTTAATGATATGTTTACTTATCATAGTATCATGTTAACTATATATATATATCCATATATATGTCATCATATAGTTTTTACAAGTTTTAACGTTCGTGAATCACCGGTCAACTTGGGTGGTCAATTGTCTATATGAAACATATTTCAATTAATCAAGTCTTAACAAGTTTGATTGCTTAACATGTTGGAAACATTTAATCATGTAAATATCAATCTCAATTAATATATATAAACATGGAAAAGTTCGGGTCACTACAGTACCTACCCGTTAAATAAATTTCGTCCCGAAATTTTAAGCTGTTGAAGGTGTTGACGAATCTTCTGGAAATAGATGCGGGTATTTCTTCTTCATCTGATCTTCACACTCCCAGGTGAACTCGGGTCCTCTACGAGCATTCCATCGAACCTTAACAATTGGTATCTTGTTTTGCTTAAGTATTTTAACCTCACGATCCATTATTTCGACGGGTTCTTCGATGAATTGGAGTTTTTCGTTGATTTGGATTTCAGTTAACGGAATAGTGAGATCTTCTTTAGCAAAATATTTCTTCAAATTCGAGACGTGGAAAGTGTTATGTACAGCCGCGAGTTGTTGAGGTAACTCAAGTCGGTAAGCTAGTGGTCCGACACGATCAATAATCTTGAATGGTCCAATATACCTTGGATTTAATTTCCCTCGTTTACCAAATCGAACAATGCCTTTCCAAGCTGCAACTTTAAGCATGACCATCTCTCCAATTTCAAATTCTATATCTTTTCTTTTAATGTCAGCGTAGCTCTTTTGTCGACTTTGGGCGGTTTTCAACCGTTGTTGAATTTGGATGATCTTCTCGGTAGTTTCTTGTATAATCTCCGGACCCGTAATCTGTCTATCCCCCACTTCACTCCAACAAATCGGAGACCTGCACTTTCTACCATAAAGTGCTTCAAACGGCGCCATCTCAATGCTTGAATGGTAGCTGTTGTTGTAGGAAAATTCTGCTAACGGTAGATGTCGATCCCAACTGTTTCCGAAATCAATAACACATGCTCGTAGTATGCCTTCAAGCGTTTGTATCATCCTTTCACTCTGCCCATCAGTTTGTGGATGATAGGCAGTACTCATGTCTAAACGAGTTCCTAATGCTTGCTGTAATGTCTGCCAGAATCTTGAAATAAATCTGCCATCCCTATCAGAGATAATAGAGATTGGTATTCTATGTCTGGAGATGACTTCCTTCAAATATAGTCGTGCTAACTTCTCCATCTTGTCATCTTCTCTTATTGGCAGGAAGTGTGCTGATTTGGTGAGACGATCAACTATTACCCAAATAGTATCAAAACCACTTGCAGTCCTTGGCAATTTAGTGATGAAATCCATGGTAATGTTTTCCCATTTCCATTCCGGGATTTCGGGTTGTTGAAGTAGACCTGATGGTTTTTGATGCTCAGCTTTGACCTTAGAACACGTCAAACATTCTCCTACGTATTTAGCAACATCGGCTTTCATACCCGACCACCAAAAATGTTTCTTGAGATCCTTGTACATCTTCCCCGTTCCAGGATGTATTGAGTATCTGGTTTTATGAGCTTCTCTAAGTACCATTTCTCTCATATCTCCAAATTTTGGTACCCAAATCCTTTCAGCCCTATACCGGGTTCCGTCTTTCCGAATATTAAGATGCTTCTCCGATCCTTTGGGTATTTCATCCTTTAAATTTCCCTCTTTTAAAACTCCTTGTTGCGCCTCCTTTATTTGAGTAGTAAGGTTATTATGAATCATTATATTCATAGATTTTACTCGAATGGGTTCTCTGTCCTTCCTGCTCAAGGCATCGGCTACCACATTTGCCTTCCCCGGGTGGTAACGAATCTCAAAGTCGTAATCATTCAACAATTCAATCCACCTACGCTGCCTCATATTCAGTTGTTTCTAATTAAATATGTGTTGAAGACTTTTGTGGTCGGTATATATAATACTTTTGACCCCATATAAGTAGTGCCTCCAAGTCTTTAATGCAAAAACAACCGCGCCTAATTCCAAATCATGCGTCGTATAATTTTGTTCGTGAATCTTCAATTGTCTAGACGCATAAGCAATCACCTTCGTTCGTTGCATTAATACACAACCGAGACCTTGCTTTGATGCGTCACAATAAATCAAAAAATCATCATTTCCTTCAGGCAATGACAATATAGGTGCCGTAGTTAGCTTTTTCTTCAATAACTGAAACGCTTTCTCTTGTTCATCATTCCATTCAAATTTCTTCCCTTTATGCGTTAATGCAGTCAAGGGTTTTGCTATTCTGGAAAAGTCTTGGATGAACCTTCTGTAGTAACCAGCTAGTCCTAAAAACTGGCGTATGTGTTTCGGAGTTTTTGGGGTTTCCTACTTTTCAACAGTTTCTATCTTTGCCGGATCCACCTTAATACCTTCTTTGTTCACTATGTGACTGATAGTTATAGCTAAGGGGTATAAAATACTATTAAATTTTACAAGGAAATACTATTAAATACGATACAATTTTACACAAGATATTTATTTATTTATAGAATGGATATACTTAAACCTTGCTACAACACTTATAGGCAGTGTACCTAATCGTACAGTAGTGTAGTTTTTAGTAAGTCCGGTTCATTCCACAGGGAATCTTTTTTACAAAGCTTAACGCTATATTAGTTTAAATTTATAAAAATACAAATATATATATAAGTAATATTATTATTATAAAGGGGGGTTTTTACCGTTTAATGACCGGTTTGTCGATTTTAAAACTTTAGTCGCAGTTAAAACCAAATGTAAAATATTAAATAAATAAAAGACTTAATTTAAAGCGTAAAGTAAATAACGATAATGAAATTGCGAATAATAAAAGTGCGATAAAGTAAACTTGCGATAATTAAAAAGTACGATAATTAAAAGTGCAATTAAATACAATAACAATAAATAAAAATGCGATAATTAGAAGTGCAATTAAATATAAAATAAAGGAAATTAAATATGAAATAAAAGAATTATGCTTATTTAAACTTCCGTAATCATGATGTTTGACGTGTTGATTTTAGTTTTATGCCCATGGGTTAATTGTCCTTTGTTCTGGATTATTTAATATGTCGTTCTGGTTTTTGTCCATAACGGTCCATCAGTCATAAATATAAAGTGCGAGTGTCCTCGTCAAATTATCCTTATACCCGAAGTTAAATATTCCAACTAATTGGGGACTTAAACTGTAACAAGATTTTAATACTTTGTTTAATAATTACACCAGGATGTCGACTGAGTGTAACCCAAGGTTTTAATACTTTGTTATCAATTATGCCAAGTGTCCTTGTACATAATTTCACCCCTGTTTTAATAATTCTAGTGGCTATTAATCCATTCCCGTGTCCGGTTAAATGAACAATTATTCGTACATATAAATATCCCGCCCATCGTGTCCGATTGAGTGTATACGGTAATTTATGGGTACGTCCAATTATAAATCTTTATATTAACATTAACAAACTATCATTTAGTTAAACAAATATAAAGCCCATTAATAGCCCATAGTCTAATTTCCACAAGTGTCGTTCTTTTGTCCAAACCCCAATTATGGTACAAAGCCCAATTACCCAATTTTATTAATTAGCCCAACATCATGATTACTTCGGATTAAATAAGTATAATAATAACTTAGCTACGAGACATTAAATTAAAAAGGTTGACCATAACTTACCATGATTAAAAATAGCGTAGCGTTACACGGACAGAATTCGACTTACACCCTTACAACATTCGCTAACATACCCTTATTATTAGAATTATAATTAAAATTAAAATTAAAATATAAATATAAATATATTTAGGTATACATATATAGAGAGATTGAATTATGGATGGTTTATCAAACAGTGTTTGCTTTTATAGGGAATTGAGTCCAGGTGAGCTCCGTGACTCGCGCCCTTTTTGCTCTTCAAACTCCGCGAGTCGCGGAGTTTGTAATTACAGCTCACTCCATTTTGGCTCTTTGTTTACCGACGATTTATTATATAAATATAATATATATATAATTTATATAATTAATTATATATTATATTATATTTATATACATAGTTAACTTGTAATTTTTAGTCCGTTGTGTCGAGCGTTGAGAGTTGACTCTGGTCCCGGTTCCGGATTTTCGAACGTCCTTGCGTACTATTTTATATCTTGTACTTTACGTTTTGAATCTTGTACTCTTGTAATTTTGAGACGTTTCTTATCAATAATTGGAACCTCTTTGATTGTATTTTGTACTTTTGAGCTTTTTGGTCGTTTGCGTCTTCAATTCGTCGAATCTGTCTTTTGTCTTCACCTTTTATTATTTAAACGAATATTAAATAGAACAATTGTAACTAAAAGCTTGTCTTTCTTGAGGAATAATGCTATGAAATATATGTTCGTTTTTAGCATTATCAAATATTCCCACACTTGAGCGTTGCTTGTCCTCAAGCAATATAGTTTTGAAATACTAGAATCACTTCTTTATTCTTCACACTTTGTACATCAGTGATTTCTTTACGGCGGTATAAACAATGGTAGTAATGATATGGTTTACAGTCCCACATGACTATAAAAATTTAGATCCATTAAGGAAATTGGATCTTTATAAAAACATTTGATCTTTTGAAAATTAAATCTAATTTTTACCCTAGATAAGTTTTCCGGAATAACCCTTCACCGGTGTTTGCAAATTATTTTTGTGGGTTTGATGGGTTTCATATTTGAAAATTTTAGCTCAAAACTTATGGTTTTGTGTCACCCACTTGCTAACCTTGTATTAGGAAAGCAACACGTCCAGTATACTTGCTCCGTATATTACCTTTCGGTAAACTACCGTCCGGTTGTAAAGGAAAGCGTTGAACAAGCAACTGTTAAGGCAATGTCCCCTGACATGCTTTTAATTATGGTCTATAACGTGTCGGACGCAATTACTATCCTTTGTAGGAGCAATAGTAAAGCTCACCCTTTTAATTTGTCGGTGTGGCACAAGGTCCTGTCTTTGACCATGCTATGCAACCACCGTTCTTACGGTTGACACCCTATTTGGTTCAGGTGACCTAATGAATTCCAGGTGAATTCCTAGGATTTTACGTTCAATGGTAATGAACGCATTGAAAATGGGTTTTCAGAAAACAAATCGGTTTATAATTTGATCAAAATATTTTCTCGTTCAACCTCGAGTTTAGATATCATCGAATTCCATGAGTTTGTAATTCTCAATCTTTAAGGTCAATCTCTAGGATTGAGTAATATCAGGCTTAAAAGCTGATTTTTAATCTTTAAGGAGATTATCCTTTCTGAGGATCTGATTCATTAGTCTTATCCAGCTAATTTGCACGGTGCCCCCCCCCATTTTATGAGATAAATCCTTCTCATGGTTAGGATAAATCTGACCACTTGGCGACCCTGTTTAATGCTGAGGTCCGTGGATTTTCTGCTGATTTTAGTGATGACTTTTCTAGGTTTTTCGTCAACCTACAGCTGGTCTGAACGACAACTTCCTGACCTAAATCAAGAAGCGCGTTTCTTTTTCGGAAGACTTTACTTCCTTTTAATGATGGAATTGATTCATCGTGTAGATCCATCTCTTCTTTTCTTTCATCGGGTAAAACAGTTTAGTTTAGTCCAAAGCAAAAGTATTTTCAGTTATTTGTACAAAAATATGTGACATATGTTTTGAATAACTTGGAGAATTTTCCCACACTTGGCTTTTATTTTCCTTTTTATTGTCCTCAATTCCATTTTAAATGAATTTTAACATTTTGGTTTGTTTCTCAATTTATGTCCTTTCTGAGGTAACAATAATTTCGGTGTTAACACCTAGTTTTATCGTTCATAAATATGTATAAACATGATTTTGAGTTCATTTAATTGAAAATTTTGAAAATTTTTTACTAGAATTGGGTAGTCAGTATATAAGACTAGGGCTGTTCTTTATCATCAGAGAGCACTAGATTCTAATACAACTACTACATTACTAGTATTTTTAATGGTAACCAAGTGTTTAAGATAAAAAATTTTAAAATTCGAAAGAATTTAACCCCTTCCCACACTTAAGATCTTGCAATGCCCTCATTTGCAAGAAATCAGTAACAATTTAAATTATTGAGGGTGATTTGTGTGAAAATGATTAAATTTTACCAAACTTTCCAAACATATTTGTGTTTGTGTTGAATGATAAATGATGCACATCATTTGTTCATTCCGTCTTGTTGTTATATCACATTTATTTTGCATCTTGTCGTCAAAATTAGTTGCTTTTGCTGAACTTAATGCCAGTCTTTGAAAATGCGTTGTTTTACCCTGTTGTGTACATAAGATAAACTGCAAACATATATACATATTTTTGAAGTTTGGTATATTACCCCACATTCAAACATTATTAAAATCTAATAATAAAAGTTAGAAAATAATAAAAACTATTACAATATTAACATAAGTATTAAACGTATCAACATTACAAATTACAAAATAAATAAAACTAAGTAGACTAGGGATGATACTGATACCAGTTGGGGTTCCATGCATAACCATATGTGCTATAAAATGCTTCGGCTGGGTTATACGTAGGATACGGTGGTTGAATCTCTATAGACCAGGGAGGGAATATGGGCGATGGAGTAGGAATATAGTTTCTACCTATATGTTGGCAATAAGCTATGATTTGGTTTTGATGAACTTGCCAATCTTCAAATGCTCTATGTCTAGCATTTTCGTACTCTTGTGAAGCTATAAACCTTTGCATTTCTGCCATTTCATTTCCCCCTCCTACATTACCTTGCTGTTGGTTTCTCTCAACCTGTGGATGTCTACCATGGTATTGTACTGCGGCGTTATTTCACCTCTTCAAAACCTTTGCACCATGGTATACATTTAAACCTATTGTATCGCGGGGTTCTGGTTCTTCGACTAATAATCCCCCCGACTTATATCCACACCGAGATATTCAGCAATCAAAGTAATAAATATACCACCTCCTATTATGCTATGCGGTCTCATCCCCCTAACCATAGCTGATAAATAATAACCCACACAATAAGGTATACTTACAGCGCTTTGTGGGTCTCGAATACACATATGGTAAAACAAATCCTGTTCATTTACCTTTTCCTTGTTCTTACCTCGTTGTGTAATCGAATTGGCTAAAAACCTATGAATTACTCTTAATTCAGCTCTATCTATATCCAAATAAGAGTAATTTTCCCCTTTAAATCGGTGATGGCTAGTCATTTGACTCCATACACCATGCGTATCAAAATTTTCGTCTATCTTTCTACCATTTAGTATCAACCCTCTACAATCGGCAGATGCTAACTCCTCAGGCGTATATATACGTAAAGCCTGAGCCATGTCTAGTAAAGACATGTGGCGCATCGAACCTCCTAACAAAAATCTAATAAAAGATCGATCTGTTAAACTAGCTACCCGATCATTTAATTCTATACTACACAACAATTCTTCACACCATACTTTATATACAGGTCTACGCATGTTGAATAACCGTACCCAATCGTTAAAAGTAGAATTACCATACCTCTGTGTAAGTAATTCCCTAATTGGCCCGGCCAATTCTACAGCTTCTAATGGTCCTCATTCTATGACCCTAGGTACTTCAACAGCTTTAGAATGAAGAGTATGCAAACCCCTTTGGTATTTTGGATAATCTATCCAAAGTCTGTCAAATCTCAGGTTCGGGTGCAAATCTTCCAAGTGCATATCAGAGAATGTCATGACTGGATGAGGTATATCTTGTTTGTAGTAGTTATCCACCTCCTGTTGTTTCGTATTCTCAGTAGGAGCATTACGAGCTTGAGATGAAGATTCACCCCTTTCAGTCTACAAAAAACATCAAACACAATTTTTGTGCATCCAAATATGCATTAGTGTCAACAAAATCATCAATCAAAATAATTACAATGACATGATCAATTTATATCAAACTTAAGCTCATTTTCATATTTTCATCAAATCTACACTTTTTCAAATAAGCATATACGAAAATGTTCGCCAATTTCATAAGCATTCAACTCAAATAACATGACAAAATAATCATTACTAGCAATTAAACAAGTTTCAAATGGCATTATCTCTCAAAAATCAAGTTCATGAATTTTAGACTTGAAAAAGTCCACTTTAATTCTCAAAATCATGTTTAGGCTCAAAGTTTGGATCATTTAACTACCTAAACATGTTACACTACTTAATTTAGCAACAATTCATGACAAAAATCGGCCATAACCTGTTTATATCAAAAAGCCCCAAATTTGCTCAAGAACACAAACCCTAGATTACTCAAAATTTGAAGTTTAAGGCTTCTAATCATGTTAAATAGCATCAATCTAGGTTATACAAGCATAATACATAAGCAATTTAAACATAATTACACTAAAAAGCATCAAAATCAAATTGGATATAAAATTGCTCAAGAACACTAATTTTCGGATTAAATGGTGTTTAGGTGTAGAAATTTACCATTTTTCTTGAGTAATTCCTTGATAGCATCCTTCTTAACATGATTTTAGTAAAAGATTTGATGATTAACGGTCAAAAATTGCGAATTTGGTGTGTATTTTTCGGGTTTTTGCGGGTTATTTTCGCAGTTTTTGTTTTTGTGGTGTGTGGACTGAGCTGTTCGTTCAGCTTTTATTTTTTTCTGGATTTTGGTCCCTCCGCGAGTCGCGGTGTTTGACCCTTCAAACTCCGCGAGTCGCGGAGTTTGTATTTTTATTTTTTTTTATATATCTTAACTAATTAAAACAATTAAGTAATTAATTCTAAAATTTTGTTTCCCATGTTATTTAGGACGAGGTAGTTTCGGATCGATGTCCTAGTCCGTCCTTCAACAAAATTTTAAAATTTGTCTTTTTGTAGCGATTATTTTAAAAGCTAAGATTTTTGGTTTTTTTAATGTTTTTGGCATATTTTAATTCAATAAGATTAAAAATAATGATAATAAAAGTTCTCGTCCCTCCCTCGGGTAAAGCAATTTCGGTTTAAAGACCTAGTCTTCAACTTACGACGAATTTTAAAAATCATATTTTTAACTTAACGAAATAAAGTAATTTTTTTTTTTAAATTCACACAACTTAAATATAAAATTCAAAATTAATATTAAAAATTCACACCAAACTTACAATTTAAAATGCATAAAAATAAAATTCATATTTTAAAAATTAAAAATTCACACCAAACTTAATTTAAAAATTCATATTATAAATTCACACCAAACTTATATTAATTTTTCAAATATTTACAATTTTAAATATATTGATTTTAAAAAGTTTACAATATTAATTTAAGATTTATATATTAATTTTAAAAACATGGTAAAAATAAAATTAAAAATCTTTTTGGCTTTTTATCCCACTTTAATCAATCAAATATTATCAAAAATATGCGCCCCTTTTTCGGTAAAGTAATTTCGGTTCCAAGACCTAATTTAACTCATGACGAATTTTTGAAATATTTTGAGTTGATTGATTAAAGATATTTATACCTTAAGAATAAACATTAAATTTCGCAGTGATGTAATAAATTTTTGAATGATATCAATAATTTCGGTCGCCAAACCTAATTTTATTCAATACCAATTTAATACTTTATAGCGAACAAATTAGCGTTTATTATCAAAAGGTTAAAAATAAAAATAAAAAAATAAAAACTGTACAGACTTACCTGTGAGATAGTATTCTTAGTTATATGATCTATCCCATTCATAAGATAGTCGGTTTAATTGGTTTTCCATGGCTACATAGGCGTAACCTCGAGCATTCAGTGTTTTTTCTTCTAAACATATGAACGGTCCGTCTCTGCATAAAGTAACAAATTCGGTATTTGAATAGGTTTGATTATTTGAACATTTACCTCCATGTGACCATTTTCCGCTTTTGTGACATCTTTCAAGGTGTCGTGCTCTTCTTTTCGCTGCGGATTTTGATTTTCCTTTACCAAATTGTGACTTATTATCTTCGCATCTGGATTCTTTTCTTACTCCGTCCAATCTTTCTCTGATTACTGATACTATTTCACTCGGAAGTGTGTCATTATTACGTTTAGTGATCAAAGCGTGTAGCATTAGACCATGGTTTAGTTCACAGGCAGTCTTCATTTCGTAAAAACCTAAAAAAATAAAAATTCAGAATGGGGGGAGAAGACTAGTTCTTTAGGGTCTGCTAGGGAAAGACCATTCGGGTTCCATTTTTGAGAACTACACGAAAACAGACAATCTAACTCTAACAGAAATATATATTATCCTTTAAAGACTTGATTCTCCCCACACTTAGTTAGCTGTGTTATCGAAATTGTGATTAACTTCATTGTCGAATTCCATCGGACTATCTATGTAATGTTTAACTCTGTGACCATTAACTTTAAATTCAATCCCATTTGAATTTATTAATTCTATCGTTCCGTATGGGAAAACTCTTTTGACTATGAATGGTCCAGACCATCTTGATTTCAATTTTCCAGGAAATAGCTTGAATCGTGAATTGAAAAGAAGAACTCTGTCTCCTTCTTTAAATTCTTTTGAACTTCTGATTCTTTTATCATGCCATTTCTTCGTTCTTTCTTTATAGATTAACAAATTTTCGTATGCTTCATGTCTTAATTCTTCTAATTCGTTTAGTTGACTTAACCGTAGACGTCCAGCTTCATGTAAATCAAGATTACATGTCTTCAAAGCCCAAAATGCTTTGTGTTCAATTTCTACTGGAAGATGACATGCTTTTCCATAAATAAGTCTAAAAGGTGTGGTTCCAATTGGAGTTTTGTAGGCTGTTCTAAAAGCCCAGAGTGCATCCTCCAATTTAATGGACCATTCCTTCGGATTTGATCCTACGGTTTTCTCTAGAATACGTTTTAAAGCTCGGTTGGTATTTTCAACTTGTCTACTTGTTTGTGGATGATATGCGGTGGAGATTTTATGAGTTACTCCATATCTTTTAAGAACTTTCTCAAGTTGATTATTACAGAAATGAGTACCCCGATCACTTATTAAAGCTTTCGGTGTTCCAAACCTTGCAAAAAGACGTTTTAAAAAGTTGACTACAACTCGTGCATCATTAGTTGGGAGAGCTTGTGCTTCCGCCCATTTAGATACATAATCAATGGCTACGAGAATATAGAGATTATTATGAGATTTTGGAAATGGACCCATAAAGTTAATACCCCAAATGTCAAATACTTAGCATACTTGAATGACATTTTGTGGCATTTCATCACGTTGACTTATTTTTCCGGCCCTTTGACAAGCATCACAGGATTTGCAAAGAAGGTGTGCGTCTTTGTAAATTGTAGGCCAATAGAATCCAGCTTCATAAACTTTTCTTACTGTTAATTGAGGCCCATAATCCCCTCCTGTTGGTCCTGTGTGACAATGGTTTAAAATTTTACTAGCTTCATCTCCGAATACACATCGGCGTATTATTCCATCGGGACAACTTTTAAACAGATGTGGATCTTCCCAGAAATAGTGCTTTATATCACTGAAGAATTTCTTTCGTTTTTGGTACGATAATCCTTTTTCAAGGAATCCACAAACTAAGTAGTTTGCATAGTCTGCAAACCATGGGATTTCATTATAATCTATCTTCAATAGATATTCATCAGGAAAGTTGTCTTGTATGGCCGATTCATTTAGAACTTCTAATTCAGGATTTTCAAGACGAGAAAGATGATCAGCGGCGAGATTTTCTGCTCCTCTTTTATCTCGGATTTCAATATCAAACTCTTGTAAGAGTAAGATCCAACGGATTAATCTTGGTTTAGCATCTTGTTTTGAAAATAGGTATCTAAGAGCAGAATGGTCGGTATAGACCACCGTTTTAGCTAGAACGAGATATGAACAAAATTTGTCAAAAGCAAAGACAATAGCAAGGAGTTATTTTTCAGTAGTTGTGTAATTTGTTTGTGCTCCTTGTAACGTCTTACTAGCATAATATATAGGTTGAAATCATTTTTCAATCCTTTATCCTAAAACGGCTCCCATTGCAAAATCACTTGCATCGCACATTAGTTCGAATGGTAGATTCCAATTTGGTGTTATCATGATCGGTGCATTAGTGAGTTTCTCTTTAAGAATATTAAAAGATTTGATGCATTCATCTGAAAAGATGAATGGAACATCCTTTTCTAGGAGTTTATTCATAGGAGTGGCAATTTTAGAAAAATCTTTTATGAAACGTCGGTAAAAACCGGCATGCCCTAGAAAACTCCTAACTCCTCTAACATTGGTTGGATGTGGAAGTTTAGCAATTACATCTACTTTAGCTCTATCCACTTCAATTCCTTCTTTTGAAATTTTATGTCCAAGAACGATGCCTTCTTTAACCATAAAATGGCATTTCTCCCAATTAAGTAATAGATTTGATTGTTCGCATCTAATAAGCATTCGTTCAAGATTAGCTAGACATGATTCAAATGTATCACCGAAGACTGAAAATTCATCCATGAAAACTTCCATGCATTCTTCTATCATGTCGTGAAAAATCGCCATCATGCACCTTTGAAAGGTTGCAGGGGCGTTGCAAAGTCCAAATGGCATGCGTTTGTAAGCAAAAGTACCATAAGGGCACGTGAATGTGGTTTTTTCTTGATCTTCGGGTGCTATTGGAATTTGAAAATATCCGGAAAATCCATCTAGAAAACAATAGTAACTATTTCTGGCTAATCTTTCCAACATTTGATCAATGAAAGGTAAGGGAAAGTGATCTTTTCTGGTGGCGTCATTTAATTTTCTATAATCAATACATACATGCCATCCTGTTACAGTCCTAGTAGGAATAAGCTCATTTTTCTCATTTGTAATGACAGTCATGCCACCCTTCGTAGGCACGCATTGAACTGGGCTTACCCATGGATTATCAGAAATTGGATATATCAAACCTGCATCTAGCAGTTTAATAATTTCTTTCTTAACTACATCTTGCATATTAGGATTTAGTCTTCGTTGGCGTTGTACATAAGTTTTATGACCTTCTTCCATAAGGATTTTATGTGTGCAATACGAAGGACTTATTCCTTTAATATCATGAATCTTCCATGCAATGGCTGGTTTATGAGCTTTCAACACAGAAATGAGTTGTGATTTCTCATTTTCAGTAAGAGAAGACGATATTATTACAGGTAATTCAGATTCACCATGTAAATAAGCGTATTCCAAATGGTTTGGAAGTGGCTTTAACTCTAATTTCGGAGGTTCTTCTATCGATGATTTGTATCGATATCTGTCTTCTTCTTTTAGCATTTGAATTTCTTCTGTTGTTGGTTCATATCCATTAGCTATAAGTGTAGCTAACATTTCAGCTTCATCAATTAGTTCATTACCTTCTCCTAAAGAACATTCTCCTGTTCCTTGTAATTCTGGAAATTCTTCTAATAATTCTGCATGTGCATCTATAGTTTGAATATAATAACATGTATCATCTGCAGATTGTGGTTGTTGCATTGCTCTATCAACTGAAAAGGTAACACTCTCGTCCTCTATACTTAGGGTCAATTTCTTACCGAACACGTCTATCATTACTTTAGCCGTGTTTAAGAATGGTCTTCCTAATATGAGAGGAACTTGAGAATCTTCTTCCATGTCCAGAACAACAAAATCTACTGGAAATACTAAAGTACCAACTTTAACTAGCATATTCTCCATTATCCCTCTAGGATATTTTATTGATCTATCGGCTAGTTGTATGCTTATTCTTGTTGGTTTCAATTCTCCAAGGTCTAGTTTAGCGTATAGTGAATACAGCATTAAATTTATACTAGCACCTAAGTCTGCCAATGCTTCTATTGAACTAAGACTACCCAGAAACCATGGAATTATGAAACTTCCTGGATCAGATAGTTTTTCTGGTATCTTATTCAACAGCACTGCTGAACAATTAGCATTCATAGTAACAGCTGAGAGTTCTTCCATTTTCTTTCTATTCGTGATCAGATCTTTCAAGAATTTAGCATATCTAGGCATTCCTGAAATCACATCAATGAAAGGAAGATTTACATTTATCTGTTTAAACATATCCAAGAATTTGGATTGCTCGGCTTCAAGTTTCTCTTTCTTCATTTTACTCGGGTAAGGAAGTGGTGGTTGGTATGGTTTAACATAAGGTTTAGCCTTAACTGTGTTATCTTCATTAACCTTTTCAACTACCGGTTCTTTTTCCTTATCTTGATCAGGTTGTGCTTCTTGTGGAGTAGGAATAGTTTCATCAGAAGTTACAGTTATTTCAGGTGGTTTAAGTGTTGTACCACTTCTTGTGGTAATGGCTTTAGCTGTTTCATTCCGGGGGTTTGCATTTGTATCACTAGGTAGACTTCCCGGTTTTCTTTCACCTATTAACCTTGCTAGGTTACTTACTTCTTGCTCCAAGTTTTGAATAGAAGCTTGTTGATTTTTAAATGCTTGAGCATTTTGTTCATTAGTTTGTTTCTGAGATGTGAAAAACTGCGTTTGAGTTTCAACTAGCTTTGTCATCATATCTTCTAAATTCGGCTTTTTATCATCGGTTTGTTGTGGTGGTTTATTTGGAAAATTAGGTCTTTGCTGATTGTAAGTATTGTTGGATACTTGTTGATTGCTAGGACCTTGTTGGTTGTTATATGAAATATTTTGATTATAATTCTGGTTTTGATTGTAGATCGGTCTTGGCGGTTGATAATTATTCTGATAATTATTTCCAGGCCTTTGGTTTATGTATGAAATATTCTCTCTTTGTTCCATTGTTAATTCAATACTGAGACAATCTTTTGTCAAATGTGGTCCTCCACACTGCTCACAACTAATTCGTATTGAGTGAATATCCTTAGTCATCTTTTCCATTCGTCTCTCGACAGCATCTATCTTTACGGAAATGGAATCTAAGTCATGGCTAGAATCGGCTCTTGCTGCTTTAGATGATCTAACGATATCTTTTTCTTGGTGCCACTCATGTGAGTGGGAAGCAGTGTTATCAATAATTTTGTAAGCATCTGTTTCGGTTTTCTTCATAATGGAACCACCAGCTGCTATATCTATGTCTTTCCTTGTAGTGATGTAGCATCCTTGGTAGAATATTTGTACTATTTGACAGGTGTCTAAACCATGTTGCGGACATCCTCTTAATAACTTTCCAAATCTTGTCCACGCCTCATATAGAGTTTCATTTGGCTTCTGTGTGAACGTAACAATTTCTCCTTGAAGTCTTACGGCTTTAGATGCCGGAAAGAATTGTTTAAGAAATTTTTCAACTAAAACGTCCCATGTATCAATCGCCCCTTCAGGTAACGATTCCAACTAATCTTTGGCTTCTCCCTTTAAAGTCCAGGGAAATAACATGAGATATATCTGTTCATCCTCCACTTCTCTTATTTTAAATAGTGTGCAGATCCTATTAAAGGTACGAAGATGTTCATTTGGATCTTCCTTCGGCGCACCACTAAATTGGAATTGATTAGTCACCATGTGTAGAATTTGTCCTTTGATTTCATAATCTGGTGCATTAATGTCAGGATGAGTAATTGCGTGACCTTGGCCAGTACGTTTAGCTCTCATTCGGTCTTCCATACTTAAAGGTTCCAGATTCTCCATAATTGAATTTGTTGAATCGGAATCACTAGAGGATTCTGATTTAATGGTTCGTTCCTCAACAATCACTGTTTGAATGATTGGTGGTTCCGGAGTAAAATTTAATGGTTCAGGATCTATGAATTATCCCTGAATATTCTCCAGATTCTCAATTGTGAGGTCGGGTTCAAAAAATGGATTATCGGAAATTTGAACTGGAGTACTTGGTCGACTGGATGACGATTCTAAAGAAAAATCAACGGCGGTAATATTTGCAAGATGTCTTGATCTAGTTACAGGTGGTGAACGTACAAAAGGTGGTGAACGTCTTGCTCGGTGCATTCACTGAATATCCTATTAGTTTTTAAAAGAAAAGAAAAATTATATAAGTTATCCAATCAATAGACTTTTCTGATTTTGCCCACGTTTCGAATAGCCAAAAGATGCAGCAGAGGGGCAGGATTCGTTTGGTCTCAATATAATTGAGGACTGTTTGGCTCCAATAACCCGGTCCACGTACAAATCCAACTATTACTACGAACCATAAAATTTTGATGTCTATCAATTTAACCACTTAAAATAAATTTTCGTAATTTTAAGAAATTTAGATAAGAAGTAGAATAAAAATCTATGTCCTAAAAACTAGAATAGCGAGAAATAAGAAAGAAAAAGAGTAACTTATAGAACTTAAAAACACTCGACTAACCCAACCTTATTACTATCACTAACTTAAAATTATAATCGCAAATTGAGATTACTAATTGGAATGATAATTGATACATAGGTAAAAGGTGTCTAAAAATATTAAAGCTTACAAGTAAAACTATATCCCAAATGGAAATAACTTAAAAAGGTACTAAAACTTAAAAAGGCGTCGCATAATTCTAAAGTACATAAATCTTAGTCTAAAGAAAAAGCACTTAAGGGATTTTACGGCAAAGCCTAAAAATCTAGAAGTAAAAAATAACTATGGCAAAAACTAAGTTTAAAACTAAAAACTAGCGAAAAATACAAATATTACGCTAAAATAATTAAAAAGGGACAAAATATAAAAATATACTAAAAGTTGTAAAAAGTACAATTTTTATAAAAATATTATTTTTATATTATTTATTTTATAAAACTATTAATTTATTTAAAACTAATTAAAATTTAAAATACAATTTAATTTAAAAACTTAAACTAATTATAATAATAATTAAACTAATTAGGGTTTATTAATAATAATAATAATAAAATCCGTAATTAATGCGAAATTAGGGTTCTGTCACGTGTGTCAGGGAGGCTCCGCGAGTTGCGGTATTCCTAACGGCAAACTCCGCGAGTCACGGGGTTCCAAAATTCAAATGACAGGTTGATTAAAATTCGACGCGTTTTTCTTTTTTTATTTTTTTTATTTTCTGTTTAAATATTCAAATAAAATATTTATAAAAACTAAATAAAAACTTATGTTTTAAAAACTAAAATAAAAATAGAAATACTTTATAATAAAAATCTTAAAACTAGATTTATATATTTATTTATTTTTTTTTTCGGTTTTTAATTTTATGTTCTAAATAAACACAAAATATTTAAATAAAACTTATATTTTTATAAAATAAAAATAAAGAAACTTTATAAAACTTAAATATTTAATAAACTCTTAAAAATATTTATATTTTTGTTTTTCTTTTCTATGTTTTCGAATATTTAAAACGTATTTTAAAAAAAACGTATTTTTATAAAAGTAAACTAAAAATAAAAATCTTTTTTTTTATTTTTTTTTTAAATATTTAGCGTTGCGCTTTCGGCGTTTAAGAGATCCCTGGCAGCGGTGCCAAAAATAACTTGATAGTTATAGCTAAGGGGTATAAAATACTATTAAATTTTACAAGGAAATACTATTAAATACGATACAATTTTACACAAGATATTTATTTATTTATAGAATGGATATACTTAAACCTTGCTACAACACTTATAGGCAGTGTACCTAATCGTACAGTAGTGTAGTTTTTAGTAAGTCCGGTTCGTTCCACAGGGAATCTTTTTTACAAAGCTTAACGCTATATTAGTTTAAATTTATAAAAATACAAATATATATATAAGTAATATTATTATTATAAAGGGGGGTTTTTACCGTTTAATGACCGGTTTGTCGATTTTAAAACTTTAGTCGCAGTTAAAACCAAATGTAAAATATTAAATAAATAAAAGACTTAATTTAAAGCGTAAAGTAAATAACGATAATGAAATTGCGAATAATAAAAGTGCGATAAAGTAAACTTGCGATAATTAAAAAGTACGATAATTAAAAGTGCAATTAAATACAATAACAATAAATAAAAATGCGATAATTAGAAGTGCAATTAAATATAAAATAAAGGAAATTAAATATGAAATAAAAGAATTATGCTTATTTAAACTTCCGTAATCATGATGTTTGACGTGTTGATTTTAGTTTTATGCCCATGGGTTAATTGTCCTTTGTTCTGGATTATTTAATATGTCGTTCTGGTTTTTGTCCATAACGGTCCATTAGTCATAAATATAAAGTGCGAGTGTCCTCGTCAAATTATCCTTATACCCGAAGTTAAATATTCCAACTAATTGGGGACTTAAACTGTAACAAGATTTTAATACTTTGTTTAATAATTACACCAGGATGTCGACTGAGTGTAACCCAAGGTTTTAATACTTTGTTATCAATTATGCCAAGTGTCCTTGTACATAATTTCACCCCTGTTTTAATAATTCTAGTGGCTATTAATCCATTCCCGTGTCCGGTTAAATGAACGATTATTCGTACATATAAATATCCCGCCCATCGTGTCCGATTGAGTATATACGGTAATTTATGGGTACGTCCAATTATAAATCTTTATATTAACATTAACAAACTATCATTTAGTTAAATAAATATAAAGTCCATTAATAGCCCATAGTCTAATTTCCACAAGTGTCGTTCTTTTGTCCAAACCCCAATTATGGTACAAAGCCCAATTACCCAATTTTAGTAATTAGCCCAACATCATGATTACTTCGGATTAAATAAGCATAATAATAACTTAGCTATGAGACATTAAATTAAAAAGTTTGAACATAACTTACAATGATTAAAAATAGCGTAGCGTTAAACGGACAGAATTTCGACTTACACCCTTACAACATTCGCTAACATACCCTTATTATTAGAATTATAATTAAAATTAAAATTAAAATATAAATATAAATATATTTACGTATACATATATAGAGAGATTGAATTATGGATGGTTTTTGCGATCAAACTGTGTTTGCTTTTATAGGGAATTGAGTCCAGGTGAGCTCCGCGACTCGCGCCCTTTTTGTTCTTCGAACTCCGCGAGTCGCGGAGTTTGTAATTACAGCTCACTCCATTTTGGCTCTTTGTTTACCGACGGTTTATTATATAAATATAATATATATATAATTTATATAATTAATTATATATTATATTATATTTATATACATAGTTAACTTGTAATTTTTAGTCCGTTGCGTCGAGCGTTGAGAGTTGACTCTGGTCCCGGTTCCGGATTTTCGAACGTCCTTGCGTACTATTTTATATCTTGTACTTTACGTTTTGAATCTTGTACTCTTGTAATTTCGAGACGTTTCTTATCAATAATTGGAACCTCTTTGATTGTATTTTGTACTTTGAGCTTTTTGGTCGTTTGCGTCTTCAATTCGTCGAATCTGTCTTTTGTCTTCACCTTTTATTATTTAAACGAATATCACTTTTAAATAGAACAATTGCAACTAAAAGCTTGTCTTTCTTGAGGAATAATGCTATGAAATATATGTTCGTTTTTAGCATTATCAGTGACCGAGGAATTGAACTTCATCCAACCAAAATGCACACTTTGAAAACTTAGCGTACAATTCTTCCTTCCTCAATACTTCTAACACCTTTCTCAAATGTTCACCGTGTTCTTGGTCATTCTTTGAGTAAATAAGTATGTCATCAATGAAAATAATGACAAACTTGTCAAGGTATGGTCCACACACTCGGTTCATAAGGTCCATGAACACAGCTGGTGCATTAGTTAAACCAAACGGCATGACCATAAACTCGTAATGACCGTAACGTGTTCTGAAAGCAGTCTTTGGAATATCATCTTCTTTCACCCGCATTTGATGATACCCGGAACGTAAGTCAATCTTTGAATAAATAGACGAGCCTTGTAGTTGATCAAATAAGTCGTCGATTCTCGGTAGTGGGTAGCGGTTCTTTATGGTAAGTTTGTTCAACTCTCGGTAGTCGATACACAACCTGAATGTACCATCTTTCTTCTTGACAAACAAAACAGGAGCTCCCCACGGTGATGTGCTTGGTCGAATGAAACCACGCTCTAAAAGTTCTTGTAATTGGCTTTGCAGTTCTTTCATCTCGCTGGGTGCGAGTCTGTAAGGAGCACGAGCTATTGGTGCAGCTCCTGGTACAAGATCTATTTGAAATTCAACGGATCGATGTGGGGGTAATCCCGGTAATTCTTTTGGAAATACATCGGGAAATTCTTTTGCAATGGGAACATCATTGATGCTCTTTTCTTCAGTTTGTACTTTCTCGACGTGTGCTAGAACAGCATAGAAACCTTTTCTTATTAGTTTTTGTGCCTTCAAATTACTAATAAGATGTAGCTTCGTGTTGCCCTTTTCTCCGTATACCATTAAGGGTTTTCCTTTTTCTCGTATAATGCGAATTGCATTTTTGTAACAAACGATCTCTGCTTTCACTTCTTTCAACCAGTCCATACCGATTATCACATCAAAACTCCCTAACTCTACTGGTATCAAATCAATCTTAAATGTTTCGCTAACCAGTTTAATTTCTCGATTCCGACATATATTATCTGCTGAAATTAATTTACCATTTGCTAATTCGAGTAAAAATTTACTATCCAAAGGCGTCAATGGACAACTTAATTTAGCACAAAAATCTCTACTCATATAGCATCTATCCGCACCCGAATCAAATAAAACGTAACCAGATTTATTGTCAATAAGAAACGTACCCGTAACAAGCTCCGGGTCTTCCTGTGCCTCTGCCGCATTAATATTGAAAACTCTTCCGCGGCCTTGTCCATTTCGTGTTCTCCTGGTTCGGGCAATTTCTAATAATGTGGCCCGGTTTTCCACATTGGTTTAGAAAAACCTGGTGGTTTAGAGGTTCCCGGGTCATTGTTACAACTTAAGGACTTCGGGGGTTGACGATACATATAAAGTTCATCGGGGTTGGAATTAGATTTCTCTATTTTTATGCCCTTTCCCTTATTATTTTCTTTTGCCTTTTTAAATTCAGTTGGGATAATTTCTATAACATCATCGGAATTCTCGTCGGAATCCGATTCATCGGAGAATTGGTAATCCTCCCAATATTTTGATTCCTTGGCGGAAACACCATTGACCATAATTAACCTTGGTCGGTTGGTTGAGGATTTTCTTTTACTTAACCGTTTTATTATTTCCCCCACCGGTTCTATTTCTTCATCCAGTTCCGATTCTTCTTTCGGTTCCGATTCTTCTTCCGGTTCCGACTCTTCTTCCGGTTCCTCTTCGGGAACTTGTGAATCAGTCCACGAATCATTCCAATTTATATTTGACTCTTCATTATTATTAGGTGAGTCAATGGGACTTGTTCTAGAGGTAGACATCTATCACATAATATCAAACGCGTTAAGAGATTAATATATCACATAATATTCACATGTTAAAAATATATAGTTTCCAACAAAATTTGTTAAGCAATCATTTTTCAAGTAAACACGGTCGAAGTCCAGACTCACTAATGCATCCTAACAAACTCGATAAGACACACTAATGCAAAATTCTGGTTCTCTAAGACCAACGCTCGGATACCAACTGAAATGTCCCGTTCTTATTGATTAAAAACGTTCCATATTAATTGATTTCGTTGCGAGGTTTTGACCTCTATATGAGACGTTTTTCAAAGACTGCATTCATTTTAACACAAACCATAACCTTTATTTCATCAATAAAGGTTTAAAAAGCTTTACGTAGATTATCAAATAATGATAATCTAAAATATCCTGTTTACACACGACCATTACATAATGGTTTACAATACAAATATGTTACAACAAAATAAGTTTCTTGAATGCAGTTTTTACACAATATCATACAAGCATGGACTCCAAATCTCGTTCTTATTTAAGTATGCGACAGCAGAAGCTCTTAATAATCACCTGAGAATAAACATGCTTAAAACGTCAACAAAAATGTTGGTGAGTTATAGGTTTAACCTATATATATCAAATCATAATAATAGACCACAAGATTTCATATTTCAATACACATCCCATACATAGAGATAAAAATCATTCATATGGTGAACACCTGGTAACCGACATTAACAAGATGCATATATAAGAATATCCCCATCATTCCGGGACACCCTTCGGATATGATATAAATTTCGAAGTACTAAAGCATCCGGTACTTTGGATGGGGTTTGTTAGGCCCAATAGATCTATCTTTAGGATTCGCGTCAATTAGGGTGTCTGTTCCCTAATTCTTAGATTACCAGACTTAATAAAAAAGGGCATATTCAATTTCGATAATTCAACCATAGAATGTAGTTTCACGTACTTGTGTCTATTTTGTAAATCATTTATAAAACCTGCATGTATTCTCATCCCAAAAATATTAGATTTTAAAAGTGGGACTATAACTCACTTTCACAGATTTTTACTTCGTCGGGAAGTAACACTTGGCCACTGGTTGATTCACGAACCTATAACAATATATACATATATATCAAAGTATGTTCAAAATATATTTACAACACTTTTAATATATTTTGATGTTTTAAGTTTATTAAGTCAGCTGTCCTCATTAGTAACCTACAACTAGTTGTCCACAGTTAGATGTACAGAAATAAATCGATAAATATTATCTTGAATCAATCCACGACCCAGTGTATACGTATCTCAGTATTGATCACAACTCAAACTATATATATTTTGGAATCAACCTCAACCCTGTATAGCTAACTCCAACATTCACATATAGAGTGTCTATGGTTGTTCCGAAATATATATAGATGTGTCGACATGATAGGTCGAAACATTGTATACATGTCTATGGTATCTCAAGATTACATAATATATAATACAAGTTGATTAAGTTATGGTTGAAATAGATTTGTTGCCAATTTTCACGTAGCTAAAATGAGAAAAATTATCCAAACTTGTTTTACCCATAACTTCTTCATTTTAAATCCGTTTTGAGTGAATCAAATTGCTATGGTTTTATATTGAACTCTATTTTATGAATCTAAACAGAAAAAGTATAGGTTTATAGTCGGAAAAATAAGTTACAATTAGTTTTTGTAAAGGTAGTCATTTCAGTCGAAAGAACGACGTCTAGATGACCATTTTAGAAAACATACTTTCACTTTGAGTTTAACCATAATTTTTGGATATAGTTTCATGTTCATAATAAAAATTATTTTCTCAGAATAACAACTTTTAAATCAAAGTTTATCATAGTTTTTAATTAACTAACCCAAAACAGCCCGCGGTGTTACTACGACGGCGTAAATCCGGTTTTACGGTGTTTTTCGTGTTTCCAGGTTTTAAATCATTAAGTTAGAATATCATATAGATATAGAACATGTGTTTAGTTGATTTTAAAAGTCAAGTTAGAAGGATTAACTTTTGTTTGCGAACAAGTTTAGAATTAACTAAACTATGTTCTAGTGATTACAAGTTTAAACCTTCGAATAAGATAGCTTTATATGTATGAATCGAATGATGTTGTGAACATCATTACTACCTTAAGTTCCTTGGATAAACCTACTGGAAAAGAGAAAAATGGATCTAGCTTCAACGGATCCTTGGATGGCTCGAAGTTCTTGAAGCAGAATCATGACACGAAAACAAGTTCAAGTAGGATCATCACTTGAAATAAGATTGTTATAGTTATAGAAATTGAACCAAAGTTTGAATATGATTATTACCTTGTATTAGAATGATAACCTACTGTAAGAAACAAAGATTTCTTGAGGTTGGATGATCACCTTACAAGATTGGAAGTGAGCTAGCAAACTTGAAAGTATTCTTGATTTTATGTAACTAGAACTTGTAGAATTTATGAAGAACACTTAGAACTTGAAGATAGAACTTGAGAGAGATCAATTAGATGAAGAAAATTGAAGAATGAAAGTGTTTTCAGGTGTTTTTGGTCGTTGGTGTATGGATTAGATATAAAGGATATGTAATTTTGTTTTCATGTAAATAAGTCATGAATGATTACTCATATATTTGTAATTTTATGAGATATTTCATGCTAGTTGCCAAATGATGGTTTCCACATGTATTAGGTGACTCACATGGACTGCTAAGAGCTGATCATTGGAGTGTATATACCAATAGTACATACATCTAAAAGCTGTGTATTGTACGAGTACGAATACGGGTGCATACGAGTAGAATTGTTGATGAAACTGAACGAGGATGTAATTGTAAGCATTTTTGTTAAGTAGAAGTATTTTGATAAGTGTATTGAAGTCTTTCAAAAGTGTATAAATACATATTAAAACACTACATGTATATACATTTTAACGCAGTCGTTAAGTCATCGTTAGTCGTTACATGTAAGTGTTGTTTTGAAACCTTTAGGTTAACGATCTTGTTAAATGTTGTTAACCCAATGTTTATAATATCAAATGAGATTTTAAATTATTATATTATCATGATATTATCATATATGAATATCTCTTAATATGATATATATACATTAAATGTCTTTACAACGATAATCGTTACATATATGTCTCGTTTAAAAATCATTAAGTTAGTAGTCTTGTTTTTACATATGTAGTTCATTGTTAATATACTTAATGATATGTTTACTTATCATAGTATCATGTTAACTATATATATATATCCATATATATGTCATCATATAGTTTTTACAAGTTTTAACGTTCGTGAATCATCGGTCAACTTGGGTGGTCAATTGTCTATATGAAACATATTTCAATTAATCAAGTCTTAACAAGTTTGATTGCTTAACATGTTGGAAACATTTAATCATGTAAATATCAATCTCAATTAATATATATAAACATGGAAAAGTTCGGGTCACTACACCAGCTATGTTCATGGATCTTATGAACCGAGTGTGTGGGCCATATCTCGACAAGTTTGTCATTGTTTTCATCGATGACATACTTATTTACTCAAAGAATGATCAAGAGCACGAAGAACATTTGAGAAAAGTGCTAGAAGTATTAAGGAAAGAAAAACTGTACGCTAAGTTTTCAAAGTGTGCATTTTGGTTGGAAGAAGTTCAATTCCTCGATCACATAGTGAACAAAGAAGGTATCCTGGTGGACCCGGAAAAAATCGAAACCGTTGAAAAGTGGTAAACCCCAAAAACTCCGAAGCATATACGTCAATTTTTTGGATTGGCTGGTTACTACAGAAGATTCATCCAAGATTTCTCCAAAATAGCAAAACCCTTGATTGCATTAACGCATAAAGGGAAGAAATTTGAATGGAAGGATGAACAAGAGAAGGCGTTTCAATTATTGAAGAAAAAGCTAACTACGGCACCTATATTGTCATTGCCTGAAGGGAATGATGATTTTGTGATTTATTGTGATGCATCAAAGCAAGGTCTCAGTTGTGTATTAATGCAACGAACGAATGTAATTGCTTATGCGTCCAGACAATTGAAGATTCGCGAGCAAAATTATACGACTCACGATTTGGAATTGGGCGTTGTTGTTTTTGCATTAAAGACTTGGAGGCACTACTTATATGTTGCCAAGGACTGCAAGTGGTTTTGATACTATTTGGGTAATAGTTGATCGTCTCACCAAATTAGCACACTTCCTGCCAATAAGAGAAGATGATAAGATGGAGAAGTTAGCACGACTGTATTTGAAGGAAGTCATCTCCAGACATGGAATACCAATCTCTATTATCTCTGATAGGGATGGCAGATTTATTTCAAGATTCTGGCAGACATTACAGCAAGCATTAGGAACTCATCTAGACATGAGTACTGCCTATCATCCACAAACTGATGGGCAGAGCGAAAGGACGATACAAACGCTTGAAGACATGCTACGAGCATGTGTTATTGATTTCGGAAACAGTTGGGATCGACATCTACCGTTAGCAGAATTTTCCTACAACAACAGCTATCATTCAAGCATTGAGATGGCGCCGTTTGAAGCACTTTATGGTAGAAAGTGCAGGTCTCTGATTTGTTGGAGTGAAGTGGGGGATAGACAGATTACGGGTCCGGACATAATACAAGAAACTACCGAGAAGATCATCCAAATTCAACAACGGTTGAAAACCGCCCAAAGTCGACAAAAGAGCTACGCCGACATTAAAAGAAAAGATATAGAATTTGAAATTGGAGTGATGGCCATACTTAAGGTTGCACCTTGGAAAGGTGTTGTTCGATTTGGTAAACGAGGGAAATTAAATCCAAGGTATATTGGACCATTCAAGATTATTGATCGTGTCGGACCAGTAGCTTACTGACTTGAGTTACCTCAACAACTCGCGGCTGTACATAACACTTTCCACGTCTCGAATTTGAAGAAATGTTTTGCTAAAGAAGATCTCACTATTCCGTTAGATGAAATCCAAATCAACGAAAAACTTCAATTCATCGAAGAACCCGTCGAAATAATGGATCGTGAGGTTAAAAGACTTAAGCAAAACAAGATACCAATTGTTAAGGTTCGATGGAATGCTCGTAGAGGGCCCGAGTTCACCTGGGAATGAGAAGATCAGATGAAGAAGAAATACCCGCATTTATTTCCAGAAGATACGTCAACACCTCCAACTTCTTAAAATTTCGGGACGAAATTTATTTAACGGGTAGGTACTGTAGTGACCCGAACTTTTCCATGTTTATATATATATTAAATGAAATTGTTATTTATATTATTAAGTGTTTCCAACATGTTAAGCAATCAAACTTTTTAAGACTTGATTAATTGAAATAGGTTTTAAATTGACAATTGACCACCCAAGTTGACCGGCGATTCACGAACGTTAAAACTTGTAAAAACTATATGATGACATATATATGGATATATATATAGTTAACATGATATTATGATAAGTAAACATATCATTAAGTATATTAGCAATGAACTATATATGTAAAAACAAGACTACTAACTTAATGATTTTGAAACGAGACATATATGTAACGATTATCGTTGTAACGACATTTAATGTATATATATATCATATTAAGATATATTAATACATCATGATATCATGATAATGTAATAATTTAACATCTCATTTGATTTAATAAACAATGGGTTAACAACATTTAACAAGATCGTTAACCTAAAGGTTTCAAAACAACACTTACATGTAACGACTAACGATGACTTAACGACTCAGTTAAAATGTATATACATGTAGTGTTTTAATATGTATTCATACACTTTTGAAAGACTTCAAGACACTTATCAAAATACTTCTACTTAACAACAATGCTTACAATTACATCCTCGTTCAGTTTCATCAACAATTCTACTCGTATGCACCCGTATTCGTACTCGTACAATACACAGCTTTTAGATGTATCTACTATTGGTATATACACTCCAATGATCAGCTCTTAGCAGCCCATGTGAGTCACCTAACACATATGGGAACCATCATTTGGCAACTAGCATGAAATATCTCATAAAATTACAAAAATATGACTAATCATTCATGACTTATTTACATGAAAACAAAATTACATATCCTATATATCTAATCCATACACCAAAGACCAAAAACACCTAAAAACACTTTATTTCTTCAATTTTCTTCATCTAATTAATCTCTCTCAAGTTCTATCTTCAAGTTCTAAGTGTTCTTCATAAATTCTACAAGTTCTAGTTTCATAAAATCAAGAATACTTCCAAGTTTGCTAGCTTACTTCCAATCTTGTAGAGTGATCATCCAACCTCAAGAAATTTTTCTTATTTACAGTAAGATATCTTTATAATACAAGGTAATACTCATATTCAAACTTTGATTTAATTTCTATAACTTTAATAATCTTATTTCGAGTGGAAATCTTACTTGAACTTGTTTTCGTGTCATGATTCTGCTTCAAGAACTTTCAAGCCATCCAAGGATCCTTTGAAGCTAGATTGATTTTTCTCATTTCCAGTAGCTTTATCCAGAAAACTTGAGGTAGTAATGATGTTCATAACATCATTCGATTCATACATATAAAGCTATCTTATTCGAAGGTTTAAACTTGTAATCACTAGAACATAGTTTAGTTAATTCTAAACTTGTTCGCAAACAAAAGTTAATCCTTCTAACTTGACTTTTAAAATCAACTAAACACATGTTCTATATCTATATCATATGCTAACTTAATGATTTAAAACCTGAAAACACGAAGAACACTGTAAAACCGGACATACGCCGTCGTAGTAACACCGCGGGCTATTTTGGGTTAGTTAATTAAAAACTATGATAAACTTTGATTTAAAAGTTGTTTTTCTGGGAAATTTTTTTTTCTTATGAACATGAAACTATATCCAAAAATCATGATTAAACTCAAAGTGGAAGTATGTTTTCTAAAATGGTCATCTAGACGTCGTTTTTTCGACTGAAATGACTACCTTTACAAAAATGACTTGTAACTTATATTTCCGACTATAAACCTATAATTTTTCTACTTAGATTCATAAAATATAGTTCAATATGAAACCATAGCAATTTGATTCACTCAAAACGGATTTAAAATGAAGAAGTTATGGGTAGAACAAGATTGGATAATTTTTCTTGTTGTAGCAACGTGAAAATTGGTAACAAATCTATATTAATCATATCCTAGCTAACTTATATTGTATTATACATGTATTCTAATATATTATGTAATCTTGGGATACCATAGACACGTATGCAAATGTTTTGACATATCATATCGACCCATGTGTATGTATTATTTGGAACAACCATAGACACTCTATATGCAGTAATGAGGGAGTTAACTATACAGGGTTGAGGTTGATTCCAAAAATATATATACTTTGAGTTGTGATCTAGCCTAAGACGTGTATACACTGGGTCGTGGATTGATTCAAGATAATGTATATCAATTTTTTCTGTACATCTAACGTTGGACAACTAGTTGTAGGTTACTAACGAGGACGGCTGACTTAATAAACTTAAAACATCAAAATGTATTAAAAGTGTTGTAAATATATTTTGAATATACTTTGATATATATGTACATATTTGTTATAGGTTCGTGAATCGACCAGTGGCCAAGTCTTACTTCCCGACGAAGTAAAAATCTGTGAAAGTGAGTTATAGTCCCACTTTTAAAATCTAATATTTTTGGGATGAGAATACATGCAGGTTTTATAAATGATTTACAAAATAGACACAAGTACGTGAAACTACATTCTATGGTTGAATTATCGAAATCGAATATGCCCCTTTTTATTAAGTCTGGTAATCTAAGAATTAGGGAACAGACACCCTAATTGACGCGAATCCTAAAGATAGATCTATTGGGCCTAACAAACCCCATCCAAAGTACCGGATGCTTTAGTACTTTGAAATTTATATCATATCCGAAGGGTGTCCCGGAATGATGGGGATATTCTTATATATGCATCTTGTTAATGTCGGTTACCAGGTGTTCACCATATGAATGATTTTTATCTCTATGTATGGGATGTGTATTGAAATATGAAATCTTGTGGTCTATTGTTACGATTTGATATATATATATATATATATATATATATATATATATATATATATATATATATATATATATATATATATATATATATATATATATATATATATATATATATATATATATATATATATATATAGGTTAAACCTATAACTCACCAACATTTTTGTTGACGTTTAAAGCATGTTTATTCTCAGGTGAATACTAAGAGCTTTCGCTGTTGCATACTAAAATAAGGACAAGATTTGGAGTCCATGTTTGTATGATATTGTGTAAAAACTGCATTTAAGAAACATATGTCGATGTAATATATTTCTATTGTAAACCATTATGTAATGGTCGTGTATAAATAGTATATTTTAAATTATCATTATTTGATAATCTACGTAATGCTTTTGAAATCTTTATTGATAAAATAAAGGTTATGGTTGTTTTAAAAATGAATGCAGTCTTTGAAAAACGTCTCATATAGAGGTCAAAACCTCGTAACGAAATCAATTAATATGGAACGTTTATAATCAATATGAACGGGACATTTCAACTACGTCAAGAGATAAGACGCATCTCTATTCTCCATTTCACTCTATTACGATAACTTCCCCCATACGCTTCGAGTAATTGAATTGTTTTATTCATATTATTCAACGGTGATAAAAATTCTATTTATCAACACATATTTTTCATGAAAAAATTTTTATTGTTAGCCATGACGACCTCACTCAAATTTCGGGACGAAATTTCTTTAACGGGGAGGTACTGTGATGACCGAAAATTTCTGACCAAATTTAAACTTAATCTTTAACGTTTTCGACACGATAAGAAAAGTCTGTAAAGCTGAATCTCAAAATTCTTGAACTATTCAAATACCCTTCGGTTATTCTCAACGAATCACGAACAATTATATGTAAATAGATACATACTATAACTTGAAAACGTAACAAAGTGTTGAGTATATGATATTGTGCATTAAACTTATTGGTTTGATTATCTGATTGATATATTTAACTATGGAGTTAAAAGATTATGCCAAACGATTGAATTAAAAGATATTTATTATGTCCCTTAAGGATTATGATATTATTACGGGTCTCTGTTGTGAGGTCCACGTTGATATGGGAAATCATTCATTTTTAACGGTATTCAGAATAAATGGTAAAGTGTTAGATAATGAAAGTTAGAAAAAAGTTAGTGGAGAACTAAACTACATAATATTCAATTGATTTTGCTTTAAACATGCGAGAACGTTTTTCGATATAATAGAATTGATTAATTAAGTGTATTTGTTTAAATAACACATACAATAAATAAGTAATATTAACTATTGGAATTAGATATATGAATAACTTGAGATATGTGTTTTAAAACGTGTTTATTAATATTGAAAATATATATTTAACAATATGATAAAATATAATATTAACTTGGTCATAAAACGAATTGTTATTATATATATATTAACAAATAGCGAGACGATGATTTATAGAAGTAATGACCAAAACACTCAAATGTATAAGTTGTATTTTGAGTGGTATAGTTATGGATAATTTAAGTTTATATTTTGACAAAGGTACGAGTCACGAAACGAAAAGTACTAGTTTTCTCAACGTACGAAAGGGCATTCGAAAAACCGGAACCGGGACATAAGTCGAGTGACAACGTACGACTTATCGGAACAAAAATTACAAGTCAACGATGCACGTGAATTTAATATAATATATAATTAATTATATAAATTAAATATATTATATATATAATAAATTAATATGTCGACGAACTAGATTACAAATCAGATGTGAGCTGGAATCCTAGGCCATGCGATCGCATGGCGATTGAAATGTCCCGTTCTTATTGATTAAAAACGTTCCATATTAATTGATTTCGTTGCGAGGTTTTGACCTCTATATGAGACGTTTTTCAAAGACTGCATTCATTTTAAAACAAACCATAACCTTTATTTCATCAATAAAGGTTTAAAAAGCTTTACGTAGATTATCAAATAATTATAATCTAAAATATCCTGTTTACACACGACCATTACATAATGGTTTACAATACAAAAATGTTACAACAAAATAAGTTTCTTGAATGCAGTTTTTACACAATATCATACAAGCATGGACTCCAAATCTCGTCCTTATTTAAGTATGCGACAGCGGAAGCTCTTAATAATCACCTGAGAATAAACATGCTTAAAATATCAACAAAAATGTTGGTGAGTTATAGGTTTAACCTATATATATCAAATCATAATAATAGACTACAAGATTTCATATTTCAATACACATCCCATACATAGAGATAAAAATCATTCATATGGTGAACACCTGGTAACCAACATTAACAAGATGCATATATAAGAATATCCCCATCATTCCGGGACACGCTTCGGATATGATATAAATTTCGAAGTACTAAAGCATCCGGTACTTTGGATGGGGCTTGTTGGGCCCGATAGATCTATCTTTAGGATTCGCGTCAATTAGGGTGTCTGTTCCCTAATTCTTAGATTACCAGACTTAATAAAAAGGGGCATATTCGATTTCGATAATTCAACCATAGAATGTAGTTTCACGTACTTGTGTCTATTTTGTAAATCATTTATAAAACCTGCATGTATTCTCATCCCAAAAATATTAGATTTTAAAAGTGGGACTATAACTCACTTTCACAGATTTTTACTTTGCCGGGAAGTAAGACTTGGCCACTGGTTGATTCACGAACCTATAACAATATATACATATATATATCAAAGTATGTTCAAAATATATTTACAACACTTTTAATATATTTTGATGTTTTAAGTTTATTAAGTCAGATGTCCTCGTTAGTAACCTACAACTAGTTGTCCACAGTTAGATGTACAGAAATAAATCGATAAATATTATCTTGAATCAATCCACGACCCAGTGTATACGTATCTCAGTATTGATCACAACTCAAACTATATATATTTTGGAATCAACCTCAACCCTGTATAGCTAACTCCCATATTCACATATAGAGTGTCTATGGTTGTTCCGAAATATATATAGATGTGTCGACATGATAGGTCGAAACATTGTATACGTGTCTATGGTATCTCAAGATTACATAATATACAATACAAGTTGATTAAGTTATGGTTGGAATAGATTTGTTATCAATTTTCACGTAGCTAAAATGAGAAAAATTATCCAATCTTGTTTTACCCATAACTTCTTCATTTTAAATCCGTTTTGAGTGAATAAAATTGCTATGGTTTCATATTGAACTCTATTTTATGAATCTAAACAGAAAAAGTATAGGTTTATAGTCGGAAAAATAAGTTACAAGTCGTTTTTGTAAAGGTAGTCATTTCAGTCGAAAGAACGACGTCTAGATGACCATTTTAGAAAACATACTTCCACTTTGAGTTTAACCATAATTTTTGGATATAGTTTCATGTTCATAATAAAAATCATTTTCCCAGAATAACAACTTTTAAGTCAAAGTTTATCATAGTTTTTAATTAACTAACCCAAAACAGCCCGCGGTGTTACTACGACGGCGTAAATTCGGTTTTACAGTGTTTTTCGTGTTTCCAGGTTTTAAATCATTAAGTTAGCATATCATATAGATATAGAACATGTGTTTAGTTTATTTTAAAAGTCAAGTTAGAAGGATTAACTTTTGTTTGCGAACAAGTTTAGAATTAATTAAACTATGTTCTAGTGATTACAAGTTTAAACCTTCGAATAAGATAGCTTTATATGTATGAATCGAATGATGTTATGAACATCATTACTACCTTAAGTTCCTTGGATAAACCTACTGGAAAAGAGAAAAATGGATCTAGCTTCAATGGATCCTTGGATGGCTCGAAGTTCTTGAAGCAGAATCATGACACGAAAACAAGTTCAAGTAAGATCATCACTTGAAATAAGATTGTTATAGTTATAGAAATTGAAGCAAAGTTTGAATATGATTATTACCTTGTATTAGAATGATAACCTACTGTAAGAAACAAAGATTTCTTGAGGTTGGATGATCACCTTACAAGATTGGAAGTGAGCTAGCAAACTTGAAAGTATTCTTGATTTTATGTAACTAGAACTTGTAGAATTTATGAAGAACACTTAGAACTTGAAGATAGAACTTGAGAGAGATCAATTAGATGAAGAAAATTGAAGAATGAAAGTGTTTGTAGGTGTTTTTGGTCGTTGGTGTATGGATTAGATATAAAGGATATGTAATTTTGTTTTCATGTAAATAAGTCATGAAAGATTACTCATATTTTTGTAATTTTATGAGATATTTCATGCTAGTTTCCAAATGATGGTTCCCACATGTGTTAGGTGACTCACATGGGCTGCTAAGAGCTGATCATTGGAGTGTATATACCAATAGTACATACGTCTAAAAGCTGTGTATTGTACGAGTACGAATACGGGTGCATACGAGTAGAATTGTTGATGAAACTGAACGAGGATGTAATTGTAAGCATTTTTGTTAAGTAGAAGTATTTTGACAAGTGTATTGAAGTCTTTCAAAAGTTTATAAATACATATTAAAACACTACATGTATATAAATTTTAACTGATTCGTTAAGTCATCGTTAGTCATTACATGTAAGTGTTGTTTTGAAACCTTTAGGTTAACGATCTTGTTAAATGTTGTTAACCCAATGTTTATAATATCAAATGAGATTTTAAATTATTATATTATCATGATATTATCATGTATGAATATCTCTTAATATGATATATATATATACATTAAATGTCTTTACAACGATAATCGTTACATATATGTCTCGTTTAAAAATCATTAAGTTAGTAGTCTTGTTTTTACATATGTAGTTCATTGTTAATATACTTAATGATATGTTTACTTATCATAATATCATGTTAACTATATATATATCCATATATATGTCATCATATAGTTTTTACAAGTTTTAACGTTCGTGAATCACCGGTCAACTTGGGTGGTCAATTGTCTATATGAAACATATTTCAATTAATCAAGTCTTAACAAGTTTGATTGCTTAACATGTTGGAAACATTTAATCATGTAAATATAAATCTCAATTAATATATATAAACATTGAAAAGTTCGGGTCACTACAGTACCTACCCGTTAAATAAATTTCGTCCCGAAATTTTAAGCTGTTGAAGGTGTTGACGAATCTTCTGGAAATAGATGCGAGTAATTCTTCTTCATCTGATCTTCACTCTTCCAGGAGAACTCGGGTCCTCTACGAGCATTCCATCGAACCTTAACAATTGGTATCTTGTTTTGCTTAAGTCTTTTAACCTCACGATCCATTATTTTGACGGGTTCTTCGATGAATTGAAGTTTTTCGTTGATTTGGATTTCATCTAACGGAATAGTGAGATCTTCTTTAGCAAAATATTTCTTCAAATTCGAGACGTGGAAAGTGTTATGTACAGCCACGAGTTGTTGAGGTAACTCAAGTCGGTAAGCTACTAGTCCGACACGATCAATAATCTTGAATGGTCCAATATACCTTGGATTTAATTTCCCTCGTTTACCAAATCGAACAACGCCTTTCCAAGGTGCAACTTTAAGCATGACCATCTCTCCAATTTCAAATTCTATATCTTTTCTTTTAATGTCAGCGTAGCTCTTTTGTCGACTTTGGGCGGTTTTCAACCGTTGTTGAATTTGGATGATCTTCTCGGTAGTTTCTTGTATTATCTCCGGACCCGTAATCTGTCTATCCCCCACTTCACTCCAACAAATCGGAGACCTGCACTTTCTACCATAAAGTGCTTCAAACGGCGCCATCTCAATGCTTGAATGGTAGCTGTTGTTGTAGGAAAATTCTGCTAACGGTAGATGTCGATCCCAACTGTTTCCGAAATCAATAACACATGCTCGTAGCATGTTTTCAAGAGTTTGTATCGTCCTTTCGCTCTGCCCATCAGTTTGTGGATGATAGGTAGAATTCATGTCTAGACGAGTTCCTAATGCTTGCTGTAATGTCTGCCAGAATCTTGAAATAAATCTGCCATCCCTATCAGAGATAATAGAGATTGGTATTCCATGTCTGGAGACGACTTCCTTCAAATACAGTCGTGCTAACTTCTCCATCTTGTCATCTTCTCTTATTGGCAGGAAGTGTGTTGATTTGGTGAGACGATCAACTATTACCCAAATAGTATCAAAACCACTTGCAGTCCTTGGCAATTTAGTGATGAAATCCATGGTAATGTTTTCCCATTTCCATTCCGGGATTTCGGGTTGTTAAAGTAGACCTGATGGTTTCTGATGCTCAGCTTTGACCTTAGAACACGTCAAACATTCTCCTACGTATTTAGCAACATCGGCTTTCATACCCGGCCACCAAAAATGTTTCTTGAGATCCTTGTACATCTTCCCCGTTCCAGGATGTATTGAGTATCTGGTTTTATGAGCTTCTCTAAGTACCATTTCTCTCATATCTCTAAATTTTGGTACCCAAATCCTTTCAGCCCTATACCGGGTTCCGTCTTCCCGAATATTAAGATGCTTCTCCGATCCTTTGGGTATTTCATCCTTTAAATTTCCCTCTTTTAAAACTCCTTGTTGCGCCTCCTTTATTTGAGTAGTAAGGTTATTATGAATTATTATATTCATAGATTTTACTCGAATGGGTTCTCTGTCCTTCCTGCTCAAGGCATCGGCTACCACATTTGCCTTCCCCGGGTGGTAACGAATCTCAAAGTCGTAATCATTCAACAATTCAATCCACCTACGCTGCTTCATATTCAGTTGTTTCTGATTAAATATGTGTTGAAGACTTTTGTGGTCGGTATATATAATACTTTTGACCCCATATAAGTAGTGCCTCCAAGTCTTTAATGCAAAAACAACCGCGCCTAATTCCAAATCATGCGTCGTATAATTTTGTTCGTGAATCTTCAATTGTCTAGACGCATAAGCAATCACCTTCGTTCGTTGCATTAATACACAACCGAGACCTTGCTTTGATGCATCACAATAAATCACAAAATCATCATTCCCTTCAGGCAATGACAATATAGGTGCCGTAGTTAGCTTTTTCTTCAATAACTGAAACGCTTTCTCTTGTTCATCATTCCATTCAAATTTCTTCCCTTTATGCGTTAATGCAGTCAAGGGTTTTGCTATTCTGGAAAAGTCTTGGATGAACCTTCTGTAGTAACCAGCTAGTCCTAAATACTGGCGTATGTGTTTCGGAGTTTTCGGGGTTTTCCACTTTTCAACAGTTTCTATCTTTGCCGGATCCACCTTAATACCTTCTTTGTTCACTATGTGACCGAGGAATTGAACTTCTTCCAACCAAAATGCACACTTTGAAAACTTAGCGTACAATTCTTCCTTCTTCAATACTTCTAACACCTTTCTCAAATGTTCACCGTGTTCTTGGTCATTCTTTGAGTAAATAAGTATGTCATCAATGAAAACAATGACAAACTTGTCAAGGTATGGTCCACACACTCGGTTCATAAGGTCCATGAACATAGCTGGTGCATTAGTTAAACCAAATGGCATGACCATAAACTCGTAATGACCGTAACGTGTTCTGAAAGCAGTCTTTGGAATATCATCTTCTTTCACCCGCATTTGATGATACCCGAAACGTAAGTCAATCTTTGAATAAACAGACGAGCCTTGTAATTGATCAAATAAGTCATTGATTCTCGGTAGTGGGTAGCGGTTCTTGATGGTAAGTTTGTTCAACTCTCGGTAGTCGATACACAACCTGAATGTACCATCTTTCTTCTTGACAAACAAAACAGGAGCTCCCCACGGTGATGTGCTTGGTCGAATGAAACCACGCTCTAAAAGTTATTGTAATTGGCTTTGCAGTTCTTTCATCTCGCTGGGTGCGAGTTTGTAAGGAGCACGAGCTATTGGTGCAGCTCCTGGTACAAGATCTATTTGAAATTCAACGGATCGATGTGGGGGTAATCCCGGTAATTCTTTCGGAAATACATCGGGAAATTCTTTTGCAATGGGAACATCATTGATGCTCTTTTCTTCAGTTTGTACTTTCTCAACGTGTGCTAGAACAACATAGCAACCTTTTCTTATTAGTTTTTATGCCTTCAAATTACTAATAAGATGTAGCTTCGTGTTGCTCTTTTCTCCGTACACCATTAAGGGTTTTCCTTTTTCTCGTATAATGCGAATTGCATTTTTGTAACAAACAATCTCTGCTTTCACTTCTTTCAACCAGTCCATACCGATTATCACATCAAAACTCCCTAACTCTACTGGTATCAAATCAATCTTAAATGTTTCGCTAACCAGTTTAATTTCTCGATTCCGACATATATTATCTGCTGAAATTAATTTACCATTTGCTAATTCGAGTAAAAATTTACTATCCAAAGGCGTCAATGGACAACTTAATTTAGCACAAAAATCTCTACTCATATAGCTTCTATCCGCAGCCGAATCAAATAAAACGTAAGCAGATTTATTATCAATAAGAAACGTACCCGTAACAAGCTCCGGGTCTTCCTGTGCCTCTGCCGCATTAATATTGAAAACTCTTCCGCGGCCTTATCCATTCGTGTTCTCCTGGTTCGGGCAATTTCTAATAATGTGGCCCAGTTTTCCACATTTATAACAAACTACATTGGCATAACTTGCTTCGACACTACTTGCTTCGCCATTACTCGTTCCGACACCATTTGTTCCTTTCGTTCTATTAACCCCTGGTCCGTAGACCTCACACTTCGCCGCGCTATGACCATTTCTTTTACACTTGTTGCAAAATTTGGTGCAGAACCCCGAGTGATACTTTTCACACCTTTGGCATAGATGCTTCTGATTGTTGTTGTTGTTGTTGCGGTTATTATTGTTGTTGGGATGATTGTTGTAGTTGCTGTTGTTGTTGTTGTTGTTGTTGTTGTTGTTGTTGTTGTTGTTGGGCCGTTTGTTGTAGTTGCGATTGATGTTGCGATTGTTGGGATAATTGTTGCGAGTATTGTTGTAATTGCTGTTGTTGTTGTATAGGTGATTCTTATCACCGTTTTCCTCCCACTTTCTTTTGACTTGCTTCATATTGGCCTCTTCAGCAGTCTGTTCTTTAATTCTTTCTTCAATCTGGTTCACTAGTTTGTGAGCCATTCTACATGCCTGTTGTATGGAGGTGGGCTCGTGTGAACTTATATCTTCTTGGATTCTTTCCGGTAATCCTCTCAAAACGCGTTGATCTTCTCTTCCTCATCTTCGAACGCTCCCGGACACAATAGGCACAATTCTGTAAATCGTCTTTCGTACGTGGTAATATCAAATCCTTAGGTTCGTAACCCTCTAAGTTCTGTCTTGAGCTTATTGACCTCGGTTCTGGGACGGTACTTCTCGTTCATCAAGTGCTTGAATGCTGACCACGGTAGTGCGTACGCATCGTCTTGTCCCACTTGCTCTAGATAGGTATTCCACCATGTTAACGCAGAACCTGTGAAGGTATGCGTAGCGTACTTCACTTTGTCCTCTTCAGTACACTTACTTATGGCAAACACCGATTCGACCTTCTAGGTCCACCGTTTCAATCCGATCGGTCCTTCGGTTCCATCAAATTCCAAAGGTTTGCAGGCAGTGAATTCTTTGTAGGTGCATCCTACACGATTTCCTGTACTACTAGATCCAAGGTTACTGTTGGTATGTAGCGCAGCCTGTACTGCGGCTATGTTTGAAGCTAGAAAAGTACGGAATTCCTCTTCATTCATATTCACGGTGTGTCGAGTAGTCGGTGCCATTTCCTTCAAAATAGTCAAATGGAACAAGTTAATCATACAGAATATTAAGAGTAGTTAATAGTATTTCGTAGCATAATATGAACTCATTTATAAAAGCTTTTTCTTCATATTAGCGTTTTATAAGTTTAAATTCGGGTAGTACCTACCCGTTAAGTTCATACTTAGTAGCTAATATACAATTCAACTACTACAATTCTATATGAAAAACTGATTATAATAATATTTCGCGTTCAAACTTTTACACAATATTTTACAAACTTACAATACCGCTTATTTTACATATAGCATGAAATATAGCACACAATAAATTTGATACAAGATGGTTGTGAAGATAATTCTAGCTAGTACACAAGTCGTTCAGCAAAGGCAATAAAGACACGTAATTCATACGTCCAGAAACAAGTCATGCATTCTGGTTTTACTAGGAATACTTCCCATCCTTGGTCTTGTGGAACATAACCGTTATGGCTGTTGATAAGACAGCGTGTTGTAATGTCGTCAAAGGGACGAGGGTTACGTAATGTCTAACAGTCCCGTAACAATCTAAAAACCTCATTTCTTACCCCAATTACCGACTCCGTCACTTGTGGGAACGTTTTGTTTAATAGTTGTAGCCCGATGTTCTTAATCTCACTTTGGTGAGAAGCGAACATTACTAATCCGTAAGCATAACATGCTTCTTTATGTTGCATGTTAGCCGCTTTTTCTAAATCACGAAGTCCAATATTCGGATATATTGAGTCAAAATAATTTCTTAACCCATTGCGTAAAATAGCATTTGGGTTCCCCGTAATATATGCGTCAAAGTAAACACATCGTAACTTATGAATTTCCCAATGTGATATCTCCCATCTTTCGAATGAAAGCCTTTTATAAACCAAGGCATTCTTGGAACGTTCTTCGAATGTCTTACAAACTGATCTCGCCTTAAATAGTTGTGCCGAAGAATTCTGACCGACTCTAGACAAGATTTCATCAATCATGTCTCTGGGTAGGTCTCTTAAAATATTGGGTTGTCTATCCATTTTGTGTTTTTATACTATAAAATAGACAAGAGTTAGATTTAAAAAAAAATACTTATTAATACAAGCAATTTTTACATATATCATAAAGCATAAGCACACTATATTACATATATTACACCACACGAATGCAACTATCTTATTCCGACTTGCTTGTTTCTTCTTCTTTGGTTTTGGTTCGTTTTGCCAAGTTTCTAGGGATATATGATGTTCCCCAAATACGAGCCGTCGTTTTCCACAATGGTTTAGAAAAACCTGGTGGTTTAGAGGTTCCCGGGTCATTGTTACAACTTAAGGACTTCGGGGGTTGACGATACATATAAAGTTCATTGGGGTTGGAATTAGATTTCTCTATTTTTATGCCCTTTCCCTTATTATTTTCTTTTGCCTTTTTAAATTCAGTTGGGGTAATTTCTATAACATCATCGGAATTCTCGTCGGAATCCGATTCATCGGAGAATTGGTAATCCTCCCAATATTTTGCTTCCTTGGCGGAAACACCATTGACCATAATTAACCTTGGTTGGTTGGTTGAGGATTTTCTTTTACTTAAACGTTTTATTATTTCCCCCACCGGTTCTATTTCTTCATCCGGTTCCGATTCTTCTTCCGGTTCCGATTCTTCTTCCGGTTCCGACTCTTCTTCCGGTTCCTCTTCGGGAACTTGTGAATCAGTCCATGAATCATTCCAATTTACATTTGACTCTTCATTATTATTAGGTGAGTCAATGGTACTTGTTCTAGAGGTAGACATCTATCACATAATATCAAACGCGTTAAGAGATTAATATATCACATAATATTCACATGTTAAAAATATATAGTTTCCAACAAAATTTGTTAAGCAATCATTTTTCAAGTAAACACGGTCGAAGTCCAGACTCACTAATGCATCCTAACAAACTCGATAAGACACACTAATGCAAAATTCTGGTTCTCTAAGACCAACGCTCGGATACCAACTGAATTGTCCCGTTCTTATTGATTAAAAACCTTCCATATTAATTGATTTCGTTGCGAGGTTTTGACCTCTATATGAGACGTTTTTCAAAGACTGCATTCATTTTAAAACAAACCATAACCTTTATTTCATCAATAAAGGTTTAAAAAGCTTTACGTAGATTATCAAATAATGATAATCTAAAATATCCTGTTTACACACGACCATTACATAATGGTTTACAATACAAAAATGTTACAACAAAATAAGTTTCTTGAATGCAGTTTTTACACAATATCATACAAGCATGGACTCCAAATCTCGTCCTTATTTAAGTATGCGACAGCGGAAGCTCTTAATAATCACCTGAGAATAAACATGCTTAAAACGTCAACAAAAATGTTGGTGAGTTATAGGTTTAACCTATATATATCAAATCATAATAATAGACCACAAGATTTCATATTTCAATACACATCCCATACATAGAGATAAAAATCATTCATATGGTGAACACCTGGTAACCGACATTACCAAGATGCATATATAAGAATATCCCCATCATTCCGGGATACCCTTCGGATGTGATATAAATTTTGAAGTACTAAAGCATCCGGTACTTTGGATGGGGCTTGTTGGGCCCGATAGATCTATCTTTAGGATTCGCGTCAATTAGGGTGTCTGTTCCCTAATTCTTAGATTACCAGACTTAATAAAAAGGGGCATATTCAATTTCGATAATTCCACCATAGAATGTAGTTTCACGTACTTGTGTCTATTTTGTAAATCATTTATAAAACCTGCATGTATTCTCATCCCAAAAATATTAGATTTTAAAAGTGGGACTATAACTCACTTTCACAGATTTTTACTTCGCCGGGAAGTAAGACTTGGCCACTGGTTGATTCACGAACCTATAACAATATATACATATATATATCAAAGTATGTTCAAAATATATTTACAACACTTTTAATATATTTTGATGTTTTAAGTTTATTAAGTCAGCTGTCCTCGTTAGTAACCTACAACTAGTTGTCCACAGTTAGATGTACAGAAATAAATCGATAAATATTATCTTGAATCAATCCAGGATCCAGTGTATACGTATATTAGTATTGATCACAACTCAAACTATATATATTTTGGAATCAACCTCAACCCTGTATAGCTAACTCCAACATTCACATATAGAGTGTCTATGGTTGTTCCGAAATATATATAGATGTGTCGACATGATAGGTCGAAACATTATATACGTGTTTATGGTATCTCAAGATTACATAATATACAATACAAGTTGATTAAGTTATGGTTGGAATAGATTTGTTACCAATTTTCACGTAGCTAAAATGAGAAAAATTATCCAATCTTGTTTTACCCATAACTTCTTCATTTTAAATCCGTTTTGAGTGAATCAAATTGCTATGGTTTCATATTGAACTCTATTTTATGAATCTAAATAGAAAAAGTATAGGTTTATAGTCAGAAAAATAAGTTACAAGTCCTTTTTGTAAAGGTAGTCATTTCAGTCGAAAGAACGACGTCTAGATGACCATTTTAGAAAACATACTTCCACTTTGAGTTTAACCATAATTTTTGGATATAGTTTCATGTTCATAATAAAAATCATTTTCCCAGAATAATAACTTTTAAATCAAAGTTTATCATAGTTTTTAATTTACTAACCCAAAACAGCCCGCGGTGTTACTACGACGGCGTAAATTCGGTTTTACAGTGTTTTTCGTGTTTCCAGGTTTTAAATCATTAAGTTAGCATATCATATAGATATAGAACATGTGTTTAGTTGATTTTAAAAGTCAAGTTAGAAGGATTAACTTTTGTTTGCGAACAAGTTTAAAATTAACTAAACTATGTTCTAGTGATTACAAGTTTAAACCTTCGAATAAGATAGCTTTATATGTATGAATCGAATGATGTTATGAACATCATTACTACCTTAAGTTCCTTGGATAAAAATACTGGAAAATATAAAAATGGATCTAGCTTCAATGGATCCTTGGATGGCTCAAAGTTCTTGAAGCAGAATCATGACACGAAAACAAGTTCAAGTAAGATCATCACTTGAAATAAGATTATTATAGTTATCGAAATTGAACCAAAGTTTGAATATGATTATTACCTTGTATTAGAATGATAACCTACTGTAAGAAACAAAGATTTCTTGAGGTTGGATGATCACCTTACAAGATTGGAAGTGAGCTAGCAAACTTGAAAGTATTCTAGATTTTATGTAACTAGAACTTGTAGAATTTATGAAGAACACTTAGAACTTGAAGATAGAACTTGAGAGAGATCAATTAGATGAAGAAAATTGAAGAATGAAAGTGTTTGTAGGTGTTTTTGGTCGTTGGTGTATGGATTAGATATAAAGGATATGTAATTTTGTTTTCATGTAAATAAGACATGAATGATTACTCATATTTTTGTAATTTTATGAGATATTTCATGCTAGTTGCCAAATGATGGTTCCCACATGTGTTAGGTGACTCACATGGGCTGCTAAGAGCTGATCATTGGAGTGTATATACTAATAGTACATACGTCTAAAAGCTGTGTATTGTACGAGTACGAATACGGGTGCATACGAGTAGAATTGTTGATGAAACTGAACGAGGATGTAATTGTAAGCATTTTTGTTAAGTAGAAGTATTTTGATAAGTGTATTGAAGTCTTTCAAAAGTGTATAAATACATATTAAAACACTACATGTATATATATTTTAACTGATTCGTTAAGTCATCGTTAGTCGTTACATGTAAGTGTTGTTTTGAAACCTTTAGGTTAACGATCTTGTTAAATGTTGTTAACCCAATGTTTATAATATCAAATGAGATTTTAAATTATTATATTATCATGATATTATCATGTATGAATATCTCTTAATATGATATATATATATATATATATATATATATATATATATATATATATACATTAAATGTCTTTACAACGATAATCGTTACATATATGTCTCGTTTAAAAATCATTAAGTTAGTAGTCTTGTTTTTACATATGTAGTTCATTGTTAATATACTTAATGATATGTTTACTTATCATAATATCATGTTAACTATATATATATCCATATATATGTCATCATATAGTTTTTACCAGTTTTAACGTTCGTGAATCACCGGTCAACTTGGGTGGTCAATTGTCTATATGAAACATATTTCAATTAATCAAGTCTTAACAAGTTTGATTGCTTAACATGTTGGAAACATTTAATCATGTAAATATCAATCTCAATTAATATATATAAACATGGAAAAGTTCGGGTCACTACAGCGATAACGCACAGAAACCATGCGATCGCATGGATTCTGAAATCTGGCCACACTATAAAGCTCGAGCATTCTGGTCTCTGTCTTACACACACATATATCATACTCCGTATTTATATTATTATTATTATTATTATTATTATTATTACTATTATTATTATTATTATTATTATTATTATTATTATTATTATTATTATTATTATTAAGATTAATATTATTATTAATCTTATTATTATTAATATTATTAATAAGTATTATACATAAAATACTACGACGAAGTTATGAGCGTGTCACTGTCATAATGGTTTTTCAAGCGGGATAGAGCTAAGGAAATTATGGGTTATTGCCAAGGAGGTTATGGGTAATGTTCGGGGGTATATTTGTGAATCAAACTTAGTGTTTATCATCTTCGTTACGTCTACGTACTTTCCTACAATATTGAATCTCAATACTGATACGTAAGCACTCATATTTTATCTTTTATATATTAATTGTGTATCCATGTCTAGTGCTCGAGTATATATATATTTATACATGCTTGTATGCTAAATTTCGTCGCTAAACAGTTTATAATGAATCATGAATTAAATACATATATTACTGGTAAAAGGTATATGATATACATGTTTTTGGAAAGCTGGCAAAAAATCAATGACTTTTCATTTAGATATCGAATAGTTTCGATGAACAGATTAAAAGATATGATCAACTGAATTATGATTGACGATAATTGAAATTGCTTTTGAATCTGCAATTAAGATTTAAACAACTTGTTTACAAGATTGATAAATTTGATTTTTGATTATTACCAACTGTAGTAAATGAATCCTTATATAAGGTACGTCTCGTTTTGTTAAACAACTGTCAAAATTGACTTTTTGAAATGACTTTGGATAACTTTTGTATGTCGATCTCGAGCATTAGGATTGTGATACACTATGACCTGACCTAGCTTGATAGACATTTATTTACCAACATATGTTCTCTAGGTTGAGATCTACGATTATTTGATATTCCGAGTTTCAGTCACATTACGATGAATATATGCTGCTAAGGTGAGTTTCATTTGCTCCCTTTTTAATTGCTTTTGCAATCTATATTTTTGGGCTGAGAATACATGCACTTTATTTTAAACGCAATGGATACAAGTACATACTAAATTCTACACTGAGTTTGAACCGAAAATCCCTTAGCTTTGGTAACTAGTAACTGCCGGTTATAAGAACTGGTGGGCGCGAGTAGTTGTATATGGATCCATAGGGCTTGACATCCCCGTCTGTTCCAGGTATAGAAACCCTAGCCTGAACTATAAAATAGACGTATGCTATTTGAGTGTATATTACATGTTGGTTGCATGTTAAACACAGGGGTACTTATTATATAGACGTTAAAGCTTAGTTACCAGGGTGCTCAATCTTGTAGAATGATTTAATAAACGTTTCTGGATGAAACAACTGAAATCTTGTGATCCACCTTTACATACAGATTATACGAAACAATAAAACTATGAACTTACCAACCTTTGTATTGACACTTGTTAGCATGTTTATTCTCAGGTTCCCTAGAAGTCTTCCGCTGTTTGCTTATATGTTAGACAAGCTATGTGCATGGCGTCTTACATGACATATTTTTCAAGGAAACGTTGCATTCACCAAATCATCACCATGTATCTTATTTTGACTGCATTGTCAACGGAAGTATCATTGTAAACTATTATATTACGGTGATTGTCTATATGTAGAAATCATCAGATGTCGAAAACCTTTGATTTAAATATTCATTTATGGTGTGCCTTTTCAAAAGAATGTAATGTTTACAAAACGTATCATATAGAGGTAAAATACCTCACAATGAAATCGATGAATGACGTGTTCGTCCATATGGATTTGGAGCGATCGTCACATTTACCATCATTACATTTATATTTGTTATTCTTTAATTTGTGCACACTCGAGAGATATTATCAACAAACTATTATTGGTGGATCATTAGTATCAATGTTTTTAGGGTTGTTACCACTTATGTTTTATTTTCCATTCATATTCATTATGGATTATGAAAATTATTAATTATGTGAATGACTAATTGTATATAATTGACAGGGGTCCTACGTCGAACATGATATAAGTGACTATATTGATTTGCATCAATAATTCTACCTAATAATGATTAATTATAAAATCAAGTAATTAGCCAAATAATATAACGGATAAAGGTATACGGACAAGTGAGAGAATGTTATAATTATTATTTTTTATTCCTATATTAATGTTCTAACATATTTACGTATCATGATTATTAATTTTTTATAAGTGTTAATACACAACGTGTTACACTCTTGAGTTGTTATTACTAACCATCCTCTTTATGTAATATGAGGTTACAACTCCGAAACACCTGCAAACCATTACTGAAAATTGACGCCATCTTTTTAAAGTTTGGACAGTCACCAGGTGCAGGCCACTGGCTAGAATTCCAGTTTACTCTCGGGGTTAAAAACCCCTTATGTCGCGCGCGCCCCGAGCTTTTGGAGCGGCGCTCCATTCCACTGGAGCTGCAGTTTTCATTTTAAAAACCAAATCACAATTTCATCATATTACAAGTCTTGGTGCTTCCAAAACCCACTTAACAAAGTTTACAAAACATACAACAAGTTTTTGTATGAGTTTTCGACATCAGGCATCACATGACCCGTAAAACGCTAAGTGTTTAACTCGACCCAAAATACAACAATTTGACCCAAAATAGAGCATGATCATCCGGGCCGACTACCATAAGTAAAGTCCCATCCATATATACTCCAAAGCCTTACCATTGTCCCTCGTGACGTGAATCTATAAAAAGATAAACAATGAGGGAGTAAGCAACATGCTTAGTGAGTGCAATACTTATATGTATACCCATACGTACATAACTTACTCACTTACGCAAATTACACATAACCGCATATAAGCTATCATCACAAACGCATATAATCACAATATAATACGCTACACTAAAACACACAAACATGGTTAACCATTCATAACAGTGCTAGTTATCAAATAATATCACACTATCCGACACATGTACATGGCCGATAAAAGCGCCTCTCGGATGGCATTACCATGTACAAACGAATGTGGCTGACAAAAAGCGTAACCTTTAGGTGACACTTACCACATCTCTACAAGTGGTCGACAAAGAGTGGATTCTTACGAATAGCACTCACCACATGTCACAATAGCAAACGCGGTCGACAAAAAGTGAATCCTTACGGATAACACTTACCATTTTGCACAAAGTGGCCGACAAAGAGTGAATCCACCTGCCCGGATGTCACTCACCACATAACCTGCAAGCAACCAACTTATATACATGCACATATAAATACTCTACTCACCTTGATTAACTTGATGAGGTTAATACGAGCTAGAATTTCACAATCAGTCCGAAAGCAATTCACCTAGCATTCAAATCACAACACCAAGCTATAAACACCAATAACTTGACCCAAATTTCACTTTAGTGACCCAAACTAGGTCAACCAAGACCTCAACACTTCTAATCACTAGTGACTAGTGATTATAACCCAAATTCACCAAAATGTGACTTAAGGTCAAGTGTTTGAAGCACTTCTTGACCCATAACCACAAGTGAAATTCCAACCCATTTGCACTTGACTTCTCTCGACTATGTTAATTTAGACCCAAACACTTACAACCACCAATGGTTAGTGATTTATGACCCATGGTCACCAACTTGGACCAAAAATCATGTACTTCAAGTACACCTTTGTAGTGACCCGAACTTTTTCATGTTTATATATATATTAAATGAAATTGTTATTTACATGATTAAGTGTTTCCAACATTTTAAGCAATCAAACTTGTTAAGACTTGATTAATTGAAATAGGTCTCATATAGACAATTGACCACCCAAGTTGACAGGTGATTCACGAATGTTAAAACTTGTAAAAACTATATGATGACATATATATGGTTATATATATAGTTAACATGACATTATGATAAGTAAACATATCACTAAGTATATTAATAATGAACTACATATGTAAAAACAAAACTACTAACTTAATGATTTTGAAACGAGACATATATGTAACGATTATCGTTGTAACGACATTTAATGTATATATATCATATTAAGAGATATTCGTACATCATAATATCATGATAATATAATAATTTAAAATCTCATTTGATATTATAAACATTGGGTTAACAACATTTAACAAGATCGTTAACCTAAAGGTTTCAAAACAACAATTACATGTAACGACTAACGATAACTTAACGACTCAGTTAAAATGTATATACATGTAGTGTTTTAATATGTATTCATACACTTTTGAAAGACTTCAAGACACTTATCAAAATACTTCTACTTAACAAAAATGCTTACAATTACATCCTCGTTCAGTTTCATCAACAATTCTACTCGTATGCACCCGTATTCGTACTCGTACAATACACAACTTTTAGATGTATGTACTATTGGTATATACACTCCAATGATCAGCTCTTAGCAGACCATGTGAGTCACCTAACATATGTGGGAACCATTATTTGGCAACTAGCATGAAATATCTCATAAAATTACAAAAATATGAGTAATCATTCATGACTTATTTACATGAAAACAAAATTACATATCCTTTATATCTAATCCATACACCAATGACCAAAAACACCTACAAATACTTTCATTATTCAATTTTCTTCATCTAATTGATCTCTCTCAAGTTCTATCTTCAAGTTCTAAGTGTTCTTCATAAATTCTACAAGTTCTAGTTTCATAAAATCAAGAATACTTCCAAGTTTGCTTGCTTACTTCCAATCTTGTAGGGTGATCATCCAACCGCAAGAAATATTTCTTATTTATAGTAATATATCTTTCTAATACAAGGTAATACTCATATTCAAACTTTGATTCAATTTCTATAACTATAACAATCTTATTTCGAGTGAAAATCTTACTTGAACTGTTTTTGTGTCAAGATTCTGCTTCAAGAACTTTCAAGCCATCCAAGGATCCTTTGAAGCTAGATCCATTTTTTTCATTTCTAGTAGCTTTATCCAGAAAACTTGAGGTAGTAATGATATTCATAACATCATTCGATTCATACATATAAAGCTATCTTATTCGAAGGTTTAAACTTGTAATCACTAGAACATAGTTTAGTTAATTCTAAACTTGTTCGCAAACAAAAGTTAATCCTTCTAACTTGACTTTTAAAATCAACTAAACACATGTTCTATATCTATATGATATGCTAACTTAATGATTTAAAACCTGGAAACACGAAAAACACCGTAAAACCGGATTTACGCCGTCGTAGTAACACCGCGGGCTGTTTTGGGTTAGTTAATTAAAAACTATGATAAACTTTGATTTAAAAGTTGTTCTTCTGGGAAAATGATTTTTCTTATGAACATGAAACTATATCCAAAAATCATGGTTAAACTCAAAGTGGAAGTATGTTTTTCAAAATGGTCATCAAGACGTCGTTCTTTCGACTGAAATGACTACCTCTTACAAAAATGACTTGTAACTTATATTTACAACTATAAACCTATGCTTTTTCTATTTAGATTCATAAAATAGAGTTCAATATGAAACCATAGCAATTTGATTCACTCAAAACGGATTTAAAACGAAGAAGTTATGGGTAAAACAAGATTGGATAATTTTTCTTGTTGTAGCTACGTGAAAATTGGTAACAAATCTATATTAATCATATCCTAGCTAACTTATATTGTATTATACATGTATTCTAATATATTATGTAATCTTGGGATACCATAGACACGTATGCAAATGTTTTGACATATCATATCGACCCATGTGTATATATTATTTGGAACAACCATAGACACTCTATATGCAGTAATGTGGGAGTTAGCTATACAGGGTTGAGGTTGAATCCAAAAATATATATACTTTGAGTTGGGATCTAGCCTGAGATGTGTATACACTGGGTCGTGGATTGATTCAAGATAATATATATCAATTTTTTTTCTGTACATCTAACTTTGGACAACTAGTTGTAGGTTACTAACGAGGACAGCTGACTTAATAAACTTAAAACATCAAAATGTATTAAAAGTGTTGTAAATATATTTTGAACATACTTTGATATATATGACCATATTTGTTATAGGTTCATGAATCGACCAGTGGCCAAGTCTTACTTCCCGACGAAGTAAAAATCTGTGAAAGTGAGTTATAGTCCCACTTTTAAAATCTAATATTTTTGGGATGAGAATACATGCAGGTTTTATAAATGATTTACAAAATAGACACAAGTACGTGAAACTACATTCTATGGTTGAATTATCGAAATCGAATTTGCCCCTTTTTATTAAGTCTGGTAATCTAAGAATTAGGGAACAGACACCCTAATTGACGCGAATCCTAAAGATAGATCTATTGGGCCTAACAAACCCCATCCAAAGTACCGGATGCTTTAGTACTTCGAAATTTATATCATATCCGAAGGGTGTCCCGGAATGATGGGGATATTCTTATATATGCATCTTGTTAATGTCGGTTACTAGGTGTTCACCATATGAATGATTTTTATCTCTATGTATGAGATGTATATTGAAATATGAAATCTTGTGGTCTATTGTTACGATTTGATATATATAGGTTAAACCTATAACTCACCAACATTTTTTTGTTGACGTTTTAAGCATGTTTATTCTCAAGTGATTATTAAGAGCTTCCGCTGTCGCATACTTAAATAAGGACAAGATTTGAAGTCCATGCTTGTATGATATTGTGTAAAAATTGCATTCAAGAAACTTATTTCGTTGTAACATATTTGTATTGTAAACCATTATGTAATAGTCGTGTGTAAACAGGATATTGTAAAGCTTTTTAAACCTTTATTGATGAAATAAAGGTTATGGTTTGTTTTAAAATGAATGCAGTCTTTGAAAAACGTCTCATATAGAGGTCAAAACCTCGCAACGAAATCAATTAATATGGAACGTTTTTAATCAATAAGAACGGGACATTTCAACCTTGACCCATTTTAACACAAAACTCATTTTGACTCAAATTAGGGTTTACACCCAAAATCAACCTCACATATGTACCAATAACACAAATTTACACTTGTTCTTGCAAAAATCAAACACATTCAAGACCTAAGTCTTACAAATTCATCAATCAAAACCCTAAGTCACCAAAATAGGGTTCACACACCCAATTTGCACCACAATAACCCTAATTTCACAAGAATTTGGGTCTTAGACTAAACACCAACCCAAACCCTAAACAAAACATGAAATCAAACAAGATAGATTCAGATTTAGGGCTCACTGTGTAGAACAAAGCTAGGAGCAGTTACACTCGAATTAGGCTTCAATTTGGACACACAAAGTCTTCTTCTTCACCAGGTTCGAGCTTTCTCACACTACAAACTTTCTCTCTCAAGGTTGGGTGTTTAGATGGAGTGAAATGAGGATAAGAAACTGATTTGGGTCAGTTTTCTGGTCCCCAATCCGATCTCATGCAATATTGCACTTTAGTCCTTGTTATTTTTAATTTTACAAAATAGCCACCATACCCCGTTAATTATGGTCAATGCTGTTTAGGCTAGAAGAAGAATCGGAACCGGAAGAAGAAATAGAACCAGTGGGGGAAATAATAAAAAGGTTAAGTAGAAGAAAATCCTCAACCAACCGACCAAAGTTAAATATGGTCAATGGAGTTTCCGCCAAGGAAGCAAAGTATTGGGAGGATTGCCAACCGACCAAAGTTAATTATGGTCAATGGTGTTTCTTCAGATGTATTCATGGATTTAATGAGTTAATATGATATTAAACTCATTTGCTTTTCGGTTGGAACTAGAATAAATAATCTCTAAAACTTTAGAGATTACATATTCGCCATGTCGAACGAAGATAAATGAGGTAGAACGATACGTAGAACGAAGATCATACTCAAAGTACATATGATGATATTGAAGCGTGGATTGTTGATGGTACTGGTGCTGTTATTGATTGTACTGTTGGTGCCGGTGATGTTGCTGAAGCTGGTACATTTTGCACTATATTCTCCGAATTGATTATTCGAGCGCGAAGTTCGTTGACTTATTACTCCAGGATGATTGTCGGTCAGAACGAGTGGATGAATAAGGTTCAGAATTGTGGATAGAATATGATCTTGTCGAGTTACCCTGGAAATGGGACTGAAAATGGTGTCTCGAACAGGTTCGCCGGTAAACGCTTCAGGTTCATTGTCAAGAGGTTAATTCAGTTGGTGGAAGGGATTGCCTTCTGCACGTTTCCATTAATTAAGTCAACTACGAACCCATCAGATGAATTGATAATGGTTGATTGGTTGATTCATGCCGATGACGCTGTTTTCGGAGCTTAGGTGAACATCTATGTCGGAATAGCTGTCGGAATAACTATCGAAATAGTTATCGGAATCTGAAGGACTCGAACTGGTTGCAGGATTCATCTCGTACGATCAGATGAAGGATTTTCGATAAGAAATAGATTATAGGATGTAGATTAGTACCCTACAATACATAATTTACATATGCATATATAATACTAAAATCCCATAAGTTACAGAGGAATCTACGGAAGTTGTCAGGCAAAGTTACAGTAACAGATACGCTAAGATATGAATTTATCCATACACTGTCTATGCAATAGAGGCAGTAAGACATGTCTAGACTAAGAATGATACGCAGGTAATTTCCGACAAGAAATGATAAGCAAAACTTTTGACATGCAGACACGGTCGAAGTCCAAACTCACTAATACATCTAAACAACTATCAGTTAGACACACTAATGCAAGACTCGGTTCGCTAAGACCACCGCTCTGATACCAACTGAAAGGACCCGTCCTAATCCATCTGGACTAAGTCCATATCGATTATAAACGATTCACAACAGTTGATTACATCGCGAGGTACTTGACCTCTATATGATACATTTTACAAACATTGCATTTGTTTTGAAAAGACAATCTTTCATGAAATCTAAAGTTGACAGACATGCATACCATTTCATAATATATCCAACTATAATTGACTTAATAATGATCTTGATAAACTCAACGACTCGAATGCAACGTCTTTTGAAATATGTCATGAATGACTCCAAGTAATATCTTTAAAATGATCAAATGCACAGCGGAAGATTTCTTTCGTACCTGAGAATAAACATGCTTTCAAGTGTCAACCAAAAGGTTGGTGGGTTCATTATTTTAACATATATAATCATTTCATAATTTTAATAGACCACAAGATTTCATATTTCCATTTCTCACAAACATATGTCCCCTACATAGAGACAAAATATCATTCATATGGATTGAACACCTGGTAACCGACATTCACAATATGCATATAAGAATATCCCCATCATTCCAGGATCCTCCTTCGGACATGATATAAATTTTGAAGTACTAAAGCATCCGGTACTTTGGATGGGGCTTGTTGGGCCCGATAGATCTATCTTTAGAGGTCTCGTCAATTAGGGTGTCTGTTCCCTAATTCTTAGATTACCAGACTTAATAAAAAGGGGCATATTCAACTTCGATAATTCAACCATAGAATGTAGTTTCGATTACTTGTGTCTATATCGTAAAACATTTATAAAAGCAGCGCATGTATTCTCAGTCCCAAAAATATATATAAAAAGGGAGTAATGAAAACTCACAGTAATGTATTTTGTAGTAAAAATACATATGACGATATTGAACAACTGAACAATGAAGGGTTGGCCTCGGATTCACGAACCTATATCATTTGTGTATATATTAAAACGTATAATCGTAATCGAACAATTATATATATTATTATTAGTGATATAATTTTTATATTCGTAATTTTTATATTTCATCATTGATATATTAGTTTTATAATATTGTTATGTCATATGTATTAAATATTTTATTTATATTTCATTTGTTTGTTAAGAATAGTAATTATAAAATAATATGATAATTTTAGTAGTAATAATAATAATGATAATACTAGTATTAACAATAATGATAATGATATTAATGATTATCATAAGAATAATATTAATGATAGTTTTATTAATAAATCTTATACAAATGTAAATAACAGTTTTTAAATGAAAAGTTTAGTAATGTTAATTAATAATACTAATGTTTAAAAATGATATCAATACTAATATTAATTAAAATAATAATAACATTAATAAGCGTAATCATAATAATACTCATAGTACCTAGATGATAAGATTAATAATAATGTTAATAGTACTTATATAAAAATATACAAATGATAATAGCGTCTTCAATACTTATAAATATAAATATGACATTAGTAATAATAATTATAATTCTACAATCATAATAATAATTCTAATTATAACAATCTTATTACTAATGGTAATCTTAATAGAAAATACTTTTGTTACTAATAATCCTAAAATGATACTAATACTAATGTTAATGAAAATAATAATAAATTTTATTATTTTCAAAATAATAATAATAATTTTAATTTTAATCATAATAATAATAGTGATAACAATAATAATTCTTATACGATTAATAATAATAATAATAACGGTTGTAATACTTTATAATTATGATTGTGATATTAATACTAATAATAATAATTACTTTACTAATAACATTTATTATACTTACAATAACGATAATAATAATAATTACAATAATAATACAGATAATAATAATAATAATAATAATAATAATAATAATAATAATAATAATAATTAACATTAATAGGAAGGCTACCTCACAAGAAAAAGTTCCCAAAAAAATTAGCTGACCATGCTGAGACTCGAACCCCCGACCCCTCGTAAACCTGTCATCCCTCTAAACCGTTGGGCTGTTGCCCTTTTTCTGATTTATAACACCTTTAAAATAGATATAAGCCGTATATATACCTATATGTTCTTCTTCTTCTTCTTCTCACACCTTAAATCGACCCAAGCTTTTTATCATCAACAAATACGGTTCCGAATTAAAACAATAATACTGAAAAGAAAAGAAAATCGAACAGGTTTATTTGTTTTGAAAGAAAAGAAAAAAATATTAAAAAAAATAAAATAAAACAGATACTGTTCGTCGAGCATAAATATATAAAAAGAAAAATTGATTTTCTATTTGCATTGCGTTATAGCAAAAATGTATAACACGAAGTATATTTCAAATAACTCTTAGAAACTATTCCAATCATCAATTGAACAATTTACCTCAAAACCACAACGAATTTCCTCAAGAACCAATCAGTTGACTTTTTAAGATAAAACTTTGACTCTAAAATTTGAAATCAATTGAAGAAATTGGATGTTGAAACTTGACAGATAGTTTAAACTGACGATTTATAACATAACTGCAATTTCAGATTTTAAAATTTGTTACGAAAGCAGGCTTTTGATAAATTGAGTTTAATAGCAGGGAATATCGAGTTTTTATAATTTTTCTGTTTAAAAATCATCATCTGAATTCGTTTAAAATAAAATGTTGTGATTGAGGTAATCAACTGGTATTGCTCCATCAGGTACAAAAATACAATAAAAAATATAATAGATGTCGACCTTCAACAACCCTTGTTTGCTATCGTGACTTTGAAACCGATTCGTACAAATGCTTTATCATGATCAGAGACAAAAGAAGGAAAGAAATAAACTATATACAGCAGATACATGTTTTTATATATCTGTTTGATATATCAAGTTTAATTTAGTAATTAGTAGGTATATTAATAAATATTATATTGTTAATATAAACAAAATACTAGTATTATAATAATGTTAATAATAATTCTAATAATAATATTAATGATAATGATACTAATAATAATAACATTGATAATATATAATCTTAATCTTAATACTAGTAATAATAAAAATGATATATAATAATAATAAGAATAATAATAATAATAATAATAATAATAATAATAATAATAATAATTTTTAATTCAAACGATTACATTCTATCATTTCTAATTATTATATTTATTTACATTTATATATATGTACATCTGTACATATTTATTTACAAATAATCGTTCGTGAATCATCGAGAATAGTCAAAGGTTCACTGAATCCATATAAATAGTCCAAAGGTCAAATGTATAGATGAACACAGTTTCAAGTTTGTTGAGACTTCAACATTACAGACTTTGCTTATCAAGTCGATATTAATTAAAGATTAAGTTTAAATTTGGTCGGAAATTCCCGGGTCATCACAGATATCACATTGAGAAATCCATAAGTTATGATGTGTTTACTTTGACGCATATATTGCGGGGGAACCCAAATGCTATTTTACGCAACGGGTTAAGAAATTATTTTGACTCAATATATCCGAATATAGGACTTCGTGATTTAGAAAAAGCGGCTAACATGCAACATAAAGAAGCATGTTATGCTTACAGGTTAGTAATGTTCGCTTCTCACCAAAGTGAGAACAAGAACATCGGGCTACAACTATTAAACAAAACGTTCCCACAAGTGACGGAGTCGGTAATTGGGGTAAGAAATGAGGTTTTTAGGTTATTACGAGACTGTTGGTCATTACGTAACCTTCATCCTTTTGACGAAGTTACAACACATTGTCTTACTATCGGTCACAATGGTTATGTTCCACAAAACCAAGGATGGGAAGTGGTATTAGTAAAACCAGAATGCATGACTTGTTTCTGGACGTATGAATTACGTGTCTTTATTGCCTTTGCTGAACGCCTTATTTATTAACTAGAATTATCTTCGCAAATACTTTGTATCAAAGTTTTATGTGCTATATTTCATGCTATATGTAAAATAATGGTATTGTAAGTTTGCAAGTTATTGTATAAAGGCTTGAATATGATATATTTTTTTTTTTTGTTTTTGTGATTACTTTTTCATATAGAATTGTAGTAGTTGAAATGGTATGTTAGCTACTAAGTATGAACTTAACAGGTAGGTACTACCCGAATTAAAGAGTATAAAATGCTAATATGAAGAAAGAGCTTTTATAAATAAGTTCATATTATGCTACGAAATACTATTGACTACTCTTGATATTCTATATGATTAACTCGTTTCATTTGACTATTTTGAAGGAAATGGCACCGACTACTCGACACACCTTGAATATGAGCGAAGAGGAAAATTGTGCCTTTCTTGCTTCAAACATAGCCGCAGTACAGGCTGCGCTACATACCAACAATAACCTTGGATCTAGCAGTACAGGAAATCGTGTAGGATGCACCTACAAAGAATTCACTGCCTGCAAACCTTTGGAATTTGATGGAACCGAAGGACCGATCGGATTGAAACGGTGGACCGAGAAGGTCGAATCGGTGTTTGCCATAAGTAAGTGTACTGAAGAGGACAAAGTGAAGTACGCTACGCATACCTTCATAGGTTCTGCGTTAACATGGTGGAATACCTATCTAGAGCAAGTGGGATAAGATAATGCTTACGCACTACCGTGGTCAGCATTCAAGCACTTGATGAACGAGAAGTACCGTCCCAGAAGCGAGGTCAATAAGCTCAAGATAGAACTTAGAGGGTTACGAACCCAAGGATTTGATATTACCACGTACGAAAGACGATTCACAGAATTGTGCCTATTGTGTCCGGGAGCATTCGAAGATGAGGAAGAGAAGATCGACGCATTTGTGAAAGGATTACCGGAAAGAATCCAAGAAGATATAAGTTCACACGAGCCCGCCTCCATACAACAGGCATGTAGAATGGCTCACAAACTAGTGAACCAGATTGAAGAAAGAATTAAAGAACAGACTGCTGAAGAGGCCAATGGGAAGCAATTCAAAAGAAAGTGGGAGGAAAACGGTGATAAGAATCACCAATACAACAACAACAGCAATTACAACAATAATCGCAACAACTATCCCAACAATCGCAACATCAATCGTAACTACAACAAACGGCCCAACAACAACAACAACAACAACAACAACAGCAACTATAACAATCATCCCAACAACAATAATAACCGCAACAACAACAACAATCAGAAGCAGCTATGCCAAAGGTGTGAAAAGTATCACTCGGGGTTCTGCACCAAATTTTGCAACAAGTGTAAAAGAAATGGTCATAGCGCGGCGAAGTGTGAGGTCTACGGACCAGGGGTTAACAGAACGAAAGGAAAAAATGGTGTCGGAATGAGTAATGGTGGAGCAAGTAGTGTCGGAGCAAGTTATGCCAATGTAGTTTGTTATAAATGTGGAAAATCGGGCCACATTATTAGAAATTGCCCGAACCAGGAGAACACGGATGGACAAGGCCGTGGAAGAGTTTTCAATATTAATGCGACAGAGGCACAGGAAGACCCGGAGCTTGTTACGGGTACGTTTCTTATTGACAATAAATCTGCTTACGTTTTATTTTATTCGGGTGCGGATAGAAGCTATATGAGTAGAGATTTTTGTGCTAAATTAAGTTATCCATTGACGCCTTTGGATAGTAAATTTTTACTCGAATTAGCAAATGGTAAATTAATTTCAGCAGATAATATATGTCGGAATCGAGAAATTAAACTGGTTAGCGAAACATTTAAGATTGACTTGATACCAGCAGAGTTAGGGAGTTTTGATGTGATAATCGGTATAGACTGGTTAAAAGAAGTGAAAGCAGAGATCGTTTGTTACAAAAATGCAATTCGCATTATACGAGAAAAAGGAAAACCCTTAATGGTGTACGGAGAAAAGGGAAACACGAAGCTACATCTTATTAGTAATTTGAAGGCACAAAAACTAATAAGAAAAGGTTGCTTTGTTGTTCTAGCACAAGTCGAGAAAGTACAAACTAAAGAAAAGAGCATCAATGATGTTCCCGTCGCAAAAGAATTTCCCTATGTATTTCCGAAAGAATTACCGGGATTACCCCCACATCGATCCGTTGAATTTCAAATAGATCTTGTACCAGGGGCTGCACCAATAGCTCGTGCTCCTTACAGACTCGCACCTAGCGAGATAAAAGAACTGCAAAGCCAATTACAAGAACTTTTAGAGCGTGGTTTCATTCGACCAAGCACATCACCGTGGGGAGCTCCTGTTTTGTTTGTCAAGAAGAAAGATGGTATATTTAGGTTGTTTATCGACTACCGAGAGTTGAACAAACTTACCATCAAGAACCGCTACCCACTACCGAGAATCGACGACTTATTTGATCAACTACAAGGCTCGTCTGTTTATTCAAAGATTGACTTACGTTCTGGATATCATCAAATGCGGGTGAAAGAAGATGATATTCCAAAGACTGCTTTCAGAACACGTTATGGTCATTACGAGTTTATGGTCATGCCGTTTGGTTTAACTAATGTACCAGCTGTGTTCATGGACCTTATGAACTAAGTGTGTGGACCATACCTTGACAAGTTTGTCATTGTTTTCATTGATGACATACTTATTTACTCAAAGAATGACCAAGAACATGGTGAACATTTGAGAAAGGTGTTAGAAGTATTGAGGAAGGAAGAATTGTACGCTAAGTTTTCAAAGTGTGCATTTTGGTTGGAAGAAGTTCAATTCCTCGGTCGCATAGTGAACAAAGAAGGTATTAAGGTGGATCCGGCAAAGATAGAAACTGTTGAAAAGTAGGAAACCCCGAAAACTCCGAAACACATACGCCAGTTTTTAGGACTAGCTGGTTACTACAGAAGGTTCATCCAAGACTTTTCCAGAATAGCAAAACCCTTGACTGCATTAACGCATAAAGGGAAGAAATTTGAATGGAAGGACGAACAAGAGAAAGCGTTCCAGTTATTGAAGAAAAAGCTAACTACGGCACCTATATTGTCATTGCCTGAAGGGAATGATGATTTTGTGATTTATTGTGACGCATCAAAGCAAGCTCTCGGTTGTGTATTAATGCAACGAACGAAGGTGATTGCTTATGCGTCTAGACAATTGAAGATTCACGAACAAAATTATACGACGCATGATTTGGAATTAGGCGCGGTTGTTTTTGCATTAAAGACTTGGAGGCACTACTTATATGGGGTCAAAAGTATTATATATACCGACCACAAAAGTCTTCAACACATATTTAATCAGAAACAACTGAATATGAGGCAGCGTAGGTGGATTGAATTGTTGAATGATTACGACTTTGAGATTCGTTACCACCCGAGGAAGGCAAATGTGGTAGCCGACGCCTTGAGCAGGAAGGACAGAGAACCCATTCGAGTAAAATCTATGAATATAATGATTCACAATAACCTTACTACTCAAATAAAGGAGGCGCAACAAGGAGTTTTAAAAGAGGGAAATTTAAAGGATGAAATACCCAAAGGATCGGAGAAGCATCTTAATATTCGAGAAGACTGAACCCGGTATAGGGCTGAAAGGATTTGGGTACCAAAATTTGGAGATATGAGAGAAATGGTACTTAGAGAAGCTCATAAAACCAGATACTCAATACATCCTGGAACGGGGAAGATGTACAAGGATCTCAAGAAACATTTTTGGTGGCCGGGTATGAAAGCCGATGTTGCTAAATACGTAGGAGAATGTTTGACGTGTTCTAAGGTCAAAGCTGAGCATCAGAAACCATCAGGTCTACTTCAACAACTCGAAATCCCGGAATGGAAATGGGAAAACATTATCATGGATTTCATTACTAAATTGCCAAGGACTGCAAGTGGTTTTGATACTATTTGGGTAATAGTTGATCGTCTCACCAAATCAACACACTTCCTGCCAATAAGAGAAGATGACAAGATGGAGAAGTTAGCACGACTGTATTTGAAGGAAGTCGTCTCCAGACATGGAATACCAATCTCTATTATCTCTGATAGGGATGGCAGATTTATTTCAAGATTCTGGCAGACATTACAGCAAGCATTAGCAACTCGTCTAGACATGAGTACTGCCTATCATCCACAAACTGATGGGCAGAGTGAAAGGACGATACAAACGCTTGAATACATGCTACGAGCATGTGTTATTGATTTCGGAAACAGTTGGGATCGACATCTACCGTTAGCAGAATTTTCCTACAACAACAGCTACCATTCAAGCATTGAGATGGCGCCGTTTGAAGCACTTTATGGTAGAAAGTGCAGGTCTCCGATTTGTTGGAGTGAAGTTGGGAATAGACAGATTACGGGTCCGGAGATAATACAAGAAACTACCGAGAAGATCATCCAAATTCAACAACGGTTGAAAACTGCCCAAAGTCGACAAAAGAGCTACGCTGACATTAAAAGAAAAGATATAGAATTTGAAATTGGAGAGATGGTCATGCTTAAAGTTGCACCTTGGAAAGGCGTTGTTCGATTTGGTAAACGAGGGAAATTAAATCCAAGGTATATCGGACCATTCAAGATTATTGATCGTGTCGGACCAGTAGCTTACCGACTTGAGTTACCTCTACAACTCGCGGCTGTACATAACACTTTCCACGTCTCGAATTTGAAGAAATGTTTTGCTAAAGAAGATCTCACTATTCCGTTAGATGAAATCCAAATCAACGAAAAACTTCAATTCATCGAAGAACCCGTCGAAATAATGGATCGTGAGGTTAAAAGACTTAAGCAAAACAAGATACCAATTGTTAAGGTTCGATGGAGCTGGTAGAGGTCCCAAGTTCACCTGGGAATGAGAAGATCAGATGAAGAAGAAATACCCGCATTTATTTCCAGAAGATACGTCAACACCTCCAACTGCTTAAAATTTCGGGACGAAATTTATTTAACTGGTAGGTACTGTAGTGACCCGAACTTTTCCATGTTTATATATATATTAAATGAAATTGTTATTTACATGATTAAGTGTTTCCAACATGTTAAGCAATCAAACTTGTTAAGACTTGATTAATTGAAATATGTCTCATATAGACAATTGACCACCCAAGTTGACCGGTGATTCACGAACGTTAAAACTTGTAAAAACTATATGATGACATATATATGGTTATATATAGTTAACATGATATTATGATAATTAAACATATCATTAAGTATATTAATAATGAACTACATATGTAAAAACAAGACTACTAACTTAATGATTTTGAAACGAGACATATATGTAACGATTATCGTTGTAACGACATTTAATGTATATATATCATATTAAGAGATATTCGTACATCATAATATCATGATAATATAATAATTTAAAATCTCATTTGATATTATAAACATTGGGTTAACAACATTTAACAAGATCGTTAACCTAAAGGTTTCAAAACAACACTTACATGTAACGACTAACGATGACTTAACGACTCAGTTAAAATGTATATACATGTAGTGTTTTAATATGTATTCATACACTTTTGAAAGACTTCAAGACACTTATCAAAATACTTCTACTTAACAAAAATGAATACAATTACATCCTCGTTCAGTTTCATCAACAATTCTACTCGTATGCACCCGTATTCGTACTCGTACAATACACATCTTTTAGATGTATGTACTATTGGTATATACACTCCAATTATCAGCTCTTATCCGCCCATGTGAGTCACCTAACACATGTGGGAACCATCATTTGGCAACTAGCATGAAATATCTCATAAAATTACAAAAATATGAGTAATCATTCATGACTTATTTACATGAAAAGAAAATTACATATCCTTTATATCTAATCCATACACCAATGACCAAAAACACCTACAAATACTTTCATTCTTCAATTTTATTCATCTAATTGATCTCTCTCAAGTTCTATCTTCAAGTTCTAAGTGTTCTTCATAAATTCTACAAGTTCTAGTTTCATAAAATCAAGAATACTTCCAAGTTTGCTAGCTTACTTCCAATCTTGTAGAGTGATCATCCAACCTCAAGAAATCTTTCTTATTTACAATAAGATATCTTTCTAATACAAGGTAATACTCATATTAAAACTTTGATTCAATTTCTATAACTATAACAATCTTATTTCGAGTGAAAATCTTACTTGAACTGTTTTCGTGTCATGATTCTGCTTCAAGAACTTTCAAGCCATCCAAGGATCCTTTGAAGCTAGATCTATTTTTTTCATTTCCAGTAGTTTTAACTAGAAAACTTGAGGTAGTAATGATGTTCATAACATCATTCAATTCATACATATAAAGCTATCTTATTCGAAGGTTTAAACTTGTAATCACTAGAACATAGTTTAATTAATTCTAAACTTGTTCGCAAACAAAAGTTAATCCTTCTAACTTGACTTTTAAAATCAACTAAACACATGTTATATATCTATATGATATGCTAACTTAATGATTTAAAACCTGGAAACACGAAAAACACCGTAAAACCGGATTTACGCCGTCGTAGTAACACCGCGGGCTGTTTTGGGTTAGTTAATTAAAAACTATGATAAACTTTGATTTAAAAGTTGTTCTTCTGGGAAAATAATTTTTCTTATGAACATGAAACTATATCCAAAAATCATGGTTAAACTCAAAGTGGAAGTATGTTTTTCAAAATGGTCATCAAGACGTCGTTCTTTCGACTAAAATGACTACCTCTTACAAAAACGACTTGTAACTTATATTTCCAACTATAAACCTATACTTTTTATGTTTAGATTCATAAATAGAGTTCAATATGAAATCATAGCAATTTGATTCACTCAAAACGGATTTAAAACGAAGAAGTTATGGGTAAAACAAGATTGGATAATTTTTCTTGTTGTAGCAACGTGAAAATTGGTAACAAATCTATATTAATCATACCCTAGCTAACTTATATTGTATTATACATGTATTCTAATATATTATGTAATCTTAGGATACCATAGACATGTATGCAAATGTTTTGACATATCATATCGACCCATGTGTATATATTATTTGGAACAACCATAGACACTCTATATGCAGTAATGTGGGAGTTAGCTATACAGGGTTGAGGTTGATTCCAAAAATATATATACTTTGAGTTGTGATCTAGCCTGAGACGTGTATACACTGGGTCGTGGATTGATTCAAGATAATATATATCAATTTTTTTCTGTACATCTAACTTTGGACAACTAGTTGTAGGTTATTAACGAGGACAGCTGACTTAATAAACTTAAAACATCAAAATATATTAAAAGTGTTGTAAATATATTTTGAACATACTTTGATATATATGTACATATTTGTTATAGGATCGTGAATCGACCAGTGGCCAAGTCTTACTTTCCGACGAAGTAAAAATCTGTGAAAGTGAGTTATAGTCCCACTTTTAAAATCTAATATTTTTGGGATGAGAATACATGCAGGTTTTATAAATGATTTACAAAATAGACACAAGTACGTAAAACTACATTCTATGGTTGAATTATCGAAATCGAATATGCCCCTTTTTATTAAATCTGGTAATCTAAGAATTAGGGAACAGACACCCTAATTGACGTGAATCCTAAAGATAGATCTATTGGGCCTAACAAACCCCATCCAAAGTACCGGATGCTTTAGTACTTCGAAATTTATATCATATCCGAAGGGTGTCCCGGAATTATGGGGATATTCTTATATATGCATCTTGTTAATGTCGGTTACTAGGTGTTCACCATATGAATGATTTTTATCTCTACGTATGGGATGTATATTGAAAAATGAAATCTTGTGGTCTATTGTTACGATTTGATATATATAGGTTAAACCTATAACTCACCAACATTTTTTTGTTGACGTTTTAAGCATGTTTATTCTCAGGTGATTATTAAGAGCTTCCGCTGTCGCATACTTAAATAAAGACAAGATTTGGAGTCCATGCTTGTATGATATTGTGTAAAAATTGCATTTAAGAAACTTATTTCGTTGTAACATATTTGTATTGTAAACCATTATGTAATAATCGTGTGTAAACAGGATATTTTAGATTATCATTATTTGATAATCTACGTAAAGCTTTTTAAACCTTTATTGATGAAATAAAGGTTATGGTTTGTTTTAAAATGAATGCAGTCTTTGAAAAACGTCTCATATAGAGGTCAAAACCTCGCAACGAAATCAATTAATATGGAACGTTTTTAATCAATAAGAACGGGACATTTCAACCTTGACCCATTTTAACACAAAACTCATTTTGACTCAAATTAGGGTTTACACCCAAAATCAACCTCACACATGCACCAATAACACAAATTTACACTTGTTCTTGCAAAAATCAAGCACATTCAAGACCTAAGCCTTACAAATTCGTCAATCAGAACCCTAAGTCACCAAAATAGGGTTCACACCCCTAATTTGCACCACAATAACCCTAATTTCACAAGAATTTGGGTCTTAGACTAAACACCAACCCAAACCCTAAACAAAACATGAAATCAAACAAGATAGATTCAGATTTAGGGCTTACTGCAAGTGTAGAACAAAGCTAGGAGCAGTTACACTCGAATTAGGCTTCAATTTGGACACACAAAGTCTTCTTCTTTACCAGTTCGAGCTTTCTCACACTACAAACTTTCTCTCTCAAGGTTGGGTATTTAGATGGAGTGAAATGAGGATAAGAAACTGATTTGGGTCAGTTTTCTGGTCCCCAATCCGATCTCATGCAATATTGCACTTTAGTCCTTGTTATATTTAATTTTACAAAATAGCCACCATACCCCGTTAGTCGGCGCGACACGCGGGTAAGTGGCGAGCCGCGCCACTATGATGTTTATGATATCAGAATGTTAAAAACTAATAATGTACTATGGGGTTACAAGACTTGTGATTTATGTCTTAATGAAAACTATAATTATCACCATAATAATGAGTCTTATTTATCTCTTAATGAAGTGCTCTTAGTATGACTTAATGACAGATTATTGAGATGTCACTCCTTAGTATACGTGAGTTGATCCATACCTCGACCTCTCTTATAAATAGAGTTTTAGGTTTCACCTCATTATGCTTATCACAACAACACACAAGTTACTCTTATTCCATCAGTAACGGAGTGGATCAAGTGGAAGATCAACACCCTAACTTGTTCTTGTTCTTATGACATCTTCACATCCTACCATATGCTTACGAGTTTATCATCTTCAATCCAAGTAAGCTTTATCTTTATGTCTTAAACTCCACATTAAGAATTACATGATGTTTATGATATGTTCAACAAGTTAGTCACTCTGATTTTCACAAATTATGTGGATGGTCTTTGTCACTAAAAGATAAGCCTGTTTAACACATGACATGTGGATTGCATGAGGGTAATATTATCTTTTCTATCATCTTTACCAATTCATCTTTCTCACCATTGAAATTAGTTTTACCAATTCATATTTCCCATTGATTGTATTGTTATGGAATGAAGTGCAAGTGAAATGAAGGTTTGATGGCTATAATATAAAAAAAAGGATTAAGAGCAAGGGGGTGGGTTTGGAGAAAAAGACAAAAATACTCCTCAATGTATTGCACATTGTTGCACAAAACACGTGTATCGGCAGCAATGTATTGCACATGCCATGAATTAACAGATTTCTTTTATGTCCTTCAATGACAATCAATGTGATGACCCGGAAATTTCCGACCAAATTTAAACTTTAATCTTTATATGTTTCTGACACGATAAGCAAAATCTGTAAGGTTGAGTCTCAAAAACTTTGAACTGTGTTCATGTATTCATTTAACCTTCGGCTGTTCTCGATAATTCATGAACCATTAATCGTAAATAGAATAATTAAGTTATTATGAATATATATAAATATATATGTTACTATAAAATATATATAAATATCTAAATATCAACTATTAGGTAAAAGTCATCACATAAAATAATATTACATAAATTATACATAATATTATATTAAATTACAAATTTGAATATAATTAAAATATTAATATTATTACCATTAAAATTCATTTTTTTATTATTGATAAGCGTAATATTAATATTTGTATTAGTACTCTTAAAATAAAATATATATATGATTTAAGTTTGTATTATTATCAATAATAATATTGATATTATTATAACTAGTATTAGTATTAGTATTTGTATCATTAATAAGATTATTATTATCATTATTATTAATTAAATTCATTAAAAATTTGCATTATTGTTGATATTAACATTTTTTTTATTATCTAATATTACTAGACTAATTACTAAAATTTCATTATCACATAATTAATAATAATAACATATTTATACTTGTAATTACCGGATTAGGAATTATATATATATAAACAGATTTAGACATACAGGTTTATATAAATATATATATATATATATATATATATATATATATATATATATATATATATATATATATATATATATATATATATATATATATATATATATATATATATATATATATATATATATACACCAAATACAACCGTATATATCTATATAAATACATAAACAAGCATTTGGATATATAAACAACTGATATAAATAAATTTAAATACAAGAAGGTACGTATTTCTGTTTCCCATCGTAATCAGACTGTTATGAAGTTTGTTTGATGTCTTTCAACTGGTGGCATATCGAATATAATCTGTGGAACACAACAAAATTTGTTAACAATCTTAATCAACCTTTTAAATTTTTTATTATTTGTATCTGCTCCTAAAATGATTCTGTCGACTCCCATTGTGCTAGAAAACAATTAACTCCAGCTGTAAATGATATCAAATGACTTCACAATATCAATTTCTAATTCACAAACACCATAACTAATTTCTGTTTTGCTGTTTTGAGATCACCATCAAGTCACTAGCCGGCATCATCATACTTGTGAATCACCATAGACTTCCATCACCTTACTCTCTCTCTTCTCTCCCTCTTCATTTTTTTCATGAACAATCTAATCCAAATCTTCTGTTGCTGTAGTTTACTTTTCAAATCACAAAACTATCTAAACCATTACCCATTTAACCACCAAACCAAACCGTTGATCATCACCACCCTATTAGTTCTTTTCATGCTTTCTGTTTCCTCAGACTACAACAACCAAAACGAACCAATCATTATCCTTTCTTGTTGCTTGCTTCGTGAACCCAGGGCCACGAGCACCCTCACTATATTTTCTTTTAGTTCCGTTTGATACCCAAGTAGCCACCATCTTTCTCTCCCATAATCTTGAACCACCTTGAAGCCACAATCTTCAAGCTCGATCACCTTTAACACCACCACTTGTCGCCATCTATGTTGCTGCTATTCGATTTTCCTGCTACTACAGCTTACTTTTCTGGTTCTATAGTCATGTATTCGATTTTGATATAAGTAATAATGGTGGTGGAACATGTTATGATCACATTTGATTATTTAACTACTTTACAAAGCTATTGGCTTGTGGGACAAAAGAACATCATGGCCGACCAAAATAAAAGGGTATAAGGACTCTTGGATTTTTCTTTTTACAAGAATGATTGAGGAAGAGTACATGCGTATTATTTTTTTTTTAACCGTTCGAAATTCATGAATTCCAAACCAGAGTCCACTAAATGTTTCTATTAGGCCGTGATTCTTCAAACTGTTGGGCCGCGTTCTTCCTTTACTACTTGGGCCGATGTAATTGGGAACTCATGAGATGGATTAATGTTAATTGAGCCTGTGGGACTTTTACTAGCAAGGTGACGAGAGTAATACAATTACACGTTCACTCGGTTTCATTTTTTTTTTTTTTCTGTTTCCATGTCTTAATCTCTCTCGCTCTATCTCTATATACATATACTTAAAACATAACTCTATAGAGATGTGTTTGTGTATGTATGTGTGACGTCGAATTAACGATGGTGATGACGAGTAAAACACGATGTGATTATGGTAGAACCGTGATGGTGGGAGATTGACGATAACAATATATAATATGGTGATAGTGGGTGGGTAATCGAATCACTTTGGTGGTGAGGTATAAGAATAATGATGACAAGAGTAGATGGTGACGGGATATGATAACATAACAAATATAGTTATGAGTATGTTATTGGTGATGACAATGGATCACGATAGTGATACATGATAATGATGATGATGATTCCTAAACCTGCTGTTTACTGCATTCCCTTTCTGTTTTAGACGATGATTGTGATGATGTAAATGTATTTGGGTTTTGATTTTTGGAAGAAGAAAAGGAAAGGATACAAAACGGGTTATGGTTTAGATAGTTAAATTAAAACAGAAAGATACTAGAAAGAAGAGTGGTGTAGCGTGTTAGGGGTGAACAGGAGGTTGAGGGTTCGAACCCAGGCTCTGACATTTTTTTTATAGAAAAAGAAGAAAAGGGGAAGGGATATGATACTGGATAAAGGGATTTGATTAGCAGATTAAAACATAAAAACATGTTAGCTTAGATGGTTAGGGGTGTTGCATGTGAGCGAGTGGTCACGGGTTCGAGCTCCGTCATGGGCATTTTTTTTTTAGAAAAGCTTCCAAAAGGGGTATACACATTTATATTTTCATTTTTCATTTTCATTATTATTATTATTATTATTATTATTATTATTATTATTATTATTATTATTATTATTATTACTATTATTATTATTATTATTATTACTATTATTATTATTATTACTATTATTATTATTATGAGTATTAGTTACGATATTATCATTAATTGTAAAAATTTTAATAATATTATCATTATGATGAAAAGGTTTATTATTATATTCATTATGTAAATAATCCAAATTATTATTATTTTTATAAATATTAGTATTAGTATCTTTTTACGAATAATAGAATTGTTAATATTAACATAAGTACTATTATTTATATTATCACAATTATTATTATTATGTAATTACTAAAATCAATATCATAACTATCAATAACATTAAAATTAATATTTTTACAAGTATTAGTATTAATATCATTGCCATTATCACTAATAGAGTTATTAATAACATAAGTATATTATTAATGTTATTATCATGGTTTTTACTAATATTAACTTAGTATAATTTAAACTCCTATTTTGATAAACAAATGAAATACATACATATATATATTTAACAAATATAACGTAACAAAATATTTTATTTCATAAAAGGAATATATGAAATATAAATATATTATTAATATAAGAACGATATCATTACTAGGTGTTATATATAAACTTATTTGATTGTGATTATGTGTGTTAATATAAATATAAATGATATAGGTTCGTGAATCCGAGGCCAACCTTGCATTGTTTAGTTGTTCAATGTCGTTATATGTATTTTTAATACAAAATACAATACGGTGAGTTTCATTTTCCTTTTTACCCTTTATATTTTTGGGCTGAGAATACATGCACAATTTTTATAAATGTTTTACGAAATAAACACAAGTAACTGAAACTACATTATATGGTTGAATTATCAAAATCGAATATGCCCCTTTTTATTAAGTCTGGTAATCTAAGAATTAGGGAACAGACACCCTAATTGACGCGAATCCTAAAGATAGATCTATCGGGCCCAACAAGCCCCATCCAAAGTACCGGATGCTTTAGTACTTCGAAATTTATATCATGTCCGAAGGAGGATCCCAGAATGATGGGGATATTCTTATATGCATATTGTGAATGTCGGTTAACAGGTGTTCACCATATGAATGATATTTTTGTCTCTATGCATGGGACGTATATTTATGAGAACTGAAAAATGAAAATCTTGTGGTCTATTAAAATGATGGAAATGATTATCTATGTTAAACTAATGAACTCACCAACCTTTTGGTTGACACTTTAAAGCATGTTTATTCTCAGGTATGAAAGAAATCTTCCGCTGTGCGTTTGCTTATTTTAGAGATATTTCTTGGAGTCATTCTTGACATATTTCAAAAGACGTTGCATTCGAGTCATTAAGTTCATCAAGATTATTATTAAGTCAATTATAGTTAGATATATTATGAAATGGTATGCATGCCGTCAACTTTCGATGTAATGAAAGATTGACTTTTCAAAAACGAATGCAATGTTTGTAAAATCTATCATATAGAGGTCAAATACCTCGCGATGTAATCAACTGTTGTGAATAATTTATAATCGATATAGACTTCGTCCGGATGGATTAGGACGGGTCTCTACAGTTGGTATCAGAGCGGTGGTCTTAGCGAACTAGGTCTTGCATTAGGGTGTCTAACTGATAGTTGTTTAGATGCATTAGTGAGTCTGGACTTCGACCGTGTCTGCATGTCAAAAGTTTTGCTTATCATTTTTGTTAGAAATCATCTGCTTATCATTCTTAGGAAATCACTTGCTTATTATTCTTAGTCTAGACACATTTTACTGCATCGACTGCATGAATAGTGTATAGACGAAATTCATATCTTATCGTATCTGCTAATTTACATATTAGCGTATCTGTTATTGTTACCTGCCTGACAGCTTCCGTAAATTCCTCCGTAACTTATGGGATTTTAGTATTATATATGCATATGTAAATTATGTATTGCAGGGTACTAATCTACATCCTATAATCTATTTCTTATCGAAAATCCTTCATCTGATCGTACGAGATGAATCCCTCAACCAGTTCGAGTCCCTCAGATTTCGATAGCTATTCCGGTAGTTATTCCGACAGTTATTCCAACATGGATATTCACCTAAACTCCGAAAGCGGTGTCACCAGAATGAATCAACTAATCAGCCATCCCCAATTCATCTGATGGTTTCGTAGTCGACTAAATCAATGGAGACGAGAAGAAGGCGATCCTTTCCACTCACCAACCTGCACTCTTGGTGAAAAACCTGAAGCACTTACTGGCGAACCTGTTCGAAACACCATTTTCACCCTCATTTCCCGAATATCTCGTCATGATTATATACTATCTCAAATTTAAAACCTTATTCATTCGCTTGTTCCGAACCGACAATCATCCTAGAATAATGGAAGACGTCAACAAGCTTCACGCTCGAGTAATCAATTTGGAGAATATGGTGCAAAACTTACCAGCTTCAGCAATATCTCACACCTCAAACTCACAGTCTGTACCTTCAGCATAATCGTCACACTACATGATGTCCTACATCGATTAGCTTCGTTCTACATGACGATCTACATCATTTATCTTCGTTCGACATGATAGTTATGTAACCTCTAATGTTTTAGATATTATGTACTCTAGTTCTAAACGTAAACCAAATGAGTTTAATATCATATTAACTCATTAAATCCATGATTACATCTGAAGAAAATATATACGTATATATGTTTTCATAAAGATTGTAATTAAAAATTCTTTTGTACAAACTGTTAATGGTGAAAATATTTTAACGGGTAGGTAATACCCGAGGAATATTTAGATTTCACCTTAATAAGTTACACTGTACATTCGTCAAAGCTGATTCAACAGTCATTTACTATCCTATTTGCACTCACCGATATACGTGTCTGTTCACCGCAGAATAACCATTTTCATTCAATTTCATATTTTGATTTTGACCTATCAGAAGTCAACAAGTGGCATAATGAAGAAAACATTTGACAAAATAAAATTTGTTAGAAACAAACGAATTAACTAATTAAAATTTTGTTAAGAATCCACGCTAACTGATCCTAGCTAACTATTTCTAGCTAACTGATTACATTTTATTTATCGCAGTTTATTTATCGCAATTTATATTCTCGCAATTTTATTTATCGTCATTTAATTTCTGTTATTTATTTTATGCACTTTAAATATCGGGACATGTATACAAGGTTTTGACATATCATATCGACCCATCTATATATATTATTTGGAATAACCATAGACACTCTATATGCAGTAATGCGGGAGTTAGCTATACAGGGTTGAAGTTGATTCTACAATAATATATATAGTTTGGGTTGTGATCAAGTCTGAGACGAATACGGGTCACGATATTTATTAATTAATTCGAATATTATATATTAAACTATATATGAAATATTGGACTGTCAACTGTGGACTATCGACTGTGGACTAATAACATTGGACAATTAAAATGAATTAAAATATTGATTATAATATATGAAACTAAACAACTCTTCAAGTTTGCCACTTGATTTCATCTTAAACCTCATTTGTATCTTGACGATTACAATCTGCGTTCAAACCCTACATGATTCTTGAAAACACCTTAACCAAGAGGATGATTCAACCGCACGTTATCTACGAGAAGAAAGATTGATGCATATAGTTATGCACCTGAAAACAATCGGAACCTGAGTAAATGTTTAACGCGTAACTGTGCTAATTCCTTTAGCGTTATTATTACCGAAAATAACTTTACAATCCTTTTTCAAATTAGCCAATTTTTTCACAGCTTCAACAAGTCAACTTCGACTTTTCGTTCGAAACAACCTTATTATAACCTTGATATATACGTTGTCTTTTCGTCATCATTACCGAAGAACCGTTTATATCTCACTTAATTAACAGTAAACTTACTAACAGCTTCATTGATCGTTGACTTTTCGAAAATCATTATAACTATCAAAACCCTATCATATATCCATCTACATCTTGTAACAATAATTGCTATACCAACTATCGGGAATTAGCAATCAGTATTTCGAATCTTGCAGCGTTACTATGTCAATAGTTATATGTATACATATAACATTTACCTCTTAGAATAATGATTTTTCCATTTTGAAATTCTGGAAAGCATCCAGTCTGTGAATCGATACTCTGAATGTTGAAAAAGCTGAATGAAACAGCAGAAACAGTAGACAACCGTAAACGACCTTAATCATCAGAAGTTTAATGATAAAGAATAGTATGTTGGAGAAGCTCGGAAAAGTTGGAACTGGAAAACGGATTGAGCTAACCACCAAGGAGACCAAGGACAAATACAAGGACCATACTCTATATTCAAAGAATCCAGGTAATTCTGGATCCGTTGAAATCTTTAGAGAATATGTTGCTCCGAAGTCATGTTAAAATATTGCGAAAAATTTTTCCTTATCAACTTTCGAACTTAGAAATTCCAAAATATCATCATAAATATCTTCGATACTTCTAAAGATATTTTCATAAATATTCTCGTCCGAAATTATATACCTCTTCGTGCTATCTGTATTACATTATATTGAAAACTGTTTTAGTTTTCAATATTCTGTAACATCTAAGTATAAATTATGAATGAATTCTGGAGAAGTGTTGGGGACTGAAGCATGAGTTAGTATAATATAATGACACTTGATCAACGTGATTATATTACAGTAAGTCATGCTGAGTTTCTAATAGAACGTGATGATTCACATAACATACCGTCATCATGTGCCATTTACACGACTCTTATATTCTACTCAATCTCCAAACATATTAAGAACATATCTTCTTGATAGTTCTATTTTCCGGGATATTCTGGTAATTTGCCAAATCAAGATTGTACCATTACGATTTCCTTCTTAGAACATTAACTATGTTCATCCAAAACTTTATACCTATGAATTCTGGACCATTATCGGCTTGACTTAAAGTCGGGAAGATGCACAAAAATATGAAGCCCTGGAATATAAGGGAAGATATAAACCCCAACAACAACACCTAAATTACAAACCGTGTATATCAATAAGTATCGCAACGTAAAGACACTGGAGAATTAAAAACACTATAACCCCAAGGTAATAGTAGAAGAAAATAACTTCCTCCGGTGGTAGATGAAAAAGAAGAATGACAAATATGAAAGTTAGGAGTATATCAAGAATCAGTACTGGATGGAGCATATTAATGAATGCTTTAAAGTATGAGTTGAGGGAGGAAGAATAGAAGGTGTGAGTTTTAAGGAAACGACGGGGGTAGATTTATAGTAAAATATCCGACAAAGCAATCAAAACAGATGATCGCATTTAAAGCGGATCCTAATTCCCTTGATTACCGAAGAATCAAATCTCATTACAAAAATTTTCTCCAAATCTCTTGAACTTGGAAATCAATCCTATCTACGTCAAAAGATATGACGAATCTATACCTACTCATTTCACTCTTTGGTGATAGCTTCACTCATACTCTTCACAAAATCAAATTTGTTTTATCTATATTACTCAATGATGATAAAACTCTATATTCGTCATGAAAACATTTTTATGGTTAGCCATGACGACCACGATCAAATTTCGGGACGAAATTTCTTTAACGGGTAGGTATTGTGATGACCCGGAAATTTCCGATCAAATTTAAACTTTAATCTTTATATGTTTCCGATACGATAAGCAAAATCTGTAAGGTTGAGTCTCAAAAACTTTGAACTGTGTTCATGTATTCATTTAACCTTCGACTGTTCTCGATAATTCACGAACCATTAATCGTAAATAGAATTATTAAGTTATTATGAATATATCTAAATATATATGTTACTATAAAATATATATAAATATCTAAATATCAACTATTAGGTAAAAGTCATCACATAAAATAATATTACATAAATTATACATAATATTATATTAAATTACAAATTTGAATATAATTAAAATATTAATATTATTACCATTAAAATTCATTTTTTTATTATTGATAAGCGTAATATTAATATTTGTATTAGTACTCTTAAAATAAAATATATATATATATATAAGATTTAAGTTGTGTTATTATCAATAATAATATTGATATTATTATAACTAGTATTAGTATTAGTATTTGTATCATTAATAAGATTATTATTATCATTATTATTAATTAAATTCATTAAAAATTTGCATTATTGTTGATATTAACATTTGTTTTATTATCTAATATTACTAGACTAATTACTAAAATTTCATTATCACATAATTAATAATAATAACATATTTATACTTGTAATTACCGGACTAGGAATTATATATATATATATATAAACAGATTTAGACATACAGGTTTATATAAATACATATATATATATATATATATATATATATATATATATATATATATATATATATATATACCAAATACAACCGTATATATCTATATAAATACATAAACAAGCATTTGGATATATAAACAACTGATATAAATAAATTTAAATACAAGAAGGTACGTATTTCTGTTTCCCATCGTAATCAGACTGTTATGAAGTTTGTTTGATGTCTTTCAACTGGTGGCATATCGAATATAATCTGTGGAACACAACAAAATTTGTTAACAATCTTAATCAACCTTTTAAATTTTTTATTATTTGTATCTGCTCCTAAAATGATTCTGTCGACTCCCATTGTGCTAGAAAACAATCAACTCCAGCTGTAAATGATATCAAATGACTTCACAATATCAATTTCTAATTCACAAACACCATAACTAATTTCTGTTTTGCTGTTTTGAGATCACCATCAAGTCACTAGCCGGCATCATCATGCTTGTGAATCACCATCGACTTCCATCACCTTACTCTCTCTCTCCTCTCCCTCTTCATTTTTTTTCACGAACAATCTAATCCAAATCTTCTGTTGCTGCAGTTTACTTTTCAAATCACAAAACTATCTAAACCATTACCCATTTAACCAGCAAACTAAACCGTTGATCATCACCACCCTATTAGTTCTTTTCATGCTTTCTGTTTCCTCAGACTACAACAACCAAAATGAACTAACCATTATCCTTTCTTGTTGCTTGCTTCGTGAACCCAGGGCCACGAGCACTCTCACTATATTTTCTTTTTGTTTCGTTTGATACCCAAGTAGCCACCATCTTTCTCTCCCATAATCTTGAACCACCTTGAAGCCACAATCTTCAAGCTCGATCACCAAACATCACCACTTGTTGCCATCTATGTTGCTGCTATTCAATTTTGCTGCTACTGCAGCTTACTTTTCTGGTTCTATAGTCATGTATTCGATTTTGATATAAGTAATAATGGTGGTGGAACATGTTATGATCACATTTGATTATTTAACTACTTTACAAAGCTATTGGCTTGTGGGACAAAAGAACATCATGGCCGACCAAAATAAAAGGGTATAAGGACTCTTGGATTTTTCTTTTTACAAGAATGATTGAGGAAGAGTACATGCGTATTATTTTTTTTTTAACCGTTCGAAATTCATGAATTCCAAACCAAAGTCCACTAAATGTTTCTGTTGGGCCGTGATTCTTCAAACTGTTGGGTCGAGTTCTTCCTTTACTACTTGGGCCGATGTAATTGGGAACTCATGAGATGGATTAATGTTAATTGAGCCTGTGGGACTTTTACTAGCAAGGTGACGAGAGTAATACAATTACACGTTCACTCGGTTTCATTTTTTTTTCTGTTTCCATGTCTTAATCTCTCTCGCTCTATCTCTATATACATATACTTAAAACATAACTCTATAGAGATGTGTTTGTGTATGTATGTGTGACGTCGAATTAACGATGGTGATGATGAGTAAAACACGATGTGATTATGGTAGAACCGTGATGGTGGGAGATTGACGATAACAATATATAATATGGTGATAGTGGGCGGGTAATCGAATCACTTTGGTGGTGAGGTATAAGAATAATGATGACGAGAGTAGATGGTGACGGGATATGATAACATAACAAATATAGTTATGAGTATGTTATTGGTGATGACAGTGGATCACGATAGTGATACATGATAATGATGATGATGATTCCTAAACCTGCTGTTTACTGCATTCCCTTTCTGTTTTAGACGATGATTGTGATGATGTAAATGTATTTGGGTTTTGATTTTTGGAAGAAGAAAAGGAAAGGATACAAAATGGGTTATGGTTTAGATAGTTAAATTAAAACAGAAAGATACTAGACAGAAGAGTGGTGTAGCGTGTTAGGGGTGAACAGGAGGTTGAGGGTTCGAACCCTGGCTCTGACATTTTTTTTATAGAAAAAGAAGAAAAGGGGAAGGGATATGATACTGGATAAAGGGATTTGATTAGCAGATTAAAACAGAAAAACATGTTAGCTTGGATGGTTAGGGGTGTTGCATGTGAGCGAGTGGTCACGGGTTCGAGCACCGTCATGGGCATTTTTTTTTAGAAAAGCTTCCAAAAGGGGTATACACATTTATATTTTCATTTTTCATTTTCATTATTATTATTATTATTATTATTATTATTATTATTATTATTATTATTATTATTATTATTATTATTATTATTATTATTATTATTATTATTATTATTACTATTATTATTATTATGAGTATTAGTTACGATATTATCATTAATTGTAAAACTTTAATAATATTATCATTATGATGAAAAGGTTTATTATTATATTCATTATGTAAATAATCCAAATTATTATTATTTTTATAAATATTAGTATTAGTATCTTTTTACGAATAATAGAATTGTTAATATTAACATAAGTACTATTATTTATATTATCACAATTATTATTATTATGTAATTACTAAAATCAATATCATAACTATCAATAACATTAAAATTAATATTTTTACAAGTATTAGTATTAATATCATTGCCATTATCTCTAATAGAGTTATTAATAACATAAGTATATTATTAATATTATTATCATGGTTTTTACTAATATTAACTTAGTATAATTTAAACTCCTATTTTGATAAATAATGAAATACATACATATATATATTTAACAAATATAACGTAACAAAATATTTTATTACATAAAAGGAATATATGAAATATAAATATATTATTAATATAAGAATGATATCATTACTAGGTGTTATATATAAACTTATTTGATTGTGATTATGTGTGTTAATATAAATATAAATGATATAGGTTCGTGAGTCCGAGGCCAACCTTGCATTGTTTAGTTGTTCAATGTCGTTATATGTATTTTTACTACAAAATACAATACGGTGAGTTTCATTTACCTTTTTACCCTTTATATTTTTGGGCTGAAAATACATGCACAATTTTTATAAATGTTTTACGAAATAGACACAAGTAACTGAAACTACATTATATGGTTGAATTATCGAAATCGAATATGCCCCTTTTTATTAAGTCTGGTAATCTAAGAATTAGGGAACAGACACCCTAATTGACGCGAATCCTAAAGATAGATCTATCGGGCCCAACAAGCCCCATCCAAAGTACCGGATGCTTTAGTACTTCGAAATTTATATCATGTCCGAAGGAGGATCCCGGAATGATGGGAATATTCTTATATGCATATTGTGAATGTCGGTTACCAGGTGTTCACCATATGAATGATATTTTTGTCTCTATGCATGGGACGTATATTTATGAGAATTAAAAAATGAAAATCTTGTGGTCTATTAAAATGATGGAAATGATTATCTATGTTAAACTAATGAACTCACCAACCTTTTGGTTGACACTTTAAAGCATGTTTATTCTCAGGTATGAAAGAAATCTTCCGCTGTGCGTTTGCTCATCTTAGAGATATTTTTGGAGTCATTCTTGACATATTTCAAAAGACGTTGCATTCGAGTCGTTAAGTTCATTAAGATTATTATTAAGTCAATTATAGTTAGATATATTATGAAATGGTATGCATGCCGTCAACTTTCGATGTAATGAAAGATTGACTTTTCAAAAACGAATGCAATGTTTGTAAAATGTATCATATAGAGGTCAAGTACCTCGCGATGTAATCAACTGTTGTGAATCGTTTATAATCGATATAGACTTCGTCCGGATGGATTAGGACGGGTCTCTACAATCAAGTAGTTTTCATAAACCACGGTGAACAACCATGTCAACAAATGTATAATATGGAGTAAACCAGTTATCAACAACGTAAATTTTTATTAAATGCGATTTTAGAGTGTTTCAAATTTTATTATTACGTATCTTTTTATTTTATCTCTATCTTTATATTTTCAATTTTCATTAAAATTGCATATAAATTGAACCCTTTGCTTTTAAAAGATGAGGTATACGTTTTGGAGACGAAACCATAATTAAAGTAAGTGTCAAATTAAAGGTGAATTGTTGACCAATAAAAAATTTACCCGATAACGATGGAAGTAGGAAACGGAATACATGTAATATATTTATTCAGAATGTGCATTTATTAATTATTATTATTAACTATTAATTAATCATTAATCATTATTAATTAATCATTAATTATTAATTATTAATTATTAATTATTAATTAATTATTAATCACATATACTAATCCCCGTCTCAATTTTGACCGTTTCGACCAATCTAGTTTTCCAAACAACAACTACCAAAAAATTACAAAACCACCCCCTAGAATATTGTCTAATCTACAATTACTTCAGGAGTAAAATATGTAAAATTATTATTTTATTAGAAAATTTTTTAAACAAACTTCACCCAAATTTTTAATCGGTCATATCTTCCCGCTCTCCGCGAGTTAAATTTTTTCGACACCACCGTTCAACTCGAAATAATTTTACGAAAATAATGCAACTAAAGATACGCCAAACGGACGGTTTTTTAAAAAACGTTAAACATTTCGGGCTACCATTCATACATATATATACACATATAATAAACAACCTAAGCTAACTACATCATATCGATGGTTTCGTCCCCCATTTTTACTCGATTTTCCTGGCGTTAAAAACGCATAGGCCATTAGTAAATACATAACGCTACGCGGGCGTATCTTACTAGTTATTTATTCATTATTCATTTTAATGAGAAAGTTAGTGGTAGGTTACAAGAGTTTAAATTTATTTAGCTATATTTTATTAAACCCTTGTAAAAAATAATAATTTTGGATTTCAACTTCTAAAATAAGTTCTAACTATCAACTCCAACTTCAATTACAGATTATAACTATTATAGCCAAACACCTTAACATATGAGTATGTTTGGCAAACCCAGCTGGTAGCTTGTAGCTTGTAGCTTGTAGCTGTTAGCTTTTAGCTGGTAGCTTGTAGCTGTTAGTTTTTTATATGTATTTAGGTGTTTGACACGGTAGCTAGAATTATTAAATAAAAAGTAAAATGACGAAAATTAAGAGTTTTTTTTTTTTTCAAACAATTGTTCAATTAACTTTTAACTTTGAGCATTTCTTTCTAAAAAGAAACTTTAACCAAACTAAATTTTTTACTTTATATGAAGTTTTTAATAAAAGCTAAAAGCCAACTGGTTCTAAAAGCTTGTTCCATACATGTTCATAGTGTTACAATACGAAGTACTTAATGATATTATTCTTCGAAAATAAAGTATGTTATCTACATAGTATCATTTAACATGCTCATAAGCTAAACATAATTAAATTCAACAAAGACAAAATATTTTGATTATAACATAAAACATTGAAGAATTTATAGGATTCGAAATGTATCAGAATACTTATGACGGAAGCAAAAGCGATGGTCATTTATTTATATCATCTATCGGGGAAAACATCAAAAACAAAAAAATTCATGATCCATAAGTCATAACTTCATATTTCATTGTCTTGTTTGCCTCGAATATACACGACCAAAACAAGACTATATTATCTTGTCTCTCTCGACGTTTCCATCATTTGTGTTTGGTGTCATATTCACCCCCTCATCTCACGAATAAAACTTTGCAAACCTCACAATATATAATAAGTTAATGCTAACCACTAAGGGTGCGTTTGTTTGCCTCTTAATAGAATGGTTCAGTGCTGAATGCTGAACCATTCAGCATTGATGTGGTGAAACTATACCTTTATTTATGAACGGATTTGAGTTATTTTGTTACACGAATTGATTTATTGTATATATGGTGTTTTAATGAATTTAGGTTGATTTCACACATATATAGGCAACTAGTCCTATCCGCGTAGTTTAGTTTTATAGGTAAATCCGATTCGTTCCACAGGGAGATGGAGTGTTTTAATGGTTTTTTATAGTCTTTGAAATTAAACTGATTTAAAGGGGGTTTTAGATTAGGAATTTATATTTAGCAAAATAATACTAAAATATAACTAAATCTTAAATTAATTAAACTACTTTAAAAATTACACGATTACATGATTTATAATTATTAACTTAAAAGTGAACTTAATTGAGACTATACTATTTTTTATTAAAACAATTTTTATTTCTAAATGGTAATTAATAAAACAATAACTTGTAATAAAACTAATTGATTTGGAATCTGTTTTAACCAATAAAATAAAATACAAATTTACTTAAATTAAATAAATAATAAGTTTTAATTAAATTAAAGATGCTCTAAAGGGAATTATAATAATTTTACTAATTATAATTAAACACTTAAAATTAATAATAAAGATTTCAATTAAAACCTTGAAATTTAAATAAATTCGTAACAGTACTGGTGTTACACGTACGTGTTTCGCGTACGTATACACGCGTTTCGCGTATATTTTTGAAGTTACGAGGTTCGTGTGAAAGTGTACACGGTACGCGTAGGTTATATTCAATGTGACAAAACAGTACGTTTAAACTGAAGTATATTTGAGTTAATATTTTTATTTAATTTGTATAATAATACGTAAATAAATAATAATAATAATAAATTGCAATATATAACTGGGAGTGTTTACTTAAATATGTCACCTCTAGATCCATGGATTGTTTTAAGTTTAAGCTCTATTAAAATGTTTAGTATAAAACCTTATATTTTTCTTTCGACTAAATAAAGTTTCAACTAGCTAAATTAAGTCTAATTTTCATTTGATCTTATTTGGATAGTTACTATTCCCCAAGTATTTAAATTGAGACCTAACCCAGTTTTGACTTTCGCCAAAACCCAAATCATAACGGTTTCCCTTTTTACAATTTCACTTTTATATAGCTAGTGATATTACCCAAACCACCGAACTTTATTTCTAATTTAGTGTTAATAAATTATTCATAAGTTCGTCTAAATCATTTTTAATGTTGAAGCTTAATTTATATAAATAAAAATAACTTTCGTTATTTGAATCTAATAAATTAAGTGACAAGGGTTAAATATCTAAGTACATAATAATGGTTCTTTTAATTCGGCACAATGTTAAAAATACTTAAGTTCATTTTAATTTTTTACAAATGATAACAATCCATTTCACTAGAGGCTCTATATCTAAGCAAACACTAGGGAAATTTAGCTACTGATTATACTAGGGTAAACATAAAAATATAAATATACAAACATAATAATAACGATAAAAATTGATAACGATAATTTTAATGGGATAAACTTACGAAAATCTTCACTTTCATTAACTTCAAATGGTAGAAAATTACAATAACAACACCCTTTGCACTCGAACAATAATACCCTTAATCACGAACAATACACCCTTAATATTGAAACTATCCTAAAAATTGAACTTGAAAATTAATTGGAACTGGACTTAAATTATACGGAGTATAAAGATACTAGCAAAATTAATTGGACTTGATATCTCTCTCTCTCTGCTCTACTCTCTTTCTGTATTTTTCTGTCTGTCCAACTGATAAATGTACTTCGTATTTAACATATTTCTTGAAGTAGTAGGTGAACTTGAGTATACACCTCTTTTAATTCTGTAAAGCTGAAAAAGAAGTGTAAAGTTGTAATATTAAACCCAAAAGCAACCATCCCATGTGAACTTGAATCTGGATCTGGTCTCGAGATTACGCGTTCCGCGTAGAGGATCACACGTTCCGCGTAGGAGCAACAAGATTACGCGTTTCGCGTGGCTGTATACGCGATCCGCATAAGTTGAAACAGAACTTTTCTTATTTTTATTTTTACGTTTGTTCTTTGTTGATCCCGTGTTGAAGTATATTGATTTGGAACTTTCATTTGAACTCTTTTTTTCTTCGATCATCTTTAACTTGCATTCGAGTAACGTTATCTCGATATGTATTTGGTTTAAATCCGTCGTTTATCGTCGTTTCTTCAAACTTCAAGCTCGTGTTTACTTTTGTCATTTTTCTCGTGAATTATGCATTTGAATGTCTTCGTAAACGGTAAAAGCCTATGAAATATAAATGATATTGCGTCAAAATATATGTATGTTTAAAGCAATATCAAAATACCCCACACTTGAACGTTGCTTGTCCTCAAGCAATTACATCTTCTAAATAGAATCGGAACATTACATATTTTTCTATGTCGAATATTAAATCACACAACACACTCCACACGAAATGAAAACACATGCTATATGGAACAAGTTAGAAACACTACACAATATTTATTGGATCACACGCACACCACACGAAATGAAATTCTGACAACAGAAACAAAGTTGAAACTCGTGATTAAGGTTTAAAAAAAATTTTGGATCCTTAGGGAAAATTGAACCTTGTGAAAACGTTTTATGATTTTATAAAATGGCATGCTAGTTGTTACACTAGACACTTTTTCCGGTTTTAACCTCAAATTCCGGTCGAGGGTAACTGAAAACCGTAGTCTCAGTCGGCGATTAGCAAGCTATCCGCCCCCATGATTGAAGTATCATGGAACTTGAAACCGAATGTCCTAAAAATGGTTTTACACAATATAATTCATAAAATAGCATAAGTTTTAGAAGAAAATTATATCGTGTCCAAATATCATAGGTGAACCATGAGTTTGCACACCTCAATTTGTTATGGCATATGTATGTTGACCGCGGTCAAACATAGATGTGGTTAATCTTTACGGAGATCATCCATCTGGGGATTAGATTCATTAGTCTTAAAAGCTAATTTTCAATGTGCCCCCCATTATACGAGACAGATCCATCTCATGGTTAGGATAAGTCTGACCACCAAAAACCCTGTTTGATGCTGAGGTGAGGTGGATTTTCAGCCGATGATAGAGATGACTTTTCAAGATTTTTCGTCAACCTACAGGTGTTCTGGACTACATCTTCTAACATAAGTTAGCAAGTGTGTCATTTTGGAAGACTTTACTTCCTTAATGGGATATTCAGGTTTATACATTCCAAAGCAATGATATCTGCAATAAACTTCATAGAAACATGTGATAAATGGTTCCTAAAATATGGGTTTATAAATTCTGTTATACTTGGTTTTCTTTTATAGGTTTTAATTAAATAATCTTATGTATTTTTAATGTATGGAGACAATAATTTCGGTTTTTGACACTTAATCTTTAATTGCTCGTAATTACCTTAAAAATTGGCTAGATATATTTGTTTAAAAACTTTTAAAAATTTTCATAAAAACCACCAAGTTATAATTCTCGAGAATTTATATATTTCCACCCCACACTTAAGATTATGTAATGCCCTCATTACATAAAATCAGACTAAATGTATAAATTTGAGAGGACAAAAAGTGTAAAGTATATGGAACTTCCTTTATTAAGTAATTGGACATTGTAAAATGCTTATTGTATGAACATATCCAATCCTCATATCACAATAATACTTTTGTGTTTCGTTATGTCGAATCTCATCATCGTAAGTACCTGTCAACAAATATGTTATTCACACATGAGATGGGGTTGTACTTTAGTAGTACAAAAATTTTACCCCACACTAAAAGTTTTTGTATATATAAAATATATAAAAGTAAAAGTAAATACTTAAAACACATCATAAAAATCATTTTTTACAAACAATATAAAAAAAAAACTAAAAACTAGAAAAATGGCCATACAGGGCCTCCTTGATCTTCATGTTCCTGTTGTTGTTGCTGCCGCTTTTCATTTTGGCATTGTTCCTCGTAAAAACGCCGATAAGCATCCTGACTTGCAGCTAGAGCGGCGTTGGGATCATAAGGTGAAGGTAGAGGATCACCGGGTGCTTGCCAAGGGGTGTATGAAGGAAAGGCTGAGGGTGCGTAATGCTGTGGGTTAGCTTCGTATAGATATGCCTGATGATGTATCCACTCAAGTTGTGCTCCCTGGACCCTTTGATCATATCGGATGTTTTCTAACATATTACCCTGAGCTAGTTGGGTATTCCTAATGTCCCCTAATTTCCGAGACAAACTAGTGTACTGATTTTCTGATCTCTATCCCCCAGTTTCATATGAGTTCCTTACATCTAAACTCAATGAATTAAACGAATTTTGTAACATATTGAAATCAGAAGTACCTACATTAGACGAACTAGCCTGATCTGGCTGTCTCCGTCTTCTCCTAGTATCTCGCTCAGGTTCATCATCTTCCTCCATAGGAGCGGGAGCAACAACTTCTTGTCGTCTTAAACTAATTACCCCACCCCTTACTTGTATAGATTTTACAGTTTTATATACATCCAATCCTAAAGTTTTAACGGCCTGATCTACCGGTATGATTGGAGGTTCTGATTCACTCGGGTTGAGTCCGAACCAGTTTCCTAAACAAGTGATATAGTGACCCCCCGACATGTCACTTGATCCTCTAGCACCCTTACCTACATGAGCCAAGAAGTAGGCAACTCCATAAGGTATACTAACGAAAGTATCCCTATCTCTGATCACATCTAAATACCAAAGGTCAATATAATTAATTTTATCTGTATTACCAAATGACCTTTGGTTTATTGTGTTCGCTATTAATTTATGAATTATTCTAAACCGAACATCTGTGATCTTTAGGTATGATTCTTGGCCGGCCTCATATCTATTTCTATTAGTAAAAGATTGCCAAACTCTCCCAGAATCATAATTACCTGTATACCTAGCCCCAGTAAAAATATATTCTCTAAAACCGGGAGTTAACATCTCCTCGACGGTATAAATCCCCAACGCGTTAGTCACGTTGCTTAGGGACATTCTTCTATCTACCCCACCCAGTCTAAATTGCAGAAAATTAGTATCATCGATAGTTTCTGGGTGTATGCTCATTCTAACAGTAGAATAGAATTCTAAGCACCATTCTCTATATACATGACTATTTAAACTAAACAACCTCTCAAATTCATTAAAAACCAAATTCATCCCAAATTCGTTTGTGAAACTTTGGTTTAAAATTTCCCTTATTTATGTATCTAAGTTGACTGGGTGTCCTAAGGGAGCCCAGTCCACAACATATACTAGAGAGGTGTTTCTATTGATTAGAGAAAGTAAGTCCTTAACCTTTTGCACCCGTTGAGGTAAATCATTAGGGAATCTCAGGTTCGGGTGTAAGGTTTGGAGTTGCTGTTCCATTTGTGGTGTTACTTGTTCCTCTTCTTGCTGTTGGTTTACAGCCCTCATTCTAAATAATCCCAAACTCGGCATGTTGAAAGATGGAAGAATTGGAAGAGATTGATAGTGTTAATTAGATTTTTGGGTGTGATTTTTGTGGGTTTTTTTTGGTGCTCTCTTCGTCCACAGCAACAAAAATAAGAATGAAGTGTGAAGAACAAGTTGCTGGTGGACCAGTTATCCTTTCTGGTTTTACACTTTACGCGTTTCGCGTAGGGCTACGCGTTTCGCATAGATTCTGATTGTACGCGTTTCGCGTGGTTTACCACACGTTTCGCGTAAGTTATATTTGTTATATATATATTTTTTTCAACTTTATAAATACTTAAATTTCAAAATATCATTTTTAAATTTATATTTGTTTTAACGGAAATTGCGGTTGTTATACCTAGTCTTTATCTGTTTATAAATTTTCAAATTCAATTTATAAAATTTAATTCTTTAAAAGTTAAAGTTTTAATATTTTTCGAAAACAACTTAGAAATAAAACAAAACACTTTATATTTTTCTTTTTAAAATTAAAAGAAAATTAATATTTTAAAATTTTAAAACAAGTATATGAAAAATATAAATTAAATGAATTTAAAATACACTCTATTTTATATATATATATATATATATATATATATATATATATATATATATATATATATATATATATATATATATATATATATATATATATATACTTTCAAACCAACTAATTTTCAAACTTAAAACTTTGTTTCCTATCAACTAGGTAGAGATAATCTCGGTTGTTACACCTATCATTACTCACGACAAAGTTTATAAGTTATATATTTTTACGGTTATTGATAAAAAAGTATATTTTTAGTAGAAATAATTTTTCTTTTGTTTTTGTGGTTTACTATTTAAAAGATATATTATGAATCCAACAATAAATTTCGTGCAATTTGAAGAACGACAATTCAGTTGTTACACTTAACATTATCGATTTCAATGAAAACAAGTTGAACTCAAGGTTCATCAATTTTAAATGGTAGACCCCTTTTTTAATAAAACACACATCAAACAAATACAAACTAAAACACATCAAAACATAAACACACAAAAATTCACAAAACACACAAAAATGCACAAACCAATTAGCGAGAAAAAGATTTAGATGGTGAAACCCCGTTGACTCGCCTCATAGTAGAGTCGTACCATTTCGCCCCCCATGGCTTCGTAGGCATAACCTCGTTGGTTTAAGAGGTTTTCCTTTGAAAATTTAAAAGGCCCTTCTCGGCACAAGGTTACGTACTCGTAATTAGAGTCTGTCTGGTTCTTTGGGCAATTTCCGTAATGAGTCGGTTTTCCACATTTTACACACTTGCCCAAATGACGCGCTTGACGCTTCTTAGCTGATTTTGATTTGCATTTGGCATAATTTTTCTCATTAAGTTCTTGTCTCATTTCTTTACTCGCCTGATCGCATCTACTCTTTATATCTAATACCACATCCATCGGTAAAATTTTATCGCACATCAAAAGGAAGTGGTTGTAGACATATTGATTGCGCATCTTGAAAATAAACTAAATAAAAAAAAACGAAAGAAAATAAAAAGGTAGAATGGAGGGAGAAGACTAGTTCTTTAGTGTCTGCTAGGGAAAGACCGAACAAACCCCACTCTTAAAGATAAAACTAAAGATCGAGAATGGAGTTGAAAACCTTAAAGTTACCCCAAATTTACTTGTCCTTAGGGTAGAAGGTGATTTCGTCTCTTTTCGTAGTGTTGATTTCGTCAAAGTATAACTTGAGCCGATGACTGTTCACCTTGAAAGTTCCACCATTTTTGCTATATAGCTCTGCATATCCAGAACCTGTTTTATTATATATGGCCCAATCCACCGGGATCTAAGTTTTCCAGGTGAAAACTTAAAACGTGATTGGAAAAGTAATACTTTATCCCCTTGTTCGAATTCTTTCCTTTCTTTTAATCGTGCATCGTGCCATCTTTTAGTTTTCTCTTTGTATGTTTTAGAGTTTTCATAAGCTTGTAGTCTTAATTCGTCTAATTCATTAAGTTGTAAGAATTGGTTTTATCCGGCTTCCACAAGGTCGGTGTTACATTCTCTTAGAGCCCAATATGCCTTGTGTTCAACTTCGACAGGTAGATGACACGCCTTACCATAAATTAATCGGAAAGGTGTAGTACCAATGGGCGTTTTGAATGCAGTTCTAAATGCCCAAAGCGCATCATCTAACTTTCAATGCCAGATTTTAGGATTATTTTTAACCGTTCTTTTCAAAATTCGTTTAAGACCTCGATTTGTGTTTTCAACTTGGCCACGCGTTTGAGGGTGGTAAGAAGTTGAGAAACGATGATTAACTCCGTACTTTTTAAGTACTTTCTCGAGTAATTGATTTGTAAAATGGGTTCCACGATCACTGATTAATGCTTTTGGAATCCCAAAACGTGAAAATAGATTTTTAAGAAAGCTGACAACAACACGGGCATCATTTGTGGGTAAAGCTTTTGCTTCGGCCCATTTAGAAATGTAGTCAACTGCCACAAGAATGTATTTGCATTTATTCGATGCGGGAAATGGACCCATGAAGTCAATACCCCAAATGTCAAATACTTCACATACAAGAATGCCTTTTGGTGGCATTTCGTCCCTTTTTGAGATGTTACCGGATCTTTGACATGCATCACATTTTTCAACCATGTGGTGTGCATCTTTGAAAATGGTTGGCCAATAAAAACCTGAGTCAAATACCTTCTTAGCTGTATAGCTAGGTCCGAAATGACCACCAACTGGGCCTTGATGACAGTGCTCCAATATTTGTTGAGCTTCTTTACCATATACGCATCGGCGGATAACTTGATCCGCTCCTATTCGAAAAAGATTAGGTTTTTCCCAGAAGTAAAACTTTAAGTCAGCAAAGAATTTCTTCTTTTGCTGGTACGTTTGGTTTTTAATTAATACTCCTGCAGCGAGATAGTTTGCAAAATCTGCAAACCATGGAACTTCAAATTCGGTTTCTATTCTCATTAGAAACTCATCGGGAAAAGTGTCATGAATAACTGACTCATCTAGTTTTTATAGGTCGGGATTCTCAAGACGAGACAAGTGATCAGCAGCGAGATTTTCAGCACCCTTTTTATCCTTAATTTCTATATCAAATTCTTGTAAGAGAAGAATCCAACGTATCAATCTAGGTTTTGCATCTTGTTTCTTGAACAAGTACTTTAGGGCTGAATGATCGGTAAAAACAATCGTTTTGGATAACACAAGATATGATCTAAATTTATCAAAAGCAAATACAATTGCAAGGAGTTCTTTTTCGGTAGTTGTATAGTTGAATTGTGCTCCTGTTAGTGTTTTACTTGGATAATATATTAGTTGAAATTTGTTATCTTGGCATTGTCCTAAAACGGCTCCTAGTGCGAAATCGCTAGCATCACACATCAGTTCAAATGGTTTGGACCAATCGGGAGATACTGTGATAGGTGCATTCGTAAGTTTATCTTTTAGAATGGAGAAAGCTTGTAAGCATTCGTCATTGAAGTCGAATATACTGTCTTTCTCAAGAAGTTTAGTCATGGGTCGAGCGATTTTGGAAAAGTCCTTTATGAATCGTCGATAGTGAAATGTCCCGTTCTTATTGATTAAAAACGTTCCATATTAATTGATTTCGTTGCGAGGTTTTGACCTCTATATGAGACGTTTTTCAAAGACTGCATTCATTTTAAAACAAACCATAACCTTTATTTCATCAATAAAGGTTTAAAAAGCTTTACGTAGATTATCAAATAATGATAATCTAAAATATCCTGTTTACACACGACCATTACATAATGGTTTACAATACAAATATGTTACAACAAAATAAGTTTCTTGAATGCAGTTTTTACACAATATCATACAAGCATGGACTCCAAATCTCGTCCTTATTTAAGTATGCGACAGCGGAAGCTCTTAATAATCACCTGAGAATAAACATGCTTAAAACGTCAACAAAAATGTTGGTGAGTTATAGGTTTAACCTATATATATCAAATCATAATAATAGACCACAAGATTTCATATTTCAATACACATCCCATACATAGAGATAAAAATCATTCATATGGTGAACACCTGGTAACCGACATTAACAAGATGCATATATAAGAATATCCCCATCATTCCGGGACACCCTTCGGATATGATATAAATTTCGAAGTACTAAAGCATCCGGTACTTTGGATGGGGCTTGTTGGGCCCGATAGATCTATCTTTAGGATTCGCGTCAATTAGGGTGTCTGTTCCCTAATTCTTAGATTACCAGACTTAATAAAAAGGGGCATATTCGATTTCGATAATTCAACCATAGAATGTAGTTTCACGTACTTGTGTCTATTTTGTAAATCATTTATAAAACCTGCATGTATTCTCATCCCAAAAATATTAGATTTTAAAAGTGGGACTATAACTCACTTTCACAGAATTTTACTTCGTCGGGAAGTAAGACTTGGCCACTGGTTGATTCACGAACCTATAACAATATATACATATATATCAAAGTATGTTCAAAATATATTTACAACACTTTTAATATATTTTGATGTTTTAAGTTTATTAAGTCAGCTGTCCTCGTTAGTAACCTACAACTAGTTGTCCACAGTTAGATGTACATAAATAAATCGATAAATATTATCTTGAATCAATCCACGACTCAGTGTATACGTATCTTAGTATTGATCACAACTCAAACTATATATATTTTGGAATCAACCTCAACCCTGTATAGCTAACTCCAACATTCACATATAGAGTGTCTATGGTTGTTCCGAAATATATATAGATGTGTCGACATGATAGGTCGAAACATTGTATACGTGTCTATGGTATCTCAAGATTACATAATATACAATACAAGTTGATTAAGTTATGGTTGGAATAGATTTGTTATCAATTTTCACGTAGCTAAAATGAGAAAAATTATCCAATCTTGTTTTACCCATAACTTCTTCATTTTAAATCCGTTTTGAGTGAATCAAATTGCTATGGTTTCATATTGAACTCTATTTTATGAATCTAAACAAAAAAGTATAGGTTTATAGTCGGAAAAATAAGTTACAAGTCGTTTTTGTAAAGGTAGTCATTTCAGTCGAAAGAACGACGTCTAGATGACCATTTTAGAAAACATACTTCCACTTTGAGTTTAACCATAATTTTTGGATATAGTTTCATGTTCATAATAAAAATCATTTTCTCAGAATAACAACTTTTAAATCAAAGTTTATCATAGTTTTTAATTAACTAACCCAAAACAGCCCGCGGTGTTACTACGACGGCGTAAATCCGGTTTTACGGTGTTTTTCGTGCTTCCAGGTTTTAAATCATTAAGTTAGCATATCATAAAGATATAGAACATGTGTTTAGTTGATTTTAAAAGTCAAGTTAGAAGGATTAACTTTTGTTTGCGAACAAGTTTAGAATTAACTAAACTATGTTCTAGTGATTACAAGTTTAAACCTTCGAATAAGATAACTTTATATGTATGAATCGAATGATGTTATGAACATCACTACTACCTTAAGTTCCTTGGATAAACCTACTGGAAAAGAGAAAAATGGATCTAGCTTCAATGGATCCTTGGATGGCTCGAAGTTCTTGAAGCAAAATCATGACACGAAAACAAGTTCAAGTAAGATCATCACTTGAAATAAGATTGTTATAGTTATAGAAATTGAACCAAAGTTTGAATATGATTATTACCTTGTAGTAGAATGATAACCTACTGTAAGAAACAAAGATTTCTTGAGGTTGGATGATCACCTTACAAGATTGGAAGTGAGCTAGCAAACTTGAAAGTATTCTTGATTTTATGAAACTAGAACTTTTGGAATTTATGAAGAACACTTAGAACTTGAAGATAGAACTTGAGAGAGATTAATTAGATGAAGAAAATTGAAGAATGAAAGTGTTTGTAGGTGTTTTTGGTCGTTGGTGTATGGATTAGATATAAAGGATATGTAATTTTGTTTTCATGTAAATAAGTCATGAATGATTACTCATATTTTTGTAATTTTATGAGATATTTCATGCTAGTTGCCAAATGATGGTTCCCATATGTGTTAGGTGACTCACATGGGCTGCTAAGAGCTGATCATTGGAGTGTATATACCAATAGTACATACATCTAAAAGCTGTGTATTGTACGAGTACGAATACGGGTGCATACGAGTTGAATTGTTGATGAAACTGAAGGAGGATGTAATTGTAAGCATTTTTGTTAAGTAGAAGTATTTTGATAAGTGTCTTGAAGTCTTTCAAAAGTATATGAATACATATTAAAACACTACATGTATATACATTTTAACTGAGTCGTTAAGTCATCGTTAGTCGTTACATGTAAATGTTGTTTTGAAACCTTTAGGTTAACGATCTTGTTAAATGTTGTTAACCCAATGTTTATAATATCAAAAGAGATTTTAAATTATTATATTATCATGATATTATGATGTACGAATATCTCTTAATATGATATATATACATTAAATGTCGTTACAACGATAATCGTTACATATATGTCTCGTTTCAAAATCATTAAGTTAGTAGTCTTGTTTTTACATATGTAGTTCATTGTTAATATACTTAATGATATGTTTACTTATCATAATATCATGTTAACTGTATATATAACCATATATATGTCATCATATAGTTTTTACAAGTTTTAACGTTCGTGAATCACCGGTCAACTTAGGTGGTCAATTGTCTATATGAAACCTATTTCAATTAATCAAGTCTTAACAAGTTTGATTGCTTAACATGTTGGAAACATTTAATCATGTAAATATTAATCTCAATTAATATATATAAACATGGAAAAGTTCGGGTCACTACAGTACCTACCCGTTAAATAAATTTCGTCCCGAAATTTTAAGCTGTTGAAGGTGTTGACGAATCTTCTGGAAATAGATGCGGGTATTTCTTCTTCATCTGATCTTCACGCTCCCAGGTGAACTCGGGTCCTCTACGAGCATTCCATCGAACCTTAACAATTTGTATCTTATTTTGCTTAAGTCTTTTAACCTCACGATCCATTATTTCGACGGGTTCTTCGATGAATTGAAGTTTTTCGTTGATTTGGATTTCATCTAACGGAATAGTGAGATCTTCTTTAGCAAAACATTTCTTCAAATTCGAGACGTGGAAAGTGTTATGTATAGCCGCGAGTTGTTGAGGTAACTCAAGTCGGTAAGCTACTGGTCCGACACGATCAATAATCTTGAATGGTGCAATATACCTTGGATTTAATTTCCCTCGTTTACCAAATCGAACAACGCCTTTCCAAGGTGCAACTTTAAGCATGACCATCTCTCCAATTTCAAATTCTATATCTTTTCTTTTAATGTCAGCGTAGCTCTTTTGTCGACTTTGGGCGGTTTTCAACCGTTGTTGAATTTGGATGATCTTCTCGGTAGTTTCTTGTATAATCTCCGGACCCGTAATCTGTCTATCCCCCACTTCACTCCAACAAATTGGAGACCTGCACTTTCTACCATAAAGTGCTTCAAACGGCGCCATCTCAATGCTTGAATGGTAGCTGTTGTTGTAGGAAAATTCTGCTAATGGTAGATGTCGATCCCAACTGTTTTCGAAATCAATAACACATGCTCGTAGCATGTCTTCAAGCGTTTGTATCGTCCTTTCGCTCTGCCCATCAGTTTGTTGATGATAGGAAGTACTCATGTCTAGACGAGTTCCTAATGCTTGCTGTAATGTCTGCCAGAATCTTGAAATAAATCTGCCATCCCTATCAGAGATAATAGAGATTGGTATTCCATGTCTGGAGATGACTTCCTTCAAATACAGTCGTGCTAACTTCTCCATCTTGTCATCTTCTCTTATTGGCAGGAAGTGTGCTGATTTGGTGAGACGATCAACTATTACCCAAATAGTATCAAAACCACTTGCAGTCCTTGGCAATTTAGTAATGAAATCCATGGTAATGTTTTCCCATTTCCATTCCGGGATTTCGGGTTGTTGAATTAGACCTGATGGTTTCTGATGCTCAGCTTTGACCTTAGAACACGTCAAACATTCTCCTACGTATTTAGCAACATCGGCTTTCATACCCGGCCACCAAAAATGTTTCTTGAGATCCTTGTACATCTTCCCCGTTCCAGGATGTATTGAGTATCTGGTTTTATGAGCTTCTCTAAGTACCATTTCTCTCATATCTCCAAATTTTGGTACCCAAATCCTTTCAGCCCTATACCGGGTTCCGTCTTCCTGAATATTAAGATGCTTCTCCGATCCTTTGGGTATTTCATCCTTTAAATTTCTCTCTTTTAAAACTCCTTGTTGCGCCTCCTTTATTTGAGTAGTAAGGTTATTATGAATCATTATATTCATAGATTTTACTCGAATGGGTTCTCTGTCCTTCCTGCTCAAGGCATCGGCTACCACATTTGCCTTCCCCGGGTGGTAACGAATCTCAAAGTCGTAATCATTCAACAATTCAATCCACCTACGCTGCCTCATATTCAGTTGTTTCTGATTAAATATGTGTTGAAGACTTTTGTGGTCGGTATATATAATACTTTTGACCCCATATAAGTAGTGCCTCCAAGTCTTTAATGCAAAAACAACCGCTCCTAATTCCAAATCATGCGTCGTATAATTTTGTTCGTGAATCTTCAATTGTCTAGACGCATAGGCAATCACCTTCGTTCGTTGCATTAATACACAACCGAGACCTTGCTTTGATGCGTCACAATAAATCACAAAATCATCATTCCCTTCAGGCAATGACAATATAGGTGCCGTAGTTAGCTTTTTCTTCAATAACTGAAACGCTTTCTCTTGTTCATCATTCCATTCAAATTTCTTCCCTTTATGCGTTAATGCAGTCAAGGGTTATGCTATTCTGGAAAAATCTTGGATGAACCTTCTGTAGTAACCAGCTAGTCCTAAAAACTGGCGTATGTGTTTCGGAGTTTTCGGGGTTTCCCACTTTTCAACAGTTTCTATCTTTGCCGGATCCACCTTAATACCTTCTTTGTTCACTATGTGACCGAGGAATTGAACTTCTTCCAACCAAAATGCACACTTTGAAAACTTAGCGTACAATTCTTCCTTCCTCAATACTTCTAACACCTTTCTCAAATGTTCACCGTGTTCTTGGTCATTCTTTGAGTAAATAAGTATGTCATCAATGAAAACAATGACAAACTTGTCAAGGTATGGTCCACACACTCGGTTCATAAGGTCCATGAACACAGCTGGTGCATTAGTTAAACCAAACGGCATGACCATAAACTCGTAATGACCGTAACGTGTTCTGAAAGCAGTCTTTGGAATATCATCTTCTTTCACCTGCATTTGATGATGCCCGGAACGTAAGTCAATCTTTGAATAAACAGACGAGCCTTGTAGTTGATCAAATAAGTCATCGATTCTCGGTAGTGGGTAGCGGTTCTTGATGGTAAGTTTGTTCAACTCTCGGTAGTCGATACACAACCTGAATGTACCATCTTTCTTCTTGACAAACAAAACAGGAGCTCCCCACGGTGATGTGCTTGGTCGAATGAAACCACGCTCTAAAAGTTCTTGTAATTGGCTTTGCAGTTCTTTCATCTCGCTGGGTGCGAGTCTGTAAGGATCACGAGCTATTGGTGCAGCTCCTGGTACAAGATCTATTAGAAATTCAACGGATCGATGTGGGGGTAATCCCGGTAATTCTTTCAGAAATACATCGGGAAATTCTTTTGCGACGGGAACATCATTGATGCTCTTTTCTTCAGTTTGTACTTTCTCGACGTGTGCTAGAACAGCATAGCAACCTTTTCTTATTAGTTTTTGTGCCTTCAAATTACTAATAAGATGTAGCTTCATGTTGCCCTTTTCTCCGTACACCATTAAGGGTTTTTCTTTTTCTCGTATAATGCGAATTGCATTTTTGTAACAGACGATCTCTGCTTTCACTTCTTTCAACCAGTCCATACCGATTATCACATCAAAACTCCCTAACTCTACTGGTATCAAATCAATCTTAAATGTTTCGCTAACCAGTTTAATTTCTCGATTCCGACATATATTATCTGCTGAAATTAATTTACCATTTGCTAATTCGAGTAAAAATTTACTATCCAAAGGCGTCAATGGACAACTTAATTTAGCACAAAAATCTCTACTCATATAGCTTCTATCCGCACCCGAATCAAATAAAACGTAAGCAGATTTATTGTCAATAAGAAACGTACCCGTAACAAGCTCCGGGTCTTCCTGTGCCTCTGCCGCATTAATATTGAAAACTCTTCCGCGGCCTTGTCCATTCGTGTTCTCCTGGTTCGGGCAATTTCTAATAATGTGGCCCGGTTTTCCACATTTATAACAAACTACATTGGCATAACTTGCTTCGACACTACTTGCTCCGCCATTACTCGTTCCGACACCATTTGTTCCTTTCGTTCTATTAACCCCTGGTCCGTAGACCTCACACTTCGCCGCGCTATGACCATTTCTTTTACACTTGTTGCAAAATTTGGTGCAGAACCCCGAGTGATACTTTTCACACCTTTGGCATAGCTGCTTCTGATTGTTGTTGTTGTTGCGGTTATTATTGTTGTTGGGGTGATTGTTGTAGTTGCTGTTGTTATTGTTGTTGTTGTTGTTGTTGTTGTTGGGCCGTTTGTTGTAGTTGCGATTGATGTTGCGATTGTTGGGATAATTGTTGCGATTATTGTTGTAATTGCTGTTGTTGTTGTATTGGTGATTCTTATCACCGTTTTCCTCCCACTTTCTTTTGACTTGCTTCACATTGGCCTCTTCAGCAGTCTGTTCTTTAATTCTTTCTTCAATCTGGTTCACTAGTTTGTGAGCCATTCTACATGCCTGTTGTATGGAGGCGGGCTCGTGTGAACTTATATCTTCTTGGATTCTTTCCGGTAATCCTTTCACAAACGCGTTGATCTTCTCTTCCTCATCTTCGAATGCTCCCGGACACAATAGGCACAATTCTGTGAATCGTCTTTCGTACGTGGTAATATCAAATCCTTGGGTTCGTAACCCTCTAAGTTCTGTCTTGAGCTTATTAACCTCGGTTCTGGGACGGTACTTCTCGTTCATCAAGTGCTTGAATGCTGACCACGGTAGTGCGTAAGCATCATCTTATCCCACTTTCTCTAGATAGGTATTCCACCATGTTAATGCAGAACCTGTGAAGGTATGCATAGCGTACTTCACTTTGTCCTCTTCAGTACACTTACTTATGGCAAACACCGATTCGACCTTCTCGGTCCACCGTTTCAATCCGATCGGTCCTTCGGTTCCATCAAATTCCAAAGGTTTGCAGGCAGTGAATTCTTTGTAGGTGCATCCTACACGATTTCCTGTACTGCCAGATCCAAGGTTATTGTTGGTATGTAGCGCAGCCTGTACTGCGGCTATGTTTGAAGCTAGAAAAGTACGGAATTCCTCTTCATTCATATTCACGGTGTGTCGAGTAGTCGGTGCCATTTCCTTCAAAATAGTCAAATGGAACAAGTTAATCATACAGAATATTAAGAGTAGTTAATAGTATTTCGTAGCATAATATGAACTCATTTATAAAAGCTTTTTCTTCATATTAGCGTTTTATAAGTTTAAATTCGGGTAGTACCTACCCGTTAAGTTCATACTTAGTAGCTAATATACAATTCCACTACTACAATTCTATATGAAAAACTGATTATAATAATATTTCGCGTTCAAACTCTTATACAATATTTTACAAACTTACAATACCGCTTATTTTACATAAAGCATGAAATATAGCACACAATAACTTTGATACAAGATAGTTGTGAAGATAATTCTAGCTAGTACACAAGTCGTTCAACAAAGGCAATAAAGACACGTAATTCATACGTCCAGAAACAAGTCATGCATTCTGGTTTTACTAGGATTTCTTCCCATCCTTGGTCTTGTGGAACATAACCGTTATGGCCGTTGATAAGACAGCGTGTTGTAACGTCGTCAAAGGGACGAGGGTTACGTAATGTCTAACAGTCCCGTAACAATCTAAAAACCTCATTTCTTACCCCAATTACCGACTCCGTCACTTGTGGAAACGTTTTGTTTAATAGTTGTAGCCCGATGTTCTTGTTCTCACTTTGGTGAGAAGCGAACATTACTAATCCGTAAGCATAACATGCTTCTTTATGTTGCATGTTAGCCGCTTTTTCTAAATCACGAAGTCCAATATTCGGATATATTGAGTCAAAATAATTTCTTAACCCGTTGCGTAAAATAGCATTTGGGTTCCCCGCAATATATGCGTCAAAGTAAACACATCGTAACTTATGGGTTTCCCAATGTGATATCCCCCATCTTTTAAACGAAAGTCTCTTATAAACCAAGACATTCTTGGAACGTTCTTCGAATGTCTTACAAACTGATCTCGCCTTAAATAGTTGTGCCGAAGAATTCTGACCGACTCTAGACAAGATTTCATCAATCATGTCTCCGGGTAGGTCTCTTAAAATATTGGGTTGTCTATCCATTTTGTGTTTTTATACTGTAAAATAGACAAGAGTTAGATTCATAAAAAAAAATACTTATTAATACAAGCAATTTTTACATATATCATAAAGCATAAGCACACTATATTACATATATTACACCACACGAATACAACTATCTTATTCCGACTCGCTTGTTTCTTCTTCTTCGGTTTTGGATCGTTTTGCCAAGTTTCTAGGGATATATGATGTTCCCCTAATACGAGCCGTCGTTGTCCACATTGGTTTAGAAAAACCTGGTGGTTTAGAGGTTCCCGGGTCATTGTTACAACTTAAGGACTTCGGGGGTTGACGATACATATAAAGTTCATCGGGGTTGGAATTAGATTTCTCTATTTTTATGCCCTTTCCCTTATTATTTTCTTTTGCCTTTTTAAATTCAGTTGGGGTAATTTCTATAACATCATCGGAATTCTCGTCGGAATTCGATTCATCGGAGAATTGGTAATCCTCCCAATATTTTGCTTCCTTGGCGGAAACACCATTGACCATAATTAACCTTGGTCGGTTGGTTGAGGATTTTCTTTTACTTAACCGTTTTATTATTTCCCCCACCGGTTCTATTTCTTCATCCGGTTCCGATTCTTCTTCACGTTCCGATTCTTCTTCCGATTCCGACTCTTCTTCCGGTTCCTCTTCGGGAACTTGTGAATCAGTCCACGAATCATTCCAATTTACATTTGACTCTTCATTATTATTAGGTGAGTCAATGGGACTTGTTCTAGAGGTAGACATCTATCACATAATATCAAACGCGTTAAGAGATTAATATATCACATAATATTCACATGTTAAAAATATATAGTTTCCAACAAAATTTGTTAAGCAATCATTTTTCAAGTAAACACGGTCGAAGTTCAGACTCACTAATGCATCCTAACAAACTCGATAAGACACACTAATGCAAAATTCTGGTTCTCTAAGACCAACGCTCGGATACCAACTGAAATGTCCCGTTCTTATTGATTAAAAACGTTCCATATTAATTGATTTCGTTGCGAGGTTTTGACCTCTATATGAGACGTTTTTCAAAGACTGCATTCATTTTAAAACAAACCATAACCTTTATTTCATCAATAAAGGTTTAAAAAGCTTTACGTAGATTATCAAATAATGATAATCTAAAATATCCTGTTTACACAGGACCATTACATAATGGTTTACAATACAAATATGTTACAACAAAATAAGTTTCTTGAATGCAGTTTTTACACAATATCATACAAGCATGGACTCCAAATCTCGTCCTTATTTAAGTATGCGACAGCGGAAGCTCTTAATAATCACCTGAGAATAAACATGCTTAAAACGTCAACAAAAATGTTGGTGAGTTATAGGTTTAACCTATATATATCAAATCATAATAATAGACCACAAGATTTCATATTTCAATACACATCCCATACATAGAGATAAAAATCATTCATATGGTGAACACCTGGTAACCGACATTAACAAGATGCATATATAAGAATATCCCCATCATTCCGGGACACCCTTCGGATATGATATAAATTTCGAAGTACTAAAGCATCCGGTACTTTGGATGGGGCTTGTTGGGCCCGATAGATCTATCTTTAGGATTCGCGTCAATTAGGGTGTCTGTTCCCTAATTCTTAGATTACCAGACTTAATAAAAAGGGGCATATTCGATTTCGATAATTCAACCATAGAATGTAGTTTCACGTACTTGTGTCTATTTTGTAAATCATTTATAAAACCTGCATGTATTCTCATCCCAAAAATATTAGATTTTAAAAGTGGGACTATAACTCACTTTCACAGAATTTTACTTCGTCGGGAAGTAAGACTTGGCCACTGGTTGATTCACGAACCTATAACAATATATACATATATATCAAAGTATGTTCAAAATATATTTACAACACTTTTAATATATTTTGATGTTTTAAGTTTATTAAGTCAGCTGTCCTCGTTAGTAACCTACAACTAGTTGTCCACAGTTAGATGTACATAAATAAATCGATAAATATTATCTTGAATCAATCCACGACCCAGTGTACACGTATCTCAGTATTGATCACAACTCAAACTATATATATTTTGGAATCAACCTCAACCCTGTATAGCTAACTCCAACATTCACATATAGAGTGTCTATGGTTGTTCCGAAATATATATAGATGTGTCGACATGATAGGTCGAAACATTGTATACGTGTGTATGGTATCTCAAGATTACATAATATACAATACAAGTTGATTAAGTTATGGTTGGAATAGATTTGTTATCAATTTTCACGTAGCTAAAATGAGAAAAATTATCCAATCTTGTTTTACCCATAACTTCTTCATTTTAAATCCGTTTTGAGTGAATCAAATTGCTATGGTTTCATATTGAACTCTATTTTATGAATCTAAACAGAAAAGTATAGGTTTATAGTCGGAAAAATAAGTTACAAGTCATTTTTGTAAAGGTAGTCATTTCAGTCGAAAGAACGACGTCTAGATGACCATTTTAGAAAACATACTTCCACTTTGAGTTTAACCATAATTTTTGGATATAGTTTCATGTTCATAATAAAAATCATTTTCTCAGAATAACAACTTTTAAATCAAAGTTTATCATAGTTTTTAATTAACTAACCCAAAACAGCCCGCGGTGTTACTACGACGGCGTAAATCCGGTTTTACGGTGTTTTTCGTGTTTCCAGGTTTTAAATCATTAAGTTAGCATATAATAAAGATATAGAACATGTGTTTAGTTGATTTTAAAAGTCAAGTTAGAAGGATTAACTTTTGTTTGCGAACAAGTTTAGAATTAACTAAACTATGTTCTAGTGATTACAAGTTTAAACCTTCGAATAAGATAACTTTATATGTATGAATCGAATGATGTTATGAACATCACTACTACCTTAAGTTCCTTGGATAAACCTACTGGAAAAGAGAAAAATGGATCTAGCTTCAATGGATCCTTGGATGGCTCGAAGTTCTTGAAGCAAAATCATGACACGAAAACAAGTTCAAGTAAGATCATCACTTGAAATAAGATTGTTATAGTTATAGAAATTGAACCAAAGTTTGAATATGATTATTACCTTGTATTAGAATGATAGCCTACTGTAAGAAACAAAGATTTCTTGAGGTTGGATGATCACCTTACAAGATTGGAAGTGAGCTAGCAAACTTGAAAGTATTCTTGATTTTATGAAACTAGAACTTTTAGAATTTATGAAGAACACTTAGAACTTGAAGATAGAAATTGAGAGAGATTAATTAGATGAAGAAAATTGAAGAATGAAAGTGTTTGTAGGTGTTTTTGGTCGTTGGTGTATGGATTAGATATAAAGGATATGTAATTTTGTTTTCATGTAAATAAGTCATGAATGATTACTCATATTTTTGTAATTTTATGAGATATTTCATGCTAGTTGCCAAATGATGGTTCCCACATGTGTTAGGTGACTCACATGGGCTGCTAAGAGCTGATCATTGGAGTGTATATACCAATAGTACATACATCTAAAAGCTGTGTATTGTATGAGTACGAATACGGGTGCATACGAGTAGAATTGTTGATGAAACTGAACGAGGATGTAATTGTAAGCATTTTTGTTAAGTAGAAGTATTTTGATAAGTGTCTTGAAGTCTTTCAAAAGTGTATGAATACATATTAAAACACTACATGTATATACATTTTAACTGAGTCGTTAAGTCATCGTTAGTCGTTACATGTAAATGTTGTTTTGAAACCTTTAGGTTAACGATCTTGTTAAATGTTTTTAACCCAATGTTTATAATATCAAAAGAGATTTTAAATTATTATATTATCATGATATTATGATGTACGAATATCTCTTAATATGATATATATACATTAAATGTCGTTACAACGATAATCGTTACATATATGTCTCGTTTCAAAATCATTAAGTTAGTAGTCTTGTTTTTACATATGTAGTTCATTGTTAATATACTTAATGATATGTTTACTTATCATAATATCATGTTAACTATATATATAACCATATATATGTCATCATATAGTTTTTACAAGTTTTAACGTTCGTGAATCACCGGTCAACTTGGGTGGTCAATTGTCTATATGAAACCTATTTCAATTAATCAAGTCTTAACAAGTTTGATTGCTTAACATGTTGGAAACATTTAATCATGTAAATATCAATCTCAATTAATATATATAAACATGGAAAAGTTCGGGTCACTACAGATAGAATCCCGCATGACCTAAGAAACTACGAATTCCTTTAACGTTAGTTGGAGGAGGAAGCTTTGAGATTACATCGATCTTAGCTTTGTCTACTTCCATTCCATCTCGAGAAATTTTGTGTCCTAAAACAATGCCTTCATTCACCATGAAGTGGCATTTTTTCCAATTTAAAACAAGATTTGATTCCTCACAAAGAATTAACATTCGCTTGAGGTTTGAAAGGTATGAATCGAAGGAGTCTCCAAAAACAGAGAAATCGTCCATAAAGACTTCCATACTTCCTTCTATCATGTCATGAAATATTGCCATCATACACCTTTGAAAGGTGCCTGGCGCGTTGCATAATCCGAACGGCATTCGTCGGTATGCGAATGTACCAAATGGACAAGTAAAAGTTGTCTTGTCTTGGTCTTTTGGATCAATGGGAATTTGAAAATAATCGGAGAATCCATCAAGGAAATAATAGTACTCTTTTCCCGCTAAACATTCTAACATTTGGTCAATATAAGGAAGAGGGAAATGATCTTTCATTGTGGCGTCGTTTAAACGAAGGTAGTCTATACAGACTCTCCAGCTAGTGACTGTTCTTGTAGGAACGAGTTCATTCTTATCATTAAGGATGACAGTTGTACCCCCTTTCTTGGGTACTACTTGAACCGGACTAACCCATGGGCTATCGGATATAGGGTATATTAACCCGGCATCAAGTAACTTGATAACCTCCTTTTTGACAAATTCTTTCATGTTAGGTTTTAACCTTCGTTGTCTTTGTACCACGGGTTTAAAATCTTCTTCCATTAGAATCTTATGAGTACAATAAGCGGGGTTAATCCCTGGGATATCGGTTGTTTTCCAAGCAATTGCTTTCTTGTGAGTTTTTAGAACGGACATTAACCTACTCTTTTCGTTATCGAAGAGTTTTGATGAGATTATAACAGGTAATTGTGACGTACCTTGGAGATAAGCATACTCCAAATGTTCCGGGAGTTCTTTAAGTTCCAAGGTTGGTGGTTTTCCAAGGAAGATTTTATCCGGAACCTGTTACCATCGGTAATTTCTTCAAAGGGTTCATCTTCCTTAGGAATTTCTTCCTCACATCAATCTTCATCTATGACTACTTTCAACAATTTGTCAAGTTCAAGCTCTACATCAAATTCATCACTTTCACTCATTGGGGTGAAGTTCGAGGTGTCTACATTTAGTAATTCTTGTAATTCTTTTTCAACACAGCAATCAACGATGTCTACCTTATAACATTCGTCATCGGAGGAGATAGGTTGTTTCATAGCTTTATCTATGTTTAAGGTAACTCTATCTTCCCCTACACCTAGACTAAGTTTTTTATCTTTAACACGCACAATCGCGTCGGCGGTATTTAGAAAAGGTCGCCCTAGAATTAGGGGAACCTTACTATCTTCTTCCATTTCAAGGACAACGAAATCGGCAGGAGAGATTAAATGATTAACTTTAACTGGTAGGTTTTCGGCAATACTAATAGGATAGTTAAAAGTTCTATCGGCCAGGCGTATACACATCCTAGTTAGTTTTAGATCACCTAGGTTTAGTTTTAAGTACAAGGAGTGTGGCATAAGATTGATACTTGCGCCTAAGTCAGCTAATGCATCGTACATTACTGAATCTCCCATCAGACACGGAATAATGAAACTACCAGGATCTCCGAGTTTCGGTGGCATCTTTTGCTTTTGCAAAATTGCTGAGCATTCCTCATTGAGGAATGTGGTTGAAACTTCTTCATATTTACCTTTATCGGCTATGAGATCCTTGATAAACCTTCCATAATTTGGCATACCCCTAAGAACTTCCGCGAGTGGCATGTTAATGCTAATTTGCTTGATCATATCTGCAAATTTCTGATATTGGCTCGCGAGTTTGTCTTTCTTTAATGCCTTCGGGTATGGAATAGGTGCCTTGTGCACCTTCACTGGTGGTTCTTCACTTTTCTTCGATATGATCTCCGGTGGATCATCTTTCTCTTGTTCTTTCTGAACATGTTCATCTATATCAACGAGTACTTGTAAAATAGAAGGAGACAAAGGAACTTCTGAGGACTTACTAGTTTCCGGGTTAATAGTTAAACCACTTCTAGTAGTTATAGCATTTACATGCTTATTCCTTGTTTGATTGTTGTTGGGATTCACTTGAGTATTTGAGGGGAGAGCGCCTGGTGGTCTCTCTGATAGTAACTGTGAGATCCTTCCAACATCTCTTTCTAAATTCTGTATCGTTGCTTGTTGATTTCGAATTTGCTGAGTTTGAAGTTCCGTAGTTTGCTCGTGCTTAACCATAAAATCTCTCAAGAGATCTTCTAAACCAGATTTCTTCTCGGGTTGTGGTTATATAGGTGCTTGTGGTTGTGGTTGATTATGTTGGAAATTATTTTGGTAATTTTGTTGAGGTTGAATTCGGTTGTTTAGGTTATTGTAACCTGGTGGTACATTTCTTTGATTTTGATTTGGGAAATTCCAGTTATTTTGGTAAACCGGATTTCCTCCTTGGTAATTATTGTTTAAACCTGAAGGTCCTCCTATTTGGTAGCTGTTGATAGGAGGACATTTCCGGTTATTTGCTTCTATCGCTGGAAAATCGTTGAAATTCATTTCACCTTTTCGCAAGTAACCTAAGAAATTCGCTTGCTCTTCCATCGTTGTTTTATCACAATCTCTAGTAAGATGAGGACCTTGGCACAGTTCACATCCTACCCTGATAGCATGCATTTCCTTGGTTACTTTCTCAATTTGCCTTGCTTAATTTGCCATTTGAACTTTTAAAGAAGCAATTTCATCATTGCTTTCGATATTAGCAACGGTTGATGATCTAGAGAATTCTATCTCTTGATGCCAATTATGAGAATGTGCTGCTATATCGGCAATGATTGTGTGAGCGTCTTCCGGTGTTTTCTTCATGATTGATCCTCCTGCTGCAACATCTATATCCTTTCGAGTAGCCACATTGACTCCTTTATAGAATATTTGGACTTTTTGGAATATATTCAACCCGTGTTGAGGACATACCCTAAGTGTGACGACCCGAAAATTTCCGACCAAATTTAAACTTTAATCTTTATATTATTCTGACATGATAAGCAAAGTTTGTTAAGTTAAATCTCAAGAATTTTAAACTGTGTTCATACAATCATTATAACCTCGACCAAATTCCGACGAGTCACGAACCGTTATATATAAATAGATATGTATATGTATATATATATATATATATATATATATTATAACTTGAGAATATTAATAAAGTATTAAACGTATAATACTTTACACGAACGTATTTGTTTCAATATGATTTTCGACGAAATTAAAAAGAAATATATTAAATGATTGAATTATCAGAAACATTGAATTATGATTACAAGTCTTTGTTGAGAGGTCCACTATGATTTGAGAAAATCTAATCCTCTTAATGATATTCAGAATAATTTGTAAAGCTATTTATAAATAAAACAAAAAGTGTCATTTACGAAAGTTAGACAAAAGTTAGTGGAGAATTGGTTTCCATAATACTCTATTAATCTATTTTCAAACGTACAAAGACGTTTTCAGTTTAAAAAGAACTTTATTATTAAAATGTATATAACTTTTATAAATATCTAGAATCACTTTTGACAACTCATTACTTAACCAGTATAATAAATATAACGATATTTATATTTTATTTCATTAAATATATATAACGATTTAAATTAATATTATATATATTTATACACGTATTATACATACATAGTTTTTATACTTTTACTATACTTTAACTTTACCTTTACTTTACTTTTACTTTACTTTAACTTTAATAATTCATACTTTAATAATTCATACTTTAATAATTCATACTTTAATAATTCACTTTAATAATTCATACTTTAATAATTCACTTTAATAATTCATACTTTAATAATTCACTTTAATAATTCATACTTTAATAATTCACTTTAATAGTTCAAAAATCTATTATAAATAGAATTCAATAGTTTTCATTATTTCATAGAAACTTGAAAATATATTTCTCTAAACTCTCTCAATCGATATATATATATATATATATATATATATATATATATATATATATATATATATATATATATATATATATATATATATATATATATATATATATATATATATATATATATATATATATATATATATATATATATTTGCTCTGTATTATTTCAAGATATTATTAGTATACATAAAATATTACGACGGAGTGCTGTCCGAGTGATTTCAAAATAGTTTTTTTTGAATGAGTCGAAGCTAAGGAAATTATGGGTTATAGCTATGAAGGTGATGGTATGGTTCATGGGTATGCCCGTGAGGTCAATCTAGTGTTTATCATCTCCGTTGCGTCTACGTACTTTCCTGCAATATTGAATCTCAATATTGATACGTTCGTGAATCCGAGGCCAACCTTGCACTTGTTAAATGACGTTATATGTATTTTTACTACGAAATACAGTATTGTGAGTTTCATTTGCTCCCTTTTTAATTGCTTTTGCAACATATATTTTTGGGCTGAGAATACATGCGCTGTTTTATAAATGTTTTACGAAATAAGCACAAGTACTAAAACTAATTCTATGTGGGTTTAAACCAGAAATATACCCTTAGCTTGGTAACATTAAACTACTTGTCTATGTACGGTAGACGCGAATCCTAAAGATAGATCTATTGGGCCTGACAAACCCCATCCTGACTATGGGATGCTTTAGTACTTCGAGATTATTTTAAACACACCTGATCTGGTGTACTTCAGAGGGTAAAACATGAACGTTAAGGCTTGTTACCGGGTACCTACAACTTATAGAATACTTTTATACACTTGCGAGTGTACATATATTTATAAACGGAAATCTTGTGATCTATTAATATATTGAAATGATTGTTATGATAAACCTATGAACTTACCAACCTGTTGGTTGACACTTTAAAGCATGTTTATTCTCAGGTATTAAAGAAATCTTCCGCTGTGCATTACCTCATTTTAAGGATATTACTTGGAGTCATTCTATAACAACCCTCACTTTCCGACTTCCGATTTTACTAAAATACCTAGAGTTGTTATATACGAATAAATTTAACGTTGACCGAATAAACGTACGCTTAAAATAAATAATATAATTATAAATATTATAAATAAGATTATGATATATAATATAACATAATTACATCAATGAATATATATATAATATTTATATTACTTTTGTTATTTAGTTAATAGAATATATAATTAACTAAATAATACATAATATTATAACATTTATAAAAATAATAAAAACTATAAATTAATAATCATAAATTTTAATTTTTATAAAAACTAAATATAATAATAATTTTTATATAAAATTCGTATTTAATAATTAAACAAATATAGAAATAAAATGTTAAATGTTCTTAGAAATATATTAAACAAAATTTTTTTTTTAGAATTTTATACAAAAAAAAAAATCAAAACTATATCTACTTTTAATAAATAAATACAAAAATACAAACTACTTTTTCTTTTAAGATTTAGTTTTAATAAAAATACAAACTACTTTTCTTTTAAGATTTACTTTTAATAAAAATACAAACTATTTTTTCTTATTTTAACTTTTAAGATTTACTTTTAATAAAAATACTAACTACTTTTTCTTATTTTAACTTTTAAGATTTACTTTTAATAAAAATACAAACTACTTTTTCTTATTTTAACTTTTAAGATTTACTTTTAATAAAAATACGAACTACTTTTTCTTATTTTAACTTTTAAGATTTACTTTTAATAAAAATACAAAATACTTTTTCTTATTTTAACTTTTATGATTTTACTTTTAATAAAAATACAAACTACTTTTTCTTATTTTAACTTTTAAGATTTACTTTTAATAAAAATACAAAATACTTTTTCTTATTTTAACTTTTAAGATTTTACTTTTAATAAAAATACAAACTACTTTTTCTTATTTTAACTTTTAAGATTTTACTTTTAATAAAAATACAAACTATTTTTTTCTTATTTTAACTTTTAAAATTTACTTTTAATAAAAATACAAAATACTTTTTCTTATTTTAACTTTTAAGATTTACTTATTTTATTTTAATTTTTTTTTACCTAACATTTTCAACTATAAATACCACATACATTTCTCATTTCAAACTTACACCTTAATCTCTCATTTCTCTCTTAAAGAACATACTTCTAGTTGATATCTCGGTCACTTACTTGCTTTACTTTCCTTTCTTGCGTGGAATACTTCAACTGCTATTTAAGGTGAGTTTCATTTGCTCCCTTTTATATATTTTTGGGACTGAGAATACATGCACTATTTTTATAAATGTTTTACGAAATAGGCACAAGTACTAAAACTAATTCTATGTGGGTTTAAACCAGAAATATACCCTTAGCTTGGTAACATTAAACTACTTGTCTATGTACGGTAGGCGCGAATCCTAAAGATAGATCTATTGGGTCTGACAAACCCCATCCTGACTATGGGATGCTTTAGTACTTCGAGGTTTATATAACACACCTGATTCGGTGTACTTTCAGAGGGTAAAACATGAACGTTAAGGCTTGTTACCGGGTGCCTACAACTTATAGAATGCTTTTATACACTTGCTAGTGTACGGATATTTATGAAACTGAAATCTTGTGGCCTATTATTATAACGGAAATGATTGATTTTGATAAACTAATGAACTCACCAACCTTTTTGGTTGACACTTTAAGCATGTTTTGTCTCAGGTGACGAATAAGATGATTGCCATGATTGCTACCTGATGAATTGAATGCTGCTACATGGAGTCTTCATTTCATTACATTTACTTTGCATTAAGACTATTATTATTATTTCAGTTTAAATTTGATGTAAAACTTTTAATGCTTCCGCTGTTTTATTAATAAATGTTTTATTCAAAACGTCTCATATAGAGTCGTTCTCGTTTATACAACTGTGATTTGATATAATTTGTCACAAATACCCTAGGCCCTAATTTGGGGGTGTGACAGATTGGTATCAGAGCAGGTTGTTGTAGAGAACCAGGATTGCATTTTATGTGTGCCTTATACAATTAGGTACCTTAGCAATGTAGGACTACAACTTTCCTTGACCATAGTGCCTTTAATTGTTGCCTTTAATTGATAAATGCTACACTATACCTTAGAAACTATACTTAAATCTTAAGATTATAACATACACGATAATGTGAAATTACTCGAACGTCAACGCTACTTAAGGCCTAGGGTGATCCTTGGTACCACTATGGGACGCTTGTGGATTTCGAATGCCAAACTTAGATTTTGGTCGAGAATTCCTGGGCCAACCGGTAACAATTGATCATTCAAGTGACTCGGCGGTGGCATAGATGTTTGGGTATGGTGCACAATATCAAACCTGACTATAGTGATCATACAACACTTAGTCACTTACGCACTTAATAAGTGGTGAACTTATTAAGAACAACTCACTTAGTCATCTATCCTGGTTTTGTGTATTACATATGTATTACATGAAATATTATCCAAGATTTTTGAAACTCCTATAATTCATACTCAAACGTATATAACTCCCTGTTATATCACGAACCTATATGCCTTATGCCTTTATGCATCGGTTTGCGAACCGGGAAATGTCATTGGGTTATCACAGTATACGAATTGAAAGTCTTTAATCGAAAGATTATTAGATTACATACTTATCATTTTATAATCTCGACACGTCATACTGCCATTATTGGAGTATAGACAAATCATATCTTAGCATATCTATTCCCATTAGACCTTGTCTAACACTTTTCCTAAATTTCCTCCGTAAATTACGGAAATCTTTCTGCTATATATACGTATTCAAGGAGACGAATATATCATTTAATATTCAACACCCATTTCATATCAAACCCTATTCCAAACACATAATATGGATTTCTCACCTAATTCCTCAAGTTCTTCTAGCTCCAAAGGTAGCGTGACAGGAGCACACCCACCGATCAATTACCGTGATTTCTTTAGAAAATGGGGATGGGTTCGCGAAATACTCACCCTATGGAGAAATGAAGAAGGTACTCCTTATCACGAGCTAAACTTACCACCAAACATTGGAGTACTCGATCCGCTTACCGGCGAACCTGTTCGCAATACCGTTTTCACTCTTTTTGCAAGGATTTTCTGCCTCGAAGGTCGACTCGATGTAACCAACGACAATATTCGTCCTCTACTCCCGAATTCTAACCAGAAAGGGTTATTAGAAGAAGTTAGAAGACTTCGAACTAAATATCAAGAATTGACAAATCTTACAGAGGAATGGGTAGAACAAATCCATAGACTCGAGCGTAAAGTAGAAACCCTGGAGGAAATAGTGCGCGATTTGGTAGCTAGGCTCACACTTGCTAACCAAGTACCACAAGCAGCTCCAACAGCAGCAGCACCAGCACCACTAGTACTATCAGCATCACCACCAATAGCATCAGCTTCACCAACAACAACATCAACATCCCACGTCTCAACATCATAATCGGTACCTCAAACATCAACATCATACGCCCATAGATACTAAGGAATATTAGTAATAATGAGTTAAGATGTATTGACTCATTCTTCCTGAAGAATTATATATGTATACTTTATATATATATATGGTTTGGAACAATAATAAATCTTTTCGTACTAAACTATTACGTGTGAATCTTAACTAGTATGTACTACTTGGTTAATTCATATCACTAATACGCTATGATGTACATCCTTCGTTAATGACTTAACAATCATTAATCACTGCTTCAGTACAATAAACTCCATTTCATAATAAACTAAGTGTATTATTCAAATGCATGTGTGATTTTACACTCCTATTTTCGATGTACTTGAAAATTTCTCGAAAACATCATTTGTGCCTTATGAATTTCACAAGAAATCCACGAGCATCAACATCATATACTGAGGTATATTAATAACAATGAACGATGAAGTATTGATTCATAACTTCATTAAAGAAATATTCCGCGACGATTATGTAATCTCTAAAGTTTTGGAGATTATTTATTCTCGTTTCAACCATAAATCAAATGAGTTTAATATTATATTAACTTATTAAATCCATAATTACATCTGAAGAAAATATATATGTATGTATATTTTCATAAAGATTGTATTTAAAAATTCTTTTGTACAAACTGTTGATTGTGAAAATATTTTAACGGGTAGGTAATACCTAAGAAATATCTAACATTCACATTAATATATTACATTGTACATTCTTCAAAATCCTTGAAAACATATCGGATTGATAATCAATGATTCAGATCAGTTAACCTTGAGAATGCTGATGAAGCAGCAAAAGCTGTAGATGGCCTTAATGACCAGAAGCTTGATAATAAAGAATTGTGTGTTGGAAAAGCTCAAAAGAAAATCTGGTATTGAAAGACGGATTGAGCAAAACATGAAGGAGACCAAGGACAAATCCCAAGGACAAATCCCAAGGACTAAACCTATAACCAAAGAATCTAGATGATTCGGTTTCTGAAGGAAATCATAGAAGATCTTTTTACGCATTCTAAATCCTTACAGAAGAATTTCTTCATTATCCATCGATTTTAGAAATTCTAAAATATCATCGTATCTTTCGTTATAAATATCCTCGATATTTCTAAAGATATCTTCATAACGATTCTTGTCCGCAATTAATTATCTCTTTGCAATATCTTTATTACATCATAAAGGAAAACTGTTTAAGTTTCTATATTCCGTAAAATTTAAGTTCAAATTTTGAATGATTTGAAGTAGTGTTGAGAATTGAAGCATGAGTTAGTATAATATAATGACGTCAGGCCAACGTGATTATATTACAGTAAGTCATGCTAAATTTTTAATGGAAGATGATGATTCATAGACTTTATAATCATCATTTTCCATGTTACACGACTCTTACATTCTACTTAATCTCTGAACATATCAAGAAAATATATTCTTGATAGTTCTATCCTCAGTAATTCTGGTAATTTACCAAATCAAATCGTGATATTACGCTTAGAACAGTAGGTCCATTCGAAACTTCATACCTACAAATTCTGGACCATTACTCGCTTTACTTAGAGTCGAGAGGAGAATAAAAAGGCAAAGAGCTCCGACATATAAGGGAAAATATGTAGCCCGATAACGATACCGAAATTACAAACCGTGTATATCAATACGTATTGCAACGTAAAGACATGGGAGAATTAAAAACACTATAACCCCAAGGTAATAGTAGAAGAAAACAAATTCCTCTAGTGGTAAATGAAAAAGAAGAATGACTGAAATGATAGTCAAAAAAATATCCAGGATAAGAACTAGATGGAGCATTCTCACAATCTTTGGAAGTATGAATTTAGGAAGAAAGTATAGAAGTGGTGAAGATAATGAAACGGAAGAAGCTAATTTATAGCAAAATTCCAAACACAGCAATTGAAGCAATTCACCTCATTTAATCAAAGAAAATTTCAAATTCCTTAATTACCGGAGAATCAAATCTTATGGATTACGAAGATTTCCTTTAATCCCTTGAATTCCGAAAATCAATCGTGACTACGTCAAAAGTTAAGGCGAACATTTAATTTCTCATTCACTCTTTTACAATAGCTTCGTTTATACGCTTCCTATAATCAAATCGTTTTATCCATATTATTCAGTAGTTATAAAACTTTATTTTTTCAACTTATATTCATTATTACAATATTCTTGTTGTAAACAATGATGATCTCTATCAAACTTCATGACTATAATTTTCATGAACTACTCTCTGTTTTGTCTACCCTAATATTGTGACATAAACACTCAAAGTTTTAAATAAGCTCAATACTATTCATAACACATTTCATGTGTTCAGTTTACTAAAATGCTCGTATAACACCATCATCCCTTTTGAGGATAACCTAGTCAAATGACACTCTTATTAATCCTTTAGATAACCTCCGCATTAATGATAAAATGCACTTTATAGAAGAACCTGTAAGAAATTAGGGTTCGTATTATTTAAATGCATGAAACAGAACAATATTCTATCCATTGGAATTCACGAAAGGCCCCGAACCAACCTGGGAACGTGAAGACCAGATAAAACGTAAATATCCTCGTTTAGGTACGAACAACGCCGATTGATGGCAAAAACTAAATTTCGGGACGAAATTTCTTTTAACGGGTAGGTACTATAACAACCCTCACTTTTCGACTTCCGATTTTACTAAAATACCTAGAGTTGTTATATACGAATAAATTTAACGTTGACCGAATAAACGTACGCTTAAAATAAATAATATAATTATAAATATTATAAATAAGATTATGATATATAATATAACATAATTACATCAATGAATATATATATAATATTTATATTACTTTTGTTATTTAGTTAATAGAATATATAATTAACTAAATAATACATAATATTATAACATTTATAAAACTAATAAAAACTATAAATTAATAATCATAAATTTTAATTTTTATAAAAACTAAATATAATAATAATTTTTATATAAAATTCGTATTTAATAATTAAACAAATATAGAAATAAAATGTTAAATGTTCTTAGAAATATATTAAACAAATTTTTTTTTTTAGAATTTTATACAAAAAAAAAAATCAAAACTATATCTACTTTTAATAAATAAATACAAAAATACAAACTACTTTTTCTTTTAAGATTTAGTTTTAATAAAAATACAAACTACTTTTCTTTTAAGATTTACTTTTAATAAAAATACAAACTATTTTTTTCTTATTTTAACTTTTAAGATTTACTTTTAATAAAAATACTAACTACTTTTTCTTATTTTAACTTTTAAGATTTACTTTTAATAAAAATACAAACTACTTTTTCTTATTTTAACTTTTAAGATTTACTTTTAATAAAAATACGAACTACTTTTTCTTATTTTAACTTTTAAGATTTACTTTTAATAAAAATACAAAATACTTTTTCTTATTTTAACTTTTATGATTTTACTTTTAATAAAAATACAAACTACTTTTTCTTATTTTAACTTTTAAGATTTACTTTTAATAAAAATACAAAATACTTTTTCTTATTTTAACTTTTAAGATTTTACTTTTAATAAAAATACAAACTACTTTTTCTTATTTTAACTTTTAAGATTTTACTTTTAATAAAAATACAAACTATTTTTTTCTTATTTTAACTTTTAAAATTTACTTTTAATAAAAATACAAAATACTTTTTCTTATTTTAACTTTTAAGATTTTACTTTTAATAAAAATACAAACTACTTTTTCTTATTTTAACTTTTAAGATTTTACTTTTAATAAAAATACAAACTACTTATTCTTATTTTAACTTTTAAGATTTACTTTTAATAAAAATACAAAATACTTTTTCTTATTTTAACTTTTAAGATTTACTTATTTTATTTTAATTTTTTTTTTACCTAACATTTTCAACTATAAATACCACATACATTTCTCATTTCAAACTTACACCTTAATCTCTCATTTCTCTCTTAAAGAACATACTTCTAGTTGATATCTTGGTCACTTACTTGCTTTACTTTCCTTTCTTGCGTGGAATACTTCAACTGCTATTTAAGGTGAGTTTCATTTGCTCCCTTTTATATATTTTTGGGACTGAGAATACATGCACTATTTTTATAAATGTTTTACGAAATAGGCACAAGTACTAAAACTAATTCTATGTGGGTTTAAACCAGAAATATATCCTTAGCTTGGTAACATTAAACTACTTGTCTATGTACGGTAGGCGCGAATCCTAAAGATAGATCTATTGGGTCTGACAAACCCCATCCTGACTATGGGATGCTTTAGTACTTCGAGGTTTATATAACACACCTGATTCGGTGTACTTTCAGAGGGTAAAACATGAACGTTAAGGCTTGTTACCGGGTGCCTACAACTTATAGAATGCTTTTATACACTTGCTAGTGTACGGATATTTATGAAACTGAAATCTTGTGGCCTATTATTATAACGGAAATGATTGATTTTGATAAACTAATGAACTCACCAACCTTTTTGGTTGACACTTTAAGCATGTTTTGTCTCAGGTGACGAATAAGATGATTGCCATGATTGCTACCTGATGAATTGAATGCTGCTACATGGAGTCTTCATTTCATTACATTTACTTTGCATTAAGACTATTATTATTATTTCAGTTTAAATTTGATGTAAAACTTTTAATGCTTCCGCTGTTTTATTAATAAATGTTTTATTCAAAACGTCTCATATAGAGTCGTTCTCGTTTATACAACTGTGATTTGATATAATTAGTCACAAATACCCTAGGCCCTAATTTGGGGGTGTGACAGATTCATGGCATATTTTGAAAGACGTTGCATTCGAGTCATTGAGTTCATCAAGATTATTATTAAGCCAATTATAGTTGGATGTATTATGAAATGGTGTGCATGCCGTCAACTTTCGTTGTAAAGAAAGTTTGTCTTTTAAAAACGAATGCAATGTTTGTAAAATATATCATATAGAGGTCAAATACCTCGCGATATAATCAACTATTGTGAATCGTTTATAATGTATATGAACTGGTCCTTTCAGTTGGTATCAGAGCGGTGGTCTTAGCGAACCAGATCTGAATTAGTGTGTCTAACTGATAGTCGTTAGGATGCATTAGTGAGTCTGGACTTCGACCATGTCTGCATGTCAAAAGTTTTGCTCATCATTTTTGTCGGAAATTACCTGCTTATCATTCTTAGTCTAGACACATCTTATTGCATTGATTGCATGAATAGTGTATAGACAAAATTCATATCTTAGCGTATCTGCTAATTCATATCTTAGCGTATCTGTTACTGTAAACTTTGCCTGACATATTCCGTAAATTCCTCCGTAATCTACGAAACCTTTTGCTCTATATAATTAGAATACCACCCGATAGCCGGAAAATCATTTCATATCGAAAAATTCTTTATTCAATCGTACGAAATGGAATTCGTCATTAGTTCAAGTCCCTCGGATTTCGAAATGAAATCCCACTCAAGTTCCGAAAGCAGTGTGACCGGAATGGATCAACCAATTAGTCATCATCTATTCTGGATGAATTGGGGATGGGTTTGTAGCCTCCTTAATCATTGGATACAAGAAGAAGGTGATCCCTTCCATCCACCACATTGCCCTCTTGGCGAAGAACCTGAAGCACTTACCGGCGAACCTATACGAAACACCATTTTCTCTCTTATTTCTAGAGTATCTCGTCACGATTACATACTACACCAAATTCTAGATTTTATTTATCCGCTTGTCCGAACCGACAATCACGCCGGTGTAATAGAAGAAGTCAACGAGCTTCGCGCTCGGGTAGTGGCTTTGGAGAATATGGTGCAAAGGTTACAAACACCAGCAGCAGCACCAGCAGCATAAACAGTACCACCATCAGCAACACCAACAGTACCATCACCACCACCATCAACAAAAACATCCACATCCCACACCGCAACATCACAATATGTATCTCAAACATCAACGTCATACGCCCTGTAAATATTCAGGAATATTAACAACAACAAACGATGAAGTATTAATTCATAAACTTCATTGAAGAGATATCTCTGCGGCAGTTATGTAATCTCCAAAATCTTAGAGATTATTTAATTCTGACCGTAAATCGGATGAGTGAACGGAGATGGTAGAGTAGAAACTTTGATCAAAAATGGTGTACGATTTACAAGCTAGAATTGTTTTACCAACAGCATCAACAGGACCGTAGCATCATCAACACAGTCAGTGCCGTCAGTATCGTCAGAATCAACAGCACCTGTAACATCACAAACTCTGTCAGTTCAAGAATCATTGCGGACATCATTACGAATCAACAACAGATATATTGTATCAACGAGTTATGAAGTATTAACTCATTTCCAATCGAAAGATTTATATGTATATTTTATATGTATAAATTTTTAAACCATAATAAATCTTCCCGTACTAAGCTATTATGTGTGAATCTTAACTACTCAGTTAATTCATATTACAAATATGCAATTATGTACGTCCTTCGTTCGCAACTTAACCATCGTTAATTACAATCTCTGTCTCAATTCAATAAAAATCCAATTCATAATAAATCAAGTGTATTATTCGAATATATCTTTGATTTTACACTTTCATCATCGATATACTCGAAACTTTTCAAATAACATCATTCGTACCTTGCGAAGTTCACAAGAATTTCACGAAAACCAACAAATAACAAAGTAATGATTCATAATTTCAATATTATTGAAGAAATACTTATGCAATTTATAAAGTTTTAGGGATTACTCAATTCTAGTTCCAACCATAAAACAAATGAGTTTAATTTAATATTAACTCATTAAATCTATATTACATCTAAAGAAAATATACACATATATTTTCATAAAGACTGTAATAAACTTCTTTTGTACAAAATATTAATTGTGAAATTTTTTTTAATGGGTAGGTAATACCCGAGAGATATATAAATTCACAATTAATATATTACATTTTTCAAAACTGATTCAGCAATCATCAACTATACTCCCTACTTTCACAACAATATCCATTCTTTCATATAAATCAAAACAATCATACTCATTCAAATTCAATTACATATTCTGATTTTGAAATCGCATAATTCAATTCGAAATATAACCAGTATCATCACTCTTAGATTCCTATATCTTTCAAAGCTATACTTTGACTTCAAAACTGTGTTAGAACATCATATGTATTAACGATTACAATATGTGCTCAAACTCTTCGAAATTCCTGAAGACACTTCAACTAAGGAACAATCGAGATGATGATCCAACCACATGTTACCCACAGTTATACACCTAAAAAACTCTCAAAACCCAAGTCATAGTTCGACACGTATCCGTGTTAGACCCTTTGGCATTTACTAGCTAAAATAACTTTTCAATTCCGTTTCAAAATAGACAGTTTTGTCACAGCTCCAGCAAGTCAACTTCGACTTCTCAATCAAAACAGTCTTATTATAACCTCGATAGATACGTTGCCCTTTCACCAACGTTACCGGGGAATCGTTTATATTCACCACATTAGCAATAAACTTACCAACAACTTCACTGATCTTTGACTTTCCAAAAAAAAAATCATTATAATTATCGAAACCCTATCATATACTCATTCGTACCTTATAACAAGAATTGCCATACCAATTATTGAGAATCAGCAATCAGTATTTTGAAACCTCGCAGCATGTCTACATCAACAATTACATATACACACAACGTCTACATCCAAGACTTACATTCTTTGAATGAGAAATTTCTGAAAAACACCCTAAACTGCGAACCAGTTCTCGAAATTTTGAAAAATGCTGATGAAGCAGCAAAAACTGTAAACGACCTTAACAGTAAAAAGTTGGATGATAAAGGATAGTATATTGGCAAAGCTCAGAAAAGAGAAGCTTTGGAACTGGAAAACGGATTGAGCAAAGTATGAAGGAGGATGTGGACAAATCACAAAGGCTGAACCTGCCTTCAAAGAATCCAAATGATTCAGCACTTGCTGAAGTCATTAACGAATACCTTGCTCCTGACACTAAACCCCTGCGGACAATATCCTTCATCATCCTCTGATACTAGACATTCTAAGATATCATCGTATCTTTCATTATAAATATCATCCATACTTCTGAAGATATTTTTATAATTATTCTTATCTGAAATCATTTACCTCTTCGCGCTATCTGTATTATATCATAAAAGAAACTATTTTAGTTTCTAAATTCTGAAACATTCGAGTTTAAAATAGGAATATTTTTGAAGAAGTGTTGGGAGCTGAAGCATGAGTTAGTATAATATAATGACACTTGATCAACGTGATTATATTACAGTAATTCATGCTGAGTTTCTAAATGGAACATGATGATTCACAGATCATAACGTCATCATGTGCTATGTTACACGACTCTTGTATTCTCTTTGATCTCTAAATATCAAGAAAATATTTCTTGATGATTTGGCCTTTTCCGAGGTATTCTGGTAATTTGACAAGTCAAGATCGTGCCATTACAATTTCCTTCCTAGAACATTAACAATGTTCATCCGAAATTTATATCTGCGAATTCTGGACCATTACAAGCGGTGCTTAATCGCAAGAAGAAGAAACGAAAGGACAAAGCTCTGAACTAGAAATGGGAGTATAAATCATAGCAAATAGAAGAGAGCATTAACTGTGGATGACAATGATTATAGAAGAAGCAAGGACTTTAAAATATAAGGGAAGATATAAAACCCAACAACAACCCAGAAATCACAAACCGTATATATCAATGCATATAGCAATATAAAGACACGGGAGAACTAAAAACACTATAAAACCAAGAGTATAGTAGAAGTAAATAGATTCTTCCGGAGGCAGATGAAAAAGAAGAGCGATAGATATGAAAGTGAGGAGTATATCAAGAATCAGCACTGGATGAAGCATATTGACAAATACTTTAAAATATGAGTTGAGAAGGTGTGAGTTGTAAGAAAACAAATGAGGTGGATTTATAGTGAAATATCCGATAGAGAAATCAAAATGGATTATCGCATTAATTCGAAGAGGATCATAATTTCCTTAATCGCCGAATAATCAAATCCAATATAGATTACAAAGATTTTCTTTTCGGAGATCAATCGTGATGACGTCAAAAGATACGACGAATCACTATTATCTTATTTTATTTATTTACGATAACTTCACTCACACGCTTCGAGTAATCGAATTATTTTATTCATTCTTCTTGAACATGATAAAACTCTATAATCGTTATAATAACATTCTCATTGTTAGTGATGACGATCTCTATCAAATTTCGGGGACGAAATTTCTTTAACGGGTAGGTACTGTGACGACCCGGAAATTTCTGACCAAATTTAAACTTTAATCTTTATATTATTCTGACACGATAGCAAAGTTTGTTAAGTTAAATCTCAAGAATTTTAAACTGTGTTCATACATTTATTATAACCTCGACCAAATTCCGACGAGTCACGAACCGTTATATATAAATAGATATGTATATGTATGTATATTATAACTTGAGAATATTAATAAAGTATTAAACGTATAATACTTTACACGAACGTATTTGTTTCAATATGATTTTCGACGAAATTAAAAAGAAATATATTAAATGATTGAATTATCAGAAACATTGAATTATGATTACAAGTCTCTGTTGAGAGGTACACTATGATTTGAGAAAATCTATTCCTCTTAACGATATTCAGAATAATTTGTAAAGCTATTTATAAATAAAAACAAAAAGTGTCATTTACGAAAGTTAGACAAAAGTTAGTGGAGAATTGGTTTCCATAATATTCTATTAATCTATTTTCAAACGTACAAAGACGTTTTCAGTTTAAAAAGAACTTTATTATTAAAACGTATATAACTTTTATAAATATCTAGAATCACTTTTGACAACTCATTACTTAACCAGTATAATAAATATAACGATATTTATATTTTATTTCATTAAATATATATAACGATTTAAATTAATATTATATATATTTATACACGTATTATATATACATAGTTTTTATACTTTTACTATACTTTAACTTTACCTTTACTTTACTTTTACTTTACTTTAACTTTAATAATTCACTTTAATAATTCATACTTTAATAATTCACTTTAATAATTCATACTTTAATAATTCACTTTAATAATTCATACTTTAATAATTCACTTTAATAATTCATACTTTAATAATTCACTTTAATAATTCATACTTTAATAATTCACTTTAATAATTCATACTTTAATAATTCACTTTAATAATTCAAAAATCTGTTATAAATAGAATTCAATAGGTTTCATTATTTCATAGAAACTTGAAAATATATTTCTCTAAACTCTCTCAATCGATATATATATATATATATATATATATATATATATATATATATATATATATATATATATATATATATATATATATATATATATATATATTTGCTCTGTATTATTTCAAGATATTATTAGTATACATAAAATATTACGACGGAGTGCTGTCCGAGTGATTTCAAAATAGTTTTTTTTTTGAATGAGTCGAAGCTAAGAAAATTATGGGTTATAGCTATGGAGGTGATGGTATGGTTCATGGGTATGCCCGTGAGGTCAATCTAGTGTTTATCATCTCCGTTGCGTCTACGTACTTTCCAGCAATATTGAATCTCAATATTGATACGTTCGTGAATTCGAGGCCAACCTTGCACTTGTTAAATGACGTTATATGTATTTTTACTACGAAATACAGTATTGTGAGTTTCATTTTGAAATGTCCCGTTCTTATTGATTAAAAACGTTCCATATTACTTGATTTCGTTGCGAGGTTTTGACCTCTATATGAGACGTTTTTCAAAGACTGCATTCATTTTTAAAACAAACCATAACCTTTATTTCATAAATAAAGGTTTAAAAAACTTTACGTAGATTATCAAATAATGATAATCTAAAATATCCTGTTTACACACGACCATTACATAATGGTTTACAATACAAATATGTTACATCGAAATCAGTTTCTTGAATGCAGTTTTTACACAATATCATACAAACATGGACTCCAAGTCTTGTCCTTATTTTAGTATGCAACAGCGGAAGCTCTTAGTATTCACCTGAGAATAAACATGCTTTAAACGTCAACAAAAATGTTGGTGAGTTATAGGTTTAACCTATATATATCAAATCGTAACAATAGGCCACAAGATTTCATATTTCAATACACATCCCATACATAGAGATAAAAATCATTCATATGGTGAACACCTGGTAACCGACATTAACAAGATGCATATATATAAGAATATCCCCATCATTCCGGGATACCCTTCGGATATGATATAAATTTCGAAGTACTAAAGCATCCGGTACTTTGGATGGGGTTTGTTAGGCCCAATAGATCTATCTTTAGGATTCGCGTCAATTAGGGTGTCTGTTCCCGAATTCTTAGATTACCAGACTTAATAAAAAGGGGCATATTCGATTTTTGATAATTCAACCATAGAATGTAGTTTCACGTACTTGTGTCTATTTTGTAAATCATTTATAAAACCTGCATGTATTCTCATCCCAAAAATATTAGATTTTAAAAGTGGGACTATAACTCACTTTCACAGATTTTTACTTCGTCGGGAAGTAAGACTTGGCCACTGGTTGATTCACGAACCTATAATAATATATACATATATATCAAAGTATGTTTAAAATATATTTACAACACTTTTAATATATTTTGATGTTTTAAGTTTATTAAGTCAGCTGTCCTCGTTAGTAACCTACAACTAGTTGTCCACAGTTAGATGTACAGAAATAAATCGATAAATATTATCTTGAATCAATCCACGACCCAGTGTATACGTATCTCAGTATTGATCACAACTCAAACTATATATATTTTGGAATCAACCTCAACCCTGTATAGCTAACTCCAACATTCACATATAGAGTGTCTATGGTTGTTCCGAAATATATATAGATGTGTCGACATGATAGGTCGAAACATTGTATACGTGTCTATGGTATCTCAAGATTACATAATATACAATACAAGTTGATTAAGTTATGGTTGGAATAGATTTGTTACCAATTTTCACGTAGCTAAAATGAGAAAAATTATCCAATCTTGTTTTACCCATAACTTCTTCATTTTAACTCCGTTTTGAGTGAATCAAATTGCTATGGTTTCATATTGAACTCTATTTTATGAATCTAAACAGAAAAGTATAGGTTTATAGTTGGAAAAATAAGTTACAAGTCATTTTTGTAAAGGTAGTCATTTCAGTCGAAAGAACGACGTCTAGATGACCATTTTAGAAAACATACTTCCATTTTGAGTTTAACCATAATTTTTGGATATAGTTTCATGTTCATAATAAAAATAATTTTCTTAGAATAACAACTTTTAAATCAAAGTTTATCATAGTTTTTAATTAACTAACCCAAAATAGCCCGCGGTGTTACTACGACGGCGTAAATCCGGTTTTACGGTGTTTTTCGTGTTTCCAGGTTTTAAATCATTAAGTTAGCATATCATATAGATATAGAACATGTGTGTAGTTAATTTTAAAAGTCAATTTAGAAGGATTAACTTTTGTTTGCGAACAAGTTTAGAATTAACTAAACTATGTTCTAATGATTACGAGTTTAAACCTTCGAATAAGATAGTTTTATATATATGAATCGAATGATGTTATGAACATCATTACTACCTCAAGTTTAGTAGGTAAACCTACTGGAAGTGACAAGAAATGATCTAGCTTCAAAGGATCTTGGATGGCTTGAAAGTTCTTGAAGTAGGATCATGACTCAAAAACAAGTTCAAGTAAGATTTTTACTCGAATTAAGATAGTTTATAGTTATAGAAATTGAATCAAAGTTTAAATATGAATATTACCTTGAATAAGAAAGATAACCTACTGTATATAACAAAGGTTTCTTGATCTTAGATGATTACTTGGAATGGATTAGAAAGCTTGGAAGTAAATTAGTAAACTTGAAGGGATTTTTTTGAAGTGTTCTTGAAGTGTTCTTCCTATGATGATTATAGCTTGATTCTTGAAGTGATTTTTGATGAAGATGATGATTAACTACTGGAAAAATATGTTCATAATAGTGTGTGTGTGTTGAGAGAGAATTAGAAAGAGAATTGGAAGTGAAATGGAGTGAATGATGAGTGGTAATTGGTGAGTGGTGAGTGGGGTTAAAAGGAGTTCTAGTTAGTTGACTAGCTCATGGTAGAAGTTAAAATTTATTAGTCATACATGACATAATCAAGAGTGGAATCCCATGCTAGTTCCTATTGGTATATACTCATAGTAAGTACGTTTTGAAGCTATGTGTAATACGGGTAAGAATACGACTAGAATTCTTGATGAAAGAAAAGAATGGAAAAGTAACTGTAACCATTTTTGTTAAGTATGAGTGTTTTGATATATGTCTTGAAGTCTTCCAAAATTATTTTAATACATCTAAATACACTACATGTATATACATTTTAACTGAGTCGTTAAGTCATCGTTAGTCGTTACATGTAAGTGTTGTTTTGAAACCTTTAAGTTAACGATCTCAATTAATGTTGTTAACCCATTGTTTATTATATCTATTGAGATGTTAAATTATTATATTATCATGATATTATGATATATTAATATATCTTAATATGATATATATACATTTAAATGCCGTTACAACGATAATCGTTACATATATGTCTCGTTTCGAAATCCTTAACTTAGTAGTCTTGTTTATATGTATATAACTCATTGTTAATATACTTATGGAGATACTTACTTATCATAATCTCATGTTAACCATATGTATATCCTTATATATATCGTCATGTCGTTTTTACAAGTTTTAACGTTCGTGAATCGCCGGTCAACTTGGGTGGTCAATTGTCTATATGAAACATATTTCAATTAATCAAGTCTTAACAAGTTTGATTGCTTAACATGTTAGAAACATTTAATCATGTAAATATCAATCTCAATTAATATATATAAACATGGAAAAGTTCGGATCACTACAGTACCTACCCGTTAAATAAATTTCGTCCCGAAATTTTAAGCTGTTGAAGGTGTTGACGAATCTTCTGGAAATAGATGCGGGTATTTCTTCTTCATCTGATCTTCACGCTCCCAGGTGAACTCGGGTCCTCTACGAGCATTCCATCGAACCTTAACAATTGGTATCTTGTTTTGCTTAAGTCTTTTAACCTCACGATCCATTATTTCGACGGGTTCTTCGATGAATTAGAGTTTTTCGTTGATTTGGATTTCATCTAACGGAATAGTGAGATCTTCTTTAGCAAAATATTTCTTCAAATTCGAGACGTGGAAAGTGTTATGTACAGCCGCGAGTTGTTGAGGTAACTCAAGTCGGTAAGCTACTGGTCCGACACGATCAATAATCTTGAATGGTCCAATATACCTTGGATTTAATTTCCCTCGTTTACCAAATCGAACAACGCCTTTCCAAGGTGCAACTTTAAGCATGACCATCTCTCCAATTTCAAATTCTATATCTTTTCTTTTAATGTCAGCGTAGCTCTTTTGTCGACTTTGGGCGGTTTTCAACCGTTGAATTTGGATGATCTTCTCGGTAGTTTCTTGTATAATCTCCGGACTCGTAATCTGTCTATCCCCCACTTCACTCCAACAAATCGGAGACCTGCACTTTCTACCATAAAGTGCTTCAAACGGCGCCATCTCAATGCTTGAATGGTAGCTGTTATTGTAGGAAAATTCTGCTAATGGTAGATGTTGATCCCAACTGTTTTCGAAATCAATAACACATGCTCGTAGCATGTCTTCAAGCGTTTGTATCGTCCTTTCACTCTGCCCATCAGTTTGTGGATGATAGGCAGTACTCATGTCTAGACGAGTTCCTAATGCTTGCTGTAATGTCTGCCAGAATCTTGAAATAAATTTGCCATCCCTATCAGAGATAATAGAGATTGGTATTCCATGTCTGGAGACGACTTCCTTCAAATACAGTCGTGCTAACTTCTCCATCTTGTCATCTTCTCTTATTGGCAGAAAATGTGTTGATTTGGTGAGACGATCAACTATTACCCAAATAGTATCAAAACCACTTGCAGTCCTTGGCAATTTAGTGATGAAATCCATGGTAATGTTTTCCCATTTCCATTCCGGGATTTCGGGTTGTTGAAGTAGACCTGATGGTTTCTGATGCTCAGCTTTGACCTTAGAACACGTCAAACATTCTCCTACGTATTTAGCAACATCAGCTTTCATACCCGGCCACCAAAAATATTTCCTGAGATCCTTGTACATCTTCCCCGTTCCAGGATGTATTGAGTATCTGGTTTTATGAGCTTCTCTAAGTACCATTTCTCTCATATCTCCAAATTTTGGTACCCAAATCCTTTCAACCCTATACCGGGTTTCGTCTTCCCGAATATTAAGATGTTTCTCCGATCCTTTGGGTATTTCATCCTTTAAATTTCCCTCTTTTAAAACTCCTTGTTGCGCCTCCTTTATTTGAGTAGTAAGGTTATTATGAATCATTATATTCATAGATTTTACTCGAATGGGTTCTCTGTCCTTCCTGCTCAAGGCATCGGCTACCACATTTGCCTTTCTCGGGTGGTAACGAATCTCAAAGTCGTAATCATTCAATAATTCAATCCACCTACGCTGCCTCATATTCAGTTGTTTCTGATTAAATATGTGTTGAAGACTTTTGTGGTCGGTATATATAATACTTTTGACCCCATATAAGTAGTGCCTCCAAGTCTTTAATGAAAAAACAACCGCGCCTAATTCCAAATCATGCATCGTATAATTTTGTTCGTGAATCTTCAATTGTCTAGACGCATAAGCAATCACCTTCGTTCATTGCATTAGTACACAACCGAGACCTTGCTTTGATGCGTCACAATAAATCACAAAATCATCATTCCCTTCAGGCAATGACAATATAGGTGCCGTAGTTAGCTTTTTCTTTAATAACTAAAACGCTTTCTCTTGTTCATCATTCCATTCAAATTTCTTCCCTTTATGCGTTAATGCAGTCAATGGTTTTGCTATTCTGGAAAAGTCTTGGATGAACCTTCTGTAGTAACCAGCTAGTCCTAAAAACTGGCGTATGTGTTTCGGAGTTTTCGGGGTTTCCCACTTTTCAACAGTTTCTATCTTTGCCGGATCCACCTTAATACCTTCTTTGTTCACTATGTGACCGAGGAATTGAACTTCTTCCAACCAAAATGCACACCTTGAAAACTTAGCGTACAATTCTTCCTTCCTCAATACTTCTAACACCTTTCTCAAATGTTCACCGTGTTCTTGGTCATTCTTTGAGTAAATAAGTATGTCATCAATGAAAACAATGACAAACTTGTCAAGGTATGGTCCACACACTCGGTTCATAAGGTCCATGAACACAGCTGGTGCATTAGTTAAACCAAAAGGCATAACCATAAACTCGTAATGACCGTAACGTGTTCTGAAAGCAGTCTTTGGAATATCATCTTCTTTCACCCGCATTTGATGATACCCGGATCGTAAGTCAATCTTTGAATAAACAGACGAGCCTTGTAGTTGATCAAATAAGTCATCGATTCTCGGTAGTGGGTAGCGGTTGTTGATGGTAAGTTTGTTCAACTCTCGGTAGTCGATACACAACCTGAATGTACCATCTTTCTTCTTGACAAACAAAACAGGAGCTCCCCACGGTGATGTGCTTGGTCGAATGAAACCACGCTCTAAAATTTCTTGTAATTGGCTTTGCAGTTCTTTTATCTCGCTGGGTGCGAGTCTGTAAGGAGCACGAGCTATTGGTGCAGCTCCTGGTACAAGATCTATTTGAAATTCAACGGATCGCTGTGGGGGTAATCCCGGTAATTCTTTCGGAAATACATCGGGAAATTCTTTTGCAATGGGAACATCATTGATGCTCTTTTCTTCAGTTTGTACTTTCTCGACGTGTGCTAGAACAGCATAGCAACCTTTTCTTATTAGTTTTTGTGCCTTCAAATTACTAATAATATGTAGCTTCGTGTTGCCCTTTTCTCCGTACACCATTAAGGGTTTTCCTTTTTCTCGTATAATGCGAATTGCATTTTTGTAACAAACGATCTCTGCTTTCACTTCTTTCAACCAGTCCATACCGATTATCACATCAAAACTCCCTAACTCTACTGGTATCAAATCAATCTTAAATGTTTCGCTAACCAATTTAATTTCTCGATTCCGACATATATTATCTGCTGAAATTAATTTACCATTTGCTAATTCGAGTAAAAATTTACTATCCAAAGGCGTCAATGGACAACTTAATTTAGCACAAAAATCTCTACTCATATAGCTTCTATCCGCACCCGAATCAAATAAAACGTAAGCAGATTTATTGTCAATAAGAAACGTACCCGTAACAAGCTCCGGGTCTTCCTGTGCCTCTTCCGCATTAATATTGAAAACTCTTCCGCGGCCTTGTCCATTCGTGTTCTCCTGGTTCGGGCAATTTCTAATAATGTGGCCCGGTTTTCCACATTTATAACAAACTACATTGGCATAACTTGCTTCGACACTACTTGCTCCGCCATTACTCGTTCCGACACCATTTGTTCCTTTCGTTCTATTAACCCCTGGTCCGTAGACCTCACACTTCGCCGCGCTATGACCATTTCTTTTACACTTGTTGCAAAATTTGGTGCAGAACCCCGAGTGATACTTTTCACACCTTTGGCATAGCTGCTTCTGATTGTTGTTGTTGTTGCGGTTATTATTGTTGTTGGGATGATTATTGTAGTTGCTGTTGTTGTTGTTGTTGTTGTTGTTGTTGGGCCGTTTGTTGTAGTTGCGATTGATGTTGCGATTGTTGGGATAATTGTTGCGATTATTGTTGTAATTGCTGCTGTTGTTGTTGTATTGGTGATTCTTATCACCGTTTTTCTCCCACTTTCTTTTGACTTGCTTCACATTGGCCTCTTCAGCAGTCTGTTCTTTAATTCTTTCTTCAATCTGGTTCACTAGTTTATGAGCCATTCTACATGCCTGTTGTATGGAGGCGGGCTCGTGTGAACTTATATCTTCTTGGATTCTTTCTGGTAATCCTTTCACAAACGCGTCGATCTTCTCTTCCTCATCTTCGAATGCTCCCGGACACAATAGGCACAATTCTGTGAATCGTCTTTCGTACGTGGTAATATCAAATCCTTGGGTTCGTAACCCTCTAAGTTCTGTCTTGAGCTTATTGACCTCGGTTCTGGGACGGTACTTCTCGTTCATCAAGTGCTTGAATGCTGACCACGGTAGTGCGTACGCATCATCTTGTCCCACTTGCTCTAGATAGGTATTCCACCATGTTAACGCAGAACCTGTGAAGGTATGCGTAGCGTACTTCACTTTGTCCTCTTCAGTACACTTACTTATGGCAAACACCGATTCGACCTTCTCGGTCCACCGTTTCAATCCAATCGGTCCTTCGGTTCCATCAAATTCCAAAGGTTTGCAGGCAGTGAATTCTTTGTAGGTGCATCCTACACGATTTTCTGTACTGCCAGATCCAAGGTTATTGTTGGTATGCAGCGCAGCCTGTACTGCGGTTATGTTTGAAGCTAGAAAAGTACGGAATTCCTCTTCATTCATATTCACGGTGTATCGAGTAGTCGGTGCCATTTCCTTCAAAATAGTCAAATGGAACAAGCTAATCATACAGAATATTAAGAGTAGTTAATAGTATTTCGTAGCATAATATGAACTCATTTATAAAAGCTTTTTCTTCATATTAGCGTTTTATAAGTTTAAATTCGGGTAGTACCTACCCGTTAAGTTCATACTTACTAGCTAATATACAATTCAACTACTACAATTCTATATGAAAAACTGATTGTAATAATATTTCGCGTTCAAACTTTTATACAATATTTTACAAACTTACAATACCGCTTATTTTACATAAAGAATGAAATATAGCACACAATAACTTTGATACAAGATAGTTGTGAAGATAATTCTAGCTAGTACACAAGTCGTTCAGCAAAGGCAATAAAGACACGTAATTCATACGTCCAGAAACAAGTCATGCATTCTGGTTTTACTAGGACTACTTCCTATCCTTGGTCTTGTGGAACATAACCGTTATGGCCGTTGATAAGACAGCGTGTTGTAACGTCGTCAAAGGGACGAGGGTTACGTAATGACCAACAGTCTCGTAATAACCTAAAAACCTCATTTCTTACCCCAATTACCGACTCCGTCACTTGTGGGAACGTTTTGTTTAATAGTTGTAGCCCGATGTTCTTGTTCTCACTTTGGTGAGAACCGAACATTACTAACCCGTAAGCATAACATGCTTCTTTATGTTGCATGTTAGCCGCTTTTTCTAAATCACGAAGTCCTATATTCGGATATACTGAGTCAAAATAATTTCTTAACCCGTTGCGTAAAATAGCATTTGGGTTCCCAGCAATATATGCGTCAAAGTAAACACATCGTAACTTATGGATTTCCCAATGTGATATCCCCCATCTTTCGAATGAAAGCCTTTTATAAACCAAGGCATTCTTGGAACGTTCTTCGAATGTCTTACAAACTGATCTCGCCTTAAATAGTTGTGCCAAGGAATTCTGACCGACTCTAGACAAGATTTCATCAATCATGTCTCCGGATAGGTCTCTTAAAATATTGGGTTGTCTATCCATTTTGTGTTTTTATACTGTAAAATAGACAAGAGTTAGATTCATAAAAAAATACTTATTAATACAAGCAATTTTTACATATATCATAAAGCATAAGCACACTATATTACATATATTACACCACACAAATACAACTATCTTATTCCGACTCGCTCATTTCTTCTTGTTCAGTTTTGGTTTGTTTTGCCAATTTTCTAGGGATATATGATGTTCCCCTAATACGAGCTGTCGTTGTCCACATTGGTTTAGAAAAACCTGGTGGTTTAGAGGTTCCCGGGTCATTGTTACAACTTAAGGACTTCGGGGGTTGACGATACATATAAAGTTCATCGGGGTTGGAATTAGATTTCTCTATTTTTATGCCCTTTCCATTATTATTTTCTTTTGCCTTTTTAAATTCAGTTGGGGTAATTTCTATAACATCATCGGAATTCTCGTCGGAATCCGATTCATCGGAGAATTGGTAATCCTCCCAATATTTTGCTTCCTTGGCGGAAACACCATTGACCATAATTAACCTTGGTCGGTTGGTTGAGGATTCTCTTTTACTTAACCGTTTTATTATTTCCCCCACCGGTTCTATTTCTTCTTCCGGTTCCGATTCTTCTTCCGGTTCCGATTCTTCTTCCGGTTCCGATTCTTCTTCCGGTTCCGACTCTTCTTCCGGTTCCTCTTCGGGAACTTGTGAATCAGTCCACGAATCATTCCAATTTACATTTGACTCTTCATTATTATTAGGTGAGTCAATGGGACTTGTTCTAGAGGTAGACATCTATCACATAATATCAAACACGTTAAGAGATTAATATATCACATAATATTCATATGTTAAAAATATATAGTTTCCAACAAAAATGTTAAGCAATCATTTTTAAAGAAAACACGGTCGAAGTCCAGACTCACTAATGCATTCTAACAAACTCGATAAGACACACTAATGCAAATTTTCTGGTTCTCTAAGACCAACGCTCGGATACCAACTGAAATGTCCCGTTCTTATTGATTAAAAACGTTCCATATTACTTGATTTCGTTGCGAGGTTTTGACCTCTATATGAGACGTTTTTCAAAGACTGCATTCATTTTTAAAACAAACCATAACCTTTATTTCATAAATAAAGGTTTAAAAAGCTTTACGTAGATTATCAAATAATGATAATCTAAAATATCCTGTTTACACACGACCATTACATAATGGTTTACAATACAAATATGTTACATCGAAATCAGTTTCTTGAATGCAGTTTTTACACAATATCATACAAACATGGACTCCAAGTCTTGTCATTATTTTAGTATGCAACAGCGGAAGCTCTTAGTATTCACCTGAGAATAAACATGCTTTAAACGTCAACAAAAATGTTGGTGAGTTATAGGTTTAACCTATATATATCAAATCGTAACAATAGACCACAAGATTTCATATTTCAATACACATCCCATACATAGAGATAAAAATCATTCATATGGTGAACACCTGGTAACTGACATTAACGAGATGCATATATATAAGAATATCCCCATCATTCCGGGACACCCTTCGGATATGATATAAATTTCGAAGTACTAAAGCATCCGGTACTTTGGATGGGGTTTGTTAGGCCCAATAGATCTATCTTTAGGATTCGCGTCAATTAGGGTGTCTGTTCCCTAATTCTTAGATTACCAGACTTAATAAAAAGGGGCATATTCGATTTTCGATAATTCAACCATAGAATGTAGTTTCACGTACTTGTGTCTATTTTGTAAATCATTTATAAAACCTGCATGTATTCTCATCCCAAAAATATTAGATTTTAAAAGTGAGACTATAACTCACTTTCACAGATTTTTACTTCGTCGGGAAGTAAGACTTGGCCACTGGTTGATTCACGAACCTATAACAATATATACATATATATCAAAGTATGTTTAAAATATATTTACAACACTTTTAATATATTTTGATGTTTTAAGTTTATTAAGTCAGCTGTCCTCGTTAGTAACCTACAACTAGTTGTCCACAGTTAGATGTACAGAAATAAATCGATAAATATTATCTTGAATCAATCCACGACCCAGTGTATACGTATCTCAGTATTGATCACAACTCAAACTATATATATTTTGGAATCAACCTCAACCCTGTATAGCTAACTCCAACATTCACATATAGAGTGTCTATGGTTGTTCCGAAATATATATAGATGTGTCGACATGATAGGTCGAAACATTGTATACGTGTCTATGGTATCTCAAGATTACATAATATACAATACAAGTTGATTAAGTTATGGTTGGAATAGATTTGTTACCAATTTTCACGTAGCTAAAATGAGAAAAATTATCCAATCTTGTTTTACCCATAACTTCTTCATTTTAAATCCGTTTTGAGTGAATCAAATTGCTATGGTTTCATATTGAACTCTATTTTATGAATCTAAACAGAAAAGTATAGGTTTATAGTCGGAAAAATAAGTTACTAGTCATTTTTGTAAAGGTAGTCATTTCAGTCGAAAGAACGACGTCTAGATGACCATTTTAGAAAACATACTTCCACTTTGAGTTTAACCATAATTTTTGGATATAGTTTCATGTTCATAATAAAAATCATTTTCTCAGAATAACAACTTTTAAATCAAAGTTTATCATAGTTTTTAATTAACTAACCCAAAACAGCCCGCGGTGTTACTACGACGGCGTAAATCCGGTTTTACGGTGTTTTTCGTGTTTCCAGGTTTTAAATCATTAAGTTAGCATATCATATAGATATACAACATGTGTGTAGTTAATTTTAAAAGTCAAGTTAGAAGGATTAACTTTTGTTTGCGAACAAGTTTAGAATTAACTAAACTATGTTCTAATGATTACGAGTTTAAACCTTCGAATAAGATAGTTTTATATATATGAATCGAATGATGTTATGAACATCAATACTACCTCAAGTTTAGTAGGTAAACCTACTGGAAGTGAAAAGAAATGATCTAGCTTCAAAGGATCTTGGATGGCTTGAAAGTTCTTGAAGTAGGATCATGACACAAAAACAAGTTCAAGTAAGATTTTTACTCGAATTAAGATAGTTTATAGTTATAGAAATTGAATCAAAGTTTGAATATGAATATTACCTTGAATAATAAAGATAACCTACTGTATATAATAAAGGTTTCTTGATCTTAGATGATTACTTGGAATGGATTAGAAAGCTTGGAAGTAAATTAGTAAACTTGAAGGGATTTTTTTGAAGTGTTCTTGAAGTGTTCTTCCTATGATGATTATAGCTTGATTCTTGAAGTGATTTTTGATGAAGATGATGATTAACTACTGGAAAAATACGTTCATAATAGTGTGTGTGTGTTGAGAGAGAATTAGAAAGAGAATTGGAAGTGAAATGGAGTGAATGATGAGTGGTAATTGGTGAGTGGTGAGTGGGGTTAAAAGGAGTTCTAGTTAGTTGACTAGCTCATGGTAGAAGTTAAAATTGATTAGTCATACATGACATAATCAAGAGTGGAATCCCATGCTAGTTCCTATTGTTATATACTCATAGTAAGTACGTTTTGAAGCTGTGTGTAATACGGGTAAGAATACGACTAGAATTCTTGATGAAAGAAAAGAATGGAAAAGTAACTGTAACCATTTTCGTTAAGTATGAGTGTTTTAATATATGTCTTGAAGTCTTCCAAAAGTATTTTAATACATCTAAATACACTACATGTATATACATTTTAACTGAGTCGTTAAGTCATCGTTAGTCGTTACATGTAAGTGTTGTTTTGAAACCTTTAAGTTAACGATCTCAATTAATGTTGTTAACCCATTGTTTATTATATCTAATGAGATGTTAAATTGTTATATTATCATGATATTATGATATATTAATATATCTTAATATGATATATATACATTTAAATGTCGTTACAACGATAATCGTTACATATATGTCTCGTTTCGAAATCCTTAAGTTAGTAGTCTTGTTTATATGTATATAACTCATTGTTAATATACTTATGGAGATACTTACTTATCATAATCTCATGCTAACCATATGTATATCCATATATATATCTTCATGTCATTTTTACAAGTTTTAACGTTCGTGAATCGCCGGTCAACTTGGGTGGTCAATTGTCTATATGAAACATATTTCAATTAATCAAGTCTTAACAAGTTTGATTGCTTAACATGTTGGAAACATTTAATCATGTAAATATCAATCTCAATTAATATATATAAACATGGAAAAGTTCAGATCACTACACATTTGCTCCCTTTTTAATTGCTTTTGCAATATATATTTTTGGGTTGAGAATACATGCGCTGTTTTATAAATGTTTTAAGAAATAGGCACAAGTATTAAAACTAATTCTATGTGGGTTTAAACCAGAAATATACCCTTAGCTTGGTAACATTAAACTACTTGTCTATGTACGGTAGGCGCGAATCCTAAAGATAGATCTATTGGGCCTGACAAACCCTATCCTGACTATGGGATGCTTTAGTACTTCGAGGTTATTTTAAACACACCTGATCTGGTGTACTTCAGAGGGTAAAACATGAACGTTAAGGCTTGTTACCGGGTGCCTACAACTTATAGAATACTTTTATACACTTGCGAGTGTACATATATTTATAAACGGAAATCTTGTGGTCTATTAATATATTGAAATGATTGTTATGATAAACCTATGAACTCACCAACCTTTTGGTTGACACTTTAAAGCATGTTTATTCTCAGGTATTAAAGAAATCTTTCACTGTGCATTAACTCATTTTAAGGATATTACTTGGAGTCATTCATGGCATATTTTGAAAGACGTTGCATTCGAGTCATTGAGTTCATCAAGATTATTATTTAGCCAATTATAGTTGGATGCATTATGAAATGGTGTGCATGCCGTCAACTTTCGTTGTAAAGAAAGTTTGTCTTTTAAAAACGAATGCAATGTTTGTAAAATATATCATATAGAGGTCAAATACCTCGCGATGTAATCAACTATTGTGAATCGTTTATAATGTATATGAACGGGTCCTTTCACTAAGCATTTTATTGAATCGGGTCCAAGCTTCATAAAGAGTCTCGTTAGACTTTTGCTTGAAGTGATTTATATCACTTTGCAATTTTGCTGCTTTTGAAGCAGGGAAGAATTCTGACAAAAACTTGTCCATCATGTCATTCCAATCTTCAATATAACCTTCCGGTAATGAGTCTAGCCAATCTCTTGCATCATCCTTTAGTGACCATGGAAAGATTTTTAAACATGTGACTTCATCGGATACATCTTTGATTTTGAATAGCTTGCAAATGCTTACAAACTTACGAAGATGCTCGTTAGCATCCTCATTTGGAGCTCCACCGAATTGGCATGTATTAATCACCATGTGAAGAAATTGACCCTTTATTTCAAAGCCGTCAGTCATCGTAGGTTGAATAATTGTAGGGCCTTGACCTGTTCTTGTCGCTTTCATTAATGCTTCCGTCGTTTGATTTGTAGCAGTCATCTCTTCTTCTTCTTCTTTTTCTTTAATAACTGGCTCTATGATTGGTTGAATAACTGATTCAGAGTTAGAATCCAATGAAAGTGATTCTAAATCCTCAGCAAGAGATTCTACTTCTTGAGCTCTTAAGCGTTCGTGAAATTCTCTTTCGGGTTCAGAATATGAGGGAGTTAATTCAGTGTTGGAAGAACGTAAATTCATGCATTAATTTCTATTATGAAATCACAACACCAAAAGCTTTTCTAAGAATTGAATTCCTTCAAAAGGATCGAATAACATAAAAACAATGATAAAAACCTTTAAACAAACAGATTTTCCTTCTGTATTTGCTCACGTTTCGAATAGCCAAAAGATGAAGCAGAGGGGCAGGATTCGTTTGGTCCCAATATAATTGAGTACTTTTTGGCTCCAAAAACCCAGTCCACGTACAAATCCAACTACTACTACGAATCAGAAAAATTATCTATTTATTTAACTGCCAACTCCCCGGCAGCTGCGCCAAAAAGTTGATGTGGTGAAACTATACCTTTATTTATGAACGGATTTGAGTTATTTTGTTACACGAATTGATTTATTGTATATATGGTGTTTTAATGAATTCATGTTGATTTCACACATATATAGGCAACTAGTCCTATCCGCGTAGTTTAGTTTTATAGATAAATCTGATTCGTTCCACAGGGAGATGAAGTGTTTTAATGGTTTTTAATAGTCTTTGAAATTAAACTGATTTAAAGGGGGTTTTAGATTAGGAATTTATATTTAGAAAAATAATACTAAAATATAACTAAATCTTAAATTAATTAAACTACTTTAAAAATTACACGATTACATGATTTATAATTATTAACTTAAAAGTGAACTTAATTGAAACTATACTATTTTTGATTAAAACAATTTTTATTTCTAAATGGTAATTAATAATACAATAACTTGTAATAAAACTAATTGATTTGGAATCTGTTTTAACAAATAAAATAAAATACAAATTTACTTAAATTAAATAAATAATAAGTTTTAATTAAATTAAAGATGCTCTAAAGGGAATTATAATAATTTTACTAATTATAATTAAACACTTAAAATTAATTATAAAGATTTTAATTAAAACCTTGAAATTTAAATAAATCCGTAGCAGTACTGGTGTTACACGTACGCGTTTCGCGTACGTATATACACGTTCCACGTATATTTTTGAAGTTACGAGGTTCGTGTGAAAGTGTACACGGTACGCGTAGGTTATATTCAATGTGACAAAACAGCGCGTTTAAACTGAAGTATATTTGAGTTAATATTTTTATTTAATCTGTATAATAATACGTAAATAAATAATAATAATAATAAATTGCAATATATAAATGTGAGTGTTTACTTAAATATGTCACCTCTAGATCCATGGATTGTTTTAAGTTTAAGCTCTATTAAAATGTTTAGTATAAAACCTTATATTTTTCTTTCGAATAAATAAAGTTTCAACTAGCTAAATTAAGTCTAATTTTCATTTGATCTTATTTGGATAGTTACTATTCCCCAAGTATTTAAATTGAGACCTAACCCAGTTTTGACTTTCGCCAAAACCCAAATCATAACGGTTTCCCTTTTTACAATTTCACTTTTATATAGCTAGTGATATTACCCAAACCACCAAACTTTATTTCTAATTTAGTGTTAATAAATTATTCATAAGTTCGTCTAAATCATTTTTAATGTTGAAGCTTAATTTATATAAATAAAAATAACTTTCGTTATTTGAATCTAATAAATTAAGTAACAAGGGTTAAATATCTAAGTACATAATAATGGTTCTTTTAATTCGGCACAATGTTAAAAATACTTAAGTTCATTTTAATTTTTTACAAATGATAACAATCCATTTCACTAGAGGCTCTACATCTAAGCAAACACTAGGGAAATTTAGTTACTCATTATACTAGGGTAAATATAAAAATATAAATATACAAACATAATAATAACGATAAAAATTGATAACGATAATTTTAATGGGATAAACTTACGAAAATCTTCACTTTCATTAACTTCAAATGGTAGAAAATTACAATAACAACACCCTTTGCACTCGAACAATAATACCCTTAATCACGAACAATACACCCTTAATATTGAAACTATCCTAAAAATTGAACTTGAAAATTAATTGGAACTGGACTTAAATTATACGGAGTATAAAGATACTAGTAAAATTAATTGGACTTGATATCTCTCTCTCTACTCTACTCTCTTTCTGTATTTTTCTATCTGTCCAACTGATAAATGTACTTCGTATTTAACATAATTCTTGAAGTAGTAGGTGAACTTGAGTATACACCTCTTTTAATTCTGTAAAGCTGAAAAAGAAGTGTAAAGTTGTAATATTAAACCCAAAAGCAACCGTCCCATGTGAACTTGAATCTGGATCTGGTCTCGAGATTACGTATTCCGCGTAGAGGATCACACGTTCCGCGTAGGAGCAACAAGATTACGCGTTTCGCGTGGCTGTATACGCGATTCGCGTAAGTTGAAACAAAACTTTTCTTATTTTTATTTTTACGTTTGTTCTTTGTTGATCCCATGTTGACGTATATTGATTTGGAACTTTCATTTGAACTCTTTTTTTCTTCGGTCATCTTTAACTTGCATTCGAGTAACGTTATCTCGATATATATTTGGTTTAAATCCGTCGTTTATCGTCGTTTCTTCAAACTTCAAGCTCGTGTTTACTTTTGTTGTTTTTCTCGTGAATTATGCATTTGAATGTCTTCGTAAATGGTAAAAGCCTATGAAATATAAATGATATTGCGTCGAAATATATGTATGTTTAAAGCAATATCAAGCATTCAGTGCGTTTGTTTCTGACCTCTGAATGACATATGGTGCTGAATGGTTTAGAATTTAGTGCTGAACTATTCATAGATGAAACACTCTCTTAACCATTAAGAGCCTAAATTTTCGATAATTTTCTCCTCAAATCCTATCCTAAACACTTAACTAACAAGTATATTGAATATTTTATTCATGTTACACTTTGATAAGGTAATTTTACTCGATTTATATCGTTCATTCTAAATGATTATCAAACAGCTTATTTTCATCCAGAACAAACTTTATTCATAGACTTTGAATCATTCAGATTATGAACCATTCAGTGCTAAATCATTCAGTTTTATCAAACGCACCCTAAATCTAGTAAAAAGTCTCAATAACTTTCATACACATAATGGATACTTATTTCTCATTACCAACCAATTTAATAAATATTTAGCAATATATAATTTTAACAATAATATAATAGTTCTTTCGACCCGAATTAAATGCCCGCCAATAAAAATTATTCAATTTTGATAGTTTATTGAAATGTACAATTTAGTACGGAGTATTTATTTAATAAACTATTGTAATTGGATAATAATTGTACTTTTTTTGCTTCTTTTGTTACAAACGGCTCTCTCACCAAAAAGCAAACCAAATCTTTTGATCTTAATTTCCCATTTAGTATATTGTGAAGTAGCAATCACCACCATCTCCATAATCAGCATTTTGCTTCTACGAACCTAACACACCTACTTTCGTCGGAAACTGACCACCCACGCGCTGGGAAACTTTCCAGCAGGTCTTGGTGTTTGATCCCGACTTTTTTTTTCAACGTTTTCCGGTAAGGTTCCGGTGTGTGCTTCATCACAGCCACCGATTTTCGTCTCCACACACCACTCTCTTTGGTGCAGGTTACCCGGATCATGACTGTTTTACGACAGCCTGCCACGCTGCCGGAAATTCTCAAACTCGTCAGCCGGTTACATCTCACACTTTTCTCTTACTTTTACCTGTTATTTGGATCTGAATACATAACCTCTGCTCATTTTTAAAGCTTATTCACCAATATATTTAAGCTAAGGTAGTAATAAGTGATCGGCTCATCTGGGTGTGATTTAATTGCTTAATTCCTGGAACTTGCTTGTTGGATAAGCTACTTATTTTAGTACATATATATCTGTATTTCTACGCTGCTACTTGCCCCCCATTTACTTCCTTATTGATATTGATAACATTGATTGATACTGTTTTACTATTAGTCTATTATTACTTGTATTAATTATTATTATTATTATTATTAGTGAAAGTATTATTGCTACTGTTATATTATTATTATTATTAGTAGATTATTATAACGTTGACCCGAGTAAAGTTCGACCCTTTTATAAGCTTGATTTGGCTACGAAACTTCTGAATTCTATTTTATATACTTAGCTTGTCGTTTTTGGTGTATTTCTTTTAGATTAACTCTGTCGATTTACATTCTTATTTCTGTTTTTATCGATCTTGCTGCATAGGTTAAGATAGACATTAGAAGTTCTCATGGTTACTTGAGGTCTTGTCCTTTTAGCTTTGGGGAGGGTAGGTTTACAGGGCTTAAATGCGGCAATAGGTTAGCAAAGCCGGTTAGGATTAGAGTGGGGAGTTGGAATGTGGGAACTTTGACTGGCAAACGGTATGAACTTGTTGAGACTTTACGTAAATGTAAAGTGGACATATTGTGTGTCCAAGAGACTAGATGGAAGGGTCACAGGGCAGCTAAGATCAAGGACTACAAGTTATGGTTCTCGGGATCGAGAGTAGCTAGAAACGGGGTAGGAATCATTATAGGCCCACCTTATAACGAGAATGTGGTAGATGTGAGTAGACGGAGCGATAGGATTATGTCCGTTAGATTAGTAATCCAGGAGGTGACCTACACGGTCATTAGTGCTTACGCACCCCAAGCGGGCCTTGGAGAAGCCGAAAAGAGACTTTTCTGGGATTTGTTAGACGAGGTTGTGAGGATGTGCCCACCGGACCATCGATTACTTATTGGTGGAGATCTTAATAGCCATATAGGGACGGAGGTGGAGGGTTATGCTGAAATGTCCCGTTCTTATTGATTAAAAACGTTCCATATTAATTTATTTTGTTGTGAGGTTTTGACCTCTATATGAGATGTTTTTCAAAGACTGCATTCATTTTAAAACAAACCATAACCTTTATTTCATCAATAAAGGTTTAAAAAGCTTTACATATATTATCAAATAATGATAATCTAAAATATCCTGTTTACACACGACTATTACATAATGGTTTACAATACAAATATGTTACAACGAAATAAGTTTCTTGAATGCAGTTTTTACACAATATCATACAAGCATGGACTCCAAATCTTGTCCTTATTTAAGTATGCGACAGCGGAAGCTCTTAATAATCACCTGAGAATAAACATGCTTAAAACGTCAACAAAAAATGTTGGTGAGTTATAGGTTTAACCTATATATATCAAATCGTAATAATAGACCACAAGATTTCATATTTCAATATACATCCCATACATAGAGATAAATATCATTCATATGGTGAACACCTGGTAACCGACATTAACAAGATGCATATATAAGAATATCCCCATCATTCCGGGACACCCTTCGGATATGATATAAATTTTGAAGTAATAAAGCATCCGGTACTTTGGATGGGGTTTGTTAGGCCCAATAGATCTATCTTTAGGATTCGCGTCAATTAGGGTGTCTGTTCCCTAATTCTTAGATTACCAGACTTAATAAAAAGGGGCATATTCGATTTCGATAATTCAACCATAAAATGTAGTTTCACGTACTTGTCTCTATTTTGTAAATCATTTATAAAACCTGCATGTATTCTCATCTCAAAAATATTAGATTTTAAAAGTGGGACTACAACTCACTTTCACAGATTTTAACTTCGTCGGGAAGTAAGACTATATATATATATATATATATATATATATATATATATATATATATATATATATATATATATATATATATATATATATCAAAGTATGTTCAAAATATATTTACAACACTTTTAATACATTTTGATGTTTTATGTTTATTAAGTCAGCTGTCCTCGTTAGTAACCTACAACTAGTTGTCCACAGTTAGATGTACATAAATAAATCGATATATATTATCTTGAATCAATCCACGACCCAGTGTATACACGTCTCAGGCTAGATCACATCTCAAAGTTTATATATTTTTGGAATCAACCTCAACCCTGTATAGCTAACTCCAACATTACTGCATATAGAGTGTCTATGGTTGTTCCAAATAATATATATACATGGGTCGATATGATATGTCAAAACATTTGCATACGTGTCTATGGTATCCCAAGATTACATAATATATTAGAATACATGTATAATACAATATAAGTTAGCTAGGATATGATTTATATAGAATTGTTAATATTTCCCGTAGCTACAAAAATAAAAAATATCCAATCTTGTTTTACCCATAACTTCTTCATTTTAAATCCGTTTTGAGTGAATCAAATTGAAATGGTTTCATATTAAACTCTATTTTATGAATCTAAACAGAAAAAGTATAGGTTTATAGTCGGAATTATAAGTTACAAGTCATTTTTGTAAGAGGTAGTCATTTTAGTCGAAAGAACGACATCTTGATGACCATTTTGAAAAACATACTTCCACTTTGAGTTTAACCATGATTTTTGGATATAGTTTCATGTTCATAAGAAAAATTATTTTCCCAGAATAACAACTTTTAAATCAAAGTTTATCATAGTTTTTAATTATCAAACCCAAAACAGCCCGCGGTGTTACTACGACGGCGTATGTCTAGTTTTACGGTATTTTTCGTGTTTCCAGGTTTTAAATCATTAAGTTAGCATATCATATAGATATAGAACATGTGTTTAGTTGATTTTAAAAGTCAAGTTAGAAGGATTAACTTTTGTTTGCGAACAAGTTTAGAATTAACTAAACTATGTTCTAGTAATTTCATGTTTAAACCTTCGAATAAGATAGCTTTATATGTATGAATCGAATGATGTTATGAACATTATTACTACTTCAAGTTTTGTGGATAAACCTACTGGAAAAGAGACAAATGGATCTAGCTTCAAAGGATCTTGGATGGCTTGAAAGTTCTTGAAGTAGAATCATGACACGAAAACAAGTTCAAGTAAGATTTCCACTCGAAATAAGATTGTTATAGTTATAGAAATTGAATCAAAGTTTGAATATGAGTATTACCTTATATTAGAAAGATATCTTATTGTAAATAAGAAAGATTTCTTGAGGTTGGATGATCACTCTACAAGATTGGAAGTAAGCTAGCAAACTTGGAAGTATTCTTGATTTTATGAAACTAGAACTTGTAGAATTTATGAAGAACACTTAGAACTTGAAGATAGAACTTGAGAGAGATCAATTAGATGAAGGAAATTGAAGAATGAAAGTGTTTGTAGGTGTTTTTGGTCGTTGATGTATGGATTAGATATAAAGGATATGTAATTTTGTTTTCATGTAAATAAGTCATGAATGATTACTCATATTTTTGTAATTTTATGAGATATTTCATGCTAGTTGCCAAATGATGGTTCCCACATGTGTTAGGTGACTCACATGGGATGCTAAGAGCTGATCATTGGAGTGTATATACTAATAGTACATACATCTAAAAGCAGTGTATTGTACGAGTACGAATACGGGTGCATACGAGTAGAATTGTTGATGAAACTGAACGAGGATGTAATTGTAAGCATTTTTGTTAAGTAGAAGTATTTTGATAAGTGTCTTGAAGTCTTTCAAAAGTGTATGAATACATATTAAAACACTACATGTATATACATTTTAACTGAGTCGTTAAGTCATCGTTAGTCGTTACATGTAAGTGTTGTTTTGAAACCTTTAGGTTAACGATCTTGTTAAATATTATTAACCCAATGTTTATAATATCAAATAAGATTTTAAATTATTATATTATCATGATATTATGATGTACGAATATCTCTTAATATGATATATATATATATATATATATATATATATATATATATATATATATATATATATATATATATATATATATATATACATTAAATGTCGTTACAACGATAATCGTTACATATATGTCTCGTTTCAAAATCATTAAGTTAGTAGTCTTGTTTTTACATATGTAGTTCATTGTTAATATACTTAATGATATGTTTACTTATCATAATATTATGTTAACTATATATATAACCATATATATGTCATCATATAGTTTTTACAAGTTTTAACGTTCGTGAATCACCGGTCAACTTGGGTGGTCAATTGTCTATATGAAACCTATTTCAATTAATCAAGTCTTAACAAGTTTGATTGCTTAACATGTTGAAAACACTTAATCATGTAAATAACAATTTCATTTAATATATATATAAACATGGAAAAGTTCGGGTCACTACAATTATTGTGGTCGACAATTACAAAATCAAAACCAGTAGAGGAATAAAAAATATATCACGATTTGATAAAAAAAAATATGGCGACAGGATTATTTAATCAGGAGGATAATAAAAAAATAAAAATAAATAAATAAAATAAAAAGTGGATCGACACTTTATTCAAATCAAGGAGAAAAAAAATAATATAAAAAATCAAAAAGCTGATTACCTAATTTCTAACCTAATTTATATTAATAATTAATATTAATAATACTAATAATAATAATTATATTAATAATAATACTTTTAATATTATTAAGAGTAATAAAAATACTAATAATAATATAAATGATAATGATAATAATAATTTTTAATAATAATGTTAATAATAATAATAATTATATTAATGAAAATTTTAATAAGTTATTTTATAATGGTAATAATAATATTGATATTAATAATAATGATATTTCATTATATTAATATAAATGTTAAGTACTAATACTAATACTAATAATATTAATAATATATTAATAATTATATTAATGATAAAGATAATTATTAATAATAATAATTATAATACTGATAATAATAATGATTGTAAATGATGTATATACACATACATATATATTTACATATCTTTTTATAACAAGTTGTTCGTGAATCGTCGGAAACAGTTGAAGTTAGGTTTAAATTTAGTCGAAAATTTACGGGTTGTCACAGTATCCCCCTGTTAATAGAAATTTCGTCCCGAAATTTAGTTGTTGCCATCAGTCGGCGTTGTTTGTAAACAGGTGAGGATATTTTCGTTTTATTTGGTTTTCACGTTCCCATGTATGCTCGGGGCCTTGCGTGAATTCCAACGGATAGAATATTGTTTTGTTTCAAGAGTTTAAATCATACGAACCATAATTTCTACATGTTCTTCTATGGAGTGCATCTTATCATTAATGCGGAGGTTATCTAAAGGATTAACAAGAGTGTCATCGATTAGGTTTTCTCAGAAGAGATGATGATGCTATACAAGCATTTCAGTACATATGAAATGTGTTATGAATAATTTTGAGTTCATTTAAAACCTTGAGCGTTTATGTCGCAGAGAGGAGTTCATGAAAATTATAGTCATGAAATTTGATAGAGATCGTCATTGTTGACAACAAGAATATTTTAATGATAAATATGAGTTGAAAAATAGAGTTTTATCACATTTGAATAATATGGATAAAACAATTCCATTATAGGAAGAGTATAAACGAAGCTATCACAAAAAATGAAATGAGGAAATTAAATGTTCGTCTTAACTTTTGACATAGCTAAAGTTGATTTCCGGAATTCAAGGGATTTAAAGAAATCTTCGAAATCTTTATAAGATTTGATTCTCCGGTAATTAAGGAAATTGAGATTTTCTTTGATTAAATGCGGTGAATTGCCTCAATTGCTGTGTCTGGAATTTTGCTATAAATTAGCTTTTTCCGTTCCATTATCTTTACCACTTCTATACTTTCTTCCTCAATTCAAACTTCCAAAACATTAAGGAAATGCTTAATCCAGTTCTGATCCTTGTTATTATATTAACCATATATACAGTCATTCTTCTTTTTCATTTACTACCAGAGGAATTTGTTTTCTTCTACTATTCCCTTGGGGTTATAATGTTTTTAATTCTCCCATGTCTTTATGTTGCAATACGTATTGATATACACGGTTTGTAATTTCCGTGTTGTTATCGGGCTTTATATTTTCCCTTATATGTCGGAGCTCTATGCTCTTGTTTTCTCTTTTCGACTTTAAGTAAAGCGAGTAATGGTCCAGAATTCGTAGGTATGAAGTTTCAAATGAACCTAATGTTCTAAGCAGGAAGGAATGTAATATCATGATTTGATTTGCTAAATTACCAGAATTACTGAGGATAGAACTATTAAGAATATATGTTCTTGATATGTTTAGAGATTAAGTAGAATGTAATAGTCGTGTAACATGGCAAATGATGATTATAAAGTCTATGAATCATCATCTTCTATTAAAAATTTAGCATGACTTACTGTAATATAACCACGTTGGCCCGACGTCATTATATTATACTAACCCATGCTTCAATTCTCAACACCACTTCAAAACATTTAAACTTGAATTTTACAGAATATAGAAACTAAAACAGTTTCTTTTATGATGTAATACAGACAGCACGAAGAGATAAATAATCTCGGACAAGAATAATTATGAAGGTATCTTCAGAAATATCGAAAGATACGATGATATCTTAGAATTTCAAAAATCAAAGGATAATGAAGAAATTCTTCTGTAAGTATTTAGAATGTGTAAGGAGATTATATGTCTTCTGTAATTTCCATCAGAAATCGAATCATCTAGATTCTTTAAGTATAGGTTTAGTCTTTGTGATTTATCCACAACTTCCTTCATGTTTTGCTCAATCCATTTTTCAATATCAGATTTTCTTTTGAGCTTTTCCAAGACACAATTCTTTATTATCAAGCTTTTGGCTATCAAGACCATCTACAGCTTTTAATGCTTCATCAGTATTCTTAAGGTTAACGAATTTGAATCATTGGTTATAGTTCTGAGGGGTTTTCAAGAATTTTGAATTTGAAGTGTTTAAGTGTAACATGTAACCATCGATGGTTCTAACGGTTGACGAAGAAATGTGGTGATTTTCAAAAGTAATGAATGGTAAGTTCGGTGGTTTGATGTGATCATTCATCACAGAATACGAATGAATATAATTCATGAATGTAGTGATCTTTAGGAAAATAACACTTGCTAAAGCTTTACTTGAATTCTGATATGTCCAAATCAGAATATGCAATTGTATTTGTAAGAAAATGGTTGTTCTTTGATGAACAGATACATATATCTGTGGATGTAAGTAGAATAGTTACTGACTATTGAATCAGATTTGAAGAATGTACAATGTAACATATTAATGTGAGATATAAATATTTATCGGGTATTACCTACCCGTTAAAATATTTTTACAATTAACAGTTTGTACAAAAGAGTTTTTAATTACAATCTTTATGAAGATATATGTTCATATATGTATTCTTCATATTTAATGAGTTAATATAATATTAAACTCATTTGATTTGCGGTTGGAACGAGAATAAATAATCTTCAAAACTTGAGAGATTACATAATCGTCGTGGAATATTTCTTTAATGAAGTTATGAATCAATACTTCATCGTTCATTGTTATTGATATACCTCGGTATATGATGTTGGTATTCGTGAAATTCTTGTGAAATTCACAAGACACAATTGATGTTTTCTAGAAAATTTCGAGTACATCGAATATAGAAGTGTAAAATCAAACATGTATTTGAATAATACACTTAGTTTATTATGAAATGGAGTTTATTGTGCTGAAGCAGTGATTAATGATTGTTAAGTCATTAACGAAGGATGTACATCATAGCATATTAGTGATATGAATTAACCAAGTAGTACATACTAGTTAAGATTCACACGTAATAGCTTAGTACGAACAGATTTATTATTGTTCCAAACCATATATATATAAAGTATACATATATAATTTTTCAGGAAGAATGAGTCAATACATCTTAACTCATTATTACTAATATTCCTTGATGGTTGTGGTGTTGATGTTTGAGATACCGAGTGTGTTGTTGAGGCGTGGGATGAAGATATTATTGTTAGTGGTATTGGTGCTGTTGGTGGTACTGGTGTTGCTGTTGCTGGCACTGTTGTTGTTGTCGATGCTGGTTATGCTGCTGGTGCTGTTGATGCTTGTAGATTTCGCACCATATTCTCCAGAGCCACTACTCGAGCGCGAAGCTCGTTGACTTCTTCTATTATTCCGGGATGATTGGCGGTTCGGACAAGGGGATGAATAAGACCTAAAATTCTAGATAATATATAATCGTTGCGAGCTGTTCTGGAAATGAGGGTGAAAATGGTGTTCCGAACGGGTTTGCCGGTAAGTGCTTCAGGTTCTTCGCCAAGTGGTGAATTCGGTTGATGGAAGGGATCACCTTCTTCTTGTCTCCATTGATTAAGTCGACTACGAACCCATCCCCAATTCATCCAGAATAGATGATGGCTGATTGGTTTGTTTGTTCCGGTTACGCTGCCATTGGAGCTCGAGGAGTTCGAGGAATCCATATTATGTGTTTGGAATAGGGTTTGATATGAAATGGGTGTTGAATATTGAATGATATCTTCGTCTCCTCGAATAGTATATATAGCAAAAAGATTTCTGTGATTTACGAAGGAAATTTAGGAAAAAGTGTCAGACAAAGTCTACTGGGATAAATATGATAAGATATGATTTGTCTATACTCCATTTATGCAATAATTGCAGTATGACGCGTCGAGAAAAAAATGATAAGTATGTAATCTGATAATCCTTTGATTAAAGACTTTCAATTCGTAATGGCCTATTCAGGTCTAGGGGCTTGAGCTATAGGATCCTTTAAATCGGTAATCCAAACCCTTCCATTCTAGAGTTTCGTAGACGCCACTCTTCAAGAAAATTCAATGATCAAAAATAACGAGAAAGCAAAGATTTTGAAAGTAATGAATATGAATAGTAGAGATTTCAAGAATCATGGATAACATTTCATGTAATACATATGTAATACACAAAACCATGATAGATGACAAAGGAATGTTGAGAATTTCATAAATCATGGTGTCGCATTTAAATGTGGTAGCGGAATTAGATAGTGCTTAGGAGAGTGAGCAGAGTTCTTAGATTGGCTTGGCATTCTAAGGAAGATTAAAGAATTTAATAAGCATAGTTTCTAAGGTATATTGTAGCATTTAACAATTAAAGGCAACAATTAAAGGCACTATAGTCAAGGAAAGTTGTAGTCCTACATTGCTAAGGTACCTAATTGTATAAGGCACACTTAATATGCAATCCTGATTCTCTATAACAACACTGCTCTGATACCAATCTGTCACACCTCCAAATAGGGCATGGGGTATTTGTGACTAATTATATCAAATCACAGTTGTATAAACGAGAACGACTCTATATGAGACGTTTTATTGAATTTTGCAGTGAAAGATAAATAGATTACATTGTATTTAAAGCATTAAATGTTTTTAGATGAATTGGTAAGTAATGCATGAAGACTCCAATCAGGGCAAGAAATCATCATCAAAGCAACAGATATACAGCGGAAGCAATATTTAAGTACCTGAGAATAAACATGCTTAAAAAGTCAACACGAGGTTGAGTGAGTTCATAGGTTTATCATAAATCAATAGTTCAGTATATCATTAGACCACAAGATTTAAGTTTAAAGTTGATTGATACCAAATATATCAATTGAAAGTGTTGCTGGAGTTTGTAATAAGTCGACTAAACAAAAGTTACCCCGTGACACCTTGTACTGTCAGTGTCGTTGAGTCATTATTATGTAACCAAAGACCAGAGGTCAAATGGTTAGAGACGTTACTCTCAATAGATCTATTCACAATAATTAAATTTGCGTTATACCAAGCAATTAACGATATTACGGTGAGGATTTGCATGACAAAGCAAGACAACATAAATAATAATTGAATACTTGTGTCTAAACGTAAAGCAATTATAAAGTTGGGCATGTGTTCTCAGTCCAAAAATATATATAAAAAGGGAGCTATGAAAACTCACGATACGATACGATAATATGCATAGGATGGCACTGAACAAGTACATAGTTGACCTCGGATTCACGAACCTATATTAAGTATATATATTAACACATATACTTGTAATTGAATAAGTTTTTATATATTATTTCACTTGTTATATATATATATATATATATATATATATATATATATATATATATATATATATATATATATATATATATATATACTTATATATATATATATACTTATATATATATATATATATATAAGTATATATATACTTATATATATATATATATATATACTTATATATATATATATACTTATATATATATATATACTTATATATATATATATATATATATATATATATATATATATATATATATATATATATATATATATATATATATATAAGTATTTGTTTGATAAAATGACTTTAATAATGATAATGAATAAAGAATTGTATTATTTTGTAATACTAGTTGTAAAAATGATAATAATCATAATAAGATTTTAAATAATAATAATAATAATAATAATAATAATAATAATAATAATAATAATATAGTTTTGATGATAGCAAAAATATTAATTTTTGTAAAAATGATAATAATGATAATAATTTTTAATAATAGCAATACTACTAACGATAATATTTAATAATAAAAATGATAATGTTTATAATAATAATAATAATACTTATGTTGATAATAATAATTATAATAGTAGTTGTTTTTAATGAAGATAATAATTTTGATAATAATATTTAATACTAGTAATAATAATAACTATAATAATAATAATAATAATAATAATAATAATAATAATAATAATAATAATAATAATAATAATAATAATAATAATAATAATAATAATAATAATAATAATAACAATACTTAATGATAATGCTAGTAATAATAATAATGATAATACTACTAATTAGATTAATGATAATAATAATAATTATCATAATATTATTAATAATAATAATAATAATAATAATAATAATAATAATAATAATAATAATAATAATAATAATAATAATAATAATAATAATAATAATAATAATAATAATAATAATAATAATAATAATAATAATAATAATAATAATAATAATATAGAAATGGAAAACTACCTTGAAAGGCTTTTCTAAAAATTTTTGCCCAATACGGGACTCGAACCCGAGACCTCTCGTTCACACAACCAACACACAAACCATGGAATCATTTCTATTTATCTGTTTATATCTCTCCCCGAATATGTATAACCCGTATAAATTTGTTTCCTTCTTTTTCAATATTCGATCAACCAGAAATTCACAAATCATACCAATCGAATTAATTATGGGATTTGTGAATTAAAACAGAACCAGTTATATTTGTTTTGATGAATTGAATAAATAAAAAAAATATAAAACAAACACAACAGCAACAGGAATACGCTGAAGAAGAAAAAAAATACTATGAACTCAAATATTGAATTCAATCTTCCGGACATTTTTAGACCACGATTTCTAAACGAAACAAGTTCTAAATCCCTCCTAGAAACTTTTTAAATCATCAATTTTACTGGAACCATCAAAACGTTTTCGAATTTCCTCAAGAACAAAAAGTTTGACTTTTGAATTTAAAACTTTGACCTCAAAATTAGACTTCGATACGATGAATTGGAACTTGCTGTTTTGCAGATAGTTTGAGTGTATGATTCCAAACAAGACTGCATTTAAGGATTTTAAAATGGGATTCGTTTTCGAATTATGAACAAAAAGATAGGTGAACAGAGGACCGACGGTTTAAAAAAAATATGTTCTTCAATTGTGATTTCAGCAGATGAATGTTATAGCATTATTGTGGTCGACAATTACAAAATCAAAACCAGTAGAGGAATAAAAAATATATCACGATTTGATAAAAAATATGGCGACTGAATTATTTAATCAGGAGAATAATAATAAAAAAAAAAAGTGGATCGACACTTTATTCAAACCAAGAAGAAGAAAAAAATATAAAAAATCAAAAAGCTGATTACCTAATTTCTAACCTAATTTATATTAATAATTAATATTAATAATACTAATACTAATAATTATATTAATAATAATAATAATTTTAATATTATTAAGGGTAATAAAAATACTAATAATAATATAAATGATAATGATAATAATAATTTTTAATAATAATGTTAATAATAATAATAATTATATTAATGAAAATTTTAATAAGTTGTTTTATAATGGTAATAATGATATTGATATTAATAATAATGATATTTCATTATATTAATATAAATGTTAAGTACTAATACTAATACTAATAATATTAATAATATATTATTAATTATATTAATGATAACGATAATTATTAATAATAATAATTATAATACTGATAATAATAATGATTGTAAATGATGTATATACACACACATATATATTTACATATCTTTTTATAACCGGTTGTTCGTGAATCGTCAGAAACAGTCGAAGTTAGGTTTAAATTTAGTCGGAAATTTACGGGTTGTCACAAATTTAGAGCTAAATCACTTAACGAGTAACGGGTGGTTGCAAATTTGACGAAGGCGAAGAAGCATCAAAATATCGGGCCATTCGTTAAAGATAAAAGTATATCGAACCATATGAAGTTGTACAAAAAGCAGCTTGTATTCATTGAGCAAATATACGTTTTGACTTACAGTGGCTGCTTCTGCATACGCCCATGAAACAATATTTAAATATCAAAATATATTACACGAATCACAATTAGACGCAATTACATAATCAATATGATATATATACTCGCATCTAACACCATTACAAGAGGCACATGTTCACACCTAGGATACGATATTTTTGTGAAGCATCTAATTGAATATTTACTCTCTTAAATTGGTTATAAGCCCGGGATGTTAATTCAATTCAACGTCATTGCATTTCATATGTATTGTAGGTCTTATTTATCTTGAATCGTGAGCGTGATTAAGATTCAAGCTTGAGATATAAAACTCGTTCTTTAATTGAAAATTCAACCATTTTCAAGCTTATTATTTTCGGAGACAACTTTATAATAGGCTTCACGTCAATCAAAGTGTTAGGAAAAATAAACAAAGTCGGATATTATTAGCTAAAAGTTTAATATAGGCTTATTGTGCACCTTTTGTTCGGCGAAGTATTATAGCCTTTAACACAGTCTGAAGTTTCTTATAACCGTGCATTGAGTTTCTTAAAATTCGGACTTTTATGTTACTGCAGAAAGATTTATAATTGGCGTATGGATCACATTTTAAAAATGGGATTATAGCCAAAATGCCCATTCCCAGCAAGTTTCTTGCGCTGGAGCCCAAAAAAAAAAAAAATTGCCAGGTTGCCCTCGCAAGACGCAAGGTGCCTTGCGAGTTGCCCTCGCAAGGCGCAAGCTTGCGTCCTTGCGTCTTGCGAGCTTGCGACCTTATCTGATCAGAAATACGATTTTGTGGATAAGATTTCGTCAGATATCCTAGATTTTTACGGATAATATTTTGTCATCTTCCTCCTCTGGGTACTTATCATCATCAATTCTTTCCGGCCGTACAGTTTTACGTTGGAGCATTGCATGTACAAGTCCGGGATCGTTTCCCATGTATTCAATATCTAACCATACACCAAAACACGTTTCTTTAAATATTTTTATTTGATTTTCGGTCATTACTTTCTTCACATCACCTATAATATTTATTTTATTCTTCATCGTCAGTTTACCTTCAACCCATCCCTGTAAAATTAACAATAACAACATCAGCATATGATACGCAAATACGCCAGATTGGTCTTGCGTCCTAAACTATTGGTACGCAAGGTCGCAAATTTGGTCTTGCGACCAAATTGTGTCCGGAACGCAAGGAAGCAAAATGACACTTGCGCCTGGACAGTCAAGTTAATTCGACCAGCAACAAATTGTTGTTTCACCAAAAAACTATACAAAACAAGAGATAATATACCCCATTATTAAAAAAAAGCAAGAATACGGTTAAATAATGATGATTATCATAGAGACATTTCATCGAACAGTTGGTGTGCACATTTTCACATTTATATATGAACATATGAAATTGATATACAACTCCCATATAACTAACATATATAGTGAAAGAAGAACTAACCTGCGGATTTGCCATTGTTATTAGGTTGATTTCTTGATTTCTTTCGTAGTTAAAATGAAGCAGACGAAGACGATGGTGACGTAGTTGGTGACGTAGACGCTGGTACGTGGTGGTGGTGGTGAATACGATGGATGAACTGGTGGTAGTGCAGGTGGTGATGGTGGTTACGATCTACTGTTCGAACGAGAGAGAAGATGATGGAGGTTTGCGTATTTGCGTTTGGCTAGGTTTCACGTAATTTGCTTCTCTGCGTCTGGGGAAGTAAGTGTGTGTCAAGTGAATGTTATTATTAGGTTTATAACCTAATAATAACAAACGCAAAGACGCAAGCACGCAAGATCCAAAAACTTTACGTCTTGCGTCCAGTCGCAAGGTTTAATTTGCGTCTTTGCATATGGTATGATTAATATTTTATGTTGCTGCTGTTTGAGTTTTTTTTATTTGTTTAACTTCTGTTAATGTATATGTCCATCTATGTTTACAAATATTTATCTACTGCTTAAGTGTAAGTTTATAAAAGTTATTGACCAAATTACTCCCGTCGTTCTTGAACTTGTACTGAAATTAAAATGACCAATAAAACAGAAAGGCTAAAATTAAATTACCATTTCATTAATCAGAATGACATACTACAAACACACAAACTAAGAAGTACAAAAGGCCCTACGACCTACTTTATTACATGATCAACCAAGATTAATTAAATTGGAGCAGCATACATAACTGAGCATTCAACACCTCTCGATCAGAAGGATACACCAACTCGTCTTCATCAGCAAAGAAGTTGTTCAATAACATGCCATAGGGCAATCCTCTCCCACCAGCTGCAGGCAATCCTGTCATCCGATTAGCAACCACATATGCCAGATTAATTGGAATTTGTTCGAGCAAACACATCAAAATCAAAACTTCAGTTACATATAGCTCCACATCAGCATCATCTCGAAACATGACATTCTTCTTGATGACATTCATCATCTGTTGATACTGATCTTGAATATCTTCCTCCCTGATAATGACAGGACCACTGTTTGGCATGTCAAAACCAGGTTTACATAGTCCCATAACAAAACCAGAAGGTGAGAATGAATTTCCTGTAGCTGACCTCCTCGGGGCATTATTCACATCCTTGCTAAGACTGAAAAACTTGAAATCTCCATCTGGAATACCCAGTTTCTCAGCAAACTCCTCCAACGTCCAATCGTAGGAATAACCAAACATGTTCACGTGAACACATATCAATTTACGACGATCAAACACATAGTTAGCATAGAATTCCCTAACAAGTCTGGGATAGTATTCATTAACTCGACGATATAGAAAAGCTCCAGCATCTATTCCCCGCCAGTACGCGGAAAAACCACCTTGAGCAACAACGTAAATACCAGGAAGAATGGGATGGTCGGCTAATAGTCGTCGTCTTTCAGCAACTTGTTGTGATGACTCTCCTTGTGATGGTCGGTGTGAAGCTCTAGCTCTTCTGTCCATGGATATTAACTGAGATTAACTGTAAATAACAAACTAATTAAAAATAATCATCATACAAACAAATAATAAATACTATAATTAGTGAAGAAAAATTCTTAAATTAGTACCTTAAAGTGCCTTTAATCAATGAATTGCACAAGGATGAAATTTTTATGAGACTGTGAAATCAAAGTTCCAGGGTCATACTATAAATAGGGTAAAATCTTATCCGACAAAAATCTAATAAATCTTACTGAATCTTATCTGAAAATCCAACATCTGATCAGATAAGCTCGCAAGCTCGCAAGACGCAAGGACGCAAGCTTGCGCCTTGCGAGGGCAACTCGCAAGGCACCTTGCGTCTTGCGAGGGCAACCTGACAAATTTTTTTTTTTTGGGCTTCAGCGCAAGAAACTTGCTGGGAATGAGCATTTTGGCTATAATCCCTTTAAAAATTGATTGAACAGTTCATCAATCGAGTTCTGTATAAAAGTTTGTTATGTGAATTTTATTTTGAGGGGTGTTCAAATAAGTCAATCTAGTTTTTTTTGGTATTAAATTGATTGTTAATATATAAAATTTTGGTGATGTTTCCAGTCAGTAATATATTAGATAAATTGGCTTGGTTCATAAATTTTGGATGAATGAGAAAACTGTGACGGCTAAATGTGTAAAAATAAAAGCTTAAGGATTAACTTTAACTATATGGTATTAATGCTTAGTTAAATATGAGACCAAAGGTGTATTATTCATAAAACTTTGAACCATCCATGATTGTTTTTAAATTTTAGTTTCCAATATGATGTTTGTAACAAAGTTTGGGTACTAATCACAAAATTTCTTGTTAAATTTCCATCTATCTATCTATTTATTTATTTATTTTTCATCTACATATTAAAATCCAACGCGATCATATTAAAATCCAACGCGATCTTGGCCGTTTGGTTAGGCCAAAACGCCATCAAAAAACAAATAAAAATAGCCCCCAAACTTATACCATATTACATTTCTAACCCCCAAACAGGGGTGCAAAACGTACCTTCACAATTTAAATAAAAAAATCTTAAATAAACTCCACACAAATTTTCAACGGGACGTATCTTTTCGAACGCCATACGTTAAATTTTTTCGACATCACCATTCAACTCGAAATCATTTTACGAAAACAACGCAACTAGCAATATGCGAAACAGACGTATTTTAAAAAACATTAAATACTTCGGGATACCTTTCATAAATATACATACACGTATAATAAACAACCCAAACCAACTACATCATATCGACATTTCCGTTCCCTTTTTTTAGGCAATCTTTCTGTTGACAAAAATGCACAGACCATTATGCACACTAGGTACTAACCACGTGTATTCAAATACACCCGTAGTAACGCGTTTTTAATTCTGTAAATACATAACGCTACGCTAAATGTGAATATTCAACCCGAAAGGTCCCGCCGCATCGCGCGGGCCATTTTTTCTAGTTATTCATTAAAGTGTACAAGTTAATATTAACTAGTCCAGACCCGGCCCGCGTATTCATATTTAACGTAGATTTATGTATTTATAGAAGGGAAAATGGCACATGTGTTAAGCGCCGTTGTAGACGTCGTTGTCTTTAGCGTTTATGGGAAAGTGTCCGTTTCGAACGTAGTTAGTTTCGTTTTGTTCATAAAATTATTTACAGTCTAACGGTGTTGTCGAAAAAATTGAACTCGCGGCGAGTAGGAAGATACGGGTTGTCGTTGTGTTTAGCGTTTTTTAAAAAGTGTCCGTTTCGAACTTACTTGGTTTCGTTTTGTTCAAAAAATTATTTTGACTCTGGCGATGTTGTCAAAAAAAATTTAACTCGCGGCGAGCAGGAAGATACGAGCTGTCGTTGTGTTTAGCGTTTTTTAAAAAGTGTCCGTTTCGAACGCAGTTAGTTTCGTTTTGTACATAAAATTATTTCGAGTTTAACGGCGTGGTCGGTGAAATTTAACTCGCGGCGAGCAGGAAGGAACGGGCTGTCGAAATGTTCGGGTGGAGTCAGGTCGCATTTCGCTTAGTGTGGGGGGCAGCAGGGAGAGGGTTTACCGGCCATGCCCACGTATTGGTCCGAATTTCCTCCAGGACAGTACTTGAGGGCGGGTTATACAACTACGTGAGATGAACGCGTGGGGTGGTTAAATCCCCTTAGGTGATCCCAAACCGATGTCTAAAAAAAATATGTATATTTTTTCTAGAATAACATTAAATTAAAACAGATCAAAAAATTCTAATGTGTTGCAAATTGAGACAAACTTGATAGCGTCTAAGGTGACTTTTTTTTTTAAAGCTAGAAGATATATTAACACCAAAGGCTCGACAATATATATTTGAATCAATATGAAATAATGCGGTCATAGATAGATTTTACGTCTTCAGATGAAATAATTATACATAATTTGTATATTAAATTATGATAGTGAGTATATGATTTGCATGTAGAAACGTATAATAAATTAATTCATAAATAAAATATTTTTCTTAAAATTTTGGTTTTCTTTATATACGTCATGTTTTTTTTTTTTTTTGGAAAAAGATTACGCTAATTAGTTTTACTAGTGAAATGACCCGTGAAACCACGGGTTTGTTTAAACGAAACAGTTTAATGATATGTTTTAGGTATTAAGTGAACGTAAATGCTAAAGTTATTTAGTTTAATGACCCGTGAAACCGCATAGTCCGACTAAGAAACTCGTCAGCTGAACATTTCATCAAACACCTAAAATGCATATTAAACAATCCACATCCAATTATAAAAGATAATATTGGTTGTCATTTTATTTTAAAAGTGTAAATTAAAATATAAATGTAGAATTGGTTTCCTTCGCCCTAACTTTTATACTTTATCGTACTCAATTCAATATAATTTAAAATAATTTAATTTTAATAATTAAAATAATTATTAATAAGATTTAATAATAATCAATTAATAAGATTTAATTTTAATTTAAAATTATTTAAATTAATGACATCACCCACCATGCTTAGATTTTTTTTTTTCTTTTTAATTTTTTCTTAACAAATGAATTAGCCTAATAATGACATCATCATTTTAGCAATATAATAGAAACTATAGATAGATAGATTAACACCAAAAGTATATTTGACGTATTCTATTGCATCTCTTTACTTATTTTTATTTTATCAAAACGTGATAATAAGTTTTTAAAATTATAAAAGACTAAACGAATGACTACGAGGAGAAGAAGAATATGTATACTCACATATATTGGATTTTATCGAGTTATTTGTGATTGAATTGACTCTCTGACTTTGTTATTATTATTTTTATTATCAGTTATAAATTATTATATTACTAGTTTTATGAGTCCGTACGTTACACGTTATTTGTATAAATTAATAGTCATTAATATTAATATTGATACTTATTAAACGTATAATACAATTAAGATAAAAAAATCATTTATTTCTGATAACATTTGTATCGAAAATATTAGGATTGAATAATAACGTATAAATTATGGGTCCGCCCGTTGAAATCATTTTAACTTCAATTGACAAATAATCGGCAAAACACCAAACATGAGTCCAAAAAATTGTTTTAAAACCGATAATTGAGAATAATATTTGATGTACATCTTTAATTATATATGTTTAATTATATATGTTGTTAGTACAAACGAATTTGCTTATGTCAAAATTTTAAACGAAGCAAATCAGACATACATCTAAATATCAATAAGAATTATCAAATAATTATTTTAACTTCAATTAACAAATATGAGCTCGTTCTTTTATATATTATTCTAAAAATGTTATATTAACGTAATTTTTTAAATTGATGCGCAAACTGTAAATTAATATTATACTATAAAAGGTATCATTCATTAATAATATTATAATGTTAATAAAGAAATACCTATTTTATAATTTTTATTACAATAAAATACATTGTAATTGGTTTTCAATATATGACTATATATATATATATACATATATATATATATATATATATATATATATATATATATATATATATATATATATATATACATATATATATATATATATATATATATATATATATATATATATACATATATATATATATATGTATATATACATATATATATATATATGTATATACATATATATATATGTATTGTAGTGACCCGAACTTTTCCATGTTTATATATATTAAATGAAATTGTTATTTACATGATTAAGTGTTTCCAACATGTTAAGCAATCGAACTTGTTAAGACTTGATTAATTGAAATAGGTTTCATATAGACAATTGACCACCCAAGTTGACCGGTGATTCACGAACGATTAAAACTTGTAAAAACTATATGATGACATATATATGATTATATATATAGTTAACATGATATTATGATAATTAAGTATCTCATTAGGTATTTTAACAATGAGTTATATACATAAAATTGAGTTTATTGAATTAAGAAACTCGAAACGATATATATAACGATTATCGTTATAACAACATCTTACTAAATACATATGAATCATATTAAGATATTGATACACTATGTTTAATCATGATAAATTATAAGTAAACATGTCATTAAGTGTATTAACAATGAACTACATATGTAAAAACAAGACAACTAACTTAATGATTTCGAAACGAGACATATATGTAACGATTATCGTTGTAACAACATTTAACTGTATATATATCATACTAAGATATATTAATATATCTTAATATCATGATAATATAATAATTTAACATCTCTTTAGATATAATAAACAATGGGTTAACAACATTTAACAAGATCGTTAACCTAAAGGTTTCAAAACAACATTTACATTTAACGACTAACGATGACTTAACGACTCAGTTAAAATGTATATACATGTAGTGTTTTAATATGTATTCATACACTTTTGAAAGACTTGAAGACACTTATCAAAATACTTCTACTTAACAAAAATGCTTACAATTACATCCTCGTTCAGTTTCATCTACAATTCTACTCGTATGCACCCGTATTCGTACTCGTACAATACACAGCTTTTAGATGTATGTACTATTGGTATATACACTCCAATGATCAGCTTTTAGCAGCCCATGTGAGTCACCTAACACGTGTGGGAACCATCATTTGGCAACTAGCATGAAATATCTCATAAAATTACAAAAATATTAGTAATCATTCATGACTTATTTACATGTAAACAAAATTACACATCCTTTATATCTAATCCATATACCAACGACCAAAAACACCTACAAACACTTTCATTCTTCAATTTTCTTCATCTAATTGATCTCTCTCAAGTTCTATCTTCAAGTTCTAAGTGTTCTTCATAAATTCTATAAGTTCTAGTTTCATAAAATCAAGAATACTTCCAAGTTTGCTAGCTTACTTCCAATCTTGTAAAGTGATCATCCAACCTCAAGAAATCTTTCTTATTTATAGTAAGATATCTTTCTAATACAAGATAATACTCATATTCAAACTTTGATTCAATTTCTATAACTATAACAATCTTATTTCGAGTGGAAATCTTACTTGAACTTGTTTTCGTGTCATGATTCTGCTTCAAGAACATTCAAGCCATCTAAGGATCCTTTAAAGCTAGATCTATTTTTCTCATTTCTAGTAGGTTTATCCACAAAACCTGAGGTAGTAACGATGTTCATAACATCATTCAATTCATATATATAAAACTACCTTATTCGAAGGTTTAAACTTGAAATCACTAGAACATAGTTTAGTTAATTCTAAACTTGTTCGCAAACAAAAGTTAATCCTTCTAACTTTACTTTTAAAATCAACTAAAAACATGTTCTATATCTATATGATATGCTAACTTAATGATTTAAAACCTGGAAACACGAAAAACACCGTAAAACCGGATATACGCCGTCGTAGTAACACCGCGGTCTGTTTTGGGTTTGATAATTAAAAACTATGATAAACTTTGATTTAAAAGTTGTTCTTCTGGGAAAGTGATTTTTCTTATGAACATGAAACTATATCCAAAAATCATGGTTAAACTCAAAGTGGAAGTATGTTTTTCAAAATGGTCATCAAGACGTCGTTCTTTCGACTGAAATGACTACCTCTTACAAAAATGACTTGTAACTTATATTTCTGACTATAAACCTATACTTTTTTTGTTTAGATTCATAAAACAGAGTTCAATATGAAACCATAGCAATTTGATTCACTCAAAACGGATTTAAAACAAAGAAATTATGTGTAAAACAAGATTGGATATTTTTTTATTGTTGTAGCTACGGGAAATATTGTAACAATTCTATACAAATCATATCCTAGCTAACTTATATTGTATTATACATGTATTCTAATATATTATGTAATCTTGGGATACCATAGGCACGTATGCAAATGTTTTGACATATCATATCGACCCATGTATATATATTATTTGGAACAACCATAGACACTCTATATGCAGTAATGTTTGAGTTAGCTATACAGGGTTGAGGTTGATTCTAAAAATATATATACTTTGAGTTGTGATCTAGCCTGAGACGTGTATACACTGGGTCGTGGATTGATTCAAGATAATATATATCAATTTATTTCTGTATATCTAACTATGGACAACTAGTTGTAGGTTACTAACGAGGACAGCTGACTTAATAAACTTAAAACATCAAAATGTATTAAAAATGTTGTAAATATATTTTGAACATATTTTGATATATATATATATATATATATATATATATATATATATATATATATATATATATATATATATATATATATATATATATATATATATATATATATATATATATATATATATATATATATATATATATATTGTCATAGGTTCGTGAATCAACCAGTGGCCAAGTCTTATTTCCGACGAAGTAAAAATCTGTGAAAGTGAGTTATAGTCCCACTTTTAAAATCCAATATTTTGGGATGAGAATACATGCAGTTTTATAATTGTTTTACGAAATAGACACAAGTAAATGAAACTACATTAAATGGGTGAATGATCGAAGCCGAATATGCCCCTTTTGCTTGGTAACCTAAGAATTAGTAAACCGATCTACTAATTGACGCGAATCCTAAAGATAGATCTATTGGGCCTAACGAACCCCATCTAAAGTACCGGATGCTTTAGTACATCGAATTCGTTTTTATCATGTCCGAAGGATTTCCCGGAATGATAGGGGATATTCTTATATGCATCTTGTTAATGTCGGTTACCAGGTGTTCACCATATGAATGATTTTTATCTCTATGTATGGGATGTATATTGAAATATGAAATCTTGTGGTCTATTATTATGATTTGATAATATATAGGTTAAACCTATAACTCACCAACATTTTTGTTGACGTTTTAAGCATGTTTATTCTTAGGTGATTATTAAGAGCTCCCGCTGTTGTATACTAAAATAAGGACAAGATTTGGAGTCCATGCTTGTATGATATTATGTAAAAACTGCATTCAAGATACTTATGTTTGATGTAATATATTCTTATTGTAAACCATTATGTAATGGTCGTGTGTAAACGGTATATTTTAGATTATCATTATTTGATAATCTACGTAATGCTTTTCAAATCTTTATAGATAAAATAAAGGTTATGGTTGTTTTAAAAATGAATGCAGTCTTTGAAAAATGTCTCATATAGAGGTCAAAACCTCGCAACGAAATCAATGAATATGGAACGTTTATAATCAATATGAACGGGACATTTCAGTTGGTATCCGAGCGTTGGTCTTAGAGAACCAGAAATTTGCATTAGTGTGTCTTATCGAGTTTGTTAGGATACATTAGTGAGTCTGGACTTCGACCGTGTTTTCTTTAAAAACGATTGCTTAACACTTTTGTTGGAAACTATATATTATTAACATGTAAATATTATGTGATATATTAACCTCTTAATGTGTTTGATATTGTGTCATAGATGTCTATCACTAGTACAAATCCCATCGACTCACCTAATAATAATGAAGATTTGAATATACTTTGGGAAGATTCACAAATTCCCGAAGAGGAACCGGAAGAGGAGGAACCGGAAGAGGAGGAACCGAAAGAGGAGGAACTGGAAGAAGAAGAAGAGGTTTCGGAGGAAGAAATATTGATACCTACTGTAAATCGATTAAATAAAAGAAAATCCTCAACCAAAAGACCAAAGTTAATAATGGTCAATGGTGTTTCCGCCGAGGAAGCAAAATATTGGGAAGATTACCAATTTTCCGATGAATCGGATCTTGATGAGGATTCCGATGATGTTATAGAAATTTCCTCGACCCAATTTAATAAAGCAAAAGAAAATAATAAGGGAAAAGGTATAAAAATAGAGAAACCCGATTCCAACCCCGATGAACTTTATATGGCAACATCCGTATTTCCTAAAATGTAACAATGACCCGGGAACCTCTAAACCACCAGGTTTTTCTAAACCATTGTGGAAAACAACGGCTCGTATTAGAGGAACACCATATATTCCTAGAAAATTAGGAAAACGAACCAAGTCCGAAGATGAAGAAACCGGTGATTCAGATTAGAGGGTTGTAATCATGTTGTGTATTATATGTATTGTAGTGTGCTTGTACTTTTATGTTCTATGTAAAAATTACTTGTATTGTTTGTTAATTATCTTTTACGAATCTAATCCTTTTCTATTTTACAATATAAAAACAAAATGGACGTTAAGGGTAGACAACCAAATATTTTAGAAGATCTACCAGAGGATATGATTGAGGAAATCTTGTCTAGAGTCGGTCAGAATTCATCAGCACAATTAATTATGGTAAAATTAACTTGTCAAACATTTGAAAGACTTTCCAGAAATGCCTTAGTTTATAAAAGGCTTTCCTTTGATAGGTGGGGTATATCACATTGGGGAGACCGTAAGTTACGCCGTGTTTTTTCTTTAAAGATTTAAATGCGGGGAACCCAAATGCAATTTTACGCTACGGGTTAAGAACCTATTTTGACTCAACATATCCCAACATAGGATTTCGTGAGTTAGAAAGAGCTTCTAACATGCAACATAAAGAAGCATGTTATGCTTACGGGTTAATAATGTTCGCTTCTCATCAAATTGAGAAAAAGAACATTGGGTTGCAACTTTTAAATAAAACGTTCCCACAAGTAACGGACTCGGTAGTTGAGATGAGAAACAAGGTTTTTAGATTGTTACGGGGCTGTTGGACATTACGAAACCCTTGTCCTTTTGACGACACTACAAGATGCTGCCTAGCCAATGGTCATAACGGTTACTTTCCACAAAACCAAGGATGGGAAGTCGTCTTAGTAAAACCAGAATGAATGACTTGTTTCTTGACTTATGAATTACGTGTCTTTATTTCTTTTGCTGAACAACTTGCGTATTAACTAGAATTGCCTTTATAGCTGCCGAGTAGCAATGTTATTATGTGTTATATTTCATCCTTTATGTATAATAGCGGTATTGTAAGTTGTAATAATTTATATAAAGTTTGAACGCGAAATTTTATTGTAATAAGTTTTTCATATAGAAGCATAGTAGTTGAGTTGTATAGTAGCTAATAAGTATGAACTTAACGGGTAGGTACTACCCGAATTAAAACTATAAAATGCTAATATGAAGAAAAAGCTTTTATAAATAAGTTCATATAATGCTACAAAATACTTTTGACTACTCTTAAATTCTATATGATTAACTCAATTCTTTTGGCTATTTTTGAAGGAAATGGCACTGGCAACTCGTCAGAACTTGAACATGAGTGAGGAAGACTTCCGTATTTTCCTTGCAGCAAACATAGCCGCAGTACAGGCTGCGATGCAAAATAAAAATAACTCTGGATCTAGCAGTGGAACTAATTCCACAAGAAATCGTGTAGGATGCTCCTACAAAGAATTCACTGCCTGCAAACCTTTGGAATTTGATGGAATCGAAGGACCAATTGGATTGAAACGGTGGACCGAGAAGGTCGAATCAGTGTTTTCCATAAGTAAGTGTACTGAAGAGGACAAAGTTAAGTACGCTACGCATACCTTCACAGGTACGGCGTTAACATGGTGGAATACCTATCTCGTGCAGGTAGGACAAGATGCTGCTTACGCACTACCATGGTCAGCATTCAAGCAATTGATGAACGAGCAGTATCATCCCAGAAACGAGGTCAATAAGCTCAAGGTAGAGCTTAGAGGATTACGAATGCAAGGTTTCGATATCACCACGTACGAACGACGATTCACAGAATTGTGCCTATTGTGTCCCAGAACGTTCGAAGACGAAGAAGAGAAGATCGACACATTTGTAAAAGGGTTATCGGAAAGAATTCAAGAAGATGTGAGTTCACACGATCCCGCCTCCATACAAAAAGCAAGTCGAATGGCTCACAAATTAGTGAACCAGATTGAAGGAAGGATTAAGGAACAGACGACCGAAGAGGCTAACATGAAACAAGTCAAGAGAAAGTGAGAGGAAAACAATGACAAGAGTCACCAATACAACAACAACAATCACAACCACAATCGCAATAACTATCCCAATAACCGCAACATCAATCGCAACAACAACTTCAACAAACATCCCAACAACAACTACAATAATCGTCCCAACAACAATAATAATCGCAACAACAACAATAATCAGAAACAGCAATGCCAAAGGTGTGAAGAGAATCTAACGGGGTTCTGCATAACATTTTGCAACAGGTGTAAAAGAAATGGTCATAGCGCGACAAAGTGTGAGGTCTACGAACCAATGTATAACAGAACTAAAGGAACAAATAATGTCGGAACAAGTAGTGTCGGAGCAAGTACTGCCAACGTAGTCTGTTATAGATGTGGAAAACCGGGACACATTATTAAAAATTGGCCAAATCAGGGGAATACTAATGGGCAGGGCCGCGGAAGAGTTATCAATATTAATACGGCAGAAGCGCAGGAAGACCCGGAGCTAGTTACGGGTACGTTTCTCATTGACAATAAATCTTCTTATGTTTTATTTGATTCGGGTGCGGATAGAAGCTATATGAGTAGAGATTTTTGTGCTAAACTAAGTTGTTCACCGACGCCCTTGGATAATAAATTTTTACTCGAATTAGCAAATGGTAAATTAATTACAGCAGATAATATATGTCGGAATCGAGAAATTAAACTGGTTAGCGAAACATTTAAGATTGACTTGATACCAGTAGAGTTAGGGAGTTTTGATGTGATAATCGGTGTGAACTGGTTGAAAGAAGTAAAAGCAGAGATCGTTTGTTACAAAAATACAATTCGCATTATACGGGAAAAAGGAAAACCCTTAATGGTGTACAGAGAAAAGAGCAACGCGAAGTTAAATCTTATTAGTAACCTGAAGGCACAAAAACTAATAAGAAAAGGTTGCTATGTTGTGCTAGCACACGTCGAGAAAGTCAATTCCGAAGAAAAGAACATCAATGATGTTCCCGTGGCAAAATAATTTCCCGATGTATATCCGAAAGAATTACCGGGACTACCTCCACACCGATCCGTTGAATTTCAAATAGACCTTGTACCGGGAGCTGCACCAATAGATCGTGCTCCATACAGACTCGCACCTAGCGAAATGAAGGAACTTCAGAGCCAATTACAAGAACTTTTAGAGCGTGGTTTCATTCGACCAAGCACATCACCGTGGGGAGCTCCTGTTTTGTTTGTCAAGAAGAAGGATGGTACATTTAGGTTATGTATCGACTACCGAGAGTTGAACAAACTTACCATCAAGAACCGCTACCCACTACCGAGAATCGACGACTTATTTGATCAACTACAAGGCTCGTCGGTTTATTCGAAGATTGATTTACGTTCTGGGTATCATCAAATGCGGGTGAAGGAGGATGATATTCCAAAGACTGCTTTTAGGACGCGTTACGGTCATTACGAGTTTATGGTTATGCCGTTTGGGTTGACTAACGCACCAGCTGTGTTCATGGACCTCATGAACCGAGTGTGTGGACCATACCTTGATAAGTTTGTCATTGTTTTCATCGATGACATATTATTTACTCGAAGAATGATCAAGAGCACAAAGAACATTTGAGAAAAGTACTAGAGTTGCTGAGGAAAGAAAAACTGTACGCTAAGTTTTCAAAGTGTGCATTTTGGTTGGAAGAAGTTCAATTCCTCGGTCACATAATGAACAAAGAAGGTATTCAGGTGGATCCAGCAAAGATTGAAACTGTTGAAAAGTAGGAAACCCTGAAAACTCCGAAGCATATACGCCAATTTTTAGGACAAGCTGGTTACTACAGAAGGTTCATCCAAGATTTTTCCAGAATAGCAAAACCCTTGACTGCATTAACGCATAAAGGGAGGAAATTTGAATGGAAGGATGAACAAGAAAAGGCGTTTCAATTATTAAAGAAAAAGTTAACTACAGCACCTATATTGTCATTACCTGAAGAGAATGATGATTTTGTGATATATTGTGATGCCTCAAAGCAAGGTCTCGGTTTTGTATTAATGCAACGAACGAAAGTAATTGCTTATGCGTCTAGACAATTGAAGATTCACGAGCAGAATTATACGACGCATGATTTAGAATTAGGCGCGGTTGTTTTTGCATTAAATACTTGGAGGCACTACTTATATGGGGTCAAAAGTATTATATATACCGACCACAATGTAGAGACCCGTCCTAATCCATCCGGACGAAGTCCATATCGATTATAAACGATTCACAACAGTTGATTACATCGCGAGGTACTTGACCTCTATATGATACATTTTACAAACATTGCATTCATTTTTGAAAATACAATCTTTCATTACATCAAAAGTTGATGGCAGGCATACCATTTCATAATATATCTAACTATAATTGACTTAATAATAATCTTGATGAACGCGACGACTCGAATGCAACGTCTTTTGAAATATGTCATGAATGACTCCAAGTAATATCTCTAAAATGAGCAAATGCACTGCGGAAGATTTCTTTCATACCTGAGAATAAACATGCTTTAAAGTGTCAACCAAAAGGTTGGTGAGTTCATTAGTTTAACAAAAATAATCATTTCCATCATTTTAATAGACCACAAGATTTTCATTTCTCCTAAACATACATCACATGCATAGAGACAAAAATAATCATTCATATGGTAAACACCTGGTAACCGACATTAACAAGATGCATATAAGAATATCCCCATCATTCCGGGATCCTCCTTCGGACATGATATAAGTTTCGAAGTACTAAAGCATCCGGTACTTTGGATGGGGTTCGTTAGGCCCAATAGATCTATCTTTAGGATTCGCGTCAATTAGGGTGTCTGTTCCCTAATTCTTAGATTACCAGACTAAAAAGGGGCATATTCGGTTTAATAATTCAACCATAGAATGTATTTTCGATTACTTGTGTCTATTTCGTAAAACAGTTATAAAAGCAGCGCATGTATTCTCAGTCCCAAAAGTATATATTGCAAAAGTATTTAAAAAGGGAGCAAATGAAACTCACCTAATGTATTTTGTAGTAAAAATACATATGACAACATTAGACAAACTGAACAATGCAGGGTTGGCCTCGGATACACGAACCTATATCATTCATATATATATTAAAATGTATAATCGTATTCGAACAATTTTATATATTATAACTTGAATTATATAATATACCTATTTAGTTTGTGTATATATATTTTAAATGTTTAATATCTATATATTTGGTTATATTAATATATCTCTATATATATATATATATATGGTTAGTATTATATGAAAATATTCTTAATTCGTTATATATAATTATTTATATAAATAATGTTATTATAATTGGTAGGTGTTATATAAACTATTAATATGATTATAATATATGTATTAAGTACATTTTAGGTATAAAATATTTATTTGTAACGAAAATGATGGTTTTGATAATAATGATTTACTAATAATAATAACTTTCTTAATATTGATAATACTAATATAAATAACGATATTGTTAAAATTGATACATATGTTTATGATAATAATAGTAAAACTAATAATTGCGAAAATGATATTTATACTAATATTAGTGAGAGTAATAATAATTTGTATTGTTTTATAACAATAATAATAATAATCCTAAATATATTCATAATAATAATAATAATACTAAAAATGGTATAATTACTAATATTTACAAGTATAATAATAAGTTGCATTATTTTGTCACTAATTAAAATGTTTATAATGAAAGTTTTGTTATGTTCCTAATAATGATAATAATAATAATAATAATAATAATAATAATAATAATAATAATAATAATAATAATAATAATAATAATAATAATAATAATCCTAATACTTAATAATAATAAAAATACTAAGTAATTATAATAACTTTAGTAATAATAACAATTATAACAATAATAATTAGTACTAACATTATCAATAATAATAATAATAATAATAATACTAATAATAATAATAATAATAATAATAATAATAATAATAATAATAATAATAATAATAATAATAATAATAATAATAATAATGGAATTAAAAGTAAGGAATATACCCTTTTTAAAAGCTGTTATAAAAAGAATGCCCCAAACCGGAATCGAACCTGAGACCTCCCGTATGCACACAACACCCCTTAACCATAGGACCGAATCTGTTTTTCCAGAATTATTAAGGATTTAATTTCCTTTAACCCATATCTTATTTTGTTCTATCTTCTTCATCCTCCTCAATCTTTAAATTCCATTCGATTAAAATCCTAATTCCTAACATCATTGATCATTTGATGTAACACAGAAAATATATGTAATCGTGATATCAATTATCAGGAAGATTAAAAAAATAATAATAATAACAACAGGCCTAAGCTCGTCGCTGTTATGAAATAAAAAAAAACTTCGATTCCTTTTATACGAACATATTAGACAAATATTAAAACATGAAATATATCTCAAATCAATCCTAAAAACTTTCTCAAACATCAATTAAACCTGAAACATCGAATTGAATTTGAATTTCGCGATGAACAAAAGGTTTGACTTTTTGAAATTAAATCTTTGACTTGAAAATTCAAATTCGTTTTAAAGAATTGGAATTTGATATTTTGCAGGAAGTTTGGATAAGAGATTTCTAATAGGACTGCAATTTTACATTTTTGAAATTGATACAAAATCAGGCTTTTGACAAATTGGTTTACGAACAGAGGAACCAAGCTTTATAAGTTTTCTGTTCTTATTTTAACAGATATAATTTATTGATATCAGTTATAATTGATGAAAGAACAAATAATTTTTCCCTAGCAATGAACTAAACGGTTATTATATAGCAGAGTATGTCGACAGAATTCAATTAATCTAGTACAGAAATAATAAAAAATAAATAAAAAGGGAAAGCTGATTGATAAAAAAAATGGTACGATCCACAACTGAATTTGTTAGTTTGTGTTTAACTTGTAATCAATTGGTACAGATTTCAGACAAGAGAATAAATTATCTTTAACTTAGATAATTGAATCCCTTTATATACGTATTATATGTGTTTATATAATTATATACCTTTATATATCCCTAATTATATCTTTATTTGCATTTTATATATTTATGTATTTATATTTATGGATTATGATTAATAAATATAGTAATAATAAAATCCTTAATATTTTATCTAGTAGTAATACAAGTATAATATTAATATTATTATAAATGATAATAATAATAAATATTATGAAATATATAACACTAATATTATTTATAGCAATAATACTAATTATACTAATATTATTAATAATAACATTAATGATAATAATATACTTATTTATATATATCCACTTTTCTATTTATTTTCAACATAATGATACTAGTAATATTTAATAAGAATTATAATTTTAAAGATAATGATAACCAATAATTTATTTAAATCATAACTAATTTGTAATTTCTATCTTTCTTATAAAAAAATATTTATAATAGAAAGCTTTATCATGATAACTCTAAAACTATTAAAATTTATTAGTTACAATTATAACAATAATAATAATAATAATATAATTAACACTAGTATTGATATTAGTATTGTTAATAATAATGAAAGTAATAATAATAATATTACGATACTATATCCTTAATTTGTGATTATATCCAATATATTAATAATTCATTTTCATATAATATTGAATAATTATGTAATATCTATAACTTTCATATATCCTAATATACATCTAATAATTTTGTATAGAACTCATATATATCTATACATAGATTTCTTTTTAATAATAACTTCCTTATCTTGTATTTTATTTTACATATTGATCTCAAATGATTAATTTATATTTTGTTAATTCAAGTCAATACATATACACCTATTTTTATATTTGTATTTATATACATTTATATATTTATTTTCAACAATAGTTTGTGAATCGTCGAGAGCAGTCGAAGGTCAATTGAATACATGAAACAGTTTCAAACTTTGAGACTCAACATTACAGACTTTGCTTATCGTGTCGGAAACATATAAAGATTAAAGTTTAAATTTGATCGGAAATTTCCGGGTCATCACAGTACCTACCCGTTAAAGAAATTTCGTCCCGAAATTTGAGGCGAAATTTGAGTGCGGTCATCATGGTTAACAATAAAAATGTTTTCATGACAAATATGAGTTGATAAATTGATTTTTATCATCATTGAGTAATATGGATAAAAATAATTCGATTATTCGAAGAGTACGAATGAATCTATCACCAAATGGTGAAATAGGAAAGTAAAGATTCATCTTAACTTTTGACAGAGTCAGGGTTGAATTTAGAAAATAAAGTTTGTCTTAACTTTTGACGTCATCTTGATTGAATTCCGGAATTCAAGGGGTATAAAGAAAATCTTCGAAATCTAAAAGATTTGATTCTTCGACGAATAAAGAAATTAATATCTCTATAATTAAATGCGACGATTTGTCCCGATTACTACATCTGATATTTCCATTATAAATTTTCCTTTTCCATTCCATTAGTTTTCACCACTTCTATACTCAATTCCCAAATCCAAAAGATTGTGAAAATGCTTAATCCAATTCTGATCCTTGTCCTTATCCTGACTGTCGTAACAATCGTTCTCCTTTTCCAACTTCCACAGGATGAATCTGTTTATTTCTACTATGCTCTAGGGATTATTATATTTATAATCCTCCCGTGTCTTTATATTGCTTTACGCACTGATATTCACAGTTTGTAATTTCGGTGTTGTTGTTGGGCTTTATATTTTCTCTTATATTTTGGAGCTCCTTGCCTTTTATTATCTTCTCGACCTCTAGTAAAGCGAGTAACGGTCCAGAATTCATAAATATGGAGTTTCGAATGAACATAATGTTTTTAAACAATAAAGAACGTATTAGCACGATTTGATTTGTCAAATTTCCAGAATCACTGAGAATAGAACTATCAAGAATATATTTTCTTGATATGTTCAGGAGTTAAGTAGAATGAAAGAGTTATGTAACATGGCACGTGATGACGTTAGGATCTGTGAATCATCACGTCCCATTAGAAACTCAGCATGACTTACTGTAATATAATCACGTTGATCAAGTGTCATTATATTATACTAACTCATGCATCAGTTCCCAACATTACTTCAATAACATTCATATTTTAAGTTCAAAGTTACAGAATATAGAAACTAACAGTTTCTATATGATGTAACACTGATAGCACGAAGAGATTAATGATTTCAGATAAGAATAGTTATGAAAATATCTTTAGAAATATGGAGGATATTTATAATGAAAGATACGATAATATCTTTGAATATCTAAGATCAGAGAATGATGGAGACTATTGTTTGCAAGGGTTTAGAGTAACGAGCAAGATATTCACTAAAGACTTCAACAGACATTGAATCATTTAGATTCTTTGAAGTCAAACTTATTCTTTGTGATTTGTCCACAGCTTTCTTCATAGTTTCGCATAACCTGCTTTTCGGTACTAAAATTTCTCTTGAATGTTTCCAATATAATGATACACAGGAAGCACGAAGAGGTATATAATTTTGGACAAGAATATTTTTGAAAATATCCTCAGAAATATCGAAGATATTGATGATGATATTTTGGAATTTCTAAGTTCGAAGGTTGATGAAGAAAGATTTTTCCGTAAGATTTTAACATGACTTCGGAGCAAGATATTCTCTAAAGATTTCAACGGATCCAGAATTATCTGGATTCTTTGAATATAGAGTATGGTCCTTGTATTTGTCCTTGGTCTCCTTCATGGTTAACTCTATCCGTTTTCCTGTTCCAACGTTTCTGAGCTTTTCCAACATATTATTCTTTATCATCAAACTTTCGACGACTAAGGTCGTTTACGATTGTCTACGGTTTCTGCTGCTTCATTCAGCTTTTTCAACATTCAGAGTATTGATTTGTAGACTGAGTGCTTTTCAGAATTTCAGAATGAAAGATCATAATTCTAAGAGATAAATGTTATACATATAACTGTTGATGTAGGTATGCTGTGAGTTTTCAAAGTACTGATCGCTGATTCCCGGTAATTGGTATGGCAGTTCTCATTACAAGATGCGGATGAGTATATGATAGGGTTTTAATGAATAAATATAATGATTTATCAGAGAGGTTTAAGCCAAGAAGCAACGAGGTTGCTGGTACGGCTGTTGGTAATATGGTGGAATATAAAAGGTTCCCCGGTAATAATAAAGAGCACGCATATATAACAAAGTTATAATAAGATTGTTTCGAACGAAAAGTCGAAGTTGACTTGTTGGAGCTGTGACAAAATTTGCTATTTTGAAGGGAATCACCAAGTTATTTTGGGTAATAATAACACCAAAATAATTAGCACAGATACGTGTTAAACGTTTAGTCAGGTTCTGAGTGTTTTCAGGTGTACAATTATATGACCAATCTTTTCTCCCGCAGATGAAATGTGGTTAGTTCATTCTCTCAATTTGAGGTGTTTTTCAAGAATCATGAAATGTTTGAACACAGATTGGAATCGTCAAGATACAAATGAGGTTTAAGATGAGATAAAGTGGCAAACTTGAAGAATCATTTAGTTTCATATGTTATAATCAATATTTTAATTCATTTTAATTGTCCAAAGTGGGTAGTCCACAGTTAGCAATCCACAGTTACTAATTCAATAATTCATATACATTTTATAATATTCGAATTAATTAATACGTATCGTGACCCGTGTACAGGTCTCAGACTCGATCACAACTCAAAGTATATATATTATTTGAGAATCAACCTCAACCCTGTATAGAGAACTCGATCATTACTGCATATAGAGTGTCTATGGTGATTCCAAATAATATATATAGATGCGTCGATATGATATGTCAAAACCTTGTATACATGTCCCGATATTTAAAGTGCGTAAAATAAATAACAGAAATTAAATGACGATAAATAAAGTGCGTAAAGTAAATAACAGAAATTAAATGACGATAAATAAAGAATGTAAATTACGATAATTAAATTGCGATAAATAAAAGGTAATACGGAATTAACAGTTAGCTAGGAACAGTTAGCTAGGAACAGTTAGCGTGAATTCTTAACAAAATTTCTCATAGTTAATTTGTTTATTTCTAACAAATTTTATTTTGTCCAATGTTTTCTTCATTATGCCACTTTTCGGATTCTGTTAGGTCAAAATTCAAATATGAAATTGAATGAAAAAGGTTATTCTGTGGTGAACGGATACGTGCATCGGTGGACGTAAATAAGATAGTGAATGACTGTTGAATCAGATTTGATAGAATGTACAGTGTAACTTATTAATGTGAAACCTAAATATTCCTCGGGTATTACCTACCCGTTAAAATATTTTCACCATTAACAGTTTGTACAAAGGAATTTTTAATTACAATCTTTATGAAAACATATATACATATATATTTTCTTTAGATGTAATCATGGATTTAATGAGTTAATATGATATTAAACTCATTTGATTTACCGTTAGAACAAGAATATATAATCTCTAATACATTAGAGATTACATAATCGTCATGTCGTACGGGGATAAATGATGTAGAACATCATGTAGAACGATGATTATGCTTGAGGTACAGAATGAGATATTGAGGCATGGATTGTTGATGATACTGGTGCTGTTGCCGATGGTACTGTTGGTACCGGTGATGTTGCTGAAGCTGGTAAATTTTGCACTATATTCTCCAAATTTATTAATCGAGTGCGAAACTCGTTGACTTCTTCCATTACTCCAAGATGATTGTCGGTCAGAACGAACGGATGAATAAGGTTTAGAATTTTAGATAGAATATAATCGTGATGAGATATTCGGGAAATGAGTGAGAAAATAGTAGCTCGAACAGGTTCGCCGGTAAGTGCTTCAGGTTCACCGCCAAGAGGTGAATTTGGTTGATGGAAAGGATCACCTTCTTTTTGTCTCCAATGATTAAGTAGGCTACAAACCCATCAGATGAATTGGTTGATTCATTCTGGTGACACTGCTTTTGAAGCTTAGGTGAAACTCCATATCGGAATAGCTGTCGGAATCCGAGGAATTCGAACTGGTTGAGGGATTCATCTCGTACGATCAGATGAAGGATTTTTTGATAAGAAATAGTTTATAGGATGTAGATTAGTACCCTGCAATACATAATTTACATATGCATATATTATACTAAAATCTCATAACTTACGGAGAAATCTACGGAAGCTGTCAGGCAAAGGTAACAATAACAGATACGCTAAGATATGAATTTATCTATACACTGTCTATGCAATCATTGCAGTAAGATGTGTCTAGACTAAGAATGATAAACAGGTAATTTCCTAAGGATGATAAGCAGATGATTTTCGACACGAAATGATAAGCAAAACTTTTAACATGCAGACACGGTCGAAGTCCAGACTCACTAATGCATCCTAACAACTACTAGTTAGACTCACTAATGCAAGACCTGGTTCGCTACGACCACTGCTCTGATACCAACTGTAGAGACCCGTCCTAATCCATCCGGACAAAGTCCATATCGATTATAAACGATTCACAACAGTTGATTACATCGCGAGGTACTTGACCTCTATATGATACATTTTACAAACATTGCATTCGTTTTTGAAAAGACAATATTTCATTAAATCAAAAGTTGATGGCAGGCATACCATTTCATAATATATCTAACTATAATTCACTTAATAATAATCTTGATGAACGCGACGACTCGAATGCAACGTCTTTTGAAATATGTCATGAATGACTCCAAGTAATATCTCTAAAATGAGCAAATGCACAGCAGAAGATTTCTTTCATACCTGAGAATAAACATGCTTTAAAGTGTCAACCAAAAGGTTGGTGAGTTCATTAGTTTAACGTAAATAATCATTTCCATCATTTTAATAGACCACAAGATTTTCATTTCTCCTAAACATACGTCCCATGCATAGAGACAAAAATAATCATTCATATGGTGAACACCTGGTAACCGACATTAACAAGATGCATATAAGAATATCCCCATCATTCCGGGATCCTCCTTCGGACATGATATAAATTTCGAAGTACTAAAACATCCGGTACTTTGGATGGGGTTCGTTAGGCCCAATAGATCTATCTTTAGGATTCGCGTCAATTAGGGTGTCTGTTCCCTAATTCTTAGATTACCAGACTAAAAAGGGGCATATTCGGTTTAATAATTCAACCATAGAATGTAGTTTCGATTACTTGTGTCTATTTCGTAAAACAGTTATAAAAGGAGCGCATATATTCTCAGTCCCAAAAGTATATATTGCAAAAGTATTTAAAAAGGGAGCAAATGAAACTCACCTAATGTATTTTGTAGTAAAAATACATATGACAACATTAGACAAACTGAACAATGCAGGGTTGGCCTCGGATTCACGAACCTATATCATTCGTATATATATTAAAATGTATAATCGTATTCGAACAATTTTATATATTATAACTTGAATTATATAATATACCTATTTACTTTGTGTATATATATTTTAAATGTTTAATATCTATATATTTGGTTATATTAATATATCTATATATATTTATATATATATGGTTAGTATTATATGAAAATATTCTTAATTCGTTATATATAATTATTTATATAAATAATGTTATTATAATTGGTAGGTGTTATATAAACTATTAATATGATTATAATATATGTATTAAGTACATTTTAGGTATAAAATATTTATTTGTAACGAAAATGATGGTTTTGATAATAATGATTTACTAATAATAATAACTTTCTTAATATTGATAATACTAATATAAATAACGATATTGTTAAAATTGATACATATGTTTATGATAATAATAGTAAAACTAATAATTGAGAAAATGATATTTATACTAATATTAGTGAGGGTAATAATAATTTGTATTGTTTTATAACAATAATAATAATCCTAAATATATTCATAATAATAATAATAATACTAAAAATGGTACAATTACTAATATTTACAAGTATAATAATAAGTTGCATTATTTTGTCACTAATTAAAATGTTTATAATGAAAGTTTTATTATGTTCCTAATAATGATAATAATAATAATAATAATAATAATAATAATAATAATAATAATAATAATAATAATAATAATAATCCTAATACTTAATAATAATAATAATACTAAGTAATTATAATAACTTTAGTAATAATAACAATTATAACAATAATAATTAGTACTAACATTATCAATAATAATAATAATACTAATACTAATACTAATACTAATAATAATAATAATAATAATAATAATAATAATAATAATAATAATAATAATAATAATAATAATAATAATAATAATAATAATAATAATAATAATGGAATTAAAAGTAAGGAATATACCCTTTTTAAAAGCCGTTATAAAAAGAATGCCCCAAACCGGAATCGAACCTGAGACCTCCCGTATGCACACAACACCCCTTAACCATAGGACCAAATCTGTTTTTCCAGAATTATTAAGGATTTAATTTCTTTTAACCCATATCTTATTTTGTTCTATCTTCTTCATCCTCCTCAATCTTTAAATTCCATTCGATTAAAATCCTAATTCCTAGCATCATTGATCATTTGATGTAACACAGAAAATATATGTAATTGTGATATCAATTATCAGGAAGATTTAAAAAAATAATAATAATAACAGCAGGCCTAAGCTCGTCGCTGTTATGAAATAAAAAAAAAAACTTCGATTCCTTTTATACGAACGTATTAGACAAATATTAAAACATGAAATATATCTCAAATCAATCCTAAAAACTTTCTCAAACATCAATTAAACCTGAAACATCGAATTGAATTTGAATTTCGCGATGAACAAAAGGTTTGACTTTTTGAAATTAAATCTTTGACTTGAAAATTCAAATTCGTTTTAAAGAATTGGAATTTGATATTTTGCAGGAAGTTTGGATAAGAGATTTCTAATAGGACTGCAATTTTACATTTTTGAAATTGATACAAAATCAGGCTTTTGACAAATTGGTTTACGAACAGAGGAACCAAGCTTTATAAGTTTTCTGTTCTTATTTTAACAGATGTAATTTTTTGATATCAGTTATAATTGATGAAAGAACAAATAATTTTTCCCTAGCAATGAACTAAATGGTTGTTATATAGTAGAGTATGTCGACAGAATTCAATTAATCTAGTACAGAAATAATAAAAAATAAATAAAAAGGGAAAGCTGATTGATAAAAAAAATGGTACGATCCACAACTGAATTTGTTAGTTTGTGTTTAACTTGTAATCAATTGGTACAGATTTCAGACAAGAGAATAAATTATCTTTAACTTAGATAGTGACTGCAAATTGAATCCCTTTATATACGTATTATATGTGTTTATATAATTATATCTTTATTTGCATTTTATATATTTATGTATTTATATTTATGGATTATGATTAATAAATATAGTAATAATAAAATCCTTAATATTTTATCTAGTAGTAATACAAGTATAATATTAATATTATTATAAATGATAATAATAATAAATATTATGAAATATATAACACTAATATTATTTATAGCAATAATACTAATTATACTAATATTATTAATAATAACATTAATGATAATAATATACTTATTTATATATATCCACTTTTCTATTTATTTTCAACATAATGATACTAGTAATATTTAATAAGAATTCTAATTTTAAAGATAATGATAACCAATAATTTATTTAAATCATAACTAATTTGTAATTTCTATCTTTCTTATAAAAAAATATTTATAATAGAAAGCTTTATCATGATAACTCTAAAACTATTAAAATTTATTAGTTACAATTATAACAATAATAATAATAATATAATTAACACTAGTATTGATATTAGTATTGTTAATAATAATTAAAGTAATAATAATAATATTACGATACTATATCCTTAATTTGTGATTATATCCAATATATTAATAATTCATTTTCATATAATATTGAATAATTACGTAATATCTATAACTTTCATATATCCTAATATACATCTAATAATTTTGTATATAACTCATATATATCTATACATAGATTTATTTTTAATAACAACTTCCTTATCTTGTATTTTATTTTACATATTGATCTCAAATGATTAATTTATATTTTGTTAATTCAAGTCAATACATATACACCTATTTTTATATTTGTATTTATATACATTTATATATTTATTTTCAATAATAGTTTGTGAATCATCGAGAGCAGTCGAAGGTCAATTGAATACATGAAACAGTTTCAAACTTTGAGACTCAACATTACAGACTTTGCTTATCGTGTCGGAAACATATAAAGATTAAAGTTTAAATTTGATCGGAAATTTTCGGGTCATCACACACAAAAGTCTTCAACATATATTTAATCAGGAACAACTGAACATGAGGCAACGCAGATGGATTGAATTGTTGAATGATTACGACTTTGAGATTCGTTATCACCAGGGGAAGGCAAATGTGGTAGCCGATGCCTTAAGCAGAAAGGACAGAGAACCCATTCGAGTAAAAGCTATGAATATAATGATTCACACTAACCTTACTACTCAAATAAAGGATGCGCAACAAGGAGTTTTAAAAGAGGGAAATTTAAAGGATGAAATACCCAAAGGATCGGAGAAGCATCTTAATATTCGGGAAGACAGAACCCGGTATAGGGCTGAAAGGATTTGGGTACCAAAATTTGGATATATGAGAGAAATGGTACTTAGAGAAGCTCATAAAACCAGATACTCAATACATCCTGGAACAGGGAAGATGTACAAGGATCTCAAGAAACATTTTTGGTGGCCGGGTATGAAAGCCGATGTTGCTAAATACGTAGGAGAATGTTTGACGTGTTCTAAGGTCAAAGCTGAGCATCAGAAACCATCAGGTCTACTTCAACAACCCAAAATCCCGGAATGGAAATGGGAAAACATTACCATGGATTTAATCACTAAATTGCCAAGGACTGCCAGTGGTTTTGATACTATTTGGGTAATAGTTGATCGTCTCACCAAATCAGCACATTTCTTGCCAATAAGAGAAGATGACAAGATGGAGAAGTTAACACGATTGTATTTGAAGGAAGTCGTCTCCAGACATGGAATACCAATCTATATTATCTCTGATAGGGATGACAGATTTATTTCAAGATTCTGGCAGACATTACAGCAAGCATTAGGAACTCGTCTAGACATGAGTACTGCCTATCATCCACAAACTGATGGGTAGAGTGAAAGGACGATACAAACACTTGAAGACATGCTACGAGCATGTGTTATTGATTTCGGAAACAGTTGGGATCGACATCTACCGTTAGCAGAATTTTCCTACAACAACAGCTACCATTCAAGCATTGAGATGACACCGTTTGAAGCACTTTATGGTAGAAAGTGCAGGTCTCCAATTTGTTGGAGTGAAGTGGGGGATAGACAGATTACGGATCCGGAGATAATACAAGAAACTACCGAGAAGATCATCTAAATTCAACAACGGTTGAAAACCGCTCAAAGTCGACAAAAGAGCTACGCTGACATTAAAAGAAAAGATATAGAATTTGAAATTGGAGAGATGGTGATGTGTGCGAGGTGGTGTATAAAATAGTTTATATTTTACAAGGAAAATACTATTAAATACGATACAATTTTACACAAGTTATTTATTTATTTATAGAGTGGATATACCTAAACGTTGCTACAACACTTATAGGCAGTGTACGTAGTGTAGTTTTTAGTAAGTCCGGTTCGTTCCACAGGGAGACTTAAACTAGTTCAACGCTATATTAGTTTTAATTGTAAAAATACAAATATATTTATATAAGTAATATAATTATTATAAAAGGGGGTTTTTACCGTTTAATTACCGGTTTGTCAATTTTAAAACTTTAGTCGCAGTTAAAACCTAATGTAAAATATTAAAAATAAATATAACTTAATTTAAAGCATAAAGTAAATAACGATAATGAAATTGCGATAAATAAAAGTGCGATAAAATAAAATTGTGATAATTAAAGAGAACGATAATTAAAAGTGCAATTAAATAAAATGATAATAAATAAAAGTGCGATAATTAAAAGTGCAATTAAATATGAAATAAAAGAATTATGCTTATTTAAACTTCCGTAATCATGATGTTTGACGTTTTGATTTAATTTATTACCCAGGGTTAATTGTCCTTTGTCCTGGATTATTCAATATGTCCATCTGGTTTTTGTCCATAACAGTCCATCAGTCATAAATATAAAGTGCGAGTGTCCTCATCAAATTATCTTTATATCCGAAGTTAAATATTCCAACTAATTGGGGATTCAAACTGTAACAAGGTCTAAATACTTTGTTTAATAATTACACCAGGATATCGACTGTGTGTAACCCAAGGTTTTAATACTTTGTTAACAATTACGCCAAGTGTCCTTGTACATAATTCACCCCTGTTTTAATAAGTCTATTAACTATTAATCCATTCCCGTGTCCGGTTAAATGAACGATTATTCGTACATATAAATATCCCGCCCATCGTGTCCGATCGAGTGTATGTGGTTATTTATAGGTACGTCCAATTGTAAATCTTTATATTAAATTAACAAACTATCATTTAATTAAACAAATATAAAGCCCATTAATAGCCCATAGTCTAATTTCCACAAGTGTCGTTCTTTTGTCCAAACCCCAATTATGGTACAAAGCCCAATTACCCCGTTTTAATATTTTAGCCCAACATCATGATTCCTTCGTCTTAAATAAGCATAATAATAACTTAGCTACGAGACATTAATTTAAAAAGGTTGAACATAACTTACAATGATTAATAATAGCGTAGCGTTACACGGACAGAATTTCGACTTACACCCTTACAACATTCGCTAACATACCCTTATTATTATTATTTAAAATTAAAATTAAAATTATAATATAAATATATATATATATATATATATATACACGTTGAGATAGAGAGAATGAATTAGAAAAAGGTGTAGAATTCGAGCAGAATGCATGGCCTTTTATAGGCCCACAAACTTCGCGAGTGTGGAGTTTTTATGCCTTCAAACTCCGCGAGTGCGGAGCCTCCAGTTTCAGCTAACATTCTTGGATCCTTTTGACTGCCGACGGTTTTAATTATATAAATATAATTTATATAATTAATTATATATTATATTATATTATATTTATATACATAATTAATTTGTAACTTTCGGTCCGTTGCGTCGAGCATTGAGAGTTGACTTTGGTCCCGGTTCCGGATTTTCGAACGTCCTTGCGTACAATTTAATATCTTGTACTTTGCGTTTTGCTTTTTGTACTCTTGTAATTTTGAGACGTTTCTTATCAATAACTGGAACCACTTTGATTGTACTTTGTACTTTTGAGCTTTTTGGTCGTTTGCGTCTTCAATTCATCGAATCTGTCTTTTGTCTTAACCTTTTATATCAGTGATTTCTATACGGCGGTATGAACAATGGTAGTAACGATGTGGTTTACAGTCCCACATGACTATAAAAATTTAGATCCTTAAGGAAAATTGGATCTTTATGAAAACATTTGATCTTTTGAAAATACGATCTAGCTTTTACCCTAGATAAGTTTTCCAGAATAACCCTTCACCGGTGTTTGCAAAATGTTTTTGTGGGTTTGGTGGGTTTCAGATTTGAAAATTTTAGCTCAAAACTTGCGGTTTTGTGTCACCCACTTGCTAACCTTGTATTAGGAAAGCAACACGTCCAGTTTACTTGTCCCGTATATTACCTTTCGGTAAACTACCGTCTGGTTGTAAAGGAAAGCGTTGAACAAGCAACTGTTAAGGCAATGTCCCGTGACATGCTTTTAATTATGGTCTATATCGTGTCGGATGTAATTACTATCCTTTGTAGGAGCAATAGTAAAGATCACCCTATAGTTTTTCGGTCTGGCACAAGGTCCTGTCTTCGACCATGCTATGCAACCACCGTTCGTACGGTTGTCACCCGATTTGGTTCATGTGACCTAATGAATTCCAGATGAATTCCTAGGATTTTACATTCAATAGTAATGAACGCATTAAAAATGGGTTTTCAGAAAACAAATTGGTTTGTAATTTTAATCAAAATATTTTCTCGTTCAAGCTCGAGTTTAGATATCATCGAATTCCATGAGTTTGTAATTCTCAATCTTTAAGGTCAATCTCTATAATTGAGTAATATCAGGCTTAAAAGCTGATTTTTGATCTTTTAAGGAGATTATCCTTTTCTGGGGGTCTGATTCATTAGTCTTATCAAGCTAATTTGCACGGCGTCCTCCCCATTTTACGAGACAGATCCTCTCATGATTAGGATAAGTCTGACCACTTGGCGACCCTGTTTGATGCTGAGGTCCGTGGATTTCCAGCTGATTTTCGAGAAAATTTTTCAAGGTTTTTCGTAGACTCTACAACTGGTCTGGACGACAACTTCTTGACCTAAATCAAGAAGCGAGTGTCTTTTTCGGAAGACTTTACTTCCTTTTAATGATGGAATTGATTCATCGTGTAGATCCATCTTTCTTTCAAATATATTACAGTAAATTTGGTAAAACTGATTAGTTTAGTCCAAAGCAAAAGTATCTTTAATTATTTGTTACAGAAATATGTGATGTATGTTTTAAATAACTTGGTAAATTTTTCTCACACTTGGCTTTTATTTTCCTTTATTTGCCTTTTTATTGTCCTCTATTCCATTTTAAATGAATTCTAACATTTTAGGTTGTTTCTCAATTTATGTCCTTTCTGAGGTAACAATAATTTCGGTGTTAACACCTAGTTTTATCGTTCATAAATATGTATAAACATGATTTTGAGTTCATTTTATTGAAAATTTTGTTAAATTTTACTAGAATTGGGTAGTCAGTATATAAAACTAGGGCTGTTCTTTATTATCAGAGAGCACTAGATTCTAATACAACTACTGTGTTACTAGTATTTTTAATGGTAACCAAGTGTATAAGTTAAAATTTTTTAAAATCCGAAAGAATTTAACCCTCCGAAAGAATTTAACCCCTTTCCACACTTGAGATCTTGCAATGCCCTCATTTGCAAGAAATCAGTAACAATTTAAATTATTGAGGGTGATTAGCGTAGAAAATTGATTAAATTTTACCAAAGTTTCCAAACATATTGACGTTTGTTTTAAAAGCAAAGATTTTTGTTTTTGTTTTTTTTATGTTTTTGGCATACTTTAATTCAATAAGATTAAAAATAATGATAATAAAATTTCTCGTCCCGCCCTCGGGTAAAGCAATTTCAGTTCAATGACCTAGTCTTCAACTCACGACGAATTTTAAATATCAAATTTTAACTTAGTGAAATAAAGTAAATTTTTGTTTTTAAATTCACACCAAACTAATATTTAAAATGCATAAAATTAAAAATTAATATAAATATCATTAATATTTTTAGTTTTACAAACTTATATTGAAAATATCAATTTTTAAAATATTTACAAATTTAATTATATCGATTTATAAAAATTTACAATATTAATTTAATATTTATATATTAATTTTAAACACAAGGTAAAAATAAAATAGAATTAAAAATCTTTTTGGTCTTTTATCCCACTTTAATCAATCAAATATTATCAAAAATATACGCCCCTCTTTTCGGTAAAGTAATTTAGGCTATATTACCTAGTTTTACTCCTGACGAATTTCTGAAATATTTTGGGTTGATTAAAGATATTTATACCTTAAGAATAAACGGTAAATTTCGCAGTGATGTAATAAATTTTTGTATGATATCAATAATTTCGGTCGCAAAACCTAATTTTATTGAATACCAATTTAATACTTTATAGCGAACGATTTAGCGTTTATTATCAAAAGGTTAAAAGCAAAAAAATAAAAATAAAAACTGTACATACTTACCTGTAAAATAGAATTCTCAGTGACCTGTTTTAGCCCACTCATAAGATAGTCGGACTAATTGGTTTTCCATAGCTACATAGGCGTAACCTCGAGCATTCAATGATTTTTCTTCTAAACACATGAACGGTCCATCTTTGCATAAAGTAACGAACTCGGTATTGGAATATGTCTGATTCGTCGAGCATTTTCCTTCGTGTGACCATTTTCCGCATTTGTGACATCTTTCAAGGTGTCGTGCTCTTCTTTTCGCTGCGGATTTTGATTTTCCTTTACCAAATTGTAACTTATTATTTTTGTTCCTGGATTCTTTTCTTACTCCGTCCAATTTGGCATACCAGGTCACTCGGGAGTGTGTCATTATTACGTTTAGTGATCAAAGCGTGTAGCATTAGACCATGGTTTAGTTCACAGGAAGTCTTCATCTCGTAAAACCTAAAAAAAATAAAAATTCAGAATGGGGGGAGAAGACTAGTTCTTTAGGGTCTGCTAGGGAAAGACCATTCGAATTCCATTCTCGAGAACTACACGAAAACAGAAAATCTAACTCTAACAGAAATACATATTATCCTTAAAAAGACTTGATTCTCCCCACACTTAGTTAGCTGTGGTGTTGAAATTGTGATTAACTTCGTTGTCAACTTCCATCGTACTATCTATGTAATGTTTAACTCTGTGACCATTAACTTTAAATTCAATCCCATTTGAATTTATTAACTCTACTGTTCTGTATGGGAAAACTCTTTTGACTATGAATGGTCCAGACCATCTTGATTTCAATTTTTCAGAAAATAGCTTGAATCGTGAATTGAAAAGAAGAACTCTGTCTCCTTCTTTAAATTCTTTTGAACTTCTGATTATTTTATCATGCCATTTCTTCGTTCTTTCTTTATAGATTAACGAATGTTCATATGCTTCATGTCTTAATTCTTCTAATTCGTTTATTTGACTTAAACGTAAACGTCCAGCTTCATGTAAATCAAGATTACATGTCTTCAAAGCCCAAAATGCTTTGTGTTCAATTTCTACTGGAAGATGACATGCTTTTCCATAAACGAGTTTAAAAGGTGTGGTTCTAATTGGAGTTTTGTAGGCTGTTCTAAAAGCCCTGAGTGCATCCTCCAATTTCATGGACCATTCCTTCGGATTTGATCCTACGGTTTTTTCTAGAATACGTTTTAAAGCTCGGTTGGTATTTTCAACTTTTCCATTTGTGTGTGGATGATAAGTGGTGGAGATTTTATGAGTTACTCCATATCTTTTAAGAACTTTCTCAAGTTGATTATTACAAAAATGAGTACCCCGATCACTTATTAAAGCTTTCGGTCTTCCAAACCTAGCAAAAAGACGTTTTAAAAAGTTGACTACAACTCGTGCATCGTTAGTCGGGAAATCTTGTGCTTCCGCCCATTTAGATACATAATCAATGGCAACGAGAATGTAGAGATTATTACGAGATTTTGGAAATGGACCCATAACGTCAATACCCCAAACGTCAAATACTTCACATACTTGAATGACATTTTGTGGCATTTCATCACGTTGACTTATTTTTCTGGCCCTTTGACAAGCATCACAGGATTTGCAAAGAAGGTGTGCGTCTTTGAAAATTGTAGGCCAATAGAATCCAGCATCGTAAACTTTTCTTGCTGTGAGTTGAGGCCCATAATGCCCTCTTGTTGGTCCTGTGTGACAATGGTTTAATATTTGACTAGCTTCATCCCCGAATGCACATCGGCGTATTATTCCATCGGGACAACTTTTAAACAAATGTGGATCTTCCCAGAAATAGTGTTTTATATCACTAAAGTATAACAACCCTCACTTTTCGACTTCCGATTTTACTAAAATACCTAGAGTTGTTATATACGAATAAATTTAACGTTGACCGAATAAACGTACGCTTAAAATAAATAATATAATTATAAATATTATAAATAAGATTATGATATATAATATAACATAATTACATCAATGAATATATATATATAATATTTATATTACTTTTGTTATTTAGTTAATAGAATATATAATTAACTAAATAATACATAATATTATAACATTTATAAAACTAATAAAAACTATAAATTAATAATCATAAATTTTAATTTTTATAAAAACTAAATATAATAATAATTTTTATATAAAATTCGTATTTAATAATTAAACAAATATAGAAATAAAATGTTAAATGTTCTTAGAAATATATTAAACAATTTTTTTTTTTAGAATTTTATAAAAAAAAAAAAAATCAAAACTATATCTACTTTTAATAAATAAATACAAAAATACAAACTACTTTTTATTATTTTAACTTTTAAGATTTACTTTTAATAAAAATACAAACTACTTTTTCTTATTTTAACTTTTATGATTTTACTTTTAATAAAAATACAAACTACTTTTTCTTATTTTAACTTTTAAGATTTACTTTTAATAAAAATACAAAATACTTTTTCTTATTTTAACTTTTAAGATTTTACTTTTAATAAAAATACAAACTACTTTTTCTTATTTTAACTTTTATGATTTTACTTTTAATAAAAATACAAACTACTTTTTCTTATTTTAACTTTTAAGATTTTACTTTTAATAAAAATACAAAATACTTTTTCTTATTTTAACTTTTAAGATTTTACTTTTAATAAAAATACAAACTACTTTTTCTTATTTTAACTTTTAAGATTTTACTTTTAATAAAAATACAAACTACTTTTTCTTATTTTAACTTTTAAGATTTACTTATTTTATTTTAAAATTTTTTTTTTTACCTAACATTTTCAACTATAAATACCACATACATTTCTCATTTCAAACTTACACCTTAATCTCTCATTTCTCTCTTAAAGAACTACTTCTAGTTGATATCTCGGTCACTTACTTGCTTTACTTTCCTTTCTTGCGTGGAATACTTCAACTGCTATTTAAGGTGAGTTTCATTTGCTCCCTTTTTATATATATTTTTGGGCTGAGAATACATGCGCTGATTTATAAATGTTTTACGAAATAGGCACAAGTACTAAAACTAATTCTATGTGGGTTTAAACCAGAAATATACCCTTAGCTTGGTAACATTAAACTACTTGTCTATGTACGGTAGGCGCGAATCCTAAAGATAGATCTATTGGGTCTGACAAACCCCATCCTGACTATGGGATGCTTTAGTACTTTGAGGTTATTTTAAACACACCTGATCTGGTGTACTTCAGAGGGTAAAACATGAACGTTAAGGCTTGTTACCGGGTGCCTACAACTTATAGAATGCTTTTATACACTTGCTAGTGTACGGATATTTATGAAACTGAAATCTTGTGGCCTATTATTATAACGGAAATGATTGATTTTGATAAACTAATGAACTCACCAACCTTTTTGGTTGACACTTTAAGCATGTTTTGTCTCAGGTGACGAATAAGATGATTGCCATGATTGCTACCTGATGAATTGAATGCTGCTACATGGAGTCTTCATTTCATTACATTTACTTTGCATTAAGACTATTATTATTATTTCAGTTTAAATTTGATGTAAAACTTTTAATGCTTCCGCTGTTTTATTAATAAATGTTTTATTCAAAACGTCTCATATAGAGTCGTTCTCGTTTATACAACTGTGATTTGATATAATTAGTCACAAATACCCTAGGCCCTAATTTGGGGGTGTGACAGATTGGTATCAGAGCAGGTCGTTGTAGAGAACCAGGATTGCATTTTATGTGTGCCTTATACAATTAGGTACCTTAGCAATGTAGGACTACAACTTTCCTTGACCATATTGCCTTTAATTGTTGCCTTTAATTGATAAATGCTACACTATACCTTAGAAACTATACTTAAATCTTAAGATTATAACATACACGATAATGTGAAATTACTCGAACGTCAACTCTACTTAAGGCCTAGGGTGATCCTTGGTACCACTATGGGACGCTTGTGGATTTCGAATGCCAAACTTAGATTTTGGTCGAGAATTCCTGGGCCAACCGGTAACAATTGATCATTCAAGTGACTCGGCGGTGGCATAGATGTTTGGGTATGGTGCACAATATCAAACCTGACTATAGTGATCATACAACACTTAGTCACTTACGCACTTAATAAGTGGTGAACTTATTAAGAACAACTCACCTAGTCATCTATCCTGGTTTTGTGTATTACATATGTATTACATGAAATATTATCCAAGATTTTTGAAACTCCTATAATTCATACTCAAACGTATATAACTCCCTGTTATATCACGAACCTATATGCCTTATGCCTTTATGCATCGGTTTGCGAACCGGGAAATGTCATTGGGTTATCACAGTATACGAATTGAAAGTCTTTAATCGAAAGATTATTAGATTACATACTTATCATTTTATAATCTCGACACGTCATACTGCCATTATTAGAGTATAGACAAATCATATCTTAGCATATCTATTCCCAATAGACCTTGTCTAACAATTTTCCTAAATTTCCTCCGTAAATTACGGAAATCTTTCTGCTATATATACGTATTCAAGGAGATGAATATATCATTCAATATTCAACACCCATTTCATATCAAACCCTATTCCAAACACATAATATGGATTTCTCACCTAATTCCTCAAGTTCTTCTAGCTCCAAAGATAGCATGACAGGAGCACAACCACCGATCAATTACCGTGACTTCTTTAGAAAATGGGGATGGGTTCGTGAAATACTCACCCTATGGAGAAATGAAGAAGGTACTCCTTATCACGAGCCAAACTTACCACCAAACGTCGGAGTACTCGATCCTCTTACTGGCGAACCTGTTCGCAATACCGTTTTCACACTTTTCGCAAGGATTTTCCGCCTCGAAGGTCGACTCGATGTAACCAACGACAATATTCGTCCTCTACTCTCGAATTCTAACCAGAAAGGGTTATTAGAAGAAGTTAGAAGACTTCGAACTAAATATCAAGAATTGACAAACCTTACAGAGGAATGGGTAGAACAAATCCATAGACTCGAGCGTAAAGTAGAAACCCTGGAGGAAATAGTGCGCGATTTGGTAGCTAGGCTCACACTTACTAACCAAGTACCACAAGCAGCACCAACAGCAGCACCAGCACCAGCACCACCAGTACTATCAGCATCACCACCAACAGCATCAGCTTCACCAACAACAACATCAGCATCCCACGTCTCAACATCATAATCGGTACCTCAAACATCGACATCATACGCCCATAGATACTAATGAATATTAGTAATAATGAGTTAAGATGTATTGACTCATTCTTCCTGAAGAATTATATATGTATACTTTATATATATATGGTTTGGAACAATAATAAATCTTTTCGTACTAAACTATTACGTGTGAATCTTAACTAGTATGTACTACTTGGTTAATTCATATCACTAATACGCTATGATGTACATCCTTCGTTAATGATTTAACAATCATTAATCACTGCTTCAGTACAATAAACTCCATTTCATAATAAACTGAGTGTATTATTCAAATGCATGTGTGATTTTACACTCCTATTTTTCGATGTACTCGAAAATTTCTCGAAAACATCATTTGTGCCTTATGAATTTCACAAGAAATCCACGAGCATCAACATCATTTACTGAGGTATATTAATAACAATGAACGATGAAGTATTGATTCATAACTTCATTAAAGAAATATTACGCGACGATTATGTAATCTCTAAAGTTTTGGAGATTATTTATTCTCGTTTCAACCGTAAATCAAATGAGTTTAATATTATATTAACTTATTAAATCCATAATTACATCTGAAGAAAATATATATGTATGTATATTTTCATAAAGATTGTATTTAAAAATTCTTTTGTACAAACTGTTAATTGTGAAAATATTTTAACGGGTAGGAAATACCCAAGAAATATCTAACATTCACATTAATATATTACATTGTACATTCTTCAAAATCCTTGTAAACATATCAGATTGATAATCAATGATTCAGATCAGTTAACCTTGAGAATGCTGATGAAGCAGCAAAAGCTGTAGATGGCCTTAATGACCAGAAGCTTGATAATAAAGAATTGTGTGTTGGAAAAGCTCAAAAGAATATCTGGTATTGAAAGACGGATTGAGCAAAACATGAAGGAGACCAAGGACAAATCCCAAGGACTAAACCTATAACCAAAGAATCTAGATGATTCGATTTCTGAAGGAAATCACAGAAGATCTTTTTACGCATTCTAAATCCTTACAGAAGAATTTCTTCATTATCCATCGATTTTAGAAATTCTAAAATATCATCATATCTTTCGTTATAAATATCCTCGATATTTCTAAAGATATCTTCATAACGATTCTTGTCCGCAATTAATTATCTCTTTGCAATATCTTTATTACATCATAAAGGAAAACTGTTTAAATTTCTATATTCCGTAAAATTTAAATTCAAATTTTGAATGATTTGAAGTAGTGTTGAGAATTGAAGCATGAGTTAGTATAATATAATGACGTCAGGCCAACATGATTATATTACAGTAAGTCATGCTAAATTTTTAATGGAAGATGATGATTCATAGACTTTATAATCATCATTTGCCATGTTACACGACTCTTACATTCTACTTAATCTCTGAACATATCAAGAAAATATATTCTTGATAGTTCTATCCTCAGTAATTCTGGTAATTTACCAAATCAAATCGTGATATTACGCTTAGAACAGTAGGTCCATTCGAAACTTCATACCTACAAATTCTGGACCATTACTCGCTTTACTTAGAGTCGAGAGGAGAATAAAAAGGCAAAAAGCTCCGACATATAAGGGAAAATATGTAGCCCGATAACGATACCGAAATTACAAACCGTGTATATCAATACGTATTGCAACGTAAAGACATGGGAGAATTAAAAACACTATAACCCCAAGGTAATAGTAGAAGAAAACAAATTCCTCTAGTGGTAAATGAAAAAGAAGAATGACTGAAATGATAGTCAGAAAAATATCCAGGATAAGAACTGGATGGAGCATTCTCACAATCTTTGGAAGTATGAATTGAGGAAGAAAGTATAGAAGTGGTGAAGATAATGAAACGGAAGAAGCTAATTTATAGCAAAATTCCAAACACAGCAATTGAAGCAATTCACCTCATTTAATCAAAGAAAATTTCAAATTCCTTAATTACCGGAGAATCAAATCTTATGGATTACGAAGATTTCCTTTAATCCCTTGAATTCCAAAAATCAATCGTGACTACGTCAAAAGTTAAGGCGAACATTTAATTTCTCATTCACTCTTTTACAATAGCTTCATTTATACGCTTCCTATAATCAAATCGTTTTATCCATATTATTCAGTAGTGATAAAACTTTATTTTTTCAACTTATATTCATCATTACAATATTCTTGTTGTAAACAATGATGATCTCTATCAAACTTCATGACTATAATTTTCATGAACTACTCTCTGTTTTGTCTACCCTAATATTGTGACATAAACACTCAAAGTTTTAAATAAGCTCAATACTATTCATAACACATTTCATGTGTTCAGTTTACTAAAATGCTCGTATAACACCATCATCCCTTTTGAGGATAACCTAGTCAAATGACACTCTTATTAATCCTTTAGATAGCCTCCGCATTAATGATAAAATGCACTTTATAGAAGAACCTGTAAGAAATTCGGGTTCGTATTATTTAAATGCATGAAACAGAACAATATTCTATCCGTTGGAATTCACGAAAGGCCCCGAACCTACCTGGGAACGTGAAGACCAGATAAAACGTAAATATCCTCGTTTAGGTACGAACAACGCTGCTTGATGGCAAAAACTAAATTTCGGGACAAAATTTCTTTTAACGGGTAGGTACTATAACAACCCTCACTTTTCGACTTCCGATTTTACTAAAATACCTAGAGTTGTTATATACGAATAAATTTAACGTTGACCGAATAAACGTACGCTTAAAATAAATAATATAATTATAAATATTATAAATAAGATTATGATATATAATATAACATAATTACATCAATGAATATATATATATATATAATATTTATATTACTTTTGTTATTTAGTTAATAGAATATATAATTAACTAAATAATACATAATATTATAACATTTATAAAACTAATAAAAACTATAAATTAATAATCATAAATTTTAATTTTTATAAAAACTAAATATAATAATAATGTTTATATAAAATTCGTATTTAATAATTAAACAAATATAGAAATAAAATGTTAAATGTTCTTAGAAATATATTAAACAATTTTTTTTTTTTAGAATTTTATAAAAAAAAAAAAAAAAATCAAAACTATATCTACTTTTAATAAATAAATACAAAAATACAAACTACTTTTTATTATTTTAACTTTTAAGATTTACTTTTAATAAAAATACAAACTACTTTTTCTTATTTTAACTTTTATGATTTTACTTTTAATAAAAATACAAACTACTTTTTCTTATTTTAACTTTTAAGATTTACTTTTAATAAAAATACAAAATACTTTTTCTTATTTTAACTTTTAAGATTTTACTTTTAATAAAAATACAAACTACTTTTTCTTATTTTAACTTTTATGATTTTACTTTTAATAAAAATACAAACTACTTTTTCTTATTTTAACTTTTAAGATTTTACTTTTAATAAAAATACAAAATACTTTTTCTTATTTTAACTTTTAAGATTTTACTTTTAATAAAAATACAAACTACTTTTTCTTATTTTAACTTTTAAGATTTTACTTTTAATAAAAATACAAACTACTTTTTCTTATTTTAACTTTTAAGATTTACTTATTTTATTTTAAATTTTTTTTTTTACCTAACATTTTCAACTATAAATACCACATACATTTCTCATTTCAAACTTACACCTTAATCTCTCATTTCTCTCTTAAAGAACTACTTCTAGTTGATATCTCGGTCACTTACTTGCTTTACTTTCCTTTCTTGCGTGGAATACTTCAACTGCTATTTAAGGTGAGTTTCATTTGCTCCCTTTTTATATATATTTTTGGGCTGAGAATACATGCGCTGATTTATAAATGTTTTACGAAATAGGCACAAGTACTAAAACTAATTCTATGTGGGTTTAAACCAGAAATATACCCTTAGCTTGGTAACATTAAACTACTTGTCTATGTACGGTAGGCGCGAATCCTAAAGATAGATCTATTGGGTCTGACAAACCCCATCCTGACTATGGGATGCTTTAGTACTTTGAGGTTATTTTAAACACACCTGATCTGGTGTACTTCAGAGGGTAAAACATGAACGTTAAGGCTTGTTACCGGGTGCCTACAACTTATAGAATGCTTTTATACACTTGCTAGTGTACGGATATTTATGAAACTGAAATCTTGTGGCCTATTATTATAACGGAAATGATTGATTTTGATAAACTAATGAACTCACCAACCTTTTTGGTTGACACTTTAAGCATGTTTTGTCTCAGGTGACGAATAAGATGATTGCCATGATTGCTACCTGATGAATTGAATGCTGCTACATGGAGTCTTCATTTCATTACATTTACTTTGCATTAAGACTATTATTATTATTTCAGTTTAAATTTGATGTAAAACTTTTAATGCTTCCGCTGTTTTATTAATAAATGTTTTATTCAAAACGTCTCATATAGAGTCGTTCTCGTTTATACAACTGTGATTTGATATAATTAGTCACAAATACCCTAGGCCCTAATTTGGGGGTGTGACATAAAGAATTTCTTTCGTTTTTGGTACGACAACCCTTTTTCAAGGAATCTACATACTAAATAGTTTGCATAGTCTGCAAACCATGGAATTTCATTATAATCTATCTTCAATAGATATTCATCAGGAAAGTTATCTTGTATGGCCGATTCATTTAAAACTTCTAATTCGGGATTTTCAAGACGAGAAAGATGATCAGCGGCGACATTTTCTGCTCCCTTTTTTCTCGGATTTCAATATCGAACTCTTGTAAGAGTAAGATCCAACGGATTAATCGTGGTTTAGCATCTTATTTCGAAAATAAGTATCTAAGAGCAGAATGGTCGGTATAGACCACCGTTTTAGCTAGAACGAGATATGAACGAAATTTGTCGAAAGTAAAGACAATAGCAAGGAGTTCTTTTTCAGTAGTTGTGTAATTCGTTTGTGCTCCTTGTAATGTCTTACTAGCATAATAAATAGGTTAAAATCATTTTTCAATCCTTTGTCCTAAAACGGCTCCCATTGCAAAATCACTTGCATCGCACATTAGTTCAAATGGTAGATTCCAATTTGAAGTTATCATAATCGACGCATTAGTGAGTTTTTCTTTAAGAATATTAAAAGATTTGATACATTCATCTGAAAAGATGAATGGAGCATCTTTTTCAAGGAGTTTGTTCATAGGAGTGGCAATTTTAGAAAAATCTTTTATGAAACGTCGGTAAAAATCGGCATGCCCTAGAAAACTCCTAACTCCTCTAACATTGGTGGGATGTGGAAGTTTAGCAATTACATCTACTTTAGCTCTATCCACTTCAATTCCTTCCTTTGAAATTTTATGACCAAGAACGATGCCTTCTTTAACCATGAAATGACATTTCTCCCAATTAAGAACTAGATTTGATTGTTCGCATCTAATAAGAATTCGTTCAAGATTAACAAGATATGATTCAAATGTATCACCGAAGACTGAAAAGTCATCCATAAAAACTTCCATGCATTCTTCTATCATGTCGTGAAAAATCGCCATCATGCACCTTTGAAAGGTTGCAGGGGCGTTGCAAAGTCCAAATGGCATGCGTTTGTAAGCAAAAGTACCATAAGGTCACGTGAACGTGGCTTTCTCTTGGTCCTCGGGTGCTATTGGAATTTGAAAATATCCGAAAAAACCATCAAGAAAACAATAGTAACTATTTCCGGCTAATCTTTCCAACATTTGATCAATGAAAGGTAAGGGAAAGTGATCTTTTCTGGTGGCGTCATTTAATTTTCTATAATCAATACAAACACGCCATCCTGTTACAGTCCTAGTAGGAATAAGCTCATTTTTCTCATTTGTGATAACAGTCATGCCACCCTTCTTAGGTACGCATTGAACTGGGCTTACCCATGGACTATCAGAAATTGGATAAATTAAACCTGCATCAAGCAGTTTAATAATTTCTTTTTTATCAACATCTTGCATATTAGGATTTAGTCTTCGTTGGCGTTGTACATACGTTTTATGACCTTCTTCCATAAGGATTTTATGTGTGCAATACGAAGGACTTATTCCTTTAATATCATGAATCTTCCATGCAATAGCTGGTTTATGAGCTTTTAACATAGAAATGAGTTTAGATTTTTCATTTTCAGTAAGAGAAGACGATATTATTACAGGTAATTCAGATTCACCATGTAAATAAGCATATTCTAAATGGTTTGGAAGTGGCTTTAACTCTAATGTCGGTGGTTCTTCTATCGATGATTTATATCGATATCTGTCTTCTTCTTTTAGCATTTGAATTTCTTCTGTTGTTGGTTCATATCCATTAGCCATAAGTGTAGCTAACATTTCAGTTTCATCAATTGGTTCAGTTCCTTCTCCTAAAGAACATTCTCCTGTTCCTTGTAATTCTAAAAATTCTTCTAACAATTCTGCATGTGAATCTATAGTTTGAATATAATAACATGTATCATCTGCAGATTGCGGTTGTTGCATGGCTCTATCAACTGAAAAGGTAACACTCTCGTCCTCTATACTTAGGGTCAGCTTCTTACCAAACACGTCTATTATTGCTTTAGTCGTGTTTAAGAATGGTCTTCCTAATATGAGAGGAACTCGAGAATCTTCTTCCATGTCCAGAATAACAAAATCTACTGGAAATACTAAAGTACCAACTTTAACTAGCATGTTTTCCATTATCCCTCTAGGATATTTTACTGATAGATCGGCTAGTTGTATGCTTATTCGTGTTGGTTTCAATTCTCCAAGGTCTAGTTTAGCGTATAGTGAATACGACATTAAATTTATACTTACACCTAAGTCTGCCAATGCTTCTATTGAACTAAGACAACCTAGAAAACATGGAATTGTGAAACTTCCTGGATCTGAAAGTTTTTCTGGTATCTTATTTAATAGCACTGCAGAACAATTAGCATTCATAGTAACAGTCGAGAGTTCTTCCATTTTCTTTCTATTTGTGATTAGATCTTTCAAGAATTTAGCATATCTAGGCATTCCTGAAATCACATCAATGAAAGGAAGATTGACATTTATTTGTTTAAACATATCCAAAAATTTGGATTGCTCGGCTTCAAGTCTCTCTTTTCTCATTTTACTAGGGTAAGGAAGTGGTGGTTGGTATGGTTTAACATAAGGTTTAGCTTTAACTGTGTTATCTTCATTAACCTTCTCAACTACCGGTTCTGTTTCCTTATCTTGCTCAGACTATGGTTCCTGTGGAGCAGGAATAGTTTCATCAGAAATTACAGGTATTTCAAGTGGTTTAAATGTGATACCACTTCTTGTGGTAATGACTTTAGCTGTTTCATTCTGGGGGTTAGCATTTGTATCACTAGGTAAACTTCCCGATTTTCTTTCACCTATCAACCTTGCTAGGTTGCTCACTTCTTGTTCCAAATTTTGAATAGAAGCTTGTTGATTTCTAAATGCTTGAGCATTTTGTTCATTGGTTTGTTCCTGAGATGAGAAAAACTGCGTTTGAGATTCAACTAGCTTTGACATCATATCTTCTAAATTTGGCTTTTTTATCATCGGTTTGTGGTGGTTTGTTTTGAAAAATAGGTCTTTGCTGATTGTAAGTATTATTGGATACTTGTTGATTGCTTGGACCTTGTTGATTGTTGTATGGAACATTTCGATTATAATTCTGATTTTGATTGTAGATTGGTCTTGGCGGTTGATAATTATTCTGATAATTATTTCCAGGCCTTTGGTTTATGTATGAAACATTCTCTCTTTGTTCCATTGTTAGTTCAATACTGAGACAATCTTTTGTTAAATGTGGTCCTCCACACTGCTCATAACTAATTCGTATTGAGTGAATATCTTTAGTCATCTTTTCCATTCGTCTCTCGACAGCATCTATCTTTGCGAAAATGGAATCTAAGTCATGGCTATAATCGGCTCTAGCTGCTTTAGATGATCTAACGATATCTTTTTCTTGGTGCCACTCATGTGAGTGGGAAGCAGTGTTATCAATAATTTTGTAAGCGTTAGTTGCGGTTTTCTTCATAATGGAACCACCAGCTGCTATATCTATGTCTTTTCTTGTAGTGATGTCGCATCCTTGGTAGAATATTTGTACTATTTGACAAGTGTCTAAACTATGTTGCGGACATCCTCTTAACAACTTTCCAAATCTTGTCCACGCCTCATATAGAGTTTCATTTGGCTTTTGTGTGAACGTAACTATTTCTCCTTGAAGTCTCACGGCTTTAGATGCCGAAAAGAATTGTTTAAGAAATTTTTCAACTAAAATGTCCCATGTATCAATCGCCCCTTCAGGTAACGATTCTAACCAATCTTTGGCTTCTCCCTTTAGAGTCCAGGGAAATAACATGAGAAATATCTGTTCATCCTCCACTTCTCGGATTTTAAATAGAGTGCAGATCCTATTAAAGGTTCGAAGATGTTCATTTGGATCTTCCTTCGGCGCACCACTAAATTGGCATTGATTAGTTACCATGTGTAGGATTTGTCCTTTGATTTCATAATCTGGCGCATTAATGTCTGGTTGAGTAATTGCGTGACCTTGGCCAGTGCGTTTAGCTCGCATTCGGTCTTCCATACTTAGAGGTTCCATATTTTCCATGATTGAATCTGTTGAATCTGAATCACTATAGGATTCTGATTTAATGGTTGGTTCCTCAACAATCTTTGTTTGAATGATTGGTGGTTCCGGAGGAAAGATTAATGGTTCAGGATCTCTGAATTGTCCCTGAATATCTTCCAGATTCTCAATTGTGAGGTCGGGTTCAAAAAATGGATTATCGGAAATTTGAATTGGAGTACTTGGTCGACTGGATGACGATTCTAAAAAAAATCAACGGCGACTATGTTGGCTAAATGTCTTGATCGAGTTACAGGAGGTGAACGTACAAAAGGTGGTGAACGTTTTGCTCGGTGCATTCACTGAATATCCTATTAGTTATAAAAGATAAAAATTATATAAGTTATCAAATTAATAGACATTTCTGATTTTGCCCACGTTTCGAATAGCCAATAGATGCAGCAGGTAGCCAGGACCCTTTAAATCGGAAGCCCACACCTCGCCATTAACAAATCCAACTATTACTACGAACCAGAAAATTTTGGATGTCTATCAATTTAACCGCTTAAAATAATTTTTCGTTGAAATTTAAAGAAATTTTAGAGAAGAAATAGAAAATTCTATATCCTAAAATCTAGAGCGGCGAGAAATAAGAAAGAAAAAGAACGCGTCGAAAAACGTCAAAAAATAAAAGGTCGAAAAATAATAGGCGTTGAAAAATAAAAATAAGAAAGTAGCGCGTCGAAACTTAAAAAGGAACTAAAAACTAAGAATTAAAAGTTACGTCTAAAAAAAATTAAAGCTTACAAGAAATACTAATTCCAAAACGGCAATAACTTAAAAAGTACTAAAATATAAAAACGGCGTCGCAAAATTCTAAAGCACCTAAATCTTAGTCTATGGAAAAAGCACTTAAGGAATTTTACGGCAAAGCCTAAAAATCTAGAAATAAAAATAACTATGGCAAAAACTATAACTTAAGACTAAATACGAACGAAAAATACAAATATTATGCTAAAACAAATAAAAAGATACAAAATATAAAAATAAAATTAAAGTTGTAAAAAGATACAATTTTTATTAAAAATATTATTTTTATATTATTATTTATAAAAGTATTAATTTTATAAACCTAATTAAAACTTAAAATACAAAATTAATTAAACTAAATTAATTAAATTAAACCTAATTATAATTAATAATAATTAAATTTTAACCCTAAATTCGTAATTAATGCTATACCAGGTTTGACCTCTTAGAGGGGCTCCGCGAGTGCGGATTTACCATACCCCCAAACTCCGCGAGTGCGGAAAGTGCAGGTTCAAATGAGGTGCAGGCCAAAAAATTCGACAGGTTCTGTTTTTTTTATTATACTTTTTATTTTATTTTCCGTTTTATATATATATATATATATATATATATATATATATATATATATATATATATATATATATATATATATAAAGTATTTATATAAAATAAATAAAAACTAAAATAGAAATATAAATACTTAATAATTTTATAAATTTTAAACAAATTCTTAAAAATTATATAGATATTTTTTTTATATTTTTGTATTTTTAATATTTAAAGCGTATTTATACAAAAACGTAATTAAAACTTTAATAAAAAAATCTTTTTTTATTAGCGTTGCGCTTTCGGAGTTTAACTCTCCCCGGCAGCGGCGCCAAAAATACTTGATGTGTGCGAGGTGGTGTATAAAATAGTTTATATTTTACAAGTAAAATACTATTAAATACGATACAATTTTACACAAGTTATTTATTTATTTATAGAGCGGATATACCTAAACATTGCTACAACACTTATAGGCAGTGTACCTAATCGTACAGTAGTGTAGTTTTTAGTAAGTCCGGTTCGTTCCACAGGGAGACTTAAACTAGTTCAACGCTATATTAGTTTTAATTGTAAAAATACAAATATATTTATATAAGTAATATAATTATTATAAAAGGGGGTTTTTACCGTTTAATGACCGGTTTGTCGATTTTAAAACTTTAGTCGCAGTTAAAACCTAATGTAAAATATTAAAAATAAATATAACTTAATTTAAAGCGTAAAGTAAATAACGATAATGAAATTGCGATAAATAAAAGTGCGATAAAATAAAATTGCGATAATTAAAGAGAACGATAATTAAAAATGCAATTAAATAAAATGACAATAAATAAAAGTGCGATAATTAAAAGTGCAATTAAATATGAAATAAAAGAATTATGCTTATTTAAACTTCCGTAATCATGATGTTTGACGTTTTGATTTAATTTATTACCCTGGGTTAATTGTCCTTTGTCCTGGATTATTCAATCTGTCCGTCTGGTTTTTGTCCATAACAGTCCATCAGTCATAAATATAAAGTGCGAGTGTCCTCGTCAAATTATCCTTATATCCGAAGTCAAATATTCCAACTAATTGGAGATTTAAACTGTAACAAGGTCTTAATACTTTGTTTAATAATTACACCAGGATATCGACTGCGTGTAACCCAAGGTTTTAATACTTTGTTAACAATTACGCCAAGTGTCCTTGTACATAATTCACCCCTGTTTTAATAAGTCTATTAACTATTAATCCATTCCCGTATCCGGTTAAATGAACGATTATTCGTACATATAAATATCCCGCCCATCGTGTCCGATCGAGTGTATGTGGTTATTTATAGGTACGTCCAATTGTAAATCGTTATATTAAATTAATAAACTATCATTTAATTAAACAAATATAAAGCCCATTAATAGCCCATAGTCTAATTTCCACAAGTGTCGTTCTTTTGTCCAAACCCCAATTATGGTACAAAGCCCAATTACCCCGTTTTAATATTTTAGCCCAACATCATGATTACTTCGTCTTAAATAAGCATAATAATAACTTAGCTACGAGACATTAATTTAAAAAGGTTGAACATAACTTACAATGATTAATAATAGCGTAGCGTTACATGGACAGAATTTTGACTTACACCCTTACAACATTCGCTAACATACCCTTATTATTATTATTTAAAATTAAAATTAAAATTATAATATAAATATACATACATATATATATATATATATATACGTTGAGATAGAGAGAATGAATTAGAAAAAGGTGTAGAATTCGAGCAGAATGCATGGCCTTTTATAGGCCCACAAACTCCGCGAGTGTGGAGTTTTTATGCCTTCAAACTCCGCGAGTGCGGAGACCCCAGTTTCAGCTAACATTCTTGGATCCTTTTGACTGCTGATGGTTTTAATTATATAAATATAATATATATATATATATATATATAATTTATATAATTAATTATATATTATATTATATTTATATACATAATTAATTTGTAACTTTCGATCCGTTGCGTTGAGCGTTGAGAGTTGACTTTGGTCCCGGTTCCGGATTTTCGAACGTCCTTGCGTACAATTTAATATCTTGTACTTTGCGTTTTGCTTTTTGTACTCTTGTAATTTTGAGACGTTTCTTATCAATAATTGGAACCACTTTGATTGTACTTTGTACTTTTGAGCTTTTTGGTCGTTTGCATCTTCAATTCGTCGAATCTGTCTTTTGTCTTCACCTTTTATTATTTAAACGAATATCACTTGTAAATAGAATAATTGCAACTAAAAGCTTGTCTTTCTTGAGGGATAATGCTATGAAATATATGTTCGTTTTCAGCATTATCAGATGGTCATGCTTAAAGTTGCACCTTGGAAAGGCGTTGTTCGATTTGGTAAACGAGGGAAATTAAATCCAAAGTATATAGGACCATTCAAGATTATTGATCGTATCGGACCAGTAGCTTACCGACTTGAATTACCACAACAACTCGCGGCTGTACATAACACTTTTCACGTCTCAAATTTGAAGAAATTTTTTGCTAAAGAAGATCTCACTATTCTGTTAGATGAAATCCAAATCAACGAAAAACTTCAATTCGTCGAAGAATCCGTCGAAATAATAGATCGTGAGGTTAAAAGACTTAAGCAAAATAAGATACCAATTGTTAAAGTTCGATGGAATGCTCATAGAGGACCTGATTTCACCTGAGAATGAGAAGATCAGATGAAGAAGAAATACCCGCACTTATTTCCAGAAGATACGTCAACACCTCCAACTATTTAAAATTTCGGGACGAAATTTATTTAACGGGTAGGTACTGTAGTGACCCGAACTTTTCCATGTTTATATATATTAAATGAAATTGTTATTTACATGATTAAGTGTTTTCAACATGTTAAGCAATTGAACTTGTTAAGACTTGATTAATTGAAATAGGTTTCATATAGACAATTGACCACCCAAATTGACCGGTGATTCACGGACGATTAAAACTTGTAAAAACTATATGATGACATATATATGATTATATATATAGTTAACATGATATTATGATAAATAAGTATCTCATTAGGTATTTTAACAATGAGTTATATACATAAAATTGAGTTTATTGAATTAAGAAACTCGAAACGATATATATAACGATTATCGTTATAACAATGTCTTACTAAATACATATGAATCATATTAAGATATTGATACACTATGTTTAATCATGATAAATTATAAGTAAACATGTCATTAAGTGTATTAACAATGAACTACATATGTAAAAACAAGACTACTAACTTAATAATTTCGAAACGAGACATATATGTAACGATTATCGTTGTAACCACATTTAACTATATATATATCATACTAAGATATATTAATATATCATAATATCATGATAATGTAATAATTTAACATCTCTTTAGATATAATAAACAATGGGTTAACAACATTTAACAAGATCGTTAACCTAAAGGTTTCAAAACAACATTTACATTTAACGACTAACGATGACTTAACGACTCAGTTATGTAGTGTTTTAATATGTATTCATACACTTTTGAAAGACTTCAATACACTTATTAAAATACTTCTGCTTAACAAAAATTCTTATAATTACATCCTCGTTCCGTTTCATCAACAATTCTACTCGTATGCACCCGTATTTGTACTCGTACAATACACAGCTTTTAGATGTATGTACTATTGGTATATACACTCCAATGATCGGCTCTTAGCAGCCCATGTGAGTCACCTAACACATGTGGGAACCATCATTTGGCAACTAGCATGAAATATCTCATAAAATTACAAAAATATTAGTAATCATTCATGACTTATTTACATGTAAACAAAATTACACATCCTTTATATCTAATCCATATACCAACGACCAAAAACACCTACAAACACTTTCATTCTTCAATTTTCTTCATCAAATTGATCTCTCTCAAGTTCTATCTTCAAGTTCTAAGTGTTCTTCATAAATTCTATAAGTTCAAGTTTCATAAAATCAAGAATACTTCCAAGTTTGCTAGCTTACTTCCAATCTTGTAAAGTGATCATCCAAACTCAAAAAATCTTTCTTATTTACAGTAAGATATCTTTCTAATACAAGGTAATACTCATATTCAAACTTTGATTCAATTTCTATAACTATAACAATCTTATTTCGAGTGGAAATCTTACTTGAACTTGTTTTCGTGTCATGATTCTGCTTCAAGAACTTTCAAGCCATCCAAGGATCCTTTGAAGCTAGATCTATTTTTCTCATTTTCAGTAGGTTTATCCACAAAACCTGAGGTAGTAATGATGTTCATAACATCATTCGATTCATATATATAAAACTACCTTATTCGAAGGTTTAAACTTGAAATCACTAGAACATAGTTTAGTTAATTCTAAACTTGTTCGCAAACAAAAGTTAATCCTTCTAACTTGACTTTTAAAATCAACTAAAAACATGTTCTATATCTATATGATATGCTAACTTAATGATTTAAAACCTGGAAACACGAAAAACACCGTAAAACCGGATATACGCCGTCGTAGTAACACCGCGGACTGTTTTAAAAGTTGTTCTTATGGGAAAATGATTTTTCTTATGAACATGAAACTATATCCAAAAAGCATGGTTAATCACAAAGTGGAAGTATGTTTTTCAAAATGGTCATCAAGACGTCGTTCTTTCGACTGAAATGACTACCTCTTACAAAAATGACTTGTAACTTATATTTCCGACTATAAACCTATAATTTTTCTATTTAGATTCATAAAATAGAGTTCAATATGAAACCATAGCAATTTGATTCACTCAAAATGGATTTAAAACGAAGAAGTTATGGGTAAAACAAGATTGGATATTTTTTTATTGTTGTAGCTACGGGAAATATTGTAACAATTCTATACAAATCATATCCTAGCTAACTTATATTGTATTATACATGTATTCTAATATATTATGTAATCTTGGGATACCATTGACACGTATGCAAATGTTTTGACATATCATATCGACCCATGTATATATATTATTTGGAACAACCATAGATACTCTATATGCAGTAATGTTTGAGTTAGCTATACAAGGTTGAGGTTGATTCTAAAAATATATATACTTCGAGTTGTGATCTAGCCTGAGACGTGTATACACTGGGTCATGGATTGATTCAAGATAATATATATCAATTTATTTCTGTACATCTAACTATGGACAACTAGTTGTAGGTTACTAACGAGGACAGCTGACTTAATAAACTTAAAACATCAAAATGTATTAAAAATATTGTAAATATATTTTGAACATACTTTGATATATATATGTATATATTTGTCATAGGTTCGTGAATTGACCAATGGCCAAGTCTTACTCCCGATGAAGTAAAAATCTGTGAAAGTGAGTTATAGTCCCACTTTTAAAATCTAATATTTTGGGATGAGAATACATGCAGTTTTATAAATGTTTTACGAAATAGACACAAGTAAATGAAACTACATTATATAGGTGAATGATCGAAGCTGAATATGCCCCTTTTGCTTGGTAACCTAAGAATTAGTAAACCGATCTACTAATTGGCGCGAATCCTAAAGATAGATCTATTAGGCCTAACAAACCCCATCCAAAGTACCGGATGCTTTAGTACTTCGAATTCGTTTTTATCATGTTCGAAGGATTTCCCGGAATGATAGGGGATATTCTTATATGCATCTGTTAATGTCGGTTACCAGGTGTTCACCATATGAATGATTTTTATCTCTATGTATGGGATGTATATTGAAATATGAAATCTTGTGGTCTATTATTATGATTTGATAATATATAGGTTAAACCTATAACTCACTAACATTTTTGTTGAAATTTTAAGCATGTTTATTCTCAGGTGATTATTAAGAGCTTCCGATGTTGCATACTAAAATAAGGACAAGATTTGGAGTCCATGCTTGTATGATATTATGTAAAAACTGCATTCAAGAAACTTATTTTTGATGTAATATATTCTTATTGTAAACCATTATATAATGGTCGTGTGTAAACGGTATATTTTAGATTATCATTATTTGATAATCTACGTAATGGTTTTTAAACCTTTATAGATAAAAAGGTTATGGTTGTTTTAAAAATGAATGCAGTCTTTGAAAAACGTCTCATATAGAGGTCAAAACCTCGCGACGAAATCAATGAATATGGAACGTTTATAATCAATATGAACGGGACATTTCATATATGTGTGTGTGTGTATATATATATATATATATATATATATATATATATATATATATATATATATATATATATATATCTATGTATGTATGTATATATATATGTGTGTGTGTGTGTGTGTGTGTATATATATATATATATATATTTGATATTTATATTAAATCAATGTATCGTTTAAACACCTATTTTAATTTTAATAATTCCACAGCAGTGCCACATCTACACAATCACCAATAACATTAATTTCACTAATTCCTCAGTATCATAAACATCTTTAATAGGAGAGTTTCCTCGCTTACAAAAAAATAAAATAAAAAAATTAACCTATTTTAATTTTTATTTAAATACAAAATATAAATATAGATAACATTTTACTAAATTAATAAATAAAAATAAAAATTACATTAATTAAAACATTATATTAATTTAAAGTATTACATTAATAAAAAAACACTACATAATTAAATAAAAATACACTAATAAGACGACAATTATTATTATAAAAATAAAATCATTCGAGAGGCGTTGCACCTTCGTCTTCATTTTTTCTTCGCCCGGTGTCAATACCGATATTATACTCTCCCGATATTTTTGAAGAATTTTTTTTCCTTGTTTAAACAAGAATTAGTTGATGTTTATGTTGAGAATTTTGAATGCTTACTCATTTATTTCATAATTGATCCTTGAATTTTTTTCTTGTTGAGTGCGAACAACTTCTTGATGGGCAACGTGAAGTAGCGGCGTCGGACGAACTTTCACTTTTATGACTTTTTCGACTAGCCAGTCGATAGGGTGGACGACAGATCGAGTCATCCTTGAATAATCCAGTCTGATTCAGGTTTGGATTAACCATGAAAGATTCCTCGTCTCGCAAAATGATCGGTTGTGATGCCCCGTACAAATCCACTTGGACGAATACATCATTCATTGATTTCATAGTGAGGTTTTGACCTCTATATGATACGTTGTCACACCCCCAAATAGGGCCTGGGGTATTTGTGACTAATTATATCAAATCACAGTTGTATAAACGAGAACGACTCTATATGAGACGTTTTATTGAGTTTTGTAGCGGAAGATAAGTAGATTACATTGTATTTAGAGCATTAAATGTTTTTAAATGAATCGATAAGTAATGCATGAAGACTCCAAGCATGGCAAGCAATCATCATCAAAGCAGCAGATATACAGTGGAAGCAATATTTAAGTACCTGAGAATAAACATGCTTAAAAAGTCAACACGAGGTTGAGTGAGTTCATAGGTTTATCATAAATTAATAGTTCAGTATAGCATTAGACCACAAGATTTCAGTTTAAAGTGATTAATACCAAATATATCAATAGAAAGAGTTGCTGTTTGTAATATCGCGACTAAACAGAATTTTACCCCGAAACACCTTGAACTGTCAGTGTCAGTTTGAATCAATATTATGTAACCAAAGACCAGAGGTCAAATGGTTAGAGACGTTACTCTCAATAGATCTATTCACGATAATTAAGTTTGCGTTATACCAAGCAATTAACGATATTACGGTGAGGATTTGCATGACAAAGCAAGTATATAGCATAAATAATAATTTGAGTACTTGTGTCTAAATGTAAAACAATTATAAAAGTTGCACATGTATTCTCAGCCCAAAAATATATATAAAAAGGGAGCTATGAAAACTAATGATACGATACGATAGTTTGTAGTAAATATGTATAGGATGGCACTGAACAAGTACAGAGTTGACCTCGGATTCATGAACCTATATCAAGTATATATATTAACATATATACTCGTAATCTAATAAGTTTATATATTATATCTTAAATTATATATCTTATATATTTAATTTGTGTATACAAAATGATTAATATTTATATGGTTATGTTAATATATATATATATATATATATATATATATATATATATATATATATATATATATATATATATATATATATATATATATATATATATATATATATATATATATATATATATATATATATATATATATATATATACATATACATATATATTTGATTAGTATTATATTAAAATATCTAACTTGTTGTATTTGAATATTTATATAAAAATTGTTAATGTGATTATTACATACTTTTATGTAATATTACTTATGAATATATACATAATATTTATTTGGTAAAATGCTATTAATAATAGTAACTAAAATTTGTATTTGATTATAATGATAATATTAATAATAACAACACTGATATAATAGTCATAATGGAAATAATAATAATAATAATGATACTTGTAGTAAAAATAATAATAATAATAATAATAATAATAATAATAATATAGTTTTAATAATAGCAAAGATGATAATTTTTGTAAAAATGATAATAATGATACTACTTTTTAATAATAATAATAGTAATAATCATACTAATAATAATAGTGATAATATTAATAATAGTATTTATGATAATAATAATAATCTTAATATTTAGGAAATGATACTAATACTAATATTTATGGAAATAATAATAAGTTGTTTTGTTTTCATAATAATAACAATAATAATAATTCTAATCATAATAATACATATATTAGTAATAATAATAATAGTAATAATAATCATAATCATAATTGTAACTATAATCATAATAATAATAATGATTGATAATTAATACTTATAGTAGTAATAATAATAATTATAATACTAGAAATAATAACAATAATAATAATAATAATTTTTGATAAAGAAAACTACCTTTAGAAAGTTTATCAAAAAGAAATGCCCAAGACGGGGCTCGAACCCGAGACCTCTCGCTAACCTGCTAACACCCTTAACCATCCCTGATAGTGCTCCAAATGAACATATATTTAGGCACAATATCCTTCCAATATATAAAGCTTTTAGTTGTAATTGTTCTATTTTTATGTAATATTCGGTTAAATAAATAAGTGCGAAGACAAAAGAAGAAAACGACGATTTGAAGATGCAAATGACCAAAAAGCCAAAAAGTACAAAGTACAATCCAAGTGGTTCGAAATGTTGATGAGAAACGTCTAAAAATTACAAGAGTACGAGCCGCGGAACGCAAAATACAAAATATCTCAGCGTACGAGAGGACGTTCAAAAATCCAAAACCGGGACATAAACCAACTTTCAACGCGCGACACAACGGAATAAAAATTACAAGTCAACTATGTACATGAATATAATATAATATATAATTAATTCTTAAAATTATATATATTATATTATATATTAAAACCATCGGCAAAACTAGAAAACAAAGTAATGTATGCTGGCCAGCCTGTCCATGCGATCGCATGGAAATAATAAAGGGAATCCATGCGATCGCATGGATCCCAAAATCTGCTCACATCTAAAAAAGTCCAGCGAATTGACGAGTAATATACACCTTTTTCTTCTTCTTCCTCTTTAATCATAATTATATTTTTAATAATTTTAATTTTAAATTAAGTTTAATAATAATTGGGTTATTGTAAGGAATGTTTTACGGGTTTTAAAGTCGAAATTTTGTCCGTGTAACGCTACGCGATAAATAATCATTGTAAGCTATGTTCTTCCTTTTTCAATTAATGTATCGTAACTAAGTTATTATTATGCTTATTTGAACCGAATTAATCGTGATGTTGGACTAAATATTAAGATGGGGTTATTAGATTTTGTACCATAATTAAGGTTTGGACAAAAGACCGACATTTGTGGACATTGGACTATTGACTATTAATAGGTAGGGGGTATTGTCTAAATTGAACAACAACTCATTGGAACCTGTCGAACCTATCTTCAAATTAGTTAATCTAATAATTATTAAAATGATTATGTATGTCCTATTTAGTGACGTTTATACGACATCTTTTACGATCATTTAATTAATTAGACTGGTTGGGTAATTGATTATTCATTGTGATCAAGTGGGTAAATTAATATTCATATCTCATTAAAACAGGGGTGGATTACATACAAAGATAATTGTTGTAATTGTTAACAAATATTAAAACCTTGTTACAGTTCGAATCCCTAATTAGTTAGAATATTTGACTTCGAGAATAAGGTTAATTTGACGAGCATTTTATAATTATGACCGATGGACTATTATGGACAAAAACCAGATAGGTATCAAATAAATCCAGGACAAAGGACAATTAACCCGGGTAACAATTAATTAAAATCAAAACGTCAAACATCATGATTACAGAAGTTTAAATAAGCATAATACCTTTATTTCATATTTCATCGTACCTTTATTTACTGTCATTTTAATTACTGCAATTTACTTTATCGCAATTTAAATTCTGTCATTTATATTATCGTCATTTATCTTTACGCTTTATTTAAAATCGACAAACCGGTCATTAAACGGTAAAACCCCCCTTTTATAATAATAATAATACTACTATATTACTAATATATATATATATATATATATATATATATATATATATATATATATATATATATATATATATATATATATATATATATATATATATATATATATATATATATATACAAATATAATTGTTTAAAAATATAGTGTACGCAATAAGCCGTCTCCCTGTGGAACGAACCGGACTTTCTAAAAACTACACTACTCTACGATTAGGTACACTGCCTATAGTGTTGTAGCATGGTTTAGGTATATCCCATCCATAAATAAATAAATAAAACTTGTGTAATTTGTAACGTATTTCGTAATAAAATTAATAGTATTTTGTACCCCTCCGCTGCATCATCAATCCCTCCATTCCTTTTATTTCTGATTAAAACACTATCTATTTATATATATTAAGTATCTATCTATCTCTCTTATTCTTCTTCTTCTTTTCAATTCAATCGACCAAATCTCTTCATCTATCATCACAGTAGCCATCATTATTATTACTAACATCTCGATCACCATCATCATCATTAACATTATTCCCTAGTCGTAATTCAATTTAGAAAACAGAAAAAAAACAGTTGTTGTAGCAGCCTTCGAAGAACACAAAAAAACATAAATTTTGATTTTGAAATTGAGACTGTTTTAGACAATTATTACAACATGAAATAGGTTTGAAATCTTTCATAGAAATTTTTGGATCGTCAATTATACTTAAGACATCAAAACATTTTCGAATTTTCTCAAGAACACTTCGTTTGACTTTTTAAAATCAAGGTTTGACTCCAAAATTCGTACTCGATAACAAGAATTGGAATTTGAAACTTTGCAGTTAGTTTAAATAAGAGATTCCTAACATGACTGCATTTATGGATTTTGAAATGGGATTCAATTTCGAGTTTTGGCTAAAAAGTGAAGAAGCAGAGATGTCGACGGCTAAAAAAATTTATTTCTGTTTAATTTCAGTACAGAAGATTATATTGATAATGATGATTAAGAAGTGAGTGGTTTGTGAGAATAACAGATAAAAATCGATTGTTTTAAAACAAAAGTGATCGACAGGTTTTTCAACATAAACAGGAAATAAAAATAAAAAAAATAAAAGGCTCGAATAAAAAAAATAAAGCAGATCATGTTCTTAATAAAATAATTAAAAGCAGTAAAAAATATATATAAAATTAGTGTATTGTTTTTACTTCTTTATTTTATTTTATTTTTATTTTAATTCATATTATTATTAAATATATTAATAAATATATAATAATAATAATTGTAAATATGATAATAATAATAATAATAAATAATAATAATAAAGATAATAATAATTATTAATATTAGTTAATAATAATACAAATAATAATAATAACATTAATGATAATAATAATAAGTTGTAAAATAACAATACTAATAATGATGCTAATATACTTTTAATAAGAATAATGATAATAAAAATGATAATTTTTAGTAATAATCATAATAGATTTAATAATAATATTTATGATAAAAATTCATAAGGTGTATTATAATGGTAATAACCATAATTATAATAATTTTAATAATTTTAGTAATAATGGTATTACTAATAATGTTAGTAATAATATTAGTAATTATATTAATGTTAATATTTAATAACACTAATAATATTGATATCAATATTAATAATGAAAGTAATAATAATTGTAAATGATAATGATGAGTGATAATAATAATAATATTAATATAACAATTTAATATTAATACATAATTATTTACAAATAATGGTTCGTGAATCGTCGGAATTAGTCGAGGTTAAATGCAATCATATAAGAATTAGGTTTAAATTTAGTCAGAAATTTTCGGGTTATCACAGTATCCCCCTGTTAATAGAAATTTCGTCCCGAAATTTAGTTGTTGCCATCAGTCGGCGTTGGTTGTAAACAAGTGAGGATATTTACGTTTTATTTGGTCTTCACGTTCCCATGTATATTCGGGGCCTTGCGTGAATTCCAACGGATATAATATTATTTTGTTTCAAGAGTTTAAATCATACGAACCATAAATTCTACGAAATGCATTTTATTATTAATGCGGAGGTTATCTAAAGGATTTAACAAGAGTGTCATCGATTAGGTTTTCTCAGAAAGATGATGACGCTAAACAAGCATTTCAATACACATGAAATGTATTATGAATAAGAGTAAGCTGATTTAAAACTTTAAGCGTTTATACTGAAATATTAGGGTAGACAAAACAAAGAGGAGTTCATGAAAATCATAGTCATGAAATTTGATAGAGATCGTTATTGTTACAACAAGAATGATGAATATGAGTTTAAAAATAGAGTTTTATCACCTTTGAATAATATGGATAAAACGATTCGATTATAGGAAGAGTATAAATGAAGCTATCACAAAAGAGTGAAATGAGGAAATTAAATGTTCGTCTTAACTTTGATATAGCTAAAGTTTGATTTCCGGAATTCAAGGGATTTAAAGAAATCTTCGAAATCTTTATAAGATTTGATTCTCAGGTAATTATGGAAATTAGGATTTTCTTTGATTAAATGCGGTGAATTGCCTTGATTGTTGTGTCTGGAATTTTGCTATAAATTAGCTTCTTCAGTTTTATTATCTTCACCACTTCTATACTTTCTTTCTCGATTCATACTTCCAAAATATTCTTCAATATGCTTCATCCAGTTCTAATTCTGGATATAGTCCTGACTTTTTTATCTATCGTCCTTCTTTTCCATCTGTCGCCAGAAGAGTCAGTTTACTTCTACTATGCTCTTGAATTTATTGTGTTTTTAGTTCTCCCGTGTCTTTATATTGCTATACACATTGTTATATACAGTTTGTAATTTTGGTGTCGTTATCGGGCTTTATATTTTCCCTTATATGTCGAAGCTTCATGCTTTTGTAAAGCAAGTAATGGTCCAGAATTCGTAGGTATGAAGTTTGAAATGAACCTAAAGTTCTAAGCAGGAAGAAACGTAGTATCATCATTTGATTTGTTAAATTACCAGAATTACTGAGGATAGAACTATCAAGAATATATGTTCTTGATATGTTCAGAGGTTAAATATGTGACAACCCAGAAATTTCCGACCAAATTTAAACTTAATCTTATATGATTTTGACAGGATAAGCAAAGTCAGTTAAGTTAAATCTCAAACATTTTTTAACTATGTTCATGTATTTATTTAACCTCGACCAGATTCCGACGATTCACGAATCATTATATAATTGAATATGAATATATATGTATTTATATATGCATATATTATTAATTGAAAACGTTAACAAAGTATTAGATGTATAATACTTTACATGAACGTATTTGTTTCAATACATTTATTGACGGAATTAAAAGATAGTATCAAAAGATTGAATTATCTGATACATTGTGATATGATTAAGGTCTCGGTTGTGAGGTCCACTGTGATTTGAGAAATCTATTCTTTTTAACAATATTCGGAAAATGGTAAAGTGATTTACAAGTAAAAACAAATTTGTCAATTAATGGGAACTAGACAAGGGTTAGTGGAGATTCCTATTTGAATCTCAATTAAGGCTTTATAATATTTCCCTCGTGACTTTGATAAGATAACTATTTTAGTTTTCATTTTACTTAAAGTGAAGGTAAGAACGTGGAGTGTGAATAACTTAGATGTTGGATACCGATGAGTAATTAAATCAACATTTTACCTTAAAATGATTTCATACGTTCATTTAACCTTCGGACTTTATCTCACGTTTTATCAACAAATGGTAATTCAAAAACTTGAAACTTATTATGTGTACATATAATTTTATTTTTCTAAAACATTGTATGATATAACAAATTCCATAATTTTAACCTTTTAAAATGATTCTTATATATATATATATTTAGTTTTGGAAAACAAAATTATCATATTTATTTGATATAGTTTCAACGTACAAAACGTTTTCAGTTTAAAAAGAACTTTATTATTAAAACACTTTATAAGACAACTTGTTTATGAATTTTAAAGAACTTAATTAAAGCTTGTATTATATATTTGTAAATAGATCTTTATTATTTCAAAAAGATAAGAGTATTACTAAATAATAAAATAGAAACAATTTTAAATTATATATATTGAACTTTGAAATATAATTAAGTTTTAAAAAATTATATATTATATTGTTAAATAGATATTTCAAATTTATATTTCTAAATGAATATATATATATATACATATATATATATATATATATATATATTTTTCAATGTAATAAAATTTAATATTAAGTTAGTTATAAAACGTTTTGAGTTAAAATAATACTATTATATATATGTGTATATGTTTATATAACGAGACGTTGATTTATAAAAGCTAATGGCCAAAACACTCTAACATTCATGTTACACTTCGAATGATTTAGTTATTGATAAGTTAAGTCTATATTTTTGTTAAAGGTACACATCACGAAACGTAAAATGCTAGTTTTTTAAGCGTACGAGATAGCGTTCGAGAAACCGAAACCAGGACGTAAGTCGAGTGACAACGTACGAGACATTGGAACGAAAATTATAAGTTAACTGTACACGTGAATATAATATAATATATAATTATTTATATAAATTTAATATATATATATATATATATAATTATATTAATAATCAAGTGTCGGCAAGGGAAATAAGTGGGATTGAGCTGTCATAGAGTGCCATGCGATCGCATGAGAAACACTCTCATAAATCATGCAATCGCATGAGAAGGGAAGCCAGAAATATTCCATAAAGCTCATCGAGTCTGGTTTTAATCACACACATGTACACAGATATTCACTCTCTCTCGGTACCTCTCTCTATATATTTATATTTATATCATTATTATTATTTTTATTAATAAGATTAATATTATTATTATGATGAATCTTATTTAAGTAGTATTATTATTAGTATTATACATAAAATACTACGACAAGGTCATGAGCGAGTTATTTCAAAACAAGTTTTACGAGCGGGATAAAGCTAAGGAAATTATTGGTTATAGCTAAGGAGGTTATGGGTACAGTTCGGGGGTATGCTCGTGAGGTCAATCCAGTGTTTATCATCTCCGTTGTGTCTACATACTTTCCTGCAATATTGAATCAAAATATTGATACGTGAGCACTCATAACTTAACTTTTATATATTAATAGTGTATCTCTGACTAGTGCTCGAGTATATAGGATTATGCATGCTTGTACACTTAATATTGTCGTTAGATAGTTTTGATGAATCATGAGTTTGATACATATGCTACTGAGATAAGGTATATGATATACATGTCGTTGGAAAGGTGGCGAAAAATTAATAACTTTTCATTTAGAAAGCGTATAGTTTCGATGAACGGATTAAAAGATATAGCCAATTGAATTATCATTAATTTTAGTATTATTACTAAAGCGATTATTATTATCGTCGTTATTATCGTCGTTATTATTATCTAATAATAATAATAATAATAATTATTATTATTATTATCGTTATCGTTATCATTATAAGTATTATTACTAAAAATTGTCATTATTATTAGTATTACTACAGTTATTATCATTAAGATTATTATTAACATTATCATTATTATTATTACTATTATCATTATTATTAATATTATTATCATTAAAATAGTTATTAGTATTATCATTAATATTATTATAATATTTATTATTATTAGTATCATCGAATTATTATGACTACTAATATTATCATTATTATGAATGCGATATAAAAGAGGACTAAAAGTGATTAAACAAATCAATTAGGAAATAATGAGTATAAGTATCATGATGAAATTGAAATAATGTAAGATATCGATTTAGATAAAAATATCGTTTTCATTATTTTTATCATTATTATTATTATTATTAAAAGTATTATTAATATTAAAACTATCATTTTTACTAAAATTATCATTTTTTAATAGGAATATCATTGTTATTATAAAATATCATTATTATTATCATTTTAGTATTATTATTATTAAAATTTATCATTTTGAATAAAATTATTATTTTTATAAAATATTATTATTATTACTGTTAAAATTAAAAAGTATCATTATTATTAAAATTATCATGATTAGAATTATAATTTTATCATAATTAATATCATCATTAGTAAATATAAATATTGTTATTATTATTAGTAGAATAATAATAATTATTATTATTACAAAATAATACAACTTTTAATTATTATTATTATTATTATCAATATTATGTTATCAAATGAAATTGTGATACAAAGATATTTTACCACACATGATATAATTACATTAATAATACATACCACTATATTTTATGATATAAAGTGAAATTTATAAATTTTATTACTTACGATATATAAAAGTATATTTTTTATCATATATAAATTTTAATATAAATTTTTGTTTATTAATAAATGACTTGTATTATTTACTCAAATAAAATCTAATAAACATATTTAAATATATAAAATGACTATATTTAAGTCATATAATAAACTGTATATATTTTGAAGTTATTTTGAGTCAAATTGATTTTTTTTAACCCCTGCATAATAATCTCGAGCATTAGAATTGTGATACACTATGATCTGACCTAAATTGTTAGACAGAGATTGACCAACATATAAATATATATACTTAATATAGGTTCGTGAATCTGAGGCCAACCTTGCACTTGTTCAATGAAGTCATATGTATTTTTACTACGAAATACAGACTTGTGAGTTTCATTTGCTCCCTTTTTAAATGCTTTTGTAATATATATTTTTGGGACTGAGAATACATGCGCTTTTATAAATGTTTGATGAAATAGACACAAGTAATCGAAACTACATTATATGATTGAATGATCGAAACCGAATATGCCCCTTTTAGCCTGGCAATCTAAGAATTAGGGAACTGGCCCCTAATTGACGTGAATCCTAAAGATAGATCTATCGGGCCCAACAAGCCCCATCCGTTATTGCGGATGCTTTAGTACTTCGAAATTTATCATGTCCGATGGATGTCCCGGAATGATGGAGATATTCTATATGCATCTTGTTAATGTCGATTACCAGGTGTTCAATCCGTATGAATGATTTTTATCTCTATGTATGGAATGTATATTTATGAGAAATGGAAATGAAAATCTTGTGGTCTATTAAAATGATGGAAATGAATGATTACGATAAACTAATGAACTCACCAACCTTTTGGTTGACACTTTTAAGCATGTTTATTCTCAGGTATTAAAGAAATCTTCCGCTGTGCATTTGCTCATTTTAAAATATTACTTGGAGTCATTCATGGCATATTTCAAAAGACGTTGCATTCAAGTCGTTGAGTTCAATAAAGATTATTATTAAGTAAATGACAGATTAGGTCATTTATAGATTGGATATTATGAAATGGTATGCATGCCTGTTAACTTTCGATGAAATGAAAGGTTGTCTTTTAAAAATGAATGCAATGTTTGTAAAATGTATCATATAGAGGTCAAATACCTCGCAATGTAATCATATGTTATTGTATTCATCCTTATAGATTAGGACGGGTCATCTCATGTGGTATCAGAGCGGTGGTCTTAGCAAACCAGGTCTTGCATTAGTGTATCTAACGGATAGTCATAAAGATGCATTAGTGAGTCTGAACTTCGACCGTGTCTGCATATCAAAAAGTTTTGCTTATCATTCTTTGTCAGAAATTACATGCTTATCATACTTAAGTCTAGACACGTTTTCCTGCATTTATTGCATAGATAGTGTACAGACGAATTCATATCTTAGCATATGTGTTACTGTAGACTTTTCTTGATATCTTCTAAAGATTTCCTCCGTAATTTATGGAATTTTGGTATTATATATACATATGTAAATTATGTATTGGAGAGTACCAATCTAAATCCTATAATCTATTTCATATCAAAAAAAAAAATCACCTCCCTAATTATACATGATGGATCCCGTATCTAGTTCAAATTCCTTAAACTCCGATAGCTATTTCGATATGGATATCCACTGGACTCCGAAGACAGTGTAACTGGAATGGATCAACCAATTAGCCATCATCTATTATGGGTGGATTGGGGATGGGTTCGTAGTCGACTAAACCAATGGAGACAAGAAGAAGGCGATCCTTTCCATCCACCACATTCTCCTCTCGGCGAAGAACCTGAAGCACTTACCGGCGAACCTGTTCATAATACTATTTTCTCTCTTATTTCCAGGGTATCTAGTCATGAATATATACTATCTCGAATTTTAGATCTTATTCATCACCTCGTCCGAACCAACAATCATCCCGGTGTAATAGAAGAAGTCAACGAGCTTCGCGCTCGGGTAGTGGCTTTGGAGAATATGGAGCAAAGGTTACAAGCACCAGCAGCATCTCCGGCAGCAACAGTGCCACCATAACCAACACCAACGGTACCATTACCACCCCCAACAACATCCACATCCCACACCTCAACATCACAATATGTACCTCAAGCATCAACGTCATACGCCCTGTAGATATAAAGGAATACCAACAACAACAAACGATGAAGTATTAATTCATAACTTCATTGAAGAGATATTTTGCGGCGATTATGTATTCTCCAAAGTCTTAGAGATTATTTAATTTTGACCATAAATTAGATGAGTGAACGGAAACGGTAGAGTAGAAACTTTGATCGGAAATGGTGCACGATTTACAAGCTAGACCTTTTACCAACAGCATCAGCAGTACCGTCAGCATCACCGGCACCGTCAGTACCATCAGCATTATCAGCACTAGCAGCACCTATAACATCACAAGCTACGTGTGACGACCCAGAAATTTCCGACCAAATTTAAACTTAATCTTTATATGATTTCGACACGATAAGCAAAGTCTGTAATATTGAGTCTCAAAAAGTTTTGGAACTACATTCATGTAACCAATTACCCTTTGACTATTCCCGAGGATTCACGAACAATTATTTATAAATAAATATGTATATATTATATGAATATAAATAAAAGAATATATAATATCTTGAGTTAATAAAGTATACTTTAAATAATTGGAATTTAAAATGTAAAATAACAATTAGAACAATTAAGTACTGTTAATATATATAATTATGTATATCTTATTATAAATCTATGATTTCTATTAAATATATATAAAATGTATATTAACTACTCAGTAAATGTAATCATATAATATAATTAAAACGAATATATACAAACATATACATTATATTATTATGGATCTATATGTATATATATGATTACAGTTAATAATTATTAATATATGGTAGTATATATAATGTATATTCAATATTCAATAAATGTCATCATGTAATATATGTTATAATTATTAATTATTAAATAATTAATAAATTTCAATATTTATATATTAAATATAACTACAAGTTAAAGAAATAATTTTCATACTAATTACTTAATTATATTAATGGTAATATTAACATCTATATTATTAATATTACTATAAATAATATTTAGATATGAAATTTGATACATTTAATGTGTTATAATTACAAAAATTATTATTATCATTAAAATTAGTAGAAAAATTATGATTAGTACTAAAAATTATAAATTTTATTATTGTTACTTTTATTATTATTCTTATTATTATAAATTTTATTTAAATAATATTATTATCAGTTTCATTATTATTATTATTATTAGTATTTTTATTATTATTAGTAATAATATCAATATTATTGTTATTAATATAATTATTATTTATAAATATTACTTAAAGATCATTAAAAACGAGTAAACCGTACAATTTGTTATATATCACAATCCCACTATGACTAATTTTGTCTTAAACCTATTGCAAATTGTAATCAATCCCAGACAGAATCCAAATTCAGTTAGAGATCGTAATCTCCTTTTATTCTTTTTATTTATTTATTTTCTGTTCTTATAGTGCATTCTGTCGACCACTCTTTTGTATTTAACAAGCAAATTATCCACAGATAATAATACAATCATTTAGTTCTTTCATCATCAACATCAATTATCAATTACAAATCATGGCATTGTGGAGAATTAATCAGAAATTTGAGTAAAGCTGCACGTAACCTCTGTTCTTGTTAAATTTTTCCAAAATCTTGAATTCGAGTTGAATATTAAAATCCTTAAATGCTAAGTTGTTATAAATCATCTATATAAACTATCTGGAAAGTTTTAACTTTCAATTTTGCAAAACGAATTCAAATTTCGAAGTCAAAGTTAATTTTCAAAAAAAGTCGAAGTTTGCGTTCATCGTCAAATTCGTAATTTTTTTTGATGTTTTCAGTTAAATTAACGATTGAGAAAGTTTATAAAAATGTTTTACTACATATTTCATGTTATAATGTTGTTCTAAAACAAACTAGAATTTGAGATTCGACTTGGAGTTCATATCGTATGTTTTTGACTGTCCAGATTAAATTTTTATTTCATTCTTTGATTTTAATTAATCTCATCAATCACTATGTATTCTGTTTCGTTTATATTTTCTCAAACAACTGGAATTAGTTGATATGATTTCAAAAGTGTTTCAAGTTAATTCGATGTTGATGATGAAGAAGAAGGATTTAGAACCAATAAATAACACGGGTTAAACAAAATTGGTGGGAGAGTTTAATCAGAAAAATGAAATTGTTGGAATGGTTAGGAGTGTTATGGGTAACCGAGAGGTCTCGGGTTCAAGCCTGGGCTGTGACAATTTTTTTATAGAAAGCTTTTTAAATCTTTTGAAGGTAGGTTTAAACTATTATTATTATTATTATTATTATTATTATTTATTGTTATTATTATTATTATTCTAATTATTATTGATATTGTTATTAGTATCATTATTATTAGTATTACTAGTATTATTATTATTAAGATCATCATTAATATAATTATCCATATTGTTATTATTAGTAATATAATAATTATTTTTATCTTTACAAATACAAGTATTAGGATAAAAATTATCATTTATTAGTATTATTATGATAACAACTAATATTATTTTTATTATTATGAAAATGATAAAATTATTGTTTTTCATTAATATTAGTATTATTAAAATATGTAATATGATAAAATTTTCATGTATTATGATTATAACTACAAGTATGAAAATTATTATTGTTATGAAAATAATACAAGATATCATTATCAGTATTAGTATTAGTATCACCTTTGTAACCATTAGTATTACTATTATTATTATTATTATTATTATTATTATTATTAATCAAAAAATATCATTATTAACAATATCATTATTATTAATACTATCATTATTAACAAAGTTATTATTATCATCACTAGTAAAACATTAAAATCAAAACTATCATTTTAAAAAAAATAAATATCTTGTACATAAAAACACACTTACTATATACACTATAATTATATTGAGATTCCACAAAACTATATGAAAAACATATTAACATTATATAAGTACTACATATAACAAATTAGATATTTTAATATAATTCTAAATATATATAGATACTAATATAACTATAATAATCATTTAAGATATATATACAAAATAAATATATATAACACATAATTTAAGATACAATATAAATATATGAATTTAAATGGAATTTAGTATAAATTTTATATAACTACAATCACATACGTAACATATATATATTATTAATATAAAAAGGATATAACTAAAAAAATTTATATATATTTGTTTGATTACAATTATGTATATTAATAAATATACAAATGATATAGGTTCGTGAATCCAAAGGCCAACCCTGTATTGTTCAATGTCGTTATATGTATTTTTACTACAAAATACAGTATGGTGAGTTCATTTGTTTCCCTTTTACTCTTTACATTTTTGGGACTGAGAATACATGCGCTATTTTTACAACTGCTTTATTAAATGCTTTTGAAATACATTTTGAATTGTGAATACATGAAATGCTTTTATAAATGTTTGACGAGATAGACACAAGCAAAACATTCCTCGAATGAATTATGTGGACGTGATAATTGCCACCATTAAATTATGTGGACGTGATAATTGCCACAATTGATATGAATATTTTTCCCCTGATTATTATTGCTTGGTAACCTAAGAATTAGGGAACATCACTAATTTTGAGAATTAGTGCATGCCAAATTGACGCGAATCCTAAAGGTAGCTACCGGGTTTAACACCCCCACCCAGAATGTTCACTAGACGGAAGGGCTAGTGGGCGTGGTGTTTAGTACTTCGAAGTTTATATGATTATTATACAGACGAGATGTTCTGTTTTGGGTATATTATTATGCGCATTATATGTTAAGGTCGGTTACCAAGCCAAGCTATGAAAGTAATGAAAAGTGAATGTTATGTATCGAGAGAATGATTTTATACACAGGTTATGTGTATGTTATTTTTGTGCCCAAGATATGTGTACGGTTACTAAGATTTATGAAAGATGATTTCGTACACGAGAAAGGTGTACTGTATTTAAAAGATATCGCATGTACATTACAGGTGGGTATAGGATTCAGGCCCATTTGTACCATGCAGGATTTAAATATTGTGGTCTATCAAAATGATGAATTTTTTTTTGTTTTATGATAAACTTATGAACTCACCAACCTTTTGGTTGACACTTTAAAGCATGTTTATTATCAGGTACGAAAGAAATCTTCCGTTGTGCATTTGCTCATTTTAGAGATTTTACTTGGAGTCATTTCATGACATATTTCAAAAGACGTTGCATTCGAGTCGTCGAGTTCATCAAGATTATTAATAAGTCAATTATAGTTGGATATATTATGAAATGGTATGCATGCCGTCAACTTTCGATGTAAAGAAAGTTTGTCTTTTAAAAACGAATGCAATGTTTGTAAAATGTATCATATAGAGGTCAAGTACCTCACGATGTAACCAAATGTAATGTATTCGTCTAGATGGATTAGGACGGGTCATGAAACTACGCCAGTTCAAGAATCACTGTGGACATCATTACGAATCAACAACGATTATATTGTATCAACGAGTTATGAAGTATTAACCCAATTCCTCTGAAGATTTTGTATATATCTTATATATATGAATTTTGAAACCATCATAAATCTTTTCGTACTAAGATATTATGTATGAATTGAAAAAGGGTAGATACTACTCAGTTAAATTCATATTACTAATATGCTATAATCCTTCGATTAATGACTTAACCATCGTTAACCATTATCTCTGTTTCAAATTCAATGAATTCCGTTTCATAATAAACTAAGTGTATTATTCAATTACATATTTGATTTTACACTTTCGATATACTCGAAACTTTCTAAGAAACATCATTCGTACCTTGTGACGCTAGTAAGAGTTCTATGAGCATCAACATGATTCACTGAGGAAATATCAAAAAGAATAAATAATGAAGTATTGATCACAATAGTGAAATACTCTGTGAAGATTATGTAATCTCTAATGTTAGAGATTATTCATTTCTAGCTCCAACCGAAAATCAAATGAGTTTAATTTAATATTAAACCCATTATATTCGTATTACATCTGAAGAAAATATACATACATATATTTTTATATAGATTATAATGAAAATCCTCTTGTACAAAATATTACTTGTGAAACTTTTAACGGGTAGGTAGTACCCGAGAGATATATAAATTCACAATTAATATGTTACATTCTTTGATGCTGATTCAGCAAATCATCAACTATACTCACTACTTTCACAACGATATACATTCTTTCATAGAAATCAAAACAACCGTTCTCATCCAAATTCAATTTCAGATTCTAATTTTGACAGATCAAAATCCAAGTCATGATTTAACAGAAGACATCACTCTTAAATTCCTACATCTATCAATGCCATACTTTGAATTCAAAACTGTGATGGAACATCACTTTTATTCGTAACACTCAGAAGGATATTAGAATCATTCGAGATTTATGACGATTTCATCATTTGGATATTGACAATTGTAGTGACCCGAACTTTTCCATGTTTATATATATTAAATGAAATTGTTATTTACATGATCAAATGTTTCCAACATGTTAAGCAATCAAACTTGTTAAGACTTGATTAATTGAAATAGGTTTCATATAGACAATTGACCACCCAAGTTGACCGGTGATTCATGAACGTTAAAACTTGTAAAAACTATATGATGACATATATATGATTATATATATAGTTAACATAATATTATGATAAGTAAGTATCTCATTAGGTATTTTAACAATGAGTTATATACATAAAATTGAGTTTATTGAATTAAGAAACTCGAAACGATATATATAACGATTATCATTATAACGTCTTACTAAATACATATGAATCATATTAAGATATTGATACACTATGTTTAATCATGATAAATGATAAGTAAACATGTCATTAAGTGTATTAACAATGAACTACATATGTAAAAACAAGGCTACTAACTTAATGATTTCGAAACGAGACATATATGTAACGATTATCGTTGTAACAACATTTAACTGTATATATATCATAATAAGATATATTAATATAACATAATATCATGATAATGTAATAATTTAACATCTCTTTAGATATAATAAACAATGGGTTAACAACATTTAACAAGATCGTTAACCTAAAGGTTTCAAAACAACATTTACATCTAACGACTAACGATGACTTAACGCCTCAGTTAAAATGTATATACATGTAGTGTTTTATTATGTATTCATACACTTTTGAAAGACTTCAAGACACTTATCAAAATACTTCTACTTAACAAAAATGCATACAATTACATCCTCGTTCAGTTTCATCAACAATTCTACTCGTATGCACCCGTATTCGTACTCGTACAATACACAGCTTTTAGACGTATGTACTATTGGTATATACACTCTAATGATCAGTTCTTAGCAGCCCATGTGAGACACCTAACACATGTGGGAACCATCATTTGGAAAATAGCATGAAATATCTCATAAAATTACAAAAATATGAGTAATCATTCATGACTTATTTACATGAAAACAAAATTACACATCCTTTATATCTAATCCATATACCAGCGACCAAAAACACCTACAAACACTTTCATTCTTCAATTTTATTCATCTAAGTGATCTCTCTCAAGTTCTATCTTCAAGTTCTAAGTGTTCTTCATAATTCTAGAAGTTCTAGTTTCATAAAATCATGAATGCTTCCAAGTTTGCTAGCTTACTTCCAATCTTGTAAAGTGATCATCCAACCTCAAGAAATCTTTCTTATTTACAGTAAGATATCTTTCTAATACAAGGTAATACTCATATTCAAACTTTGGTTCAATTTCTATAACTATAACAATCTTATTTCGAGTGATGATCTTACTTGAATTTGTTTTCGTGTCATGATTCTGCTTCAAGAACTTTTAAGCCATCCAAGGATCCTTTGAAGCTAGATCCATTTGTCTCTTTTCCAGTAGGTTTATCCACAAAACTTGAGGTAGTAATGATGTTCTTAACATCATTCGATTCATACATATAAAGCTATCTTATTCGAAGGTTTAAACTTGAAATCACTAGAACATAGTTTAGTTAATTCTAAACTTGTTCGCAAACAAAAATTACTCCTTATAACTTGACTTTTAAAATCAACTAAACACATATTCTATATCTATATGATATGCTAACTTAATGATTTAAAACTGGAAAACACGAAAAACACCGTAAAACCGGATATACGCCGTTGTAGTAACACCGCGGGCTGTTTTGGGTTAGTTAATTAAAAACTATGATAAACTTTGATTTAAAAGTTGTTCTTCTGGGAAAATGATTTTTCTTATGAACATGAAACTTTATCCAAAAATCATGGTTAAACTCAAAGTGGAAGTATGTTTTCTAAAATGGTCATCTAGACGTCGTTCTTTCGACTGAAATGACTACCTTTACAAAAACGACTTGTAACCTATAATTCTGACTATAAACCTATACTTTTCTGTTTATATTCATAAAATAGAGTTCAATATGAAACCATAGCAATTTGATTCACTCAAAACGGATTTAAAACGAAGAAGTTATGGGTAAAACAAGATTGGATATTTTTTGATTGTTGTAGCTAAGGGAAATATTGTAACAATTCTATACAAATCATATCCTAGCTAACTTATATTATATTATACATGTATTCTAATATATTATGTAATCTTGAGATACCATAGACACGTATGCTAATGTTTTGACATATCATATCGACCCATCTATATATATTATTTGGAAAAACCATAGACACTCTATATGCAGTAATGTTGGAGTTAGCTATACAGAGTTGAGGTTGATTCCAAAAATATATATAGTTTGAGTTGTGATCTAGCTTGAGACGTGTATACACTGGGTCGTGGATTGATTCAAGATAATATATATCGATTTATTTCTGTACATCTAATTATGGACAACTAGTTGTAGGTTACTAACAAGGACAGCTGACTTAATAAACTTAAAACTGTAAAACGTATTAAAAATGTTGTAAATATATTTTGAACATACTTTGATATATATGTACATATTTATTATAGGTTCGTGAATCGACCAGTGGCCAAGTCTTACTTTCCGACGAAGTAAAAATCTGTGAAAGTGAGTTATAGTCCCACTTTTAAAATCTAATATTTTGGGATGAGAATACATGCAGTTTTATAAATGTTTTACGAAATAGACACAAGTAAATGAAATTACATTATATGTGTGAATGATCGAAGCCGAATATACCCCTTTTGCTTGGTAGCCTAAGAATTAGTAAATCGATCGGCTAATTGACGCGAATCCTAAAGATAGATCTATTGGGCCTAACGAACCCCATCCAAAGTACCGGATGCTTTAGTACTTCGAATTCGTTTTTATCATGTCTGAAGGATTTCTCAGAATGATAGGGGATATTCTTATATGCATCTTGTTAATGTCGGTTACCAGGTGTTCACCATATGAATGATTTTTATCTCTATGTATGGGATGTATATTGAAATATGAAATCTTGTGGTCTATTATTATGATTTGATAATATATAGGTTAAACCTATAACTCACCAATATTTTTGTTAACGTTTTAAGCATGTTTATTCTCAGGTGATTATTAAGAGCTTCCGCTGTTGCATACTAAAATAAGGACAAGATTTGGAGTCCATGCTTGTATGATATTATGTAAAAACTGCATTCAAGAAACTTATTTTTGATGTAATATATTCTTATTGTAAACCATTATGTAATGGTCGTGTGTAAACGGTATATTTTAGATTATCATTAGTTGATAATCTACTTAATGCTTTTTAAACCTTTATAGATAAAATAAAGGTTATGGTTATTTTAAAAATGAATGCAGTCTTTGAAAAACATCTCATATAGAGGTCAAAACCTCGCAACGAAATCAATTAATATGGAATATTTATAATCAATATGAACGGGACATTTCAGTTGGTATCAGAGCGTTGGTCTTACAGAACCAGAATATTGTATTAGTGTGTCTTACCGAGTTTGTTAGGATGCATTAGTGAGTCTGGACTTCGACCGTGTTTTTCTTCAAAAACGATTGCTTAACATTTTTTGTTGGAAACTATATATTATTAACATGTAAATATTATGTGATATATTAATCTCTTAACGTGTTTGATATTGTGTGATAGATGTCTACCTCTAGTACAAATCCCATTGATTCACCTAATAATAATGAAGAGTCGAATATGTTTTGGGAAGATTCACAAATTCCCGAAGAGGAACCGGAAGAAGAAGAACCGGAAGAGGAGGAACCGGAAGAAGATGAACCAGAAGAGGAGGAATCGGAAGAGGAGCGACCCGCCCCAATCCATAGGAACAAATACAACAACATATGATTACATTGCGAGGTACTTGACCTTTAAATGATACATTTTACAAACATTGCATTCGTTTTTATAAGACAACCTTTCATTTCATCGAAAGTTGACAGGTATGCATACCATTTCATAATATCCAAACTATAAATGACCTAATCTGTCATTTACTTAATAATAATCTCTAAAGAACTTCAATGACTCGAATGCAACGTCTTTTAAAATATGTCATGAATGACTCCCAGTAATATCTTTAAAATGAGCTAATGCACAGCGGAAGATTTCTTTCAAACCTGAGAATAAACATGCTTTAAAGTGTCAACCAAAAGGTTGGTGAGTTCCTTAGTTTATCATAAAGAATCACTTCATAATTTTAATAGACCACAAGATTTCATCTTTCCAATTCTGATAAACATACGTCCCATGCATAGAGACAAAAAAATCATTCATATGGTGAACACCTGGTAACCGACATTCACAATATGCATATAAGAATATCCCCATCATTTCAGGATCCTCCTTAGGACATGATATAAATTTTGAAGTACTAAAGCATCCGGTACTTTGGATGGGACTTGTTGGGCCCGATAGATCTATCTTTAGGATTCGCGTCAATTAGGGTGTCTGTTCCCTAATTCTTAGATTACCAGACTTAATAAAAAGGGGCATATTCGATTTCGATAATTCAACCATATAATGTAGTTTCAATTACTTGTGTCTATTTCGTAAAACATTTATAAAAAATGCGCATGTATTCTCAGCCCAAAAATATAAATGGTAAAAAGGCAAATGAAACTCACCATACTGTATTTCGTAGTAAAAATACATATAACATCATTGAACAAGTGTAAGGTTGGCTTCGGATTCACGAACCTATATTAATTATATATATTTATATGTCGGTCAATATTTGTCTAATAAATTAGGTTAATTCATAGTGTACCACAATCCTAATGCTCGAGACTAATATGCAAAAGTTAACAAAAGTCAATTTGACTCAAAATGATTTCCAAAATGATTATTATATAGATTAAATATCGTCGTTTTATATTTTAAATATTTTTAAAAGATTTATTAGAGTAAATAATATTATTCATTTATTAATAAATAAAACTTTATATATAAAAATATACTTTTTATATATCTTGGATAATAAAATTTATAAAGTTCATTGAATATCATAAAAATGTTATGATAGGTTTTATTAATGTAATTATATTATTTGTATTACATTTTTTTCTTGATAAAATAACATTGATAATAATAATAAGTAAATGGTGTATTATTTTGTAATAATAATTATTATTGTTCTATTAATAAAAATATCAATGTTTATATTTACTAAAAATGATATTATGATAAAATGATAATTCTAGTTATGATAATTTCAATATTTACGATACTTTAAAATAACCATTTTATTTAAAATGATAATAATGATGATATTTTCTATTAACAATGACATTTCTATTAAAATGATAATTTTTGTCAAAATGATAGTTTTAATATTATCGATACTTTTAATAATAATAATAATGATAAAAATAACAAGAACGATAATTTTAACTAAATCAATATCTTACAATATTTTAATTTCATCATGATACTCATACTCATTATTTCCTAATTAATTTGTTAATAGTTTTTAAGTCGTCTTTTATATCGCGTTCATTTTGATGATAATAATAGTAATCATAATAATTATGTGTTACTAATATTAGTTTTAATTATAATAATACTAATAATAATTATTATTATAATAATGATAATAACGATAGTAATAAAAATAACAATGTTTAATGATAATAATTTTTATTGAAAATAATAGTAATAATAATAATAATAATAATAATAATAATAATAATAATAATAATAATAATAATAATAATAATAATAATAATAATAATAATAATAATAAGATTAGAACGACGATAATAACGACGATAATAATAATCATTTTTAATAATGATACAAAAATTCAATTGACAATAACTTCTAATCCGTTCATCGAATCAATTCGATATCTAAATGAAAAGTTTATAGTTTTTCGCTAGCTTTCCAAGGACATGCATATCTTATACCTATTCTCAACTGTAGGTGTAACTAATTTAGGATTCAACATAACCTACCTAATGGTAATATCAAAAGTACAAGCATGCATAATCCTATTTTCTCGAGCACTAGTCAGGGATACACTATTAATATGTAAAAATTAAATTATGAGTACTCACGTATCAATATTGAGATTCAATATTGCAGGAAAGGTACGTAAACGCAACGGAGATGATAAACACTAATTTGACCTCACGAGCATAACCCCCGAACATTACCCATAACCTCCATAGCTGTAACCCATAATTTCCTTAGCTCTATTCCGCTCAAAAAAATCATTTTGAGAGCACGCGGGCAGAACCTCGTCGTAGTATTTTATGTATAATACTAATAATAATAATACTAATACTAATATTAATAATAAGATTAATAATATTATTAATCTTAATAATATAAATAATATAATTAATAATAATATGGATATAATTATAGAGAGCAGAGATTGAGAAGTGTGTGCAAACATGAACCGAAATCGTCGAGCTTTTAAAGAAATTTGCCACCAACTCCCACCATGCGATTGCATGGGGTTTGAGAGTTGTAACCATGCAATCGCATGGCTTATAATTTCAGCCCATGTTCCATTAATTTTGACTACCGACATCATTTTATTATTATTATATATTTATTATATTTAATTTATATAATTACTTATATATTATATTATATTTACGTTCATGGTAAAAATATACTTTTTACAAAAATGACACGTACGTGGTCTCACGACTCATGTACCACTTTCGGTTTTTCAAGCGCACTCCCGTACGTTTGGAAAACTAGCCTTTTACGTTACGCGACGCGTACCCTTATTAATAATTTGACTTTCTCATCAACAAATTACTTTATAAAAAATGTGACTTATATAATTGAGTGTTGTGGTCATTTACTTCTATAAATCAGTGGCTCGTTGTTTGTCAAAATATTTTATTTTAAATCAGGACATTTTATGAATAGTTAAAATATATATTTTTAATTAAAATTGTAAATTTGTACCATATATATGTTTGAAATATTTATATAATAGTACTATATCTAGATTTTCGAAACTAACTATATTACAAAGTATAATTTAAAGTCGTTTACCAAATTGAAAGTAACGTTTACGCTTTAAACTTAATTTGATATAATTCCTTTATACACCAACGTTTATTTTAATTACCTTAAACTTTCTAAATAATATATCTTAATATCGATCGAATCAAATAAAGATGCTTCTATCGTTTACACAACTAATTTGAAATCATATATATATATATATAATATTCAATAACATGTTTTAAATACACGTTGCAAGTTTAATTAAATCACGGACAGTTACCGTTTGAAATTTGTCAAAAGGTTTCTAGAAAGATTCTAACTTTTAAGATAACATTAAAACCTTTATTCTTATTAAAATGGCTCGTTAATAATTTGTCAAAAGTGGTTTCAGATATTTGTAAAGTTATATTCCGTTTTAAAGAAGACGTGACATTTAAATCATATTACGTAATTTCTAAAATTCGTAATAATAAAAGATAACAATATTTAACTTAATAATTACACTTTGACATGTTGTAAAATATAATAACATTTCGAAATATATCATAGTACGTTTGAAATTAAATAACTATTATAGAGCTTATCCTTCTAAAACTAATTATATTCAGATCGCATAATTTATTACTAGAACTTATATTTATCTTAAATCCTTATAAGTTTGTGTTAACTTGTTTAATAAAAATCAAGTGTTACTATATCTATTAATTGTATTCAAAATCGCTCAATATATAAGTTCAATATACTTTGTCTATATATCTATATACACAATTCACATAACACGTTTTGTCACGTAATCGTTTATCTATAACGAATAGGTATAACATCAAACGTTTAATATTTCACTAACCTTTACAAGTCATAAAATAGATTTCTTAATATATTTACATGTCAATCAAACCGTTTAATGTTTTGTTAATACTTCTCAAATTAACAATCATACATATGTATATATTCATACATATCTATTTACACATAATTGTTCGTGAATCGTCAGGCATAGTCAAAGGGTAATTGATTACATGAATATAGATTTCAAAACTTTCGAGACTCAACATTACAGATTTTGCTTATCGTGTCGGAATCATATAAAGATTAAAGTTTAAATTTGATCAAAAATTTCCGGGTCATCACAGTACCTACCCATTAAAAGAAATTTCGTCCCGAAATTTGATCGAGGTCGTCATGGCTAACTATAAGAATGTTTTCATGACGAATATGAGTTGATAAATAGAGTTTTATCATCATTGAGTAATATAGATAAAACAATTTGATTACGCGAAGAATATAAATGAAGCTATCGCAATAGAGTGAAAGGAGTAACGGATATTCGTTTTAACCGATGACGTAATTATGATTGGTTTCCGAAATTCATGGGATTTAAAGAAAATCTTCTTAATAAGATTTGGTTTTTCGGTGATTTAGGAAATCGGGATCTTCTTTGATTAAATGCAATAATCTGTTCCGATTTCTCTGTAAGATATTTTGCTATAAATCCACCCCCTTCGTTTCCTTATTTTCCACAACTCATACCTTCTATTCTTTCTCCCTTGATTCATACTTTAGAGCATTCGATAATATGCTTCATCCAGTACCGATCCTTGATATACTCCTAACCTTCATATCTGTCATTCTTCTCTTTCATCTACCACCGTAGGAAGTTACTTTCTTTTACCATTATCTTAGGGTTATAGTGTTTTTCATTCTCCCGTGTCTTTATATTGCTATACGCATTGATATACATGGTTTGTAGTTTCGGGGTTGTTATTGGGTTGTATATATTCCCTTATATTTTGATGTCCATGTTTCTGTCTTCTATAATCATTATCATCTACAGTTAATGCTCTCTTCCATTTGCTGCGATTTATACCCCAATTTCTATTTCAGGATTTTGTCCTTTCGTTTCTTCTTCTTGTGATTAAACATCGTATGTAATGGTCCAGAATTTGTAGATACGGATTTCAGAATGAACATAGTAAATGTTCTAAGAAGGGAATAGTAATGGTACGATCTTTCTTTGGTCCAATTACTAGAATTTCTCGAAAAAGACTGAATCATCAAGAAAAATATCTTCTTGATATGTTTAAAGATTAGATCGAATGTAAGAGTCGTGTAAATGGCACATGATGGCGGTATGTTCTGTGAATCACCACATTCCATTAGAAACTCAGCATGAATTACTGTAATATAATCACGTTAATCAAGTATCATTATATTATACTAACTCATGCTTCAGTTCCTAACACCACTTCAAAACATTCATATTTGAATTTTTTAGAATTTAGAAACTAACATAGTTTCTTTTATGTTGCAGATATTACGAAGAGATAAATGATCTCAGATAAGAATAGTTATGAGAATATCTCCAGAAATATGGAGAATATGTATAATGAGATATACGAAGATATCTTATAATATTTAAGATAAGATGATGATGAAGAATATTATCCGCAAAGGTTTAGAGTCAGGAGCCAGGTATTCGTTAATGACTTCGTCTAAAATAGAATCTTCAAGATTCTTTAAGTACAGACTTTGGTCCTTATATTTGTCCTTGGTCTCCTTCACGTTCTGTTCAATCTGTTGTTCAGTACCAACTCTTCTCTTTTTCTGGGCTTTACCAACACATTATTCTTTATCATCAAACTTTTGACTATTAAATTCGTTTACAGTTTTTGGTGCTTCATTAGCATTTCAAGATCTATCCGTAGTTCAAGATGTTTTTCAGAAACTTCACATTTGAAGTATGTAAGTCTTGGAGGTAGACGTTATATATTTACATATAACTGTTGAAGTAGAAACGCTGTGAGATTTCAAAATACAGATTGCTGATTCTCAGTAATTGGTATGACAATTATCGTTACAGGATGTAGGTGAGTACATGATGGGTTTTTAATGAATAAGTATAGTGACTTTTCGGAGAGGCTTAAGTTGAAGGTTAATGAAGTTGTTGATAAGTTTACTGCTAATGTGGTGAGATATGAAAGGTTCCCCAGTAACGATGGCAAAGGGCAACGTATCTATCGGGGTTATAGTAAGACTAGTTCGACTGAAAAAGTCGAAGTTGACTTGTTGGATGTAGTGACCTGAACTTTTCCATGTTTATATATATATTAAATGAAATTGTTATTTACATGATTAAGTGTTTCCAACATGTTAAGCAATCAAACTTGTTAAGACTTGATTAATTGAAATAGGTTTCATATAGACAATTGACCACCCAAGTTGATCGGTGATTCACGAATGTTAAAACTTGTAAAAACTATACGATGACATATATATGGTTATATATATAGTTAACATGATTTTATTATAAGTATGTATCTCATTAGGTATTTTAACAATGAGTTATATACATAAAAATGAGACTATTAATTTAAGAAACTCGAAAACGATATATATAACGATTATCGTTATAATAACGTCTTACTAGGTACATATGAATCATATTAAGATATTGATACACTTGGTTAATTATGTTAAATGATAAGTAAATATATTATTAAGTGTATTAACAATGAAATACATATGTAAAAATAAGACTACTAACTTAATGATTTCGAAACGAGACATATATGTAACGATTATCGTTGTAACGACATTTAACTGTATATATATCATACTAAGATAAATTATATATCATAATATCATGATAATATAACAATTTAACATCTCATTTGTTATAATAAACAATGGGTTAACAACATTCAACAAGATCGTTAACCTAAAGGTTTCAAAACAACATTTACATGTAACGACTAACGATGACTTAACGACTCAGTTAAAATGTATATACATGTAGTTTTTTAATATGTATTCATACACTTTTGAAAGACTTCAAGACACTTATCAAAATACTTCTACTTAACAAAAATGCTTACAATTACATCCTCGTTCAGTTTCATCAACAATTCTACTCGTATGCACCCGTATTCGTACTCGTACAATACACAGCTTTTAGATGTATGTACTATTGGTATATACACTCCAATGATCAGCTCTTAGTAGCCCATGTGAGTTACCTAACATATGTGGGAACCATCATTTGGCAACTAGCATGAAATATCTCATAAAATTACAAAAATATGAGTAATCATTCATGACTTATTTACATGAAAACAAAATTACATATCCTTTATATCTAATCCATACACCAACGACCAAAAACACCTACAAACACTTTCATTCTTCAATTTTCTTCATCTAATTGATCTCTCTCAAGTTCTATCTTCAAGTTCTAAGTGTTCTTCATAAATTCCAAAAGTTCTAGTTTCATAAAATCAAGAATACTTCCAAGATTGCAAGTTTACTACCAAGTTTTCTAAATCCATTCCAAATAATCATCCAAGATCAAGAAACCTTTGTTACTTACAGTAGGTTATCTTTCTAATACAAGGTAATAATCATATTCAAACTTTAATTCAATTTCTATAACTATAACAATCTTATTTCGAGTGGAAATCTTACTTGAAATTGTTTTCGTGTCATGATTCTGCTTCAAGAACTTTCAAGCCATCCAAGGATCCTTTGAAGCTAGATCTATTTTTCTCATTTCCAGTAAGTTTATCCAAGGAACTTGAGGTAGTAATGATGTTCATAACATCATTCGATTCATACATATAAAGCTATCTTATTCGAAGGTTTAAACTTGTAATCACTAGAACATAGTTTAGTTAATTCTAAACTTGTTCGCAAATAAAAGTTAATCCTTCTAACTTGACTTTTAAAATCAACTAAACACATGTTCTATATCTATATGATATGCTAACTTAATGATTTAAAACCTGGAAACACGAAAAACACCGTAAAACCGGATTTACGCCGTCGTAGTAAACACCGCGGGCTGTTTTGGGTTAGTTAATTAAAAACTATGATAAACTTTGATTTAAAAGTTATTATTCTGGGAAAATGATTTTTATTATGAACATGAAACTATATCCAAAAATTATGGTTAAACTCAAAGTCGAAGTATGTTTTCTAAAATGGTCATCTAGACGTCGTTCTTTCGACTGAAATGGCTACCTTTAAAAAACGACTTGTAACTTATTTTTCTGACTATAAACCTATAATTTTTCTGTTTAGATTCATAAAATAGAATTCAATATGAAACCATAGCAATTTGATTCACTCAAAACGGATTTAAAATGAAGAAGTTATGGGTAAAACAAGATTGGATAATTTTTCTCATTTTAGCTACGTGAAAATTGGTAACAAATCTATTCCAACCATAACTTAATCAACTTGTATTGTATATTATGTAATCTTGAGATACCATAGACACGTATACAATGTTTCGACCTATCATGTCGACACATCTATATATATTTCGGAACAACCATAGACACTCTATATGTGAATGTTCGAGTTAGCTATACAGGGTTGAGGTTGATTCCAAAATATATATAGTTTGAGTTGTGATCAATACTGAGATACGTATACACTGGGTCATGGATTGATTCAAGATAATATTTATCGATTTATTTCTGTACATCTAACTGTGGACAACTAGTTGTAGGTTACTAACGAGGATAGCTGACTTAATAAACTTAAAACATCAAAATATATTAAAAGTGTTGTAAATATATTTTGAACATACTTTGATATATATGTATATATTGTTATAGGTTCGTGAATCAACCAGTGGCCAAGTCTTACTTCCCGACGAAGTAAAAATCTGTGAAAGTGAGTTATAGTCCCACTTTTAAAATCTAATATTTTTGGGATGAGAATACATGCAGGTTTTATAAATGATTTACAAAATAGACACAAGTACGTGAAACTACATTCTATGGTTGAATTATCGAAATCGAATATGCCCCTTTTTATTAAGTCTGGTAATCTAAGAATTAGGGAACAGACACCCTAATTGACGCAAATCCTAAAGATAGATCTATTGGGCCTAACAAACCCCATCCAAAGTACCGGATGCTTTAGTACTTCGAAATTTATATCATATCCGAAGGGTGTCCCGGAATGATGGGGATATTCTTATATATGCATCTTGTTAATGTCGGTTACCAGGTGTTCACCATATGAATGATTTTTATCTCTATGTATGGGATGTGTATTGAAATATGAAATCTTGTGGTCTATTGTTACGATTTGATATATATAGGTTAAACCTATAACTCACCAACATTTTTGTTGACGTTTAAAACATGTTTATTCTCAGGTGAATACTAGGAGCTTCCGCTGTTGCATACTAAAATAAGGACAAGATTTGGAGTCCATGTTTGTATGATATTGTGTAAAAACTGCATTCAAGAAACTGATTTCGATGTAACATATTTGTATTGTAAACCATTATGTAATGGTCGTGTGTAAACAGGATATTTTAGATTATCATTATTTGATAATCTACGTAAATCTTTTTAAACCATTATTTATGAAATAAAGGTTATGGTTTGTTTTAAAAATGAATGCAGTCTTTGAAAAACGTCTCATATAGAGGTCAAAACCTCGCAACGAAATCAATTAATATGGAACGTTTTTAATCAATAAGAACGGGACATTTCAGTTGGTATCCGAGCGTTGGTCTTAGAGAACCAGAATTTTGCATTAGTGTGTCTTATCGAGTTTGTTAGGATGCATTAGTGAGTCTGGACTTCGACCGTGTTTTCTTTAAAAATGATTGCTTAACATTTTTGTTGGAAACTATATATTATTAACATGTATATATTATGTGATATATTAATCTCTTAACATGTTTAATATTGTGTGATAGATGTCTACCTCTAGCACAAATCCCATTGACTCACCTAATAATAACGAAGAGTCGAATATATATTGGACTGATTCATAAGTTCTCGAAGAAGAACCGGAAGAAGAATCAGAACCGGAAGAAGAATCAGAACCGGAAGAGGAGGAACCGGAGGAGAAAATAGAACCGGTGGGGGAAATAATAAAAAGGTTAAGTAAAAGAAAATCCTCAACCAACCGACCAAGGTTAATTATGGTCAATGGTGTTTCCGCCAAGGAAGCAAAATATTGGGAGGATTACCAATTCTCAGATGAAACGGATTCCGACGAGAATTCCGATGATGTTATAGAAATTACCCCAACTGAATTTAAAAAGGCAAAAGAAAATAATAAGGGAAAGGGCATAAATATAGAGAAATCTAATTCCAACCCCGATGAACTTTATATGTATCGTCAACCCCCGAAGCCCTTAAGTTGTAACAATGACCCGGGAACCTCTAAACCACCAGGTTTTTCTAAACCGTTGTGAAAAACGACAGCTCGTATTAGGGGAACATCATATATCCCTAGAAACTTGGCAAAACGAACCAAAACCGAAGAAGAAAAAACGAGCGAGTCGGAATAAGATAGTTGTATTCGTGTGGTGTAATATATGTAATATAGTGTGCTTATGCTTTATGATATATGTAAAAAAATTTCTTGTATTAATAAGTATTTTTTTTATGAATCTAACTCTTGTCTATTTTACAGTATAAAAACACAAAATGGATAGACAACCTAATATTTTAAGAGACCTACCCGGAGACATGATTGATGAAATCTTGTCTAGAGTCGGTCAGAATTCTTCGGCACAACTATTTACGACGAAATCAGTTTGTAAGACATTCGAAGAACGTTCCAAGAATGTCTTGGTTTATAAGAGACTTTCGTTTGAAAGATGGGGGATATCACATTGGGAAACCCATAAGTTACGATGTGTTTACTTTGACGCATATATTGCGGGGAACCCAAATGCTATTTTACGCAACGGGTTAAGAAATTATTTTGACTCAATGTATCCGAATATAGGACTTCATGATTTAGAAAAAGCGCCTAACATGCAACATAAAGAAGCATGCTATGCTTACGGGTTAGTAATGTTCGCTTCTCACCAAAGTGAGAAAAAGAACATCGGGCTACAACTATTAAACAAAACGTTCCCACAAGTGACGGAGTCGGTAATTGGGGTAAGAAATGAGGTTTTCAGGTTATTACGAGACTGTTGGTCATTACGTAACCCTCGTCCCTTTGACGACATTACAACACGCTGTCTTATCAACGGCCATAACGGTTATGTTCCACAAGACCAAGGATGGAAAGTAGTCCTAGTAAAACCAGAATGCATGACTTGTTTCTGGACGTATGAATTACGTGTCTTTATTGGCTTTGCTGAACGACTTGTGTACTAGCTAGAATTATCTTCACAACTATCTTGTATCAAAGTTATTGTGTGCTATATTTCATGCTTTATGTAAATAAGCGGTATTGTAAGTTTGTAAAATATTGTATAAAAGTTTGAACGCGAAATATTATTATAATCAGTTTTTCATATAGAATTATAGTAGTTGAATTGTATATTAGCTACTAAGTATGAACTTAACGGGTAGGTACTACCCAAATTTAAACTTATAAAACGCTAATATGAAGAAAAAGCTTTTACAAATGAGTTCATATTATGCTACGAAATACTATTAACTACTCTTAATATTCTGTATGATTAACTTGTTCCATTTGAATATTTTGAAGGAAATGGCATCGACTACTCGACACGCCGTGAATATGAATGAAGAGAAATTCCGTACTTTTCTAGCTTCAAACATAGCCGTAGTACAGGCTGCGCTACATACCAACAATAACCTTGGATCTAGCAGTACAGGAAATCGTGTAGGATGCACCTACAAAGAATTCACTGCCTGCAAACCTTTGGAATTTGATGGAACCGAAGGACCGATCGGATTGAAACGGTGGACCGAGAAGGTCTAATCGGTGTTTGCCATAAGTAAGTGTACTGAAGAGGACAAAGTGAAGTACGCTACGCATACCTTCACAGGTTCTGCGTTAACATGGTGGAATACCTATCTAGAGCAAGTGGGACAAGATGATGCGTACGCACTACCGTGGTCAGCATTCAAGCACTTGATGAACGAGAAGTACCGTCCCAGAACTGAGGTCAATAAGCTCAAGACAGAACTTAGAGGGTTACGAACCCAAGGATTTGATATTACCACGTACGAAACACGATTCACAGAATTGTGCCTATTGTGTCCGGGAGCGTTCGAAGATGAGGAAGAGAAGATCGATGCGTTTGTGAAAGGGTTACCGGAAAGAATCCAAGAAGATATAAGTTCACATGAGCCCGCCTCCATACAACAGGCATGTAGAATGGCTCACAAACTAGTGAACCAGATTGAGGAAAGAATTAAAGAACAGACTGCTGAAGAGGCCAATGTGAAGCAAGTCAAAAGAAAGTGGGAGGAAAACAGTGATAAGAATCACCAATACAACAACAACAGCAATTACAATAATAATCGCAACAATTATCCCAACAATCGCAACATCAATCGCAACTACAATAAACGACCCAACAACAACAACAACAACAACAACAACAACAACAACAACAACAACAACAACAACAACAACAACAACAACAACAACAACAACAACAACAACAACAACAACAACAACAACAACAACAACAACAACAACAACAACAACAACAACAACAACAACAACAACAACAACAACAACAACAACAACAACAACAACAACAACAACAACAACAACAACAACAACAACAACAACAACAACAACAACAACAACAACAACAACTGCAACTACAACAATCATCCCAACAACAATAACAACCGCAACAACAACAACAATCAGAAGCAGCTATGCCAAAGGTGTGAAAAGTATCACTCGGGGTTCTGCACCAAATTTTGCAACAAGTGTAAAAGAAATGGTCATAGCGCGGCGAAGTGTGAGGTCTACGGACCAGGGGTTAACAGAACGAAAGGAACAAATGGTGTCAGAACGAGTAATGGCGGAGCAAGTAGTGTCGGAGCAAGTTATGCCAATGTAGTTTGTTATAAATGTGGAAAACCGGGCCACATTATTAGAAATTGCCCAAACCAGGAGAACACGAATGGACAAGGCCGCGGAAGAGTTTTTAATATTAATGTGGCAGAGGCACAGGAAGACCCGGAGCTTGTTACGGGTACGTTTCTTATTGACAATAAATCTGCTTACGTTTTATTTGATTCGGGTGCGGATAGAAGCTATATGAGTAGAGATTTTTGTGCTAAATTAAGTTGTCCATTGACGCCGTTGGATAGTAAATTTTTACTCGAATTAGCAAACGGTAAATTAATTTCAGCAGATAATATATGCCGAAATCAAGAAATTAAACTGGGTAGCGAAATATTTAAGATTGATTTGATACCAGTAGAGTTAGGGAGTTTTGATGTAATAGTTGGCATGGACTGGCTGAAGAAGGTGAAAGCAGAGATCGTATGTTATAAAAATGCAATTCGCATTGTACGAGAAGAAGGAGAACCCTTAATGGTGTACGGAGAAAAGGGCAACATGAAGCTACATCTTATTAGTAATTTGAAGGCACAAAAACTAATAAGAAAAGGTTGCTATGCTGTTCTAGCACACATCGAGAAAGTACAAACTGAAGAAAAGAGCATCAATGATGTTCCCGTCGCAAAAGAATTTCCCGATGTATTTCCGAAAGAATTATCGGGACTACCTCCACATCGATCTGTTGAATATCAAATAGATCTTGTACCAGGAGCTGCACCAATAGCTCGTGCTCCTTATAGACTCGCACCCAGCGAGATGAAAGAACTGCAAAGCCAACTACAAGAACTATTAGAACGTGGTTTCATTCGACCAAGCACATCACCATGGGGAGCTCTTGTGTTGTTTGTTAAGAAGAAGGATGATACATTTAGGTTGTGTATTGACTACAGAGAGTTGAACAAACTTACCATCAAAAACCGTTATCCACTGTCGAGAATTGACGACTTATTTGATCAACTACAAGGCTCGTCGGTTTATTCGAAGATCGATTTACGTTATGGATATCATCAAATACGAGTAAAGGAGGATGATATTCCAAAAACTGCTTTTAGGATGCGTTATGGTCATTACGAGTTTATGGTTATGCCGTTTGGATTGACTAATGCACCAGCTGTGTTCATGGACCTCATGAACCGAGTGTGTGGGCCATATCTTGACAAGTTTGTCATTGTTTTCATCGATGACATACTTATTTACTCAAAGAATGATCAAGAGCACGAAGAACATTTGAGAAAAGTGCTAGAAGTATTGAGGAAAGAAAAACTGTACGCTAAGTTTTCAAAGTGTGCATTTTGGTTGGAAGAAGTTCAATTCCTCGGTCCATAGTGAACAAAGAAGGTATCCAGGTGGACCCGGCAAAGATCGAAACCGTTGAAAAGTGGGAAACCCCAAAAACTCCGAAGCATATACGTCAATTTTTAGGATTGGCTGGTTACTACTGAAGATTCATCCAAGATTTCTCCAAAATAGCAAAACCCTTGACTTCATTAACGCATAAAGGGAAGAATTTGAATGGAAGGATGAACAAGAGAAGGCGTTTCAATTATTGAAGAAAAATCTAACTACGGCACCTATATTGTCATTGCCTGAAGGGAATGATGATTTTGTGATTTATTGTGACGCATCAAACCAAGGTCTAGGTTGTGTATTAATGCAACGGACGAAGGTGATTGCTTATGCGTCTAGACAATTGAAGATTCACGAGCAAAATTATACGACGCATAATTTAGAATTAGGCGCGGTTGTTTTTACATTAAAGACTTAGAGGCACTACTTATATGGGGTCAAAAGTATTATATATACCGACCACAAAAGTCTTCAACACATATTTAATCAGAAACAACTGAATATGAGGCAGCGTAGGTGGATTGAATTGTTGAATGATTACTACTTTAAGATTCGTTACCACCCGGGGAAGGCAAATGTGGTAGCCGACGCCTTGAGTAGAAAGGACAGAGAACCCATTCGAGTAAAATCTATGAATATAATGATTCACACTAACCTTACTACTCAAATAAAGGAGGCGCAACAAGGAGTTTTAAAAGAGGGAAATTTAAAGGATGAAATACCTAAAGGATCGGAGAAGTATCTTAATATTCGGGAAGACGGAACCCGATATAGGGATGAAAGAATTTGGGTACCAAAATTTGGAGATATGAGAGAAATGGTACTTAGAGAAGCTCATAAAACCAGATACTCAATACATCCTGGAACGGGGAAGATGTACAAGGATCTTAAGAAACATTTTTGGTGGCCAGGTATGAAAGCCGATATTGCTAAATATGTAGGAGAATGTTTGACGTGTTCTAAGGTCAAAGCTGAACATCAGAAACCATCAGGTCTACTACAACAACCTGAAATCCCGGAATAGAAATGGGAAAACATTACCATGGATTTTATTACTAAATTGCCAAGGACTGCAAGTGGTTATGATACTATTTGGGTAATAGTTGATCGTCTCACCAAGTCAGCACACTTCCTGCCAATAAGAGAAGATGACAAGATGGAGAAGTTAGCACGACTATATTTAAAGGAAGTCGTCTCCAGACATGGAATACCAATCTCTATTATCTCTGATAGGGATGGCAGATTTATTTCAAGATTCTGGCAGACATTACAGCAAGCATTGGGAACTCGTATAGACATGAGTACTGCCTATCATCCACAAACTGATGGGCAGAGTTAAAGGACGATACAAACGCTTGAAGACATGCTACGATCTTGTGTTATTGATTTCGGAAACAGTTGGGATCGACATCTACCGTTAGCAGAATTTTCTTACAACAACAGCTACCATTCAAGCATTGAGATGGCGCCGTTTGAAGCACTTTATGGTAGAAAGTGCAGGTCTCCGATTTGTTGGAGTGAAGTGGGGGATAGACAGATTACGGGTCCGGAGATAATACAAGAAACTACCGAGAAAATCATCCAAATTCAACAAAGATTGAAAACCGCCCAGAGTCGACAAAAGAGCTACGCGGACAGTAAAAGAAAAGATATAGAGTTTGAAATTGGAGAAATGGTCATGCTTAAGGTTTCACCTTGGAAAGGCGTTGTTCGATTTGGTAAACGGGGGAAACTAAATCCAAGGTACATTGGACCATTCAAGATTATAGATCGTGTCGGACCAGTAGCTTACCAACTGGAGCTACCTCAACAACTCGCGGCTGTACATAACACTTTCCACGTCTCAAATTTGAAGAAATTTTTTGCTAAAGAAGATCTCACTATTCCGTTGGACGAAATCCAAATCAATGAAAAACTTCAATTCATTAAAGAACCCGTCGAAATAATGGATCGTGAGGTTAAGAGACTTAAACAAAACAAGATACCGATTGTTAAGGTTCGATGGAATGCTCGTAGAGGACCCGAGTTCACCTGGGAGCGTGAAGATCAGATGAAGAAGAAATACCCGCATTTATTTTCAGAAGATACGTCAACACCTCCAACTGCTTAAAATTTCGGGACGAAATTTATTTAACGGGTAGGTACTGTAGTGACCAGAACTTTTCCATGTTTATATATATATTAAATGAAATTGTTATTTACATGATTACGTGTTTCCAACATGTTAAGCAATCAAACTTGTTAAGACTTGATTAATTGAAATGGGTTTCATATAGACAATTGACCACCCAAGTTGACCGGTGATTCACGAACGTTAAAACTTGTAAAAACTATAGATGATATATATATATGGTTATATATATAGTTAACATGATTTTATTATAAGTATGTATCTCATTAGGTATTTTAACAATGAGTTATATACATAAAAATGAGACTATTAATTTAAGAAACTCGAAAACGATATATATAACGATTATCATTATAACAACGTCTTACTAGGTACATATGAATCATATTAAGATATTGATACACTTGGTTAATTATGTTAAATGATAAGTAAATATATTATTAAGTGTATTAACAATGAAATACATATGTAAAAATAAGACTACTAACTTAATGATTTCGAAACGAGACATATATGTAACGATTATCGTTGTAACGACATTTAACTGTATATATATCATACTAAGATAAATTATATATCATAATATCATGATAATATAATAATTTAACATCTCATTTGTTATAATAAATAATGGGTTAACAACATTCAACAAGATCGTTAACCTAACGGTTTCAAAACAACATTTACATGTAACGACTAACGATGAATTAACGACTCAATTAAAATGTATATACATGTAGTGTTTTAATATGTATTCATACACTTTTGAAAGACTTCAAGACAATTATCAAAATACTTCTACTTAACAAAAATGCTAACAATTACATCCTCGTTCAGTTTCATCAATAATTCTACTCGTATGCACCCGTATTCGTACTCGTACAATACACAGCTTTTAGATGTATGTACTATTGGTAAATATACTCCAATGATCAGTTCTTAGCAGCCCATGTGAGTCACTTAACACATGTGGGAACCATCATTTAGCAACTAGCATGAAATATCTCATAAAATTACAAAAATATGAGTAATCATTCATGACTTATTTACATGAAAACAAAATTACATATTCTTTATATCTAATCCATACACCAACGACCAAAAACACCTACAAATACTTTCATTCTTCAATTTTCTTCATCTAATTGATCTCTCTCAAGTTCTATCTTCAAGTTCTAAGTGTTCTTCATATATTCCAAAAGTTCTAGTTTCATAAAATCAAGAATACTTCCAAGATTGCAAGTTTACTTCCAAGTTTTATAAATCCATTCCAAGTAATCATCCAAGATCAAGAAACCTTTGTTACTTACAGTAGGTTATCTTTCTAATACAAGGTAATAATCATATTCAAACTTTAATTCAATTTCTATAACTATAACAATCTTATTTCGAGTGGAAATCTTACTTGAAATTGTTTTTGTGTCATGATTCTGCTTCAAGAACTTTCAAGCCATCCAAGGATCCTTTGAAGCTAGATCTATTTTTCTCATTTCCAGTAGGTTTATCCAAGGAACTTGAGGTAGTAATTATGTTCATAACATCATTCGATTCATACATATAAAGCTATCTTATTAAAAGGTTTAAACTTGTAATCACTAGAACATAGTTTAGTTAATTCTAAACTTGTTCGCAAATAAAAGTTAATCCTTCTAACTTAACTTTTAAAATCAACTAAACACATGTTCTATATCTATATGATATGCTAACTTAATGATTTAAAACCTGGAAACACGAAAAACACCGTAAAACCGGATTTACGCCGTCGTAGTAACACCGCGGGCTGTTTTGGGTTAGTTAATTAAAAACTATGATAAACTTTGATTTAAAAGTTATTATTCTGGGAAAATGATTTTTATTATGAACATGAAACTATATCCAAAAATTATGGTTAAACTCAAAGTCAAAGTATGTTTTCTAAAATGGTCATCTAGACGTCGTTCTTTCGACTGAAATGACTACCTTTACAAAAATGACTTGTAACTTATTTTTCCGACTATAAACCTATACTTTTTCTGTTTAGATTCATAAAATAGAGTTCAATATGAAACCATAGCAATTTGATTCACTCAAAACGGATTTAAAATGAAGAAGTTATGGGTAAAACAAGATTGGATAATTTTTCTCATTTTAGCTACGTGAAAATTGGTAACAAATCTATTCCAACCATAACTTAATCAACTTGTATTGTATATTATGTAATCTTGAGATACCATAGACACGTATACAATGTTTCGAACTATCATGTCGACACATCTATATATATTTCGGAACAACCATAGACACTCTATATGTGAATGTTGGAGTTAGCTATACAGGGTTGAGGTTGATTCCAAAATATATATAGTTTGAGTTGTAATCAATACTGAGATACGTATACACTGGGTCGTGGATTGATTCAAGATAATATTTATCGATTTATTTATGTACATCTAACTGTGGACAAGGACAGCTGACTTAATAAACTTAAAACATCAAAATATATTAAAAGTGTTGTAAATATATTTTGAACATACTTTGATATATATGTATATATTGTTATAGGTTCATGAATCAACCAGTGGCCAAGTCTTACTTCCCGACGAAGTAAAAATCTGTGAAAATGAGTTATAGTCCCACTTTTAAAATCTAATATTTTTGGGATGAGAATACATGCAGGTTTTATAAATGATTTACAAAATAGACACAAGTATGTGAAACTACATTCTATGGTTGAATTATCGAAATCGAATATGCCCCTTTTTATTAAGTCTGGTAATCTAAGAATTAGGGAACAGACACCCTAATTGACGCGAATCCTAAAGATAGATCTATTGGGCCTAACAAACCCCATCCAAAGTACCGGATGCTTTAGTACTTTGAAATTTATATCATATCCGAAGGGTGTCCCGAAATGATGGGGATATTCTTATATATGCATCTTGTTAATGTCGGTTACCAGGTGTTCACCATATGAATGATTTTTATCTCTATGTATGGGATGTGTATTGAAATATGAAATCTTGTGGTCTATTGTTACGATTTGATATATATAGGTTAAACCTATAACTCACCAACATTTTTGTTGACGTTTAAAGCATGTTTATTCTCAGGTGAATACTAAGAGCTTCCGCTATTGCATACTAAAATAAGGACAAGATTTGGAGTCCATGTTTGTATGATATTGTGTAAAAACTGCATTCAAGAAAATGATTTCGATGTAACATATTTGTATTGTAAACCATTATGTAATGGTCGTGTGTAAACAGGATATTTTAGATTATCATTATTTGATAATCTACGTAAAGCTTTTTAAACCTTTATTTATGAAATAAAGGTTATGGTTTGTTTTAAAAATGAATGCAGTCTTTGAAAAACGTCTCATATAGAAGTCAAAGCCTCGCAACGAAATCAATTAATATGGAACGTTTTTAATCAATAAGAACGGGACATTTCATTGGAGCTGTGACAAAACTGGCTAATTTGGAAAGGAATCGTAAGGTTGTTTTTGCTAATAAATGCTAAAGAATTCGACGCAGGTGCGTGTTAAACTATGACTTTAGTTTCGAGAGTTTTTCCGGTACAATACTTCGGGTAGTGTGGGGTTGGATCATCATCTCAATTGTTCATTATTTGAAGTGTCTTCCGCAATTTCGAAGTGTTTTAAATGCAGCTTGTCATTGTCAATATCCAAGGAACGAAATCGTCATGAATCTCGATTGATTCTCATATCCTTCTGAGTGTTACAACTAAAAGTGATGTTCTACCATAGTTTTGAAGTCAAAGTATAGCTTTGAAAAATGTAAGGATCTCAGAGTGATGATTTTGATTATATTCTCGAGTTGCATTCTGAGATTTCAAAATCAGGATATGTAATTGAATTTGAATGAGTATGGTGGTTTTGATTTCTTCTAAGAGAATGTATACTGTTGTGAAAATAGGGAGTATAGTTGATGATTGTTGAATCGGAATCGAAGAATGTAACCTATTAATTGTGAATTTAAATATTTCTCTGGTATTACGTACCCGTTAAAAAATTTCACAAGTAATGTTTTGTACTAGAGAATTTTTTTTTTTTTTTTTTTTTACAATCTTTATGAAAATATAAATATATTTCCTTCAGATGTAATATAGATTTAATAAGTTAATATCATATTAAGCTCATTTGATTTTTCGGCTTGAATTAGAAATGAATAATCTCTAAAACATTAGAGATTACATAATTTTCAGAGTGTTTCACTACTGTGATCAATATTTAAATATTCATTCTTATAGATTTTTCCTTAGAGAATCATGATGATGCTCACAGAACTCTTACTAACATCGCAAGATACGAATGTTGTTTTCCAGTAAGTTTCGAGTACATCGAAGATGAAAGTGTAAAATCAAACATGTTATTGAATGATACACTTGGTTTATTATGAAATCGAATTCATTTAATTGAAACAGAGATTGTAATTAACCATGATTAAGTCGCTGACAAAGGATGTACATCATAGCATATTAGTAATATGAATTTAATCGAGTAGTATCTACCCTTTTTCAATTCATACTCAATAGCTTAGTACGAAAGATTTATTATAGTTTCAGAATTCATATATATAAAATATATAAATTCTTCAGAAGAATGAGTTAATACTTCATAACTCGTTGATACAAAATACTCGTTGTTGATTCAGTGATGATGTCCACGGCGATTCTTGAACTGGCGGAGCTCAGGATGTTATAGGTGCTGCTAGTGCTGATGATGCTGACAGTACTGATGGTGTTGGTAGGGCTGACTATATTGTTGATGCTGATGATACTGCCGGTAACTGCTGGTGATGCTTGTACAGCAAGTCTAGCTTGTAAATCTCTCACCATTCTTGTCAGAGTTTCAATTCTTCTCCCTATCATCTCTGTCCACTTATCTGATTTATGGTTAGGGCTGAAATACATAATCTCTAAGACTTTAGAGATTACATAATCACCGCAGAATTTTCTTTGATGAAGTTATGAATCAATACTTCATCGTTTGTTGTTATTGGTATTCCTTGGTGTCTACGGTGCGTATGATGTTGATATCCGAGGTACAGATCGTGATGTTAAGGCGTGTGATGCGGATGTGATTGTTGGTGGTGGTAATGGTACTGTTGGGGTTGATGATGGTGGTACCGTTGATGCCGGTGTTGCTGCTGGTGCTTATGGTATTGAGACTTGCGATGTTAATGTTACTGGCGGTATTGGTTATACTACTGGTGCTGCTGATGGTGTTTGTAATCCTTGAACCATAATCTCCAAAACCGTCATGCGAGCGCGAAGTTCGTTAATTTCTATTTGTATACCGGGATGATTGGCGGTTAGAACGAGCGGATGAATAAGATTTGTAATATGGGATATTATATAATTGTGACGAGATACTCTAGCAATGAGTGAGAAAATGATGTCTCGAACGGGTTCACCGGTAAGTGCTTCAGGTTCATCGCCAAGAGGTGATTGTGGTGGGTGGAAGGGATCGCCTTCTTCTTGTCTCCAGTGATTTAGTATATTACGAACCCATCCCCAATTCATCCAGAATAGATGATGGGAAATTGGTTGATCCATTCCAGTCACGCTGCTTTCGGAGCTCGTGTGGAAGTCCATATCAGCATAGCTGTCGGAATCTGAGGAGTTCGAACTGGTTGAGGGATCCATCTTGTATAATTGGGGAAGTTGAATTTTTGGTATGAAATAGATTGTAGAATTTAGTTTTGGTATTCTTCAATACATAATTTACATATGTATATATATAATACCAAAATCCCATAAATTACGGAGAATCTTTGAAAAGTGTTAGTCAAAGTTCACAGTAACAGATACGCTAAGATATTAATTCATCTATACACTATTTTGCAATAAATGCAGGAAAACGCGTCTAGACTTATGAATGATAAGCAGGTAATTTATTAAGGATGATAAGCAGATAATTTTTGATAAAATGATAAGCAAAACTTTTTGACATGCAGACACGGTCGAAGTCCAGACTTACTAATGTATCTTAACGATTATCTGTTAGACACACTAATGCAAGACCTGGTTCTCTAAGACCACCGCTCTGATACCACATGAAGCGACCCGTCCCAATCCATAGGAACAAATACAACAACATATGATTACATCGCGAGGTACGTGACCTTTAAATGATATATTTTACAAACATTGCATTCGTTTTTATAAGACAACCTTTCATTTCATCGAAAGTTGACAGGTATGCATACCATTTCATAATATCCAAACTATAAATGACCTAATCTGTCATTTACTTAATAATAATCTCTAAAGAACTTCAATGACTCGAATGCAATGTCTTTTGAAATATGTCATGAATGACTCCCAGTAATATCTTTAAAATGAGCTAATGCACAGCGGAAGATTTCTTTCAAACCTGAGAATAAATACGCTTTAAAGTATCAACCAAAAGGTTGGTGAGTTCATTAGTTTATCATAAAGAATCACTTCATAATTTTAATAGACCACAAGATTTCATCTTTCCAATTATCATAAACATACGTCCCATGCATAGAGACAAAAAAAATCATTCATATGGTGAACACCTGGTAACCGACATTCACAATATGCATATAAGAATATCCCCATCATTCCGGGATCCTCCTTCGAACATGATATAAATTTCGAAGTACTAAAGCATCCGGTACTTTGGATGGGGCTTGTTGGGCTCGATAGATCTATCTTTAGGATTCGCGTCAATTAGGGTGTCTGTTCCCTAATTCTTAGATTACCAGACTTAATAAAAAGGGGCATATTCGATTTCGATAATTCAACCATATAATGTAGTTTCAATTACTTATGTCTATTTCATAAAACATTTATAAAAAATGCGCATGTATTCTCAGCCCAAAAATATAAAGGGTAAAAAGGTAAATGAAACTCACCATACTGTATTTCGTAGTAAAAATACATATAACATCATTGAACAAGTGTAAGGTTGGCCTCGGATTCACGAACCTATATTAATTATAAATATTTATATGTCGGTCAATATTTGTCTAATAAATTAGGTTAAGTCATAGTGTACCACAATCCTAATGCTCGAGACTAATATGCAAAAGTTAACAAAAGTCAATTTGACTCAAAATGATTTCCAAAATGATTATTATATAGATTAAATATCATCATTTTATATTTTAAATATTTTTAAAAGATTTATTAGAGTAAATAATATAATTCATTTATTAATAAATAAAACTTTATATATAAAAATATACTTTTTATATATCTTGGATAATAAAATTTATAAAGTTCATTGAATATCATAAAAATGTTATGATAGGTTTTATTAATGTAATTATATTATTTGTATTACATTTTTATCTTGATAAAATAACATTGATAATAATAATAAGTAAATGTTGTATTATTTTGTAATAATAATTATTATTATTCTATTAATAAAAATATCAATGTTTATATTTACTAAAAATGATATTATGATAAAATGATAATTCTAGTTATGATAATTTCAATATTTACGATACTTTAAAATAACCATTTTATTTAAAATGATAATAATGATGATATTTTATAGTAACAATGACATTTCAATTAAAATGATAATTTTTGTCAAAATGATAGTTTTAATATTATCGATACTTTTAATAATAATAATAATAATAATGATAAAAATAACAAGAAAGATAATTTTATCTAAATCAATATCTTACAATATTTTAATTTCATCATGATACTCATACTCATTATTTCCTAATTAATTTGTTAATAGTTTTTAAGTCGTCTTTTATATCGCGTTCATTTTGATGATAATAATAGTAATCATAATAATTACGTATTACTAATATTAGTTTTAATTATAATAATACTAATAATAATTATTATTATAATAATGATAATAACGATAGTAATAAAAATAACAATGTTTAAAGATAATACTTTTTATTGAAAATAATAATAATAATAATAATAATAATAATAATAATAATAATAATAATAATAATAATAATAATAATAATAATAATAATAATAATAATAATAATAATAATAATAATAATAATAATAATAATAATAATAAGATTAGAACGACGATAATAACGACGATAATAATAATCATTTTTAATAATAATACAAAAATTCAATTGACAATAACTTCTAATCCATTCATCGAATCAATTCGATATCTAAATGAAAATTTATAGTTTTTCGCTAGCTTTCCAAGGACATGCATATCTTATACCTTATCTCAACCGTAGGTGTAACTAATTTAGGATTCAACATAACCTACCTAATGGCAATATCAAAAGTACAAGCATGCATAATCCTATTTTCTCGAGCACTAGTCAGGGATACACTATTAGTATGTAAAAATTAAATTATGAGTACTCACGTATCAATATTGAGATTCAATATTGCAGGAAAGGTACGTAAACGCAACGGAGATGATAAACACTAATTTGACCTCACGAGCATAACCCCCGAACATTACCCATAACCTCCATAGCTGTAACCCATAATTTCCTTAGCTCTATTCCGCTCAAAAAAATCATTTTGAGAGCACGCGGGTAGAACCTCGTCGTAGTATTTTATGTATAATACTAATAATAATAATACTAATACTAATATTAATAATAAGATTAATAATATTATTAATCTTAATAATATAAATAATATAATTAATAATAATATGGATATAATTATATAGAGCAGAGATTGAGAAGTGTGTGCAAACATGAACCGAAATCGTCGAGCTTTTAAAGAAATTTGCCACCAACTCCCACCATGCGATTGCATGGGGTTTGAGAGTTGTAACCATGCAATCGCATGGCTTATAATTTCAGCCCGTGTTCCATTAATTTTGACTACCGACATCATTTTATTATTATTATTATATATTTATTATATTTAATTTATATAATTACTTATATATTATATTATATTTAAGTTCATGGTAAAAAATATACTTTTTACAAAAATGACACGTACGTGGTCTCACGACTCATGTACCACTTTCGGTTTTTCAAGCGCACTCTCGTACGTTTGGAAAACTAGCCTTTTACGTTACGCGACGCGTACCCTTATTAATAATTTGACTTTCTCATCAACAAATTACTTTATAAAAAATGTGACTTATATAATTGAGTGTTGTGGTCATTTACTTCTATAAATCAGTGGCTCGTTGTTTGTCAAAATATTTTATTTTAAATCAGGACGTTTTATGAATAGTTAAAATATATATTTTTAATTAAAATTGTAAATTTGTACCATATATATGTTTGAAATATTTATATAATAGTACTATATCTAGATTTTCGAAACTAACTATATTACAAAGTATAATTTAAAGTCGTTTACCAAATCGAAAGTAACGTTTACGCTTTAAACTTAATTTGATATAATTCCTTTATACACCAACGTTTATTTTAATTACCTTAAACTTTCTAAATAATATATCTTAATATCGATCGAATCAAATAAAGATGCTTCTATCGTTTACACAACTAATTTGAAATCATATATATATTTAATATTCAATAACATGTTTTAAATACACGTTGCAAGTTTAATTAAATCACGGACCGTTACCGTTTGAAATTTGTCAAAAGGTTTCTAGAAAGATTCTAACTTTTAAGATAACGTTAAAACCTTTATTCTTATTAAAATGGCTCGTTAATAATTTGTCAAAAGTGGTTTCAGATATTTGTAAAGTTATATTCCGTTTTAAAGAAGACGTGACATTTAAATCATATTACGTAATTTCTAAAATTCGTAATAATAAAAGATAACAATATTTAACTTAATAATTACACTTTGACATGTTGTAAAATATAATAACATTTCGAAATATATCATAGTACGTTTGAAATTAAATAACTATTATAGAGCTTATCCTTCTAAAACTAATTATATTCAGATCGCATAATTTATTACTAGAACTTATGTTTATCTTAAATCCTTATAAGTTTGTGTTAACTTGTTTAATAAAAATCAAGTGTTACTATATCTATTAATTGTATTCAAAATTGCTCAATATATAAGTTCAATATACTTTGTCTATATATCTATATACACAATTCACATAACACGTTTTGTCACGTAATCGTTTATCTATAACGAATAGGTATAACATCAAACGTTTAATATTTCACTAACCTTTACAAGTCATAAAATAGATTTCTTAATATATTTACATGTCAATCAAACCGTTTAATGTTTTGTTAATACTTCTCAAATTAACAATCATACATATGTATATATTCATACATATCTATTTACACATAATTGTTCGTGAATCATCAGGCATAGTCAAAGGGTAATTGATTACATGAATATAGATTTCAAAACTTTCGAGACTCAACATTACAGATTTTGCTTATCATGTCGGAATCATATAAAGATTAAAGTTTAAATTTGATCGAAAATTTCCGGGTCATCACAAGAAGAAGAGGTTCCGGAGGAAGAAATATTGATACCTATAGTAAATCGATTAAATAAAAGAAAATCCTCAACCAACAGACCAAAGTTAATAATGGTCAATGGTGTTTCCGCCGAAGAAGCAAAATATTGGGAAGATTACCAATTTTCCGATGAATTGGATCCCGATGAGGATTCCGATGATGTTATAGAAATTACCTCGACCCAATTTAATAAAGCGAAAGAAAATAATAAGGGAAAAGGTATAAAAATAGAGAAACCCGATTCCAACCCCGATGAACTTTATATGTATCGACAACATCCGTATTTCCTAAAATGTAACAATGACCCGGGAACCTCTAAACCACCAGGTTTTTCTAAACCATTGTGGAAAACGACGGCTCGTATTACAGGAACACCATATATTCCTAGAAAATTAGGAAAACGAACCAAGTCCGAAGAAGAAGAAACCAGTGATTCAGATTATAGGGTTGTAATCATGTTGTATATTATATGTATTGTAGTGTGCTTGTACTTTTATGTTCTATGTAAAAAAAATTGCTTGTATTGTTTGTTAATTATCTTTTACGAATCTAATCCTTGTCTATTTTACAGTATAAAAACAAAATGGACGTTAAGGGTAGACAACTGAATATTTTAGAAGAGCTACCAGAGGATATGATTGAGGAAATCTTGTCTAGAGTCGGTCACAATTCATCAGCACATTTAGTTATGGCGAAATTAACTTGTCAAACATTTGAAAGACTTTCCAGAAATGCCTTAGTTTATAAAAGGCTTTCCTTTGATAGGTGGGATATATCACATTGGGGAGACCGTAAGTTACGCCGTGTTTTCTTTAAAGCGTTAAATGCGGGGAACCCAAATGCAATTTTACGCTACGGGTTAAGAACCTATTTTGACTCAACATATCCCAACATAGGATTTCGTGAATTAGAAAGAGCTTCTAACATGCAACATAAAGAAGCATGTTATGCTTACGGGTTAGTGATGTTCGCTTCTTACCAAAGTGAGAAAAAGAACATCGGATTGCAACTTTTAAATAAAACCTTCCCACAAGTGACGGATTCAGTAGTTGGGGTGAGAAACAAGGTTTTTAGATTATTACGGGGCTGTTGGACATTACGAAACCCTCGTCCTTTTGACGACATTACAACATGCTGCCTAGCCAATGGTCATAACGATTATTTTCCACAAGACCAAGGATGGGAAGTCGCCTTAGTAAAACCAGAATGCATGACTTGTTTCTGGACTTATGAATTACGTGTCTTTATTTCCTTTGCTGAACAACTTGCGTATTAACTAGATTTATCTTCAAAACTGTCATGTATCATAGTGTACTATATTTCATGTTATATGTAATATAGCAAAGTTGTAAGTTTGAAGAATATTTGTATGTGATATATTATTATAATCAGTTTTTCATATGGAATTTTAGTAGTTGAATTGTATATTAGCTACTAAGTATGAACTTAACGGGTAGGTAGTACCCGAATTTAAACTTATAAAACGCTAATATGAAGAAAAAGCTTTTATAAATGAGTTCACATTATGCTATGAAATACTATTGACTACTCTTAATATTCTGTATGATTAACTCGATTCAGTTGGCAATTTTGAAGGAAATGGCACCGACCACTCGACACACCATAAATATGAGCGAAGAGGAATTTCGTACCTTTCTTGCTGTAAACATAGCCGCAGTACAGGCTGCGCTACATGCCAACAATAACTCTGAATCTAGCAATCCAGCTAACGGCGCAAGAAATCGTGTAGGATGCTCCTACAAAGAATTCACTGCCTGCAAACCTTTGGAATTTGATGGAACCGAAGGACCAATTGGATTGAAACGGTGGACCGAGAAAGTCGAATCGGTGTTATTGTAAGTAAGTGTACTGAAGAAGACAAAGTTAAGTACGCTACGCATACCTTCACAGGTACTGCGTTAACGTGGTGGAACACCTATCTTGAACAGGTAGGACAAAATGCTGTTTACGCACTACCGTGGTCGGCATTCAAGCAATTGATGAACGAACAGTACCGTCCTAGAAATGAAGTCAATAAACTCAAGGCAGAACTTAGAGAGTTACGAACACAAGGGTTCGACGTTACCACATATGAACGACGATTCACAGAGTTGTGCCTATTGTGTCCGGGAGCATTCGAAGATGAAGAAGAGAAGATCAACGCATTTGTAAAAGGGTTACCAGTAAGGATTCAAGAAGATGTGAGTTCACACGAGCCCGCTTCTATACAGAAGGCAAGTCGAATGGCTCATAAACTCATAAATCAGATTGAGGGAAGAATTAAAGAGCAGGCGGCCGAAGAAGCCAACACGAAACAACTCAAGAGGAAGTGGGAGGAAAACGGTGACAAGAGTCACCAGTACAACAACAACAATTACAACCACAATCGCAACAACTATCCCAACAACCGCAACAACAATTGCAACAATAATCGCAATCCTAACAATAACTACAACAATCATCCCAACAATAACAACAACTACAACAACCGTTTCAACAACAATAACAACCTCAACAACAACCTCAATAATAATAACGGCAACAAAAACCAAAAATAGCCATGTCATAGGTGTGAAGAAAATCATCAGGGGTTTTGCACGACATTTTGCAACATGTGTAAAAGAAATGGTCATAGCGCGACAAAGTGTGAGGTCTACGGACCAAAGTTTAACAGAACTAAAGGAATAAATAATGTCGGAACAAGTAATGCCGAAACGAATAGTGTCGGAGCAAGTAATACCAACGCTGTTTGTTATAAATGTGGAAAACCGGGCCACATTATTAGAAATTGCCCGAATCAGGGGAATACTATGTAGTGACCCGAACTTTTTCATGTTTATATATATATATTAAATGAAATTATTATTTACATGATTAAGTGTTTCCAACATGTTAAGCAATCAAACTTGTTAAGACTTGATTAATTGAAATAGGTTTCATATAGACAATTGACCACCCAAGTTGACCGGTGATTCACGAACGTTAAAACTTGTAAAAACTATACGATGACATATATATGGTTATATATATAGTTAACATGATTTTATTATAAGTATGTATCTCATTAGGTATTTTAACAATGAGTTATATACATAAAAATGAGACTATTAATTTAAGAAACTCGAAAACGATATATATAACGATTATCATTATAACGTCTTACTAGGTACATATGAATCATATTAAGATATTGATACACTTGGTTAATTATGTTAAATGATAAGTAAATATATTATTAAGTGTATTAACAATGAAATACATATGTAAAAATAAGACTACTAACTTAATGATTTCGAAACGAGACATATATGTAACGATTATCGTTGTAACGACATTTAACTGTATATATATCATACTAAGATATATTATATATCATAATATCATGAAAATATAACAATTTAACATCTCATTTGTTATAATAAACAATGGGTTAACAACATTCAACAAGATCGTTAACCTAAAGGTTTCAAAACAACATTTACATGTAACGACTAACGATGACTTAACGACTCAGTTAAAATGTATATACATGTAGTGTTTTAATATGTATTCATACACTTTTGAAAGACTTCAAGACACTTATCAAAATACTTCTACTTAACAAAAATGCTTACAATTACATCCTCGTTCAGTTTCATCAACAATTCTACTCGTATGCACCCGTATTCGTACTCGTACAATACACAGCTTTTAGATGTATGTACTATTGGTATATACACTCCAATGATCAGCTCTTAGCAGCCCATGTGAGTCACCTAACACATGTGGGAACCATCATTTGGAAACTAGCATGAAATATCTCAAATATCTCATAAAATTACAAAAATATGAGTAATCATTCATGACTTATTTACATGAAAACAAAATTACATATCATTTATATCTAATCCATACACCAACGACCAAAAACACCTACAAACACTTTCATTCTTCAATTTTCTTCATCTAATTAATCTCTCTCAAGTTCTATCTTCAAGTTCTAAGTGTTCTTCATAAATTCCAAAAGTTCTAGTTTCATAAAATCAAGAATACTTCCAAGATTGCAAGTTTACTTCCAAGTTTCTAAATCCATTCCAAGTAATCATCCAAGATCAAGAAACCTTTGTTACTTACAGTAGGTTATCTTTCTAATACAAGGTAATAATCATATTCAAACTTTAATTCAATTTCTATAACTATAACAATCTTATTTCGAGTGGAAATCTTACTTGAAATTGTTTTCGTGTCATGATTCTGCTTCAAGAACTTTCAAGCCATCCAAGGATCCTTTGAAGCTAGATATATTTTTCTCATTTCCAGTAGGTTTTTCCAAGGAACTTGAGGTAGTAATGATGTTCATAACATCATTCGATTCATACATATAAAGCTATCTTATTCGAAGGTTTAAACTTGTAATCACTAGAACATAGTTTAGTTAATTCTAAACTTGTTCGCAAATAAAAGTTAATCCTTCTAACTTGACTTTTAAAATCAACTAAACACATGTTCTATATCTATATGATATGCTAACTTAATGATTTAAAACCTGGAAACGCGAAAAACACCGTAAAACCGGATTTACGCCGTCGTAGTAACACCGCGGGCTGTTTTGGGTTAGTTAATTCAAAACTATGATAAACTTTGATTTAAAAGTTGTTATTCTGGGAAAATGATTTTTATTATGAACATGAAACTATATCCAAAAATTATGGTTAAACTCAAAGTGGAAGTATGTTTTCTAAAATGGTCATCTAGATGTCGTTCTTTCGACTGAAATGACTACCTTTACAAAAATGACTTGTAACTTATTTTTCTGACTATAAACCTATACTTTTTCTGTTTATATTCATAAAATAGAGTTCAATATAAAACCATAGCAATTTGATTCACTCAAAACGGATTTAAAATGAAGAAGTTATGGGTAAAACAAGATTGGATAATTTTTCTCATTTTAGCTACGTGAAAATTGGTAACAAATCTATTCCAACCATAACTTAATCAACTTGTATTGTATATTATGTAATCTTGAGATACCATAGACACGTATACAATGTTTCGACCTATCATGTCGACATATCTATATATATTTCGGAACAACCATAGACACTCTATATGTGAATGTTGGAGTTAGCTATACAGGGTTGAGGTTGATTCCAAAATATATATAGTTTGAGTTGTGATCAATACTGAGATACGTATACACTGGGTCGTGGATTGATTCAAGATAATATTTATCGATTTATTTCTGTACATCTAACTGTGGACAACTAGTTGTAGGTTACTAACGAGGACAGCTGACTTAATAAACTTAAAACATCAAAATATATTAAAAGTGTTGTAAATATATTTTGAACATACTTTGATATATATGTATATATTGTTATAGGTTCGTGAATCAACTAGTGGCCAAGTCTTACTTCCCGACGAAGTAAAAATCTGTGAAAGTGAGTTATAGTCCCACTTTTAAAATCTAATATTTTTGGGATGAGAATACATGCAGGTTTTATAAATGATTTAAAAAATAGACACAAGTACGTGAAACTACATTCTATGGTTGAATTATCGAAATCGAATATGCCCCTTTTTATTAAGTCTGGTAATCTAAGAATTAGGGAACAGACACCCTAATTGACGCGAATCCTAAAGATAGATCTATTGGGCCTAACAAACCCCATCCAAAGTACCGGATGCTTTAGTACTTCGAAATTTATATCATATCCGAAGGGTGTCCCGGAATGATGGGGATATTCTTATATATGCATCTTGTTAATGTCGGTTACCAGGTGTTCACCGTATGAATGATTTTTATCTCTATGTATGGGATGTCTATTGAAATATGAAATCTTGTGGTCTATTGTTACGATTTGATATATATAGGTTAAACCTATAACTCACTAACATTTTTGTTGAAGTTTAAAGCATGTTTATTCTCAGGTGAATACTAAGAGCTTCCGCTGTTGCATACTAAAATAAGGACAAGATTTGGAGTCCATGTTTGTATGATATTGTGTAAAAACTGCATTCAAGAAACTGATTTCGATGTAACATATTTGTATTGTAAACCATTATGTAATGGTCGTGTGTAAACAGGATATTTTAGATTAACATTATTTGATAATCTACGTAAAGCTTTTTAAACCTTTATTTATGAAATAAAGGTTATGGTTTGTTTTAAAAATGAATGCAGTCTTTGAAAAATGTCTCATATAGAGGTCAAAACCTCGCAACGAAATCAATTAATATGGAACGTTTTTAATCAATAAGAACGTGACATTTCAGTTGGTATCCGAGCGTTGGTCTTAGAGAACCAGAATTTTGCATTAGTGTGTCTTATCGAGTTTGTTAGGATGCATTAGTGAGTCTGGACTTCGACCGTGTTTACTTGAAAAAAAAAAAAGATTGCTTAACAAATTTTGTTGGAAAATATATATTTTTAACATGTGAATATTATGTGATATATTAATCTCTTAACGTATTTGATATTATGTGATAGATGTCTACCTCTAGAACTAGTCCCATTGACTCACCTAATAATAATGAAGAGTCAAATGTAAATTGGAATGATTCGTGGACTGATTCACAAGTTCCCGAAGAGGAACCGGAAGAAGAGTCGGAACCGGAAGAAGAATCAGAACCAGAAGAAGAATCGGAACCGGAAGAAGAACCAGTGGGGGAAATAATAAAACGGTTGAGTAGAAGAAAATCCTCAACCAACCGACCAAAGTTAATTTTGGTCAACGGTGTTTCCGCCAAGGAAGCAAAATATTGGGAGGATTACCAATTCTCCAATGAATCGGATCCCGACGAGGATTCCGATGATGTTATAGAAATTACCCCAACTGAATTTAAAAAGGCAAAAGAGAACAATAAGGGAAAGGGCATAAAAATAGAGAAATCTGATTCTAACCCCGATGAACTTTATATGTATCGTCAACACCCGTATTTCTTAAGTTGTAACAATAACCCGGGAACCTCTAAACCACCAGGTTTTTCTAAACCAATGTGGAAAACGACGGCTCGTATTAGGGAAACATCATATATCCCTAAAAACTTAGCAAAAAGAACCAAGTTCGAAAAAGAAGAAACGAGTGAGTCGGAATAAGATAGTTGTATTTGTGCGGTGTAATATATGAAATATAGTGTGCTTATGCTTTACGATATATGTAAAAATTGCTTGTATTAATAAGTATCTTTTATGAATCTAACTCTTGTCTATTATACAGTATAAAAACACAAAATGGATAGACAACCCAATATTTTAGAAGACTTACCCGGAGACATGATTGATGAAATCTTGTCTAGAGTCGGTCAGAATTCCTCGGCACAACTATTTATGGCAAAATCAGTTTGTAAGACATTCGAAGAACGTTCCAAGAATGTCTTGGTTTATAAAAGACTTTCGTTTGAAAGATGGGGGATATCACATTGGGAAACCCATAAGTTACGATGTGTTTACTTTGACGCATATATTGCGGGGAACCCAAATGCTATTTTACGCAACGGGTTAAGAAATTATTTTGACTCAATGTATCCGAATATAGGACTTCATGATTTAGAAAAAGCGGCTAACATGCAACATAAAGAAGCATGTTATGCTTATGGGTTAGTAATGTTCGCTTCTCACCAAAGTGAGAAAAAGAACATCGGGCTACAACTATTAAACAAAACGTTCCCACAAGTGACGGAGTCGGTAATTGGTGTAAGAAATGAGGTTTTTAGGTTATTACGAGACTGTTGGTCATTACGTTGAAGGTATTTCGTATGCCCGAGAGACATATTAAATTAATGTGGCTAATGTGTTATGATCCAAGTCGGGTCATACCCAATAACAAACTTACCGACACTTTATTCGTATTTAATTTTAGCGGTTGGATCGTTGATTAAATACACGACACTTGAACTTTAAGGAAAAGGTTTCTTAAATAATGTTACTTGATATGTTTATATATAAGTTATGAAATAACTTATATAACAAGGATTTAATTATTTATAGGTTAAATAATTAAGTTATGTCACATTTTATAAAATTGGTTTTATAAAATATACATAACAAATAATATACATGTTTATATAATGTGTTTTATAAAATTAAGTTTTATAAAAACTGATTTTATAAAATCAGTTTTTTTTTATATAATGTATATTATAAAATGATCCTTGTAGTGGCATTGGGAGTTCAAGAAGCATGCTAGAGATTCCATTTGATGCCCATGTTTCCCAATTCCTATAACATGCATCTTGACTCACTTTGGGACCTAGAGAAGCAATTTACATATCAAAAACTGCACAAAAACTTCTCCCATTCTGCTGTCCAAAACCGTGGGGTATTTGCAGCTCAAAGGAGTTCATAATTTGGTTTTTATAAGCTCTATTCAAGTGTGATTAAATCCTAACCAAAGTACTAAGTGTTGGTTACAAGTTTGGGGTATTATCTCTTGAGGTTCCATAGTTTTGGAACTAGTATTCATCATCATCTTTCTTGGTACTTGCTGTCCAGATTTTAAGGTTCAAATAAAGTAGTTTTCTAGCTTGGTTAGTAAGGTTATAAGGTACCAAAGTCTAGCCAAGGTTAAGGGTGATATTGGAGAAGCATAAGCTTGGTGTTTTCATCTTCAAATTCATCATTCTTGGAAGTAAATAACCTCCTAACTTGGAGAAGGTATAACTTCTACATTACTATCTTGTAGTTTGTAAGCATATTATTTCACAACTTGATCCATGGGATTTAACTTTAAAATGGTTTAAAGATTAACAAGTTAAAATGTAACTAACATGCTTCCGCTTTGATATGTTTCTTAAAAGGTTTTAAGTATCATGAAACTTGTTAAATCCCAACAATGGTATCTAGAGCCGAAGTTGTTGAAATATGCTTCGAGATGATTTATTAAACCCACTATATTTTGCATTTTATGAACATGCATGCAAGTAAAATGCAAAAACTTTGGGTTTAGGGTGGGATTCCTTTTTTGGCCGAATTTGTTGAGTCCCAAAAGTGGGTTTTGGGCTCTTCCATTTTGGTCAAATTTTGGTTGCATGTTGTTCACAATCTTAGCCTTGACCTTGTGTATGGTTGCATGTATGTTTGGTTGATTTAATTCATTCTTATGGTTTGTAATAATATTTATTCAATTGGTTTGTAATAATATTATTTTGGTTATGTAATTTATTTTATATTTGGCATGTAAAATAGATTAGGTTGTATTTTCATTTTTTAGAGAAAAATGTATTAGGATATATTTTTTTGTAAAAGATGAAGATGCAAGATGAAGAACACAAGAAGAAGCATTTGGATGCAAGATTGAGTGGGAGATTTTGAAATCTCTAACTTTGAGTTATAACCCCTTAACCGGTGGCATTTGTTTTCGGCTAAACAAATGCCTACCAAAATGGCTAGATTGTGAACATCTTTGTTTTGCATGCGTGGTTGTTTTAATTTCTTGTATGATTGTGGATTGTATGTTTGTATGCTACAAGTTAATCACACAAGTTAACAACAAACAAAACTAAAATTTAATTGGTTAAATTAGACGTTATTAATCACATGCAAAATGACAATTTAAAATGGTTAAATTGAAATGGCTAAAAGGACATTAATAAACGGTTATTAAGATCATGATAAGGATCATATATATAAAATGGTTTACATCATGTAATTGGTTTAATTACAAGACATGAAAATGGATTTCATAAGTACCATACACTAAATGCATGTTGGTGTATAGCAAAATGTTTTCTTAAACTAGAATTTATGAAAACTTAAAATCCCTTTACAAATACAAGGTAAACAAGTTAAACGCCATCCTTTTGTGGGAACACTTGAACATAGTAGTGAACTCATAATGGGATAAAGGTCACCTAACCATTATGAACTAGCTAATATGCTTAAGGTAAAATTCGCACACTTGTGGGATAAAGGTCACCTAACCACTTGTATGTTAATTTTACATGTTTTCACAAGTAGGACGACTTGATTTGGGAATCATGAACTTAGGGTCACCGAAGCATGATGAACAAATAGGCGTTGATGGGATAAATATGCCATGCAAAAGGATTGCATGATCCCATAACTTAGAAGTTGCAAAAGGATTGCAATTGTCATATAATGACTACCTAGCTAAATCAAATGACGGGATAAAGGTCACCTAACCGAAATTTGGTTTACCGTTGGATTCTAATATTTAATAAGTCAATTAAAATATAAAAGGGTATTGTTTATTAAATTTAAAATCGATACTTAAATGAACTTTGTTAAATTTTGTAGATGGCCGCCAATAACAACAACAACATTCCTAACGCACCTATTAACATGAACAACCTATCATTAAGGTCTCTCCTCGAGAAAGACAAACTCAACCATACGAACTTTATGGATTGGTTCTGTAATCTTAGAATTGTCCTCAAACTTGAGGATAAAGCGTATGTGTTGGAAGACCCTATTCCCGACCAACCGGACGAAGAAGATGTAGAGGGCATGGCTTACTATGACAAATATTGTGCCGATTCGGTGCAAGTTGGTTGCCTAATGCTTGGGACTATGATACCCGAACTCCAAAAGGATTTCGAACATCATAGTGCATATGACATGATAACGCAATTGAAGGAGATGTTCCTTCAACAAGCACGTGTCGAGCGCTTCGAAACGGTTCGAGCGCTACATGCATGTCGTATGGATGACACCCAATCCGTCTCCTCTTATGTCCTCAAAATGAAGAGCCTTATTGATCGTGCTAACCATCTTAACCTAAACATATCAAATGAGTTAGCCACCGATCTTATCCTTAACTCCCTATCAAAAAGGTTTGATCAATTTGTAATTAATTACAATATGAATGGGATGGATAAGAGCATAGGTGAGCTTCACGGTATGCTTAGAACGGCGGAAACTAGCATGGGTAAAAGGGCTTTACCCGTGTTAGCAATCGATCAAGGTGGATTCAAAGGTAAGACCTCTAAGCCAAAGGTGGCTAAGAGAAAAGGACCCGCCTATCAAGGCAAAGGGAAAGGGAAGATGGTTACCCCAACCATCAACAAGGCTAAGAAGCAAAAGGTAGCCGAGAAGGCAAACCCCAAAGAAGACCCGTGTTTCGGTTGCGGTGAAATGGGTCACTGGAAGCGAAATTGCCCGGTCTATCTTAAGGAGTTGAAGGACAAGAGGGATGCAGGGCAAACCTCAGGTAATATATATATGGTATATATTGAGCTTAATATTACTTCTTCTAATACATGGGTATTAGACACGGGATGTGGAACTCATATTTGCAATTCTTTGCAGGGGTTCAAACGAAGTAACAAACAAGCGGGAACATCAAGTCTCTTTATGGGAAATGGAGCCAAGGTGCAAGTAAAGGCTCAAGGAGACTTTGTATTGAAACTTCCAAGTGGTTTGGAACTTATTTTGAACAATGTTTTGTATGCACCCGACTTATGTCGAAACATTATTTCAATTTCCCGTTTGAAACAATGTGGTTTTAATCTTAATTTTGTTAATGATGATATCCATATTTATTTAGATAAGGTATTCTATTTCAAGGCTTCGCCTTCAAATGGAATTTATGAATTGGTTCATGATGACACATCATCTAGTAGCTCAATATACCATACTAGCACCAAGAAACTCAAAAGGGATTTGAGTGATTCCTACTTATGGCATTGTCGCCTTGGTCACATAAACAAGAATCGTATGTATACACTTCAAAAGAATGGACTTTTGAAATCAAATGAAATGGATTCGTTTGATGTATGTGAATCTTGTTTACAAGGCAAGATGACTAAAGCACCTTTCAAAGGGACCTATGAAAGGGCTAAAGATTTATTGGGATTAATACATTCGGATGTGTGTGGACCCTTTAAGCCCATGACTAGGAATGGTGAAAGATACTTTGTTACTTTCATTGATGACTTCAGTCGTTTCGGATATGTCTACTTGTTAAGACATAAGGATGAAACTTTTGAAGCATTCAAAGAATATCAAAACGAAGTACAAAATCAACTCAATAAGACAATCAAGGTACTTCGTACCGATAGAGGAGGTGAATACCTAAGCGATGCTTTCCAAGATCATCTTAGGAGTTGTGGGATTATCTCACAACTTACTCCACCAGGAACACCCCAACTTAATGGAGTGTCCGAAAGGAGGAACCGAACCCTAATGGATATGGTTCGATCTATGATGGCTAGAAGCTCGTTACCTCTATCATTTTGGGGTTATTGTCTATGCTCCGCGGCTCGTATTTTAAATATGGCCCCAACTAAGAAAGTGGAACGAACACCTCATGAGATGTGGTTTGGAAAACCTCCATCTCTATCATACTTAAAGGTATGGGGATGTGAAGCTTACCCTAAGCGTTACGTCCCTAATAAGTTGAATGCTCGATCCACGAAGTGTATCTTCATAGGATATCCCAAGAATGATATGGGATATTATTTCTATGATCCATCCGAGCAGAATGTATTTGTTGCTAGGAAGGCGGAATTCCTTGAAACTAAGTTCCTAATGGAAGGAAATAGTGAAAGGAAGATAGATCTTGAGGAGGTTCAAGATCAAGTAGATGATACACAATTGGTTGACACTAGCACTCAACATGAAAATGTTGAGAATGATCAAATGGATGATCAAAATACACAAGACGTTCGCAGATCTGGTAGGATTAGTAATCCTCCTGAGAGATATGGGTTTCTCATGGATGGTTGCTATGTGGTTGATTTGGATGAACCAATAAACTACCAAGATGCTTTATCAAGGATTGATAAAGATAAATGGCAGGAAGCCATGAACGCTGAGATGCAATCCATGTATGACAACCAAGTTTGGGAACTTGTTACATAACCTGCTGGCTCAAGGCTAGTTGATTGTAAATGGCTTTTCAAAATGAAAACCGACATACATGGAAACTTGGATACATATAAAGCTAGACTTGTAGCAAAAGGTTTCACTCAAACTCAAGGGGTTGACTATGATGAAACTTTTTCGCCTGTGGCAATGCTAAAGTCTATTAGGATATTACTTGCCATTGCTGCTCATTATGATTATGAAATATGGCAAATGGATGTCAAGACCGCTTTCCTAAATGGACATCTTGAGGAAGATGTCTATATGGTTCAGCCTGAGGGTTTTGTTGATCCGAAATATCCTAAAAAGGTATGCAAGTTAAAGAAGTCAATCTACGGATTGAAACAAGCATCTAGAATGTGGAATCATCGTTTTAATGAGGAGGCCAAGAAATTTGGCTTCATTAAAAATAGTGATGAAGCTTGTGTATACAAGAAAGCTAGTGGGAGCACTATCATATTCCTTGTGCTATATGTGGATGATATATTGTTATTTGGAAATGATATTCCGGCAATGCAAGGTGTTAAAACTTGGTTAAGCAAATGCTTCTCCATTAAGGATCTTGGAGAAGCACAATACGTTTTGGGGATTGGGATCTACAGGGATAGATCCAAGAAACTGATAGGTTTAAATCAAAGTGCATACATTGAAAAGATCTTGAAAAGGTTCAAGATGGAGAACTCTAAGAAAGGTTTGGTACCTATTCAAAAGGGAACACTTCTCAGTTCATCTCAGTGCCCCACCACGAAAGATGAACAGGAGAGAATGAAGAAAGTCCCATATGCTTCTGCCATTGGGTCAATCATGTATGCAATGATATGCACTAGACCGAATGTGTCATGCGCTCTTAGCCTGACAAGTAGATACCAGAATAACCCAGGAAACAGTCATTGGATTGCTGTTAAAAGTATATTGAAATACCTTAGGAGGACTAAGGATATGTTTCTGATATATGGGTCTGGTGAGGAGGAACTCGCTGTAAAAGGTTACGTGGATGCGAGTTTCCAAACTGATCGTGATGATTCTCGATCACAATCCGGTTATGTCTTCACATTAAATGGAGGTGCGGTCTCTTGGAAGAGTTCAAAACAGGATGTTGTTGCTCTATCCACTACAGAGTCGGAGTACATCGCCGCATCATTAGCAGCTCAGGAAGCTGCATGGATGAAGAAATTCATCGACGACTTAGGAGTAGTCCCTTCCATTCAGGACCCTCTTGAGATCTTTTGTGACAACGAGGGTGCGATTGCTCAAATCAAGGAACCTCGTGTTCATCAAAAGACCCGTCACATTGAGCGGAGATTCAACTACATAAGGGATGAAGTTGAAAAGGGAAAGATATGTATTCGCAAAGTTCACACAGATCTTAATATAGCGGATCCTCTCACGAAGCTCTTACATGGATCAAAACATGCAGGACATGTTTGTGCATTAGGGCTTCGATATTCTAGTGATTGGTCATGATCTGTTTTAAGTATTGTACCGGAACGAAATTATTCAAACTCATTAATATAACTATGGTGTTAATTTATTTGAGTTATGTTCCTATTTTGCATATTTCATCCATGAATAAGCAATTACTCTAAATTTCCGTAGTCGATCACATTTGTGGGAATAAGTGTGAGGTTTAGACTATTATGAACTCGGATTGGTATACATTCATAGGTTGAATGTGGGGCAAGGTTGCAACCAAGGTTCATAGATATTTGTGGGAAACAAATATTGGAAGACCCGCTCTCAAGAATTACTGTATAGAGCCTTTGTGGTTGATCACATGTAATCTTGAGTAAAGGCGAATATCATTGTATCCTCTGACCTGAGATACATATTGGGTTCGGATATTCACCAAGTACTGTGCCTTGATTCTTTCCTTCGCTATTCTGAAACATGGTAGTACATAAGGAAGAACTCAGGTCTATTACAAAGTGTATATCTAGGACGTATGTAGTCAAGATGGAATTTGTCCCTCTTATTCGTTGAGAGTCAGATGTCTAAGGCCTGAAAAGTTAAATCTATAAGAGAGTGATCACTCTGTATCTCTTGGATTTAACATGACATCTATGATGAAAGGATATAATGAAAGATTCACCTACATATATCAGTTCAAGTAGGGAACTCGAAAAGGGATGATGTTATTGAATGGCACAAAGTCATAACATATTAGGGGTGATGGACGGTGTGTTAGGCTGTATCCATCACTTGCATTAATTTCTTATGTTTCTCGTGCAAGTGGGAGATTGAAGGTATTTCGTATGCCCGAGAGACATATTAAATTAATGTGGCTAATGTGTTATGATCCAAGTCGGGTCATACCCAATAACAAACTTACCGACACTTTATTCGTATTTAATTTTAGCGGTTGGATCGTTGATTAAATACACGACACTTGAACTTTAAGGAAAAGGTTTCTTAAATAATGTTACTTGATATGTTTATATATAAGTTATGAAATAACTTATATAACAAGGATTTAATTATTTATAGGTTAAATAATTAAGTTATGTCACATTTTATAAAATTGGTTTTATAAAATATACATAACAAATAATATACATGTTTATATAATGTGTTTTATAAAATTAAGTTTTATAAAAACTGATTTTATAAAATCAGTTTTTTTTTATATAATGTATATTATAAAATGATCCTTGTAGTGGCATTGGGAGTTCAAGAAGCATGCTAGAGATTCCATTTGATGCCCATGCTTTCCCAATTCCTATAACATGCATCTTGACTCACTTTGGGACCTAGAGAAGCAATTTACATATCAAAAACTGCACAAAAACTTCTCCCATTCTGCTGTCCAAAACCGTGGGGTATTTGCAGCTCAAAGGAGTTCATAATTTGGTTTTTATAAGCTCTATTCAAGTGTGATTAAATCCTAACCAAAGTACTAAGTGTTGGTTACAAGTTTGGGGTATTATCTCTTGAGGTTCCATAGTTTTGGAACTAGTATTCATCATCATCTTTCTTGGTACTTGCTGTCCAGATTTTAAGGTTCAAATAAAGTAGTTTTCTAGCTTGGTTAGTAAGGTTATAAGGTACCAAAGTCTAGCCAAGGTTAAGGGTGATATTGGAGAAGCATAAGCTTGGTGTTTTCATCTTCAAATTCATCATTCTTGGAAGTAAATAACCTCCTAACTTGGAGAAGGTATAACTTCTACATTACTATCTTGTAGTTTGTAAGCATATTATTTCACAACTTGATCCATGGGATTTAACTTTAAAATGGTTTAAAGATTAACAAGTTAAAATGTAACTAACATGCTTCCGCTTTGATATGTTTCTTAAAAGGTTTTAAGTATCATGAAACTTGTTAAATCCCAACATACGTAACCTTCTCCCTTTTGACGATGTTACAACACGTTGTCATACTATCGGTCACAACGGTTACGTTCCGTAAGACCAAGGATGGGAAGTGGTATTAGTAAAACCAGAATGCATGACTTGTTTCTGGACGTATGAATTACGTGTCTTTGTTGCCTTTGCTGAACGCCTTATTTATTAACTAGAATTATCTTCGCAACTACTTTGTATCAAAGTTTTATGTGCTATATTTCATGCTATATGTAAAATAGCGGTATTGTAAGTTTGCAAGTTATTGTATAAAGGTTTGAATATGATATATATATTTTTTTTTTGTGATTAGTTTTTCATATAGAATTGTAGTAGTTGAAATGGTATGTTAGCTACTAAGTATGAACTTAACGGGTAGGTACTACCCGAATTAAAGAGTATAAAACGCTAATATGAAGAAAGAGCTTTTATAAATAAGTTCATATTATGCTACGAAATACTATTGACTACTCTTGATATTCTATATGATTAACTCATTTCATTTGACTATTTTGAAGGAAATGGCACCGACTACTCGACACACCTTGAATATGAGTGAAGAGGAATTTCGTTCCTTTCTTGCTTCAAACATAGCCGCAGTACAGGCTGCGCTACATACCAACAATAACCTTAGATCTAGCAGTACAGGAAATCGTGTAGGATGCACCTACAAAGAATTCACTGCCTACAAACCTTTGGAATTTGATGGAACCGAAGGACCGATCGGATTGAAACGGTGGACCGAGAAGGTCGAATCGGTGTTTGCCATAAGTAAGTGTACTGAAGAGGACAAAGTGAAGTACGCTACGCATACCTTCACAGGTTCTGCGTTAACATGGTGGAATACCTATCTAGAACAAGTGGGACAAGATGATGCTTACGCACTACCGTGGTCAGCATTCAAACACATGATGAACGAGAAGTACCGTCCCTGAACTGAGGTCAATAAGCTCAAGACAGAACTTAGAGGGTTACAAACTCAAGGATTTGATATTACCACGTATGAAAGACTATTCACAGAATTGTGCTTATTATGTCCGGGAGCGTTCGAAGATGAGGAAGAGAAGATCGACGCGTTTGTGAAAGGATTACCGGAAAGAATCCAAGAAGATATAAGTTCACACGAGCCCGCCTCCATACAACAGGCATGTAGAATGGCTCACTAACTAGTGAACCAGATTGAAGAAAGAATTAAAGAACAGACTGCTGAAGAGGCCAATGTGAAGCAAGTCAAAAGAAAGTGGGAGGAAAACGGTGATAAGAATCACCAATACAACAACAACAGCAATTACAACAATAATCGCAACAACTATCCCAACAATCGCAACATCAATCGCAACAACAACCAACAACAACAACAACAATAACAACAACAACAACAACAACAACAACAACAACAACAACAACAACAACAACAACAACAACAACAACAACAACAACAACAACAACAACAACAACAACAACAACAACAACAACAACAACAACAACAACAACAACAACAACAACAACAACAACAACAACAACAACAACAACAACAACAACAACAACAACAACAACAACAACAACAACAACAACAACAACAACAACAACAACAACAACAACAACAACAACAACAACAACAACAACAACAACAACAATCAGAAGCAGCTATGCCAAAGGTGTGAAAAGTATCACTCGGGGTTCTGCACCAAATTTTGCAACAAGTGTAAAAGAAATGGTCATAGCGCGGCGAAGTGTGAGGTCTACGGACCAGGGGTTAACAGAACGAAAGGAACAAATGGTTTCAGAACGAGTAATGGTGGAGCAAGTAGTGTCGGAGCAAGTTATGCCAATGTAGTTTGTTATAAATATGGAAAACCGGGCCACATTATTAGAAATTGCCCGAACCAGGAGAACACGAATGGACAAGTTCGCGGAAGAGTTTTCAATATTAATGCAGCAGAGGTACAGGAAGACCCGGAGCTTGTTACGGGTACGTTTCTTATTGACAATAAATCTGCTTACGTTTTATTTGATTCGGGTGCGGATAGAAGCTATATGAGTAGAGATTTTTGTGCTAAATTAAGTTGCCCATTGACGCCTTTGGATAGTAAATTTTTACTCGAATTAGCAAATGGTAAATTAATTTCAGCAGATAATATATGTCGAAATCGAGAAATTAAACTGGTTAGCGAAACATTTAAGATTGACTTAATACCAGTAGAGTTAGGAAGTTTTGATGTGATAATCGGTATGGACTGGTTGAAAGAAGTGAAAGCAGAGATCGTTTGTTACAAAAATGCAATTCGCATTATACGAGAAAAAGGAAAACCCTTAATGGTGTACGGAGAAAAGGGCAACATGAAGCTACATCTTATTAGTAATTTGAAGGCACAAAAACTAATAAGAAAAGGTTGCTATGCTGTTCTAGCACACGTCGAGAAAGAACAAACTGAAGAAAAGAGCATCAATGATATTCCCGTCGCAAAAGAATTTCCCGATGTATTTCCGAAAGAATTATCGGGATTACCCCCACATCGATCCGCTGAATTTCAAATAGATCTTGTACCAGGAGTTGCACCAATAGCTTGTGCTCCTTACAGACTCGCACCCAGCGAGATGAAAGAACTGCAAAGTCAATTACAAGAACTTTTAGAACGTGGTTTTATTCGACCAAGCACATCACCGTGGGGAGCTCCTGTTTTGTTTGTCAAGAAGAAAGATGGTACATTCAGGTTGTGTATCGACTACCGAGAGTTGAAAAAACTTACCATCAAGAACCGCTACCCACTACCGAGAATCGACGACTTATTTGATCAACTACAAGGCTCGTCTGTTTATTCAAAGATTGACTTACGTTCCGGGTATCATCAAATGCGGGTGAAAGAAGATGATATTCCAAAGACTGCTTTTAGGACGCGTTATGGTCATTACGAGTTTATGGTTATGCCATTTGGATTAACTAACGCACCAGCTGTGTTCATGGACCTTATGAACCGAGTGTGTGGACCATACCTTGACAAGTTTGTCATTGTTTTCATTGATGACATACTTATTTACTCAAAGAATGACCAAGAACACGGTGAACATTTGAGAAAGGTGTTAGAAGTATTGAGGAAGGAAGAATTGTACGCTAAGTTTTCAAAGTGTGCATTTTGGTTGGAAGAAGTTCAATTTCTCGGTCACATAGTGAACAAAGAAGGTATTAAGGTGGATCCGGCAAAGATAGAAACTGTTGAAAAGTGAGAAACCCCGAAAACTCCGAAACACATACGCCAGTTTTTAGGACTAGCTGGTTACTACAGAAGGTTCATCCAAGACTTTTCCAGAATAGCAAAACCCTTTACTGCATTAACGCATAAAGGGAATAAATTTGAATGGAAGAATGAACAAGAGAAAGCGTTCCAGTTATTAAAGAAAAAGCTAACTACGGCACCTATATTGTCATTGCCTGAAGGGAATGATGATTTTGTGATTTATTGTGATGCATCAAAGCAAGGTCTCGATTTTGTATTAATGCAACGGACGAAGGTGATTGCTTATGCGTCTAGACAATTGAAGATTCACGAGCAAAATTATACGACGCATGATTTGGAATTAGGCGCGGTTGTTTTTGCATTAAAGACTTGGAGGCACTATTTATATGGGGTCAAAAGTATTATATATACCAACCACAAAAGTCTTCAACACATATTTAATCAGAAACAACTGAATATGAGGCAGCGTAGGTGGATTGAATTGTTGAATGATTACGACTTTGAGATTCATTACCACCCGGGGAAGCCAAATGTGGTAGCCGACGCCTTGAGCAGAAAGGACAGAGAACCCATTCGAGTAAAATCTATGAATATAATGATTCACACTAACCTTACTACTCAAATAAAGGAGGCGCAACAAGGAGTTTTAAAAGAGGAAAATTTAAAGGATGAAATACCCAAAGGAACGGAGAAGCATCTTAATATTCGGGAAGACGGAACCCGGTATAGGGCTGAAAGAATTTGGGTACCAAAATTTGGAGATATGAGAGAAATGGTACTTAGAGAAGCTCATAAAACCAGATACTCAATACATCCTGGAACGGGAAAGATGTACAAGGATCTTAAGAAACATTTGCCAGGTATGAAAGCCGATATTGCTAAATATGTAGGAGAATGTTTGACGTGTTCTAAGGTCAAAGCTGAACATCAGAAACCATCAGGTCTACTACAACAACCTGAAATCCTGGAATGGAAATGGGAAAACATTACCATGGATTTCATTACTAAATTGCCAAGGACTGCAAGTGGTTATGATACTATTTGGGTAATTGTTGATCGTCTCACCAAGTCAGCACACTTCCTGCCAATAAGAGAAGATGACAAGATGGAGAAGTTAGCACGACTGTATTTGAAGGAAGTCGTCTCCAGACATGGAATACCAATCTCTATTATCTTTGATAGGGATGGTAGATTTATTTCAAGATTCTGGCAGACATTACAGCAAGCATTGGGAACTCGTCTAGACATGAGTACTGCCTATCATCCACAAACTGATGGGTAGAGCGAAAGGACGATACAAACGCTTGAAGACATGCTACGAGCTTGTGTTATTGATTTTGGAAACAGTTGGGATCGACATCTACCGCTAGCAGAATTTTCCTACAACAACAGCTATCATTCAAGTATTGAGATGGCGCCGTTTGAAGCACTTTATGGTAGAAAGTGCAGGTCTCCGATTTGTTGGAGTGAAGTAGGGGATAGACAGATTACGGGTCCGGAGATAATACAAGAAACTACCGAGAAAATCATCCAAATTCAACAAAGATTAAAAACCGCCCAGAGTCGACAAAAGAGTTACGCGGACAGTAAAAGAAAAGATATAGAGTTTGAAATTGGAGAAATGGTCATGCTTAAGGTTTCACCTTGGAAAGGCGTTGTTCGATTTGGTAAACGGGGGAAACTAAATCCAAGGTACATTGGACCATTCAAGATTATAGATCGTGTCGGACCAGTAGCTTACCAACTGGAGCTACCTCAACAACTCGCGGCTGTACATAACACTTTCCACGTCTCAAATTTGAAGAAATGTTTTGCTAAAGAAGATCTCACTATTCCGTTGGACAAAATCCAAATCAATGAAAAACTTCAATTCATTGAAGAACCCGTCGAAATAATGGATCGTGAGGTTAAGAGACTTAAACAAAACAAGATATCGATTATTAAGGTTCGATGGAATGCTCGTAGAGGACCCGAGTTCACCTGGGAGTGTGAAGATCAGATGAAGAAGAAATACCCGCATTTATTTCCAGAAGATACGTCAACACCTCCAACTGCTTAAAATTTCGGGACGAAATTTATTTAACGGGTAGGTACTGTAGTGACCCGAACTTTTCCATGTTTATATATATATTAAATGAAATTGTTATTTACATGATTAAGTGTTTCCAACATGTTAAGCAACCAAACTTGTTAAGACTTGATTAATTGAAATAGGTTTCATATAGACAATTGACCACCCAAGTTGACCGGTGATTCACGAACGTTAAAACTTGTAAAAACTATACGATGACATATATATGGTTATATATATAGTTAACATGATTTTATTATAAGTATGTATCTCATTAGGTATTTTAACAATGAGTTATATACATAAAAATGAGACTATTAATTTAAGAAACTCATATCGTTATAACAACGACTTACTAGGTACATATGAATCATATTAAGATATTGATACACTTGGTTAATTATGTTAAATGATAAGTAAATATATTATTAAGTGTATTAACAATGAAATACATATGTAAAAATAAGACTACTAACTTAATGATTTCGAAACGAGACATATATGTAACGATTATCGTTGTAACGACATTTAACTGTATATATATCATACTAAGATATATTATATATCATAATATCATGATAATATAACAATTTAACATCTCATTTGTTATAATAAATAATGGGTTAACAACATTCAACAAGATCGTTAACCTAAAGGTTTCAAAACAACATTTACATGTAACGAGTAACGATGACTTAACGACTCGGTTAAAATGTATATACATGTAGTGTTTTAATATGTATTCATACACTTTTTAAAGACTTCAAGACACTTATCAAAATACTTCTACTTAACAAAAATGCTTACAATTACATCCTCGTTCAGTTTCATCAACAATTCTACTCGTATGCACCCGTATTCGTACTCGTACAATGCACAGCTTTTAGATGTATGTACTATTAGTATATACACTCCAATGATCAGCTCTTAGCAGCCCATGTGAGTCACCTAACACATGTGGTAACCATCATTTGGCAACTAGCATGAAATATCTCATAAAATTACAAAAAATATGAGTAATCATTCATGACTTATTTACATGAAAACAAAATTACATATCCTTTATATCTAATCTATACACCAACGACCAAAAACACCTATAAACACTTTCATTCTTCAATTTTCTTCATCTAATTGATCTCTCTCAAGTTCTATCTTCAAGTTCTAAGTGTTCTTCATAAATTCCAAAAGTTCTAGTTTTATAAAATCAAGAATACTTCCAAGATTGCAAGTTTACTTCCAAGTTTTCTAAATCCATTCCAAGTAATTATCCAAGATCAAGAAACCTTTGTTACTTACAGTAGGTTATCTTTCTAATACAATGTAATAATCATATTCAAACTTTAATTCAATTTCTATAACTATAACAATCTTATTTCGAGTGGAAATCTTACTTGAAATTGTTTTCGTGTCATGATTCTGATTCAAGAACTTTCAAGCCATCCAAGGATCCTTTGAAGCTAGATCTATTTTTCTCATTTCCAGTAGGTTTATCCAAGGAACTTGAGGTAGTAATGATGTTCATAACATCATTCGATTCATACATATAAAGCTATCTTATTCGAAGGTTTAAACTTGTAATCACTAGAACATAGTTTAGTTAATTCTAAACTTGTTCGCAAATAAAAGTTAATCCTTCTAACTTGACTTTTAAAATCAACTAAACACATGTTCTATATCTATATGATATGCTAACTTAATGATTTAAAACTTGAAAACACGAAAAATACCGTAAAACCGGATTTACGCCGTCGTAGTAACACCGCGGGCTGTTTTGGGTTAGTTAATTAAAAACTATGATAAACTTTGATTTAAAAGTTGTTATTTTGAGAAAATGATTTTTATTATGAACATGAAACTATATCCAAAAATTATGGTTAAACTCAAAGTGGAAGTATGTTTTCTAAAATGGTCATCTAGACGTCGTTCTTTTGACTGAAATGACTACCTTTACAAAAACGACTTGTAACTTATTTTTCCGACTATAAACCTATACTTTTTCTGTTTAGATTCATAAAATAGAGTTCAATATGAAACCATAGCAATTTGATTCACTCAAAACGGATTTAAAATGAAGAAGTTATGGGTAAAACAAGATTGGATAATTTTTCTCATTTTAGCTACGTGAAAATTGGTAACAAATCTATTCCAACCATAACTTAATCAACTTGTATTGTATATTATGTAATCTTGAGATACCATAGACACGTCTACAATGTTTTGACCTATCATGTCGACACATCTATATATATTTCGGAACAACCATAGACACTCTATATGTGAATGTTGGAGTTAGCTATACAGGGTTGAGGTTGATTCCAAAATATATATAGTTTGAGTTGTGATCAATACTGAGATACGTATACACTGGGTCGTGGATTGATTCAAGATAATATTTATCAATTTATTTCTGTACATCTAACTGTGGACAACTAGTTGTAGGTTACTAACGAGGACAGCTGACTTAATAAACTTAAAACATCAAAATATATTAAAAGTATTGTAAATATATTTTGAACATACTTTGATATATATGTATATATTGTTATAGGTTCGTGAATCAACCAGTGGCCAAGTCTTACTTCCCGACGAAGTAAAAATCTGTGAAAGTGAGTTATAATCCCACTTTTAAAATCTAATATTTTTGGGATGAGAATACATGCAGGTTTTATAAATGATTTACAAAATAGACATAAGTACGTGAAACTACATTCTATGGTTGAATTATCGAAATCGAATATGCCCCTTTTTATTAAGTCTGGTAATCTAAGAATTAGGGAACAGACACCCTAATTGACGCGAATCCTAAAGATAGATCCATTGGGCCTAACAAACCCCATCCAAAGTACCGGATGCTTTAGTACTTCGAAATTTATATCATATCCGAAGGGTGTCCCGGAATGATGGGGATATTCTTATATATGCATCTTGTTAATGTCGGTTACCAGGTGTTCACCATATGAATGATTTTTATCTCTATGTATGGGATGTGTATTGAAATATGAAATCTTGTGGTCTATTGTTACGATTTGATATATATAGGTTAAACCTATAACTCACCAACATTTTTGTTGAAGTTTAAAGCATGTTTATTCTCAGGTGAATACTAAGAGCTTCCGCTGTTGCATACTAAAATAAGGACAAGATTTGGAGTCCATGTTTGTATGATATTGTGTAAAAACTGCATTCAAGAAACTGATTTCGATGTAACATATTTGTATTGTAAACCATTATGTAATGGTCGTGTGTAAACAGGATATTTTAGATTATCATTATTTGATAATCTACGTAAAGCTTTTTAAACCTTTATTTATGAAATAAAGGTTATGGTTTGTTTTAAAAATGAATGCAGTCTTTGAAAAATGTCTCATATAGAGGTCAAAACCTCGCAACGAAATCAATTAATATGGAACGTTTTTAATCAATAAGAACGGGACATTTCATACTAATGGGCAGGGCCGTAGAAGAGTTTTCAATATTAATGCGGCAGAAGCACAGGAAGACCCGGAGCTTGTTACAGGTACGTTTCTTATTGACGATAAATCTGCTTATGTTTTATTTGATTCGGGTGCGGATAGAAGCTATATGAGTAAAGAATTTTGTGCTAAATTAAGTTGCCCATTAACGCCTTTGGATAATAAATTTTTACTCGAATTAGCAAATGGTAAATTAATTTCAGCAGATAATATATGTCGGGATAGAGAAACTAAACTGGGTGATGAAACGTTTAAGATTGATTTAATACCAGTCGACTTAGGGAGTTTTGATGTAATAATTGGCATGAACTGGTTGAAAAAGGTGAGAGCAGAGGTCGTTTGTTACAAAAATGCGATTCGCATTATGCGTGAAAAAGAAAAACCTTTAATGGTGTACGGAGAAAAGAACAACGCGAAATTAAATTTTATTAGTAGTTTGAAGGCGCAAAAACTAATAAGAAAAGGTTGTTACGTCATTCTAGCACACATCGAGGAAGTTAAACCTGAAGAAAAGAACATCAGTGATGTTCCTGTCGCAAAAGAATTTCTCGATGTATTTCCGAAAGAATTACTGGGATTACCCCCACATCGATCCATTGAATTTCAAATAGATCTTGTACCAGGAGCTGCACCAATAGTTCGTGCCCCATACAGACTCACACTCAGCAAAATGAAGGAACTTCAGAGCCAATTACAAGAACTTTTAGAGCGTGGTTTAATTCGACCAAGCACATCACCATGGGGAGCTCCTGTTTTGTTTGCCAAGAAGAATGATGGTACATTTAGGTTATGTATCGACTACCGAGAGTTGAACAAACTTACCAACAAGAACCGCTACACACTACCGAGAATCGACGACTTATTTGATCAACTACAAGGCTCATCGGTTTATTCGAAGATTGATTTACGTTCTGGGTATCATCAAATGCGGGTGAAGGAGGATGATATTCCAAAGACTGCTTTTAGGACGCGTTACGGTCATTACGAGTTTATGGTTATGCCATTTGGGTTGACTAACACACCAGCTGTGTTTATGGACCTCATGAACCGAGTGTGTGGATCATACCTTGACAAGTTTGTCATTGTTTTCATCGATGACATACTTATTTACTCAAAGAATGACCAAGAGCACGAAGAACATTTGAGAAAAGTGCTAGAGTTGTTAGGAAAGAAAAACTGTATGCTAAGTTTTCAAAGTGTGCATTTTGGTTGGAAGAGGTTCAATTCCTCGGTCACATAGTGAACAAAGAAGGTATTCAGGTGGATCCAGCAAAGACTGAAACCGATGAAAAATGGGAAACCCCGAAAACTCTGAAACACATACGCCAGTTTTTAGGACTAGCTGGTTACTACAGAAGGTTCATCCAAGACTTTTCCAGAATAGCAAAACCCTTGACTGCATTAACGCATAAAGGGAAGAAATTTGAATGGAAGGATGAACAAGAGAAAGCGTTTCAGTTATTGAAGAAAAAGTTAACTACAGCACCTATATTGTCATTACCTGAAGGGAATGATGATTTTATGATCTATTGTGACACCTCAAAGCAAGGTCGCGGTTGTGTATTAATGCAACGAACGAAAGTAATTGCTTATGCGTCTAGACAATTGAAGATTCACGAACAGAATTATACGACGCATGATTTGGAATTAGGCACGGTTGTTTTTGCATTAAAGACTTGGAGGCACTACTTATATGGGGTCCAAAGTATTATATATACCGACCACAAAAGTCTTCAACACATATTTAATCAGAAACAACTGAATATGAGGCAGCGTAGGTGGATTGAATTGTTGAATGATTACGACTTTGATATTCGTTACCACCCGGGGAAGGCAAATATGGTAGCCGACGCCTTGAGCAGAAAGGACAGAGAACCCATTCGAGTAAAAGCTATGAATATAATGATTCACACTAACCTTACTACTCAAATAAAGGAGGCGCAACAAGGAGTTTTAAAAGAGGAAAATTTAAAGGATGAAATACCCAAAGGATCGGAGAAGCATCTTAATATCCGGGAAGACGGAACCCGGTATAAGGCTGAAAGAATTTGGGTACCAAAATTTGGAGATATGAGAGAAATGGTACTTAGAGAAGCTCATAAAACCAGATACTCAATACATCCTGGAACGGGGAAGAAGTACAAGGATCTCAAGAAACATTTTTGGTGGCCAGGTATGAAAGCCGATGTTGCTAAATACGTAGGGGAATGTTTGACGTGTTCTAAGGTCAAAGTGGAGCATCAGAAACCATCAGGTCTACTTCAACAACCCAAAATCCCGGAATGAAAATGGGAAAACATTACCATGGATTTCATCACTAAGTTGCCAAGGACTGCAAGTGGTTTTGTTACTATTTGGGTAATAGCTGATCGTCTCACCAAATCAGCACACTTCCTGCCAATAAGAGAAGATGACAAGATAGAGAAATTAGCACGACTGTATTTGAAGGAAGTCATCTCCAGACATGGAATACCAATCTCTATTATCTCTGATAGGGATGGCAGATTTATTTGAAGATTCTGGCAGATATTACAGCAAGCATTAGGAACTCATCTAGACATGAGTAATGCCTATCATCCACAAACTGATGGGTAGAGCGAAAGGACGATACAAACGCTTGAAGACATGCTACGAGCATGTGTTATTGATTTCGGAAACAGTTGGGATCGACATCTACCGTTAGCAGAATTTTCCTACAACAATAGCTACCATTCAAGCATTGAGATGGCGCCATTTGAAGCACTTTATGGTAGAAAATGCAGGTCTCCGATTTGTTGGAGTGAAGTGGGGGATAGACAGATTACGGGTCCAGAGATAATACAAGAAACTACCGAGAAGATCATCCAAATTCAACAATGATTGAAAACCGCCCAAAGTCGACAAAAGAGCTACGCTGACATTAAAAGAAAAGATATAAAATTTGAAATTGGCGAGATGGTCATGCTTAAAGTTTCACCTTGGAAAGGCGTTACTCAATTTGGTAAACGAGGGAAACTAAATCCAAGGTATATTGGACCATTCAAGATTATTGAACGTGTCGGACCAGTAGCTTACCGACTTGAGTTACCCCAACAACTCGCAGCTGTACATAACACTTTTCATGTCTCGAATTTGAAGAAATGTTTTGCTAAAGAAGATCTCACTATTCCGTTAGACGAAATTCAAATCAACGAAAAACTTCAATTCATTGAAGAACCCGTCGAAATAATGGATCGTGAGGTTAAAAGACTTAAGCAAAACAAGATACCAATTGTTAAGGTTCGATGGAATGCTCGTAGAGCACCCGAGTTCACCTGGGAGCGTGAAGATCATATGAAGAAGAAATACCCACATCTATTTCCAGAAGATTCGTCAACACCTCCAACTGCTTAAAAATTTCGGGACGAAATTTATTTAACGGGTAGGTACTGTAGTGACCCGAACTTTTCTATGTTTATATATATTAAATGAAATTGTTATTTACATGATCAAGTGTTTCCAACATGTTAAGAAATCAAACTTTTTAAGACTTGATTAATTGAAATAGGTTTCATATAGACAATTGACCACCCAAGTTGACCGGTGATTCACGAACGTTAAAACTTGTAAAAACTATATGATGACATATATATGATTATATATATAGTTAGCATAATATTATGATAAGTAAGTATCTTATTAGGTATTTTAACAATGAGTTATATACATAAAATTGAGTTTATTGAATTAAGAAACTCGAAACGATATATATAACGATTATCGTTATAACGTCTTACTAAATACATATGAATCATATTAAGATATTGATACACTATGTTTAATCATGATAAATGATAAGTAAACATATCATTAAGTATATTAACAATGAACTACATATGTAAAAGCAAGACTACTAACTTAATGATTTTGAAACGAGACATATATGTAACGATTATCGTTGTAACGACATTTAATATATATATATATATATCATATTAAGAGATATTCATACATCATATTATCATGATAATATAATAATTTAAAATCTCATTTGATATTATAAACATTGGGTTAACAACATTTAACAAGATCGTTAACCTAAAGGTTTCAAAATAACACTTACATGTAACGACTAACGATGACTTAACGACTCAGTTAAAATGTATATATATGTAGTGTTTTAATATGTATTCATACACTTTTGAAAGACTTCAAGACACTTATCAAAATACTTCTACTTAACAAAAATGCTTACAATTACATCCTCGTTCAGTTTCATCAACAATTCTACTCGTATGCACCCGTATTCGTACTCGTACAATACACAGCTTTTAGATGTATGTACTATTGGTATATACACTCCAATGATCAGCTCTTAGCAGCCCATTTGAGTCACCTAACACATATGGGAACCATCATTTGGCAACTAGCATGAAATATCTCATAAAATTACAAAAATATGAGTAATCATTCATGACTTATTTACATGAAAACAAAATTACATATCCTTTATATCTAATCCATACACCAACGACCAAAAATACCTACAAACACTTTCATTCTTCAATTTTCTTCATATAGTTGATCTCTCTCAAGTTCAATCTTCAAGTTCTAAGTGTTCTTCATAAATTCTACAAGTTCTAGTTTTATAAAATCAAGAATACTTCCAAGTTTGCTAGCTTACTTCCAATCTTGTAGAGTGATCATCCAACCTCAAGAAATCTTTCTTATTTACAGTAAGATATCTTTCTAATACAATGTAATACTCATATTCAAACTTTGATTCAATTTCTATAACTATAACAATCTTATTTCGAGTGGAAATCTTACTTGAACTTGTTTTTCGTGTCATGATTCTGCTTCAAGAACTTTCAAGCCATCCAAGGATCCTTTGAAGCTAGATCCATTTTTTTCATTTCCAGTAGCTTTATCCAGAAAACTTGAGGTAGTAATGATGTTCATAACATCATTCGATTCATACATATAAAGCTATCTTATTCGAAGGTTTAAACTTGTAATCACTAGAACATAGTTTAGTTAATTCTAAACTTGTTCGCAACTAAAAGTTAATCCTTCTAACTTGACTTTTAAAATCAACTAAACACATGTTCTATATCTATATGATATGCTAACTTAATGATTTAAAACCTGGAAACACGAAGAACACTGTAAAACCAGACATACGCCGTCGTAGTAACACCGCGGGCTGTTTTGGGTTAGTTAATTAAAAACTATGATAAACTTTGATTTAAAAGTTGTTCTTCTGGAAAAATGATTTTTCTTATGAACATGAAACTATATCCAAAAATCATGGTTAAACTCAAAGTGGAAGTATGTTTTCTAAAATGGTCATCTAGACGTCATTCTTTCAACTGAAATGACTACCTTTACAAAAACGACTTGTAACCTATATTTCCGACTATAAACCTATACTTTTTATATTTAGATTCATAAAATAGAGTTCAATATGAAACCATAGCAATTTGATTCACTCAAAACGGATTTAAAATGAAGAAGTTATGGGTAAAACAAGATTGGATAATTTTTCTTGTTGTAGCAACGTGAAAATTGGTAATAAATCTATATTAATCATATCCTAGCTAACTTATATTGTATTATACATGTATTCTAATATATTATGTAATATTGGGATACCATAGACACGTATGCAAATGTTTTGACATATCATATCGACCCATGTGTATATATTATTTGGAACAACCATAGACACTCTATATGCAGTAATGAGGGAGTTAGCTATACAGGGTTGAGGTTGATTCTAAAAATATATATACTTTGAGTTGTGATCTAGCCTGAGACGTGTATACACTGGGTCGTGGATTGATTCAAGATAATATATATCAATTTTTTTCTGTACATCTAACGTTGGACAACTAGTTGTAGGTTACTAACGAGGACAGCTGACTTAATAAACTTAAAACATCAAAATGTATTAAAAGTGTTGTAAATATATTTTGAATATACTTTGATATATATGTACATATTTGTTATAGGTTCGTGAATCGACCAGTGGCCAAGTCTTACTTCCCGATGAAGTAAAAATCTGTGAAAGTGAGTTATAGTCCCACTTTTAAAATCTAATATTTTTGGGATGAGAATACATGCAGGTTTTATAAATGATTTACAAAATAGACACAAGTACGTGAAACTACATTCTATGGTTGAATTATCGAAATCGAATATGCCCCTTTTTATTAAGTCTGGTAATCTAAGAATTAGGGAACAGACACCCTAATTGACGCGAATCCTAAAGATAGATCTATTATGCCTAACAAACCCCATTCAAAGTACCGAATGCTTTAGTACTTCAAAATTTATATCATATCCGAAGGGTGTCCCGGAATGATGGGGATATTCTTATATATGCATCTTGTTAATGTCGGTTACCAGTTGTTCACCATATGAATGAATTTTATCTCTATGTATGGGATGTATATTGAAATATGAAATCTTGTGGTCTATTATTATGATTTGATAATATATAGGTTAAACCTATAACTCGCCAACATTTTTGTTGACGTTTTAAGCATGTTTATTCTCAGGTGATTATTAAGAGCTTCCGTTGTTGCATACTAAAATAAGGACAAGATTTGGAGTCCATGCTTGTATGATATTATGTAAAAACTGCATTCAAGAAACTTATTTTTGATGTAATATATTCTTATTGTAAACCATTATGTAATGGTCGTGTGTAAATGGTATATTTTAGATTATCATTATTTGATAATCTACGTAATGCTTTTTAAACCTTTATAGATAAAATAAAGGTTATAGTTGTTTTAAAAATGAATGCAGTCTTTGAAAAACGTCTCATATAGAGGTCAAAACCTCGCGATGAAATCAATTAATATGGAACGCTTATAATCAATATGAACGGGACATTTCATACAATGTAACATATTAATGTGAAAGCTTAATATTTCTTGGGTATTACCTACCCGTTAAAATATTTTCACAATTAACAGTTTGTACAAAAGAGTTTTTAATTACAATCTTTATGAAGATATACGTTCATATATGTATTCTTCAGATGTAATATAGATTTAATGAGTTAATATAATATTAAACTCATTTGATTTGCGGTTGGAACGAGAATAAATAATCTTCAAAACTTGAGAGATTACATAATCGTCGCGGAATATTTCTCCAATGAAGTTATGAATCAATACTTCATCGTTTGTTGTTATTGATATACCTCGGTATATGATGTTGATGCTCGTGAAATTCTTGTGAAATTCACAAGGCACAAATAATGTTTTCTAGAAAGTTCTAAGTACATCAAAAATAGGAGTGTAAGATCAAACATGTATTTGAATAATACACTTGATTTATTATGAAATGGAATTTATTGTGCTGAAGCAGTGATTAACGATTGTTAAGTCATTAATGAAGGATGTACATCATAGCATATTAGTGATATGAATTAACCAAGTAGTACTAGTTAAGATTCACACGTAATAGCTTAGTACTAAAAGATTTATTATTATTCCAAATTACATATATATATAAGGTATTCATATATAATTCTTCGGGAAGAATGAGTCAATACATCTTAACTCATTATTACTAATATTCCTTGATGGTTGTAGTGTTGATGTTTGAGGTACCGAGTGTGATGTTGAGGCGTGTGATGCGGATATTGTTGGTGATGATGATGGTGTTTACAGTGGTTGTGGTGTTGGTGATGTTGGTGGTACTGATGGTACTGGTGGTGCTGCTTATGCTGCTTGTGCTGCTGATGCTTGTAGATATTGCACCATATTCTCCAGAGCCACCACTCGAGCGCGAAGCTCATTGACTTCTTCTCTTACTCCGGGATGATTGGCGGTTAGGACGAGTGGATGAATAAGATCTAGAATTCTAGATAATATATAATCGTTGCGAGCTGTTTTGGAAATGAGGGTGAAAATGGTGTTCTGAACGGGTTCGCCGGTAAGTGCTTCAGGTTCTTCGTCAATAGGGCAATGTGGTGGGTGAAAAGGATCACCTTCTTCACTTCTCTATTGATTGAGTTGGCTACGAACCCATCCCCAATTCATCCAGAATAGATGATGGCTGATTGGTTCGTTTGTTCCGGTTACGCTGCCATTCGAGCTCGAGGAATCAAGTGAGAAATTCATATTATGTGTTTGGAATAGGGTTTGATATGAAATCGGTGTTGAATATTGAATGATATCTTCATCTCCTTGAATAGTATATATAGCAAAAAGATTTCCGTAATTTACGGAGAAAATTTAGGAAAAGTGTTAGACAAAGTCTATTGGGATAGATATGATAAGATATGATTTGTCTATACTCCATTTATGCAATAATTGCAGTATGATGTGTCAAGAATAAAAAAGATAAGTATGTAATCAGATAATCTTTCGATTAAAGACTTTCAATTCGTAATGTCCTATTCAGGTCTAGGGGCTTGAGCTATAGGATCCTTTAAATCGGTAATCCAAACCCTTCCATTCTAGAGTTTCGTAGACGCCACTCGTCAAAAAAAATTCAATGATCAATAATAACGAGAAAGCAAAGATTTTGAAAGTAATGAATATAAATAGTAGAGATTTCAAGAATCATGGATAACATTTCATGTAATACATATGTAATACACAAAACTATGATAGATGACAAAGGTATGTCGAGAATTTCAGAAATCATGGTGTCGCATTTAAATGTGATGGTGAAATGGGAGAGTACTTAAGAGAGTGAGCAGAGTTCTTAGATTGGTTTGGCATTCTAAGAAAGATTAAAGAATTTAATAAGCCTAGTTTCTAAGGTATAGTGTAGCATTTAAAATTTAAAGGCAACAATTAAAGGCACTATGGTCAAGGAAAGTTGTAGTCCTACATTGCTAAGGTACCTAATTGTATAAGGCACACATAAAATGCAATCCTGGTTCTCTACAACAAACTGCTCTGATACCATTTCTGTCACACTCCCAAATAGGGCCTGGGGTATTTGTGACTAATTATATCAAATCACAGTTGTATAAACGAGAACGACTCTATATGAGACGTTTTGTTGAGTTTTGTAGCGGAAGATAAGTAGATTACATTGTATTTAGAGCATTAAATATTTTTAAATGAATCGATAAGTAATGCATGAAGACTCCAAGCATGGAAAGCAATCATCATCAAAGCAGCAGATATACATCGGAAGCAATATTTAAGTACCTGAGAATAAACATGCTTAAAAAGTCAACACGAGGTTGAGTGAGTTCATATGTTTATCATAAATTAATAGTTCAGTATAGCATTAGACCACAAGATTTCAGTTTAAAGTTGATTAATACCAAATATATCATTCGAAAGAGTTGCTGTTTGTAATATCGCGACTAAACAGAATTTTACCCCGAAACACCTTGAACTGTCAGTGTCAGTTTGAATCATTATTATGTAACCAAAGACCAGAGGTCAAATGGTTAGAGACGTTACTCTCAATAAATCTATTCACAATAATTAAGTTTGCGTTATACCAAGCAATTAACGATATTACGGTGAGGATTTGCATGACAAATCAATATATAGCATAAATAATAATTTGAGTACTTGTGTCTAAATGTAAAACAGTTATAAAAGTTGTGCATGTATTCTCAGCCCAAAAATATATATAAAAAGGGAGCTATGAAAACTCACGATACGATACGATAGTTTGTAGTAAATATGTATATGATGGCACTGAACAAGTACAGAGTTGACCTCGGATTCATGAACCTATATCAAGTATATATATTAACACATATACTCGTAATTGAATAAGTTTATATATTATATCTTAAATTATATATCTTATATATTTAATTTGTGTATACAAAATGATTAATATTTATATGGTTATGCTAATATATATATATATATATATATATATATATATATATATACATATATATATATATATATATATATATATATATACACACATATATATTTGATTAGTATTATACTAAAATATCTAACTTGTTATATTTGAATATTTATGTAAAAATTGTTAATGTGATTATTACATACTTTTATGTAATATTACTTATGAATATATACATAATATTTATTTGGTAAAATGCTATTAATAATAGTAGCTAAAAGTTGTATTTGATTATAATGATAATATTAATAATAACAACACTGATATAATAGTCATAATAGAAATAATAATAATAATGATGATACTTGTAGTAAAAATAATAATAATAATAATAATAATATAGTTTTAATGATTGCAAAGATGATAATTTTTTGTAAAAATGATAATAATGATAATACTTTTTAATAATAGTAATAATCATACTAATAATAATAGTGATAATATTAATAATAGTATTTATGATAATAATAATAATAATAATAATCTTAATATTTAGGAAATGATAATTATACTAATATTTATGGAAATAATAATAAGTTGTTTTGTTTTCATAATAATAACAATAATAATAATTTTAATCATAATAATACATACATTAGTATTAATAATAATAGTAATAATAATAATAATCATAATTGTAACTATAATCATAATAATAATAATGATTGATAATTAATACTTATAGTAGTAATAATAATAATTATAATACTAGAAATAATAACAATAATAATAATAATAATTTTAGATAAAGAAAACTACCTTTAGAAAGTTTATCAAAAAGAAATGACCAAGACGGGGCTCGAACCCGAGACCTCTCGCTAACCCACTAACACCTTTAACCATCCCTCCATTCCTTTTATTTCTGATTAAAACACTATCTAAATATATATATCAAGTATCTATTTGTCTCTCTTATTCTTCTTCTTCTTTTCAATTCAATCGACCAAATCTCTTCATCTATCATCACAATCGCCATCATATATTATTACTAACATCTCGATCACCATCATCATCATTAACATTATTCCCTAGTCGTAATTCAATTTAGAAAACAGAAAAAAACAGTTGCTGTAGCAGCCTTCGAAGAACACAAAAAAACATAAATTTTGATTTTCAAATTGAGACTGTTTTAGACGATTATTACAACATGAAATAGGTTTGAAATCTTTCATAGAAACTTTGTGGATCGTCAATTATACTTAAAACATCAAAACGTTTTTGAATTTTCTCTAGAACACTTCGTTTGACTTTTTAAAATCAAGGTTTGACTACAAAATTCGTACTCGATAACAAGAATTGGAATTTGAAACTTTGCAGTTAGTTTAAATAAGAGATTCCTAATATGACTGCATTTATGGATTTTGAAATGGGATTCAATTTCGAGTTTTGGCTAAAAAGTGAAGAAGCAGAGATGTCAACGGCTAAAAAAAATTTATTTCTGTTTAATTTCAGTACAGAAGATTATATTGATAATGATGATTAAGAAGTGAGTGATTTGTGAGAATAACAGATGAAAATCGATTGTTTTATAACAAAAGTGTTCGACAGGTTTTTCAACATAAGCAGGAAATAAAAATAAAAAAAAATAAAAGGCTCGAATAAAAAAAATAAAGCAGATCATGTTCTTAATAAAATAATTAAAAGCAGTAAAAAATATATATAAAAAATTAGTGTACTGTTTTTACTTCTTTATTTTATTTTATTTTTATTTTTATTGATATTATTATTAAATATATTAATAAATATATAATAATAATAATTGTAAATATGATAATAATAATAAATAATAATAATAAAGATAATAATAATTATTAATATTAGTTAATAATAATAATACAAATAAAAATAATAACATTAATGATAATAATAAGTTGTAAAATAACAATACTAATAATGATGCTAATATACTTTTAATAAGAATAATGATAATAAAAATGATAATTTTTAGTAATAATCATAATAGATTTAATAATAATATTTATGATAAAAATTCATAAGGTGTATTATAATGATAATAACCATAATTATAATAATTTTAGTAATAATGGTATTACTAATAATGTTAGTAATAATATTAGTAATTATATTAATGATAATATTTAATAACACTAATAATATTGATATCAATATTAATAATGAAAGTAATAATAATTGTAAATGATAATGATGAGTGATAATAATAATATTAATATAACAATTTAATATTAATACATAATTATTTACAAATAATGGTTCGTGAATCGTCGGAATTAGTCGAGGTTAAATGAAATCATATAAGAATTAGGTTTAAATTTAGTCGAAAATTTTCGGGTTATCACATACGTTTTGTAAACATTGCATTCTTTTGAAAAGGCACACCATAAATGAATATATAAATCCAAGGTTTTCGATGTCTGATGATTTCTATGTATAGACAATCTCCGTATATAATAGTTTTTAACAATACATCCGTTGACAATACAGTCAAATAAGATACATGGTGATGATTTTTTGAATGCAAAATTTTCTCGAATAAAGCATGTAAGACTCAATGCACATAGCTTGTATAATGTATAAGCAAACAGCGGAAGACTTCTAGGAACCTGAGAATAAACATGCTTAAAAGTGTCAACACAAAGGTTGGTGAGTTCATAGTTTTAGTGTTGCGCATAATCTGTATTTAAAGGTGGATCACAAGATTTCAGTTGTTTCATCCGAAACGTTTATCAAAAGCTTCTACGAAATTGAGCACCCTGGTAACTAAACTTTAACGTTATAATAAGTACCCATGTTTTAACATATATGCAACCAACATGTACAATACACGCAATCCGACGTGTGCTAAACTCAAATAGCATACGTCTGTTTTATAGTTCAGGCCAGGGTTTCTATACCTGTAACATACGGGGATGTCAAGCCCTATGGATCCATATACCACTATTCGCGCCAACCAGTTCTTATAACCGGCAGTTACTAGTTACCAAAGCTAAGGGATTTTCGGTTCAAACTCGGTGTAGAATTTAGTATGTACTTGTGTCCATTGTGTTTAAAATAAAGTGCATGTATTCTCAGCTCAAAATATAGATTGCAAAAGCAATTAAAAAGGGTGTAAATGAAACTCACCTTAGCAGCACATAAATTCATTCACCGAAATGTGACCGAAACTCGGAATGCAAAATCGGAATGCAAAATCGGAATGCAAAATAATCGTAGATCTCAACCTAGAGAACATATGTTGGTCAATACATGTCTAACAAGCTAGGTCGGGTCATAGTGTATCACAATCCTAATGCTCGAGACCGACATGCAAAAGTTAACAAAAGTCATCTCAAAAGTTAACCTGATCCAATATGATCTTTAAATCTATACATGTTTATTTACATAGTATAAGTCTTGATAATTGAACGAATTTATAGTTTATCAAACTTAAAATATTATTTATTTCAGGAGCTATATTATATTTGAATTATCATGACAATCGAAAATATTTTATTATTTCACATAGTTTTCCAATACTTGTAAAATCAGATTATAGTGTTTATAAAGCTTTAAAACATGATAAGACAGTCAACTTTGACAATTGTTCAGCAAGACGAGACGTGCCTTATATAGAAATTCATTTACTCAATCAGTAATATTTGAAAATCTAATTTATCAATCTTATAAACAAGTTATTTAAATATCAATTGCCGATTCAAAAGCAACTCCAATTAATGTTAATCATAATTCAGTTGACCATAACTTTTAATTCGTTCCTCGAAAACACACGATTTCTAAATGAAAAGTTATTAATTTTTCGTCAGCTTTCCAATGAAATGCATATCATATACCTTATATCAATAACATATGTATCAAATTTGTGATTCATCATAAACTATCTAATGACAAAATTAAAGCATACAAGCATGCATAAACGTATATACTCGAGCACTAGACATGGATACACTATTAATATATAAAAGATAAGATATGAATGCTCACATATCAATATTGTGATTCAATATTGCAGGAAAGTACGTAGACGCAACGGAGATGATAAACACTAGGTTTGACTTACGAACAATACCCACGAACATTACCCATAACCTCCATAGCTATAACCCATAGTTTCTTTAACTCTATCCCGCTCAAAAAGCTTGTTTTGAAATCGTTTGGGCATAACCTCGTAGTAATATTTTATGTATAATACTAATAATAATACTAATAATAAGATTAATAATAATAATCTTAATAATAATAATAATAATAATAATAATAATAATAATAATAATAATAATAATAATAATAATAATAATAATAATAATATAATACAGAGGGAATAAGAGAGGTATGTGTGTGTGAACCAAACTGAATTCGATTGCGTTTTATAGACTTGGCCAGTCCAGGGGTGCCATGCGATCGCATGGCTTTCTAGGCCATATCACATTCGATCGCATGGGATAATTTTACAACTCACATAATTTTGTTGTTTTGCTTGTCGACATAATTAAATAAATATATAATATATATAATTTATATTAATTAATTATATATTATATTATATTCTCGTACCTAGTTAACTTGAAATTTTGGTTCCGATGTCTTGTACGTTTTCGTACGACTTATGTCCCGGTTCCAGTTTTTCGAACGTCCTTTCGTACGCTTAGAAAACTTGTACTTTATGTTTCGTGATTCGTACCTTTGTCAAAATATAGTCTTAAATTATCAATAAACTATATTACTCAAAGTGTATCTTGAACTTTCGAGTGTTTTGGTCATTTGCTTCTTTAAATCATTTTCTCGTTATTTATTAAAGTATATTTAATAATATTGTTTTAAATCAAAACGTTTTATGACCAAGTTAATATTATATTTTATCACTTTGTAAAATATATATTCAAATTACGTTATTTAAACAAAAACATTTTAACAATCAATTCCTATTATATCTAAAAACGTTTTCGCACGTTTGAAATTAAATCAATCAAATATTATAAAATTCGGTTCTCCATTAACTTTTGTCTAACTTTTGTTATTTGACACTTTGTTCTCAATGGTAGATTACTTTACCAATTATTCCGAATACCGTTAAAAAAAGAACGATTTCTCAAATCAATGTGGACCTCGTAATAGAGACCCGTAACAATATCATAATGTATCTGATAATTCATCATTTGAGATTATCTTTTAATTTCGTCGATAAATATATTAAACATATATTGAAACAAATACGTTCATGTAAAGTATTATACATCTAATACTTTGTTAACGTTTTCAATTACTATAACTATATATTGTATATACATATCTATATACACATAAATGTTCGTGAATCGTAGAGCATAGTCAAAAGGGTAATTGAATATATGAACATAGTTCCAAATTTTTCGAGACTCAACATTACAGACTTTGCTTATCGTGTCGGAATCATATAAAGATTAAGTTTAAATTTGGTCGGAAATTTTCGGGTCGTCACATCGGTGGTTCTGGTTATGGACATCTTCGATTGCTCATCACGCCTTCCAGCGTACAAAATTTTGCACACTCACAAATTAGTTTCCTTTCTTCATCGTGTGTAAAATCGACACTTTATCATGATCGATATTGTGCACGCGCGGCTTCAATTATCGAGTCATTAGCTCCACTTCGCCAATCTTTTTTAAAATTGATTGTAAATAGCAATAAAAAGTTTGAATTCTTTTGCTATTTTACCCCATTTGTCAGTTATTTAATCACTGTTTCTTTTGCGATCAGCCGCACAATTATAGTTGGCTACAATCGTATTCCAAAATGATTCGTGAGTTTGTGAGGTTCCGATATGCGGATTTTCTGTAGCATCGAGCGAACGTTATGCCAATATTTTTTCTTCTTCCAGAACCCAATGCATAAGTTGACGTCTCAGGCGTTCACTTGTTTTGCCTATGACTACTTTCTTCTTACATTTTCTTTTAGTTTTTTGTTCAGTTTCGGGTTGTGTTTCGGGTACGGTTTCAATAGTCGACTGTGTTAAAGATTGTGAAATGTATGATTCTTGTTGCGAAAAGAATTGTTGTTGTTGGTATGTGAATGATTGTTGTTGTGGATAAAATGGGTTGTGAAATGGTAGTTGTTATTGTGGTAGATATGGTAGTTGTTGTTGTGATGGAATGAATTGTTGTTGATAAAAAGCGTTCTGATTTGGTACGAATTGTGAAAAACTAGTTTGACTTGGTGAATAATTTCTAGCTTGATTCGATGACGAATTGTTTGGTGATTGGATTGAATTATTGAGCATATGGTTGAAAAATCGTTATTGTTTGGTTTAGACATTTTTAAAAATGAAATGAAAGAATATCTGTAATCTATAATCTGTAATATCTAATAAATCTCTATAATGATGATGTCATAAATAAGAATATTCAAGCTTAAAAAAATTAAAAAATAAAGAGAAAACTTTTAAGCCTCCATCATGATGTCATTAAAATAATTAATTGTATTTAATAAAAATATTAACATATTAATTGTATAATATATGAAGCATTATGTACAACTTTATGATAAAACACCCACATGATCATATGTACAATATTTGAAACATTATGTACAAATTTATGATAAAACACCCACATGACCATATGTAGAAAACTTTAAAACAATTTGTACAACTTTTTACAAACAAATAATGAAAACATATATAAACTTTGAAACATATTGTACAACATTCATATAATAATTGTATTTTAATTTTTAAACAATTTCAAGAGACATTTGTTATTAATAATAATAATAATAATTAAAAATTTAAATACTCAATTTTAAACAAACTTTATTATGAATATTTATTATTATAATTATTAATATTATATTATTATTATTTTTATATTATTGTTATTATTGTTGTTGTTATTATTATTATTATTATTATTATTATTATTATATTATTATTATTATTTTTATTCAAATATGAGTTCTTTTTACATGATTAACTACGTTACATATGTATGCAAAATACATATCTCAATAAACGGTTGTAGTGTAGATTTTTATGACAAGGAAAATATTAATTGTGATGAAAATCAGAAGAGAGTGGTAGGAGAATAAACGTAGTTTATTTTCTCTTCGAGTTAACTACATCAATATGTTTGTAAAAATAAAGACAAGTTTCTTAGTCGTAATCCGTAATTCCAAGGGTCATTGAACTATATGACTTTAGCATTAAAATTCACTTAATACCTAAAAGATATAATTAAACTGTTTGATTTAACCAAACCAGAAATGGCTAAAATGGTTGTATCGAGTGTAAAAAATGATTATAAAATTATGTATATTTAAAGGGTAAAATAATTAATTTAAAAAAACAAAAAAAAAACGCAAACGGTAATATATCCATTTGGGTCACAAAAATTCAAAACTAGACAAGTGGGACTCACAAAAGCTCGTAGAGCTCCGTTGCAAGAGCAACAGACGAGCACTCTAACGAGTCTCTGCCTACCACCGTCACTCTCTGGCGGAATGAGTGGCGATCGATAGTGACCAGCCTTAGATGGATGTCTATTAATTGTGTTGAATTGTTTTTTAGTTTTCAAAGTTAAACTTTCCAAATATCAATCCTACTGAGTACCGACCCCTAGACCAAAAACTGGTCCCAAAAAAAGATTTATTTTCACAACTCACAAAATTAAATGCTTTTTGCATCATCATTCCTCGTCAAATTAAAGTCACTTCACTACCCAGCTACTCTCATTTTTCTCTTAACTTGTTTTCCCTCTTCCCTGCTGATACACATGTTTTACAACAACTTGTTTTCCCTCTTTTTTTTTTTTTTTTTTTCATATTTCATATGGCTTCTATTGAAGTAACACAGCAACCCATCAAACATAAGGTAACCAGTCATTAATAATTAAAAATAATAGTAATATTAATAATAATACTTATCATTTCATGGGTTTCTTGTATGCATGCTTTACTGATCTTACCTTATACTGTATTTATTTTGATCATATTTTTCTTATAATCTTTAGACATGTGTTTTAAGAGTCTCTATACACTGCGAAGGTTGCAAACGTAAAGTTAAAAAACTGTTTCAATCTCTTCCAGGTATATGCTGTATGAATTATGATACACTATAGTTTGATTTACAAAAATAATAATTTTAGTTATTATATTTTAATGTATGTATTTATTTAAATTTAAATTTATATTATAATTATATGTATTTTTTACCACTGTATCATACGTTATTTTTTCCAAAACACAAACAAAATGAAACTAAATTTACAAACACCATTTTTGTAGCCGTTAAAAGTTCGGTAATTCTGTTGTTGATGAAGAAATATTTTATATTTGTATTTTTTTTAAAAACCATACATATTATTACACAAAACATATAATATTTTATATATGTATTTCTTTTTATCTTTTGTTAACGACATCCATTAACTTATATTGTATATAGCAGTTGAGATTGACTTTTTAATGACACTTCTGCGAATATACAATGAATTTATGCACGTTAACGACAAATTTAAGGGCTGTCGTTAACAAAATCAATATTTTCTAGCGTCAAAAAAATAATTGGGATTATACATTCGGATGATAGTCAAATTTAACAAAATCTTTTGTAAGCCACTTATATTTTAAATATATTTTGTGGCCTACTCAAATTTATAATTCGTTCAATATATACTAAATACGCATATAAACCGACCTAAAAATTGTACAAAAGACCCGATTAATCATTTTTATATTAATTAACATTATTTTATTATTATAATTTTGTTCTAAAATATGAATATTATTATTCTTTTATATTTTTATACTTAGTTTTTAGGCCTATTTAATATGAGGATATTCTCATATACACTTTTTTGATCCTCACACACCAATTTAAAAAAATGGAGTATTATTAGAAGAGTAAAAGGTTAAAATAAATGTGTGAGGATCAAAAAATGGTGTGTTAAAATCATCCCCATTTAATATATATTCAACTAATTGTAAATTTAGGTGGTTTATAAAACCCTTTTAAATGAAGGTGGCATCCAAAAATATTTTGTTAAATTTGTGTGGCCTCCAACCAAGTCGATAATTCCTAAATTATTATTCCTAAATATTTTGTAAATTTAGGTGGTTTATAAAACCCTTTTTAATTAATTTTATTCAGGAGTTGATGAGATAGAGATTAATAGACTACATCAAAGGGTGGTGGTAACCGGAGACATCTCGTCGGCAAGTTTATTACGGAAACTTGTGAAATCGGGGAAGCATGCCTAGTTATGGCCGGAAAACCCACCGGAGATTAACCTATCGGAGAAGCATTCTCAGAAAAATGAAAAACAACCCAGTAGTAGCCAACGGAATGCAAGTGAAGAGTCCGCTGTTGCCGGTAAGGAAATCAAGCCTCTACCGAGTAAAACAGATATTCCGGCTGAAAATCCGGTGAAAAGTGTCAGTTCCACTGTTGCCGGCGGCAAAGACCCGGTAACAAACGAAGACGGGAAAGTTAATAAAAGTGAGAAACTGGCGGAGGAAGTAAAAGATGAAGAGAATAAATTACCGGCGACCGGCCCGGCTGGTAAGCAAGATTCTCCGGCAGTTGTTGAAAAGAAGGGAAAACAAATCGAGCAAAACGACGTCGTAATTATTTTTGGTGAAGAAAAAAAGAATAAGAAAGGGCAAAATGGTAATAAAACTACAACAAATGGTATTGGAGAAACATCAAGTGCTCCACAATCTGTTAATCAACAAGGTGGGCCCCCGTAAATTGCAACTACACGATCCAATCAAAGCCCTCCACGTCACCATGGTTACGAATTCCCGTCAGGTCACTATTATACTCCCCCACCGGCAACATTGTATACAATGAACTATAACACAGCCCATCCTCAGATTAGTAGCTATACAATGTCGTATTATGCACCGCCACAACAACCTCAAGCTTATGCCTATTCTCATTACGGTTCAGAAATGTCACAAACAAATGTGAATGTGGGTTTGGGTTATGAGTCGTATAACGATCCATAACCATCGGGTGACTCGTTCGAGATGTTTAGTGACGAGAATCCGAACGGGTGTTTAGTTATGTGATTGTGTCGGTGTATTAATTGGTCGTATACTACTTGTACGAGTCTATGAAGTTTTGTAATTATAATCTTAATAAATTAATGAATCCTTGGATTTTATGTAATTACATTTTTAAGTCCATATTTTATGCCTATAGGAAAGTCGATATTTGTTTGCAACGAGTTATTAGGTTGAGGCAGGCGTTGCAGCGGTGACTTGGTGAGGTTGTTGTGATGCTATCATTTCTAATAAGGAGTATGTTATTACTTATTACTTAGGCAGTCAATTTTATCAAGTTCGATACTACAATATTCAGTGAAAATAAACACTTTTCAAAAACATAGATTCAATGTCAATAGCAGATACGAAAAAGAATATATCAAAGTAGCAATACATATTGCCCCTTCTGTTGTCACAAAATGTCTATACATCTATACATACTAATAAATTAACCAAAAAAAACTATAGGTTACTTATTTTTTATATTCTTACAATGTAAATTTGTTACAAATGTGGATATAGTCTCTCACCCTAATTTGTGCCTATCTTTTTCTAACGACATCAATAATGCTGCTACTGTATTCAGTTGCAATATATGTGCACACACATATTGTTAGTACTACTATTGGATCATGAGTTTATTAAAATAATGTGCAATTATTTGAAGTTACTTCAATCAATGTAAGGTTTATTTTGCTCAGCTATAAACATGTACCCTAATTTGTGCATATACCCTTATGTGCGATTTTTTTACTACATCAACAATAATAATACTGCTAGTGCAATCAGTTGCAATATACGTGCATCTACAAACATATGTTGACCCATATTCCCGTGTTACCATATTTCACATACGTATTCTTATTGTTGCCGTTTTTATATAACAATATCTGTCTAGCTTAAGCTATATACACTCACTGAATTTATTACACGAGTATACGCGAAATAACCTCGGCTAACCACATGATAAGACCTATGTTCTTAAATGTCATAGTAAGTTCAGAATTTTATAAAATGACCTAAACAAGGAACAAAGATGAGACATGGGATAAAGTAGTTGTTCAATACGCTCGACAAAATAGCGTTAAATTTGGTGCTTGTCAAGTCAGCGGAGGGAACGTGTGTGGCTTGCTGATCATCCAAAAGATTAATACTCTGCCAGTCTCTTTTCTGACTAGCAAAACAACATATAGTCTATATGTGTGCGCATGTGTTGAATTTCATAACCCGTACACTACTTTTTGGTAAATATTCGTTGAGCTGACTTAGAACATATTATATGTTCTTGAGTTGTATTATTTGTCTACTTTGCTTTCACCCGAGCAGTGTCCTACCAAGAGGCCAAAATTAAACGTCTAAGATCCTTGCTCACTAATCTGAATGAAGGATAAAAAAAAAAAAAAAAAAAATCAGAAGCGACAAACATGCAGAATTGTACTATTGAACAAACCGAGAGTCCGAGACAATTTAACCAGAGACACATTTTTTTTTTTTTTTTATATTCTTTGCAAGTAATTAACGTATCAAAAGGGATTTCAGAGGTCGTCCAGCCCGGTTGGGGTTGTCATGCCCAGTGGCGGATCCAGGATTATTTTTCTACGGGGGCAAAAATTTACTAAAATTATTTGAATTTTAAAAATCATATAAAACAACGTTATAAAAACATATTATTATAACGCCTTTGCATTCTAGCAATAAATTGTTCTTATAAGAACTCACAGGACATAGCTCCTAAGTTTCTCAAAGAGAACTTATAAATGCTATCAAAAAGTAATAATAACAGGTGCAAGACTCGAACCTCCAACCAGTTTGTTATTAGCGGCTTACATCAACCAGCTGATCCAAGGACACTTTGTTATACATTTCTTCTATATATTATATAACCTGATAGTTACGCACAGTTTTATCGCATTTACATAAAAAATTATTAAAATATTTTCGATCGCTGGGGGCGGATGACCCCGGTTGCACCATGCTGGATCCGCCCGTGGTCATGCCCGATAGATCTATCAACAGGATTAGCGTTTACAATACCGCATGTAAATGGTAGTTACCAAGCTACAGGGAAGTATGCTAGTGGTACAACTCAACGTAGAATATATTTTAAGTACTTATGTCTATTTCGTAAAACATTCATAAAAGCAGCGCATGTATTCTCCGCCCAAAAATATATATTGCAAAAGCAATTAAAAATGGAGCAAATGAAACTCACCATACTGTATTTTGTAGTAAAAATACATATGACGTCATTTAACAAGTGTAGGTTTGACCTCGGATTCTCGAACCTATATCATTTATATGTATATTAACACATATAATGGTATTCGAACGTCAGGAGTAAAGTATAATGCCCCGTGTTGTTTTAGCTAATGTATCATTCTTATGAGTCTTCATGGGTTCGTAATTGAAGTATGATCACACTTGATTTATTTTTCATTTCAGAGTAAATCTCAGATTTGCCCGATCAACTCATATATTGAAAAGTCCGTGAGTGCACTCCTAAAACATCCCTTTATGTAATTTTTTTTTTATAGAGATTCTGTAAGTGTTCACTCCTCACAATCTATTCGAAAACGAACTCAGCCATCCTAGAAAAGTGTCTTTCTGTATCACAGAACAGCAGCAGATGAAATCTGTAAGGGGCCTTTGCTCCAGATTATTGCACCTTTTTCACACGCATTTGACCTGTTAAAGATAAAACATTACCCGGGTCATTAAATTTATATAATGATACGCATATCCGCATGTCTATGCGGAATATGCATCCAAGTCCTACGCGCGTACTAGATGCCACCATCCACGTACGCTATAAATAAATTCAAGGGTATAGCCGCGTTCCCTATGCTCCTATACCAATGGATGCAGTCTTCAATGACTTGGTCAAACTGTTTACCTTTCATGTTGAGCTAAACGATAAGACCAACTTTATTCGGTTTCCTTAAATAACGTATGTTAGTTAGGAAAGGATATCACGATTATATGGGGATAGAATCCTATTCAAACCCTAATCGTTAGCCCATAAATACATGGCTCTAAAACCCTAATGGGAACGACGTTACATTCTACGTAATACATAGCATACTCTCACGTACGAATTACATTCGTAGGATCTTCATCATTGTTCAAGGGGTAAGTTTATCTAACTATGAATCTTTCATGTCTTGGGGCCACTCAACCTTGTATGCTAGGTTGTTGGTGGACTTACCACCGACTACCCAACCGGAATCATACTGGCTCCGCAACGGGTTATCCACGACTATGGTCGGAGGTTCGAACACCGTTTGTCCTTAAACCTTATTTATTGCACTCAAGCGTAGGTTTTACATTCTACGTAATACATAGCATACTCTCACGTACAAATTACATTCGTACGATCTTCATCATTGTTCAAGAAGTAAGCTCACCGAACTATGAATCCTTCATGTCTTGGGGCCACTCAGCCTTGTATGCTAGGTTGTTGGTGGACTTACGATCGACCACCCCACCGAAATCATACTGGCTCCGATGCGGGTTATTCACGACTATCGTCGGAGGTTCGAACGTCGTTTGTCCTTAAACCTTATTTATTGCACTCAAGCGTAGGTTCACCCTAACCCCGTGAAAATAGGCTTGATCAATTGGCGCCATTCGTGGAAACTAATATAGAACAAATACACTTGAAATTTACGTTTATGTGTTTTATATGACGTTTTTCGGTAAAAATGTTTGTTTAATTAATCGGGAAGTTTAAGGTTTTTAACGAAAAAATCTTTGAATCTCATCAATGGTTGGAGGTAATAAGGGCTCAAAATCGCCGCAAACTGCTAAAGATTCGTCAACAGGATCAAGATTTCATACGCCCGTAGGCACGACGAAAACCCCACAAACACGGGCAAGGGTACGACGAAGCCTCCAGCAAGTACTATGGCTGTATCTCGGTCAATTTAATGTTCAACACAAAGTTACTGGGTATACGGTCCCGACAAAATCTTGCCTCATAGTTTCACACCGTTTCCTGATGTGAGGCCAAAACTTAAGTTTTAGATCACCGGCAGAAACTGTTCCTCATGACTATCTAGTCCACACTACTTACGTAGGAACTATGCCGATCCTCACAACTGTAGAAACTACGGTTCAAAGGGTTACGCCCGCAAGCACTCAAGAAATAATAAGAAAGATGGGTGAGAAATCTAGATGGTTCATTCATAATGGTGACTCCGCAACAACCAACGGTAACTTATGCGTCTCCACAACCAACTGTTAATAGTGCGCAGAAAACACAGCAAGCCCAAGAAAAATCGCCATATAATCCATTAGAACCCAGCAGCTCAAACAATGGCTCCGAGCCACATCTGGCTCCAGCTTTTAACGAGCCAGCAAGGGTTCAAGAATTTATGGAAGATTGGTTCGCAATAATGCAAGGGCAAAAAGCGAAACAATCTCTGGAATTAGCTCATACTACGGAGAAGTTTGTACCACACATTGCAAATCATCCTTTCCCAGTGGCACCTGTCTTACCACTAACATTGGGAAGTTATGATGGATTATCAGATCGAGATGATTTTTTGCAAAGATTTGAAGGAACAGCAAGAACGCACAACTGTGATGATGCCATATGCTTCCAATCGTGTTGCAGGGAGTCGCACGAGAGTGGTTTAATAATTTATCACGTCAAAGCATCACAAGTTTTGCGGACTTAAGATCTCGCTTCTTGTTAAATTTTCACAACTTGCGAGCTCGCAAAAGAACGCATGTGGAATGTCACGAAATCAAGCAAAGGCTCAAGGAATCATTATGCGAAATCATTGACAAATATACTAAAGAGATAGCAAAAATTTCGGACCTACTGGTTGCGGAGATGCATAAGTTACCGTTGGTTGTTGCGGAGTCACCGTTATCAATGAACCATCTAGGTTTCTTAGCCCCATCTTTCTTATCGTTTCCTGAGCGCTTGCGGGCGTAAACCTTTGAACCGGAGTTTCTACAGTTGTGAGGATCGGCATAGTTCCTACGTAAGTAGTGTGGACTTGATAGCCGGGAGGAAAAGTTTCTGCCGGTGATCGAAAACTTAGGCTTGTTAGCCTCACATCAAGAAACGGTGTGAAGCTATATTCACTTTGAGTAGTATGAGGCAAGCTTTTGTCGGGACCGTAGTCCCAGGAACTTTGTGTTCTTGTATTAGATGGTTTAGTCGAAGTTTGTTGAGCATTGACTGAACCAGTTATAGTCATAGTACTTGCTGGAGGCTTCGTCATACCCTTCCGGTGCAACCGGTGTTTGTGGGGTTTTCGTCGTGCCCATATGGGCGTATGAAATTCTGATCCTGTTGACGAATCTTTAGCAGTTTGCGGCAATTTTGAGCCCTTATTACCTCCAACCATTGATGAGAATCAAAGATTTTTCGTTAAAAAACTTGAAAGTAACCGATTAATCAAACAAAATATTTTACAGAAAAAACGTCATATAAAACACAAATGTAAATTCCAAGTGTATTAGTTCTGTAACATACCTCCGGAGCAATCTCATGCTTTCCAATTTCCTTTATTAGGCCCATAAATAAATGACGCATACAAGTTAACCGATTCAGAAAAGAGAATGAGTACCTGAAATATGTGAGGCCAAGTTCCTATTGTTGCAGCTACTGGAGGTAAACATTACAAGGATCTTGATATTTCTGCTCTGATTTCTTTGGTTTGTCATTAAAGTGTCATCCACGACACACTAGATTTTTTTTTGTAATTATCATGGATAACCAATATCACATCAAGTTCCTATTCATTAAGTCTATAAACATACAACAATCAAAAACTGCAAATAAACACCTACATACTTTCCAATTTCCTTTAATAGGTTCACATAGAACAAATGACGCATACAAATACAAATTAATAGATTAAGAAAGAGAATGGGTACCTGAAATACGCGAAGCCAAGTTTCCTAATGTTGCAGCTTCTCGATGTATACATGACAGGAATCTTGATTTTAACATGACAGCAGAATCAATAACACTCCTTTTCAGTAGTATAGTACTTTGTTGCACTTAGATTAGTGCCTTTTTGCACAAGCTCCATGAAATAAACTTATAGCCTTTTCTTTGCCTAAAAAAACAGAAAATTAATATATATAAGTACAAAACCAATATATAACCATTAGAGTGTATAACGCATCTCAGTGGCACACAACTGCGGGGTACATATATTAGAACCAGGAAAAGTATTGTGTACTACACAGATACTAACACAATTTCAGAGGAAGTATGTTTGGCACCTACAAAGATGTTTAAGTATTGAAAGAGCCCTATCAACAATGTTCTTAAAAACAAGAACTGGATCCAAGCCACTGCAAGCTAACAGGAGACGGTAAGTTGTCAGCAAACAAGCGAAAAAACAGGTGTACCTGAACGCTTTTCTCATCTAGGCATTGGTCAGTTTGACAGAGTTTGAAATAAGTTGACTTTGCTATACAAGCGATGATCCTCACATGCCTGTGCAACGGAAGAAAGAACTCCTTGAGAGTTAGAAATATATACTTCTTAATTACACATCAGGTAATTCAATTATAAGAGTTACAGTGCCTGATAAAGGTCTTGTATATTTGCAATGTTAAAGCTACAAGTTGCAGATCAGATAATAACAGCTAGTTCAGTTGGCCTGGACGCACTGTTGGGTTCGTGACATATAACTCAGAAGTGTTGTTCAGAAAGAAAAAAAAAAAGAAAAAAAACAATATTGTGGCAAAATGGGCAGATAAAATATCAGGTTACAACATTAAATAATAGTTAAGTTGAAGTATACTTCAAATGCTTTATCATCTTCCTCTGTTAATACTTCAAACTCTTGTCTTTTAGACGGTTTACAAGCACCGGTTTTGCAAGATCAAGATCCTGCATATGCATTATTGCGTGATAATTTATGAGAAAATAGCCTGCGAGCGCATAGAGATATTATGTGTTCATAATTCATACCTTTATATCATAAGTATTACCTGGCCAAAACGTAACATCTGATCTGAACTCATAATCATCTTTACCAACTTCATTCACATCGTATTCAAAATAGTTCCATTCATACGATCAGCAAAATATGTGAAACTCTCGTCTAGACTATCCTCAAATCTCATGAGGTTTTGTTTGATGATCCAAATTTCTGAAAAAAAAAAAAGATCTTGAACTTATGCTGCTGCCTTTTTTAAGCTTAAAGGGAGAAGATAAAAGGAAAGTAGTCTAGTAAAGCCTTTTTTATGCTTAAAGGGAGAAGATAAAAGAAAGTAAAATTTAACCTGCTCTCATATTGATTCTTGGTTAGGTGTTTTAGCAGCTAACATAATACCATGCAGAGCATGCCAATAAGTTTAGCCGGACCTCATGGAGAATTACAAGGATAAATACAAGGATAACATGAAATTCAGGTACCTTATAAGAATGATCAACTGGTCAGGATCTTCAGCAATCTAAGAAGTACGATAATTATTTTAGGATTATATGATTAAATTTAAGGTAATACAAGCAAACAGCACAACATTTGTGGATAGACATGCCTATATCAATATCCCATGTGTTGCAACGGAAGCAAATGACCAAATCTAGTTGCCATAAAAATATTGTTTTTCAGCTTTAAAAGTGATATGATTTTTGTACTTGCTAAATACATGTAAGGCAACTACATTTATACATTTTAAATACAGCAAACGCTTATTTTATACAGAGCAAATGTTTATAAATTTTATATATAATAATACTATATTATACATTATATTAGTCAGATACATGTGGGGAAACTACATATATAATAATACTAAAAAAAGTGTATTTGTTTTATTTATTTATAATTATAATTATATTTTTTTACTTTTTATTACATAAAACGATGAAATTATGATGACTCAGAGAAGCTCAGCACACCCAACAGAGGCTCAGACAGATTAACAATTACAAGAATGACCCAATGAACCACTTAAATTAACGAGCTATTTAATCGAAAGTTTCATAACCAGATCAAGATATTAAAAAAAAATATAAACTTGATATGACGACCTGAATGTCTTGTATGAGAAACTGCATCAGCAGGTTAGTTCAACTGGCACCTGGTCACACTGTTGGGGGTTCTAACGTATAACTCAGAAGTGTTGTCCGAAAAAAGCAATATAATGTGGCAAAAAGGGCAGGTAGAATATCAGGTTACTACATTACAAGAGTAGTAAGTCGAATGTAATTTCGAATGCTTTAGCATTTACGTTTAAAGTAAAAGGTTTAACTCTTTAAACTAAGATGTGGGTGACGCTAGACCCCTCTTTAACTTTTTAGATAACTAGTCTCAAGTAATATTAAGCGCCCACAGAGAGGTCTGCCCGGCATATAAGCACCCAATTTTTATCACGTTAACCGACCAGCCCATTTTGAAACCTCTATCAAACACCTATTGTTTCAACTCAGGTAAATGATAAGCTATGGTATAATTTACATAACAAAAAGCACAACCTTAACAAAAATGAACTTACGTGAGTTAAGCAAGACCATTGGCATATTTGAGACCAAGGATTGCGCAATTTCTCCATAAGCCTATAGCTCAGGGAACATACCAGGCATCCACCAGATAAACTTCGCAAATTCCTTCCAAGATGTGACAAGAACATTCCGTACATATAGCAACGACATCATGTTTAATACCAAGAGAACTGTCCCCATCTCTGAGCATATGAACTAAACCTGGAACAAAGACTCAAGAATTATGCCTGGACAAAACAGCGTTATCCACAGAGGCTCATCATTATCCATAAGGTATGCACGAACCACAAACTGTAACTTACACTTATAACAAAGACTCGAGAATTATGACTGGACAAAAAGCATGACCTTTCAAAGTAAAATAGCTCATACAATAAAATAGAAACTAACTAACTCAATGCTACTTTATTGAGAATTTCACAACCACCTAGAGATATAAAAAAGAACTTACTATGATGACCTGAATGTCTCACATGAAAAAATGCTTCATCAGGCAAGTTCTGTACGCACTTGGACACACTGTTGGGGGTTGTAACTTGCATTCAAATGGTGATCACCACAACAAATGAGAATCACACCAGCCCATAGCTGCAGATAGCCAGTTAGAAGCAACATTAGAATATAATCAGGTAGATCACCAGTTTTTATGAAATTAAAAAAGCTTTGTGAATACCATGAATTTAACAAACCTTTGTGGATACATAGAAATCTACATTAATAACACGTGAAGCCTCAAAAGGTTCTAAATATGAACCCCCGGTTCAGACTGGAAAGAGCTTGTCATACAAAAAGTCATTTCTGGAAATGGGGGCGACATAAAAGGAGGGCAAAATCGTAATTATAGAAATTTGTGTTACCTGGTTCCATTCATATCCAAGATAAAGAGCTAGAAGTCCTTCAAGTAATGTAGAATATATTTTCTTCATTTGTCTTCCTTTATACCAGGCTGTAGAATCGTTTATGTTACTAGAACTTATCATATAATCGTAAAGAAGGTATCTGACAGTTAATTTAAGTTCGTGTTATTCATACCCGCAAAAAGCTTCGTCATTTCTTGACGACCTGAACGTGAACTCAAAACTGGTGCTACAACATAAGTAGGATCTGAAGCAAAACCAGTAACACGTGTTAAGTTATAAGATGAAGAAAAATACTAGCTTCAAAAAATGCCATAAACAAACCATTTGGAGATGCAGCCACGTAATAAAGCGAACCCATAAGTACATATGTGATGAAGGCTACAAACACTTGGGCAAATGGCACGAACGGAGGCAGCACAAATAATTAAAAATAAAAAAATACAAGTTAATTATCTTTCTTTACCGGGTTTTCAACTGAGAAATGTAGAGATGACAATCTAAACTCATTTACTTATAAACATCAATTAGTGATACATGTTATCTCTAACAGGTTAGCTCGAAAAAGAACTGGTGAAAGCGATTAAAAGGAGCCCAAAATGTGGTTCTACTGCCTATAACCTACTATATAGCTAAAATAAAGGAACTCAACAAATATTGTAAACATATTTAAGATACATTTTTATGCATAGAAATAAAAGATGTATCAGGTCCAGCCACACCAAAAATCACCTGTTTTGATAACGATGACAAGAATGACTCACAGAGGTTCAGCACAAACCATAATGTGGGTGATAATGTGCACAAACCACATAACTGTAAATTGCACTAACAACATGTGTAGTGATAATTACTCACAAAAATATACTGAACCAAACACTATGACAATTCAGAACAAGATATCTTTTACAATAATAAAGAAACTCAATAACTCGGATAAAATTCAGTTATATGAAAGAATGCATGCATTTATCAAGATAAAATTAATTATACTTTGTTATTTTATACAAATTCAATCAACTTTTCCAGAAAACCCTAACTTCAAAGGGGATTGAAATTATATTTTTCGGAGAACCCTAACTTCGAAGGATTCATCCATAAAACGATACAGATATGTGAATATTCAAGAAATCTAAGATTTATTTCATCAAGATCAGCAGCAAGATATTGAAAAATCGTACCAAATTGAAGGCGTCTTCTTAAATCCACAGTTGCCATTATCATTAAAGATAGGCCTGAATAAGAACAACATTTACTCAATGTCTCCCAAAAATCCTGGATCGAAAGATTTCGATTCTCCACCTAAAAAAACCCTAGAATCTCGAAAACCCTAAATTTTGGAAGAACATAAATTGAAGATACAGAGAGTGAGGGAATGAATGCCGCGTATTTTATAGGTATAGATAGGTGGCGTTACTTTAAGGCCAATCAAGTTAACGGTCAGCATTTTAATTCACATTCACATAAAAAAAAAAAAAAAAAATTAAGCCCCTTAAGACTATGATTAAGATTTTCATAATTACCAACGAGCTTCTAGCTCAGTGGTACCCGATACCTTTGATCCCTGGGCCCACAGTGGGGGAAGCTTTGGCACAAGGAAGGCGCAAGTTCGATTCTCAGTCTGGGCGCTCCGCATGGAATTATTTCCCCTCCGGGGGGAATTTGTGAAGTGTTTTCGGGGGTCTAGCTAGCTGGGGCAAAAATTGCTCTTGCCGCCACTGTGGGTACTGGGAGGAGGTACTTTTCCGGCACAGGTCTCTTTCGGGGTGGGATTGGTGGGTGCTACGGCACACAGGGTTAGCGTGTCCCTGCCATATATACACGTTTTGGCACAAGATTTTCATAATTATATTTTCAAACTAACTTATATTAATTAATTATATTAATTATATTAATTAATTATGAAGTATTAACATTCTTTTTTATATATCACATTTTCTTTTACTAAAATGTTGGCAATATTTATTCATGAAAGGTTATAGTTATAAAATAGAAATAGAAATAGAAATTAATATAATTAGGAAAGCTTAAACATACTAAGGCCTATGTTTATCATTTTCCTAAAATAAAGAAACTTTTTAATGAAAATCATGGAGTTATCGTTAAGAAATTAGAACATTTAAATTTAGTTTGCACATTATAATAATCACTCATCTCGAAACAATTACATTTCATTTGTTTCTTAATGACAACTCTTAAAATTATCATTACAAAATCTCAATAATAGATAAAAAATTTAAATAATAAATAATAATTATATTTTTAAGAAATTATATTTATATGGTCATTGATAATTCAATCACTATTTTTGATCAATTCATCACACATGTTCATTAAAAAGTTGCACCGTACAACTGGTTAATGAACAAATATGGTGCATTTATTAAAAATGATGGTGGAAGTGTCACCATATAAGACGACTCAAATTTATCGATATGTTTTTGTAGGATATATGAATTTTAAATTACTTTTTAGGTCACCAAACTGTGACTTTGTCCAATTTATATCGCCTAAAATTAATCGAAAAAACCGTAACAATAAGCGAATAAACATGTATTTATAAGCGAATAAACATGTGTTTATATACTAATTTTTTTTTAACGTCAGTTTGGGATCACCTAGGGAGGACTAAACCACCAACGCGTTCATCTCCTGTAGTTGCATAACCCGCCCCCAACTACTACCCTGAAGGAAACCCGGGCCAATCCGAGATTGTGGCCGGTAAAACCCCCTCCCCACTGCCCTTCACTAAGCGAAATGCGACATAGGTGGATACTTCAGGTCAGACTAAACATTATATACTAAAATTATTTATATTTATATTGTTATAGTAGTTTTATCCAAATACTTGAGTATTTTTCTTCTTTTACATATTTTCGGTTTAGTTTTTACGGAGATTTGCTATATATGAAACAAAATATTAATTAATTTGAGTAGCATACATAGTCATTTTCAAATATAAATAACATACAAAAAGAATATGATATTTTTTTTTTTTTTTCAATTCGTTAAACCATCTAAAAGAACGACCCTAAGTCAACTTACGTTTGCTACCTTAGGAAGTAAAAAGGTGGATTTAGGCCTCGCTATTATAAAAATAAATCACTAATTCTCCCCTGAGATCCGTTATGTCAACCTTGTGACACGACAAACAAACCTGACTTTTTGAGCGATATCAACGGGCCAAATTAACGTCAGTGAGCTCCAGTGACTAAAATTGTAATTTTTTTTAAACCCTAGTGACTAAGCTTACAAAAAAAAATAAAAAAAAATCATAGTGACTAGACTTGAATGATTTGAACAAACCATACTGACCATCTGTGTAGTTAAGTCTTATCTTTATATTATTGACTCAAATTCAATGGAGGGCCGCCATGGGCCCATGGCCCTCTCACACCATAGCAAAGTTCCACATGCCAGCAAGCTAGTTTGGATCGAACTTGAACACACCGTTGGGTTTTTGTAACTTGCATTTAAAGGTGATCACCTCAACAAATGAGAATCACACCGGCCCATAGCTACAGCCTGCAAATAGAAAGTTAAAAGTAATTTTTTTTTTTTTTTTGAATGGCATATCGGCATCACCCATAGAGGACTTAACCACCTTTGCGATCATATACCACCACACGCGCACTAGGAGGAAACCCAAATCGCCACAACCCTGGCAGTGCGGTTGAAGGTTGGAAAAACCCCTTCCGAGAAGCTAATTGCTGCCAATACCAATTAGATCCCGGCTCTTGAAATCGAACATGCGCCTAATCGTTAAGGACAAACATGCCGCCCCTTCGTATACCACTCATTGATGTTATAATATTATGAGATAAAATGAGTTGATCACCGGATTTTATAAATCTAAGAAACCTTTGTGAATAGGTGGTGTTCACACAGCTTCGCATCCACACAAATTTTGAGCGATGTTGTTGACCTTCGGACACAACCATAAGATTTATCGATTATGAGTTCGCTCAAAAAATTGAGTGAACGAGTAAAACAGACAAAAAAAATTCAAAAAAGTGTATTTTGTTATCACTTTTAATTTCGCATATTATTAGGACTTAACTTTATTTAATGGCATAATTTTCAAGCAGGAGGTGAAAAAATACAATTAAAAAGTGACTAATAAGACTATGCCATGCACATATATCAATTCACACTTCAAAACGGTACTTAAATTCAAACACAATGTATAATTCATTGCCATAGATCAAAAGTTGAACTACAAATCTAATATAACTAGTTTGGAGGTCCGTGCTTCGCTACGGAGACCAAATCCACATACACATATAATTTCAATACTTTTCTTAATCAATAATAAATAAACGGGTTATAAAATAAGGTAAATTATAAGTCGACTTCCAAAAATAGATAAAAATAATCATTACCTTTTGTATATAAGATAAAAATATAGGTAAAAAGTAAGTGGTTAAATGGTAAAGTAATTAAAAAGCATAATATAATGAATGTAATGTTTTAAACTGTTTATTTTTACCTAAAGACTATTAATATTGGACCGAGGAGTAACATATAACAATATTTTATAATACTTAAAAAAGTAAACAATTTTTCTATTTTGTATGTAATATTTGTATATGTTCGATTTCATATTGGCCGGTGGTCTCCTTGGAAGCAATCTCTCAACCCGTCAAAGAGAGAGATGACTTTCTCTGCTTTTGTGAGTGTTTCACTTGGGGTTGAAAAACGACTTTTCTTTATTGAAGGATAAATGAAGGATTATCAACGTCCCACCTCTCCTATAACCCATACATGTGGGATTGAGTTTTGTTGTTGTGTTGTTGTGTACACCAAATTTTATATTTTAAAGAAAAATTAAAGAAATCATTTGTTCAATTACTCAACCAACGTTTTAACCTCCAAAACCCACCAATGGGCCTCTGGGCTGACCCGTCTACTAAAATCCCTAATCAGACTATATATTATACAAACAAAATCACTTTTCCATTAATTAACTTATTTCTCCAGTGTTCTTTCCCCCTTCTTTCATCCCATATACCACATTGTCCTTCCCATTCTTTTCTTGTTATTCTTTTACAATATTGAAGGTTTCTAGATCTGTTGTATAATCCTTTTAAATACACGACTTCATTTTAGTTAATCTAGTTCGTTTAAAAATTATGCTATGGTGTGTGTGTATATATATATATATATATATATATATATATATATATATATATATATATATATATATATATATATATATATAGTTTTTCGACTCAAATTTTTGTTTATATATCGATATACATAATATGTATATTTATAGTTGCAAAATACAGAGCAACTGTGTTTATCTATGGATCTATATTTTATACTCCATTGTGGTAAGAAAAAAAAATTCAGAGCAACTGTGTTTATCTATTAATTTATATTTTATACTCCATTGTGGTAAGGGAAAACTCAAAAGATTTATATTTTATACTCCATTGTGGTAAGCGAAAAAAAAAAAAAAAAATTCAGAGCAACTTTGTTTATCTATGAATTTATATTTTTATACTCCATTGTGGTAAGGGAAATTCAAAAAAATAAAAGGGGAAAAAAAATTTTGCTACAGTAGCTACAGTGGTTGCTACAGTAGCTACAGGGGAGGTGGCGCGGTATGGTTGGTGGGTTTTGTCCATATTTAGTATGTAATATAATATAATGTAATGTAATGTAATATAATATAATATAATATAATATAATATAATATAATCTCTCATGTGTCTAATTATGACATTTAAGACATAAAACTGATGTTTAACACCATAGAACCAATTTCTAAACTGGTAAGTTACTGGTGAGCCTCAACTTTCTTCTTTGTCCAGAGCCTGTCAAGTGCACTGTCAACATCTCCCTACAAAAATTAATGCATAAACATGTTGGTAGATGTTAATATAGCTTATAATTTCCGAATATGCTAAATATTTAAAAAAGCATACATGATTACATACAAACATAAATTCTTTGTAATTTTGACACAAATCCACTTATTAAAGCAAAATCTTAACAAGCTTAACGGCACAGTTCGTTATTTATATGCCAACACAAATGTAATGCAACTATAACAATACAGGTAAGGTAATCCAAAATATAACACATAGTCAAAGGGGAGTGATCCTCACACACCCTTGTTTGATCCATCCACACTTTTTGTTTAAATATGACTATAATACCCTTAAGTAGGATGAGTTAGAGGGTGGATGGTGTAAATTATTGAGAGATAAATTAGTCACATTTAAGCCAAAAGTGTGAATGGATCAAAAAAGAGTGTGTGAGAATCACTCCCCATAGTAAAAGAACATGTAGTGTTTAAATGTTTAATATCAACAGATAAAAGGACATAATTTTTCTGAAGCCAGTAATTATTCATGCATTGAAGTGCCAATATAGACATAATTACATAAATAAGCGATCACAAACAGTAAACACGGACCATTAAAAATCCAACATAGATGAAGAGACATACCTGGGCACGAACAAAACCACAGAGAGCAAATGTAGAGAACTGGCCAACATATCGGCCGGACTCATCGAGATCACCAATGTTAATTTGAACAGATGCATGATCCTTTGAGGTGATCAACCGATTAGTAGCAGAGCTGCCAAACAAAAAACATCTAGTGAAACATGTACATCTACAAAAGACAACCAAACACGTAACATATGTATTTACGAGGACATACCACTTCCTTGGGATGTAGAGATCCATGTTTTGACCTTCTTCGTTCTGCATCTTGGCGAGTTTTTCAGACAACGACTAATTTCACATATCAATAACTAATAAATAACCACACGAGATATTAAATCTCCAATCAAAATGCATATAAGTCAATATCTGTGCAAACAGATAGTCATACACAAAGTTCAATACATTTTCGATACTTTATACACACATCTGAAACATAAAAAACATCAATCAATTTATGTATCTGCAAACCATTTCATTAATAGTTGGTCTAACTCAAACATCAATTGGTCTACCATCATTTTCAGCTTATGGTTGTATTCATACACTTTGTAAATTCAACATTGCTTATAAAATTAAGTGCTAATATAAGCACTTTTGTGTTAATTGTAACCAGACATTCAAAAGTTCTTATTAGCATAAACAAATAAGCCACTTTAAAAATTAGTTAACTTGTAAGACCTTACTAGCTCCTCAATTGATATACAACAGTAAACTCATAACAATAAGAATTTTAAGTAAACTGCCAAGTCTAAATAGTGTATCAGAAATCAAGCTATATGAAATCAAAAAGTATAAGTACATATATAACAGATTAAGGTATTGAAACCCTAACTCGATCACCGTAATTTGAATCATAAATCAAGCAAAAAAAAAAAAAACATTAGGAGACCTTGAAATCAACGCACTCGATAAAGCAACTGATTATTATTATTATTATTATTATTATTATTATATGAATAATAACAGTAAACAAAATGAGTAAATAGTAGATGGAAAATAAAAGTGTAGAGAATACAAACCTAGATTGGAAATTAATCGGGTTATATGAAAGCACTCTCTTCTGCTGCTACAATACGGCTGTGTTAAAGATATGTAAAACCCTAACTACGATTTTCTAATACTCCTCGGTCCAAAAAAAAAATAAAAAATCCAATTTTACGTTTTTTTATTTTAAAGATGAAAAAAAGGAAAAAGTTGTATATTATGTAGTACTACGTAGTTTTTAGGAAAATTCTACTATAAGATAAAAAATTTACATCAATTTTTTATTTTAGGTAATCTATATTTCGTTTAAATGATTGTTTTATTAAATTAAATGTTATTTAAAAAGAGAAGTCTAGTTACTTTTAGATTAGAACTCCGTAAAAAAATTAACGATACTTCATTTTTTAAAGTAAATCATAACGAATATATGCAAGCATGATAATTGGTACATACGTGTGCCGTTAATTTTCTACGATCATATTACGAATATAACGAAAATTAAGTAAATATCCAGTTCGTAAGAATAATCATTTACGAGGTCTTCCATATTCACAGGTAATTGTCAATGATCAGACTTGCATATGATTTACTTAAAATAGAGTATCGTTAATTTTTTGACGGAAATCTAACTTAAACATAACAATACTCCATTTTTTATTTACATTTGATTCAAGTTTTATTTCATCGAACAGAATGATCTATTTATAAATCGTACTCCATACTAATTTTTTGCAACTTGTAAAAAATTCTGTTTTGCCATCTTATTACATTAATTTTCATTTTATCATATTTCATGTAGTGTAATTGTATGTCATATCCCTTTCACATCCTCCTTTTCCCGATGGATTGGCTTGGGCAAAGATACTCTCGTTTGGAAAGACATTTGGCTACCTAATTCGTCAAACAACCTTGGGTCAATATTTCCAAAGCTGTTTGCATTAGAGGAAAACAAAAATGTTTTGGTTATAGACCGGCTAAGAAATTCATTGGCAGGCCTAAATGGGTTAAGGATGTGGAGAACAAATTTGCAGGGAAGATCACATGATGAACTCCATAATCTTGCTCCTCTTTTACAGGCAACTCCACAACTTTCGAAACTTAAATGTGTGTGGTCAGTTCACAGTAAAACGGACGTCTCATCTGATCGATAAGGTGATTCTTGATTTAGAAAAAGGGGATGATACGAGACAATGGCTTTCGTGTCTTCGAAAAAAAGTCAACATCTTCATTTGGCGCTTAAACTTATAGAGGTTTATTCACACAAATTGGGCGACGGCATACAATACCACTTTAGTCCAAAAATTTAAGTATTTCATATACCTAGGAATTAATAACGTCATAGTCATATTATAACTATGTTAGAACTATGCATATGCTAGAACAAAAATTATATGAAAAATAGAAAAATAATCTGGGAGGCAGATGTCCATTGCTCAACAAGAAACTTGTTCTCTTAACTAAAGTGATTCACCTTATTACAATCAATCTAAAATACACATAACTAAATACAATGATGTATGTGCAATTGTGTACATGTATGACTTTAACTACAAATATTACTTACCTCCTTTGGAAGTTAAGTTTTGATATACAATATGCAAATAGAGTAGCAAGAACAATAGGCCATAGACCAAGAATAACATACACCAGTGGTAACTGTTCATGGTGATACCCAAAGTAATCTCTTAAGAAGTCTTTAACAGATTTCGTCCCAATAAAAGTATCGATATCTGTTTGCAAGTCACCATATTGCGATGTAAGCAATGCATTCAGTGACCATGAAGTAGGAGTCAGATAATACAGCCATATCCACCACTTAGGAATTTTCTGCATGAACAAAATAAATACAAATAAGCTTCACAAAACACGATCATTATAATTTATAAACATATATTTGGAAATTAATTATTAATATGGACTTACTGGTCGAGGAATTATGAATCCAGCAAACAAGTTAAACATGGTGTAAAATGCAGACTGTAAAATGGCAGCTACTGGAAAGCTTGGTGTCATGGCAACAAGGAGCATGCCCAAATAGGTGAAGTACATCAATGTGCACAAGAATGTATAAAAGTACCAGAAAACCTTATAAGCTGACCAATAATATCCAATCATAGGATATGTGATGCCCACGAATGTAAGTGACTGGATAAACAGATAAGGAAACTCGATTGTCACCTACAAGAAAAAATCAAAACAATTTCTTTATCTGCTATAAAGTACACATATATATTGTTTATTTTGTGATTTCCAAGATAAATGGATTCAGATTTAAATCTTTAAGGTTAGGAGTGGCAAAATGGGCGTTTGGGCTGGTTTGATGGGTCAATTGGGTCGGGTCTGGTCGGGTTGACCTCAAACCTTTTTTTAGTTAATTTCTACTAACTGATAAGCTAAATATAATAGTTTAATTACAATAATAATGCAAATAATAAAAATAGAGAGATTTAAGAGCTTCTGTGCATTATTAATGCGTTTTGGGTGGCTTTCGACCCGTTTGACCCTGTTGTATAATCCACTTTTAGCTTGCAATTTGTTATTTCAAAACACAGCCCAAATTGGTCCATATATAAATGAATAGGTCAATATAACTGCCTTTGATCATAAAAGATACAAAAGGATTTTATACCTGTGCAAGAGCATAAGCCCATGATGCGTACATCCCAGAAAATCTTTCTCTATACAGAACAGTTCGTTCCATTGAAACATGCGGTATAACTGAAGAGCAGTTGTTTATGCCACTAAAAAGCAATGCTGAGTACATCGATCCAAGGATATTGAATAAATTCTGAGCACTATGTCTGTCAATTATAATATCAGATGATTTTAGGGTATAAATCCAAGAAACATAAAAAAGCCAAGACTTTAAGAAATATATGAGTGCTTAAAACTAACATTTTTCTTCCTTGTTTCCAAAAGAGTAACCCGAAAATGAAGGATGCGAAGAGCATATGCATGGTACGCATCAAATTGTACGAAGGGCTTCTCCAATACGACAAGCGTTGTTTCCATAAACAGGCTTTGAACTGGCTCCAACCATTTTGTGAAAAAGCTGTTGGAAAATACAAATCTTTTGAACCAGGTGGTGGTTTGCTGTATGTTTCTACAAACTCCTTATTTCTCCTAAAAAATTATCAGACATATAAAAACACGAGTTAAATTGGAATGTGGAGACCCAGAAAAATCGAAATCATAATGTTTTAAGGAAAAGAGATAAAGGGAAGGGCATTGATGGTGAAGGTAATAATAAGACACATTCCAAAGATATAATTGAAACAAACAATCCTTTTTATGTATTAGTAGATGATGAGGGTAATGGTGATTGATGTTAGGATTGATAATACTGCTCCGAAATCAGGGTATTCTACATCTTGTTAGTTTCTTACTTTATATCTAGTATAGGTCCTCGAGTTTCGCTCAAATTAGTGTTTCTCATGTTGTAATCCTCGTTGTATCATTTCCTTATCAATAAAATTATCTTGCTTTTCAAAAAAAAAAAAAAAAAACACGAGTCAGATAAAAATTAAACGCTCAAGATCTCAAAGCAGATATTGCATTTAACTGAAAACTAAATATTCTAATGCCCTTCCATTAAACTTACATATTAAAGGGGTAGGGATATAAAAGTCATGATTTTTTTTATATTCAAGGTGTGAAGGTGTAACTTACGTGTACAAAGATGAAGTAGAATAGATCTGTGCAAAATCGACTCCGAGTGCCGCTTCCATCGACGGCGAAGTAGCCTCTAACATCCATGTTGCCGGATTATAGTTGTCTTTAATCTTTGGTACCCCAGAAATGCTCTGTTACAAAGACATATAGTGTAAGTATACAATGAAATTAGTGTTCTTATGCTCTACCATAAATTAATGAGTAACTAACCTCAAAGTATTCAATGACGCTACTTGAGTTCTGACCCAGTGGCCCACAGTAAATCATACGTCCACCGTTTTTCAATAGGATCAACTGCAGAAACAAGGATAGAGAAATATTAATATAATAATAGACCTTTTATGTCAGACAAAAGAATGAAAATTGATCTCTTTATTACCTCATCGAAGGATTCAAATATGTCAATGCTCGGTTGATGAATGGTACAGACAATTGTTCTTCCTGTATCAACAATATTCTTCACAGCTCGCATGACAATGGCAGCTGATCTAGCATCCAAACCCGTCGTAGGTTCATCCATGAAAATAATGGAAGGATTAGCCACAACTTCAACAGCAATCGTGAGTCGCTTACGTTGCTCAGTTGATAAACCATTAACTCCAGGAACACCAACCAATGCATCTTTTATGTCATGAAGTTCTACTGTTTCCAGAATCTGTTCTATAAATTTCTGTACATTTCATAAAAAATAGCTTTGTCACAAAAAGTTATTCAAAAATTAATGTTTGTGACTATTAACATTTGAACTGTATATATCATACATATTTGGTTTTGGAATCAATCCCGGGATGAAGACGAAGCCAAGCAGAAAACACAACTGATTCGTGTACTGTAATTTGGGGAGAGTGCACATCAGTTTGTTCACAGTAACCCGAAATCCTAGCAAATGTTTTTTGGACTTTTGGATACCCTCCAATTTTAATCTCTCCTTCAATAATGCCGCTCGTTTTTCTACCAGAAAGGACATCAAGAAGTGTCGTTTTGCCTGCACCACTTACACCCATCAATGCTGTAAGGACACCAGGTCTAAATGCCCCTGTGATATCATTAAGAATTCTAAGTCTGTCCCCAGTGAAACCGCGTTGTCTCATTTCCTGTCAGAACAAAAGCAATCCATAACAATGTTTGAACAACAGACACATTATAATTATGTTCAAAATGTTTCATTTAATGAAATTAATTATGATCAATTACCGGTGGGGGCTCGACGTGGTAATGTAGATCCTGAAAGGTAACCGTTAGTGGTTCAAAAGGTAACACCAATTTTCCTGCAAGACAAGAGAATGAATAAGTTTTTTATTGTCATATAAAAGACAGCTTCATCAATCATAATATTCAGTTTAGTCAAAAAATGTTTCGAGTATTATAAATCTATAGGCGAGTTCTTACCTTCATATGGCTCTGCGACGGCAGTGGTGGACCGTTTATTTGTTTTATTAACCATTTCAGTCTGGCCTTTGGATTCATCATTTATTTGTACTTGAGATAATCTTTCCTTTGAAATAATGGCACGAGTTCCAGGAGCTGGAAGTATTTGATTTTAATAACATGATTAATTGAACAATATGGCACTCATTATGTGAAATATTTTCATCGAGTACAAGAATCATTGAGTTACCCTTCAAGAAGCTTAAAGCCATGATGAAGCCTATGTTGAATAACAGCGCAAAACCCAATAAGGCACCAAGTGATATCCAAAAATAGTGATCTTTAAAGTCTAGCCCACGATTTTGTAGAACTTTTATTCCTAAGGTTGTGTTTGTAGTCACGATTGGCTTGAAAAAAAACAAATAATATACGAGTGAGTAATATATAAACTAACTCATAATCCACGAGACAAGTGTCAATTAGATTATATTGTCACAAAGATATAGTTAATCTTGAATATAAAAATCGGTTCTACTGAAATACCTTGTTCCATCTGGGAGAATGAAATTCATTCACTGCAAGGCCTATTTCACCATATGACAGAGGACAAGCCCAATATCCCCACTTTAACCAAGCCGGCATTGAATCTGCGAAACCAGTTCCCGTTAGTTTAGTCTGAACGTCTTTACAAGTTTAAATATAAATTTATGCAGATTTTAAAAAACTTACTGTGTGGTAAGATGAAGCCACCAAATGATAAAAGAAACAATATAGATATACTACCCGCAGTGGTAGAAGCAACCACTGTTCTAAACACAGATGCAAAGAATCGGAACATAGATACTGACGAGAAGTGCATCGCAAAATTTAGCATTAGTTGACGGAAGAACCTATAAAGCGCAATAGTGGAATAATTTCAACGGTTTGACATATATCTATACCAATGAATATCAGGGTGCGTTTGATAAAACTGAATGATTTAGTGCTGAATGGTTCAGAATCTAAATGAATCAAAGCCTCTGAATAAAGTTTGTTCTGAATGAAAATAAGCTGTTTGATAATCATTTAAAATGAACAATATGAACTGAGTAAAATTACCTTATTAATGTGTAACATGAATAAAAAATTTAATTTAGTTGTTGGTTAAGCATTCAGGATATGATTTGAGGAGAATATTACCAAAAAGTTAGGCTCTTAATGGTTAAGAGAGAGTTTCAGCTCTGAATGGTTCAGCACTGAATTCTGAATCATTCAGCACCATATGTCATTCAGTGGTCAGAAACAAACACGCTGAATACTGAATGGTTCAGCATTCAGTGTTGAACCATTCCATTAAGAGGCAAACAAACACACCCTCAGTCTACTTAGGCGTGTGCATGGTACAGAACTAGATCAAAATAGTTCGGCTCGGTTCTGTCATGAGTTCCAATTTGAAGCAGAAAGTCGGACCGAGGACCGGACCATATATTTTCGGTTTGATCCGGTTCGATTCGATTATTTTTGGTATTATTATCGGGTTCGGTCCGGTTCGAACCAAAGACCGAAAAAATGGCAAAATGTGGACCGATGACCATACCGAAATAGTTCGGTTCGTTTCGGGATTGGTTCGGTTACTCATTATTGGTTCGGTTCCTTAGTTTTTCCCGCGATATGCACACCCCTAAGTCTATTGATGTCACTTAATGAAGAGAATAATGAAATAATTTGTAAGATGCTGACCTCTCTGGTTCAGGACTGTATCCGATAACGTAATAAGTGAGAGATGTCCAAATAATGGCTACAAACACCGAAAGGGGAATCTTAAGAAGGGATGCAGGAATCGCGTATGCCCAAGCCGGGTAAAAGTAAATATCTCTCTGTTTATAGAAAACGGGAAGTCGTGCAACCGTCATAGACAATTCTGGGAACCCGTCAACTAGAAGAATCACGAGTGAATAAAAAAGTGAACCGAGATAATAATTGGCATCAATTAAATCAACATTTAACTTAGTTCGGATAAATACAGTCATTGTGATTACTGCAATAATGAAGAGCTGCATGGAAGCAACGTACATAATTAGACAAGTTACAATACATAGAAAACTAACACAAAATGATAGTTGTAATTTATAATAGTAATTAATATAGTTGTACCTGAACGAACTTGAAGATGTAGACGAAAGAATTCCTTTTCATGAGAAGAATCTCCCTAGACATGCAGGCTTTAAACAAATCCCATTTTGAAAGAGAATACATATCAAAGGACATAGCGTTTTCATGGTTCTGCATTCTAATGAAGGGTTTCGAAAGATCCTCGCTTACTTGTTTTCCAAAATAAGATTCCTTATATTTCATAGATAATGTGTGTACAGAGACATAATTATATGCTTCTCCAGGTCGGTTCCAATATTTTTCTTGATCTTTTCTTGAAACAACCTGTAAATCAGACTATATTACATGAAAATCTTGCTAAAGAAACAAGTTTTGAAAATGGCATATCAGTTGAAGTAGATTATGATTACCTCTTGAAGGAAGTCAGCTACACCTTTTCTCTCGGGGCATTTAAAACCAAGAGTCTCAAAATAGTCTAATGCGATACTGCGAGGTCCATGATACACAATCATACCTTCTGCCATCAGCATGATGTCATCAAACAGATCAAAAGCTTCTGGTGATGGCTGAAGAAGTGAAATGAGTACAGAAGCGTCTGTTATATGTGCCAACTGCTGAAGACAAGCGATTATCTGATATGTAGTGGAGCTGTCTAAACCATTTGATATTTCGTCCATAAATAAAGCTTTTGTGGGACCAACAATCATCTCCCCTACAAAGAACAATAGATGTTAGAATCTGTTTAAATGAAGGTAGCAGTTGTAATATACGCATTAGTTAGTTAGTTAGTTAGTTACCTGTGGTCAATCTTTTCTTCTGACCACCAGAGACTCCTCTCCTCATAGCATCTCCAAACATTGTATCAGCACATATATCAAGTCCAAGAATCTGGGAGCACGTGTTAATGTTAGTAAAACTTACATATTGTGCATATTAAAATACAAAACAACATACGAGGCCATATTTTGTTAAATAAATTACCTTCAAAATGTAGTTTGTCTGAAGAGTTGTCTTTAGTCCTTCAATGGAAGTTGACTGTGGAAATCAACAATGGTTTAGTGTATGACAATACATATACATATTACAATATATAATACGTTTTAGTAAAAGCATTTTACCTTCATGAAGGTGTCTACATCTGGATCTGGAATAATTCCTAGTTCTTTTTCCTTCCTACTAACCTCGAGCATAATATCTATTCAAGAAAAATCAATTTCAATTAGAAAATAAACTATATGTTGTTTATTGTATGCATGAAATAGGATATAAGCATACCTGCACGGTTTCCAGTACCCTGACAACGGGATGAAAAATCGAGCGTTTCCCTCACAGTCATCTCAGGGATATGCAAATCAGTTTGGCTTATGTAGGCGGAAGTTTTCTGGGGGACAAACTCATCTAGTTTGTATCCATTGTATGTAATTTCACCACTAATCTGTTTTATACAACGAACAATCTTTAGTGAATAAATTTCAAATATTGTTTGTACAGATTATTATCAATAAATATAGGAAAAGGGAAGTCAAATACCTTGAGAGATTCATTTAGGTTCCCTGAAAGTGCTTTCAAAAAAGTGGTTTTCCCACATCCTGGAGGACCAAGAAGCAGAGTCATCCTAAAAAGTAAAACCAAAGGTTACGCCGTTCACACGCAAGCACACACACACACACACACACGCACGCAAACAAAGGTTGATGACTGACTGCAGTATTGAATAGATTGTAAATTTGTATCCCTACCTTCCTGGCTTAATGACACCACTGATATTGTTCAAAATAGTTATCTTAGCCCGTTTAGACTTCAAACCAGGTATCACGAAAATCCCCTTTCAGAAAAGAAAAAAAAAAGAAAAAAGAAAAAAAGAATCAGCTTTGAAATATAAAAATCAAACGAAATAGAAGATATCACTACATGAAATTAAACATATGGATACTATTAAGCTTGATCATAATTTTGATAACAAACGGATCAACCAAATTAATAGATCATCAAATGAAGATCAATTCCCTAATTGACAAACATATTATATACGACGAGCGTACAATATAAGATTACAGTCAAAGTTAGACACTTACGGAAACAATACTTTGGAATGAGTTCCAAAGAGTTGGAAGAGGCTTTCCACGTACGACTTTACACTCAGCGTCTACAGAAAGATTCTTATATCTTACCTCCACAGATGGAAGTTTTATACCAACTCTAACAAAACAGGTTTAAACTAACTGTAAGCTAACATCAAACGAGGGCATATAGTGCAGATATAAATTATATAAATTGAAACACCAAAAAAAACCTTACTTGTCTGTTCGTTTTCTAAGTTTTTGCAATAATTGTAGGTTGTCATTCTCAATGTGTCTAATGAGCTTTTCAATAAACATGTGTCGCTCAGGAGCAGCGAGTTTTGTGACATCAACCACCTTTTTTCCTTTAATATCATCGTCTCCATTTTCGTCATCAAACAAAGAAGCCCTCAAACGGTTATACGTAGGCAATCTATCGATCGCACCCCACTTTAAAGGAATATCGTCTGCTTCATCATTATATCTCCCAAAATCTATATCTGAATTAGTACGTGAACTAGAGAAATTACGAAGGAAATATCTTAAACTTCTTCTCATCTCAGAACTCATTAGTAACATTTCATCTGAACCAACTAGTTGAGCCATGTTGAATGGCTTTGTACTTTTGATGTGACCGATCAATATATGTACAGAGCACACGGTTTACACACACAAATTCATCGTACGCATAACATGTTCATACACATTAGATATAGAAGCGGACTTTGTTCATTCATATGGTGTTAATGGTATGCATCAAGCAATATGCATTGACTACTTATTTAAAGTTCTTAAATAGAGAGTGGAGACAACATGTGTATAACTTATTACATTGAAGAAACGGTCTGGTCAATAAAAGAATTGAGAATTCGTGTGAGGGAGACAGTTTAACTAACCTTATTTCCAGCTATATATCTTGTCAGGGAAGAAATAATAACCACAATTTTTACATTGAATTGAGTAAAATAAAAACTAGTAATACAGTTGACTTTCTTTTATTATAATTAACTCAAACTAATTAAAAATTTCTATTTTCCATCACCATCATTGTTGGTGAACAATTATGTCAACTCTTAACTTCTATATGTACGTTGAATGATTAAAAGATTCCGTATGGATATGGTTCTAAAGAAAATTTGTTTGTCCGACGATTATACCGAACGGACACGCTTAATGGCATATATTACCAATTTAACCTTCTGTACATTATACTCTATGACCGTTAATAAGCCCCATACCTCACAGTCGTGGGATTGGATACTGTTGTTGTTGTTGTTGTTGTTGTTGTACTGTTTGATAAGTGTTACGATTACTAGTAAACAAAGTCATGTTGAATAAAACATTAGAAAACTAAGGGCTATAATAAAGACCTAATAATCCAGTGGTCCTTTAAGTATACAAAGGTGCATGTTATAAATATCGTTCTTTATGTCGATATTTGGTTAACCAGATGGATCTGCAATACAAGCATTACCATCAGCATAACAATTAAATCTAAAACAAACCTCCTAAGATTGTCACAAATATCATTTTAGCTTACTTCATTGTATAGATTAACTCACAACTTTGTATGTTCATCAACAATATAATATATAGCTTCAACAGAGACAAACAAGCTCAGCAATCAACTTTATATTATATATTATATTATATATTATATAATATATAATAACATGATCATTTTGACATTCATTCTCACTCAGGCATTTTCACAAACACCTAGAAGGCTTATAAACCAATTCAATACAAATAAAATCTCATCAACTACAGTAATATATTTTTTTGGAAAACTATCCATAAATTCATATGAATAGAACCAAAATCCACTTACAGTGTCTAGTAAAATGATAGTTTCAAACTGCCAGGAAACAAGAAGAAAGATATAACCAATTCAGCGTTAAAGCATTCAGGAGCTTTTATTCTGTAGAGGTGACAAACAAACCGCCAGCTGATTCAGCGTTAAAGCATTCAGCACCAATGTTTACATTTCCCGCAAATTATCGACCTTCAAACCAGTGGCTGAGGGGGGCGAACACCAAATGATTTTATTAGTATATTTTTAATTTAATTTTAATTTTAATTTTAATTTTAATTTTAATTTTAATTTTTAGAAGTTATGTATATGTATTGTATTGTATTATCTAAAAAAGAAAAAAGAAAATACGGAGTAGTATCTAAAACATTTAAATTTATTTAAATCTGTATATGTATTAAGATCAATAACAATTAAGTTAAGCTATCCACTATAATAATATAAAAATATGGGACGAGAGACTCTAAGTGGCACGTAATCATAAACATGAATATTGTATCGTGAGATTTGAAAAGATTTGGGTGGATTTGCATTTCAAAACCCACTACATCGTGTGTTTGGTTGAGGGATTTGAATTTACTTGGGATTTCAAAATTCCATAGACATCAAATTTCAAAATCCTTTTTATTAGTAAGAGATTTTGAAATCTCATGTTTCAAATACTTTATATTTATAATTTTCGTCTATGTTTACGTTTTAATATTTACGTTTACGTTTTGCGTTTTGTTTTACGTTATGCGTTTATATTGTGCGCTTACCTTGTGTGTTTACGTTGTGGGTTTACGTGTTGCGTTTACGTTTTACATGTACGTTTTGTGTTTACACTTTATATTTTTAGTTTCGTTTTACATTTACTTTTGCTTATTTACTTCACGTTTGCGTTTTACTTTTACGTTTATGTTTTAGATTTATGCTACGTTTTATATCTACGTGTAACTTGACATGCACGTTTACGTTTACCTTATTCGGTTACGTTTTAAATTTTACGCTTACGTTGTACTTCACGCTTATATTCAAATTTTACATTTTACGGTTTACATTTTGCATTTTATTACAAATACTAGGATTTCAAATCCCCGAATCAAATACATAATAAGATTTCAAATCCAAGGTATTCAAATCCCATATAATTTGAAATCGTGAGATTTCAAATCTCCGAACCAAACGTCACCTGAAAGGGTGCGTTTGAATCGTGAAATTTGGAGAGATTTAAGGGGATCTGCATTTCAAAACTCATAAAATCTTGTGTTTGGTTGAAGGATTTCAAATGCATTGGTATTTTGAAATCCTATTAGTAAGGGATTTCAAAATCCCTTGTCATATTGAAGGATTTAAAAATTCCGTGTATCTCATCTTTATGTTACAGATTTACTATTTACGTTATATATTTACATTTTACGTTTAAGTTTACGTTTTAAGTTTTGTGTTTTTGTTTTACGTTTTGTGTTTACCTTTTACGCTTTGTGTTTACATTTTACGTGTGCATTTTGCGTTTTACGTTTTTTTTCTTTTAATTTATACATTTTTGTTTTGCATTTGCGTTTTACGTTTACGTTTTTATGTTTTAGCTTATGTTTACATTTGCGTTTTACGTTTAGTTTTAGGTTTGCGTTTTGCGATTTAGGTTTACGTTTAGTTCGCATTTTACGTTTGCGTTTTGCGTTTGCGTTTTACGTTTACATTTTAAGTATTCATTTTACGTTTTACATTTTTGTTTTACGTTTGTGTTTTATGTTTGCATCTCATGTTTAGTTTGTGCTTTACGTTTACCTTTTTTTTTTTTTTTTTTTCAGTTTGCATTTTTACATTTGACCTTAATGTTTTATATTTTGGATTATGTTTACAGTTTATGTTTACGTTTTACGTTTGCATTTTGCGTTTGCGTTTTGCGTTTACATTTGCGTTTTACGTCAGGTTTACATTTTATTCTTAAAACCATTTATAATGGGTGTATGTGTGGGTTTGTGGTGTTGGGGTTTTTTTTATTTATTATGATGTGGTTGTGTGAGTTTAAAATGTGTAGTAATGGTGGTGTGAGTTTGGGTGTTGGTTGGCACTGTTATGATGATGTTGCTAAATATAATTGAGAGTTGAGTAAAGAGGAGATAAAAATAATTAATATAATAATAATAAAAAATTTTGTTTTGAGCCAATCACAAGCCACGACCGTGGCTTTCACCGTTATTTTCCCACGCCTGTGCATCTAACGCCTCTACTCACGAACCATTACTTAATTTTTTTTATTTTTATTTTTATTTTTTTTGCTGTGGCTTTTGCCATGTAATGATCCCAGGGTGTAGGTGCGGCCCGTTACAAGTGCTGTAATGTTTACATTTTAAAAATCGGTGAATTTCTAATCCCTAAACCAAACACATTATAGGATTTCAAATCCTAGAATTTCCCAAATCCGTGAGATTTCAAATCCACGAAATAAACGCCACCTAAATACGGGTCTATATAAAATAAATATGACTAAAATGATATATTTTGATCATATCTCATTCGTAAGGACTTTAAATCAATTGTTTAAAAGTTTAAACGTTCATAATTCAAAAGTCTACGAGTCTCGTTTATTACTCAAAATTTTGGGGCTCCTTTCTCCTAATAGGATTTGCCCTTTCGCGTTAAATAGACTTAACTAGAACATGGTCTGGGCCCGTTTTGCTGGGTCAAAGTGTGTTGCGGGCGGAGTAGTTATCGTTGTACAAAAATATACGTTTTTTTTTTTGTTAAAAACCCCTATTGACTTTAACAATAAAAAACCGTTAAACCTATTTACTATGCATATAATTTTTTTTAATAAATCAAATTCACATAATTTAGTTATTTATTTACACAAATAAATAATTGTTAAACATAAATAATAATACAACGACAACAACAAGAAATCTCAATCTCGCATATGCGAGGTATGGGGGAGGTGAGATGTAGACAACCATTCCCCTATCACAGAATAAAGACAAGTCATTTCTTCACCTGAAGTGAAACACTCACAAAAGTAGAGAAAATCATCACTCTCAATGTTCTATGGATAGATGGATTGCTTCCAAAATGACATACGGCCCATAAATAGAAAAAAAAAATTAACAATAAAAATAAAAAATGAGACGTCATAAAAATGATATAATCAAATTTCTATGGTTTTAATCATGCCTGGAATTCAATTTAGGCTCTAAGCGACAGTCAAATAGTCAATAAATTGACGCTTGTTTTTGACTCGATTAATAGAGTCAAATACATAAATAATAATACTCTATTATTATGTACGATTCATTTATATACACTAATTAATAGTAACATGTAATAGAATTTTGTTAGAAAAATTTAAAAATATTATGTCACTATCTCACTTGCTTACCATGTGCAAGGCATGAATTTGAAAAGAATAAAAGAGATGGCACTTGATTGTAGCTTTCCTGGAAACTGAAATTTTTTTGTTAAGTGATAAAAAAAAAAAATAAAATAAAAAAAATGACTAACCATCATATAAATATAAAGTATTTAATTTAATAAAGTGGACTAAATTAATATTATTCTCGGATCACATATGGGTCAAGTATACTACCGTGTCAAGAGAAGAATGCACCAATCAAATCCTCTCATCCTTTACGTAAATTAGAATATAAAATAAATAAATAAATACATAATAAAATAAATACTCGTAATAATAATATTAACCGGTTGATGTGGCTAACGATATTTGTATAATTTAATTTAATATACAAAGCCATCAGTAAACGTAATTGATTTTATTTTTTAATCAAAATCCAAAAGAATTTAGTATATGTATATATGCATATATGGATATTTACGGAGTACATAAATGTAATTTTAAAGCTTATAGTTAGAAATCCGTCAAACTTTTGACAAGATATCGAAAGACTACTTCAAGTTACAAGTCATGTGAATTATTCGTTTATAGAGTCAATGTTGTTATTGTTATTGTTATTATTGTTATTATTATATTATTATAGATGATAATGATAATGATAATGATAATAATATATATATGGATATTTACGGATTACATAAATGTAATTTGCTTAGTAATCTGTTAGGCTTTTGAACGAGATATAGAAAGATTACTTAAAGGTACGTGAAAGATTACTTAGAGGGCTCCCAACGGTCCGCCCAGGAGACCCGCCCAGGACCGCCGACCCTGGGCGCCGATGGCACCAACCCCGCCCAGGTCCCGCCCAGCTTGATTCGCCCAGGTCTTTTACTATGTTGAGCATATTTGTGGACGTAAACGGATGAGAAAAAAATCGAATTTAACTCCCAACGGCTACTTCAACGGCTATTTCAAATTAATTTTTTTTCTTTTTTACACTATATATACACACCAAACAATATTTTTACATACACAAACATACATGTTAAATTAATACAAGCTTATTTTTAAATTCATGTTGTTCTTTTCTTATTCTTTGGATTCTAAAAAATGCAGGTTAAAAGGTTAACTGGAAAGGATTTGCATTACAAGCTTTTATAAAGTCAAGGGACTCTTTTTGGACAAAGTATTTTGTAGTAGCTTAATGGACTTGCAGATTGGGCTAATCTATTACTTTGGGCTCAAGGCATTTTTTCATCATATATATTGATATATCCAGAGCTAGGGTTGCAAAACTTACACACACACATTCTATTTTTCTGTTGATCATCGTCTTCTCTCATCCAGCAACCCTAATTTTGATATTATTCAGTTTTCTCTTCATCTTATTATACAATCACTCTCTGTGATTGTAGTTTTCTTAATTTGTGAGTTCTGTGAGTTGAATCAGATTAAAACTGATTCTTCATATTGATGTAATCAATTTTAGATTAATGAATATTGGTTGAGATCGTGTTTGTTTTCATAGATCTGTTTAATTTTACATGGTATCAGAGCGTAGGATTGCTTGATTCGTGTTCAATTGCTGCGTTTTCTAGGGTTTGTTCATCTTTTCTGTTGAACAAAGTTTCTGGAAGGTTTTTTGGTAATTTATTCTCTTTCATCATCTTATTGGGTTCGAGTTTAGATCTGTGGCATCGGTTATTGTTTTTGTTCGTGATCTATTGAAGAAACCCTAATTTTCCCAATTAGGGTTTGGGTTTTTCAAGTCTTCCGCTGTTTATCTTCTTGTTTCTTCTCCTGTTGTTATCTACAAAGGGGAGTCTCGAATTTATTCGTGTTTTTATACCCATTTTTGACTGAATCACCGTGCCCAACTCTTGATCTGAGTTCATAGAAACTCATGAATACCTGATCAAGCACGGTTTAAGATTCTTGACCTATATTATTGTTGTGTGTTATTTTACTAATCCTGCAGACTGCTTGGTTAGTAACCAATTTTTTGCTGGAGTATTGTAAGTTGTTTCTTTCCTTTACAGGTGTCTGGCCAGCGATTGATGCTGTGAATGTGTTATCTGTGCTTTTAATTCTGTGTTTTTATTGGTGTTTGTTTGTTTAAGTTGCTTAATCTTGTTCTTTTTGGTGATTACTTCTATTTGTTTCTGTTTGTTATTCTGTTAAAATGGCTGATGGTGCTATTACTATGATTATTAAACTTGATTTTGGGGACCCATTGTATTTACATGCAAGTGATACAACTAATGGAACACCTTTTATTTCTATAAAACTAAAAGGTACTGAAAATTATAATATTTGGAGCAGATCTATGTTACTGCTTTGGGTACTAAAAATAAACTTGGTTTTATTAATGGATCTTTACAAAGACATGCTACAGATATTACTCTTCAAAATCAATGGGATAGGTGTAACAATTGTAACATCCCGTTTTCTTCATACGTGTCTTAAGGTACTTATTTAATCATTAGAACGTTTTTATTTCGCTTGTTTATGTGATTAAACGATATAAAGTGTTAACTCGATGTATACGAGATATATTCATATGTATATGTTTGAGAATGTATGCATGTATAAGTATATGCATGGGTTTTGATAGTGTTAAGTCATGTGAGACTTAAAGACGAAGTTTAAACGTATGTAGGAAGCGTGAACGAGGTGTACAAGTCGAATAAATTAATAGTTGTGTTAAGTTGTCAAAATGGCCAGTTACAGACCATTGCCGCGCCTCGGAGATCTTGGGCGCGTCGCGACAAATAAAGCAAATCAAAGTCAGGAGTGGAATAAGACAGCTCGAAAATCCAGTGTATTGCCGCGCCGCGACAATTGAGGTCGCGACGCGACAAAGCTGCAGATCTGATCCGTTTTTCCTATTTAAAAAGGGGTGGTCCAAGGGTATTTTCATCTTTTCGCGTATGGATCTAATTGGAGCATTAAACCTCAACCACTTATCTCATTTAATTCATTTTCTTTTCTCTTTTCTTTCCATTTTCTCTTCCAAAACATAAAAACCCATTTGGATTAAAAGTGAGATTCGAAGGTGAAGACTTGTGATTCGATCTTTGGAGCAAATAGGAAATTTGTTCTCCTCGTTCTTAGCTACGACTTGATAGTATTGGTAAGTCTTAACTCCATGTTTTGAGTTTTAGTTAATTTATGGCTAGGGTTTTGGCCATTTGAGTCTTGTGCGACCCATTTGGGAGTTAAATGGGTGAATTTGGGTAATATTGATGAAAGGAGACCCTAATAGCTATAACCTAGGGTTTGGTCTTATGAATTGAGGTTGTAAGTGTCAAATGGTGTTGTTAGTCACCAACACACTTGTTTAATGTTGAAAGACTTGTAAATGGGTTAAGTGTGACTTAAATTATGAGTCTAAGTGCTAAAATGGGTCAAATGGGTAATGGTTGACCTAATTGGGCAAAATGGGTGTGAAATACTCTAAGTTTGTGTTAGTTAAGGTTAGTAGACTTTAAATCACTTGCTTTAGTGATTTAAGATGAGTCTTGGCCATTTATGGGCAGTTTTGGTGTAGTTGAGTTATTTAATGCAATTGGGTCATTAAATACTCAAGTGTAAGTAATGTGGTTAGTTCCACAAGTTGTGCATTGAATGTGTACTGTGTACTTAATGTATTAGGTACTTGCTCGAAGCATACGGAAGTGTTAAATCACCACCGACGTGTTAAGGTGAGTGGAATAATTATATATGTAGGTATATGATTTATTTGCTTGTGGGGTATGGGTTAAAGTTCGATGTTGACGATACCATGTCCTAGAGTATATTGTTTGTTCGTTTTGATGAGGGTTTAAGTTTGATGTTGACGATACCTCATGTATGGATTTATAGTTCGATGTTGACGAAGCCATACCACTATTGTAGTGACGTTAGTTGATGAGGGTTAAGTTCGATGTTGACGATACCTCATATGTGGGTTTAAGTTCGATGTTGACGATACCACATTTATTGGGACGAATGGGGATTAAGTTCGATGTTGACGATACCATTCGTAGGGCTAGCCTTGGGATTTGAGTACTAATGGATGTTGTGAACATCAATGTTTGTGTATTGTGTTATAGTATATTATATTGCGCGCGATTATATGATATTGCTATACTAGCGTGCGTTATTGGAGGTTTAGCGTTATACTTTAAGATGGTATGCTAATTGTAATGCTAGTATGTATGCGGAATTGTGTAAGTGTTTGCAAGTGAGTAAGTTATATATGTATATGTATAATTATTGCATTCACTAAGCTTTGCTTACCCCTCTCGTTGTTCACTTTTTAGGTACGAACGCGGATAAAGGGAAAGGGGTTGCCGGGAATTAGATATTACAATATTGATGCTTGTGGAAGCTTTTTGGAAGTCGACCTAGCGTTTTGGGTAGTTTAGCCCCAAACCATGCTCGAGTGTCGTTTGGTTTAAAACTATCAAATATGGGTCGAACTTGTATTACTTTTGATTAAGGGTCTTCGTGCCCTTGATGTAAACTTTAAACACGTTGTACGTTCAAGTGGTTTGTATGAAATGGTGTACGTTATGTAACCAATTATTTTGGGCGTAATTGGTTGATTAATTTAAAAAAAAAATTATCCGGTTGATTACGGGTTGGGTTGTTTCAAGTGGTATCAGAGCATGGTCTAAGGGATTTAGGCGACTTGAGATAGGTGCCTAGACTTAGAATTTATTGTGTATGCGCTTTATGCGGGACTTGTAGGAGACGGGTCGGACCGGGAGTTGATTAGTGCTTAGGTTTATGTGAACTAACCTTGCGCTAATTATTTTGTGTTGTGTAGCAATCATCAAGCGAGATAGACGTTGTACTAGCAAGTTAATGCGACGTGATCGCGTAACAATGATTAACTACCATTGTTACGGGTTCAAATCGTGTCAAACAAGCGATGTACGACGATTGTTGAGCAAGATGGGGTAGTGTGGTGTATATGTATATACATATGTGTTAAGTCCTTTAGTTTCGTTGTTTAATCTTTTCCGTTTTATAGAATGAAGATGAGAAATGGACATGATACCAATGAAGGAGGCACGAGCGAGGACGTTGAACTCGCGGCCAAGGTTGAGGCCATCTTTAAAAGGCTAAAAACGGAATTTCTTGATGATATTCGAAAGGTTTTCCAAGAATCGGTTGATGGGCAAGTAACCAAAATGATTAATGAGCGAATGAATTCCGCGATCGAGGAGGCATTAGAATCTAGAAACATTCATCCTCGTGGCGAAGGGGGTGATGGTAACGGTGGGAATGGAAGGCGGGACTTCCATTACAAAAATTTCAAGGATGCTCAACCCCCGATGTTTAATGGGGTACGAGATCCGTTGAAAAGCACATGTTGGATTTCCGATATCGAGGGAGCTTTCCGTACTGCGGAATGTCCTCCCGAGAAGATGGCGAGGTATGGTTCTAGCATGTTACGAGAAGAGGCGAAGTTGTGGTGGGATGATAAAATCCAATTATATGGTGAAGAGCAATGCATGAGCTTGACGTGGGAGGAGTTTAAGAAGGAATTCTTCAAAGAATATCGAACTTCTTCCGACCTTGATAAAATTCGGGACGAGTTGCACAATTTGTGACAAGGTTCAATGGATTTGGTTACTCTCAAGTCTACCTTCTTGGCAAAGACTCGTTTTTGTCCGGAGTATGTAGGTGACGATCGCAAGTTTATGCAAGATTTCTACCGTACCATGAACGATGAGTTGAAGGGTAAGATTAGTCAGGGAATGGCTAAGTCTTTTGATGAGTTATTTGAATTGGCTCGGGGTTTCGAGCCGGAGGTTTCAAAAAGAAGCGACTTCTCTTTCTCGAAGAGAAAATTCGAAGGTTCGAGTCAATCGAACTTTTCAAACAAGAAAAACAAGAAAGGTTCCGAAAGTGTAAATAGTGTGAAGAAAGGAGGTTTCGGGAACTTTATCCCTACTTGCTACAATTGTGGGGTACGAGGTCATTTGGCTCGGGATTGTACAAAGCCTCCTTCAACAAACAAGCTCACTTGCTTTAATTGCAACAAAGAAGGGCACCGAAAGTCGGAGTGTCCCGACTTGAACACCGACCATGTTAAACAGTTAGAGAAGGCGGCGGGTACGGCTAGAGGACGAAATTATTTGATGACGAATGAGGAAGCCAAGTGATCAAACGAAGTTGTCTCAGGTACTTTCATGGTTAACTCTAATCTGGCACGAATCCTATTTGATAGTGGTGCTAATTTATCGTTTGTTTCTCCAAGATTTGTGCCTAAGTTAAATAAACCGCTAGTTAAGTTAAGTCGTCCGGTAGAAGTTGAAATAGCGGATGGCAAGACGGCGCTAGTGGTTGATGTATGTAAAAATTATAATGTTGTGTTTGGTGCCGAAAGTTTTAAAATCGATCTCATTCCGATGACTTTGGGTGATTTTGATATCGTCGTTGGTATGGATTGGCTCGATCGTTATAGATCCGATATTTCATTCCATGATAAGTTTATTCGGGTAAAGACCCCAATTGGGGGAGAGTTAATTATTCACGGTGATAAACGAAGAAGACTTGTGCCGATATGCACTTTTGCACGGGCACGTCGTTTCCTTGTTAGTGGTGGCATGGCTTTTCTTGCCTATGTTGTTGATACTCGAGATGAGCCACCATCCATTCGTGAAATTTCGGTGGTAAGTGAATTTGAAGACGTTTTTTCGGATGAGTTACCGAGTGTTCCGGCGGAAAGACAAGTCGAATTTTACATTGAGTTGGTTCCGGGGGCTACCCCCATTGCTAAAACTCCTTATCGTTTAGCACCAACGGAAATGCAAGAGTTGTTAAATCAAACCCAACAGTTGCTTGAGAAGGGTTTCATTCGACCGAGTGCTTCGCCATGGGGCGCTCCGGTTTTATTTGTGAAGAAGAAGGATGGTAGTATGCGGATGTGCATCGATTATCGGGAGTTGAATAAAGTGACGATCAAGAATCGTTATCCATTGCCTCGGATTGACGATCTGTTTGACCAACTCCAAGGTGCAACGTATTTCTCTAAAATCGACCTACGGTCCGGCTATCACCAAATGCGGGTCCGCGAGGAAGATATTGAGAAAACGACTTTTCAAACGCGTTATGGGCATTTTAAGTTTGTAGTTATGCCTTTTAGTCTTACGAATGCACCGGCGGCATTCATGAATCTTATGAACCGAGTGTGCCAACCTATGTTGGACAAGTCGGTAATTGTGTTCATTGACGACATACTTGTTTATTCGAAGAGTATGAAGGAACATGAACATCATTTGCGGGGTGTGTTGAAGACGTTGCGGAAGGAGAAGTTGTATGCTAAATTCTCCAAATGTGAATTTTGGCTAAGGGAAGTTCAATTCTTTGGTCATATTGTGAACAAGGACGGTATTCAAGTAGATCCGGGGAAGATAGAGACGGTGAAGAGTAGGGGACGACCGACTACGCCCACGGAAATCCGAAGTTTTCTCGAATTGGCCGGTTATTATCGTCGATTTATCCAAGACTTTTCTAAGATTGCTTATCCGTTGACGAAATTGACAAGAAAGAACGCTAGATTTAATTGGGAGAACGAGGAAGAAATTGCTTTTCAATTGTTAAAAGAAAAGTTATGTCTAGCTCCGGTGTTAGTATTGCCGGAAGGTGTAGAAGATATGACGGTCTTTTGTGATGCGTCTTTAAATGGGATCAGTTGTGTTCTAATGCAAAGAGGTAAAGTCATCGCTTATGCCTCTAGACAATTAAAGGAACACGAGACGAGATATCTGACTCATGATCTTGAGTTGGCGGCGGTTGTATATGCGTTGAAAATTTGGCGCCACTACTTGTACGGTGTCAAGTGTACGATTTATTCGGATCATAAAAGTTTGAAACATCTTTTTGATCAACGAGATTTGAATTATCGTCAACGTAGATGGATGGATGTGGTGAAAGATTACGATTACGAGATACTTTATCATCCGGGCAAGGCGAATGTGGTCGCGGATGCGTTAAGTCGAAAGAGTCAACATCCGGCATTACGATTGGGATTGTTACGTATGATTATTACTAATGATTTTCTTGTAAAGCTTGGTGAGATTCAAATAGAGGCTTACATTCACAACAAACATGCGGAACGAATCGTGGGGCAATAGGAGTTCATTACTATGGGCCCGCATGGTTTGTTGTCTTTTCAAGGAAGAGTATGGGAGCCTAGAATGGGAAATTTCCGACGAGTGCTACTTGATGAAGCACATAAGTCAAAGTATTCCATTCATCCGGGCGCAACGAAGATGTATCTTGATTTGAGGAAGGATTATTGGTGGCCGGGCATGAAACGTGATGTTGTAAAATATGTTGAACAATGTGTTACATGTTCGCAAGTTAAGGCCGAGCACCAAAAGCCGTATGGTAAGTTTCAACCGTTAGAAATCCTGAAATGGAAATGGGAGCACATTACCATGGATTTCATTACAAAGTTACCTAAGACGGCGAGAACCCAATTTGATACGATTTGGGTAATAGTTGACCGATTGACGAAAAGTGCTTTGTTTCTTCCCATTCGGGAAGCGATATCTTCGAAGACCTTGGCTAAGTTGTTTATCAAGGAAGTAATCTCTCGACATGGGGTTCCTATATCTATCATTTCGGATCAAGATACCCGTTTCACATCTCGGTTTTGGGAAAAGTTTCATGAAGATATGGGTACACAATTGAAATTGAGCACGGCGTACCATCCTCAAACGGACGGTCAAATCGAACGTACAAATCAAACATTGGAGGATATGTTACTGGCGTGTATTATTGATTTCGGTGGTAGTTGGGATGAGCACTTGCCTTTGGTGGAATTTGAAACGACCCATCCTAATCCATCCGGACGAAGTCCATATCGATTATAAACGATTCACAACAGTTGATTACATCGCGAGGTACTTGACCTCTATATGATATATTTTACAAACATTGCATTCGTTTTTGAAAAGACAATCTTTCATTACATCGAAAGTTGACAACATGCATACCATTTCGTAATATATCTTATTATAATTGACTTAATAAAAATCTTGATGAACTCAACGACTCGAATGCAACGTCTTTTTAAATATGTCATGAATGACTCCAAGTAATATCTATAAGATGAGCAAATGCACAGCGGAAGATTTCTTTCGTACCTGAGAATAAACATGCTTTAAAGTGTCAACCAAAAGGTTGGTGAGTTCATTAGTTTAACATAAATAATCATTTCATAATTTTAATAGACCACAAGATTTCATATTTCCATTTCTCATAAACATACGTCCCATGCATAGAGACAAAAATATCATTCATATGGTTTGAACACCTGGTAATCGACATTCACAATATGCATATAAGAATATCCCCATCATTCCGGGATCCTCCTTCGGACATGATATAAATTTCGAAGTACTAAAGCATCCGGTACTTTGGATGGGGCTTGTTGGGCCCGATAGATCTATCTTTAGGATTCGCGTCAATTAGGGTGTCTGTTCCCTAATTCTTAGATTACCAGACTAAAAAGGGGCATATTCGGTTTAATAATTCAACCATAGAATGTAGTTTTAAGTACTTGTGCCTATTTCATCAAACATTTATAAAGCAGCGCATGTATTCTCAGTCCCAAAAATATATATTGCAAAAGCATTTAAAAAGGGAGCAAATGAAACTCACGCATATAAATATTGTAAAACAATTGATAAAGCATTTTGCATGTATTCTCAGCCCCAAAATGTATATAAAAAGGGAATAATGAAACTCACCATACTGTATTTTGTAGTAAAAATACATATGACAATATTGAACAAGTGTAGGGTTGGCCTCGGATTCACGAACCTTAGGAGCATTAAAAGAAATAAACTGCTTGGGAAGGGACTCGAACCCGCGGCCTCTCATTCCCCTAACACTCAATCAGACCACTCCTCTATCTGTTCTTTCTTGATTTTATTTACCGGTTAATTCTTATTAACCATTTTCATTTCTGTTTGAAATTATCATCATCACTAACACTATCCATTACCATAACCATCATTTACATAACATCATCATCCTTTTATGACATCATGATCACCATTCGTTTACAATTATCATCATAAATCTTATGTCATAATCATCTCGTTCATCTCGTTACTTCTCGTTTGTCATCACAACATCATGCATCATTATCATCGAGCATCATAATCATCATTACTAATATCATAATTTACATAAAATTACCACCATCATATCCTCATTATCTCACTAACGTTGTTATCACCATCATCATCATCTTTACTCCCTTCGTTCTTGGTTTTAAAAAAAAAAACAGAAAGAGGAACTGCAGTTGCAGTCAATTAATGGAGAAACCACACAAGTGGTGATTCGGCCCAACGATTATAGAAAATCCCACGGTCCAATTCTATTGAACAGGCCCAATTTTTCACAAGCCCAATATGATTAACCCATTTAGTGGTTCGTTATGTTTGAGATTTAAAATAGGGTCGGTTAGCAGCTCCTGCCGATGGGAAAAGCAACGAAAGAAAAGGGAACATAAAATAATCAATTGCAAACCTCTTGCTCTAATTAAAATTCGTCAACTGATACACAAGCATTTTGGGACCCGCTAGTTCCACTCCCACAGATTTACTAGATTTCCATCGATTGATGTCCACTACAATCCATTATCCATTATCACTTATTAAATGGTAGGGTTAACAAGATTAGAGAGATGTATCAAGTGGTTTAGCAAAAAAAAATAAATATAAATGGGGCTGTGTGTTTATTTTGGGTCGGCAAAACAATCCAAAAAGGAAGGAAAGGCACACGCTTGACTTGAGTAATCAAATCAATGCTTTATCAATGTGTCGGCCAACTAGTCCCTCATGCCTTATGTTTAACTAAAGTGATTCTTTTGGTGGGTGGGTTATGATTAAAACATAAAGGATTATGCAGCACTCATAATTGTCTTTAAGCTTTTATATATCATCTCCATATTTATATCAAATTCGTTGTAAAAGTTTGGAAGAGAAAAATATACGCTGTTGGTAACATGGGGTTTAGGTTGGTTCGAGTGCAACAGGAAACAGAAGCTGCAGACATCGAATCGTAGTAACAGTCCAAGAATAGCAGTGATAACAGAAGTTTTGGCAGCAGTCGTAGCTCGATAGGGGTGGTTCCTGGCTTGCTCCAGTTGTTTTAAACAAATAAAAAATATATATATAAGTATCAGGTAGTAGTCGATTAGTTGTGGCCTGTGAGTTTGGTAGTGGAGGATGTTTGTGTTGTTGATGATAAACAAGAGGGTGTTCATTGAAAAGGTGGTGGTTTTGTTTGGGTCAACAGTCGCAACAAAGTGTTGGTTGTGTCTTCGAACCACAACAGTAATTACGTATCAGTTACAAGGGGCGAGTGATGGTTGTCGATTTAGTAGATGGAGAAGGAGAGTTTTCAATGGTGTAGTTGGTGTGATCAAAGAAGGAGAGAAAGAGATCGAGTAAAGAGAGATATAAAGAGAGAGAGGAAACAACAGGTTTTTCGTTCTTATTTTCTGATATTAATTTGATTTGTAATTCACAACCTATGTAACGACTTTAAGGGAGTGGGGTAGTACGTATTGGATCCTAATTGATTACTTGAAGTCGACTTGCAACTAATTCGTACCAATCATCTGACACAAATTTTGTCTTACTTTTGTGTAGGGATCGATAGTTTAATCAGAAGGACAAAAGAAAGGATAAAATAAAATAAAAGGCTGCTATCGATCTGTATATTATGTTTGCTAATTGAGATGGATGCGTGATTAATTGGAGACAGAACAAAATTTGTTAAAGTGTGATGGGAAGTGAAACAGAATACGCATACGTATATATCCAGTATCTATATTCATATGTTATATAATCAGTAGTTATGTATATATATATATATATTCTGTAGATGTATTAAATTTTTTTTTTATAGATACAAATCTGTATAAGGAAAACTGTACATCGTTTATACTTGTATCCGTATTTTAAATATATAAGGAAAATATAATAATATACAACATTAATATTTATTACTGATTTTAATAATAATAATAATCTATAATAATAATAATAAAAATACTGATATTAATAATTATAATATCAATAATAACAATAATTATATTTATATTAATACTAATAATAATAATAATACTAGTTATAGTAATGTTAATATGATAATAATAATATTAATAACATAACTATTAATATCAATATTGACAATAATGATAATGAAAATAATGATGATAATACTAATATAACAATTATATTCAAACTTGTAATTTAATTTTAATACAATACAATTTATTAATTATATCATATTTACTAATTATAATATATTCAGTCTTTAAAATTTGTTGATCATAATATATAACATTATTTGTGTATAGAACTTCACATATATATATGTGAATATATATATATATATATATATATATATATATATATATATATATATATATATATATATATATATATATATATATATATATATATATATATATATATACGAATAATTGTTCGTGAATCGTCGGGCATGGTCAAAGGGTAATTGATTACATGAATATAGATTTCAAAACTTTCGAGACTCAACATTACAAATTTTTCTTATCGTGTCGAAAACATATAAAGATTAAAGTTTAAATTTGATTGGAAATTTTCGGGTCATCACAGTACCTACCCGTTAAAGAAATTTCGTCCCGAAATTTGAGTAAGGTCGTCATGGTTAACCATAAAAATGTTTTCATGACGAATATGAGTCGATGGAGTAGAATTTTATTTTCATATTGTAATATGGATAAAATGATTCGATTACTCGAAGCGTATGAGTGAAGTTATCACAAAAGAGTGAAATGAGTAAATAGTGTTTCGTCAAATCTTTTGACGTAGATATGGTTTATTTCTGGAATTTAAGGGATTAAAGAAAATCTTCGAAATCTTTTAGATTTGATTCTTTGGCGAGTAAGGAAAATTAAGATCTCTATAATTAAATGTGATTATCTGTCTCGATTGCTTTGTCTGGTATTTCCACTATAAATGAACTTCTTCTGTTCCATTATTTTTCACCTCTCCCATTTTCTATACTGTAACTCATATTTCAAAATCATCAGTCAATATGCTTCATCCAGTTTTAATTTTGGATATATTTCTGACTTTCATATCTGTCATTCTCCTTTTTCATCTACCACTAGAGGAATCTATCTACTTCTACTATGCTCTTGGGCTTATAGTATTTTTAGTTCTCCCGAGTCTTTATATTATTATTCATATTAATATCCACGGTTTGTGACCTCCACGTTGTTATTGGGCTTCATATTTTCTCTTATATTTTGGATCTCTTTGCCTTTTTATTATCCTCTCGATCTCTAGTAAAGCAAGCAACGGTCCAGAATTCGTAAGTATGAATTTTGGAATGATCATAGTTAATGTTTGAAGGAAATTGTAATGACACGATCTTGATTTGTCAAATTACCAGTATATCCGAGAAAGATAGAACTATCAAGAAAATATGTTCTTGATATGTTTATAGATTAGATAGAATGTAAGAGTCGTGTAACATGGCACATGATGATATTATAATCTATGAATCATCACGTTCCATTAGAAACTCAGCATGACTTACTGTAATATAATCACGTTGATCAAGTGTCATTATATTATACTAACTCATGCATCAATTTCTAACATTTCTTCAATAACATTCATATTTTAAGCTCAAAATTTACAGAATATAGAAACTAACAGTTTCTATATTATGTAACACTGATAGCACGAAGAGATTAATAATTTCATATAAGAATAGTTATGAAATTATCTTCAAAAAATATGGAGGATATTTATAATGAAAGATACGATGATATCTTGGAATTTCTAATATCGAAGGATGGTGAAGAAAATTTGACCGCAAGAGTTTGGAGTTAGAAGCAAGGTATTTGCTAAAGATTTCATCATAAACAGAATCATCAGGATTCTTAATGTACAAGTTTAGTCCTTGTGATTTGTTCAGAGACTCCTTCGTAGTTTGCTCAATCAGTTTTTTTCAGTTTCAAACTTTTTCTGAGCTTTGCCAACATACAATTCTTTATCATCAACTTTAGGCTGTTGAGGTCGTTTACAGTTTTTGTTGCTTCATTCAACATTTTCAAAATTCAGAGCATTAATTTGCAGACTGGGTGCTTTTCAGAATTTCAGAATTGGAATTCGTAAATCCAGGAGATAGAAATTATATTTATATATTTATATATATATATATATATATATATATATATATATATATATATATATATATATATATATATATATATATATAAATTGTTATCGTAGAATCGCTGAGAATTTTGAGATTATCGATTGATGCCTTTCGGTACTTGGTATGGTAATTTTCATTATCAGATACCGATGAGTTCATGATAAGACTTCAATAGATAAATATATGGAGTTCATGATAAGACTTCAATAGATAAATATATTGATTTGTCGTAGAGATTTGAGCCAAGGAGCAACGAGGTGGCTGGTACGTCTGCTGGTAATATAGTGGAATATAAAAGAATTCTCTGGTATCGGAAGGGTAGTCGTATATATCAGGATTATAGTAAGGCTACTTCGAATAAAAAGTCGAAGTTGACTTGCTGGAGCTGTGACAAAATTTGTTACTTTGAAAAGGGATCACAAAGTTATTTTTGCTAATAAATGCCAAAGGATCTGACGCGGCTGCGTGTTAAACTTTTACTCAGTAGCCGAGAGTTTCTCAGGTGCAATACTATATACATAAATCTTTCCTTCCGTAGATGAAGTGCAGTTGGTTCATCCTCTCGATTGAGGTGTTTTCAAGAATCATGAAAGGTTTGAATGCAGATTGTAATCGTCAAGATACAATGAGGTTTAAGATGAAATCAAGTGAAAAACTTGAAGAATTGTTTAGTTTCATATGTTATAATCAATATTTTAATTCATTTTAATTGTCCAATGTTGATAGTCCTCAGTTGATAGTCCACAGTTAGCAATTCAATAATTCATATATAATTATATATATAGTATTCGAATTAATATGTATCGTGACCCGTGTACATGTCTCAGACTCGATCACAACTCAAAGTATATATATTATTGTAGAATCAACCTCAACCCTGTATAGAGAACTCGATCATTACTGCATATAGAGTGTCTATGGTTATTCCAAATAATATATATATATATATATATATATATATATATATATATATATATATATATATATATATATATATATATATATATATATATATATATATATATATATATATATATATATATGCATCGATATGATATGTCAAAACCTTGTATACGTGTCCCGATATTTAAAGTGCGTACAATAAATACAGAAGTTAAATGACGATAAATAAAATGCGTAAAGTAAATAACAGAAATTAAATGACAATAAATAAAATTGCGATAATTAAATTGCGATAAATAAACTGCGATAAATAAAATGTAATCAGTTAGCTAGGAACAGTTAGCTAGGATTTTGTTAGCGTGACTTCTTAACAAAATTTTCTCATGGTCAATTTGTTTGTTTCTAACAAATTTTTATTTTTGTCCAATGTTTTCTTCATTATGCCACTTGATGGATTCTGATAGGTCAAAATCCAAATATGAAATTGAATTTGAATGAAAATAGTTATTCTTTGGTGAACGGATACGTATATCGGTGGTTGTAAATAGGATAGTAAATGATCGTTGAATCAAATTCGAAGAAAGTACAGTGTAACTTATTAATGCGAAATCCAAATATTTCTAGGGTATTACCTACCCGTTAAAATATTTTCACCATTAACAGTTTGTACAAAAGAATTTTTAGTTACAATCTTTATGAAAATATACTTACATATATATATTTTCTTCAGATGTAATATAGATTTAATGAGTTATTATGATATTAAACTCATTTGATTTACCGTTAGAACATGAATATATAACCTCTAAAACATTAGAGATTACATAATCATCATGAGGAACGAAGATGTAGAATGTCATGTAGAACGATGATTATACTCGAGGTACAGAATAAGATGTTGAGACATGTGATATTGAAACTTGGGTTGTTGGTGGTACTGATGTTGTCGGTGCTGTTGTTGAAGCTGGTAGATTTTGCACCACGTTTTTCCAAATTGATTACTCGAGCGCGAATTTCATTGACTTCTTCGATTACTCCGGGATGATTGTCGGTAAGAACAAGTGAATGAATAAGACCTATAATTTGAGATAGTATATAATCATGACGAGATACTCTAGAAATGAGAGTGAAAATGGTGTTTCGGACTAGTTCGCCGGTAAGTGTGTCAGGTTCTTCGCCAAGAGGGGAATGTGGTGGATGGAAAGGATCCCTTCCTTCGCGTCTCCATCTGTTAAGTCATCTACGAACCCATCAGATGAATTAGGGATGGCCGATTGATTGATTCATCCTGGTGACACTGCTTTCGGAACTCGAGTGAAACTCCATATCGGAATCCGAGGGACTAGAACTAGTGGCGATTTCCATTTCGTACGATTTAATAAATGATTTTTCGATATGAAATGATTTTTGGATATCAGATGATATTCTAATTACATAGAATACCTATACATAGTACAGAAGATCCCGTAGATTACGGAGAGAATTAAGGAAACGTGTCAGATAAAGTCTATAGTAACAGATACACTAAGATATGAATTAGCAGATACGCTAGGATATGAATTTTGTCTATACACTAATCATGCAATCAATGCAGTAAGATGTGTCTAGACTTAAGAATGATAAGCAGATGATTCCCTAAGAATGATAAGCAGGTAATTTTCGACAAGATATGATAAGTAAAACTTTTGACATGCAGACACGATCGAAGTCCAGACTCTCTAATGCATCCTAACGACTATCAGTTAGACACACTAATGCAAGACCTGGTTCACTAAGACCACCGCTCTGATACCAACTGAAACGACCCATCCTAATCCATTCAGACGAAGTGCATATCGATTATAAACAATTCACAACAGTTGATTACATCGCGAGGTACTTGACCTCTATATGATACATTTTACAAACATTGCATTCGTTTTTGAAAAGACAATCTTTCATTACATCGAAAGTTGACAACATGCATACCATTTCGTAATATATCTTATTATAATTGACTTAATAAAAATCTTGATGAACTCAACGACTCGAATGCAACGTCTTTTTAAATATGTCATGAATGACTCCAAGTAATATCTATAAGATGAGCAAATGCACAGCGGAAGATTTCTTTCGTACCTGAGAATAAACATGCTTTAAAGTGTCAACCAAAAGGTTGGTGAGTTCATTAGTTTAACATAAATAATCATTTCATAATTTTAATAAACCACAAGATTTCATATTTCCATTTCTCATAAACATACGTCCCATGCATAGAGACAAAAATATCATTCATATGGTTTGAACGCCTGGTAATCAACATTCACAATATGCATATAAGAATATCCCCATCATTCCGGGATCCTCCTTCGGACATGATATAAATTTCGAAGTACTAAAGCATCCGGTACTTTGGATGGGGCTTGTTGGGCCCGATAGATCTATCTTTAGGATTCGCGTCAATTAGGGTGTCTGTTCCCTAATTCTTAGATTACCAGACTAAAAAGGGGCATATTCGGTTTAATAATTCAACCATATAATGTAGTTTTAAGTACTTGTGCCTATTTCGTCAAACATTTATAAAGCAGCGCATGTATTCTCAGTCCCAAAAATATATATTGCAAAAGCATTTAAAAAGGGAGCAAATGAAACTCACGCATATAAATATTGTAAAACAATTGATAAAGCATTTTGCATGTATTCTCAGCCCCAAAATGTATATAAAAAGGGAATAATGAAACTCACCATACTGTATTTTGTAGTAAAAATACATATGACAATATTGAACAAGTGTAGGGTTGGCCTCGGATTCACGAACCTTAGGAGCATTAAAAGAAATAAACTGCTTGGGAAGGGACTCGAACCCGCGGCCTCTCATTCCCCTAACACTCAATCAGACCACTCCTCTATCTGTTCTTTCTTGATTTTATTTACCGGTTAATTCTTATTAACCATTTTCATTTCTGTTTGAAATTATCATCATCACTAACACTATCCATTACCATAACCATCATTTACATAACATCATCATCCTTTTATGACATCATGATCACCATTCGTTTACAATTATCATCATAAATCTTATGTCATAATCATCTCGTTCATCTCGTTACTTCTCGTTTGTCATCACAACATCATGCATCATTATCATCGAGCATCATAATCATCATTACTAATATCATAATTTACATAAAATTACCACCATCATATCCTCATTATCTCACTAACGTTGTTATCACCATCATCATCATCTTTACTCCCTTCGTTCTTGGTTTTAAAAAAAAAAAAAACAGAAAGAGGAACTGCAGTTGCAGTCAATTAATGGAGAAACCACACAAGTGGTGATTCGGCCCAACGATTATAGAAAATCCCACGGTCCAATTCTATTGAACAGGCCCAATTTTTCACAAGCCCAATATGATTAACCCATTTAGTGGTTCGTTATGTTTGAGATTTAAAATAGGGTCGGTTAGCAGCTCCTGCCGATGGGAAAAGCAACGAAAGAAAAGGTAACATAAAATAATCAATTGCAAACCTCTTGCTCTAATTAAATTTCGTCGACAGATACACAAGCATTTTGGGACCCGCTAGTTCCACTCCCACAGATTTACTAGATTTCCATCGATTGATGTCCACTACAATCCATTATCCATTATCACTTATTAAATGGTAGGGTTAACAAGATTAGAGAGATGTATCAAGTGGTTTAGCAAAAAAAAAATAAATATAAATGGGGCTGTGTGTTTATTTTGGGTCGGCAAAAACAATCCAAAAAGGAAGGAAAGGCACACGCTTGACTTGAGTAATCAAATCAATGCTTTATCAATGTGTCGGCCAACTAGTCCCTCATGCCTTATGTTTAACTAAAGTGATTCTTTTGGTGGGTGGGTTATGATTAAAACATAAAGGATTATGCAGCACTCATAATTGTCTTTAAGCTTTTATATATCATCTCCATATTTATATCAAATTCGTTGTAAAAGTTTGGAAGAGAAAAATATATGCTGTTGGTAACATGGGGTTTAGGTTGGTTCGAGTGCAACAGGAAACAGAAGCTGCAGACATCGAATCGTAGTAACAGTCCAAGAATAGCAGTGATAACAGAAGTTTTGGCAGCAGTCGTAGCTCGATGGGGGTGGTTCCTGGATTGCTCCAGTTGTTTTAAACAAATAAAAAATATATATATAAGTATCAGGTAGTAGTCGATTAGTTGTGGCCTGTGAGTTTGGTAGTGGAGGATGTTTGTGTTGTAAATGATAAACAAGAGGGTGTTCATTGAAAAGGTGGTGGTTTTGTTTGGGTCAACAGTCGCAACAAAGTGTTGGTTGTGTCTTCGAACCACAACAGTAATTACGTAGCAGTTACAAGGGGCGAGTGATGGTTGTCGATTTAGTAGATGGAGAAGGAGAGTTTTCAATGGTGTAGTTGGTGTGATTAAAGAAGGAGAGAAAGAGATCGAGTAAAGAGAGATATAAAGAGAGAGAGGAAACAACAGGTTTTTCGTTCTTATTTTCTGATATTAATTTGATTTGTAATTCACAACCTATGTAATGACTTTAAGGGAGTGGGGTGGTACGTATTGGATCCTAATTGATTACTTGAAGTCGACTTGCAACTAATTCGTACCAATCATCTGACACAAATTTTGTCTTGCTTTTGTGTAGGGATCGATAGTTTAATCAGAAGGACAAAAGAAAGGATAAAATAAAATAAAAGGCTGCTATCGATCTGTATATTATGTTTGCTAATTGAGATGGTTGCGTGACTAATTGGAGACAGAACAAAATTTGTTAAAGTGTGATGGGAAGTGAAACAGAATACGCATACGAATATATCCAGTATCTATATTCATATGTTATATAATCAGTAGTTATGTATATATATATATATATATATATATATATATATATATATATATATATATATATATATATATATATATATATATTCTGTAGATATATTAAAATTTTTGTTTTTATAGATACAAATCTGTATAAGGAAAACTGTACATCGTTTATACTTGTATCCGTATTTTAAATATATAAGGAAAATATAATAATATACAACATTAATATTTATTACTGATTTTAATAATAATAATAATCTATAATAATAATAATAAAAATACTGATATTAATAATTATAATATCAATAATAACAATAATTATATTTATATTAATACTAATAATAATAATAATACTAGTTTTAGTAATGTTAATATGATAATAATAATATTAATAACATAACTATTAATATCAATATTGACAATAATGATAATGAAAATAATGATGATAATACTAATATAACAATTATATTCAAACTTGTAATTTAATTTTAATACAATACAATTTATTAATTATATCATATTTACTAATTATAATATATTCAGTCTTTAAAATTTGTTGATCATAATATATAACATTATTTGTGTATAGAACTTCACTTATATATATGTGAATATATATATATATATATATATATATATATATATATATATATATATATATATATATATATATATATATATATATATATATATATATATATATATATATATATATATATATATACGAATAATTGTTCGTGAATCGTCGGGCATGGTCAAAGGGTAATTGATTACATGAATATAGATTTCAAAACTTTCGAGACTCAACATTACAAATTTTGCTTATTGTGTTGAAAACATATAAAGATTAAAGTTTAAATTTGATCGGAAATTTTCGGGTCATCACAGAATTCTCGTACAATAATAGTTATCATACTAGTATCGGGATGCCACCTTATGAGATGCTTTATTGGCGGAGGTGTCGAACTCCCATTTGTTGGGGTGAAGTGGGTCAAAGAGAAATCGGGAGTACCGATTTGGTTTTAGAGACGAATAACAAGATCGATATGATTCGGGCTCATTTGAAAAAGGCTCAAGATAGACAAAAGTCGTATGCCGACAAACGAAGGTGACCGATCGAATTCCAAGAAGGCGATATGGTGATGCTTAAAGTTTCGCCATGGAAAGGTGTTATTCGGTTTCAAAAATGAGGAAAGTTAGCTCCTCGGTTTATTGGTCCGTTTAAGATTTTAGCTCGTATTGGTGAAGTTGCGTATCATTTGGAATTACCCGAAGAGCTTACGGGGATCCATAATACATTTCATGTTTCCCATCTCCGTAAGTGTCTTGCGGATGATTCTTCATGGGTACCATTAGACGAGATTGAGCTAAACAACAAGTTAGAGTATGTTGCGGATGATGCTTCTGAGGTTTCCATTCTATTATTCAAGTGGCTTGTTATTTATTATAAGAGCAAGATCAGACAAACCGTCTTCTAAAAGGGGTAGAAACTATCTCTGCAAGCATGAGAGGAGGTTACATGACATTGGCTTCCTTACACGGGTCACTCGAATCACTCAAGTGTTTGGGGTTCCCTATCAATCTATGAAATGAATTCGCTCATAGCCAGTCATGTTGCAAGTATTGTCATAGGCTTGACCAAGAATCAAATCTCCACCGGTTAGATAAAGACGGCACTGATCTTCTCCCTAATCATTCTTTCAAGAGGAAGAGCGGATTTAAAGGCTGGTTTGCGGAGAAAAGTGAAGGTTTTGATATGGCGAAAAAGGTGATTTTCGAACCATTGAAATTTAGAGAGATTCGATAGATTTCGGTTTCATGAGGATATACTTTTTCTGGAAAAGATGATACTCTATTTTTGTTGAAGAGTTCCTTTAGAGGGTGCTGATTTTCAGCGAAGACTTTGCTTCTTTTCTGCAATCCTCCTGGGTCACAATCTTCATTTTCTTGGGGATATATGCTTTTATTTGAAGACTTTTCTCTTCTTTATTTTTGAAACTTTGCTCAACTATATATATATATATATATATATATATATATATATATATATATATATATATATATATATATATATATATATATATATATATATATATATTGCATATCCCATCTTCATAACTTTGTCTATTTCTTCTTGTGCCCAGAGAGAAAGGTATTTCACCAAAAATAGGTCTTTTTTTGACCTATCAAAAACAATCTGGAATTTCGGAATTTTTCGACAAGTGTTTGAAGTAGACTTGGTCGATCTATCTCTTTTGAATTTCTAGATTTTGGAAATGAGAAAGAAAAGAGGGTGAAAAGGGTAACGTATTTGATAGTGAATTTGGGGGTGAGTATTTTCTGATTCATCAACTCTTTGGTGTGAGTTGGTCGGTTTAAATGCGTGGAGTGGAAAAGGAAACGGATGGTTTTTGTCTTCTCTATTCAGAATGATTTCGGAAGGAGTATCGCACCTACTCCACGTATGGCGCTTACTAATCATTGGCCTCGAAATGTATGTCAAGGTCAAGTTCTAACTCTAAATGCTAACATCGGCACTCTCAACGGAAAATATAGTGAAGCATTAAAAATGAATGCTTATTGGGCCATTTTTGGGGTGCCTCACAACAATTATATTGGGTCGATAATGCCTAGTCATGCAATGCTCTTTTAGAGAATCGGTTCATCCTTAAGAAGATTTATGTCTTAATTTGTCTTAATTTTTGAACAAACACGTTTGATTTTCGAAAGTACTTTTTCAGAAAGTATCATTTAGTCAAAAATTTTGAAAAATTTACGTTTGAGGATAAAGAATCTAAATAGTAGGTATACTCGAAAAGCTTAATAATATTTCAAGTTAAGAACATTTTCCGAGCATCCCCTAGCTAATTACGGTGTACTACACCGCTATCCCACACTTAGAGGAACATTGTCCCTAATGTTCATTCTTAGATTTTAGGGACTAAAATCCCACACTTAGAGTTTGAACATGTTGGAAAATGTATCTAAGCTCAATATTGGGTTGGAATCCCACACTTAGTGATAAGCTTAGGATAGGGTATAGTTTAAGGATATAACGAAGCAAACTAAATAAACGAAGATCAAGAAACGAATTACTCCCCTTAGGTGCGGTTGTGAGCTGAGGATCTGAAGGTAGACTGAGTCGAAACCATCTTCGGCTGGATTCGAATTGGTCTTCTTGAAGTGTACTCGAGCTCATTAGGGCGTTCTCATCTCCATACAACATCCACCAATAACTTGCAACGAAATAATCAACGAGTTTCCTTGTCATTTCATCATTATTCAATGACTCTCCATCACAGGCATGAATAACTGTCTATTACTTGTAAAGATAGAAAACATTAATCCTAGACAGGTGATTAAGCTTTAGGCCATAGACTCACTGATTTGCGTTTTGATGAAAAAGTTATTTGAAAATTAGGTTTTGAAAATTCAACAAATCAGTGTATGACTAAAAAGCTTAATCCCACACTTAAAGTGTTGACTGCCTTTAATTTTAAGACTTTTAAAATATTGCAATTAAGTTCATGACAAGTAAGAAACTTTGAAAATCCCATTTTAAGTTTCACTTTCTCATTTATTCAATTAACCTAATTATCCTAATTTAACTACTACTAAATCTATAGAAAAAAAAAAACACGGGTTGCCTCCCGAGAAGCGCTTGTTTTTGTTCGAGTCACGAGCCTGAATCTAGCCTTATTTCTTAGGAAATCTAAGCGGCTCCCTTGCATCCATCAGTAGACACAAGAGGTTATATTGGAACATACCGATGAGATTGAAGCGGACATAGAATAAGGTATGTCCAATGAGAGGAGGAGGTGGTTTGAAGTGTCTGCTTTGTTTAACATGAGGTGTAACAAAGCTATCAGTTTCTTTTACCTCCTTGATTTGTGTGGGTTGGTCAAATGGGTCCTCATCACTCCATGATGTATATGTCATTATGTATTTGAGTGATGGTTTATAGGGTAGCCCTGACGCAAAACCCGTCTTTCTTCTTTGTGACTTCAGGTTGGTGGTAATGTTGTACTCTAAGGATGGAGGTGGGACAATGTCCATTGATATCTCCAATACGGTAGCAACATTAACAACTACTTCGGTGCTAGAATCCTTCATCTCTTTCTTCTTCTCCGGGCTCTCCATTTCAATTTCTTCATCCACCTCCTCGTCACTCTGGTAAGGAGTTTCAAGAATAATTGGTTCAGAGAGTTCTTCTAGAACGAAATCCTTTCCAGTCATTAAAAGATCAAAGTAAGGTGGGAGTGAAGATTGGGTTGGTGTGGAGTGGTTATTCTTCTTGTCTTCTACTTCTATCTTCTTCTCTTCATTCTTGGAATAGATTGTGACTTTTGTAGTGGAGATGGTATTTACTTCGCCGTTCCCATCAGAAGGACATACAGACTTGTCGATCGTGAAAGTGACCTCTTCTCCACGGGCTCTCAAGGTGATAGTCCGTGAATAAACGTCAACGATCGCTTTGGCTGTATTCATGAAAGGCCTTCCTAAGATGATAGGGGTTTTCATGTCTTCTTTATAGTCCATAACCACAAAGTCGGTTGGAAAAAGGAATTTGTCGACCTTAACCATGACGTTCTCAGCTATTCTCTTAGGATATCTAGTGGATTGGTCAACTAGCTGGATGCTCATTTTAGTAGGGTTAAGGTTTCCAATTTCCAGTCTCTGGAACAGTGAGTAGGGCATGAGATTGATGCTGGCACCAAGGTCAGCGAGAGAATGGATAGTACCAGAATGGTAGATAGAACAAGGAAAGGTAAATCGTCCGGTGTCTCCTAGTTTTTCAGGAAGAGTATTTAAGAGAATGGCTGAACAATCCACGTTCAGCGGGACATTGGGTACTTCGGGTACCTTATCCTTGGTTGATAGCAGTTTCCTAAAATACTTCTTACTATTAGGATTTTTAGACAAAGTGTCCTAAAATTTACTATCAAGCTTGAAAGATTTCATTTTGTTATGTCTTTGCTTGAGACGGCCCGGGAATGGAATGGGTGTTTTCCCAGTAGGTTTAGGTGATGACTCAATGACTACTACCGAACGGGTATTAGCTAGTTTCTTCTCCTTAGAAGAACTGAAGGTTGGCTATGTGTCACCTTTGAGTCATTTTTAGGACAACCAAGAGAATCGAGACGTTGATTTAGCTGGTTTATTTGGTTTTCAAGAATACTCAGGTGATTAGTCATGTCTAAGTCAGTTGCGTCTTGTCTTGCTGTGATCATGTTGATGATTCGCAGTAGGGCATCGTCTGGACTTATCTCTGGTGGGGTAATGGGTTTAGTGGGTGGGTTGTGTGGATGAGCTAGGATCTTATCGGTGTAGACAACAGAGTCCTCATATTCGGCCTCGTATACCTTGGCCAAATGTGGGTCAGTACAATTCTGGCATAATTGAACTTGAGACACATGTTGCGGGAGTTTCTTTAGCTCTCCAACTTCTTTGGTGAGGTTTTCTATTTGTTCCGAGAGAAATTTGATGGTTTTGATAGGATCAGAGGCGGAAAGCGGTGTTGCTGATGAAATGTGCTCTTCCGTGTTCCAATCGTGATGGTCCATAGTCATCTCCTCGATCAATCTCCAGGCCTCATCAGCAGTGAAGTTCATGAAGTTATCTCGAGAAACAGCATCAAGAGTAGACTTGTTGTTCTAATTCAGACCTTTGTAGAAGGTCAAAATCTGATCAGAGCTCTCAAGACGATGATTCGGGCATCTTCGAAGCAAGTGTTTGAATCTTTCCCATGCGGTGTAGAGTGATTCATCGTATTCTTGTTGAAAGTTTATGATGTCATTCCTAAGTCTGATTTGTTTTGATGGGGGAAAGTACTTGATTAAGAAAGTTATTGCCATTTCCTCCCATGAGGTGATAGAATTGGGTTCTAACCCCTCGAACCAGGCTTTTGCATGAATAGTTAAGGAATAGGGGAACAGATACAGACGAACTACATCTTGTTCAACCCCGTTTTGCTTATATGAGTTGGATAAGGAGAGGAATTTATCTAAGTGAGAGTTGGGATCGTCAATTGGTAAGCCATGGAATAGACAGTGATTCTGAATGAGTTGTATGATGCTATGCTTAAGCACAGAAGATGCTCCATTAACCTCTGGATAGAGTATCGGTCCTCCTCGTCCTTCTAACGAGGGTTTGGTGATGTCAGCGAGAGTGATGCGTGCAGTCATCGTCTAACTATCGACAGGTAAGTGTGGATCTCGTCGGAAGGGTACAATGTATGATATCGGATAGAAGAAAGGATGTGTCGGAAGAATTCTTAGCGGTCTAAGTAGGTTAAACCATCCTAAAGGTTCACTAATAAGGAAGTCCATTTTAAACTTTTTAATTAATCTAAATTAAGCTAATATTATCTAACCTAACTACGGTAAACTAGTAACTTCTGACAAAGCTAGTCTCAGTCAAAAGGTTCTCTTAAAAACTAACTAACCTAAACAGGCTCCAAATCGTACAACCGTTCCCCAGCAGCGGTGCCAAAAACTTAACTACCCCGTGATATGCCCGAATTGGACAGTTTATTTATGCGGCGTCGTTAGGTCGCAAAACGTCAGTTCAGGATACCAACGGGAGAAGTTGATTGTTTAATTTATATGTGCTGGGCCTAAATCTATTATTCCTTCCTATGGGTCAGCAAGGGCAAATATGACCTAGGGTCGTTCCTTGAGCGGTCGAATTTGAAGCGGAGCGTATCTAGATAATTTAGTGATTAAGATGGGTTTATACATAATTTAGTATCCAAGACTAGTGGCCAGGTACACCTTGTGTGGAGAGACAGGATCCTTTTGGTCCCAATAAATTGGCGACTGTTCGGAAAATCCAATAACCAAGTCCAACTGGTTTATTCTAGACACCACTTTATCCGGAATATCAAATTATGTAAAGGCAATAGTTAGGTTGATTTGATTTATAATTGTATTTAAAATATTAAAGCAATAAAATTAAAATAAGCTAGCTAGCATGCAACAACTAAAGATAGAGAAGACGTGGTTCACCATGATTTAAGATAACGTAGTGTCGGGATGATTATGAGACACTCCTTGGACATATATACCTTGGTGTGAACACTAGATTCCATACTAAGCGGTTTCCCGGTTAGCATGTCACGAGGAACTAGGCTTTGAAGATTTTGATCGGATGGACTATGCTCAACTCCCGACGCTTTATCCGGTTTAAGGATATAAGCAGCCCATCTTGGATGTAGTGCATACCTTGAGCGCACGAATAAAGTAGCATAGCCATAAAACCAGATATTTTGTGATATATTGTGACGTCTCAAAGCAAGGTCTCGGTTGTGTATTAATGCAATGAACGAAAGTAATTGCTTATGCATCTAGACAATTGAAGATTCACGAACAGAATTATACGATGCATGATTTGGAATTAGGCGCGGTTGTTTTTGCATTAAAGACTTGGAGGCACTACTTATATGGGGTCAAAAATATTATATATACCGACCACAAAAGTCTTCAACACATATTTAATCAGAAACAACTGAATATGAGGCAACGTAGGTGGATTGAATTGTTGAATGATTATGAATTTGAGATTCGTTACCACCCGGGGAAGGCAAATGTGGTAGCCGACGCCTTGAGCAGAAAGGACAGAGAACCCATTCGAGTAAACGCTATGAATATAATGATTCACACTAGCCTTACTACTCAAATAAAGGAGGCGCAACAAGGAGTTTTAAAAGAGGGAAATTTAAAGGATGAAATACCCAAAGGATCGGAGAAGCATCTTAATATTCGGGAAGACGGAACCCGGTATAGGGCTGAAAGAGTTTGGGTACCAAAATTTGGAGATATGAGAGAAATGGTACTTAGAGAAGCTCATAAAACCAGATACTCAATACATCCTGGAACGGGGAAGATGTACAAGGATCTCAAGAAACATTTTTGGTGGCCAGGTATGAAAGCCGATGTTGCTAAATACGTAGGGGAATGTTTGACGTGTTCTAAGATCAAAGCGGAGCATCAGAAACCATCAGGTCTACTTCAACAACCCGAAATCCCGGAATGGAAATGGGAAAACATTACCATGGATTTCATCACTAAATTACCAAGGACTGCAAGTGGTTTTGATACTATTTGGGTAATAGTTGATCGTCTCACCAAATCAGCACACTTCCTGCCAATAAGAGAAGATGACAAGATGGAGAAGTTAGAATGACTGTATTTGAAGGAAGTCGTCTCCAGATATGGAATACCAATCTCTATTATCTCTGATAGGGATGGTAGATTTATTTCAAGATTCTGGCAGACATTACAGCAAGCATTAGGAACTCGTCTAGACATGAGTACTGTCTATCATCTACAAACTGATGGGTAGAGCGAAAGGACGATACAAACGCTTGAAGACATGCTACGAGCATGTGTTATTGATTTCGGAAACAGTTGGGATCGACATCTACCGTTAGCAGAATTTTCCTACAACAACAGCTACCATTCAAGCATTGAGATGGCGCCGTTTGAAGCACTTTATGGTAGAAAGTGCAGGTCTCCAATTTGTTGGAGTGAAGTGGGGGATAGACAGATTACGGGTCCGGAGATAATATAAGAAACTACCAAGAAGATCATCCAAATTCAACAACGGTTGAAAACCGCCCAAAGTCGACAAAAGAGCTACACCGACATTAAAAGAAAAGATATAGAATTTGAAATTGGAGAGATGGTCATGCTTAAGGTTACACCTTGTAAAGGCGTTGTTCGATTTGGTAAACGAGGGAAATTAAATCCAAGGTATATTGGACCATTCAAGATTATTGATCGTGTCGGACCAGTAGCTTACCGACTTAAGTTACCTCAACAACTCGCGGCTGTACATAACACTTTCCACGTCTCGAATTTGAAGAAATGTTTTGCTAAAGAAGATCTCACTATTCCATTAGACGAAATCCAAATCAACGAAAAACTTCAATTCATCGAAGAACCCGTAGAAATAATGGATCGTGAGGTTAAAAGACTTAAACAAAACAAGATACCAATTGTTAAGGTTCGATGGAATGCTCGTAGAGGACCCGAGTTCACCTGGGAATGAGAAGATCAGATGAAGAAGAAATACCCGCACTTATTTCCAGAAGATACGTCAACACCTCTAACTGCTTAAAATTTCGGGACGAAATTTATTTAACGGGTAGGTACTGTAGTGACCCGAACTTTTCCATGTTTATATAAATTAAATGAAATTTATATTTACATGATTAAGTGTTTCCAACATGTTAAGCAATCAAACTTGTTAAGACTTGATTAATTGAAATAGGTTTTATATAGACAATTGACCACCCAAGTTGACCGGTGATTCACTAATGTTAAAACTTGTAAAAACTATATGATGACATATATATGATTATATATATAGTTAACATGATATTATGATAAGTAAGTATCTCATTAGGTATTTTAACAATGAGTTATATACATAAAATTGTGTTTATTGAATTAAGAAACTCGAAACGATAAATATAACGATTATCGTTATAACAACGTCTTACTAATTACATATGAATCATATTAAGATATTGTTACACTATGTTTAATCATGATAAATTATAAGTAAACATGTCATTATGTATATTAACAATGAACTACATATGTAAAAACAAGACTACTAACTTAAGGATTTCGAAACGAGACATATATGTAACGATTATCGTTGTAACGACATTTAAATGTATATATATCATATTAAGATATATTAATATATCATAATATCATGATAATATAATAATTTAACATCTCATTAGATATAATAAACATTGGGTTAACAACATTTAACAAGATCGTTAACTTAAAGGTTTCAAATCAACATTTACATGTAACGACTAACGATGACTTAATGACTCAGTTAAAATGTATATACATGTAGTGTTTTAATATGTATTCATACACTTTTGAAAGACTTCAATACACTTATCAAAATACTTCTACTTAATAAAAATGCTTACAATTACATCCTCGTTCAGTTTCATCAATAATTCTACTCGTATGCACCCGTATTCGTACTCGTACAATACACAGCTTTTAGATGTATGTATTATTGGTATATACACTCCAAAGATCAGCTCTTAGCAGCCCATGTGATTCACATAACACATGTGGGAACCATCATTGGGCAACTAGCATGAAATATCTCATAAAATTACAAAAATATGAGTAATCATTCATGACTTATTTACATGAAAACAAAATTACACATCCTTTATATCTAATCCATATACCAACCACCAAAAACACCTACAAACACTTTAATTCTTCAATTTTCTTCATCTAAGTGATCTCTCTCAAGTTCTATCTTCAAGTTCTAAGTGTTCTTCATAAATTCTATAAGTTCTAGTTTCATAAAATCAAGAATACTTCCAAGTTTTATTAGCTTACTTCCAATCTTGTAAAGTGATCATCCAACTTCAAGAAATCTTTCTTATTTACAGTAATATATCTTTCTAATACAAGGTAATACTCATATTCAAACTTTGATTCAATTTCTATAACTATAACAATCTTATTTCGAGTGGAAATCTTACTTGAACTTGTTTTCGTGTCATGATTCTGCTTCAAGAACTTTCAAGCCATCCAAGGATCCTTTGAAGCTAGATCTATTTTTCTTATTTCCAGTAGGTTTATCCACAAAACCTGAGGTATTAATGATGTTCATAACATCATTCGATTCATATATATAAAACTACCTTATTCGAAGGTTTAAACTTGAAATCACTAGAACATAGTTTAGTTAATTCTAAACTTGTTCGCAAACAAAAGTTAATCCTTCTAACTTGACTTTTAAAATCAACTAAACACATGTTCTATATCTATATGATATGCTAACTTAATGATTTAAAACCGGAAAACACGAAAAACACCGTAAAACCGGATATACGCCGTTGTAGTAACACCGGGGGCTGTTTTGGGTTAGTTAATTAACAACTATGATAAATTTTGATTTAAAAGTTGTTCTTCTGGGAAAATGATTTTTTTTATGAACATGAAACTATATCCAAAAATCATGGTTAAACTCAAAGTGGAAGTATGTTTTCCAAAATGGTCATCTAGACGTCGTTCTTTCGACTGAAATGACTACCTTTACAAAAATGACTTGTAACCTGTAATTCTGACTATAAACTTATACTTTTTCTGTATAGATTCATAAACTTAAGTTCAATATGAAACCATAGCAATTGGATTCACTTAAAACGGATTTAAAATGAAGAAGTTATGGGTAAAACAAGATTGGTTATTTTTGCTTGTTGTAGCTACGTGAAAATTGGTAACAAATCTATATTAATCATATCCTAGCTAACTTATATTGTATTATACATGTATTCTAATATATTATGTAATCTTGGGATACCATAGACACGTATGCAAATGTTTTGACATATCATATCGACCCATCTATATATATTATTTGGAACAACCATAGACACTCTATATGCAGTAATGTTGGAGTTAGCTATACAGGGTTGGGGTTGATTCCAAAAATATATATAGTTTGAGTTGTGATCTAGCCTGAGACGTGTATACACTGGGTCGTGGATTGATTCAAGATAATATATATCGATTTATTTCTGTACATCTAATTATGGACAACTAGTTGTAGGTTACTAACAAGGACAGCTGACTTAATAAACTTAAAACAGTAAAACGTATTAAAAATGTTGTAAATATATTTTGAACATACGTTGATACATATGTACATATTTGTTATAGGTTCGTGAATCGACCAGTGGCCAAGTCTTACTTCCCGACGAAGTAAAAATCTGTGAAAGTGAGTTATAGTCCCACTTTTAAAATCTAATATTTTGGGATGAGAATACATGCAGTTTTATAAATGTTTTACGAAATAGACACAAGTAAATGAAACTACATTATATGGGTGAATGATCAAAGCCGAATATTCCCCTTTTGCTTGGTAGCCTAAGAATTAGTAAACCGATCTACTAATTGACGCGAATCCTAAAGATAGATCTATTGGGCCTAACGAACCCCATCCAAAGTACCGGATGCTTTAGTACTTCGAATTCGTTTTTATCATGTCCGAAGGATTTCCCGGAATGATAGGGGATATTCTTATATACATCTTGTTAATGTCGGTTACCAGGTGTTCACCATATGAATGATTTTTATCTCTATGTATGGGATGTATATTGAAATATGAAATCTTGTGTTCTATTATTATGATTTGATAATATATAGGTTAAACCTATAACTCACCAACATTTTTGTTGACGTTTTAAGCATGTTTATTCTCAGGTGATTATTAAGAGCTTCCGCTGTTGCATACTAAAATAAGGACAAGATTTGGAGTCCATGCTTGTATGATATTATGTAAAAACTGCATTCAAGAAACTTATTTTTGATGTAATATATTCTTATTGTAAACCATTATGTAATGGTCGTGTGTAAATGGTATATTTTAGATTATCATTATTTAATAATCTACGTAATGCTTTTTAAACCTTTATAGATAAAATAAAGGTTATGGTTGTTTTAAAAATGAATGCAGTCTTTGGAAAATGTCTCATATAGAGGTCAAAACCTCGCGACGAAATCAATTAATATGGAACGTTTATAATCAATATGAACGGGACATTTCAGTTGGTATCTGAGCATTGGTCTTAGAGAACTAGAAATTTACGTTAGTGTGTCTTATCGAGTTTGTTAGGATACATTAGTGAGTCTGGACTTCGACTGTGTTTTCTTTAAAAACGATTGCTTAACACTTTTGTTGGAAACTATATATTATTAACATGTAAATATTATGTGATATATTAACCTCTTAATGTGTTTGATATTATGTGATAGATGTCTACCACTAGTACAAATCCCATCGATTCACCTAATAATAATGAAGAGTCGAATATATTTTGGGAAGATTCATAAATTCCCGAAGAGGAACCGGAAGAAGAGGAACCGGAAGAAGAGGAACCGGAAGAGGAGGAACCGGAAGAGGAGGAACCGGAAGAAGAGGAACCGGAAGAGGAGGAACTGGAAGAGGAGGAACTGGAAGAAGAATAGGTTCCGAAGGAAGAAATATTGATACCTATAGTAAATCGATTAAATAAAAGAAAATTCTCAACCAACGGACCAAAGTTAATAATGGTCAATGGTGTTTCCGTTGAGGAAGCAAAATATTGGGAAGATTACCAATTTTTCGATGAATCGGATCCCGATGAGGATTCTGATGATGTTATAGAAATTACCTTGACTCAATTTAATAAAGCGAAAGAAAATAATAAGGGAAAAGGTATAAAAATAGAGAAACCCGATTCCAACCCCGATGAACTTTATATGTATCGACAACATCCGTATTTCCTAAAATATAACAATAACCCGGGAACCTCTAAACCACCAGGTTTTTCTAAACCATTATGGAAAACGACGGCTCGTATTAGAGGAACACTGTATATTCCTAGAAAATTAGGAAAACGAACCAAGTCCGAAGAAGAAGAAACCAGTGATTCAAATTAGAGGGTTGTAATCATGTTGTGTATTATATGTATTGTAGTGTGCTTGTACTTTTATGTTCTATGTAAAAAATTGCTTGTATTGTTTGTTAATTATCTTTTACGAATCTAATTCTTGTCTATTTTACAGTATAAAAACAAAATGGACGTTAAGGGTAGACAACCGAATATTTTAGAAGACCTACCAGAGGATATGATTGGGGAAATCTTGTCTAGAGTCGGTCAGAATTCATCAGCACATTTAGTTATGGTGAAATTAACTTGTCAAACATTTGAAAGACTTTCCAGAAATGCCTTAGTTTATAAAAGACTTTCCTTTGATAGGTGGGGTATATCACATTGGGGAGACCGTAAGTTACGCCATGTTTTCTTTAAAGCGTTAAATGCGGGGAACCCAAATGCAATTTTACGCTACGGGTTAAGAACCTTTTTTGACTCAACATATCCCAACATAGGATTTCGTGAATTAGAAAGAGCTTCTAACATGCAACATAAAGAAGCATGTTATGCTTATGGGTTAGTGATGTTCGCTTCTTACCAAAGTGAGAAAAAGAACATTGGATTTTAAATAAACCTTCCTACAAGTGACGGATTCAGTAGTTGGGGTGAGAAACAAGGTTTTTAGATTATTACAGGGCTGTTGGACATTACGAAACCCTCGTCCTTTTGACGACATTACAACATGCTGCCTAGCCAATGGTCATAACGGTTATTTTCCACAAGACCAAGGATGGGAAGTCGTCTTAGTAAAACCAGAATGCATGACTTGTTTCTGGACTTATGAATTACGTGTCTTTATTTCCTTTGCTGAAAAACTTGCGTATTAACTAGATTTATCTTCAAAACTGTCCTGTATCAAAGTGTACTATATTTCATGTTATATGTATGATGCGTTGAAACAGTACCTTTATTTATGAGCGGATTTGAGTTGTTTTGTTACACGAATTGATTTATTGTATATATGGTATTTTAATGATTTTAGGTTGGTTTCAAACATATATAGGCAACTAGTCCTATCCGTGTAGTTTAGTTTGTTGGTAAATCCTGTTCGTTCCACAGGGAGACAGTGTTCAATGTTTTTTTTATAGTCTTTGAAGTTAAACTTATTTTAAGGGGGTTTTGGATTAGGAATTGATAATACTACATAATAATAAAATATAACTTAATCCTAATTTAATTGAACTGCTTATTAATTTATACGAATACATTATTTATAATTATTAACTTAAAAGTGAATTAATTGAAATTATACTAATAAGTTTATTACTAAATGATAATTAATTAAATAATAACTTTTAATAAAACTAATTGCTTAGAATTTTGTTTTGAGTAATTATAATATAAATTTATTTAAATTAACTAAATAACATGTTTTAACTAAATTAATATAAATTAATAGGAATTATAATAATTAACTAGTTATAAACTAATTACTAATTATAAATTAATACTAATTATAAACTAACAACTTAAATATAATAATAAAATAATTAAAACCCTAAATTTTAACCTAGTTCGCTACAGTACTCGTATTTGTATTTACGCGTTTCGTGTAGTGATTTACACGTTTCACGTATGGTTTAATATGTACGCGTATCGTGTAGATTTATACGCGATCCGCGTATGTTATAATCCAGGTGACAAAACAGTAACGAATACACTTGGTTATAATGTTGTGTATATATTTTTTTTAGTTTTAACTTTACTGAATAAATAAACGTAAATAATAATAATAATGATTTATAAAATAAAAGGGAGTGTTTACTTAAATGTGTCACCTCTAGGTCCATGGATTGTTTTAAGTTTAAGCTCGTATTAAAATGTTTAGTATAAAACTTATATTTTCCTTTCGAATAAATAATAAGTTTTGGCTAACTAAATTAAATCTAATTTTCATTGGATTATATTTAGATAGTTACTAATCTTTAAGTATTTAAATTGAGACCCAACCCAGTTTTGACCTTCGCCAAAACCCAAATCATAATGGTTTCCCTTTTTACAATTTCACTATTATATGACTAGTGATATTACCCAAACCACTGAACCTTACTTTTTAATTTAGTGTTAGTAAATTAGTTATAAGTTCGTCTAGATCACTTTTAATGTTGAAGCTTAATTTATATAAATAAAAATAACTTTCGTTATTTTTAATCTAACAAATTAAGTGACAAGGGTTAAATATCCAAATACATAATAACGGTTCTTTCAATTAGGCTCAATGTTAAAAATACTAAAGTTACATTTTAATTTTTACAAATAATAACAATCCATTTCACTAGGGGCTCTACATCTAAGCAAACACTAGGGAAATTAGCTACTCATTATACTAGGGTAAACATAAAAATATAAATATACAAACATAATAATAATGATAAAAACTGATAACGATAATTTTAACAGAATATACTTACGAAAAATTCTTCACTTTCATTAACTTCAATGGTAGAAAATTACAATAACAACACCCTTTCACGCGTACAATAATACTCTTAATCACGAACAATACACCCTTAATATTTGAAACTATCCTAAATATTGAACCTTGAAACTGAAATTAATACAAATTACAAAAGATACTAGAAAATAAATTTGATGTGCACTGTGTTAAAAATGTATGTGTGTAAATGTAATTCTCTTCTAAATGTGTGTACTCCTCTCTTCTCAACTCTCTGTATAAGTATTCCGTATTATGAGATTCAAGTAGTAGGTGAAATGATTGTACTGCTTTTCTTGCTGTACCACTAAAAAAAGAAGTAATATTAAACAGAAAAGGAACCGTCCCATTTACATTTGGAATCTGGATCTGATCAAGAGATTACGCGTGTCACGTAGATTCCCACACGATACGCGTACGGCTTAAATACTACGCGTTTCGCGTAGATGGCCACACGATTCGCGTAAGAGTTGTCGACTGTTTTCTCATTTTTATTTTATGTTTTGTTCTATGTCGATCCCGCGTTGACGTTTATCGATTTGGAACTTTTCATTTGAACTCTTTTTATTTGCTCATCTTGAACTTCTATTCGGGTAACGTTATCTCGATATATATTTGGTTTAAATCCATCGTTTATCGTCTTTTCTTCAAACTTCGAGCTCGTATTATCTTTTGTCGTTTTTCTCGTGATTTATACATTTGAATGTCTTAGTAAACGATAAAAGCTGATGAAATATAAATGATATTGCGTTGAATTATATGTATGTTTAAAGCAATATCAAAATACCCCACACTTGAACGTTGCTTGTCCTCAAGCAATCACATCTTTTAAACAGAACTGGAACATTACATATTTTTCCTTATCGAACATTAAATCACACAACACACGCTACACGAAATGAAACACACGCTATATGGAATAAGTTGGAAACACTACACAATTTTTTTTATTGAATCACACGCACACCACAAGAAATAAAATTCTGACAACAGAAACAAAGTTGAAACTTGTGATTAAGGTTTAAAAATTTGGATCCTTAGGGAAAATTGGACCTTGTGAAAACGTTTTATGATTTTTATAAAATCTCATGCTAGTTTTTACACTAGACACATTTTCCGGTTTTAACCTCAAATTCCGGTTGAGGGTAACTGAAAACCGTAGTCTCAGTCGGCGATTAGCAAGCTATCCGCCCCCATAATTGAAGTATCACGGAACTTGAAACCGAATGTCCTAAAAATGGTTTTACACAATATAATTCATAAAATAGCACAAGTTTTAGAGTAAAATTATATCGTGTTCAAATATCATCGGTGAACCATGAGTTTGCACACCTCAATTTGTTATGGCATATGTATGTTGATCGCGGTCAAACATAGATGCGGTTGATCTTTACGGAGATCATCCATCTGGGGATTAGATTCATTAGTCTTAAAAGCTAATTTGCAATGTGCCCCCCCCATTGTACGAGACAGATCCATCTCATGGTTAGGATAAGTCTGACCACCAAAAACCCTGTTTGATACTGAGGTGAGGTGGATTTCCAGCCGATGATAGAGATGACTTTTCAAGATTTTTCGTCAACCTACAGCTGTTCTGGACTACATCTTCTAACATAAGTTAGCAAGCGTGTCATTTTGGAAGACTTTACTTCCTTAACGAGATATTCAGGTTTATACATTCCAAAGCGATGATATCTGCAATAAACTTCATAGAAGCATGTGATAAATAGTTCTAAACATATGGGGTTTAGAAATTCTGTTATACATGGTTTTCTTTTATATATTTCAATCAAATAAACTTATGTATTTTTAATGTATGGAGACAATAATTTCGGTTTTTGACACCTAATCTTTAATTGCTCGTAAATACCTTAAAAATTGATTAGTTATATTTGTTTAAAAATTGTAAAAAATTTTCATAAAAACCACTAAATTATAAGTTCTCGAGAATTTACTTTCATCCCACACTTAAGATTATGTAATGCCCTCATTACATAAAATCAGATTAAAATTATAAATTAGAGAGGACAAAAAAATGTAAAGTGTTTAGAACTTCCTTTAAGAAATTGGATATTGTAAAATCTCGTATGAACATATCCAATCCGTTTTATCACAATAATACTTTCGTGTTTCACTATGTCGAATCTCATCATCATAAGTACCTGCCAACAAATATGTCAATCACAAACGAGATGGGGTTGTACTTTAATAGTACAAAAATTTTACCCCACACTAGAAGTTTTTGTAAAGATAAATAAAGGTAAAAATAAATTAACACATCATAAAAATCATTTTATACAAACAAATACAAAATAAATAATTCTAAAAATAAAAAGAAAAACTAGAAAAATTGCCACGCAGGGCCTCCCTGATCTTCATGTTCTCGCTCATGTTGCTGCCGTTGTTCATTTAGGCGTTGTTCCTCGTAAAAACGCCTATAGGCTTCCTGACTTGCGACTAAGGCAGCGTTGGGATCATAAGGTGGAGGTAGAGGGTCACCGTGTCCCTGCCATTGGGGGTATGATGGGAAGACTGAGGGTGCGTATTGTTGTGGGTTAGCTGCGTATAAATAAGCCTGATGATGCGCCCACTCTAACTGTGCTCCCTGGCCCCTCTGATCGTAGCGGATGTTTTCTAATACATTACCCTGAGCTAGTTGGGTATGCCTAATATCCCCTATTTGCCTAGACAAACTAGTGTATTGTTCTTCTGATCTCCATCCCCAATTATCATACGAGTTCCTTAAATCTAAACTCAATGAATTAAACGAATTTTGTAGCATATTGAAATCAGAAACACCTACATTAGACATACTAGCCTCATCTGGCTGTCTTCGTCTCCTCCTAGTTTCCCTAGCGGGTTCTTCATCCTCCTCCATAGGAGCGTGAGCGACAACTTCTTGCCGTCTCAAACTAATTACCCCACCCCTCACTTGTATAGCCTTAGCCGTCCTATACACGTCCAATCCTAAAGTTTTAACAGCTTGATCTACACGTTGGATTGGAGGTTCTGATTCACTCGGGTCGAGCCCGAACCAGCTTCCTAGACACGTGATATAGTGACCCCCCGACATGTCACTCGTCCCTCGAGCACCCTTACCAACATGGGCCAAAAAGTAAGCAACTCCATAGGGAATACTAATAAATGTATCCCTATCTCTGATCGCATCCAAGTACCAAAGGTCAATATAATTAATTTTATCTGTATTAGTAAACGACCTTTGGTTTATTGTGTTCGCTATAAACTTATGAATTATTCTAAAGCGAACATCAGTGATCTTTAGATAAGATTCCTAACCTGGCTCATAAGTATTTCTATTAGTGAAAGATTGCCAGACTAAACCAGAATCATAGTTACCTGTATATCTAGCCCCTGTAAAAATATATTCCCTAAAACCGGGAGCTATCATCTCCTCAACGGTGTAAATCCCTAATGCGGTAGTTACGTCGCTTAGGGACATTGCTCTATCTACCCCACCCAGCCTAAATTGTAGAAAATTAATATCATCGATATTTTCTGGGTGTAAACTTATTCTAACGGTAGAATAGAACTCTAAACACCATTCTCTATATACAGGGCTATTTAAACTAAACAATCTCTCAAAATCATTAAAAACCAAAGTCATTCCAAATTCGTTTGTAAAACTTTGGTTTAAAATTCCGCTTATTTGCACATCTAAATTGACTGGGGGTCCTAAAGGAACCCAGTCCACAACGTATACCGGAGAGATATTTCTACTGACCAGAGAAAGTAAGTCCTTAACCTTTTGTAATTGGTTAGGTACATCATCAGGAAATCTCAGGTTTGGGTGTAGATTCTGTAGTTGTTGTTCCATTTCTGGTGTTACTTGTTCTTCCCCTTGCTGTTGGTTAACAGCTCTCATTCTAAATAATCCCTGCATAACATTTTAAAATAAGAGAATTGTCCCGATTGGGTATGTTAATGTTAGCAAAGAACTCATTCTTGACATACAAGTTTGTTTCAACACCACATGAATCAACAATTTAAAACAAACAAAAAAAATAAATCAAAAATTCCTAATCAAAAATCGAGTTTCAAAAACAAAATGTAAATCACAAGTGGAAATACGCAATGAGCTAAGCATATAAAATCCAATTCAATCACATTGCGTATAATCCAGCTTCTAAACTTCAATACAATCTATACCCGATTCAAAAAAATTATCAATTTATACGAAAATTAAAATCACAAAATCAATCAAACAAACTTATATTCAAAGCTTTTACTACTATCAAAACATCTAACAACATCTAAAAAGACCCAAAATAACACAATATAATAGTATTTCCTCAATTTCCCCAATTTACATAAACCCTAATTTTTCAATAATCCATTAAACATTAAATTCTTATGCTAATCGGGTTTAACATCACACTAACAACATAGATATAGCATTAATCAAACAAAATTCAACAATATCATGCATTAATTTGGATTAAAGCCATAAAAATAATAAATGAAAAACTTGAAAAACAAGTGGTAAAAACGGGTTTAGGACCCTTACCAATCTCGGTATGTTGAAAGATAGATGAATTGGAGGAGATTGATAGTGTTAATTTAGTGTTTGGGTGTGATTTTGGTGATTTTTGTGCTTCTCCTTCGTCCTCTCAGTAAGCAAAAACAATAATAATGTGTGAAGGAGAGAAAAGAGTTCGACCAGATATCTGGACTGATTTTGAACCTACGCATTTCGTGTAGCTCTACGCGTTTCGCGTAGATTCTAATTATACGCGTTTCGTGTGGAATGTTACACGTTTCACGTAGGTGTTCTGACCCTTTTTTTTCTTTTCAACTTTATAATTAATCAAACTTTTAAAATTCCTTTTATAAATTTATATTTGTAGCTACGGAAATTTCGGTTGTTATACCTAGTCTTTATCCGTTTTATAAATTTTAAAAATTAATTTACAAAATTTAATAATTTAAAAGTTAAAGTTTTTAATATTTTATGAAAATAAAAATAAAACAAAAAAACATTCTTATTTATTTATTTAATTTTTTTTATTATATATATATATATTTTTTTCAACTTTATAAGTACTTAAATTTCAAAATATCAATTTTAAATTTATATTTGATGTAACGGAAATTTCGGTTGGTATACCTAGTCTTTATCCGTTTATAAATTTTTAATTTCAATTTATAATTTAATACTTTAAAAGTTAAAGTTTTAATATTTTTCAAAAACAACTTGAAAATAAAACACTCTAATTTTTTTATTTTTTTAAATTTTATAAAAGAAAATTAATATTTAGAATTAAAAACAAGTACATGAAAAATAAAAATTAAATGAATTTAAAATACACTATATATATATATATATATATATATATATATATATATATATATATATATATATATATATATATATATATATATATATATATATATATATATATATATATATATATATATATATATTTTATATATATACTTTTAAACCAACTAATTTTCAAACTTAAAACTTTGTTTCCTATCAACTAGGTAGAGACAATCTCGGTTGTTACACTATCATTACCCACGACAAAGGTTTATAAGTTATATTTCTTTACGGTTATTGATAAAAAGTATATTTTTAATAGTTTTAATTTTTCTTTTGTTTTTGGTGGTTTACCATTTAAAAAATATATTATGAATCCAACAATAAATTTCGTGCAATTTGAAGGACGACAATTCAGTTATTACACTTAGCATTATCGTTTTCAATGAAAACAGGTTAAACTCAAGGTTTATCAATTTTAAATGGTAGACCCTTTTTAATAAAAACACAACAAACAATTACAAACTAAAACACACCAAAACATAAATACACAAAAATTCGAAAATACAAAAATGCGCAAAATACAAAAAATGCACAAAAACACAATTGGCGAGAAAAAGGATTAGATTGTGAAACCGCGTTGACTCGCCTCGTAGTGGAGTCGCATCATTTCGCCCCCCATGGCTTCGTATGCGTAACCTCGTTGGTTTAAGAGGTTTTCCTTTGAACATTTAAAAGGCCCTTCTCGGCATAAGGTTACATACTCGAAATTAGAGTCCGTCTGGTTCTTTGGGCAATTTTTGTAATGAGCTGGTTTTCCACATTTTACACATTTGCCCAAATGACGCGCTCGACGTTTCTTAGCTGATTTTGATTTTCCTTTGGCATAATTTTGCTCGTTAAGTTCTTGCCTTATTTCTTTACTCGCCTGATCGCATCTTCTCTTTATATCTAACACCACATCTCTCGGTAAAATTTTATCGCACATTAAAAAGAAGTGGTTGTAGACATATTGATTGCGCATCTTGAAAATAAACAATAAATAAAAACGAAAAGAAGGAAATAAAAAGGTAGAATGTAGGGAGAAGACTAGTTCTTTAGTGTCTGCTAGGGAAAGACCAAACAAACCCCACTCTTAAAGATAAAATAAAGTTCGAGAATGGAGTTGAAAACCTTAAAGTTACCCTGAATTTACTTGTCCTTAGGGTAGAATGTGATCTCGTCTCTTTCCGTAGTATTTGTAACATCCCGCCTTTTTCCGTCAACTTTTCCGTTTAACTATTTAAGTTCCGTTAGATGTTTATAACACATCTCGTTAATATGCGTTTGAATTATCTTGTTAGGTAATTCCCGCACCCGATTTAAGTTGAGGGACCAATCTTGCCAAATGTTGAAACTTGTGACTAGGTCAAAGAGTCAAACTCTCATTCTATCCATTCATTCATCTCTTCCAATTTCTTAATACTTCAACTTTTCCTCTCAACTTCAAGAACAAAGATTCATCATCCAAAACCGAGCTAGTGGTCTTCTTGCCAAACAAATTGCATATTTGAACTCCTCGTGATCTCCTCTTCGTTTCCATACCGATTTCATCAATTTTGGGTAACTTTCTAAAATCACTAGATTTTGTGTTCTTGATGTTTTTAACTTATAAAAGTGTTAATTAGTGTCTATGGCTCAAGTCTAACATGAATATATGATTTATATGCTCGATCTCGTTGTTTTAGTGTAACTAGCATGAACTTGAATTTTGGTGTGTTGTTCTTGAATTTTGGATGATCATATGTTGTTAGATGTTAAAAGTTCATGTTTTAATTGTGTTTCTAGTGTTACTAGCTTCATTATGATGTATAGTTTGATTAATGAAACCTCCTAAACTTGATTATGAAATTTGGTGAATTTAGGTTAAGGTTTCATGAACTTAAATTGGACTTTTAATGATTTGAATGACATGGAATGTTAGTGGTAAGTGTTAGGTTGTGTTGTATGCTTAATTACCTTCAAAACGGCATATCATATGTATAAATTGGATTCCCGAAACTTAAATCAAAATTGATAAACTTGAAACTTGAAAATAAACCCCTATTGATCACTTGACGGGATTTCGGTTATAGTATATGATGTTTTTGCTTGATGAAAAGTGCTTAGTTGCGTTCCTTGTCGAAAGAGCTTTCCGATGATATAAAATACATGTTCTAATTGTTTGCGGTTTGCAATTTGGGTTGGTTTGATTGTTGGTTCGTGCACTTAGAGTTGCAGCAAACAGGGTCTGGAAACAAACCAGGACGCCGTCCAGAATAGCAGGACGCCGTCCCAAACTTAAAAGAGGGACGCCGTCTAGCTCTCTGGGACGCCGTCCCAAACTTAAAAGAGGGACGCCGTCTAGCTCTAAGGGACGCCGTCCCATTGTACTAAAACTGGCTGTTCACTTGGTCATTTGACATGAAAATGTTTGCTATGCTACGGACCTCCGATTAACATGAAACTTGGCCAACATACTCATATATGATTATATAACTTAGAAAAATTGTCGGATACCCGACCCGACCCCGTTGACTTTGACCTTGACCAAGTTTGACTTTTAATCAAACTTAACCAAATGGTTGTGCAATCGTTCTAACATGCTTTTATACTTGTATCTTGCATGAAACATGACAACTTGATTCACATGCTACATTATTGAGTCGTAACGAGCCATAGGACTATTTGAACATCTTTGACCTATCGTGTTTACCGTTATTGATACGACCTATTTGTTTAGGTCAAGACTAGCATTGTTCTTTGCACACGTTTACTTGTCGAAGTACTTTACTACTCGTGCACTCAAGGTGAGATCATAGTCCCACTTTTACTCTTTTTGAACTTACATTTGGGATGAGAAAACATAAACATTTCTTTACTAAGTGAACACAAGTACAGGAAAAACAAACATTCTACATACGAGTTTAGAACAAAATCCTCAATTCGATTATCATTAGTTACACTTGCCGGGTGTAAGCGAGAACTTATGTTGTATGGATCCATATGGGTTTGACAAACCCTCATTCAAACGGTTCGCTACCGTTTACGAATGAAATATATTTTCGAGAAACAGTGTATGTTCTAGCACTAAGTGATGGGGTTCAATGGAAGGAAATGTTAAGCATTGATAATTGGGTGCTCGTGAAACAAACTTTTGGAATGTATTACTATTATTTCATTGATGCAAATCTTGTGGTTCACTTGTACTTACTTACTTAAACCTATGATTTCACCAACGTTTTCGTTGACAGATTTCTATGTTTTTCTCAGGTCCTTGAACGATACATGATACATGCTTCCGCTCATTATTTGATACTTGCATTGGATGTCGAGTATATGTGCATTTCATGGAGCGTCTTTTGACTTTACTTTAAACCGTGTCGCCTAGATTTCATTCGTATTATAACGTTGTAACTTAACTATCGGTTGAACAATTCTTGTAAACTTTGGGAACAATCTTTATTTCGAAATGAAGGCGACATATTTTGGTCAAACTTTGTCTTAAAGACTTACGACCACGTAACGGGACCTGAGTAGACGGCGCCGTCAAACATGATTTGGTCGGGTCGCTACAGATGGTATCAGAGCGTTGGTTGTAGGGATTTAGAGTTCATTAGTGTCAACCCCGAGTCATAGGGTACATTGGTGAGTCTAGACTACAACCGGCATATAGACTTGAAGTAGGAATTACTTGACTACTTGTGCATTTATACTCGAACGCTTCTACTCATATCTACTCTTAGTTCATCTTAATCTCACGTTGTTTAATTTGATTGACTCGCCACCTTGACTATATGAAATGATGTCGAATGCACATATGAATCAGGGTAATATAATTTCCGGGATTATATTACGGTGACTCATATGAACGTTCCGACATTATGACATAAAGAATTTAAGGCGAGTCGAGGAAAAACTTCTCTTTATCTTTATTCTATATCACGGTTAGTATTATTGAGAATACTAATCAATGATATTCTTGTGTCTTGAAGGAACAATGGCTCCTCGTCGTGTACGCCGCAATGAAACTCCCGAACAAGCTCTCGAACGGATGATAGCTACCGCCGTAGATGCGGCCATGGCCGGTCACTCATCCAACAACAATAATAATAACAACCACAACAACAACAACAACAATAACAACAACAATGGAGCCGGAAACTCAAACGAGGGATGCTCCTATAAAGCTTTCATGGGGTGCAAACCTCACACTTTTGATGGAACCGGGGGACCGGTCGTGCTCACCCGATGGTTTGAGCAAACGGAAGCCGTCTTTAGCATAAGCGGTTGTCGGGACCAAGACAAGGTCAAATACTCCACTCACACTTTCTCCGGAATTGCTCTAACATGGTGGAACACCTATGTTCAATCGGTAGGTACCGATGAAGCTCATGCCCTCTCTTGGGCCGATCTAAAGGAAAAGATGATTGTTGAATATTTTCCGCGCGAAGAAACCCGAAAGCTTGAGGAAGAACTAAGAGCTTTGAAAGCGGTCGGAAACGATCTTAAAGCTTATAATCAACGCTTCGCAGAACTATCCTTGATGTGTCCTAACCTTGTTAACCCCGAATCTCAAAGGATTGAGCTCTACATGCTCGGTCTTCCAAAAAGCATCAAACAAGGGGTGATGTCATCCAAACCCACTACTCATCAAGCCGCTATGAACATGGCTCGCCAACTAATTGAAACGGTTGACGAAATCGTAGTTCCGGCACCTAAGGCCGAGGATAAATCGGGCGGCAACAAAAGAAAGTGGGAACCCTCCCAATCAAGCAACAACAACTTTGCCAAGAAATCTTTCACTTCCGACGGCAAGAAGGGTTATGCCGGGAACCTACCTCTTTGCAACAAATGCAACAGACATCACTTTGGTGAATGTGGCAAGTTAATTTGCCACCGGTGCCAAGGAGTTGGTCATAAGGCCAACGATTGTAAAAGTGCCACTCCCGTTGCTCGAAAGTGGCCCAATGCGCCAAAGACGGGCACTTGTTACGAATGTGGTCAAACGGGTCATTATAGAAATGCATGCCCGAAAAGGAAAGATAACACCAATACGCGCGGCCGAGCTTTCAACATCAACACCGAGGAAGCCCGGGATGACACTGAACTAGTCACGGGTACGTTTCTTCTCAACAATTCTTATGTCTCTTGCTTATTCGATTCGGGTGCCGATAAATGCTTTGTATCCAAGACTTTGACTCATTCTTTTAGCACTCCACCTCTTCCATTAGATACCACTTATACCATTGAAGTGGCTAACGGGAAACTATTAAGTGCCGACACATATTACCGGGGGTGTACGTTAAACATTTTGGGTAAGGAATTTGAAATTGACTTGATACCCATGGAACTAGGAAGCTTTGATGTAATAATCGGTATGAATTGGTTAGTCAAAACGAAATCCCACATTCTTTGTGATCTCAACGCAATCCGAATTCCTATCGAGAATGGTGAACCTTTGATTGTTTATGGCGATAAGAGTTGCACCAGACTCAACCTCGTTTCGTGCCTTAAAGTTAGAAAACTGCTCCGTAAGGGTTGTTTTGCGATCCTTGCCCACGTTAAGAAAGTCGAGTCCGATGATAAGCATATCGATGATGTGCCAATTGTTAGTGACTATTCCGATGTATTTCCCGATGAATTGCCGGGTCTTCCGCCTCATCGACCGGTTGAATTCCAAATCGATCTTATTCCGGGAGCCGCACCCGTAGCACGTGCACCATATAGACTCGCTCCATCCGAAATGCAAGAATTGCAAAGTCAAATCCAAGAACTACTTGATCGTGGTTTTATCCAACCTAGCCATTCACCTTGGGGCGCTCCGATTTTGTTTGTTAAAAAGAAAGACGGATCCCTACGAATGTGCATTGATTATCGTGAACTAAATAAATTGACGGTTAAGAACCGATATCCTCTTCCTCGCATCGATGACCTCTTTGATCAACTACAAGGGTCTTGTGTATATTCGAAAATCGATCTCCGCTCGGGTTATCATCAATTAAGGGTTAAGGGGGAAGATGTCTCCAAAACCGCTTTCCGGACTCGCTATGGTAGTTATGAATTCCTCGTCATGCCATTTGGTCTCACTAACGCACCGGCGGTGTTCATGGATCTTATGAACCGCGTGTGCAAACCGTATCTCGATAAATTCGTTATTGTGTTCATCGATGATATATTGATCTATTCTAAAAATGAAGAAGAGCACGAACAACATCTCCGACTTGTGCTTGAACTTTTAAGACAAGAACAACTCTATGCCAAATTCTCCAAGTGTGAATTTTGGTTAAAGGAAGTTCAATTTCTTGGTCATGTTGTAAGTGACCAAGGTATTAAAGTCGATCCATCGAAAATCGAAGCCATTAGTAAATGGGAAACTCCTACTACTCCTACTCACATTCGTCAATTTTTGGGTCTCGCCGGGTACTATCGTAGATTCATCGAAAACTTCTCGTTGGTTGCACGTCCTCTAACCGCATTGACTCACAAGGGAAAGAAATTCATTTGGGCGACCGAACATGAATCCGCATTCCAAATCTTGAAAACGAAGCTAACCACCGCTCCTATCTTGTCACTTCCCGAAGGCAATGATGACTTTGTTGTATATTGCGATGCCTCAAAACATGGTTTTGGGTGTGTATTGATGCAACGAACGAAAGTCATTGCTTATGCTTCTCGACAACTCAAAATTCATGAACGAAACTATACGACACATGATCTCGAACTCGGAGCCGTTGTCTTTGCACTTAAAATGTGGAGACACTATCTTTATGGAACCAAGAGTACTATCTTCACCGATCACAAAAGCCTTCAACACATTTTCGATCAAAAGCAACTAAACATGAGACAACGAAGGTGGATTGAAACCTTAAACGATTACGATTGCGAGCTTCGTTACCATCCCGGGAAGGCAAATGTAGTAGCCGATGCCTTAAGTCGAAAAGAAAGAGCGGTGCCTCTCCGTGTCCGAGCTTTAAACATCACCATTCACACCAACCTTAATAGCCAAATTCGGGTAGCCCAAGATGAGGCTCTCAAGGATGAAAACATCTCTCTCGAACACTTGAACGTCCTCACCTCTCGATTCGAAGTTAAAGAAACCGGACTCCGATATTTCGCCGGAAGAATTTGGGTGCCTAGTTATGGGGATCTACGAAGTCTTATTTTAGATGAAGCCCATAAGTCACGATACTCGATTCACCCCGGTGCCAATAAGATGTACCACGACCTTAAACAACTATATTGGTGGCCGAACATCAAAAGGGACGTAGCTACTTATGTTTCCAAGTGTTTGACATGTTCCAAAGTCAAGCCGAACACCAAAGACCGTCCGGATTACTTCAACAACCCGAGATCCCGCAATGGAAGTGGGAAAGGATAACGATGGATTTTATCACCAAGCTACCAAAAACGACGGGCGGTTATGATACCATTTGGGTTATTGTTGACCGTCTCACCAAATCCGCATACTTCCTTGCCATGAAAGAAACGGACAAAATGGAGAAACTTGCACAACTTTACATTAAGGAGATCGTAGCCCGACACGGTGTACCTTTATCGATTATCTCCGACCGAGATGGCCGTTTCGTTTCTAGATTTTGGCGTACATTGCAAGAAGCGTTGGGAACGCGTTTAGACATGAGCACCGCATATCATCCTCAAACCGATGGACAAAGCGAACGTACAATTCAAACCTTAGAGGACATGTTACGAGCTTGCGTGGTTGATTTCGGAAAAGCTTGGGACAAGCACTTACCTCTCGCCGAGTTCTCTTACAACAATAGTTATCACGCGAGTATTAAAGCCGCACCTTTTGAAGCGCTATATGGCCGCAAATGTCGTTCACCTCTTTGTTGGGCCGAGGTAGGCGACGTGCAAATCACCGGACCCGAACTCATTCACGAAACCACCGAGAAAATCGTTCAAATCCGAGATAGGCTTAGGACGGCCCGAAGTCGTCAAAAGAGCTATACCGACAAACGACGCAACGATCTTGAATTTCAAGTCGGTGACCGAGTAATGTTAAAAGTCGCACCTTGGAAGGGTGTAATCCGTTTTGGTAAACGCGGGAAGCTAAATCCGCGGTATATTGGTCCTTTCGAAATCTTGGAGCGTATTGGAACCGTTGCTTATCGTTTAGACCTTCCGCCCCAACTGAGTTCCGTTCATCCTACCTTCCATGTATCTAACTTGAAAAAGTGTCTTGCCGAACCCGATATCATCATCCCTCTTGAGGAACTTACTATTGATGACAAGCTTCATTTTGTGGAGGAACCGGTTGAAATTGTGGACACCTCCGTCAAGACATTGAAACAAAGCCGAATCCCGATTGTAAAAGTCCGTTGGAACGCCAAAAGGGGACCCGAGTTTACTTGGGAAAGACAAGATCAAATGCAAAGGAAGTATCCTCATCTATTCGTGAATTCGGAAACGCAAGATCTCGAGGAAGAAACAACGACTACTACGCCTGCTTAAATTTCGGGACGAAATTTCTTTTAAGGTGTAGGTAATGTAACATCCCGCCTTTTTCCGTCAACTTTTCCGTTTAACTATTTAAGTTCCGTTAGATGTTTATAACACATCTCGTTAATATGCGTTTGAATTATCTTGTTAGGTAATTCCCGCACCCGATTTAAGTTGAGGGACCAATCTTGCCAAATGTTGAAACTTGTGACTAGGTCAAAGAGTCAAACTCTCATTCTATCCATTCATTCATCTCTTCCAATTTCTTAATACTTCAACTTTTCCTCTCAACTTCAAGAACAAAGATTCATCATCCAAAACCGAGCTAGTGGTCTTCTTGCCAAACAAATTGCATATTTGAACTCCTCGTGATCTCCTCTTCGTTTCCATACCGATTTCATCAATTTTGGGTAACTTTCTAAAATCACTAGATTTTGTGTTCTTGATGTTTTTAACTTATAAAAGTGTTAATTAGTGTCTATGGCTCAAGTCTAACATGAATATATGATTTATATGCTCGATCTCGTTGTTTTAGTGTAACTAGCATGAGCTTGAATTTTGGTGTGTTGTTCTTGAATTTTGGATGATCATATGTTGTTAGATGTTAAAAGTTCATGTTTTAATTGTGTTTCTAGTGTTACTAGCTTCATTATGATGTATAGTTTGATTAATGAAACCTCCTAAACTTGATTATGAAATTTGGTGAATTTAGGTTAAGGTTTCATGAACTTAAATTGGACTTTTAATGATTTGAATGACATGGAATGTTAGTGGTAAGTGTTAGGTTGTGTTGTATGCTTAATTACCTTCAAAACGGCATATCATATGTATAAATTGGATTCCCGAAACTTAAATCAAAATTGATAAACTTGAAACTTGAAAATAAACCCCTATTGATCACTTGACGGGATTTCGGTTATAGTATATGATGTTTTTGCTTGATGAAAAGTGCTTAGTTGCGTTCCTTGTCGAAAGAGCTTTCCGATGATATAAAATACATGTTCTAATTGTTTGCGGTTTGCAATTTGGGTTGGTTTGATTGTTGGTTCGTGCACTTAGAGTTGCAGCAAACAGGGTCTGGAAACAAACCAGGACGCCGTCCAGAATAGCAGGACGCCGTCCCAAACTTAAAAGAGGGACGCCGTCTAGCTCTCTGGGACGCCGTCCCAAACTTAAAAGAGGGACGCCGTCTAGCTCTAAGGGACGCCGTCCCATTGTACTAAAACTGGCTGTTCACTTGGTCATTTGACATGAAAATGTTTGCTATGCTACGGACCTCCGATTAACATGAAACTTGGCCAACATACTCATATATGATTATATAACTTAGAAAAATTGTCGGATACCCGACCCGACCCCGTTGACTTTGACCTTGACCAAGTTTGACTTTTAATCAAACTTAACCAAATGGTTGTGCAATCGTTCTAACATGCTTTTATACTTGTATCTTGCATGAAACATGACAACTTGATTCACATGCTACATTATTGAGTCGTAACGAGCCATATGACTAATTGAACATCTTTGACCTATCGTGTTTACCGTTATTGATACGACCTATTTGTTTAGGTCAAGACTAGCATTGTTCTTTGCACACGTTTACTTGTCGAAGTACTTTACTACTCGTGCACTCAAGGTGAGATCATAGTCCCACTTTTACTCTTTTTGAACTTACATTTGGGATGAGAAAACATAAACATTTCTTTACTAAGTGAACACAAGTACAGGAAAAACAAACATTCTACATACGAGTTTAGAACAAAATCCTCAATTCGATTATCATTAGTTACACTTGCCGGGTGTAAGCGAGAACTTATGTTGTATGGATCCATATGGGTTTGACAAACCCTCATTCAAACGGTTCGCTACCGTTTACGAATGAAATATATTTTCGAGAAACAGTGTATGTTCTAGCACTAAGTGATGGGGTTCAATGGAAGGAAATGTTAAGCATTGATAATTGGGTGCTCGTGAAACAAACTTTTGGAATGTATTACTATTATTTCATTGATGCAAATCTTGTGGTTCACTTGTACTTACTTACTTAAACCTATGATTTCATCAACGTTTTCGTTGACAGATTTCTATGTTTTTCTCAGGTCCTTGAACGATACATGATACATGCTTCCGCTCATTATTTGATACTTGCATTGGATGTCGAGTATATGTGCATTTCATGGAGCGTCTTTTGACTTTACTTTAAACCGTGTCGCCTAGATTTCATTCGTATTATAACGTTGTAACTTAACTATCGGTTGAACAATTCTTGTAAACTTTGGGAACAATCTTTATTTCGAAATGAAGGCGACATATTTTGGTCAAACTTTGTCTTAAAGACTTACGACCACGTAACGGGACCTAAGTAGACGGCGCCGTCAAACATGATTTGGTCGGGTCGCTACAGTATTGATTCCTTCAAAGTATAATTTGAGTCGATGACCGTTCAATTTGAAAGTTCCACCTTCTTTGCTATATAATTCTGCATATCCAGATGGAAAAACTTGTTTTATTATATATGGCCCAGTCCATCGGGATCTAAGTTTCCCAGGTGAAAACTTAAAACGTGATTGGAATACTAATACTTTATCTCCTTGTTCAAATTCTTTCTTTTCTTTTAACCGTGCATCGTGCCATCTTTTAGTTTTCTCCTTATATGTTTTAGAGTTTTCAAACGCTTGTAGTCTTAATTCATCTAATTCATTCAGTTGCAAGAATCGGTTTTCTCCGGCTTTTACAAGGTCGGTATTACATTCTTTCAGAGCCCAGTATGCCTTGTGTTCAACTTCGACAGGTAGATGACACGCCTTACCGTAAATCAATCGGAAAGGTGTAGTACCGATGGGTGTTTTGAATGCAGTTCTAAATGCCCAAAGTGCATCATCTAGCTTTCGATGCCAGATTTTTGGATTATTTTTAACCGTTCTTTCTAAAATTCGTTTAAGACCTCTGTTCGTGTTTTCAACTTGACCACTTGTTTGAGGGTGGTAAGAAGTTGAAAAACGATGATTAACTCCGTACTTTTTAAGAACTTTCTCAAGTAGTTGATTTGTAAAATGAGTTCCACGATCACTGATTAATGATTTTGGAATCCCAAAATGCGAGAAAAGATTTTTAAGAAAGTTGACAACAACTCGAGCATCGTTAGTGGGTAGGGCTTTTGCTTCAGCCCATTTAGAAACGTAATCGACTGCCACGAGAATGTATTTGCATTTGTTAGAAGCAGGGAATGGACCCATGAAGTCAATACCTCATATGTCGAATACTTCGCATACTAAGATGCCTTGTTGTGGCATTTCGTCTCTCTTGGAGATATTTCCAGATCTTTGACAAGAATCACAAGTTTTTACCATATTGTATGCATCTTTAAAAATTGTAGGCAAGTAAAAACCTGAGTCAAAAACCTTTTTGGCTCTATAGCTAGGTCCGAAATGTCCACCAGCCGGTCCTTCATGACAGTGCTCTAGAATTTGTTGCGCTTCTTTGCCGTATACACATCGACGTATAACTTGGTCAGCCCCTATACGAAAGAGATTAGGGCTTTCCCAAAAGTAAAACTTAAGATTAGCAAAGAATTTCTTCTTTTGCTGATAAGTTTGATTTTTAACAAGAATTCCTGCGGCTAGATAATTAGCATAGCCCGCAAACCATGGAATTTCTTCTTCTATTTCAATTCTCATAAGGAACTCGTCTGGAAAAGTATCGTGAATAACAGATTCGTTGAGTGTTTCTAAGTTAGGATTTTCAAGACGGGATAAGTGATCCACAGCGAGATTTTCAGCACCTTTTTTATCCTTAATTTCAATGTCGAATTCTTGTAGGAGAAGAATCCAACGAATTAGTCTAGGTTTAGCATCTTGCTTTTTGAATAAGTACTTTAGGGCTGAATGATCGGTATAAACAATTGTTTTAGATAACACTAAGTAAGATCTAAACTTATCGAAAGAAAAAACTACTGCAAGGAGCTCCTTCTCAGTAGTCGTGTAATTCAACTGAGCTCCTGTAAGCGTTTTACTTGCGTAGTAAATTGGTTGAAATTTGTTATCTTGACGTTGACCTAAAACAGCTCCCATCGCGAAATCACTAGCATCACACATTAGTTCGAAAGGTTTGGACTAGTCGAGTGATACCATAATGGGTGCATTCGTAAGTTTATTTTTTAGAATGGAGAAAGCTTGTAAGCATTCGTTATTGAAGTCGAATGTACTGTCTTTCTCGAGAAGTTTAGTCATGGGTCGAGCGATTTTGGAAAAGTCCTTTATGAATCGTCGATAGAATCCCGCATGACCTAAGAAACTACGAATTCCTTTAACATTAGTTGGAGGAGGAAGCTTTGAGATTACATCGATCTTAGCTTTGTCTACTTCCATTCCATCTCGAGAAATCTTGTGTCCTAAAACAATGCCTTCCTTCACCATGAAGTGGCATTTTTCCCAATTTAAAACAAGATTTGATTCCTCACAACGAATTAACATTCGCTCGAGGTTGGAAAGGCATGAATCGAAGGAGTCTCCAAAAACAGATAAATCGTCCATAAAGACTTCCATACTTCCTTCTATCATGTCATGAAATATTGCCATCATACATCTTTGAAAGGTGCCTGGCGCGTTGCATAATCCGAACGGCATTCGTCGATATGCGAATATACCAAATGGACAAGTAAATGTTGTCTTGTCTTGGTCTTTTGGATCAATGGGAATTTGAAAATAACCCGAGAATCCATCAAGGAAACAATAATATTCTTTTCCCTCTAAACGTTCTAGCATTTGGTCAATATAAGGAAGTGGGAAATGATCTTTCCTTGTGGCGTCGTTTAAACGACGGTAGTCTATATAGACTCTCCAGCCAGTGATTGTTCTTGTAGTAATAGGTTCATTATCATCATTAAGAACGACAGTTGTACCTCCTTTCTTGGGTACTACTTGTACAGGACTAACCCATGGGCTATCGGATATAGGGTATATTAACCCGGCATCAAGTAACTTGATAACCTCCTTCTTGACAACTTCTTTCATGTTAGGGTTTAACCTTCGTTGTCTTTGTACCACGGGTTTAAAATCTTCTTCCATTAGAATCTTATGAGTACAATAAGCTGGATTAATCCCTGGAATATCGGTTCTTTTCTAAGCAATTGCTTTCTTATGAGTTTTTAAAACGGACATTAACCTACTCTTTTCGTTATCAGAAAGTTTTGATGAAATTATAACAGGTAATTGTGACGTACCTTGAAGAAAAGCATACTCCAAATGTTCCGGGAATTCTTTAAGTTCCAAGGTTGGCGGTTCTTCCAAGGAAGATTTTATTCGGAACCTGTTACCATCGGTAATTTCTTCAAAGGGTTCATCTTCTTTGGGAGTTTCTTCCTCACAATAATCTTCATCGATTACTACTTTCAATAATTCGTCAAGTTCAAGTTCTACATCGAATTCATCACCTTCACTCACTGAGGTGAAGTTCGAGGTGTCGACATTTAGTAATTCTTGTAATTCTTTTTCGACACAACAATCAACAATATCTACCTTATAACATTCGTCATCGGAAGAGATAGGTTGTTTCATAGCTTTATCTATGTTTAAGGTAACTCTATCTTCCCCTACACCTAGACTAAGCTTCTTGTCTTTAACACGTACAATTGCGTCAGCGGTATTTAAAAATGGTCGCCCTAGAATTAGGGGAACCTTGCTATCTTCTTCCATTTCGAGGACAACGAAGTCGGCAGGAAAGATTAAATGATTGACTTTAACTGGTAGGTTTTCGGCAATACCAATAGGATAGTTAAAAGTTCTATCTGCTAGGTGTATACACATCCTAGTTGGTTTTAGATCACCTAGGTTTAGTTTTAAGTATAAGGAGTGTGGCATAAGATTGATACTTGCGCCTAAGTCAGCTAATGCATCGTACATTACTGAATCTCCCATCAGATAAAGAATAATGAAACTACCAGGATCTCCGAGTTTCGGCGGCATCTTTTGCTTTTGCAAAATTGCTGAGCATTCCTCATTGAGGAATGTGGTTGAAACTTCTTCATATTTACCTTTATCGGCTATGAGATCCTTAATAAACCTTCCATAATTTGGCATACCCCTAAGAACTTCCACAAGTGGCATGTTAATGCTAATTTGCTTGATCATATCTGTAAATTTTTGATATTGGCTCGCGAGTTGTCTTTCTTTAATGCTTTCGGGTATGGAATAGGTGCTTTGTGCACCTTCAATGGTGGTTCTTCAATTTTCTTTGATATGATCTCAGGTGGATCATCTTTCTCTTGTTCTTTCTCAACATGTTCATCTATATCAACAGGTTCTTGTAAACTAGAAGAAGATAAAGGAACTTCTAAGGTCTTACTAGTTTCTGGGTTAACAGTTAAACCACTTCTAGTAGTTATAGCATTTACATGCTCATTCCTTGTTTGATTGTTGTTAGGATTCACTTGAGTATTTGAGGGGAGAGCGCCTGGTGGCCTCTCTGATGGTAACTGTGAGATCCTTCCAACATCTCTTTCTAAATTCTGAATCGTAGCTTGTTGGTTTCGAATTTGTTGAGTTTGAATTTCCGCAGTTTGCTCGTGCTTAACCATAAAATCTCTTAAGAGATCTTCTAAACCAGATTTCTTCTCGGGTTGTGGTTGTATAAGTGCTTGTGGTTGTGGTTGATTTTGTTGGAAATTATTTTGATAAATTCGTTGAGGTTGATTTCGGTTGTTTAGGTTATTGTAACCTGGTGGTGGATTTCTTTGATTTTGATTTTGATTTTGGAAATTTCGGTTATTTTGGTAAACCGGATTTCCTCCTTGATAGTTATTATTATTTAAACCTGAAGGTCCTCCTGTTTGATAGTTGTTAATTGGAGGATATTTTCGGTTATTTGCTTCTATCGCTGGAAAATCGTTGAAATTCATTTCACCTTTTCGCAAGTAACCTAGGAAATTTGCTTGTTCTTCCATCGTTGTTTTATCACAATCTCTAGTAAGATGGGGGCCTTGGCACATTTCACATCCTACCCTCATAGCATGCATTTCCTTGGTTACTTTCTCAATTTGTCTTGCTTGATTTGCCATTTGTACTTTTAACGAAGCAATTTCATCATTGCTTTCGATATTAGCAACGGTTGATGATCTAGAGAATTCTATCTCTTGATGCCAGTTATGGGAATGTGCTACTATATCAGTAATGATTGTGTGAGCGTCTTCTGGTGTTTTCTTCATTATCGAACCATCGGCTGCAACATCGATATCTTTTCTAGTAGCAACATTTACTCCTTTATAAAATATTTGGACTTTTTGGAATGTATTCAACCCGTGTTGAGGACATACCCTAAGCATTTTGTTGAATCGGGTCCAAGCTTCATAAAGGGTTTCGTTAAGCTTTTGTTTGAAGTGATTTATATCACTTTGCAATTTTGCTGCTTTTGAAGCAGGGAAGAATTCTGACAAAAATTTGTCCATCATGTCATTCCAGTTTTCGATATAACCTTCTGGTAATGAGTCTAGCCAATCTCTTACATCGTCTTTTAAGGACCATGGAAAGATTTTCAAACATGCGACTTCATCGGAGACATCCTTAATTTTAAATAGTTTGCAAATGCTTACAAACTTACGAAGATGCTCGTTAGCATCCTCATTTGGAGCTCCACCGAATTGGCATGTATTAGTCACCATGTGAAGGAATTGACCTTTTATTTCAAAGCCGTTAGTCATCGTAGGTTGGATGATTGCGTGGCCTTGACCTGTTCTTGTCGCCTTCATTAATGCTTCCATCGTTTGATTTGTAACAGCCATATCTGGTTCTATGATTTGTTGAATATCTGGTTCAGAGTTAGAATCTAATGAAAGTGATTCTAAATACTCAGCGAGAGATTCTACTTCTTGAGCTCTTAAGCGTTCGTGAAATTCTCTTTCGGGTTCAGGATATGGAGGAGTTAATTCAGTGTTGGAGGAACGTAAATTCATGCATTAATTTCTATCATAACATTAAAAGCTTTTCTAGGAATGAATTCCTATAAAAGGATCGAATAACCTAAAGTCTATTAAAATCTTTTAAACGTAACTGATCCCCGGCAGCGGCGCCAAAAAGTTGATGCGTTGAAACAGTACCTTTATTTATGAGCGGATTTGAGTTGTTTTGTTACACGACTCAGTTAAAATGTATATACATGTAGTATTTTAATATGTATTCATACACTTTTTAAAGACTTCAATACACTTATCAAAATACTTCTACTTAATAAAAATACTTACAATTACATCCTCGTTCAGTTTCATCAATAATTCTACTCGTATGCACCCGTATTCGTACTCGTACAATACACAACTTTTAGATGTATGTACTATTGGTATATACACTCCAATGATCAGCTCTAAGCAGCCCATGTGATTCACCTAACACATGTGGGAACCATCATTTGGCAACTAGCATGAAATATCTCATAAAATTACAAAAATATGAGTAATCATTCATGACTTATTTACATGAAAACAAAATTACACATCCTTTATATCTAATCCATATACCAACGATCAAAAACACCTACAAACACTTTCATTCTTCAATTTTCTTCATCTAAGTGATCTCTCTCAAGTTCTATCTTCAAGTTCTAAGTGTTCTTCATAAATTCTATAAGTTCTAGTTTCATAAAATCAAGAATACTTCCAAGTTTATTAGCTTACTTCCAATCTTGTAAAGTGATCATCCAACTTCAAGAAATCTTTCTTATTTACAGTAATATATCTTTCTAATACAAGGTAATACTCATATTCAAACTTTGATTCAATTTCTATAACTATAACAATCTTATTTCGAGTGGAAATCTTACTTGAACTTGGTTTCGTGTCATGATTCTGCTTCAAGAACTTTCAATCCATCCAAGGATCCTTTGAAGCTAGATCTATTTTTCTTATTTCCAGTAGGTTTATCCACAAAACCTGAGGTATTAATGATGTTCAAAACATCATTCGATTCATATATATAAAACTACCTTATTCGAAGGTTTAAACTTGAAATCACTAGAACATAGTTTAGTTAATTCTAAACTTGTTCGCAAACAAAAGTTAATCCTTCTAACTTGACTTTTAAAATCAACTAAACACATGTTCTATATCTATATGATATGCTAACTTAATGATTTAAAACCGGAAAACACGAAAAACACCGTAAAACCGGATATACGCCGTTGTAGTAACACCGCGGGCTGTTTTGGGTTAGTTAATTAACAACTATGATAAATTTTGATTTAAAAGTTGTTCTTCTGGGAAAATAATTTTTTTTATGAACATGAAACTTTATCCAAAAATCATGGTTAAACTCAAAGTGGAAGTATGTTTTCCAAAATGGTCATCTAGACGTCGTTCTTTCGACTGAAATGACTACCTTTACAAAAATGACTTGTAACCTGTAATTCTGACTATAAACTTATACTTTTTCTGTATAGATTCATAAACTTAAGTTCAATATGAAACCATAGCAATTGGATTCACTTAAAACGGATTTAAAACGAAGAAGTTATGGGTAAAACAAGATTGGTTATTTTTGCTTGTTGTAGCTACGTGAAAATTGGTAACAAATCTATATTAATCATATCCTAGCTAACTTATATTGTATTATACATGTATTCTAATATATTATGTAATCTTGGGATACCATAGACACGTATGCAAATGTTTTGACATATCATATCGACCCATCTATATATATTATTTGGAACAACCATAGACACTCTATATGCAGTAATGTTGGAGTTAGCTATACAGGGTTGAGGTTAATTCCAAAAATATATATAGTTTGAGTTGTGATCTAGCCTGAGACGTGTATACACTAGGTCGTGGATTGATTCAAGATAATATATATCGATTTATTTCTGTACATCTAATTATGGACAACTAGTTGTAGGTTACTAACAAGGACAGCTGACTTAATAAACTTAAAACAGTAAAACGTATTAAATATGTTGTAAATATATTTTGAACATACGTTGATACATATGTACATATTTGTTATAGGTCCGTGAATCGACCAGTGGCCAAGTCTTACTTCCCGACGAAGTAAAAATCTGTGAAATTGAGTTATAGTCCCACTTTTAAAATCTAATATTTTGGGATGAGAATACATGCAGTTTTATAAATGTTTTACGAAATAGACACAAGTAAATGAAACTACATTATATGGGTGAATGATCGAAGCCGAATATTCCCCTTTTTCTTGGTAGCCTAAGAATTAGTAAACCGATCTACTAATTGACGCGAATCCTAAAGATAGATCTATTGGGCCTAACGAACCCCATCCAAAGTACCGGATGCTTTAGTACTTCGAATTCGTTTTTATCATGTCCGAAGGATTTCCCGGAATGATAGGGGATATTCTTATATACATCTTGTTAATGTCGGTTACCAGGTGTTCACCATATGAATGATTTTTATCTCTATGTATGGGATGTATATTGAAATATGAAATCTTGTGGTCTATTATTATGATTTGATAATATATAGGTTAAACCTATAACTCACCAACATTTTTGTTGATGTTTTAAGCATGTTTATTCTCAGGTGATTATTAAGAGCTTCCGCTGTTGCATACTAAAATAAGGACAAGATTTGGAGTCCATGCTTGTATGCTATTATGTAAAAACTGCATTCAAGAAACTTATTTTTGATGTAATATATTCTTATTGTAAACCATTATGTAATGGTCGTGTGTAAACGGTATATTTTAGATTATCATTATTTGATAATCTACGTAATGCTTTTTAAACCTTTATAGATAAAATAAAGGTTATGGTTGTTTTAAAAATGAATGCAGTCTTTGAAAAATATCTCATATAGAGGTCAAAACCTCGCGACGAAATCAATTAATATGGAACGTTTATAATCAATATGAACGGGACATTTCAGTTGGTGTCCGAGCGTTGGTCTTAGAGAACCAGAAATTTGCATTAGTGTGTCTTATCGAGTTTGTTAGGATACATTAGTGAGTCTGGACTTCGACCGTGTTTTCTTTAAAAACGATTGCTTAACACTTTTGTTGGAAACTATATATTATTAACATGTAAATATTATGTGATATATTAACCTCTTAATGTGTTTGATATTGTGTGATAGATGTCTACCACTAGTACAAATCCCATCGATTCACCTAATAATAATGAAGAGTCGAATATATTTTGGGAAGATTCATAAATTCCCGAAGAGGAACCGGAAGAAGAGGAACCGGAAGAAGAGGAACCGGAAGAGGAGGAACCGGAAGAGGAGGAACAGGAAGAAGAGGAACCGGAAGTGGAGGAACTGGAAGAGGAGGAACTGGAAGAAGAATAGGTTCCGGAGGAAGAAATATTGATACCTATAGTAAATCGATTAAATAAAAGAAAATTCTCAACCAACGGAACAAAGTTAATAATGGTCAATGGTGTTTCCGCTGAGGAAGCAAAATATTGAGAAGATTACCAATTTTTCGATGAATCGGATCCCGATGAGGATTCTGATGATGTTATAGAAATTACCTCGACCGAATTTAATAAAGCGAAAGAAAATAATAAGGGAAAAGGTATAAAAATAGAGAAACCCGATTCCAACCCCGATGAACTTTATATGTATCGACAACATCCGTATTTCCTAACATATAACAATAACCCGGGAACCTCTAAACCACCAGGTTTTTCTAAACCATTATGGAAAACGACGGCTCGTATTAGAGGAACACCGTATATTCCTAGAAAATTAGGAAAACGAACCAAGTCCGAAGAAGAAGAAACCAGTGATTCAAATTAGAGGGTTGTAATCATGTTGTGTATTATATGTATTGTAGTGTGCTTGTACTTTTATGTTCTATGTAAAAAATTGCTTGTATTGTTTGTTAATTATCTTTTACGAATCTAATTCTTGTCTATTTTACAGTATAAAAACAAAATGGACGTTAAGGGTAGACAACCGAATATTTTAGAAGACCTACCAGAGGATATGATTGGGGAAATCTTGTCTAGAGTCGGTCAGAATTCATCAGCACATTTAGTTATGGTGAAATTAACTTGTCAAACATTTGAAAGACTTTCCAGAAATGCCTTAGTTTATAAAAGACTTTCCTTTGATAGGTGGGGTATATCACATTGGTGAGACCGTAAGTTACGCCGTGTTTTCTTTAAAGTGTTAAATGCGGGGAACCCAAATGCAATTTTACGCTACGGGTTAAGAACCTTTTTTGACTCAACATATCCCAACATAGGATTTCGTGAATTAGAAAGAGCTTCTAACATGCAACATAAAGAAGCATGTTATGCTTATGGGTTAGTGATGTTCGCTTCTTACCAAAGTGAGAAAAAGAACATTGGATTTTAAATAAAATCTTCCTACAAGTGACGGATTCAGTAGTTGGGGTGAGAAACAAGGTTTTTAGATTATTACGGGGCTGTTGGACATTATGAAACCCTCGTCCTTTTGACGACATTACAACATGCTGCCTAGCCAATGGTCATAACGGTTATTTTCCACAAGACCAAGGATGGGAAGTCGTCTTAGTAAAACCAGAATGCATGACTTGTTTCTGGACTTATGAATTACGTGTCTTTATTTCCTTTGCTGAACAACTTGCGTATTAACTAGATTTATCTTCAAAACTGTCCTGTATCAAAGTGTACTATATTTCATGTTATATGTATGATGCGTTGAAACAGTACCTTTATTTATGAGCGGATTTGAGTTGTTTTGTTACACGAATTGATTTATTGTATATATGGTATTTTAACGATTTTAGGTTAGTTTCAAACATATATAGGCAACTATTCCTATCCGTGTAGTTTAGTTTGTTGGTAAATCCGGTTCGTTCCACAGGGAGACAGTGTTCAATGTTTTTTTTATAGTCTTTGAAGTTAAACTTATTTTAAGGGGGTTTTGGATTAGGAATTGATAATACTACATAATAATAAAATATAACTTAATCCTAATTTAATTGAACTACTTATTAATTTATACGAATACATTATTTATAATTATTAACTTAAAAGTGAATTAATTGAAATTATACTAATAAGTTTATTAATAAATGATAATTAATTAAATAATAACTTTTAATAAAACTAATTGGTTTGAATTTTGTTTTGAGTAATTATAATATAAATTTATTTAAATTAACTAAATAACATGTTTTAACTAAATTAATATAAATTAATAGGAATTATAATAATTAACTAGTTATAAACTAATTACTAATTATAAATTAATACTAATTATAAACTAACAACTTAAATATAATAATAAAATAATTAAAACCCTAAATTTTAACCTAGTTCGCTACAGTACTCGTATTTGTATTTACGCGTTTCGTGTAGTGATTTACGCGTTTCGCATATGGTTTAATACGTACGCGTATCGTGTAGATTTATACGCGATCCGCGTATGTTATAATCCAGGTGACAAAACAGTAACGAATACACTTGGTTATAATGTTGTGTATATATATTTTTTAGTTTTAACTTTACTGAATAAATAAACGTAAATAATAATAATAATGATTTATAAAATAAAAGGGAGTGTTTACTTAAATGTGTCACCTCTAGGTCCATGAATTGTTTTAAGTTTAAGCTCGTATTAAAATGTTTAGTATAAAACTTATATTTTCCTTTCGAATAAATAATAAGTTTTGGCTAACTAAATTAAATCTAATTTTCATCGGATTATATTTAGATAGTTACTAATCTTTGAGTATTTAAATTGAGACCCAACCCAGTTTTGACCTTCGCCAAAACCCAAATCATAACGGTTTCCCTTTTTACAATTTCACTATTATATGACTAGTGATATTACCCAAACCACCGAAACTTACTTTTTAATTTAGTGTTAGTAAATTAGTTATAAGTTCGTCTAGATCACTTTTAATGTTGAAGCTTAATTTATATAAATAAAAATAACTTTCGTTATTTTTAATCTAACAAATTAAGTGACAAGGGTTAAATATCCAAATACATAATAATTGTTCTTTCAATTAGGCTCAATGTTAAAAATACTAAAGTTACATTTTAATTTTTACAAATAATAACAATCCATTTCACTAGGGGCTCTACATCTAAGCAAACACTAGGGAAATTAGCTACTCATTATACTAGGGTAAACATAAAAATATAAATATACAAACATAATAATAATGATAAAAACTGATAACGATAATTTTAACAGAATATACTTACGAAAAATTCTTCACTTTCATTAACTTCAATGGTAGAAAATTACAATAACAACACCCTTTCACGCATACAATAATACTCTTAATCACGAACAATACACCCTTAATATTTGAAACTATCCTAAATATTGAACCTTGAAACTGAAATTAATACAAATTACAAAAGATACTAGAAAATAAATTTGATGTGCACTGTGTTAAAAATGTATGTGTGTAAATGTAATTCTCTTCTAAATGTGTGTACTCCTCTCTTCTCAACTCTCTGTATAAGTATTCCGTATTATGAGATTCAAGTAGTAGGTGAAATGATTGTACTGCTTTTCTTGCTGTACTACTAAAAAAAGAAGTAATATTAAACAGAAAAGGAACCGTCCCATTTACATTTGGAATCTGGATCTGATCAAGAGATTACGCGTTTCGCGTAGATTCCCACACGATACGCGTACGGCTTAAATACTACGCGTTTCGCGTAGATGGCCACACGATTCGCGTAAGAGTTGTAGACTGTTTTCTGATTTTTATTTTATGTTTTGTTCTATATCGATCCCGCGTTGACGTTTATCGATTTGGAACTTTTCATTTGAACTCTTTTTATTTGCTCATCTTGAACTTCTATTCGGGTAACGTTATCTCGATATATATTTGGTTTAAATCCATCGTTTATCGTCTTTTCTTCAAACTTCGAGCTCGTATTATCTTTTGTCGTTTTTCTCGTGATTTATACATTTGAATGTCTTAGTAAACGATAAAAGCTGATGAAATATAAATGATATTGCGTCGAATTATATGTATGTTTAAAGCAATATCAATGTAATATAGCGATGTTGTAAGTTTGAAGAATATTTATATGTGATATATTATTATAATCATATTTTCATATGGAATTGTAGTAGTTGAATTGTATATTAGCTACTAAGTATGAACTTAACGGGTAGGTAGTACCCGAATTTAAACTTATAAAACGCTAATATGAAGAAAAAGCTTTTAAAAATGAGTTCATATTATGCTACGAAATACTATTGACTACTCTTAATATTCTGTATGATTAACTCGATTCAGTTGGCTATTTTGAAGGAAATGACACCGACTACTCGACACACCATGAATATGAGCGAAGAGGAATTTCGTACCTTTCTTGCTGCAAACATAGCCACAGTACAGGCTGCGCTACATACCAACAATAACTCTGAATCTAGCAATGCAGCTAACGGCACAAGAAATCGTGTAGGATGCTCCTACAAAGAATTCACTGCCTGTAAACCTTTGGAATTTGATGGAATCGAAGGACCAATTGGATTGAAATGGTGGACCGAGAAAGTCGAATCGGTGTTTGCCATAAGTACGTGTACTGAAGAGGACAAATTTAATTACGCTACGCATACCTTCACAGGTAGTGCGTTAACGTGGTGGAACACCTATCTTGAACAGGTAGGACAAAATGCTGCTTACGCACTACCGTGGTTGGCATTCAAGCAATTGATGAACGAGTAGTACCGTCCTAGAAAGAAGTCAATAAACTCAAGGCAAAACTTAGAGAGTTACGAACACAAGGGTTCGACGTTACCACATATGAACGACGATTTACAGAGTTGTGCCTATTGTGTCCGGGAGCATTCGAAGATGAAGAAGAGAAGATCGACGCGTTTGTAAAAGGGTTACTAGTAAGGATTCAAGAAGATGTGAGTTCACACGAGCCCGCTTCTATACAGAAGGCAAGTCGAATGGCTCATAAACTCATAAATCAGATTGAGGGAAGAATTAAAGAGCAGGCGGCCGAAGAAGCCAACACGAAACAACTTAAGAGGAAGTGGGAGGAAAACGGTGACAAGAGTCACCAGTACAACAACAACAACAATTACAACCACAATCGCAAAAACTATCCCAACAACCGCAACAACAATCGCAACAATAACAGCAATCCTAACAATAACTACAACAAACATCCCAACAACAACAACAACTATAACAACCGTTTCAACAACAATAACAACCCCAATAACAACCTCAATAATAACAACGACAACAAAAACCAAAAACAGCCATGTCATAGGTGTGAAGAAAATCATCAGGGGTTTTGCACGACATTTTGCAACATGTGTAAAAGAAATGGTCATAGCGCGACAAAGTGTGAGGTCTACGGACCAAAGTTTAACAGAAATAAAGGAATAAATAATGTCGGAACAAGTAATGCCGAAACGAATAGTGTCGGAGCAAGTAATACCAACGCTGTTTGTTATAAATGTGGAAAACTGGGCCACATTATTAGAAATTGCCCGAATCAGGGGAATACTAATGGGCAGGTCCATGGAAGAGTTTTCAATATTAATGCGGCAGAAGCACAGGAAGACCCGGAGCTTGTTACGGGTACGTTTCTTATTGACGATAAATCTGCTTATGTTTTATTTGATTCGGGTGCGGATAGAAGCTATATGAGTAGAGAATTTTGTGCTAAATTAAGTTTCCCATTGGCGCCTTTGGATAGTAAATTTTTACTCGAATTAGCAAACGGTAAATTAATTTCAGCAGATAATATATGTCGGAAGAGAGAAATTAAACTGAGGGATGAAACGTTTAAAATTGATTTAATACCAGTCGAGTTAGGGAGTTTTGATGTAATAATTAGCATGGACTGGTTGAAAAAGGTGAGAGCAGAGGTCGTTTGTTACAAAAATACGATTCGCATTATGCGTGAAAAAGGAAAACCTTTAATGGTGTACGGAGAAAAGAACAACGCGAAATTAAATCTTATTAGTAGTTTGAAGGCGCAAAAACTAATAAGAAAAGGTTGTTACGTCATTTTAGCACACATCGAGGAAGTTAAACCTGAAGAAAAGAACATCAGTGATGTTCCCGTCGCAAAAGAATTTCCCGATGTATTTCTGAAAGAATTACCGGGATTACCCCCACATCGATCCATTGAATTTCAAATAGACCTTGTACCAGGAGCTGCACCAATAGCTCGTGCTCCATACAGACTCGCACCCAGCAAAATGAAAGAATTACAAAGTCAGTTACAGGAACTTTTAGAGCGTGGTTTTATTCGACCAAGCACATCACCATGGGGAGCTCCTATTTTATTTGTCAAGAAGAAAGATGGTACATTCAGGTTATGTATCGACTACCGATAGTTGAATAAACTTACCATCAAGAACCGCTACCCACTACCGAGAATCGACGACTTATTTGATCAACTACAAGGCTCGACTGTTTATTCGAAGATCGATTTACGTTCTGGATATCATCAAATGAGGGTGAAGGAGGATGATATTCCAAAGACTGCTTTTAGGACGCGTTACGGTCATTACGAGTTTATGGTTATGCCGTTTGGATTGACTAACGCACCAGCTGTGTTCATGGACCTCATGAACCGAGTGTGTGGGCCATATCTTGACAAGTTTGTCATTATTTTCATCGATGACATACTTATTTACTCGAAGAATGATCAAGAGCACGAAGAACATTTGAGAAAAGTGCTAGAGTTGCTGAGAAAAGAAAAACTGTACGCTAAGTTTTCAAAGTGTGCATTTTGGTTGGAAGAAGTTCAATTCCTCGGTCACATAGTGAACAAAGAAGGTATTCAGGTGGATCCAGCAAAGATTGAAACTGTTGAAAAGTGGGAAACCCCGAAAACTCCGAAACACATACGCCAGTTTTTAGGACTAGTTGGTTACTACAAAAGGTTCATCCAAGACTTTTCCAGAATAGCAAAACCCTTGACTGCATTAACGCATAAAGGGAAGAAATTTGAATGGAAAGATGAACAAGAGAAAGCGTTTCAATTGTTAAAGAAAAAGTTAACTACGGCACCTATATTGTCATTACCTGAAGGGAATGATGATTTTGTGATATATTGTGACATCTCAAAGCAAGGTCTCGGTTGTGTATTAATGCAACGAACGAAAGTAATTGCTTATGCGTCTAGACAATTGAAGATTCACGAACAGAATTATACGACGCATGATTTGGAATTAGGCGCGGTTGTTTTTGCATTAAAGACTTGGAGGCACTACTTATATGGGGTCAAAAGTATTATATATACTGACCACAAAAGTTTTCAACACATATTTAATCAGAAACAACTGAATATGAGGCAGCGTAGGTGGATTGAATTGTTGAATGATTATGACTTTGAGATTCATTACCACCCGGGGAAGGCAAATGTGGTAGCCGACGCCTTGAGCAGAAAGGACAGAGAACCCATTCGAGTAAAAGCTATGAATATAATGATTCACACTAACCTTATGTGATGACCCGGGAATTTCCGACCAAATTTAAACTTCAATCTTTATATGAATTCGACACGATAAGCAAAGTTTGTAATGTTGAAGTCTCATAAATTTTAAACTGTGTTCATGCATACATTTGATCTTTGAACTATTTATATAGATTCAGTAAACCTTTGATTATCCCCGACGATTAACGAACAATTGTGTGTAAATAAATATGTAAATACATATATAGATATAGCTATAGATATAAGTGTATATATAATGTTTTGAAGTAATTAAGTACACTTATTCATTTGGAATTAAAAATGTAAGTTAATAAATAGAACAAGTGAGTTACTATTATATATATATATATATATATATATATATATATATATATATATATATATATATATATATATATATATATATATATATATATATATACATACATTATTATTATGAATCTATATATGAATTCTATAAACAATAATTATTATATTGTTGAAAGGTATAAAATTAAATGTTCAAAATATATATATATATATATATTGTTATATTAGAAAAAGGGCATATATAATAGTAATATATTAAAATAAATTACAAGACTTAAATATAGTCTTATATCAATGTTATTAGTATTACTCTCATTTTCTTTATTATTGATATTAATAGTAATGTTATTAATTGTATTATTATTATAATATATATTATATTGATGAGAAAATTTAAACATACAAATTGTTATCACTAATAATATTATTATGTATTGTCATTAAGAATCAGTATTATTATTAAATATAATTATCATTATTATAAAAGTAATAAAATTTATTAATAGTATTATTAATAATATCATTACAAATATTAATATAATTAATAGGATTATATAAAAAAAACATTATTATGATAATTATCTGAATTATTATGTTATTATTAATTAATGTTATCAATATTATTATTATTTATTATTATTATTATAATATAATTATATTTATTAATTATTAAAACTAATTATATATATAAGTAAATTATAAAAATCAGACTCCATTACAAGAATCTATTTTACGTCCACATCCAATCCAACTTTCCTTCTAACTACTTGATTCTATATGTCTCTGAATTCGTACGATTTACAAATCAAACAAGGGAATAATCCAAAATCTTTTTAGCCATCGGTTTCAATCGTTTTTTTATTTATATTTTCTGTTTAATTAGCTAACAGACGAGGAATTAAGATACAAATAATATGAATTACACTGAATTATTATCACATTCAGTTAACATCACGTATGCACTCTCAATTATCAAGTTCATATATTTTATTTGATTAATTTTTTTTACAGAAAAAGTGAAATACAAGCTCGACATATCTGTTCTTGAACAATTTCGACCATAATTCAATTTTGAATCCCATCTCAAAATCTATAAATGCAGTTTTATTAAGAATCTTATACTTAAACTTTCTTCAAAATCTCAGGTTCCAATTCTTCTTATTGAGTTGTAATTCACGAGTTAAAGTTTATTATAAATAAAGTCAACATTTGTTCATTAATCAAATTCGAGTAATCTATTTCAATTGCAATTAAATTGATGTTTCCTAAAGCTTCCATGAATGAATTACAACATATTTTATGTTGCACTCATAATCCAAAAGTGTCCTGAATTCAAAAACACGTTTCAAGTTTTTTTTTTTTTTAAACCGCTGTTCTACAGCTTTTTATTTTTTATTTAATTTTTTTCTTTCTTTTCTTTCTTTTCTATCTTCCTATCTCTGAGTTATTTCAAAATAATTACGTTGATTCTGTTACAAAACCATGCCCAATTCGAACCTATCAAATTTTGATTCGAAACTCAGTTGATGTCATGAAGAAGAAGAACATAACTTTATTTTAGGTATAAATAAAAACAGAATCCTTTATTAATCAGAAAAAACGAAGCAGCTGAATGGTTTGGGGTTGTGTCGGGTTATCGAGAGGTCTCCGGTTCGAGTCTTGCTCCAGCCTTTCTTTTTAGAAAAGCCTTTATGAGGTAGTTACTCTCTTTTATTTCTATTATTATTATTATTATTATTATTATTATTATTATTATTATTATTATTATTATTATTATTATTATTATTATTATTATTATTATTATTATTATTATTATTATTATTGTTGTTGTTATATTTGTTATTGTAATTGTTATTATTATTAATGATTGTTGTTGATTAGGTTAATATAATTAATAAGGTTAATATTATTACCATTTTTGATTATTACTAATTAATATCACTAAAGCATTATTAGTATTATTATGATTATCAATATTGGTACAAGTATTATTATTATTATTAATGTCATCATTAAGTATTGTTATTAGTACTAAATATTATAGTTATTATTATTACTAATATGTATTAATTATCAATTTTCATTATTATTATTATTATTATTATTATTATTATTATTATTATTATTATTATTATTATTATTATTATTATTATTATTATTATTATTATTATTATTATTATTATTATAATCATAGTTACCTAAGAATATTGTTATTACTAGAATCATTATTATTATTATTATTATGTTAACAGAAATACTATGATTTATAATATTATCATTTTGTTATTAAGTAATGTCATTAAGTATTATGAGGATCATTATTAGTATTATAATTATCATTAAAAGTACCATAGTTATTATTATTATCGTTATATGTATTATTATTTAGGTTATCATGAGTATTATTTTGTAGTTACTAAAATTATTATCATAATTAGCTGTAACAATAAAATTAATATATTATTTTACATTCACTATCATTAATATTATTACTAATAGAACTAATAGAACTATTAACATTATCATCTTATTAATAAAATTAAGTATTATAAACCTTTTTATCACTAATAACATTATTTTTGGTATTATTATAACTACTGTTATTAATATACAAACAATATATTTAATACATTTAACATAACAAAAATTTATAAAGCGAATACATGAAATATATATATATATATATATATATATATATATATATTATTAATATAAAAAGGATATAACTAATAAATTGATATATATATATATATATATATATATATATATATATATATATATATATATATATATATATATATATATATATATTGTTCGATTACAATTATATGTATTAATAAATATACAAATGATATAGGTTCGTGAATCCGAGGCCAACCCTGCATTGCTCAATATAGTCATATGTATTTTTACTACAAAATACATTAGGTGAGTTTCATTTGCTCCCTTTTACTCTTTACATTTTTGACTGAGAATACATGCAAATGCTTTATTAACTGTTTTACAATATTTATATGCGTGAGTTTCATTTGCTTCCTTTTACTCATTACATTTTTGGGCTAAGAATACATGCAATGTTTTAATAAATGTTTTACAATATTTATATGCGTGAGTTTCATTTGCTCCATTTTTAAATGCTTTTGCAATATATATTTTTGGGACTGAGAATACATGCGCTGCTTTTATAAATGGTTTACGAAATAGACACAAGTGAGTAAAACTACATTCTATGGCTGGATTATTAAACCGAATATGCCCCTTTATAGTCTGGTAATCTAAGAATAAGGGAACATACACCCTAATTGACGCGAATCCTAAAGATAGATATATCGGGCCCAACAAGCCCCATCCAAAGTATCGGATGCTTTAGTACTTCGAAATTTATATCATGTCCGAAGGAGGATCCCGGAATGATGGGGATATTCTTATATACATATTGTGAATGTCGGTTACCAGGTGTTCAATCCATATGAATGATATTTTTGTCTCTATGTAGGGGACGTATGTTTATGAGAAATGAAAATCTTGTGGTCTATTAAAATGATGGAAATGATTATTTATGTTAAACTAATGAACTCACCAACCTTTTGGTTGACACTTTAAATCATGTTTATTCTCAGGTTTGAAAGAAATCTTCCGCTGTGCATTTGCTCACTTTAAAGATATTACTTAGAGTCATTCATGACATATTTCAAAAGACGTTGCATTCGAGTCGTCAAGTTCATCAAGATTATTATTAAGATAATTATAATTAGATATATTATGAAATGGTATGCATATCGTCAATTTTCTATGTAAGGAAGTTTGTCTTTTCAAAACGAATGCAATGTTTGTAAAATGTATCATATAGAGGTCAAGTACCTCGCGATGTAACCAACTATTGTGAATCGTTTGTAATCGATGTGGACTTTGTCCGGATGGATTAGGACGGGTCTTTACAGTTGGTATCAGAGTGGTGGTCTTAGTGAACCAGGTCTTGCAGTAGTATGTCTAACTGATAGTCGTTAGGATGTATTAGTGAGTCTGGACTTCGACCTGGTCTGCATGTCAAAAAGTTTTGCTTATCATTTTGTGTCAAAAATTATCTGCTTATCATTCTTAGTCTAGACACGTCTTGCTGCATTGATTGCATGAATAGTGTATAGACAAGATTCATATCTTAGCGTATCTGTTACTGTAAACCTTTCCTGGCATATCCCGTAAATTTCTCCGTAATCTACGAAACCTTTTGTTCTATATATATATATGGATATTCTATGTAATTAAGAATACCATCCGTTAGCCAGAAAATCATTTTTATATCTAAAAATTCTTTATTCAAACGTACGAAATGGAATTCATCATTAGTTCAAGTCACTCGGATTCTGAAATGGAATCCCACTCAAGCTTCGAAAGCAGTGTGACCAGAATGGATCAACCAATCAGTCAACATCTATTCTGGATGAAATGGGGATGGGTTCGTAGCCTCCTCAATCATTGGAGACAAGAAGAAGGTGATCCTTTCCATCCGCCACATTGCCCTATTGGCAAAGAACCTGAAGCACTTACCGGTGAACCTATTCGAAACACCATCTTTTCTCTCATTTCCAGAATATCTTGCCACGATTATATACTATACCAAATTCTAGATTATATTTATCCGCTAGTCCGAACCGAAAATCACCCCAGTGTAATAGAAGAAGCCAACGAGCTTCGCGCTCGGGTAGTGGCTTTAGAGAATATGGTATGAAGGTTACAGACACCAGCAGCAGCACCAGCAGCATAACCAGTACCACCACCAACATCAACATCCGCATCCCACACCTCAACATCTTAATCTATACCTCGAACATCAACGTCATACGCACCATGAATACCAAGGAGTACCAACAACAACAACATCATCACACGTCTCAACCTCGCAATCTATACCTCAAGCATAATCATCGTTCTACGAATCGTTATACGAATATTTCTACATAAACTATCTTCGTCCTTCATGGTGATTATGTAATCTCTAATATTTTAGAGATTATGTACCCTAGTTCTAGCCGTAAACCTGATGAGTTTAATATCACATTGACTCATTAAATCCATAATTACGTCTGAAGAAAATATATATGTATATATGTTTTCATAAAGATTGTAATTAAAATTTTTATTGTACAAACTGTTAATGGTGAAAATATTTTAACGGGTAGGTAATACCCGAGGAATATTTAGATTTCGTATTAATAAGTTACACTGTACATTCTTCGAATCTGATTCAACAGTCATTTACTATCCTACTTGCAATAACAGCTATACGAATCCGTTCATCACAGAATAACTATTTTCATTCAACTTCATATTTGGATTTTGACCTATCAGAGTCCGATAAGTGGCATAATGAAGAAAACATTGGACAAAATAAAATTTGTTAGAAACAAACAAATTAACTATGAGAAATTTTGTTAAGAATCTACGCTAACAAAATCTTAGCTAACTGTTCCTAGCTAACTGATTACATTTTAATTATCGCAATTTATTTTATAGCAATTTACATTCTCGCAATTTTATTTATCATCATTAAATTTCTGTTATTCACTTTACGCACTTCATTTATCGTTATTTAATTTTCTGTTATTTATTATACGCACTTTAAATATCGGGACACGTATACAAGGTTTTGACATATCATATCGACGCATCTATATATATTATTTGGAATCACCATAGACACTCTATATGCAGTAATGATCGAGTTCTCTATACAGGGTTGAGGTTGATTCTACAATAATATATATAGTTTGAGTTGTGATCGAGTCTGAGACGTATATGGGTCATGACACATATTAATTAATTCGAATATTATATATTAAACTATATATGAATTTTTGGGCTGTCAACTGTGGACTAATAACATTGGACAATTAAAATGAATTAAAATATTGATTATAACATATGAAAATAAACAATTCTTCAAGTTGCCATTTGATTTCGTCTTAAACATCATTTGTATCTTCACGATTACATTCTGCGTTCAAACCTTTCATGATTCTTGAAAATATTTCAATCGAGAGGATGAACCAATCGCACATCATTTACGGAAGGAAAGAGTGATGCATATAGCTATGCACCTGAAAATACTCGGAACCTGAGTAAACGTTTAACATGTATCTGTGTTAGATCCTTTAGCATTATTATTACCCAAAATAACTTCACAATCCCTTTTCAAGGTAGTAAATTTTGTCACAGCTCCAACAAGTCAACTTCAACTTTTCACTCAGTTTAGCTTATTATAACCCTGATATAAAAGTTGCTTTTCGTCATCAATACCGAAAAACCGTTTATATCTCACTAGATTAGCAGTAAACGTACCAGCAACCTCGTTGCTTCTTGATTTCAATCTCTCTGACAAATCATTATATTTATTCATTGAAAACCTATCATATACTCATCCGCATCTTGTAACGAGAACTGCCATAACAATTACCAGGAATCAGCAATCAGTACTTTGAAAACTCACAACATATCTACATCAACAGTTATATGTATGACATTTATCTCTTAGAATTATGATCTCTCCTTCTGGAATTCTGAAAATCACTCAGTCACAAATCAATACTCTGAATGTTGAAAAAGCTGAATGAAGCAGCAGAAACCATAGACAACCGTAAACTACCATAATCATTGAAAGTTTGATGATAAAGAATAGTATGTTGGAAAAGCCCAGAAAAGTTGGAACTGGAAAACGGATTGAGCTAACCACGAAGGAGACCGAGGATAAATACAAGGACCATACCATATATTCAAAGAATCCATGTAATTCTGGATCTGATGAAACCTTCAAAGAATATCTTGCTCCGAAGTCATGTTAAAATCTTGCAGAAAATCTTTCTCCATTAACCATCGAACTTAGAAATTCCAAAATATCATCATCAATATCTTCGATATTTCTGAGGATATTTTCATAAATATTCTCGTCCGAAATTATATACCTCCTCGTGCTCCCTGTGTATCATTATATTAGAAACATTCAATAGAAAATTTAGTATCGAAAAGCAGATTATGCGAAACTATGAAGAAAGCCGTGGAAAAATCACAAAGAATAAGTTTGACTTCAAAGAATCCAAATGATTCAATGTCTGCTAAAGTCTTTAGTGAATATCTTGCTCCTTACTCTAAACCCTTGCAGACAATAGTTTCTATCATCCTCTGATCTTAGATATTCTGAGATATTATCGTATTTTTCATTATAAATATTCTCCATATTTCTGGAGATATTTTTATAACTATTCTTATCTGAAATCATTAATTTCTTCATGCTTTCAGTATTACATCATATAGAAACTGTTAGTTTCTATATTCTGTAAACTTTCAAGCTTAAAATATGAATGATATTGAAGTAATGTTGGGAATTGATGTATGAGTTAGTATAATATAATGACACTTGATCAACGTGATTATATTACAGTAAGTCATGCTGAGTTTCTAATGGGACGTGATGATTCACAGATCATAACGCCATCATGTGCCTTGTTACATAACTCTGTCATTCTTCTAAACTTCTGAATATATCAAGAAAGTATATTCTTGATAGCTCCATTCTCAGTGAATCTGGTAATTTGACAAATCAAATCGTGCTATTACGTTCCTTCTTATTTAGAACGTTAATAATGTTCATTCTGAAACTTATATCTGCGAATTCTGAACCATTACAAGAGATGCCAAATCGCTAGAAGAAGAAACGAAGGGACAAAGCTCTGAAATAGAAATTGGAGTATAAATCATAGCAAATAGGGGGGAGTATTAACTGTAGATGACAATGATTATAAGAAACAGAAAGGGAGACATTGAAATATAAGGAGAGATATAAAGCCTGATAACAACGCATAAATTACAAACCATGTATATCAATGTTTATCGCAACATAAAGACACGGGAGAATTAAAAGCACTATAACCCCAAGAGCAAAGTAGAAGTAAGCAGATTCCTCAGGTGGAAGTTGGAAAAGGAGAATGATTGTTGCGATAATCAGGATAAGAACAAGAATCAGAACTGGATTAAGCATTTCACGATCGTTTGAATTTGGGAATTGAGTATTGAAGGGGTGAAGATTAATGGAACGAAAAAGGTAAAATTTATAGTGAAAATATCAGACAGAGGAATCGAGGCAGATCACCGCATTAATTATAGAAATCTAAATTTTCTTATTCGCAGAAGAATCAAATCTTTTAGATTTCGAAGATTTTCTTCAAATCCCTTAAATTCCGGAATTCAACCAAAACAACGACAAAAGTTAAGATGCATCTTACTTTCAAAATTCAACCCTGACTCTGTCAAAAGTTACGACAAATCTTTACTTATCCTATTTCAATCTTTTGTGATAATTTCACTCGTACGCTTCGAATAATTGAGTTGTTTTTATTCAAATCACCGGATGGTGATAAAACTTTAATTATTGACTCATATTCGTCATGAAAATATTTTTATTGTTAGCTATGATTGTGAAGAACCATCCTAATCCATCCGTACGAGGTCCATATCGATTATAAATGATTCACAACAGTTGATTACATCGCGAGGTACTTGACCTCTATATGATATATTTTACAAACATTGCATTTGTTTTTGAAAAGACAATCTTTCATTTCAACGAAAGTTGACAGCAGGCATACCATTTCATAATATATCTAACTATAATTGACTTAATAATAATCTTGATGAATTCAATGACTCGAATGCAACGTATTTTGAAATATGCCATGACTGACTCCAAGTAATATCTTTAAAATGAGCAAATGCACAGCGGAAGATTTCTTTCATACCTGAGAATAAACATGCTTTAAAGTGTCAACCAAAAGGTTGGTGAGTTCATTAGTTTAACATAAATAAACATTTCCATCATTTTAATAGACCACAAGATTTCCATATTCAGTTCTCATAAATATACGTCCCATACCTAGAGACAAAATAATCATTCATATGGATTGAACACCTGGTAATCGACATTCACAATATGTATATAAGAATATCCCCATCATTCCGGGATCCTCCTTCGGACATGATATAAATTTCGAAGTACTAAAGCATCCGGTACTTTGGATAGGGCTTGTTGGGCCCGATAGATCTATCTTTAGAGTTCGCGTCAATTAGGGTGTCTGTTCCCTAATTCTTAGATTACCAGACTTAATAAAAAGGGCATATTCGATTTCGATAATTCAACCATATAATGTAGTTTCAATTACTTGTGTCTATTTCGTAAAACAATTATAAAAACAGCGCATGTATTCTCAGTCCCAAAAATATATATTATAAAAGCATTTAAAAAGGGATTAATGAAACTCACGCATGTAAATATTGTAAATTAGTTAATAAAGCATTTGCATGTATTCTCAGCCCAAAAATGTAAAGAGTAAAAGGGGCAAATGAAACTCACCGTATTGTATTTTGTAGTAAAAATACATATAACGACATTGAACAACTAAATAATGCAAGGTTGGCCTCGGATTCACGAACCTATATCAATCATGTATATTAATACATATAATGGTAATCGAACAAATATATATTTTATATCCTTAAATTATTTTCATGTATATATTTATCTGGTTAATATTATATTAAGAATACCTAATTCATTATATATGATTAATTTTACAAAATTTGATAATATTATTAATACATACATATGTGTAATATAAATATATTCTCACATGTATATTATTCACTTGTCATAAAATTAATAATGATAATAAAGTAATTTTTAAATAAAAGGATAGTTTTAACATCAATATAGTTTTAGTAATACTAATAATATAAATGATATTACTAATAATAAATTTATTAATGATAATAAAAATGATAATTTTAATACAGTTGGTAAAATGAAAAAAAATAATAATAATATTTGTATCGATATTAGTAATGTTAATAATAATTATAGTTTTAATAGTAATTTTTAGTGATCGTATTAGTAACAATACTAATAATGGTGTTTAGACAATAATTCTATTACTAGTATTAATAATAATGATACTTAGTAATATTTATAATAATAATGATAATACAAATTTTAATAAAAGTGATAGGTTTAAGATAATAGTACTTTTAGTAAATAATGATAGTAATGATACTGATATGTATAAAATGATACTAGTAATATTTATTGATGATACTTAGTAATAACAATAATATTAGTTATATTAGTGATAAATAATAGTAGTATAATTAATATTAGTAATAATACTAATTTACATCATAACAACAATAATTATTAATAATGATAATAATAATTAATAACAATAATAATAACAATAACAATAATAATATTAATAATAATAATAATAATAATAATAATAATAATAATAATAATAATAATAATAATAATAATAATAATAATAATAATAATAAAAATGAAATAAAAGATTTATATCCTTTTTTTTAGAAGCTTTATTAAAAAGAATGCCCACAACAGAGCTCGAACCCTAGACCTCCCGCTTACCGCTACCACCCATAACCACTCATCCAGTTCAGTTTTTCTGAAGTAATACCATATCCAATTATACTAAATCCGTTTTTGCTTCATTTCAGCCCAATCATCACTAGTCCATTTGAAAAATCATTTTAAATCATAAATGGCCCAATACCAACTCTTAAGATCTCGGCCCAATTTGTTTAACTAAGCCCGATCTTGTACATTAATCCACTTAATTCTTCTACATCGATCCAGTAAAAAGAAAAATGAATTGTAGCGGTAGTTTAAAAAAAAATGTAAGGGTTCGGTTTCATCATCTTTACATCATCAACCACATAACATCATAATCATCATCACCTTTATGATCTTTATCATGCATAACACCATCATCATGAAGGCCTTGCCATACTCGCTGTATCCTCATCCTCAATAAAAAAATTAATTTCGATCTTGGTTGCAACAATGATGGGTTCGTTTATTAGACAGAAACAGATACATTATAATTCGCAGCTGCACTTGTAGTTTGGGTTCTGGACAGAAAAACGAAGGAGAGGAGAGAGAAGAAAAAAATATAGATGTTGGTGATGTGGTTTGTTATGGTGATATTGTGGTGGTTTTATGGTGGCGGTTCAAGAAGGTGGCGAGGTTAAAGGTTCATCAAACAAAAACCTATTGGAGGTGGTGATGACAATCGGATTAAAATAAAGAGAGAGAGAGAGAAGAAAGGTATAGCAAGGTTGATGGTGGTGGATTCTCCGGCGAAGGGTGGCGGTGGCGAAAGTTCATCTCACCGGAACAGTAGCAGGGATGGCCGGAGGAGGTGGCGATTGATAGTAGTTGATCGAGCAAGTGGTATAATAATTTCATGTAAGTGTATAACTCTATCTCTATCATATGGATTTAACATATATATATTTATATCATGTTCCTATTATATAAGAGTATATAATATAATATGATAATGAAATGTAACAACTTCAACAAAGAAACACAAATCAATTTACCATCTCGTGACTCTTTTTTTTTTTTTTTTTTTTAGCTGCAGGAACCAAGAATCATAAGCAAGAAAAGAATTTTGTTTGTATGCAATTATATATTATCTTTATCCATATTATATATGGTAATGGGGAAGCTAGTGGTAATGAATTGGAAACAGAAAGGAATTTGAATATAGTGGGGTGGTGGGGTTTTCTTTGATTTGTCCTCAATATGTATGTATAAGTATATAATATATAATTTAGATAGATAGATCGATCAAGAAACAATATTTGAATTTCAAGTGGTAGTTGGTGAGTGGATGGATACATATATTTATATTACTTCCTTAGTTTTAGTCAAGCAATCACAATAGCCAAAAGTAATCAATTAGTAATCGACCATAAATCAAATATCATGGGTAAATCATTTTACAAAGTAGCTGACAAGATAAAGTTTATAATATATACTATAATAATAATTATAACATTAAATAATAATAATAATCCAAATGAAGAATTGACAGGAAACAGAACGAATAGTAAGCCATCAAAGTTTTAATTCCTTCTACGACAGTATTACACGGACTGCTATATCGTGGTCCGTTGATAATCAGTGACGATAAAAGTCTTCGGAAAAATCCCAACTTTTTAGATTAATTATATTTATTTATTTTAGTCATTATGGTATAAAATTTAGTCATTAATTTAATAAATAACAATTACATCAATTGTCCCTCTCATTTATGGGTGAAATATAAAAAGTGTTAAAACTTATCAAATAGTTCCTAAATACATTTTTAATAGGCCTAAAATTTACAGAACTCATTTTCGTATCACCGTTTATTTTAAAATTACATAAGTTTAACTTACTTAATATCAATCGGAACATCAAACGAGTGTTACAATCATTTAATATATATATATTTTTTATATATATACATTATAGAGATATATTTTAAATAATAATTATTATAATATCCTATTTTTATTTTATTAATTTTTAATAATAACAACATATAATACTTCAAATTATATTTCGAATTATCATTTATATATACATACACACATATCTATTTACAATTAATTGTTCGTGAATCGTCGAGAGCAGTCGAAGGTCAATTGAATATATGAAACAGTTCAAACTTTTTGAGACTCAACTTTACAGACTTTGCTTATCGTGTCAGAACTATATAAAGAATTTAAGTTTAAATTTGGTTGGAAATTCCCGGGTCATCACAATGATGACCACACTCGAATTTCGGGACGAAATTTCTTTAACGGGTAGGTACTGTGATGACCCGGGAATTTCCGACCAAATTTAAACTTCAATCTTTATATGAATTCGACACGATAAGCAAAGTTTGTAATGTTGAAGTCTCATAAATTTTAAACTGTGTTCATGCATACATTTGATCTTTGAACTATTTATATAGATTCAGTAAACCTTTGATTATCCCCGACGATTCACGAACAATTGTGTGTAAATAAATATGTAAATACATATATAGATATAGCTATAGATATAAGTGTATATATAATGTTTTGAAGTAATTAAGTACACTTATTCATTTGGAATTAAAAATGTAAGTTAATAAATAGAACAAGTGAGTTACTATTATATATATATATATATATATATATATATATATATATATATATATATATATATATATATATATATATATATATATATATATATATATATATATATACATACATTATTATTATGAATCTATATATGAATTCTATAAATAATAATTATTATATTGTTGAAAGGTATAAAATTAAATGTTTAAAATATATATATATATATATATATATATATATATATATATATATATATATATATATATATATATATATTGTTATATTAGAAAAATGGCATATATAATAGTAATATATTAAAATAAATTACAAGACTTAAATATAGTCTTATATCAATGTTATTAGTATTACTCTCATTTTCTTTATGAGGTAGTTACTCTCTTTTATTTCTATTATTATTATTATTATTATTATTATTATTATTATTATTATTATTATTATTATTATTATTATTATTATTATTATTATTATTATTATTATCATTATTATTATTATTATTGTTGTTGTTGTTGTTATATTTGTTATTGTAATTGTTATTATTATTATTAATGATTGTTGTTGATTAGGTTAATATAATTAATAAGGTTAATATTATTACCATTTTTGATTATTACTAATTAATATCACTAAAGCATCATTAGTATTATTATGATTATCAATATTGGTACAAGTATTATTATTATTATTATTATTATTAATGTCATCATTAAGTATTGTTATTAGTACTAAATATTATAGTTATTATTATTACTAATATGTATTAATTATCAATTTTCATTATTATTATTATTATTATTATTATTATTATTATTATTATTATAATCATAGTTACCTAAGAATATTGTTATTACTAGAATCATTATTATTATTATTATTATTATTATTATGTTAACAGAAATACTATGATTTATAATATTATCATTTTGTTATTAAGTAATGTCATTAAGTATTATGAGGATCATTATTAGTATTATAATTATCATTAAAAGTATCATAGTTATTATTATTATCGTTATATGTATTATTATTTAGGTTATCATGAGTATTATTTTGTAGTTACTAAAATTATTATCATAATTAGCTGTAACAATAAAATTAATATATTATTTTACATTCACTATCATTAATATTATTACTAATAGAACTAATAGAACTATTAACATTATCATCTTATTAATAAAATTAAGTATTATAAACCTTTTTATCACTAATAACATTATTTTTGGTATTATTATAACTACTGTTATTAATATACAAACAATATATTTAATACATTTAACATAACAAAAATTTATAAAGCGAATACATGAAATATATATATATTATTAATATAAAAAGGATATAACTAATAAATTGATATATATATATATATATATATATATATATATATATATATATATATATATATATATATATATATATATATATATTTGTCCGATTACAATTATATGTATTAATAAATATACAAATGATATAGGTTCGTGAATCCGAGGCCAACCCTGCATTGCTCAATATAGTCATATGTATTTTTAATACAAAATACATTAGGTGAGTTTCATTTGCTCCCTTTTACTCTTTACATTTTTGACTGAGAATACATGCAAATGCTTTATTAACTGTTTTACAATATTTATATGCGTGAGTTTCATTTGCTTCCTTTTACTCATTACATTTTTGGGCTGAGAATACATGCAATGTTTTAATAAATGTTTTACAATATTTATATGCGTGAGTTTCATTTGCTCCATTTTTAAATGCTTTTGCAATATATATTTTTGGGACTGAGAATACATGCGCTGCTTTTATAAATGGTTTACGAAATAGACACAAGTGAGTAAAACTACATTCTATGGCTGGATTATTAAACCGAATATGCCCCTTTATAGTCTGGTAATCTAAGAATAAGGGAACAGACACCCTAATTGACGCGAATCCTAAAGATAGATATATCGGGCCCAACAAGCCCCATCCAAAGTATTGGATGCTTTAGTACTTCGAAATTTATATCATGTCCGAAGGAGGATCCCGGAATGATGGGGATATTCTTATATACATATTGTGAATGTCGGTTACCAGGTGTTCAATCCATATGAATGATATTTTTGTCTCTATGTAGGGGACGTATGTTTATGAGAAATGAAAATCTTGTGGTCTATTAAAATGATGGAAATGATTATTTATGTTAAACTAATGAACTCACCAACCTTTTGGTTGACACTTTAAAGCATGTTTATTCTCAGGTATGAAAGAAATCTTCCGCTGTGCATTTGCTCACTTTAAAGATATTACTTGGAGTCATTCATGACATATTTCAAAAGACGTTGCATTCGAGTCATCAAGTTCATCAAGATTATTATTAAGATAATTATAATTAGATATATTATGAAATGGTATGCATATCGTCAATTTTCGATGTAAGGAAGTTTGTCTTTTCAAAACGAATGCAATGTTTGTAAAATGTATCATATAGAGGTCAAGTACCTCGCGATGTAACCAACTATTGTGAATCGTTTGTAATCGATGTGGACTTTGTCCGGATGGATTTGGACGGGTCTTTACACCTTACTACTCAAATAAAGGAGGCGCAACAAGGAGTTTTAAAAGAGGAAAATTTAAAGGATGAAATACCCAAAGGATCGGAGAAGCATCTTAATATTCGGGAAGACGGAACCCGGTATAGGGCTGAAAGAATTTAGGTACCAAAATTTAGAGATATGAGAGAAATGGTACTTAGAGAAGCTCATAAAACCAGATACTTAATACATCCTGGAACGGGGAAGATGTACTAGGATCTCAAGAAACATTTTTGGTGGCCAGGTATGAAAGCCGATGTTGCTAAATATGTAGGGGAATGTTTGACGTGTTATAAGGTCAAAGCGGAGCATCAAAAACCATCAGGTCTACTTCAACAACCCGAAATCCCGGAATGGAAATGGGAAAACATTACCATGGATTTCATCACTAAATTACCAAGGACTGCAAGTGGTTTTGATACTATTTGGGTAATAGTTGATCGTCTCACCAAATCAGCACACTTCCTGCCAATAAGAGAAGATGACAAGATGGAGAAGTTAGAATGACTGTATTTGAAGGAAGTCATCTCCAGACATGGAATACCAATCTCTATTATCTCTCATAGGGATGGCAGATTTATTTCAAGATTCTGGCAGACATTACAGCAAGCATTAGGAACTCGTCTAGACATGAGTACTGCCTATCATCCACAAACTGATGGGCAGAGCAAAAGGACGATACAAACGCTTAAAGACATGCTACGAGCATGTGTTATTGATTTCAGAAATAGTTAGGATCGACATCTACTGTTAGCAGAATTTTCCTACAACAACAGCTACCATTAAAGCATTGAGATGGCGCCATTTGAAGCACTTTATGGTAGAAAGTGCAGGTATCCGATTTATTGGAGTGAAGTGGGGGATAGACAGATTACGGGTCCGGAGATAATATAAGAAACTACCGAGAAGATCATCCAAATTCAACAACGGTTGAAAACCGCCCAAAGTCGACAAAAGAGCTACGCCGACATTAAAAGAAAAGATATAGAATTTGAAATTGGAGAGATGGTCATGCTTAAGGTTACACCTTGGAAAGGTGTTGTTCGATTTGGTAAACGAGGGAAATTAAATCCAAGGTATATTGGACCATTCAAGATTATTGATCGTGTCGGACCAGTAGCTTACCGACTTAAGTTACCTCAACAACTCGCGGCTGTACATAACATTTTCCACGTCTTGAATTTGAAGAAATGTTTTGCTAAAGAAGATCTCACTATTTCGTTAGACAAAATCCAAATCAACGAAAAACTTCAATTCATCGAAGAACCCGTAGAAATAATGGATCGTGAGGTTAAAAGACTAAAACAAAACAAGATACCAATTGTTAAGGTTCGATGGAATGCTTGTAGAGGACCTGAGTTCACCTGGGAATGAGAAGATCAGATGAAGAAGAAATACCCACACTTATTTCCAGAAGATACGTCAACACCTCCAACTGCTTAAAATTTCGGGACGAAATTTATTTAACGGGTAGGTACTGTAGTGACCCGAACTTTTCCATGTTTATATATATTAAATGAAATTGATATTTACATGATTAAGTGTTTCCAACATGTTAAGCAATCAAACTTGTTAAGACTTGATTAATTGAAATAGGTTTCATATAGACAATTGACCACCCAAGTTGACCGGTGATTCACGAACGTTAAAACTTGTAAAAACTATATGATGACATATATATGATTATATATATATAGTTAACATGATATTATGATAAGTAAGTATCTCATTAGGTATTTTAACAATGAGTTATATACATAAAATTGTGTTTATTGAATTAAGAAACTCGAAACGATATATATAACGATTATCGTTATAGCAACGTCTTACTAATTACATATGAATCATATTAAGATATTGTTACACTATGTTTAATCATGATAAATGATAAGTAAACATGTCATTATGTATATTAACAATGAACTACATATGTAAAAACAAGACTACTAACTTAAGGATTTCGAAACGAGACATATATGTAACGATTATCGTTGTAACGACATTTAAATGTATATATATCATATTAAGATATATTAATATATCATAATATCATGATAATATAATAATTTAACATCTCATTAGATATAATAAACATTGGGTTAACAAAATTTAACAAGATCGTTAACTTAAAGGTTTCAAATCAACATTTACATGTAACAACTAACGATGACTTAACGACTCAGTTAAAATGTATATACATGTAGTGTTTTAATATGTATTTATAAACTTTTGAAAGACTTCAAGACACTTATCAAAATACTCCTACTTAACAAAAATGCTTACAATTACATCCTCGTTCAGTTTCATCAATAATTCTACTCGTATGCACCCGTATTCGTACTCGTACAATACACAGCTTTTAGATGTATGTACTATTGGTATATACACTCCAATGATCAGCTCTTAGCAGCCCATGTGAGTCACCTAACACATATGGGAACCATCATTTGGCAACTAGCATGAAACATCTCATAAAATTACAAAAATATGAGTAATCATTCATGACTTATTTACATGAAAACAAAATTACACATCCTTTATATCTAATCCATATACCAACGACCAAAAACACCTACAAACACTTTTATTCTTCAATTTTCTTCATCTAAGTGATCTCTCTCAAGTTCTATCTTCAAGTTCTAAGTGTTCTTCATAAATTCTATAAGTTCTAGTTTTATAAAATCAAGAATACTTCCAAGTTTGCTAGCTTACTTCCAATCTTGTAAAGTGATCATCCAACTTCAAGAAATCTTTTTTATTTACAGTAAGATATCTTTCTAATACAAGGTAATACTCATATTCAAACTTTAATTCAATTTCTATAACCATAACAATCTTATTTCGAGTGGAAATCTTACTTGAACTTGTTTTCGTGTCATGATTCTGCTTCAAGAACTTTCAAGCCATCCAAGGATCCTTTGAAGCTAGATCTATTTTTCTCATTTCCAGTAGGTTTATCCACAAAACCTAAGGTAGTAATGATTTTCATAACATCATTCGATTCATATATATAAAACTACCTTATTCGACGGTTTAAACTTGAAATCACTAGAACATAGTTTAGTTAATTCTAAACTTGTTCGCAAACAAAAGTTAATCCTTCTAACTTGACTTTTAAAATCAACTAAACACATGTTCTATATCTATATGATATGCTAACTTAATGATTTAAAACCGGAAAACACGGGGCTGTTTTGGGTTAGTTAATTAACAACTATGATAAATTTTGATTTAAAAGTTGTTCTTCTGGGAAAATAATTTTTTATGAACATGAAACTATATCCAAAAATCATGGTTAAACTCAAAGTGGAAGTATGTTTTCCAAAATGGTCATCTAGACGTCGTTCTTTCGACTGAAATGACTACCTTTACAAAAATGACTTGTAACCTGTAATTCTGACTATAAACTTATACTTTTTCTGTATAGATTCATAAACTTAAGTTCAATATGAAACATAGCAATTAGATTCACTCAAAACGGATTTAAAATGAAGAAGTTATGGGTAAAACAAGATTGGTTATTTTTACTTGTTGTAGCTACGTGAAAATTGGTAACAAATCTATATTAATCATATCCTAGCTAACTTATATTGTATTATACATGTATTCTAATATATTATGTAATCTTGGGATACCATAGACATGTATGCAAATGTTTTGACATATCATATCGACCCATCTATATATATTATTTGGAACAACCATAGACACTCTATATGCAGTAATGTTGGAGTTAGCTATACAGTGTTGAGGTTGATTCCAAAAATATATATAGTTTGAGTTGTGATCTATCCTGAGACGTGTATACACTGGGTCGTGGATTGATTCAAGATAATATATATCGATTTATTTCTGTACATCTAATTATGGACAACTAGTTGTAGGTTACTAACAAGGACAGCTGACTTAATAAACTTAAAATAGTAAAACGTATTAAAAATGTTGTAAATATATTTTGAACATACTTTGATACATATGTACATATTTGTTATAGGTTCGTAAATCGACCAGTGGCCAAGTCTTACTTCCCGACGAAGTAAAAATCTGTGAAAGTGAGTTATAGTCCCACTTTTAAAATCTAATATTTTGGGATGAGAATACATGCAGTTTTATAAATGTTTTACGAAATAGACACAAGTAAATGAAACTACTTTATATGGGTGAATGATCGACGCCGAATATGCCCCTTTTGCTTGGTAGCCTAAGACTTAGTAAACCGATCTACTAATTGATGCGAATCCTAAAGATAGATCTATTGGGCCTAACGAACCCCATCCAAAGTACCGGATGCTTTAGTACTTCGAATTCGTTTTTATCATGTCCGAAGGATTTCCCGGAATGATAGGGGATATTCTTATATGCATCTTGTTAAGGTCGGTTACCAGGTGTTCACCATATGAATGATTTTTATCTCTATGTATGGGATGTATATTGAAATACGAAATCTTGTGGTCTATTATTATGATTTGATAATATATAGGTTAAACCTATAACTCACCAACATTTTTATTGACGTTTTAAGCATGTTTATTCTCAGGTGATTATTAAGAGCTTCCGCTGTTGCATACTAAAATAAGGACAAGATTTGGAGTCCATGCTTGTATGATATTATGTAAAAACTGCATTCAAGAAACTTATTTTTGATGTAATATATTCTTACTGTAAACCATTATGTAATGGTCGTGTGTAAACGGTATATTTTAGAGTATCATTATTTGATAATCTACGTAATGCTTTTTAAACCTTTATAGATAAAATAAAGGTTATGGTTGTTTTAAAAATGAATGCAGTCTTTGAAAAACGTCTCATATAGAGGTCAAAACCTCGCGACGAAATCAATTAATATGGAACGTTTATAATCAATATGAACGGGACATTTCATTAAATGGGTGAATTTGGGTAATATTGATGAAAGGAAACCCTAATAGCTATAACCTAGGGTTTGGTCTTATGAATTGAGGTTGTAAGTGTCAAATGGTATTGTTAGTCACCAACACACTTGTTTAATGTTGAAAGACTTGTAAATGGGTTAAGTGTTGTTGGTTGAATGTGGGTTAATACACTAAACGATAAACTTAAGTATGATTAACCAAAGTGTATGTTTTGATGATGACACACACACATACACATAAGTGATGACTGACATCTTAACATAAAACATGCAAGGTCACTAATCCATACTTTATCTTGCAAACGACCAAGTCAAACATAGGTTAAAGAATGAAATTAAAAGTTCAGGCAAACACGCGGTCGAGGTACGGTCGACCGCATAGTCAACCGTGAAACCCCAAACTGAATTGCAACGAAGTTTTGTGAAAACAAGTTGCACGGTCGCCACCACGGTCAACCGCAGTGCGACCGCAGTTTCTTCTGTCTCAAATTTTGCCCAAATAAAGTTTGACTAGTTCCCGGCATCTATAATTCATGAACCTTTCTAAACATACTTAGGATAGATGCTCTCTCCATACTCAATTGAGTCTTGGTCATAAAAACACTAATTGTGATTAATTACGCCTAATGACATCTTAATGACAAGCTAACCAAGATTAGGCATAACACATAAGTGTTAATCAACAACTTGTGATCTTAATTCTTATCTAGATATTTTTATTTTGATCATCAAATATCAACACACGCAAGCCAATATCACTAGAACAATGATTGCTATTAAAAAGAACTTAGTGATTAATTAAGGCTAAATGAAGAACAATGATCTCAAGGTTAAACTAGAAATGACTTGTAATCCTAAAACACACTTAGATACATTTAGGATGGTCACCAAATCCCAACTAGAGATTGCTGTTCCCTTGTGCATGTGTTGGATATTAATGAGTGCTTACACATTAATCATGAAATGTGTTATATTGCACATTATACTTATTAAGAATTATAAGTTGTACAAGTATCTATATAATTGATCTTAGAATAACTATCTCTTGCTATGTGAGTATTACTTGCTACTTGCTAATATGCTTAATACTCATAAACTTGTCAACTTAATATGTTTGCCATGTGCTCATTAGTTAGAATTTAAGTAACTAACTTACTCCAATAGATTAAGTGTAAAATGGTTCACAATAGTTAATTATCTATTTGGTCTAGTCTAAGTAACTAAGTATGATTGCTTGTTCAATAATAACTTAACCTTAATGTCTCTACATACTTCATGATTATCCTATAGAGACATTATTCAATTAATCCCTAACTAAACTCAAATAAAACATGACTTGAGATTAATTGGAACTAGGAAGTTAATGATATAGTGACTAGCCTTTAGAATTGAACCAAGAGCATTAAAGTGACTAACTAAGTCTTGAACAATCTGAAATTTCCCTAAATATCAATCAAGACACTTCTCCAAGAATGTTGGGTTTGCCACTTTTGGAATGATTAGTCACTTTCATGCAATAAGACCAAATCTCACACACTTAATGCATATAGTACTTGTATAGGGTGTTTGGTTTCTTTTGTAGGTGCTAGAAGGAGTAAAGGTGCCAAAAAGTGGTGTTCAAATCTGAGTCAAACGGCTATACAACGGATACCAATTTTTGACTGGAGCACGCACGGTCGAACCACGGTCGACCGTCCTGGGAACCGTGTGTCAACGGCTATTTTTTGAATCTCACTATAAAAGGTAAACATTTGAGTTCATTTGAAGCTGACCCTCTTGCACATTTAAAAGGCATATCTCCAGTGATCACAAGTGCATCAACTACTACTCAAATGTGATCAAGCAAGAGAAGATTCTATGATCTTATAGATATAGAATTGGGTTGTTGTAAACTTACTAATCAAATTCATTTATCTTGTGAGTTTACTTAATGTAATGTATGTCCTAGTATTGTGTTTGGATCATCATTGCAGAGTGTATAAGTCTTGTAACTTCAATTAGTGGAAGCATAGGCTAGCTTAGTGATCTACTTCCTTAAAGGGACTTAGGAAGTTGATTAATCTTATTTGGAGATTAATACTTGTCCAAGGTGAAGACAAGTTGATCTAGGTTAGAGTTGATCTTTCGAAGGGATAGAAAGATTAGGTTTGTTGTCTACTAAAGAAGATTGAAGACTTGTAAATCGGATCTCCACCGGGTTTGGAGAAAAGTGCTTAGTGAAACAACAAATCCTGATTAGTGTAATCGAAGAGTGGATTAAGGTGGATTAGTTAACATCCACCCGAACCACTATAAATCCTTGTGTCTATGTTCTTTACATTAATTCATTTATCATTTTGAACATATTCACCACACACATCAAGTTTGAGTTGAATTGGTTGATCAAAGTAAAATCGAATTTGGTGATCAATCGAAAAATTGTTAAAAAATTATTAAGTAACTATTCACCCCCCATCTAGTTACTTACAAGTGTGACTTAAATTATGAGTCTAAGTGCTAAAATGGGTCAAATGGGTAATGGTTGATCTAATTGGGCGAAATGAGTATGAAATACTCTAAGTTTGTGTTAGTTAAGGTTAGTAGACTTTAAATCACTTGCTTTAGTGATTTAAGATGAGTCTTGGCCATTTATGGGCGGTTTTGGTGTAGTTGAGTTATTTAATGCAATTGGGTCATTAAATGCTCAAGTGTAAGTAATGTGGTTAGTTCCACAAGTTGTGTATTGAATGTGTACTTAATGTATTAGGTACCTTGCTCAAAGCATACGGAAGTGTTAAATCGCCACCGACGTGTTAAGGTGAGTGGAATAATTATATATGTAGGTATATGATTTATTTGCTTGTGGAGTATGGGTTAAAGTTCAATGTTGACGATACCATATCCTAGAGTATATTGTTTGTTCGTTTTGATGAGGGTTTAAGTTCGATGTTAACGATACCTCATGTATGGATTTAAAGTTCGATGTTGACGATGCCATACCACTATTGTAGTGACGTTAGTTGATGATGGTTAAGTTCGATGTTGACGATACCTCATATGTGGGTTTAAGTTAGATGTTGACGATACCACATTTATTGGGACGAATGGGGATTAAGTTCGATGTTGACGATACCATTCTTAGGGCTAGCCTTGGGATTTGAGTACTAATGGATGTTGTGAACATCAATGTTTGTGTATTGTGTTATAGTATATTATATTGCACGCGATTATATGATATTGCTATACTAGCGTGCGTTATTGGAGGTTTAGCGTTATACTTTAAGATGGTATGCTAATTGTAATGCTAGTATGTATGCGGAATTGTGTAAGTGTTTGCAAGTGAGTAAGTTATATATGTATATGTATAATTATTGCATTCTTTAAGCTTTGCTTACCCCTCTCGTTGTTTACTTTTTAGGTACGAACGCGGATAAAGGGAAAGGGGTTACCGGGAATTAGATATTCCAATATTGATGCTTGTGGAAGCTTTTTGGAAGTCGACCTAGCGTTTTGGGTAGTTTAGGCTCAAACCATGCTCGAGTGTCGTTTGATTTAAAACTATCAAATATGGGTCGAACTTGTATTAATTTTGATTAAGGGTCTTCGTGCCCGTGATGTAAACTTTAAACATGTTGTACGTTCAAGTGGTTTGTATGAAATGGTTTACGTTATGTAACCAATTATTTTGGGCGTAATTGGTTGATTAATTTAAAAAAAAAATTATCCGGTTGATTACGGGTTGGGTTGTTTCAACAATGTTGTACTTTCATGGATACTTGGGTCAATATCTGATGAACTTTATTCTGGTCAGATTTTTTCTACTAATGCTACTAATGTTTGGAATGAGCTCAAAGAGACTTATGATAAGATAGATGGTTATGTTATTTAAATCTGCATCATAAGATGAATTCTATTAAACAAAATGATAGTAGTTTATCTGATTATGATCATAATTTGAATAGTTTGTGAAAATAATATGATTGCATGATTGCTGGTCCTGCCTGTACTTGTGGTGTTGCTTGTACTTGTCATGCTGGTGTGTTTGCTAAAGAACAAAGTAAAGTTTAAAAGTTAATGCAATTTTTAATGGGCTTAAATGATTGTTATGTTTCTGTTAGAAGTAATATTTTGTTAAGAGATCTCTTACCTGATGTGAAAAGTGCTTATGCTATTTTGTCTAGGGAAGAATCACATAGGAATGTTAATTCCAAAGAAAATGTGGTCACTAAAGCTCAAACATCTGCTTTTATTGCTCAAACTTTTAATAAAGATGTTAATTCTAACAATAACAACAACTCTAGATTTAACAATAGTAGAGGACCTAATCAGAACTTAAAATGTAAAAAATGCAATAAATAGGTCATACTATTGATAGATGCTTTGAGATTGTAGGATATCCACCTGGGTTTAAGAAAAACTTTAATAATAACAATAATAATAAACCAAATCAGGGGTATCAAAACAATTAGAAAAGTGTTTCTAATAATAGTAATGCTTCTAAAGAAGCTAGTACTAGTTCTCCTTCTCTATCTTTTTCAAATGAACAGATGATGAAGCTTCTCAGTCTTATAAATGATTCACCTGATACTGTTAATACTCAGTCTAATATGGCAGGTGCATTTTTCAATTGTAGTGTGAAATTTAATTTGAACTTTAATAAATTCTTTAGTGCTTCCAATCTTGAGTCAAAACATGTTTTTAAAGGATGGGTAATTGATTCAGGTGCAAATCAACACATGACTTTTTCTGAAAAAGGTTTATTTAACCTTGTTAATATCTCTGATCTAAAATTAACTGTTGGACATCCAAATGGAACTCAAGCTTTAATCAAAAGTATTGGAAATCTGAAAATTAATAATCATATAACATTGTTTGATGTTTTTGTTGTGCCTGAATATTGTGTCAGTCTTATGTCTGTTTTCAAATTGACTAAAGATAATAAACTTAGTATCAGATTTGATGATAAAAAATGCTATATTCAGGATTTGATGGACTTGAAAATAAAAGGGACTGGTAGACAAGATGATGGATTATATTTGTTTGATAGTTCTGATGATTCTTCTTTTACTGCTAATAATTGTGTGAGTAATTATCATGCTTCTTGTAAACTTTGGCATGCTAGACTTGGTCATCCTTCTGACCAAGTTCTCAATGTTCTTAAAACAAAACGTTCTTTAAAAGGTGATCTAAATACTGAACCTTGTGAAATTTGTTATAAAGCTAAACAAACTAGGTTACCTTTTCCTCTAAGTGAACAAAAAACTACAAGTCTTGGTGAATTAATTCATCTTGATTTGTGGGGTCATTTTAAAATTCAGAGTAGAGAAGGTTTTAAATATTTCTTAACCATTGTTGATGACTACTCTAGGGCTGTTTGGATCTATATGCTTAAAAGTAAAGAAGATGTGTATGATAATGTGTTCAGTTTTGTTCAATTGCTTGAAAATCAATTTACTAAAAGAATTAAAATTATTAGGTCTGACAATGGAACTGAATTTCTGAACAATAAAATGGCTGATTTTTTGAAAACTAAAGGTATTATTCATCAAACCACTTGTGCTTACACACCTCAACAAAATGGGGTTGTTGAAAGGAAATATCGGCACTTGCTAAATGTAGCAAGAGCCTTAATATTTCAGTGGGGATTACCTTTAAATATGTGGTCTGAATGTGTTCTAACTGCTTGTTATTTGATTAATAGGACTCCTACTGTTGTGCTGAATGGAAAATCTCCTTATGAACTAATTTTCAAAACTGAACCTAACCTCTCATATATTAAGTGTTTTGGTTGCTTGTGTTTTTCAACTGTCTTGAATCCTTCTGATAAATTTAGTAGCAGGTCTATCAAATGTATTTTGATTGGTTTTTCTAGTGTCAAAAAAGGTTATAAACTTTACAATTTGGATGATAAAAGTGTTTTTTTCTCTAGAGATGTAAAATTTTATGAAACTGTTTTTCTTTTAAGAATGAAACTTGTTGATGAAAAACAAAATGATAATGTTTTGAACAAAATGAATTTCTTTGATCAAATGTTTTTAAGCATCAATGACACTTCAAGTCCCTATGATGAAGAGAGGTCTAATAGTGACGGTGATGGCAGTAGTGATCATGATCATGATCCTACAGCAACTCATGTAGAAGGTAGTAGTGATAATGCTAATGAGCATAGTCCTACTGCAACTCATGAAAGTGAACAAAATTCTCATTCTGAGGGCAACTCTTTAAACATACAAAATCCAAGTTCATCTGATAATTTAAGGAGATCTACCAGAAGCACTGTTTTTCCTAAAAAGTTTGATGATTTTATTGTTGATGATAAAGTTAAGTATTGCATAAACAGAGTTGTGAATTATTCTAATTTGAGTTCTGATAATTTATGCTTTATTTTTAATCTGAACAAAAGTTATGAACCTAAAAGTTATGAACAAGCTGTTAAAGATCCAAATTGGGTTGAAGCTATGAATACTGAAATTGAAGCTCTTAATAGAAATAACACTTGGATTATTACTGACCTTCCTCCTAATAGAACTCCTGTTGGTAGTAAGTGGATTTATAGGATCAAGTATAAATCTAGTGGTGAAATTGAAAGATATAAAGCTAGACTTGTAGCTAAAGGTTATAGTCAAAAGGAAGGTGTAGATTATGATGAAACCTTTTCTCCTGTGGTCAAACATGTTACTGTTAGATGTTTAATTACTATTACTGTGCAGAATAATTGGCCTCTTTTTCAACTTGATATTAATAATGCTTTTCTTTATGGTGACTTAAAAGAAGAAGTGTATATGACACTTCCTCAAGGTTACTTTTCTGATTCTGATAAAGGGAATAAAGTATGCAAGTTAACTAAATCTCTTTATGGTCTTAAACAAGCACCAAGACAATGGAATGAAAAATTAAATTCTGCTTTGTTTGAAAATGGCTTTACTCAAAGCAAAAGTGATTATTCTTTATATGTGAAAAACTGTGGTGATGTGTTTATTGCTTTACTTGTTTATGTGGATGATATTGTTATTACAGGAAATAATGTGTCAGAAATAGAAAAATTTTAATCTTTTCTAAAGTCTAAATTCATGATAAAAGATCTAGGAAAATTGAAATACTCTTTTGGCATTGAAATTTTAAACACTAATCAAGGTGTTTGTTTGTCTCAAAGAAAGTACTGTTTAGAACTTTTAAATGATTATGGTTATTTAGGTGTTAAACCAATTGGTTCTCCAATTGAGCAAAATTTGTGTGTTGCTTGTAAACCAAATGAAAAGGATCATTTCATTTCTAACTTAACTGAATATCAAAAGTTAGTTGGAAGATTGATTTATTTGACTTTAACCAGACCTGATATTTCTTTTGTTGTTCATGTACTTAGTCAATATATGCATGCTCCATTGCAATCTCATTTAAACCTTGCTTTTAGAGTCTTAAGATATCTTAAGAGCTCTCCTGGGAAAGGTTTACATTTGATGAAAGGCAATGATTTTTCTTTATATGCTTTCTCTGACTCTGACCGGGGAAAGTGTAAATTGAACAGAAAATCTGTTACTGGTTATCTTGTCTATTTTTGTGGATCCTTAGTTTCTTGGAAAAGTAAAAAACAAGTTGCAATCTCCGGGTCCCCTGCTGAAGCAGAATATAGGGCCATGACAACAACTGCTTGTGAAATTGTTTGGTTAAAAAATTTACTTCATGATCTTAACATTAAGGTCAATTTACCTGTTGATCTTTACTGTGATAATAATTCTGCTATGCAGATTGCTTCAAACCCAGTTTTTCATGAAAGAACAAAACATTTTGATATTGATGTTCATTTTATAAGAAATAAAGTTTGCACTGGTGTTATAAGACCTGTAAGGGTTGATTCACAAAATCAATTGGCTGATGTTTTAACTAAAGGTCTTAGCATAAGACAACATCATTTTCTAATTGAAAGATTGGGTTTATTTGATTTATTTAAAAATAAGCTTGAGGGGGAATGTTAAATTAATACAAGCTTATTTTTAAATTCATGTTTTTCTTTTCTTATTCTTTGGATTCTAGAAAATGCAGGTTAAAAGGTTAACTGGAAAGGATTTGCATTACAAGCTTTTATAAAGTCAAGGGACTCTTTCTGGATAAAGTATTTTGTAGCAGCTTAATGGACTTGCAGATTGGGCTAATCTGTTACTTTGGGCTCAAGGCATTTTTTCATCATATATATTGATAGATCCAGAGCTAGGGCTGCAAAACTTACACACACACATTCTATTTTTCTGTTGATCATCGTCTTCTCTCATCCAGCAACACTAATTTTGATATTATTCAGTTTTCTCTTCATCTTATTATACAATCACTTTCTGTGATTGTAGTTTTCCTAATTTGTGAGTTCTGTGAGTTGAATCAGATTAAAACTGATTCTTCATATTGATGTAATCAACTTTAGATTTATGAATATTGGTTGAGATCGTGTTTGTTTTAATATATCTGTTCAATTTTGCAATACACTCTCCTTTCATATTTTCTACCCATTTCGTCATTTTTATACTCAAAAAAACAATATGAGTTCCGATTCCGATCCCGACGTAAATATGGTATTATCTATCAGAAATACGACTACGAATCGAGCACTCGAAGCCATTGACGCGCTAGATGAATTAAGTGATAACGAAGAAGTAGAACAAATACCACGAGCACCTAGAAGATATTTACATAGAGATCGTCAGGGTCGTGCATTGGCTTTATGGAATGATTATTTCTCCGACAATCCCACATTTTCGGACGATTATTTTTGTAATCGTTATCGAATGAGCAAACCTCTATTTCTTCGTATATGTCAAGGTATATTGAACTTTTCTCAAATTCCGATTCCTAAATATTTTACTTATTTTATTCAAAAACGCGATGCTACCTCATATGATTGTTTAAACAATTTTTGCAAATGTATTTTCCACTTGTACGGTCCCGAATATTTGAGACGACCAACTGCACAAGATGTGCAACGTTTGACCACTAAACATGCTCAAATACATGGTTTTCCGGGGATGTTAGGAAGTATTGATTGTATGCATTGGAGATGGAGAAATTGTCCGACACGTTGGAATGGTCATTATACACGAGGTGACCATGGTTACCCGTCAATTATGCTTGAAGTGGTAGCATCGTACGATGGATGGTTTTGGCACCCTTCATTATACACGAGGTGACCATGGTTTTTTAGAAGGATTTTGTTATCATGTGTGATATTAATTAATATGATAACCGAGGACAACGACCGTGCATTTTGTGGACTCGAGGAGAATTATCGTCCGGTTCGGCTACCACAGAGATCATTCCAAGAAAGGGTTGAAGCGCATATGCGAGTGGACGCGGAAATAAGAGATGCGGGCATTCATCAACTACTAAAACATATGCTTGTAGAACACATACATAATCTTCCACCAAATTATCGCATATGACATGATCCCACAAGAAATCCAAACAACCAAGATGACGCCGGACCTTCACACATTCCCGATGACGAGGATGAAGAAGATCACGAAGAAGATCAAGAAGACGACGATGAAGATTAGGTCTTTTAATTGATGTTTTAATGTAATTTTATTTTTAATTGTATTTTTATTTTAATGTACTTTTTATTTTAATTATTGTAATGTTTTTTAATTTTTAATAAAAGTTTAGTTTTATTTAAATAATTGTAATTTTTTGATAATATAAAATAATTCAAAAATAAAATAAAAAAAATGGAAGGATGAGTGTCTTTGTTGGGAGTGTTTAGTCCTGGGAAGGAAGTGAGATGGAGGTGCTGATGTGGGGCTGAATGGTTGGTTAGTCCTGGAAGACATTCTGTCATGGTTGGGAGCACTCTTAAAGTTATGTGAAATATTCGTATATAGTCAATGTCGTTATTTTTATTATAGATTATAGATAATAATGGATAATGGATAATAGATTATAGATATCAAACTAATTCGTTTGAAAACTAAACAGAAACACTATAGAAATATAGCTGGCATGGAATCCAATTAAAGGTTAACTAGTGAAAGGACTTCTGAAATTACGAGTTTGTTTAAACGAAACAGTTATTGGCATTAAGTGAATGTAAATGGTAAAGTCATTTAGTTTAGATTACGTTGACAATCGGATATAAATAGCATTAGCCTTAAATTTGACCTAGCATTAGTCTGATAAACTACTTTTTGCTCAGTGGTAAAGCACCTAAGTACATTCAATCAACTATGAAACCAATAAAATTGATTTGCATGAAGATAATACACATACTTGTTAAAAATAATCGATTATAGAACATATAAAAGCACAAACCTTAACGAAAAAATCACCAAAAAATAGCAAATTGTAGGTACATCAAGAGAGACAACTTCTTTTTAATCAAACTATTTCAAACTCGCTCAATATACATACACATACACTGAACTACAAAAAATCACTTCGTCATTATAGAAAAGTACAAATTAAGATAATAAAAGTAGTTAAGGGATTTGATTAAATAGTTGTTTTGAATGCAAATAGAAAAGGTTGTAAGCACCTTTAAAACTCACTCAATCCAACAGTTGGCTTCCAAATGAAGAAAACAACATAACACAAAAACGTATCTATACTACTCCCGATTAACGACAACAAAACACATGGAAAAAATTAGAAAATTAAAAATCAAAATACCTTAGATGATAGTTCCAGTCGCCAGATAGTCAGAAGAACAATGAGCGAGATGATTTTTTTAACAATTAAAAAATTATATTACCATTACCCGTCTTCAATAAAAGAAATAATGACTTGTAGAGTTTCTTCCATTCATTAGAGGTTACTGCAAAAGTGGATCCAATTCAAAGATTTAAAACAAAAAAATACATACATGATCCACTATTTGAAGCACTATATTAACTATTCAGTTAAAATAAATAAATAAAAAAAACAAAGAAGATTATTAAGCAAGATCGCATGGGACTAAAAACCTTGCCCTAGCAAAATGAAAACGACACCCAAAATCAAGTATATTATGGGAAAATAATGTGCTAGCGCAAAATAGGTACTAAATCCTGTTTTAAAAAAATAAGAAAAATTAAAGAAAGAGATTAATAACTTGAATCTGGATTGATGAAGATTAAAGAAGATAATCGTGATGGAGAAGATGAAAGAAGCTGCTGGCGTTAGGGATGTCAATGGATCGGATATGGATCAGATGATGTCATATCCACATCCATATCCATTTAATTATTTTTTTCTCATTCATATCCATTTAATTTCATTTCATCCGTCCATATCCATATCCGATGGATTAAGCGAGTTAATGGATATCCGTTGAATATCAAATGAAATGTTAATTTAACGGCAATTTTATCAATTTAATATAGATTATAACAAATGTAAATATTCAATCTTTATTATGATTTGTTACACACGTTTGATTGTAATTTGTCATCGATTATGAATTTAAATAAACAAAATACGTTATAATATAAGTAGATATAAGTTTAAACTAATCTAAATACGTAACTCTGAATATTATTAGTAACAATTTAATAATTGTGACTATCACAACTCTTATTTTCGTTAATAATTTAAGAATTTGTAGTTTATATGTATATGTATATCAATATGTAGATTCAGATGCTTATATTTTAGTACGTATAAATGTATATATAGATGTATTTCGGGTGATAATGGATATATCCGTGGATGATAAGTTGTCATCCATATCTGATCCACGAAATATTTAGATCATCCATATCCATATCCATATCCGTTAATCGTCTATTTACACCATCCATATCCATTATAGATAGATCGGATCAGGTGGATGTCCATGGATGAAACATCCATTGCCATTCCTAGCTGGCGTGGGGTATTTTCCAGGTTGAATGGTCGCCAGTGGTTTTAGGGTTAGAATGTGTTTTTAACTGGATTTTGTTCTGTAGTTCATCGAAGAGACACTTTTTTTACTCCGTATTTTTATATATATGAACAAATTAATTAATAATTATAAATTAATTAGGATTTATGACTTCATTTAGGTGCCTTAGATTATTTTTTGTTTTTTGTTTTGAATTTTTTTTAAGGCATGAGAAGACATATTAATGACATCATCATTTTAGAATTTTAATAAAAACTATAAATTTATTTATATTTTGATATTTATAATATGATTTTACTATGTTAAGGCGGATTTAATAAACTCAAAATTTTTTAAAATATCATACTTTACATTGAATACTCATTAATTCAATATGATGGTTACCATGTATATATTCGTGTAATAAATGCAAATTCTGATCTGATAATTAAATAAATTTTAAGATCATTAAATGCGTCTTAACATATGTTACAAATGTATGTTAACAAAACCTTTTATAATATGTAATTGACGTTAGAATATTACAAGTAATTTTATTTTATTATTATTATTATTATTATTATTATTATTATTATTATTATTATTATTATTATTATTATTATTATTATTATTATTATTATTATTATTATTATTTTATTATTATACTCTATAATTTTATTGACACGACAACTTATAAAGATAACACCTAAGACCTTATAATATATACGAGTAGTTAAGCAAATAGTAGCGAGGCCTGCATTTCCGTAATTAGTAAAATACTAATGAGTTACGGTTATTTAAGCAATGAGAAATTCTTGAGAGTTGAGAAACACTACTAGCAAGGCCTGCATTTCCGTGTAATCAATCATATATTTTTACCAACTATTTCAACGACTTTTAAATCAAGCATAAGATTAGTCAAACATAGTTTTATTATAGTATTAATAATTTTTAAATTTAGCATTATATTATATTAATAAATATGTTAGTGAGAGTCATTTTGTGTGATTGTGATTTACAAAAAAATAAATTTCGAGTTAAGATTTATTACACGTACGTTAGAAGGATGTGGAGTGCACATTTACTTAAGCTAACTAGAGTCGATAAATAGAAAGATTATTTTGTTAATTGGTGTTTTTTTTTTAACAATGTATAGGGTTGAAATACTTTATTACGAAAGTCTGTTTTATAAATCCTATAAGTAACAAAGCAATAAAGTATTTTGTGATGGGTAAATCTTTGATGATTTTGGGAAAGATATTTGAAGGAGCTTAGAATAATTTTGTTTACGAAAGAGATTCAAGGCTTGATGAAGACTTAAACAGTGAAACAATCATCGTATGAGTACACATTTTTTGTTCATCTTGTTTAGTATAGCCTAATATAGGAATGCATCCGGAACTTGCCGGCATAGCACAACGTTTTCTTTATATATTTTGTGTCATGGGATAGGGAGATGTCATGGGTTTGATCCTTAGGGATGCCATTATTTTCTTTAAACTAATTGAACACCAATAATGTTGGTATATATTGACCCTATAGGGAGGTTTTACCGGATTCGTTCACGGACCTCTACCCGGACCACTGCCTGAATGAATGTATTCCTGAGTACTGTCGATCGGGTTCGAGTTTCCGTCCGAACATGTGTGTTACGTGCAAATGATGAGGGCGTTGAAATAAATGATCTACCGATGTGCAAATTATGAGGGTCGTTGAAATAAATGATTTACTGATGTCAAAAAGTCGCCGTTAAAAAAAATAGAGGAATGCATCTGATAAAAAATACGTGGTCATGGGATGCATTGTGTTGTATTATTATTTATAATCGAACTTGAAAGATACAATTACATAATTAAGGATCCACTGACTTTATTTGAATTTACAAATAAATAAATAATTCAATCGTGACTATTATATTTACAAATATCTGGTATTAATTAATGGATGCATACGTGTTTGGTATGCATCATTAATTTGAAAATTCAATCGTGTTTTACCGGGTATTTTATTAATATGGATGGATTGAATGTTTTATGATTGAATTGATAATACCCAATACCCAATTCTTATTCAGAGGAGTTTCCCTGAACAAGAAAGTGCTATATAATGGGAATGTTTGGCAAAATTAGCTGGTAACTTTTAGCTGTTAATTGTTAGCTGTTAACTTTTTATATGTATCTAGTTGTTTGACAGAATAGCTGAATTTATTAAAATAAAAAGTAAAATGACAAAAGTTAAAAGTTAAAAGCTAAAAGCTAAACGCTAGTTCTAGTAGCTTTTAGTTTTTTTCCTCCCTCAAAAAGCTTTAAGCTCTTGCAATGAAACGAAGCTTTTTTTTATTTGATATGAGCTTTTCCATAAAAGTTAAAAGCTCCAAAAAGCTTCTTACCAAACATGACCATGATCTCGGTAAGTTGTTTATCATTGGGATATGATGGAGACATAAACGGGTAACATTCCAAAGAGTAATTTGGTTATTTGTGGTAGGATAATAATGGCCACTCGATTAATTGGATATTCACCTGATTCATTCGCTTCGTAATGGATATGGATGAAACTAAATGGATATAAATACGGATACGAATGAACATAAATGAATATGGATATGGTATATATATATATATATATATATATATATATATATATATATATATATATATATATATATATATATATATATATATATATATATATATATATATTGCTTTCAATCTTATAATAAAATAAATATGATATATTGCAATAAAGCACGCATATCTAACAAAATAAACATAAAAATTATATATTTAATCTTTTATAATCTATGTTTATAGTATATTCAACAAATTGTATTCGATTTTCGACAAATATTACACTTTCTTGTGGAGTGATTTTAATTATGTCATGTTATATTGATTTTTTCTTTTAATACGTTTTTGTTTTCATAGCATATAAGATAATATTATAACATTTTTTTAATATCAAACGGATATTCATTAAACCGCTTAATCCAGCGGATATGGATATAGATGGATTATCTGATATATATGGATGAGCAAAAATCGAATGAATATGGATACCACACCACCCGATCTATATCCGATTCATTGTCATCCCTAGTTCTGATGTTTTCTTAAACTCATAAGAAATTTATTATAAGAAATTTTTGTGTTCACTTTATATTCCATTTCCTTACTAAAATACAAGTATATCAAATATGAATTTTTCTAATGACAACCCTAAGAACTGTTAATAAGGAATTCGGACACGTATTATTAGTTTGTACATTTATGTTAACCACCCATTTTTCAGGAAAAAACTACCATCAACCAACAAATTTACTACCAGATTTTGCATAATTTATTTCTTAAAAACATTCCCAGGACTATCATGAAAAAATTTCATCAAATATTCATATTTAACATCAATATAAAAGGTGGTGTGTCGGTGCTCCATCACGTGGTTGTACCAAACAAGTTTGTTGAATAATAGACTTATTTTTTTTTTCAAATTTGTAGACGAGATTTGTTGTAGAAGATGAATTTGGTTTGTATGAGAGCCGATGTGTATTTGGTTTGCATGTTGGTTAATAGTTTAGGGTATAGTATTGAACAAAACTTATGCTTTGAAAGTTAGTATGAGCTATGTTATGAGAATAGATGACCAATATAGCATGTATGATGGAAAGATTAAGTATGCATAGTATAATTTTATAAGTACACTTTTTTTTAAACGACTACAAATTTTTATTATTAACAACCCTGAGCAATAGGGCAACAACTAAAACTAAAAAGGCTAAAAAAGTCCCAAACACAACCCACCTTACATTGGGTTTGAAAGCCATAAAGTCCAATTAAGACTACATTTACTTCTGCTACAAATCCACCGAAACGCAACTATACGAATTGAATCGAAGAAGGCACTCTTATTCACGGGTTCGAAACCAAAGATCGTTTCGTTACGAAATCTTCAAATATATCATAAAGTAGTGACTATAATGACATACAATTTGTTCTTGACATCCTTGCACTCTTGTCAATTATCAAACTAAGCATACCATTCGAACCAAATAATGAACGAAGGGATACATATATCTACCCACAACCGAACAACCCTCCACCGCTCTTGAGCTACGATGCAATCAAAAAGCACGTGGCAAATGGAGTCCGAGTTAAATCCACATAAAGCGCAGCTCGAGGCATCAATTTCCATACCTCTAACCACAAAATTGGCTCTAGTGGGTAAACGATCGAGCATAACTCGTCATGATATTTTGGGAAACTTAATATGGAAAATTTTACTAAGGGATATCTCCAAACCCTTCATGGGATCACAAAATCATGAAAACGTCATGTCTTTCAGTGCATATTCTCTTTCTAAAATGGGGATCTTTTTAGAGCTTCCATGTCCCTGAGATTCTTCTTATGGAAAGTAATTCATTTGTTTACATTTTCAAGTCGGCCGAGGTACAAATCACTTGTTTATTTTACACGTTGATTATCAGAACTGCATAGTTTTCTTTAACTATTTGTAACTATATGTGAGATACGTATGGGCATCTTCTCGTAATCGCAGTAATAACAATGACAGTATTATTACAGACTCAATTAAAGGTTGATGCAAATTATTATCTTTGTTCACTATTTTTTTCGCTGATATACTTCTTCTAATTGATGGTGTTCCAAAAATGTCTTTGACATTCACACGAATTCCAGTTTTTAATAAACAATGAGAGATGTACTTGTACCCTGAATGGGCATATGCAATTCCTAAATCAATTTAAAGATTCCCGTATCGATGTTAAAAGTCTTTATGGACATGTCTTACTGTTAAAATGTTAATGTATTTCTAGGTTGTTCTAGAATTAATGATAATTAGATATTTTCTAATAGATATTTAAGTAGAAGTGACTAGAATTAACTAGTGATAAATATCTTAACATTTTTAGATGGTTCTAACCGTCATATTTGAAGCCTACAAATAGGCTTGAAGTCTTGCAAATGATGTACACAACAAAACACAAACAAATTGAAGTAATAAAACTCAACTTTCTAAAAACTCTTCTCCATTTTAATTTTAAAACACCCCCTCAACATTATAAACATTATAATACATCTAAATTAAAACTAATCCACAAATCTAAATAAATAACAAACCTAACAAGTGGTATCAGAGCCGTGTTGGGCGTTTGTTCGAGTACACCATGACTACCGTTGGTGCATATAATATTCTCGTCCCCGTCTTTGATGGCGACAACTATGATTTTTGGAGTATCCGAATGAAGACATATTTCCAAGCACAAAGCTTGTGGGATATTGTCCAAGTCGGGTTTACAACTCCAAAAGAAGTCGAAACTCTGTCCGCGGAAGAACAAGAAAAATACAACAAAAATGTTGTAAGAAATGCTGCTGCTCTAGGCTATATTCAACAAGACTTGACACCGTCTATCTTTTCACGAATCATGGGAGCTACGACAGCCAAAGAGGCGTGGAAAATCCTTCAAGAAGAATTTCAAGGAAATGCCAAGGTGAGATCAGTCAAACTACTAACTCTACGACGAGATTTTGAAAATTTAAATATGAAAGAGGCTGAGACCATAAAAGATTACTATTCTAGAATCAAAGAAATAGTAAATCAAATGAGAGCCTATGGAGATAATATAACTGACAAAAGGATCGTAGAAAAGATACTTATCGGTATGATCGAAAAATACGATCATGTCATTACTGCTATAGAAGAGTCGAAAGACATCGAGACTCTATCGGTACCAGAATTAATTGGCTCTCTTGAAGCATATGAGGCTAGACTGAGTCGGCGTAGTGAAAACTCACTAGAAAGTGCCTTTCAGTCTAAACTCAAAATAAGGTCTCAGAAATCTAATAATGAGGGGAAAAGAAATCTCGAAGAAAAGTCGAGAGGATGATAAAAACTCAGAACCGGATTCGATCAAAGAAGAAAAAGCTACCCTTCATGTGGTATTTGCAAAATGACAAACCACTTGGAGAAAGATTGTTTCCACAAAGGGAAGCCACAATGCAATAACTGCAAAAGATTTGGGCATCTAGAAAAAGATTGTCGTTTAAAACAAAATCATCGAGCTAACTTCACAGAAGAAAGTGAAGATATACCGAAGAACTAAAATCCGCTATTCTATGTCTGTCATGTCGTAAATAGAGGGACGATACTTGGTTGATCGACAGTGGGTGCAGTAACCACATGACAGGAGATGAGAAGTTATTTCATAGTATCAACACGTTAGTAAAATCCCGCGTCAAACTAGGGAATGGAGTGCTTGTTGATACTAAAGGAAAAAGTACTATTACTGTTCAAACTAATAACTTCATTCGATCTATTAATAACGTTCTTCTAGTACCAAGCCTAGCAAGTAACTTGCTAAGTGTTGGTTAAATGATGGAGCACGGATACTCTTTACTCTTCGAAGATAAATCATGCGTTATCCGTGATGTAAGACCCTAATATTTATTATACGGAAGGGTAATTATGCTACACAAAGTGCAGGAAGCATTGTGTAATTAAACAAAGCTCAGATTCTGCCCAGACATGGGTGCGCGCCGCGCACACCCATGGGTGCGCGTCGCGCACAAGCCCAGCGACAGAATTCTATTTTTTCTATTTTGGGTTTAATGAGGGGCTTTTTGGTCTTTTCACTTGAGGCCGGATGTGAAGTCATATCAGCTGGTTAGATTCAATTTTGGATCACATTTCACATCCATTAACACTCTCAAATCATTCTAGAGAGAGAGGGAGATTTCTAGAGAGAGATTTGGGGTTTTGGAGAAGAAGGAGCTTGAATTGATCAAAGTCTCGGGTTTTAAAGTTGTTCACCTCGTTCCTAGCTACGTTTTGGTGGTTGTGGTAAGTTCTAACTCCGAATTTCATTGTTTGATTTTGATAATCAAGTTAGGGTTTGAACTTAAATTGATGAGAAACCCATTTAAACTCTTGGAGTGAGTTTAGTGATGCTAGTAATCGGGTTTGTTGTTATTGTTGGTGGATTTTGGGTTGGTGAACTAATTGGACATGATTAGGACTTAAAATTGGGTTTAATCACTTAAGTTAGTGATTATGGAAGTATTGAAACCCATTTAGGGTTATTTGGTTGACTAGTTTTGACTTTGGGTCAAAATTAGGGTTTAGTGATGATTATGACCCAATTGGCGATTTAATGTGGTTTATAAACTTAAAATGGATTAAGTTGAAGTATAAAACCGAGTTAAAGGTGTTTTGTTGTCAAAACTTGTAAATGGTGAGATTTTGACCTTATGGGTCAAAATTAGGGTTTATGGGCAATTTGGAGATTTGTAAGTGTTTAACACTTGTGTTCGGGTTTAATTGGCGTGTTAAAACCATTCTCACTTGTGTTAGTGATTATTGGTTAATTTTGGGGGCGGTTTATACTTGGAAGTGCATTTGGGTCAAATTTGCACTAAGTGTCAAATTGGGTTGGTTTGTAAATCCAATCTAAGTGTGTTGTTGAATTTGTGATAATGGAATAGGTACTTTCCATTGGCGAGTTGCGGTTTACTTGGAAGCATTCATCAAGGCGACAAGGTGAGTGTTAATATCCTATGTGCATATGTATGTGTAGGATGGGTGTGGGTCGGGTGAGGTGGTTCTCGGTTATAGAGCTCACTTCACATATAGGTGGATTTGATGGACTTTTGTATGAGTCCAAATGGCACGGTTGTGCGTTTTGGTTGACCATCTTTGGCGAAGTACACGTTCGTATGTACATTATCACACGTGGTTGTGATTTGGATGTTGTAGCCCCGATATGGTGGATTTTATAATCCCGTGACCGTGGGTTTGAGTTGGAGAAGTGAATCGCGTGTGGTTTCGGATTCACGATGACGCGTGTGGTTTCGGTCATCTTATCAAATGAATCTCGTGTAGTTCGGATTCATGGTGACTCGTGTAGTTCGGTCATCTTATTGAGGTAGTAATCTCGTGTGGTTCGGATTACTAAGGCTCGTGTAGTTCGGCCAACCTCGATGATGTGGAGATAGTAATCTCGTGTAGTTTCGGATTACTAAGGCTCGTGTAGTTCAGCCAATCTTCATTGTGGTACTTGGTTCTCGGTATTGGGTTAAGGGGTTAACCTTGTGCGTTATATATATATTGTTATATATTAATGTATTGTTGTGGTGTAGCTAACCCTCCAGGGGTAGCTTCTTGGCGTTGTTCACATCGTCGTTGGTGAACTTATAATTGTTGTTGTATCTTTAGCTCGTTGCTTAGAGATCGTACGGTATGCTTAATGTAGTGCCTTATATATGGATGCTTCGGTATGCGGTATTTGCTATTTCGTGGCGTGTCCATTTTATGCATATATATGTATGTAGTATATTATCATTCACTAAGCATTAGCTTACCCTCTCGTTGTTGACATTTTTATAGATTGCATGGATGCGGTGGCTCGGGTAAACGGGGACTAGTGGACTCGCATAGTTGCTTTAGAAGATCTTGCTTTTGGATGGATTAGGATTGGGTAGCGTATCCCCAATCGCCATGCTCGGTCTTTATTTTGTGTTAAAAAAATCATGTGGTCGAAACTTGTATTTTGTACGAAAGTCGTAAAACTGCCGATGTGGGCCCGGTCTCGTAAAACTCATTTTGTTATTGGAACGTGTTAGTTTTAACTAATATAAATTGTTGTGAAAAGCGTTTGGTCTAAAAGTGTCGGGAAGTCGAATATCTTTTCGCGAAAAATGGACATTTTGATCAGAACTGTCACAGGCCTTGTGCGCGCCGCGCACAGGCAGTGGTGCGCGCCGCGCACCCTTCTGTCCAATTTAAAATTTTTTTTATTCCGCGTTTTTGGTTGGTTAACGGGTTGGGATGTTGCAAGTGGTATCAGAGCATGGTCTAAGGGATTTAGGTGACTTGAGATAGGTGCCTAGACTTAGACTTGTGTGTGTGCTTAATTGTTGCGGGACTTGTAGGATTACGGGTCGGAATGGGTTATAGTTAGTGCCTTGTTTGTAGGTGGACTAATGTTTATATTAGTAATGCGGATATTATTAATATATTATTGTGTTGTGGTGTAATTCTCGCGTGTGTTTGTACCGCGTAGAATTTTGGTTGTGTTGGTTATATCATCGAGCGAGGCGGTCATTGTACTAACGAGTTGAGACGACGTGTGTGCGTAATAAGGACTTGCAAACCTTATTACGGGTGCAAATCGTGTCTAACAAGTGATATACGACGAGTGTTTAGCAAGATGGGGCAGTGTGGTGCGTATGGTTTTATACGTTCATGGACTAATCGTTTTGCATTCTTTAGAATGGCGACGCGAAACGAGATCGAGACGAATGACGAGGAGTTTAATACTAGAGCTGCGGCCGCCATTGCGGAGCAAATGGGTGCGTTGGAAGAAAGAATGGATAGGAAGTATTCCGAATTTCGGGGTAGTAGTGAAATGGAGCGTTGTCTTAAGAGCTTCATGAGGACTAAACCCCCGATGTATGACGGGAAACTGGATCCTTTGATAAGCACAACTTGGATTTCGGACGTCGAAGGGTGTTTCCGTACTATTGATTGCCCTCCCGAGAGAAATACGAGACTCGCTACGAGTTTGTTGCGGGGTTGGGCAAGGGATTGGTTGGATGGTAAGATTGATCTTGTCGGTGGCGAGACGTTTATGGCTTTATCGTGGGACGACTTTAAGGAGGAATTCTTCGAGGAGTTCCGGACTTCGGCCGATTTGTGGGAATTGCGTAATGAGTTGCGAAATTTGCGACAAGGATCTATGTATTTGAGTACTCTCAAGACGACCTTTATGGCGAAGGCTCGTTTTTGTCCGGAGTATTTGGGGAATGATCGTTTGTTGATGGGGGATTTCTATCGGACCTTGAATGATGACTTGAAAAGTAAAATTAGTCGGGGTCAAGCGAAATCGTTTTCGGAATTATTCGACTTGGCTAGAGGTTTCGAGTCATATTCACGATCGAAAAAGGGTGAACCTTCAAGTGAGCGAAGGGTCGTTTCTTATAGTGCTCCGAGAAAGAGGGCTAAGGGTCCGAGTGTGAGCACGGGTGGTACTCAAACGGGTATGTCGGATTCTAGTGCGGCTAGATGTTACAATTGTGGCGTGAGGGGTCACAAGTCTTGGGAATGTTCGGTACCAAAGGGTGATGGTATGGTGTGCTTCAATTGCCAAAAAGAAGGACATCGTAAGTCGGAATGTCCCAAGTTAGCGGGGACGGGTGCGGCAAGGAGACGTTAAGGTACGTTTCATTTTAATAAATATGTCTTTTGATTATTTATTAAATGCCGTTTGAGTTTGAGTTGTATGCCTTTGTTGTGCATGTTATGCTATGAGTGACGTTCCTAATGGAAGTACCCTATGTTGATGTTTAAGTGACGGGCGAAGGGCGTAATACTTGGTGTAACCAAGCATTCCTTAGTATTTGGGAAACGTTTCTACCAAGCCACGGAAATGGTTTTGGTGTTTGGTTGTTAAGCGCGTGTTCGCTTTTATGTTGAAGTGACGAATCATGAGGTTCGTCAGTTGGTTGGAACCCTTGAGATCGAGTGTTTTAAATCTCGATGTGTGTTGGTAATGGAGTCTTTATGACGCGACATTAGGTGCCTCTTTTATACCTACTAGCGTGATGTTCGACTCCGATTGTGTTGCGGTACACTTTTCGTTCAAAGTGTTTAAGGGTTGGTTAAAATCCTTCATGTGCTCAAGGTTGGAGCAAGATGTGGTAATGGGTCATGTGAGCCCAATTGTTGGTAAAGTCTACCTGTGGTAGCATTGTGCGGTTGTAAGAGTTGTGATATTGGGACGTGGTTCCAAGTGGGGGAGTTACACTCCCGCACGAGGAAGATTTAGTGTGATATTTCGGATGATGTTTTTGGTAGATCCGGAAATTTGGTCGAGACCTAGTTTGGATCGATTTGTAGTAGAGAGCAATTTCGGTTAACTTGTACTTATGATATTGGATTTGTAAATTATCACCGAGGTGGTAAGTTGGTGAATCTCGTTGGGAGATAATGGACGTGTTGGCGAGCAAGGTGAAATCCTTCGGTTAAGGGAGGTGTGTGTCAGGTTCTCTTTTGGAGAATTATTGTTTGGTACTTATGTTTGGTATAGGTGGTTCTTGCTCGATTATGGATGGTTAGTGGTCCGCTAGGGTTCACTGTAGTGTAGCAGAGCCCGATGTTGCACGACTCGGTGATTGAGGCCGAAAGTGCGTATGTGATAGATGAAGCATGACCTTCAGGGTCCGCTGACTTCATCGTGGGATTGTTGATTGATGAAGCATGACTTTCGGAGTCCGCTGACTTCATCATGGGATTGTGATTAATGAAGCATGACTGTCGGGGTCCGCTGACTTCATTATGGTATGGTTGATTGATGAAGCATGATCTTTAGGGTCCGCTGACTTCATCATGGGAGTACTTGATTGGTGGAGCATGACTTTCGAGGTCCGCTGACTTTATCATGAGCGTGGTGTTATATCGGTGAAGCATGATCTTCGGGTCCGCTGACTTCATCCGGTGTTGAGATTGGTGAAGCATGATCTTCGGGTCCGCTGACTTCATCATGGTTGTGGATCGCGTGTGTTTTCGGATTCACGATGACGCGTGTAGTTCGGTCATTTTATCGGAATGAATCTCGTGTAGTTCAGATTCATGGTGACTCGTGTAGTTCGGTCATCTTATTGAGGTAGTAATCTCGTGTGGTTTCGGATTACTAAGGCTCGTGTAGTTCGGCCAACCTCGATGTTGTGGAAGTGAATCTCGTGTAGTTCGGATTCACAAATGACTCGTGTGGTTTCGGTCATTGTATTGAGGAGTGAGTCTCGTGTAGTTCGGATTCACAAATGACTCGTGTAGTTCGGTCATTCCTCTGGGATAGTGACTCTCGTGTAGTTCGGATTCACTATGGCGCGAGTAGTTCGGCCATTCCCGATTGTGTTGTGGTGAAGGTAGTGAGTCGCGTGTAGTTCGTATTCACTAAGGCGCGTATAGTTTTCGGCCGGCCTTCATGTGGTGTGATCTATCGGTTGTTTTATACACCGATGGTGGGGTCGTGAGGACCATGTTGTGAGATTAGTGAGGCGATAGCCGTGTTTCGCTCACATGTTGCTACGGGTGTGACGATAGTTGATTTGGTACACCTTGGGATTTGCGTTTCCATAGTCGTTTTGGGCGCTATCGGTTTTAGCCGTTTGCTTTATGATGTTACGGTAGTTGCGTTTTGGTCGTATTGCGCACTACCAGGGATGTCTAATGATTGGTGTTATCCGTAAGGATTCGTTTGGTTCGGTCTTCATCGTTTCGGGTTGTTGACCTTAGGTTCAGACTTGGTTGTTTTTAGCGTTTTACTCGGAAAGTGTACGCTAAGAGATCTATATCTCGGTACGAGATTTGGTTGAGTTTTCCCGATGTGAGGGAATGTGCATGGTTATAGTGCTCGTATTGTGATTTGATAAATCGCGTGTGACGATTTAGTTGTTTAAAGGCGATTCATTGGGAAGGATTGCTTAGGAAAGTCGGATTGAGACTTATGTTTGAGGACCGTGGAGTGTGGTCCGTTTGGTTAAGTGACGAGGATCACGAGGACGTGATCGATTCTAAGTGGGGGAGAGTTGTAAGACCCTAATATTTATTATACGGAAGGGTAATTATGCTACACAAAGTGCAGGAAGCATTGTGTAATTAAACAAAGCTCAGATTCTGCCCAGACATGGGTGCGCGCCGCGCACGAGCCCGGCGACAGAATTCTGTTTTTTCTATTTTGGGTTTAATGAGGGGCTTTTTGGTCTTTTCACTTGAGGCCGGATGTGAAGCCATATCAGCTGGTTAGATTCAATTTTGGATCACATTTCACATCCATTAACACTCTCAAATCATTCGAGAGAGAGAGGGAGATTTCTAGAGAGAGATTTGGGGTTTTAGAGAAGAAGGAGCTTGAATTGATCAAAGTCTCGGGTTTTAAAGTTGTTCACCTCGTTCCTAGCTACGTTTTGGTGATTGTGGTAAGTTCTAACTCCGAATTTCATTGTTTGATTTTGATAATCAAGTTAGGGTTTGAACTTAAATTGATGAGAAACCCATTTAAACTCTTGGAGTGAGTTTAGTGATGCTAGTAATCGGGTTTGTTGTTATTGTTGGTGGATTTTGGGTTGGTGAACTAATTGGCCATGATTAGGACTTGAAATTGGGTTTAATCACTTAAGTTAGTGATTATGGAAGTATTGAAACCCATTTAGGGTTATTTGGTTGACTAGTTTTGACTTTGGGTCAAAATTAGGGTTTAGTGATGATTATGACCCAATTGGCGATTTAATGAGGTTTATAAACTTAAAATGGATTAAGTTGAAGTATAAAACCGAGTTAAAGGTGTTTTGGTGTCAAAACTTGTAAATGGTGAGATTTTGACCTTATGGGTCAAAATTAGGGTTTATGGGCAATTTGGAGATTTGTAAGTGTTTAACACTTGTGTTCGGGTTTAATTAGCGTGTTAGGACCATTCTCACTTGTGTTAGTGATTATTGGTTAATTTTGGGCGCGGTTTGTACTTGGAAGTGCATTTGGGTCGAATTTGCACTAAGTGTCAAATTGGGTTGGTTTGTAAATCCAATCTAAGTGTGTTGTTGAATTTGTGATAATGGAATAGGTACTTTCCATTGGCGAGTTGCGGTTTACTTGGAAGCATTCATCAAGGCGACAAGGTGAGTGTTAATATCCTATGTGCATATGTATGTTGTAGTGACCCGAACTTTTCCATATTTATATATATTAATTGAGATTGATATTTACATGATTAAATGTTTCCAACATGTTAAGCAATCAAACTTGTTAAGACTTGATTAATTGAAATATGTTTCATATAGACAATTGACCACCCAAGTTGACCGGTGATTCACGAACGTTAAAACTTGTAAAAACTATATGATGACATATATATGGATATATATATAGTTAACATGATACTATGATAAGTAAACATATCATTAAGTATATTGACAATGAACTACATATGTAAAAACAAGACTACTAACTTAATGATTTTTAAACGAGACATATATGTAACGATTATCGTTGTAAAGACATTTAATGTATATATATATATCATATTAAGAGATATTCATACATGATAATATCATGATAATATAATAATTTAAAATCTCATTTGATATTATAAACATTGGGTTAACAACATTTAACAAGATCGTTAACCTAAAGGTTTCAAAACGACACTTACATGTAACGACTAACGATGACTTAACGACTCAGTTAAAATGTATATACATGTAGTGTTTTAATATGTATTTATACACTTTTGAAAGACTTCAATACACTTATCAAAATACTTCTACTTAACAAAAATGCTTACAATTACATCCTCGTTCAGTTTCATCAACAATTCTACTCGTATGCACCCGTATTCGTACTCGTACAATACACAGCTTTTAGATGTATGTACTATTGGTATATACACTCCAATGATCAGCTCTTAGCAGCCCATGTGATTCACCTAACACATGTGGGAACCATCATTTGGCAACTAGCATGAAATATCTCATAAAATTATAAAAATATGAGTAATCATTCATGACTTATTTACATGAAAACAAAATTACATATCCTTTATATCTAATCCATACACCAACGACCAAAAACACCTACAAACACTTTCATTCTTCAATTTTATTCATCTAATTGATCTCTCTCAAGTTCTATCTTCAAGTTCTAAGTGTTCTTCATAAATTCTACAAGTTCTAGTTACATAAAATCAAGAATACTTTCAAGTTTGCTAGCTCACTTCCAATCTTGTAAGGTGATCATCCAACCTCAAGAAATCTTTGTTTCTTATAGTAGGTTATCATTCTAATACAAGGTAATAATCATATTCAAACTTTGTTTCAATTTCTATAACTATAACAATCTTATTTCAAGTGATGATCTTACTTGAACTTGTTTTCGTGTCATGATTCTGCTTCAAGAACTTCGAGCCATCCAAGAATCCGTTGAAGCTAGATCAATTTTTCTCTTTTTCAGTAGGTTTATCCAAGGAACTTAAGGTAGTAATGATGTTCATAACATCATTCGATTCATACATATAAAGCTATCTTATTCGAAGGTTTAAACTTGTAATCACTAGAACATAGTTTAGTTAATTCTAAACTTGTTCGCAAACAAAAGTTAATCCTTCTAACTTGACTTTTAAAATCAACTAAACAAATGTTCTATATCTATATGATATGCTAACTTAATGATTTAAAACCTGGAAACACGAAAAAACACCGTAAAACCGGATTTACGCCGTCGTAGTAACACCGTGGGCTGTTTTGGGTTAGTTAATTAAAAACTATGATAAACTTTGATTTAAAAGTTGTTATTCTGAGAAAATGATTTTTATTATGAACATGAAACTATATCCAAAAATTATGGTTAAACTCAAAGTGGAAGTATGTTTTCTAAAATGGTCATCTAGACGTCGTTCTTTCGACTGAAATGACTACCTTTACAAAAACGAATTGTAACTTATTTTTCCGACTATAAACATATACTTTTTCTGTTTAGATTCATAAAATAGAGTTCAATATGAAACCATAGCAATTTGATTCACTCAAAACGGATTTAAAATGAAGAAGTTATGGGTAAAACAAGATTGGATAATTTTTCTCATTTTAGCTACGTGAAAATTGGTAACAAATCTATTCCAACCATAACTTAATCAACTTGTATTGTATATTATGTAATCTTGAGATACCATAGACACGTATACAATGTTTTGACCTATCATGTCGACATATCTATATATATTTCGGAACAACCATAGACACTCTATATGTGAATGTTGGAGTTAGCTATACAGGGTTGAGGTTGATTCCAAAATATATATAGTTTGAGTTGTGATCAATACTGAGATACGTATACACTGGGTCGTGGATTGATTCAAGATAATATTTATCGATTTATTTCTGTACATCTAACTGTGGACAACTAGTTGTAGGTTACTAACGAGGACAGCTGACTTAATAAACTTAAAACATCAAAATATATTAAAAGTGTTGTAAATATATTTTGAACATACTTTGATATATATGTATATATTGTTATAGGTTCGTGAATCAACCAGTGGCCAAGTCTTACTTCCCGACGAAGTAAAAATCTGTGAAAGTGAGTTATAGTCCCACTTTTAAAATCTAATATTTTTGGGATGAGAATACATGCAGGTTTTATAAATGATTTACAAAATAGATACAAGTACGTGAAACTACATTCTATGGTTGAATTATCGAAATCGAATATGCCCTTTTTATTAAGTCTGGTAATCTAAGATTTAGGGAACAGACACCCTAATTGACGCGAATCCTAAAGATAGATCTATTGGGCCTAACAAACCCCATCCAAAGTACCGGATGCTTTAGTACTTCGAAATTTATATCATATCCGAAGGGTGTCCCGGAATGATGGGGATATTCTTATATATGCATCTTGTTAATGTCGGTTACCAGGTGTTCACCATATGAATGATTTTTATCTCTATGTATGGTATGTGTATTGAAATATGAAATCTTGTGGTCTATTATTATGATTTGATATATATAGGTTAAACCTATAACTCACCAACATTTTTGTTGACGTTTTAAGCATGTTTATTCTCAGGTGATTATTAAGAGCTTCCGCTGTCGCATACTTAAATAAGGACGAGATTTGGAGTCCATGCTTGTATGATATTGTGTAAAAACTGCATTCAAGAAACTTATTTTGTTGTAACATATTTGTATTGTAAACCATTATGTAATGGTCGTGTGTAAACAGGATATTTTAGATTATCATTATTTGATAATCTACGTAAAGCTTTTTAAACCTTTATTGATGAAATAAAGGTTATGGTTTGTTTTAAAATGAATGCAGTCTTTGAAAAACATCTCATATAGAGGTCAAAACCTCGCAACGAAATCAATTAATATGGAACGTTTTTAATCAATAAGAACGGGACATTTCAGTTGGTATCCGAGCGTTGGTTTTAGAGAACTAGAATTTTGCATTAGTGTGTCTTATCGAGTTTGTTAGGATGCATTAGTGAGTCTGGACTTCGACCGTGTTTACTTGAAAAATGATTGCTTAACAAATTTTGTTGGAAACTATATATTTTTAACATGTGAATATTATGTGATATATTAATCTCTTAACATGTTTGATATTATGTGATAGATGTCTACCTCTAGAACAAGTCCCATTGACTCACCTAATAATAATGAAGAGTTAAATGTAAATTGGAATGATTCGTGGACTGATTCACAAGTTCACGAAGAGGAACCGGAAGAAGAGTCAGAACCGGAAGAAGAATCGGAACCGGATGAAGAAATAGAACCGGTGGGGGAAATAATAAAACGGTTAAGTAAAAGAAAATCCTCAACCAACCGACCAAGGTTAATTATGGTCAATGGTGTTTCCGCCAAGGAAGCAAAATATTGGGAGGATTACCAATTCTCCGATGAATCGGATTCCGACGAGAATTCCGATGATGTTATAGAAATTACCCCAACTGAATTTAAAAAGGCAAAAGAAAATAATAAGGGAAAGGGCATAAAAATTGAGAAATCTAATTCCAACCCCGATGAACTTTATATGTATCGTCAACCCCCGAAGTCCTTAAGTTGTAACAATGACCCGGGAACCTCTAAACCACCAGGTTTTTCTAAACCAATGTGGAAAACGATGGCTCGTATTAGGGGAACATCATATATCCCTAGAAACTTGGCAAAACGAACCAAAACCGAAGAAGAAGAAACAAGCGAGTCGGAATAAGATAGTTGTATTCGTGTGGTGTAATATATGTAATATAGTGTGCTTATGCTTTAAGATATATGTAAAAATTGCTTGTATTAATAAGTATTTTTTTTTATGAATCTAACTCTTGTCTATTTTACAGTATAAAAACACAAAATGGATAGACAACCCAATATTTTAAGAGACCTACCCGGAGACATGATTGATGAAATCTTGTCTAGAGTCGGTCAGAATTCTTCGGCACAACTATTTAAGGCGAGATCAGTTTGTAAGACATTCGAAGAACGTTCCAAGAATGCCTTGGTTTATAAAAGGCTTTCGTTTGAAAGATGGGGGATATCACATTGGGAAATCCATAAGTTACGATGTGTTTACTTTGACGCATATATTACGGGGAACCCAAATGCTATTTTACGCAATGGGTTAAGAAATTATTTTGACTCAATATATCCGAATATTGGACTTCGTGATTTAGAAAAAGCGGCTAACATGTAACATAAAGAAGCATGTTATGCTTACGGATTAGTAATGTTTGCTTCTCACCAAAGTGAGAACAAGAAAATCGGGCTACAACTATTAAACAAAACGTTCCCACAAGTGACGGAGTCGGTAATTGGGGTAAGAAATGAGGTTTTAGATTGTTACGGGACTGTTGGACATTACGTAACCCTCGTCCCTTTGATGAAGTTACAACACGCTGTCTTATCAACGGCCATAACGGTTATGTTCCACAAGACCAAGGATGGGAAGTAATCCTAGTAAAACCAGAATGCATGACTTGTTTCTGGACGTATGAATTACGTGTCTTTATTGCCTTTGCTGAACAACTTGTGTACTAGCTAGAATTATCTTCACAACCATCTTGTATCATGTCACGACCCGGAAAATTTCGACTAATTTTAGACCAAACTCTTGATACGATGTAATATTTTAGACACGATTAGCATAGTCCATTAGGTTGTGTCTCAAAATTTTAGAACTTTTAATATTTTACCCAGAATCGAGCAAGGACAGTTGATTTATTTTTATTTAATAATCTTAAACATTAAAGGACCAATATTATACCATAATGACTGAAATATAATAATTTAGAATTTTTGGGAATACTTTTGTCCGCCACTAATTATTAACGGACCACGATATACACTCCACGAATAAACGGTTGGCACAATAATCTAATTAAGTGGCTACCAAATGTCTCCATTCACTAACGTTGATTCTTGATTATTAAAACTATATGAGTATTATTAATTGAGATATTAGAATTATGATCATGTACATATATGTACACCCACGGGTGTAATAGCATGAAATAGACATCAAACAACTTCTTTTGTCTACCTCCTTTTACAATCCACCAAATTGCTATTACTATTATTAACGTGTCAATCAGTTCACTTAATCCACTTGCTCTTTTTATATATAGCAATATATACATATACATAGAGAGGCAGGAAAACCCATTATAACATTAAAATTTTAATCTATTACTCTCTTTTCTTTCTCTTTGGTAATCGACTAACAAACCAAGATTTAGAGGCATGAATACACAACCCTCCCACCACCATCCAACGCCGGCCACTCATCACCACTACACCACCGTGATTAACCACCTTCACCCTAATAAATAACCACCTTTCCCATCCCTAAAACTCAACCACCATCATGAACACTACCACTATAAATTACTACTACCACTTCTATTGTGTTTTTGTATTCTATCAATAAGGACTCAAGCCAACCATCCTTGCTTCAGCTTCTGCTTTTTGGTTCCCTTCGAATGTCATCACCACCAAAGATAGACCCATATTGCTGCTATTCTGTTTCGATTAATCAGCCCAACCCAACATCATTATCATCTTCATCAAGAAGCATACCTATAGTATGCAACCCTCACACAAATACTATCACCATCCTCAATTGCCACTTTCCACCATCTTTGATCCCTCTTCCATTTATTTTTCTCTCTCTCCTTTGCGCGCTCTCTCTACTATTCTAATCCGGGAACCTTCAAAACCGTTGAGTTCTCTTTTGTTGATCTCCTGTTTTGAATCTCTGTTAGAAACCAAATATTACCACCATCGTTGTCACCCATCAACCACCATCCAATACCATCTTAAACTATCACTGCTGCTATTCGATGTTTCTATTTTCTTTTAAAAATTAAAAACCACGTGAATGAAGATGATGAAAGGCGATATATGTTGATGTAATGATAACGAATATGAGGATTATGAGGTTACAATTAGCTGTGTGAATAAAATATGGATATGGTGGAGTTGTTGTAAAAGCTGCTGAAATTCGCTACTCCTTTTATTTTTATTATAAACCGAATACCCTACCACCATATTCTGTCGATTGAATAAACTTTGCAAGCTGGCCGTTATACCTAATGGGGTGAACAAACTAGTGGGCTGTCATGTTCTTGTCTCCAGGTCCTATGTCATTTTTATTTATTTATTAATTGCAGACTAAAAAAAAATGCATTTGGGCTGTAATTGATAGTGGGCTGTGTAACTTGATTTAATTGTTGGGCCGAGCTGCAACCATTTTTCCTGTTAGACTGCCGTTTTGTTTCCTTTCTTTCTTTGGTCGAGCATTTGGTGGAACCAAACCAACCACGAGACTTAATTTGAACTTGCTAATTCATTGATGCCATAGGACATGATAAGGATACGAGGTGATGGTGAGACAATGAGGTGACAATGCGAGGTGATGAAGGATCACGAATTCTATGATGATAGTAAAGTTGATGATGATAATGAATATGATTATGATGGTGATTAAGTGATGACCGTGATATGATTTAGAATGATATTGATATGTGTATAAATGTTAATTAAGATGATGATAATTAGATTTAGGATATGATCGTGATAAATGATTAGATTAGGTGATGATGAGGGTACATGATGAAGATGGTAGATGACGGATGATGTTAAATGGGTTTTATTAAAAAGACCGTTAGCCGGGTTAAAAATATATTTGAAGTAATAATAATAACAGAAAAACAATAAGCAGATCGATGGTCTAAGGTGTTATCGGGTTAGCGGGACGTCGCGGGTTTAAATCCGGACTTGGGCATTATTTTTAGGATTACTTCATTGAGGTAGTTTACTGATTTTTCACTTCTATTATTATTATAATTATTATTATTTTTAATGTACGTAGTATTATTTTTATTATAAATATTACTAAAAGTATCATTATTTTTAAATTTATCAATTTGTTAAAATTAGTCTTTTTATTGAAATTTACATTTTTATTAAAAATTTACATATTATTATTATTATTATTATTATTATTATTATTATTATTATTATTATTATTATTATTATTATTATTATTATTATTATTATTATTATTTTTATAATTATTATAAGTATCATCATTTTTATTATCATTATTATTAAAGATAACATTAAAATTAACATTTTGTTAGAAGTATCATTAAAAATATCATTTTTAATATTATTGTCATCATTTGTATATCTTTAACATTATTATTGTTATTAATATTATTATAAAAATAATTTAACTCTTAAATTTATCATCATTATCATTAATACTTTTTATATTAACAATATCACCATAACAAATAAATAATATCTATAAAAGAATATTTTTTTTTTTTTTTTACAAATATCATAATATTTCATATAATTACATATAAATAAATTAATCTTAATACCTTATAAAATATATATAAACCTAGTTGATTAAATGTGATATGTGTTAATATATATATAAATGATATAGGTTCGTGAATCAAAGGTCAACCCTATACTTGTTCAACGTCGACATATGTATTTTTACTACAAAATACAGTATGTGAGTTTCATTTGCTCCCTTTTTAATTGCTTTTGCAATATATATTTTTGGGCTGAGAAAACATGCGCTGCTTTTATAAATGTTTACGAAATAGACACAAGTACTTAAAAATATATTCTACGTTGAGTTGTACCACTGGCATACTTCCCTGTAGCTTGGTAACTACTATTTACATGGGTATTGTAAACGCGAATCCTGTTGATAGATCTATCGGGCCTGACAACCCCAACCGGACTGGACGACCAGTATTCAACGGTTGCACAGTACTTCGTTTTGGTGACTACACTTGGTACGGTGTAGTGAGATTTCATAATAAAGGGAATGTGCGACGTTGATTAAATGTTAAGTATGGTTACCAAGTGCTCAACCACTTAGAATGCTTTACATACACTTGCAAGTGTATTATGTTTATATATATGAAATCTTGTGATCTATTAATATATTGAAATTATTGTTATGATAAACCTATGAACTCACCAACCTTTTGGTTGACACTTTTAAGCATGTTTATTCTATGGTACGATTTAAGTCTTCCGCTGTGCATTAGCTCATTTTAAGGACATTACTTGGAGTCGATCATCGCAATGGGACCAAATGTTGATGACTTCGTTCAGGTGGATAAGGACGGGTCGTCACAGGTGGTATCAGAGCGGTGGTCTTAGCGAACCATGTCTTGCATTAGTGTGTCTGACTGATAGTTGTTAGGATGCATTTGTAGCGACCCGACCAAATCATCATCGACGGCGCCGTCTACTTAGGTCCCGTTACGTGGTCATAAGTCCTTAAAACAACGTTTGACCAAAAGATATGTCGCATTCATTTCAAATGTAAAGGTTGTTCAAGTTTACAAGAATAGTTCCACCACAAGTTACGATACAAAGTTTTAAGTACAAATGAAACTTATGCGACACAATTTAAAAGTATCCAAAAGACGCTCCATGTATGCATATATACTCGACATCCAATGCAAGTATCAAAATAATGAGCGGAAGCATGTATCATGTATCGTTCAAGGACCTGAGAAAAACATAGAAATCTGTCAACGAAAACGTTGGTGAAATCATAGGTTTAAGTAAGTAAGTACAAGTGAACCACAAGATTTGCATCAAAGAAATAATAGTAATACATTCTAAAAGTTTGTTTCACGAGCACCCAATTATCAATGCTTAACATTTCCTTCCATTGAACCCCATCACTTAGTGCTAGAACATACACTGTTTCTCGAAAATATATTTCATTCGTAAACGGTAGCGAACCGTTTGAATGAGGGTTTGTCAAACCCATATGGATCCATACAACATAAGTTCTCGCTTACACCCGGCAAGTGTAACTAATGATAATCGAATTGAGGATTTTGTTCTAAACTCGTATGTAGAATGTTTGTTTTCCTGTACTTGTGTTCACTTAGTAAAGAAATGTTTATGTTTTCTCATCCCAAATGTAAGTTCAAAAAGAGTAAAAGTGGGACTATGATCTGACCTTGAATGCACGAGTAGTAAAGTACTTCAACAAGTAAATGTGTGCAAAGAACAATGCTAGTCTTGACCTAAACAAATAGGTTGTATCAATAACGATAGTCACGATTGGTCAAAGATGTCCAATTAGTCCTATGGCTCGTTACGACTCGATTATGTAGCATGTGAAATCAAATTGTCAAGTTTCATGCAAGGTACAAGTATATAAACAAGTTAGGAGGGTTGCATAATCATTTGGTTAAGTTTGACAAAAAGTCAAACTTTGGTCGGTCAAAGTCAACAAAAGTCAACACGTTCGGGTCGGGTCCCGGATAAATTTTCTATGCTAATTATTCATATACAAGTATATTAAAACAAGTTTCATGTGAATCGGAGGTCCGTAGGTCATCAAACATTTCACGTGAAATGGGACGAGGAGGTCAGAATCTGACCAGGCATATCTGCGCGCCGCGCGGGGATGGGGCGCGCCGCGCCACCATCTGTGCAGGTCTGTTTCTGTTTTTCCCAAGTATGCACGAGCCAAAATCAATTCTAACACAACAATTGACCCGCAAACACTTATAATGCCTATCATATATCGTTGGAAAGGTATTTTGACGAGAAATACAACTAAGCACTTATGGTCCAACAATAACATCATTTACAATAGCCGAAATCTCATCAAGCGAACAATAAAAGTCCATTTTCAAAGTTTCAAGTTCATCAATCGCATTTTGAGTTTCGGGAAACCAATTCACACATATGATATGCCGTTTTGAAGGTAATCAAGCATACAATCCAACTAAACACTTACTAATAATAATCCATGGCATTCAATGCATCAAAAGTCCATTTCAAGTTCATCAAACCCTAACCCAAATTCACCAAAATCAATAATCAAGTTCATGAAGTTTTCTAAGGCAACCTACACATCAAATTGAAGCTAGTGATACTAGTAACACAATTAAAACATCAACTTTTAACATCTAACAACATATGATCATCCAAAATTCAAGAACAACACACCAAAATTCAAGTTCATGCTAGTTACACTAAAACAACGAGATCGAGCATATAAATCATATATTCATGTTAGACTTGAGCCATAGACACTAATTAACACTTTTATAAGTTAAAAACATCAAGAACACAAAATCTAGTGATTTTAGAAAGTTACCCAAATGAGATGAAGTTGGTACCAAAATGAAGAGGATGAAGAGAGGATCACAAATATGTAGTTTATTTTGTTGTAAGCCTCCTAGATCGAATTTAGATGATGATTGAATGAATATGGTTTTTGGGTGTGTGTTCTTGCTAGAGAGAAAGAGAGAGAGATGGAGATGAAAATGAATGGGTGAAAGGGGTTTGACCCTTTGACCTAGTCAAGGGTTTGATCCCTTGTCAAGTTTAGTCCCTCAACTTTCGTTCGGGTGCGGGAATTACCTAAACGAGATAATTTAAAACGCGTATCAACGGGAGATGTTATAAACATATAACGGACTTTATATTAGTATAACGGAAAAGTAAATGGAAAAAGGCGGGATGTTACATTACCTACTCCTTAAAAGAAATTTCGTCCCGAAATTTAAGTAGGCGTAGTAGTCGTTGTTTCTTCCTCGAGATCTTGCGTTTCCGAATTCACGAATAGATGAGGATACTTCCTTTGCATTTGATCTTGTCTTTCCCAAGTAAACTCGGGTCCCCTTTTGGCGTTCCAACGGACTTTAACAATCGGGATTCGGCTTTGTTTCAATGTCTTGACGGAGGTGTCCACAATTTCAACCGGTTCCTCCACAAAATGAAGTTTGTCATCAATAGTAAGTTCTTCGAGAGGGATGACGATATCGGGTTCGGCAAGACACTTTTTCAAGTTAGATACATGGAAGGTAGGATGAACGGAGTTCAATTGAGGCGGAAGATCTAAACGATAAGCAACGGTTCCAATACGCTCCAAGATTTCGAAAGGACCAATATACCGCGGATTTAGCTTCCCGCGTTTCCCAAAACGGATTACACCCTTCCAAGGTGCGACTTTTAACATTACTCGGTCACCGACTTGAAATTCAAGATCGTTGCGTCGTTTGTCGGTATAGCTCTTTTGACGACTTCGGGCCGTCCTAAGCCTATCTCGGATTTGAACGATTTTCTCGGTGGTTTCGTGAATGAGTTCGGGTCCGGTGATTTGCACGTCGCCTACCTCGGCCCAACAAAGAGGTGAACGACATTTGCGGCCATATAGCGCTTCAAAAGGTGCGGCTTTAATACTCGCGTGATAACTATTGTTGTAAGAGAACTCGGCGAGAGGTAAGTGCTTGTCCCAAGCTTTTCCGAAATCAACCACGCAAGCTCGTAACATGTCCTCTAAGGTTTGAATTGTACGTTCGCTTTGTCCATCGGTTTGAGGATGATATGCGGTGCTCATGTCTAAACGCGTTCCCAACGCTTCTTGCAATGTACGCCAAAATCTAGAAACGAAACGGCCATCTCGGTCGGAGATAATCGATAAAGGTACACCGTGTCGGGCTACGATCTCCTTAATGTAAAGTTGTGCAAGTTTCTCCATTTTGTCCGTTTCTTTCATGGCAAGGAAGTGTGCGGATTTGGTGAGACGGTCAACAATAACCCAAATGGTATCATAACCGCCCGTCGTTTTTGGTAGCTTGGTGATAAAATCCATCGTTATCCTTTCCCACTTCCATTGCGGGATCTCGGGTTGTTGAAGTAGTCCGGACGGTCTTTGGTGTTCGGCTTTGACTTTGGAACATGTCAAACACTTGGAAACATACGTAGCTACGTCCCTTTTGATGTTCGGCCACCAATATAGTTGTTTAAGGTCGTGGTACATCTTATTGGCACCGGGGTGAATCGAGTATCGTGACTTATGGGCTTCATCTAAAATAAGGCTTCGTAGATCCCCATAACTAGGCACCCAAATTCTTCCGGCGAAATATCGGAGTCCGGTTTCTTTAACTTCGAATCGAGAGGTGAGGACGTTCAAGTGTTCGAGAGAGATGTTTTCATCCTTGAGAGCCTCATCTTGGGCTACCCGAATTTGGCTATTAAGGTTTGTGTGGATGGTGATGTTTAAGGCTCGGACACGAAGAGGCACCGCTCTTTCTTTTCGACTTAAGGCATCGGCTACTACGTTTGCCTTCCCGGGATGGTAACGAAGCTCGCAATCGTAATCGTTCAAAGTTTCGATCCACCGTCGTTGTCTCATGTTTAGTTGCTTTTGATCGAAAATGTGTTGGAGACTTTTGTGGTCGGTAAAGATAGTACTCTTGGTTCCATAAAGATAGTGTCTCCACATTTTAAGTGCAAAGACGACGGCTCCGAGTTCGAGATCATGCGTCGTGTAGTTTCGTTCATGAATTTTGAGTTGTCGAGAAGCATAAGCAATGACTTTCGTTCGTTGCATCAATACACACCCAAAACCATGTTTTGAGGCGTCGCAATATACAACAAAGTCATCATTGCCTTCGGGAAGTGACAAGATAGGAGCGGTGGTTAGCTTCGTTTTCAAGATTTGGAATGCGGATTCATGTTCGGTCGCCCAAATGAATTTCTTTCCCTTGTGAGTCAATGCGGTTAGAGGACGTGCAACCAAAGAGAAATTTTTGATGAATCTACGATAGTACCCGGCGAGACCCAAAAATTGACGAATGTGGGTAGGAGTAGTAGGAGTCTCCCATTTGCTAATGGCTTCAATTTTCGTTGGATCGACTTTAATACCTTGGTCACTTACAACATGACCAAGAAATTGAACTTCCTTTAACCAAAATTCACACTTGGAGAATTTGGCATAGAGTTGTTCTTGTCTTAAAAGTTCAAGCACAAGTCGGAGATGTTGTTCGTGCTCTTCTTCATTTTTAGAATAGATCAATATGTCATCGATGAACACAATAACGAATTTATCGAGATACGGTTTGCACACGCGGTTCATAAGATCCATGAACACCACCGGTGCGTTAGTGAGACCAAATGGCATGACAAGGAATTCATAACTACCATAACGAGTCCGGAAAGCGGTTTTGGAGACATCTTCCCCCTTAACCCTTAATTGATGATAACCCGAGCGGAGATCGATTTTCGAATATACACAAGACCCTTGTAGTTGATCAAAGAGGTCATCGATGCGAGGAAGAGGATATCGATTCTTAACCATCAATTTATTTAGTTCACGATAATCAATGCACATTCATAGGGATCCGTCTTTCTTTTTAACAAACAAAATCGGAGCGCCCCAAGGTGAATGGCTAGGTTGGATAAAACCACGATCAAGTAGTTCTTGGATTTGACTTTGCAATTCTTGCATTTCAGATGGAGCGAGTCTATATGGTGCACGTGCTACGGGTGCGGCTCCCGGAATAAGATCGATTTGGAATTCAACCGGTCGATGAGGCGGAAGACCCGGCAATTCGTCGGGAAATACATCGGAATAGTCACTAACAATTGGCACATCATCGATGTGCTTCTCATCGGACTCGACTTTCTTAACGTGAGCAAGGATCGCAAAACAACCCTTACGGAGTAGTTTTCTAACTTTAATACACAAAACGAGGTTGAGTCCGGTGCAACTCTTATCGCCATAGACGATCAAAGGTTCACCATTCTCGATAGGAATTCGGATTGCGTTAAGATCACAAAGAATGTGAGATTTCGTTTTGACTAACCAATTCATACCGATTATTACATCAAAGCTTCCTAGTTCCATGGGTATCAAGTCAATTTCAAATTCCTTACCCAAAATGTTTAACGTACACCCCCGGTAATATGTGTTGGCACTTAATAGTTTCCCGTTAGCCACTTCAATGGTATAAGTGGTATCTAATGGAAGAGGTGGAGTGCTAAAAGAATGAGTCAAAGTCTTGGATACAAAGCATTTATCGGCACCCGAATCGAATAAGCAAGAGACATAAGAATTGTTGAGAAGAAACGTACCCGTGACTAGTTCAGTGTCATCCCGGGCTTCCTCGGTGTTGATGTTGAAAGCTCGGCCGCGCGTGTTGGGGTTATCTTTCTTCTTTGGGCATGCATTTCTATAATGACCCGTTTGACCACATTCGTAACAAGTGCCCGTCTTTGGTGCATTGGGCCACTTTCGAACAACGGGAGTGGCACTTTTACAATCGTTGGCCTTATGACCAACTCCTTGGCACCGGTGGCAAATTAACTTGCCACATTCACCAAAGTGATGTTTGTTGCATTTGTTGCAAAGAGGTAGGTTCCCGGCATAACCCCTCTTGCCGTCGGAAGTGAAAGATTTCTTGGCAAAGTTGTTGTTGCTTGATTGGGAGGGTTCCCACTTTCTTTTGTTGCCGCCCGATTTATCCTCGGCCTTAGGTGCCGGAACTACGATTTCGTCAACTGTTTCAATTAGTTGGCGAGCCATGTTCATAGCGGCTTGATGAGTAGTGGGTTTGGATGACATTACCCCTTGTTTGATGCTTTTTGGAAGACCGAGCATGTAGAGCTCAATCCTTTGAGATTCGGGGTTAACAAGATTAGGACACATCAAGGATAGTTCGGCGAAGCGTTGATTATAAGCTTTAAGATCGTTTCCGACCGCTTTCAAAGCTCTTAGTTCTTCCTCAAGCTTTCGGGTTTCTTCGCGCGGAAAATATTCAACAATCATCTTTTCCTTTAGATCGGCCCAAGAGAGGGCATGAGCTTCATCGGTACCCACCGATTGAACATAGGTGTTCCACCATGTTAGAGCAATTCCGGAGAAAGTGTGAGTGGAGTATTTGACCTTGTCTTGGTCCCGACAACCGCTTATGCTAAAGACGGCTTCCGTTTGCTCAAACCATCGGGTGAGCACGACCGGTCCCCCGGTTCCATCAAAAGTGTGAGGTTTGCACCCCATGAAAGCTTTATAGGAGCATCCCTCGTTTGAGTTTCCGGCTCCATTGTTGTTGTTGTTGTTGTTGTTGTTGTTGTTGTTGTTGTTGTTGTTGTGGTTGTTATTATTATTGTTGTTGGATGAGTGACCGGCCATGGCCGCATCTACGGCGGTAGCTATCATCCGTTCGAGAGCTTGTTCGGGAGTTTCATTGCGGCGTACACGACGAGGAGCCATTGTTCCTTCAAGATACAAGAATATCATTGATTAGTATTCTCAATAATACTAACCGTGATATAGAATAAAGATAAAGAGAAGTTTTTTTTTTTTTCGACTCGCCTTAAATTCTTTATGTCATAATGTCGGAACGTTCATATGAGTCACCGTAATATAATCCCGGAAATTATATTACCCTGATTCATATGTGCATTCGACATCATTTCATATAGTCAAGGTGGCGCGTCAATCAAATTAAACAACGTGAGATTAAGATGAACTAAGAGTAGATATGAGTAGAAGCGTTCGAGTATAAATGCACAAGTAGTCAAGTAATTCCTACTTCAAGTCTATATGCCGGTTGTAGTCTAGACTCACCAATGTACCCTATGACTCGAGGTTGACACTAATGAACTCTAAATCCCTACAACCAACGCTCTGATACCATCTGTAGCGACCCGACCAAATCATCATCGACGGCGCCGTCTACTTAGGTCCCGTTACGTGGTCATAAGTCCTTAAAACAACGTTTGACCAAAAGATATGTCGCATTCATTTCAAATGTAAAGGTTGTTCAAGTTTACAAGAATAGTTCCACCACAAGTTACGATACAAAGTTTTAAGTACAAATGAAACTTATGCGACACAATTTAAAAGTATCCAAAAGACGCTCCATGTATGCATATATACTCGACATCCAATGCAAGTATCAAAATAATGAGCGGAAGCATGTATCATGTATCGTTCAAGGACCTGAGAAAAACATAGAAATCTGTCAACGAAAACGTTGGTGAAATCATAGGTTTAAGTAAGTAAGTACAAGTGAACCACAAGATTTGCATCAAAGAAATAATAGTAATACATTCCAAAAGTTTGTTTCACGAGCACCCAATTATCAATGCTTAACATTTCCTTCCATTGAACCCCATCACTTAGTGCTAGAACATACACTGTTTCTCGAAAATATATTTCATTCGTAAACGGTAGCGAACCGTTTGAATGAGGGTTTGTCAAACCCATATGGATCCATACAACATAAGTTCTCGCTTACACCCGGCAAGTGTAACTAATGATAATCGAATTGAGGATTTTGTTCTAAACTCGTATGTAGAATGTTTGTTTTCCTGTACTTGTGTTCACTTAGTAAAGAAATGTTTATGTTTTCTCATCCCAAATGTAAGTTCAAAAAGAGTAAAAGTGGGACTATGATCTGACCTTGAATGCACGAGTAGTAAAGTACTTCAACAAGTAAATGTGTGCAAAGAACAATGCTAGTCTTGACCTAAACAAATAGGTTGTATCAATAACGATAGTCACGATTGGTCAAAGATGTCCAATTAGTCCTATGGCTCGTTACGACTCGATTATGTAGCATGTGAAATCAAATTGTCAAGTTTCATGCAAGGTACAAGTATATAAACAAGTTAGGAGGGTTGCATAATCATTTGGTTAAGTTTGACAAAAAGTCAAACTTTGGTCGGTCAAAGTCAACAAAAGTCAACACGTTCGGGTCGGGTCCCGGATAAATTTTCTATGCTAATTATTCATATACAAGTATATTAAAACAAGTTTCATGTGAATCGGAGGTCCGTAGGTCATCAAACATTTCACGTGAAATGGGACGAGGAGGTCAGAATCTGACCAGGCATATCTGCGCGCCGCGCGGGGATGGGGCGCGCCGCGCCACCATCTGTGCAGGTCTGTTTCTGTTTTTCCCAAGTATGCACGAGCCAAAATCAATTCTAACACAACAATTGACCCGCAAACACTTATAATGCCTATCATATATCGTTGGAAAGGTATTTTGACGAGAAATACAACTAAGCACTTATGGTCCAACAATAACATCATTTACAATAGCCGAAATCTCATCAAGCGAACAATAAAAGTCCATTTTCAAAGTTTCAAGTTCATCAATCGCATTTTGAGTTTCGGGAAACCAATTCACACATATGATATGCCGTTTTGAAGGTAATCAAGCATACAATCCAACTAAACACTTACTAATAATAATCCATGGCATTCAATGCATCAAAAGTCCATTTCAAGTTCATCAAACCCTAACCCAAATTCACCAAAATCAATAATCAAGTTCATGAAGTTTTCTAAGGCAACCTACACATCAAATTGAAGCTAGTGATACTAGTAACACAATTAAAACATCAACTTTTAACATCTAACAACATATGATCATCCAAAATTCAAGAACAACACACCAAAATTCAAGTTCATGCTAGTTACACTAAAACAACGAGATCGAGCATATAAATCATATATTCATGTTAGACTTGAGCCATAGACACTAATTAACACTTTTATAAGTTAAAAACATCAAGAACACAAAATCTAGTGATTTTAGAAAGTTACCCAAATGAGATGAAGTTGGTACCAAAATGAAGAGGATGAAGAGAGGATCACAAATATGTAGTTTATTTTGTTGTAAGCCTCCTAGATCGAATTTAGATGATGATTGAATGAATATGGTTTTTGGGTGTGTGTTCTTGCTAGAGAGAAAGAGAGAGAGATGGAGATGAAAATGAATGGGTGAAAGGGGTTTGACCCTTTGACCTAGTCAAGGGTTTGATCCCTTGTCAAGTTTAGTCCCTCAACTTTCGTTCGGGTGCGGGAATTACCTAAACGAGATAATTTAAAACGCGTATCAACGGGAGATGTTATAAACATATAACGGACTTTATATTAGTATAACGGAAAAGTAAATGGAAAAAGGCGGGATGTTACAGCATTAGCGAGTCTGGACTTCGACCTTAGCTGCATATTATAAGTATTGTTTGTCATTCCTATTGGAAAATTACCTGCTTATCATTCCTAAGTCTAGACACGACTTCCTGCACTTATTTGATAGATAGTTTACAAATAAATTCATATCTTAGCGTATCTGTTACTGTAAACTTTGCCTGACACGTTTCCTTAATCTCCTCCGTAATCTACGGGATCTTCTGTATTATACATAGGTATTCTATATAATTAGAATATCATCCGATATCCGAAAATGATTTCATATCGAAAAATCCCTTATTCAATCGTACGCAATGGAACTCACCATTAGATCAAGTCCCTCGAATTCCGATAGGGAGTCCCACTCCAGCCCCCAGAAGCAGCGTCACCAGAATGAATCAATCAATCAGCCATCCTCAATTTATCTGATGGGTTCGTAGTCGACTTAACCAATGGAGACGAGAAGAAGGCGATCCCTTTCACCAACCGAATTCACCTTTTGGCGAAGAACCTGAATCACTTACCGGCGAACCTGTTCGAAACACCATTTTCAGTCACAATTCCAGAGTATCTCGTCACGACTATATATTATCTCAAATCCAAGATCTTATTCATCCGCTCGTTCTGACCGACAATCATCCCGGAATAATGGAAGAAGTCAACGAGCTTTGCGCTTGAGTAATCAATTGGGAAAACGTGGTGCAAAACCTACCAGCTTCAGCAACAGTACCAGCAGCACCAGTACCACTAACAATAACATCCACATCACCAGCCTTGACATCACAATCTGTACCTCGAGCATAATCATCGTTCTACGTATCGTTCTATCTACTTTATCTTCGTTCTACATATCGTTCTACCTCATTTATCTTCGTTCGACATGGTTATTATGTAATCTCTAATGTTTTAGAGATTATGTAATCTAGTACTAACAATAAATCAAATGAGTTTAATATCTTATTGACTCATTAAACCCATGATTACATCTGAAGAAAATATATATGTATGTATATTTTCATAAAGATTGTAATTAAAAATTCTTTTGTACAAACTGTTAATCGTGAAAATATTTTAACGGGTAGGTAATACCCGAGGAATATTTAGATTTCACATTAATAAGTTGCACTGTACATTCTTCGACTCTGATTCAACAGTCAGTCACTATTCTACTTATATCCATAGATATACGTATCCGTTCATCACATAATCCATTTTCGTTCAATTTTATATTTGGATTTTGACCTATCAGAATCCAACAAGTGGCATAATGAAGAAAACATCAGACAAAATAAAATTTGTTAGAAACAAACGAATTAACTAATTGAAATATTGTTAAGAATTCACGCTAACTGTTCCTAGCTAACTGGTTACATTTTATTTATCGCAATTTACATTCTCGCAATTTACATTCTCGCAATTTAATTATCGCAATTTTATTTATCGTCATTTAATTTCTGTTATTTACTTTTACGCACTTTAAATCGGGACACATGTACACAATACGTCGGATTAATTCTGAGACAATACGTTGTACACGGGTCATGATATATATTTATTTATTTTTATGCACTTTAAATAACGGGACACGTATACAAGGTTTCAACCTATCTTATTGACCCATATATATATATATATTTCGGAACAACCATAGACACTCTATATGTGAATGTTGGAGTTGGCTATACAGGGTTGAGGATGATTCCAAAATATATATATGGTTTGAGTTGTGATCAATACTGAGACCGGTACACGGGTCACGATACATATTAATTAATTCGAATATTATATATTAAATTATATATGAATATATTGGACAATTGGACTATTGTACTGCTAACTTTGGACAATTAAAATGAATTAAAATATTGATTATAACATATGAAACTAAACAATTCTTCAAGTTTTCCACTTGATTTCATCTTAAACATCCTTAGTAACCTGATTTCATCTTAAACCTCATTTGAATCTTGACGATTCCAATCCATGTTCAGATCTTTCATGATTCTTGAAAACACTTCGATCGAGAGGATGAACCAGTCGCACTTCATCTACGGAAGAAAAGATTGATGCATATAGTTATGCACCTGAAAAACTCTTGGAACCTGAGTAAAGGTTTAACATGTATCTGCGCTAGCTCCTTTGGCGATGTTAAAAATCACTTTGCAATCCCTTTCCAAAGTAGCCAATTTTTGTCACAGCTTCAGCAAATCAACTTAGACTTTTCATTCAAACAAACCATATTATAACTTTGATATATAAGTTGCCCTTCATCATCATTACAGAAGAACCTTTTATATTCCACCATATTACCATCAGCGTTTAATCATCTAAATACACAATTCTTCTGAAACCACCTCGGTTTGATAACCGATGACCCAGATCTGTTAACTTTGAAAATGCTGATGAAGCAGCATGTTGTAGATGGTCTTAATGGCCAAAAGTTGATGATAAAGAAGGAAGTGTTAGGAACGCTTGATAGAAAATTTGGTAGAGAAAAACGGAATGAGCTAACCAAGAAGGAGACCAAGGGCAAATACAAGGACCAAACCCTATATTCAAAGAATCCAGGAAATTCTGGATCCGCTGAAATCTTTAGAGAAAATCTTGCTCCGAAGTCAAGTTAAAGTCTTTGCGGAAACATTTTCTACATCATCCTTCGATCTAGAAATTTCAAAATATCGTCATAAATATCTTCAATATTTCTGAAGATATCTTCATAAATATCTTTGTCCGAAATTATCTATCTTCTCGTGCTATCTATGTTACCTCATAAAAGAAACTGTTTCAGTTTCTATCCTTCTATAAAATTTGAGTTTAAATTATGGATGATTTTTGGAGAAGTGTAGGGAATTGAAGCATGAGTTAGTATAATATAATGACGCCGGGCCAACGTGGTTATATTACAGTAAGTCATGCTAAATTTCTAATGGAATGTGATGATGGTTCATAGATCTTACCCTCATCATGTGCCATGTTACACGACTCTTTCATTCTACTTAATTTCTAAGCATACCACGGAAATATTTCCTTGATATTCTTGTTCTTTCGTAATTCCAACAGTTTGCTAATAAATCGTACTATTTCATTTTCTTTCTGAATAGAAGATTTCCTTAAATTCCTTGAATTCTGAAAATCAACCTTGACTATGTCAGAAGTTAAGACGAACCACTAATCACTTCATTTCACTCTTTTGTGATAGCTTCACTCGTACGTTTTGTAGTGACCCGAAATTTTCCATGTTTATATATATTAATTGAGATTGATATTTACATGATTAAATGTTTCTAACATGTTAAGCAATCAAACTTGTTAAGACTTGATTAATTGAAATATGTTTCATATAGACAATTGACCACCCAAGTTGACCGGTGATTCACGAACGTTAAAACTTGTAAAAACTATATGATGACATATATATGGATATATATATATATATATATATATATATATATATATATATATATATATATATATATATATATATATATATATATATATATATATATATATATATATATATATATATATATATATAGTTAACATGATACTATGATAAGTAAACATATCATTAAGTATATTAACAATGAACTACATATGTAAAAACAAGACTACTAACTTAATGATTTTTAAACGAGACATATATGTAACGATTATCGTTGTAAAGACATTTAATGTATATATATCATATTAAAAGATATTCATACATGATAATATCATGATAATATAATAATTTAAAATCTCATTTGATATTATAAACATTGGGTTAACAACATTTAACAAGATCGTTAACCTAAAGGTTTCAAAACAACACTTACATGTAACGACTAACGATGACTTAACGACTCAGTTAAAATGTATATACATGTAGTGTTTTAATATGTATTTATAAACTTTTGAAAGACTTCAATACACTTATCAAAATACTTCTACTTAACAAAAATGCTTACAATTACATCCTCGTTCAGTTTCATCAACAATTCTACTCGTATGCACCCGTATTCGTACTCGTACAATACACAGCTTTTAGATGTATGTACTATTGGTATATACACTCCAATGATCAGCTCTTAGTAGCCCATGTGAGTCACCTAACACATGTGGGAACCATCATTTGGCAACTAGCATGAAATATCTCATAAAATTACAAAAATATGAGTAATCATTCATGACTTATTTACATGAAAACAAAATTACATATCCTTTATATCTAATCCATACACCAACGACCAAAAACACCTACAAATACTTTCATTCTTCAATTTTCTTCATCTAATTTATCTCTCTCAAGTTCTATCTTCAAGTTCTAAGTGTTCTTCATAAATTCTACAAGTTCTAGTTACATAAAATCAAGAATACTTTCAAGTTTGCTAGCTCACTTCCAATTTTGTAAGGTGATCATCCAACCTCAAGGAATCTTTGTTTCTTACAGTAGGTTATCATTCTAATACAAGGTAATAATCATATTCAAACTTTGGTTCAATTTCTATAACTATAACAATCTTATTTCAAGTGATGATCTTACTTGAACTTGTTTTCGTGTCATGATTCTGCTTCAAGAACTTCGAGCCATCCAAGGATCCGTTGAAGCTAGATCCATTTTTCTCTTTTCCAGTAGGTTTATCCAAGGAACTTAAGGTATTAATGATATTCATAACATCATTTGATTCATACATATAAAGCTATCTTATTCTAAGGTTTAAACTTGTAATCACTAGAACATAGTTTAGTTAATTCTAAACTTGTTCGCAAACAAAAGTTAATCCTTCTAACTTGACTTTTAAAATCAACTAAACACATGTTCTATATCTATATGATATGCTAACTTAATGATTTAAAACCTGGAAATACGAAAAACACCGTAAAACCGAATTTACGCCGTCGTAGTAACACCGCGGGCTGTTTTGGGTTAGTTAATTAAAAACTATGATAAACTTTGATTTAAAAGTTGTTATTCTGAGAAAATGATTTTTATTATGAACATGAAACTATATCCAAAAATTATGGTTAAACTCAAAGTGGAAGTATGTTTTCTAAAATGGTCATCTAGACGTCGTTATTTCGACTGAAATGACTACCTTTACAAAAACGACTTGTAACTTATTTTTCCGACTATAAACCTATACTTTTCTGTTTAGATTCATAAAATAGAGTTCAATATGAAACCATAGCAATTTGATTCACTCAAAACGGATTTAAAATGAAGAAGTTATGGGTAAAACAAGATTGGATAATTTTTCTCATTTTAGCTACGTGAAAATTGGTAACAAATCTATTCCAACCATAACTTAATCAACTTGTATTGTATATTATGTAATCTTGAGATACCATAGACACGTATACAATGTTTCGACCTATCATGTCGACACATCTATATATATTTCGGAACAACCATAGACACTCTATATGTGAATGTTGGAGTTAGCTATACAGGGTTGAGGTTGATTCCAAAATATATATAGTTTGAGTTGTGATCAATACTGAGATACGTATACACTGGGTCGTGGATTGATTCAAGATAATATTTATCGATTTATTTCTGTACATCTAACTGTGGACAACTAGTTGTAGGTTACTAACGAGGACAGCTGACTTAATAAACTTAAAATATCAAAATATATTAAAAGTGTTGTAAATATATTTTGAACATACTTTGATATATATGTATATATTGTTATAGGTTCGTGAATCAACCAGTGGCCAAGTCTTACTTCCCGACGAAGTAAAAATCTGTGAAAGTGAGTTATAGTCCCACTTTTAAAATCTAATATTTTTGGGATGAGAATACATGCAGGTTTTATAAATGATAAACAAAATAGACACAAGTACGTGAAACTACATTCTATGGTTGAATTATCGAAATCGAATATGCCCCTTTTTATTAAGTCTGGTAATCTAAGAATTAGGGAACAGACACCCTAATTGACGCGAATCCTAAAGATAGATCTATTGGGCCTAACAAACCCCATCCAAAGTACCGGATGCTTTAGTACTTTGAAATATATATCATATCCGAAGGGTGTCCCGGAATGATGGGGATATTCTTATATATATGCATCTTGTTAATGTCAGTTACCAGGTGTTCACCATATGAATGATTTTTATCTCTATGTATGAGATGTGTATTGAAATATGAAATCTTGTGGTCTATTGTTACGATTTGATATATATAGGTTAAACCTATAACTCACCAACATTTTTGTTGACGTTTAAAGCATGTTTATTCTCAGGTGAATACTAAGAGCTTCCGCTGTTGCATACTAAAATAAGGACGAGATTTGGAGTCCATGCTTGTATGATATTGTGTAAAAACTGCATTCAAGAAACTGATTTCGATGTAACATATTTGTATTGTAAACCATTATGTAATGGTCGTGTGTAAACAGGATATTTTAGATTATCATTATTTGATAATCTACGTAAAGCTTTTTAAACCTTTATTTATGAAATAAAGGTTATGGTTTGTTTTAAAAATGAATGCAGTCTTTGAAAAACGTCTCATATAGAGGTCAAAACCTCGCAACGAAATCAATTAATATGGAACGTTTTTAATCAATAAGAACGGGACATTTCAGTTGGTATCCGAGCGTTGGTCTTAGAGAACCAGAATTTTGCATTAGTGTGTCTTATCGAGTTTGTTAGGATGCATTAGTGAGTCTGGACTTCGACCGTGTTTACTTGAAAAATGATTGCTTAACAAATTTTGTTGGAAACTATATATTTTTAACATGTGAATATTATGTGATATATTAATCTCTTAACGCGTTTGATATTATGTGATAGATGTCTACCTCTAGAATAAGTCCCATTGACTCACCTAATAATAATGAAGAGTCAAATGTAAATTGGAATGATTCGTGGACTGATTCACAAGTTCCCGAAGAGGAACCGGAAGTAGAGTCAGAACCGAAAGAAGAATCAGAACCGGAAGAGGAGGAACCGGAGGAGGAAATAGAACCGGTGGGTAAATAATAAAACGGTTAAGTAAAAGAAAATACTCAACCAACCGACCAAGGTTAATTATGGTCAATGGTGTTTCCGCCAAGGAAGCAAAATACTGGGAGGATTACCAATTCTCCGATGAATCGGATTCCGACGAGAATTCCGATGATGTTATAGAAATTACCCCAAATGAATTTAAAAAGGCAAAAGAAAATAATAAGGGAAAGGGCATAAAAATAGAGAAATCTAATTCCAACCCCGATGAACTTTATATGTATCGTCAACCCCAGAAATCCTTAAGTTGTAACAATGACCCGGGAACCTCTAAACCACCAGGTTTTTCTAAACCAATGTGGAAAACGACGGCTCGTATTAGGGGAACTTCATATATCCCTAGAAACTTGGCAAAACGAACCAAAACCGAAGAAGAAGAAACGAGCGAGTCAGAATAAGATAGTTGTATTCGTGTGGTGTAATATATGTAATATAGTGTGCTTATGCTTTATGATATATGTAAAAATTGCTTGTATTAATAAGTAATTTTTTTTATTAATCTAACTCTTGTCTATTTTACAGTTTAAAAACACAAAATGGATAGACAACCCAATATTTTAAAAGACCTACCCGGAGACATGATTGATGAAATTATTATTATTATTATTTTTATAATTATTATAAGTATCATCATTTTTATTATCATTATTATTAAAGATAACATTAAAATTAACATTTTGTTAGAAGTATCATTAAAAATATCATTTTTAATATTATTGTCATCATTTGTATATCTTTAACATTATTATTGTTATTAATATTATTATAAAAATAATTTAACTCTTAAATTTATCATCATTATCATTAATACTTTTTATATTAACAATATCACTATAACAAATAAATAATATCTATAAAAGAATTTTTTTTTTTTTACAAATATCATAATATTTCATATAATTACATAATAATAAATTAATCTTAATACCTTATAAAATATATATAAACCTAGTTGATTAAATGTGATATGTGTTAATATATATATAAATGATATAGGTTCGTGAATCAAAGGTCAACCCTATACTTGTTCAACGTCGTCATATGTATTTTTACTACAAAATACAGTATGTGAGTTTCATTTGCTCCCTTTTTAATTGCTTTTCCAATATATATTTTTGGGCTGAGAAAACATGCGCTGCTTTTATAAATGTTTACGAAATAGACACAAGTACTTAAAAATATATTCTACGTTGAGTTGTACCACTGGCATACTTCCCTGTAGCTTGGTAACTACTATTTACATGGGTATTGTAAACGCGAATCCTGTTGATAGATCTATCGGGCCTGACAACCCCAACCGGACTGGACGACCAGTATTCAACGGTTGCACAGTACTTCGTTTTGGTGACTACACTTGGTACGGTGTAGTGAGATTTCATAATAAAGGGAATGTGCGAAGTTGATTAAATGTTAAGTATGGTTACCAAGTGCTCAACCACTTAGAATGCTTTACATACACTTGCGAGTGTATTATGTTTATATATATGAAATCTTGTGATCTATTAATATATTGAAATTATTGTTATGATAAACCTATGAACTCACCAACCTTTTGGTTGACACTTTTAAGCGTGTTTATTCTCAGGTACGATTTAAGTCTTCCGCTGTGCATTAGCTCATTTTAAGGACATTACTTGGAGTCGATCATCGCAATGGGACCAAATGTTGATGACTTCGTTCAGGTGGATAAGGACGGGTCGTCACATATCAAATTTATTGTGTGCTATATTTCATGCTATATGTAAAATAAGCGGTATTGTAAGTTTGTAAAATATTGTGTAAAAGTTTAAACGCGAAATATTATTATAATCAGTTTTTCATATAGAATTGTAGTAGTTGAATTGTATATTAGCTACTAAGTATGAACTTAACGGGTAGGTACTACCCGAATTTAAACTTATAAAACGCTAATATGAAGAAAAAGCTTTTATAAATGAGTTCATATTATGCTATGAAATACTATTAACTACTCTTAATATTCTGTATGTTTAACTTGTTCCATTTGACTATTTTGAAGGAAATGGCACCGACTACTCGACACACCGTGAATATGAATGAAGAGGAATTCCGTACTTTTCTAGCTTCAAACATAGCCGCAGTACAGGCTGCGCTACATACCAACAATAACCTTGGATCTAGCAGTACAGGAAATCGTGTAGGATGCACCTACAAAGAATTCACTGCCTGCAAACCTTTGGAATTTGATGGAACCGAAGGACCGATCGGATTGAAACGGTGGACCGAGAAGGTCGAATCGGTGTTTGCCATAAGTAAGTGTACTGAAGAGGACAAAGTGAAGTACCCTACGCATACCTTCACAGGTTCTGCGTTAACATGGTGGAATACCTATCTAGAGCAAGTGGGACAAGACGATGCGTACGCACTACCGTGGTCAGCATTCAAGTACTTGATGAACGAGAAGTACCGTCCCATAACCGAGGTCAATAATCTCAAGACAGAACTTAGAGGGTTACGAACCCAAGGATTTGATATTACCACGTACGAAAGACGATTCACAGAATTGTGCCTATTGTGTCCGGGAGCATTCGAAGATGAGGAAGAGAAGATCGACGCGTTTGTGAAAGGATTACCGGAAAGAATCCAAGAAGATATAAGTTCACACGAGCCCGCCTCCATACAACAGGCATGTAGAATGGCTCACAAACTAGTGAACCAGATTGAAGAAAGAATTAAAGAACAGACTGCTGAAGAGGCCAATGTGAAGCAAGTCAAAAGAAAGTGGGAGGAAAATGGTGATAAGAATCACCAATACAACAACAACAGCAATTACAACAATAATCGCAACAATTATCCCAACAATCGCAACATCAATCGCAACTACAACAAACGGCCCAACAACAACAACAACAACAACAACAACTACAACAATCATCCCAACAACAATAATAACCGCAACAACAACAACAATCAGAAGCAGCTATGCCAAAGGTGTGAAAAGTATCACTCGGGGTTCTGCACCAAATTTTGCAACAAGTGTAAAAGAAATGGTCATAACGCGGCGAAGTGTGAGGTCTACGGACCAGGGGTTAATAGAACGAAAGGAACTAATGGTGTTGGAATGAGTAGTGGCGGAGCAAGTAGTGTCGGAGCAAGTTATGCCAATGTAGTTTGTTATAAATGTGGAAAACCGGGCCACATTATTAGAAATTGCCCGAACCAGGAGAACACGAATGGACAAGGCCGCGGAAGAGTTTTCAATATTAATGCAGCAGAGGCACAGGAAGACCCGGAACTTGTTACGGGTACGTTTCTTATTGACAATAAATCTGCTTACGTTTTATTTGATTCGGGTGCGGATAGAAGCTATATGAGTAAAGATTTTTGTGCTAAATTAAGTTGTCCATTGACGCCTTTGGATAGTAAATTTTTACTCGAATTAGCAAATGGTAAATTAATTTCAGCAGATAATATATGTCGGAATCGAGAAATTAAACTGGTTAGCGAAACATTTAAGATTGATTTGATACCAGTAGAGTTAGGGAGTTTTGATGTGATAATCGGTATGGACTGGTTGAAAGAAGTGAAAGTAGAGATCGTTTGTTACAAAAATGCAATTCGCATTATACGAGAAAAAGGAAAACCCTTAATGGTGTACGGAGAAAAGGGCAACACGAAGCTACATCTTATTAGTAATTTGAAGGCACAAAAACTAATAAGAAAAGGTTGCTATGCTGTTCTAGCACACGTCGAGAAAGTACAAACTGAAGAAAAGAGCATCAATGATGTTCCCATTGCAAAAGAATTTTCCGATGTATTTCCGAAAGAATTACCGGGATTACTCCCACATCGATCCGTTGAATTTCAAATAGATCTTGTACCAGGAGCTGCACCAATAGCTCGTGCTCCTTACAGACTCGCACCCAGCGAGATGAAAGAACTGCAAAGCCAATTACAAGAACTTTTAGAGCGTGGTTTCATTCGACCAAGCACATCACCGTGGGGAGCTCCTGTTTTGTTTGTCAAGAAGAAAGATGGTACATTCAGGTTGTGTATCGACTACCGAGAGTTGAACAAACTTACCATCAAGAACAGCTACCCACTACCGAGAATCGACGACTTATTTGATCAACTACAAGTCTCGTCTGTTTATTCAAAGATTGACTTACGTTCCGGGTATCATCAAATGCGGGTGAAAGAAGATGATATTCCAAAGACTGCTTTCAGAACATGTTACGGTCATTACGAGTTTATGGTCATGCCGTTTGGTTTAACTAATGCACCAGCTGTGTTCATGGACCTTATGAACCGAGTGTGTGGACCATACCTTGACAAGTTTGTCATTGTTTTCATTGATGACATACTTATTTACTCAAAGAATGACCAAGAACATGGTGAACATTTGAGAAAGGTGTTAGAAGTATTGAGGAAGGAAGAATTGTATGCTAAGTTTTCAAAGTGTGCATTTTGGTTGGAAGAAGTTCAATTCCTCGGTCACATAGTGAACAAAGAAGGTATTAAGGTGGATCCGGCAAAGATAGAAACTGTTGAAAAGTGGGAAACCCCGAAAACTCCAAAACACATACGCCAGTATTTAGGACTAGCTGGTTACTACAGAAGGTTCATCCAAGACTTTTCCAGAATAGCAAAACCCTTAACTGCATTAACGCATAAAGGGAAGAAATTTGAATGGAAGGATGAACAAGAGGAAGCGTTCCAGTTATTAAAGAAAAAGCTAACTACGGCACCTATATTGTCATTGTCTGAAGGGAATGATGATTTTGTGATTTATTGTGACGCATCAAAGTAAGGTCTCGGTTGTGTATTAATGCAACGAACGAAGGTGATTGCTTATGCGTCTAGATAATTGAAGATTCACGAACAAAATTATACGACGCATGATTTGGAATTAGGCGCGGTTGTTTTTGCATTAAAGACTTGGAGGCACTACTTATATGGGGTCAAAAGTATTATATATACCGACCACAAAAGTCTTCAACACATATTTAATCAGAAACAACTGAATATGAGGCAGCGTAGGTATATTGAATTATTGAATGATTACGACTTTGAGATTCGTTACCACCCGGGGAAGGCAAATGTGGTAGCCGATGCCTTGAGCAGGAAGGACAGAGAACCCATTCGAGTAAAATCTATGAATATAATGATTCATAATAACCTTACTACTCAAATAAAGGAGGTGCAACAAGGAGTTTTAAAAGAGGGAAATTTAAAGGATGAAATACCCAAAGGATCGAAGAAGCATCTTAATATTAGGGAAGACGGAACCCGGTATAGGGCTGAAAGGATTTGGGTACCAAAATTTGGAGATATGAGAGAAATGGTACTTAGAGAAGCTCATAAAACCAGATACTCAATACATCCTGGAACGGGGAAGATGTACAAGGATCTCAAGAAACATTTTTGGTGGCCGGGTATGAAAGCCGATGTTGCTAAATACGTAGGAGAATGTTTGACGTGTTCTAAGGTCAAAGCTGAGCATCAGAAACCATCAGGTCTACTTCAATAACCCGAAATCCCGGAATGGAAATGGGAAAACATTACCATGGATTTCATCACTAAATTGCCAAGGACTGCAAGTGGTTTTGATACTATTTGGGTAATAGTTGATCGTCTCACCAAATCAGCACACTTCCTGCCAATAAGAGAAGATGACAAGATGGAGAAGTTAGCACGACTGTATTTGAAGGAAGTCGTCTCCAGACATGGGATACCAATCTCTATTATCTCTGATAGGGATGGCAGATTTATTTCAAGATTCTGGCAGACATTACAGCAAGCATTAGGAACTCGTCAAGACATGAGTACTGCCTATCATCCACAAACTGATGGGCAGAGCGAAAGGACGATACAAACGCTTGAAGACATGCTACGAGCATGTGTTATTGATTTCGGAAACAGTTGGGATCGACATCTACCGTTAGCAGAATTTTCCTACAACAACAGCTACCATTCAAGCATTGAGATGGCGCCGTTTGAAGCACTTTATGATAGAAAGTGCAGGTCTCCGATTTGTTGGAGTGAAATGGGGGATAGACAGATTACGGGTTCGGAGATTATACAAGAAACTACCGAGAAGATCATCCAAATTCAACAACGGTTGAAAACCGCCCAAAGTCGACAAAGGAGCTACGCTGACATTAAAAGAAAAAATATAGAATTTGAAATTGGAGAGATGGTCATGCTTAAAGTTGCACCTTAGAAAGGCGTTGTTCGATTTGGTAAACGAGGGAAATTAAATTCAAGGTATATTGGACCATTCAAGATTATTGATCGTGTCGGACCAGTAGCTTACCGACTTGAGTTACCTCAACAACTCGCGGCTGTACATAACACTTTCCACGTCTCGAATTTGAAGAAATGTTTTGCTAACGAAGATCTCACTATTCCGTTAGATGAAATCCAAATCAACGAAAAACTCCAATTCATCGAAGAACCCGTCGAAATAATGGATCGTGAGGTTAAAAGACTTAAGCAAAACAAGATACCAATTGTTAAGGTTCGATGGAATGCTCGTAGAGGACCCGAGTTCACCTGGGAGCATGAAGATCAGATGAAGAAGAAATACCCGCATCTATTTCCAGAAGATTCATCAACACCTTCAACAGCTTAAAATTTCGGGACGAAATTTATTTAACGGGTAGGTACTGTAGTGACCTGAACTTTTCCATGTTTATATATATTAATTGAGATTGATATTTACATGATTAAATGTTTCCAACATGTTAAGCAATCAAACTTGTTAAGACTTGATTAATTGAAATATGTTTCATATAGACAATTGACCACCCAAGTTGACCGGTAATTCACGAACGTTAAAACTTGTAAAAACTATATGATGACATATATATGGATATATATATAGTTAACATGATACTATGATAAGTAAACATATCATTATGTATATTAACAATGAACTACATATGTAAAAACAAGACTACTAACTTAATGATTTTTAAACGAGACATATATGTAACGATTATCGTTGTAAAGACATTTAATGTATATATATATCATATTAAGAGATATTCATGCATGATCATATCATGATAATATAATAATTTAAAATCCCATTTGATATTATAAACATTGGGTTAACAACATTTAACAAGATCGTTAACCTAAAGGTTTCAAAACAACACTTACATGTAACGACTAACGATGACTTAACGACTCAGTTAAAATGTATATACATGTAGTGTTTTAATATGTATTTATACACTTTTGAAAGACTTCAATACACTTATCAAAATACTTCTACTTAACAAAAATGCTTACAATTACATCCTCGTTCAGTTTCATCAACAATTCTACTCGTATGCACCCGTATTCGTACTCGTACAATACACAGCTTTTAGATGTATGTACTATTGGTATATTGATGCGAAGCGAGGTGTATATAAAATAGTTATTATTTTACTAGGAAAACACTATTAAATACGATACAATTTTACACAAGATATTTATTTATTTATAGAATGGATATACTTAAACCTTGCTACAACACTTATAGGCAGTGTACCTAATCGTACAGTAGTGTAGTTTTTAGTAAGTCCGGTTCGTTCCACAGGGAAAACTTTAAACAAAGCTCAACGCTATATTAGTTTACTTTTATAAAAATACAAATATATATATATAAGTAATATTATTATTATAAAGGGGGGTTTTTACCGTTTAATGACCGGTTTGTCGATTTTAAGACTTTAGTCGCAGTTAAAACCTAATGTAAAATATAAAATAAATACAAGACTTAAATTAAAGCGTAAAGTAAATAACGATAATGAAATTGCGAATAATAAAAGTGCGATAAAATAAACTTGCGATAATTAAAAAGTACGATAATTAAAAGTGCGATTAAATAACAATAAATAAAAGTGCGATAATTAGAAGTGCAATTAAATATAAAATAAAGGAAATTAAATATGAAATAAAAGAATTATGCTTATTTAAACTTCCGTAATCATGATGTTTTACGTGTTGATTTTAGTTTTATGCCCATGGGTTAATTGTCCTTTGTCCTGGATTATTCAATATGTCCGTCTGGTTTTTGTCCATAACAGTCCATCAGTCATAAATATAAATTGCAAGTGTCCTTGTCAAATTATTATTATACCCGAAGTTAAATATTCCAACTAATTGGGGATTCGAATTGTAACAAGGTTTTAATACTTTGTTTAATGAATACACCAGGTTATCGACTGCGTGTAAACCAAGGTTTTACCACTTTGTTAACAATTACACCAATTACCCTTGAATGTAATTTCACCCCTGTTTTAATTATTCTAGTGGCTATTAATCCATTCCCGTGTCCGGTTAAATGAACGATTATTCGTACAAATAAATACCCCGCCCATCGTGTCCGATCGAGTGTATATGGTAATTTATAGGGACGCCCAATTGTAAATCTTTATATTAACATTAACAAACTTTCATTTAGTTAAACAAATATAAAGCCCATTAATAGCCCATAGCCTAGTTTCCACAAGTGTCGTTCTTTTGTCCAAACCCCAATTATGGTACAAAGCCCAATTACCCAATTTTAGTAATTAGCCCAACATCATGATTACTTCGTTTTAAATAAGCATAATAATAACTTAGCTACGAGACATTAATGTAAAAAGGTTGAACATAACTTACAATGATTAAAAATAGCGTAGCGTTACACGGACAGAATTTCGACTTACACCCTTACAACATTCGCTAACATACCCTTATTATTAGGATTTAAAATTAAAATTAAAATTAAAATATAAATTATATATATATATATCGTATATATTGAGAGAGATAGAGAAATAAGATATGAAATTTGATCAGAATTCGGTTGGCTTTATAGCCAGAGTTGAAAATTGGGGCTCCGCGACTCGCGGCAAAATACCCTTAAAACTCCGCGAGTCGCGGAGAGGTATTTACAGCTCACACCCTTGGAGTTTCTTGCTGCCGACGGTTTTTATTATATATATATAATATATATATAATTAATATAATTAATTATATATTATATTATATTTATATACATAGTTAACTTGTAATTTTTAGTCCGTTGCGTCGAGCGTTAAGAGTTGACTCTGGTCCCGGTTCCGGATTTTCGAACGTCCTTGCGTACAATTTTATATTTTGTACTTTGCGTTTTGAATCTTGTACTTCTGTAATTTCGAGACGTTTCTTATCAATAATTGGAACCTTTTTGATTGTCTTTTGTTCTTTTGAGCTTTTTGGTCGTTTGCGTCTTCAATTCGTCGAATCTGTCTTTTGTCTTCACCTTTTATTATTTAAACGAATATCACTTGTAAATAGAACAATTGCAACTAAAAGCTTGTCTTTCTTGAGGAATAATGCTATGAAATATATGTTCGTTTTTAGCATTATCAAATATTCCCATACTTGAGCGTTGCTTGTCCTCAAGCAATATCGTCTTGAAATACTAGAATCACTTCTTTATTCTTCACACTTTGTACATCAGTGATTTCTATACGGCGGTATAAACAATGGTAGTAACGATATGGTTTACAGTCCCACATGACTATAAAAATTTAGATCCATTAAGGAAATTGGATCTTTATGAAAACATTTGATCTTTTGAAAATTAAATCTAGTTTTTACCCTAGATAAGTTTTCCGGAATAACCCTTTACCGGTGTTTGCAAAATATTTTTGTGGGTTTGGTGGGTTTCAGATTTGAAAATTTTAGCTCAAAACTTGCGGTTTTGTGTCACCCACTTGCTAACCTTGTATTTGGAAAGCAACACGTCCAGTTTACTTGTTCCGTATATTACCTTTCGGCAAACTACCGTCCGGTTGTAAAGGAAAGCGTTGAACAAGCAACTGTTTAAGGCAATGTCCCGTGACATGCTTTTGATTATGGTCTATAACGTGTCGGACGTAATTACTATCCTTGGTAGGAGCAATAGTAAAGCTCACCCTTATAATTTGTCGGTCTGGCACAAGGTCCTGTCTTTGACCATGCTATGCAACCACCGTTCTTACGGTTGACACCCGATTTAGTTCAGGTGACCTAATGAATTCCAGGTGAATTCCTAGGATTTTACGTTCAATCGTAATGAACGCATTGAAAATAGGGTTTTCAGAAAACAAATCGGTTTGTAATTTTGATCAAAATATTTTCTCGTTTAAGCTCGAGCTTAGATATCATTGAATTCCATGAGTTTGTAATTCTCAATCTTTAAGGTCAATCTCTAGGATTGAGTAATATCAGTCTTAAAAGCTGATTTTTAATCTTTAAGGAGATTATCCTTTCTGGGGATCTGATTCATTAGTCTTATCCAGCTAATTTGCATGGTGCCCCCCCATTGTACGAGATAAATCCTTCTCATGGTTAGGATAAATCTGACCACTTGGCGACCCTGTTTGATGCTGAGGTCCGTGGATTTCCTGCTGATTTTAGTGATGACTTTTCTAGATTTTTCGTCAACCTACAGCTGGTCTGGACGACAACTTCATGACCTAAATCAAGAAGCGCGTGTCTTTTTCGGAAGACTTTACTTCCTTTTAATGATGGAATTGATTCATCGTGTAGATCCATCTCTTCTTTTCTTTCATTGGGTAAAACAGTTTAGTTTAGTCCAAAGCAAAAGTATTTTCAGTTATTTGTTACAGATATATGTGACATATGTTTAAAATAATTTGGTAAATTTTCCCACACTTGGCTTTTATTTTCCTTTTTATCGTCCTCTATTCCATTTTAAATGAATTTTAACATTTTAGTTTGTTTCTCAATTTATGTCCTTTCCGAGGTAACAATAATTTCGGTGTTAAAACCTAGTTTTATCGTTCATAAATATGTATAAACATGATTTTAATTCATTTAATTGAAAATTTTGAAAAATTTTACTAGAATTGGGTAGTCAGTATATAAGACTAGGGCTGTTCTTTTTTATCAGAGAGCACTAGATTCTAATACAACTACTGCTTTACTAGTATTTTTAATGGTAACCAAGTGTTTAATATAAAAATTTTAAAATCCGAAAGAATTTAATCCCTTCCCACACTTAAGATCTTGCAATGCCCTCATTTGCAAGAAATCAGTAACAATTTAAATTATTGAGGGTGATTTGTGTGAAAATGATTAAATTTTTACCAAAGTTTCCAAATATATTGGCGTTTGTTTGCTGAATGATAAATGGTGCACATCATTTGTTCATTCCGTCTTGTTGTTATTTCACATATATTTTGCATCTTGTCGTCAAAATTAGTTGCTTTTGCTGAACTTAATGCCAGTCTTTGAAAATGCGTTGTTTTACCCTGTTGTGTACATAAGATAAACTGCAAACATATATACATATTTTTGAAGTTTGGTTTATTACCCCACATTCAAAAATTATTAAAGTCTAAGAATAAAAGTTAGATAATTATAAAAATGATTACAATATTAACAAAAGTATTAAACATATCAATAATTACAAATTACAAAATAAAAAAAAATAAGTAAACTAAGGATGATATTGGTACCAATAGGGGTTCCACGCATAACCATAAGTGCTATAGAATGCTTCGGCAGGGTCATACGTAGGATATGGTGGCTGCATCTCTATCGACCAAGGAGGGAAGACGGGTTTCGGTGTAGGAATATAGTTTCTACCTATATGTTGGCAATGCGCTATGATCTGGTTCTGATGAACTTGCCAATCTTCAAATGCTCTCTGTCTAGCATTTTCGTATTCCTGAGAAGCTATAAACCTATGCATTTCTTGCATCTCATTCCCCCCTCCTACATTACCTTGTTCCTGGTTTCTCTCCACCTGTGGATGTCTACCATTGTATCGTACTGCGGCGTTATTTCGCCGCTTCAAAACTTTAGCACCATGGTATACATTTAAACCTATAGTGTCGTGGGGTTCCGGCTCTTCTAGTAATAATCCCCCCCGACTTATATCCACACCGAGATATTCACCAATCAAAGTAATAAAAATACCACCTCCTATTATGCTATGTGGACGCATCCCCCGAACCATAGCTGATAAATAATAACCCACACAATATGGTATACTTACAGCGCTGTGTGGGTCTCGAATACACATATGGTAAAACAAATCTTGTTCATTTACCTTTTCTTTGTTTTTACCCCTTTGTGTAATCGAATTAGCTAAAAACCTATGTATCACTCTTAATTCGGCTCTATCTATATCCAAATAAGAGTAGTTTCCCCCTTTAAAACGGTGATGGCTTGTCATTTGACTCCACACACCGTGTGTATCAAAATTCTCATCTATCTTTCTACCGTTTAGTATCAATCCTCTACAATCGGCAGACACTAATTCCTCAGGCGTATATATACGTAAAGCCTGAGCCATGTCTAGTAAAGACATGTGGCGCATCGAACCGCCTAACAAAAATCTAATAAAAGAACGATCGGTTAAACTAGCTACCCGATCATTCAACTCTATACTACATAACAACTCTTCACACCATACTTTATATACAGGTCTGCGTATGGTGAATAAACATATCCAGTCATTAAAAGAAGAATTACCATACCTCTGTACCAGTAATTCCCTAATTGGCCCGGCCAATTCTACAGCTTCCAAGGGTCCCCATTCTATGACCCTCGGTACCTCAACAACCTTGTAATGAAGAGTATGCAAACCCCGTTGATATTTTGGATAATCTATCCAAAGTCTGTCAAATCTCAGGTTCGGGTGCAACTGTTCCAAGTGCATATCTGAAAAGGTCATGACTGGATGAGGTACATCCTGCTTGTAGTAGTTATCTACCTCCTGTTGTTCCAAGTTCTCAGCAGGAGCATGGCGGGCTTGGGATGAAGATTCACCCCTTTCATTCTGCAAAACACATCAAACACAAATTTTGTGCATCCAAATATGCATTAGTGTCAGCAAAATCATCAATCAAAATAATTACAATGACATTATCAATTTTTATCAAACTTAAGCTTATTTTCACATTTTTATCAAATCTACACTTTTTCAAATAAGCATATACGAAAATTTTCGCCAAGTTCATAAGCATTCAACTCAAATAACATGTCAAAATAATCATTACTAGCAAATAAACAAGTCTCAAATGGCATTATCTTTCAAAAATCAAGTTCATGAATTTTAGACTTGAAAAAGTCCACTTTAATTCTCAAAATCATGTTTAGGCTCAAAGTTTGGATCATTTAACTACCTAGACATGTTACACTACTCAATTTAGCAATAATTCATGACAAAAATCGGCCATAACCTGTTTATATCAAAAAGCCCCAAATTGCTCAAGAACACAAACCCTAGATTATTCAAAATTTGAAGTTTAAAGCTTCTAATCATGTTAAACAACATCAATCTAGGTTATACAAGCATAATACATAAACAATTTAAGTCTAATTACACTAAAAAGCATCAAAATCAAATTGGAGAAAAATAGCTCAAGAACACTAAAATTCGAATTAAATGGTGTTTAGGTGTAGAAATTTACCGTTTTTCTTGAGTAGTTCTTAGATATCATCCTTCTCAACATGATTTTAGCAAAAAATTTGGTGATTAACGGTTAAAAATTGAGATTTTTGGGGGTGATTTTCGGTGGTTTTCGGGTGCAGTTTCGAGTGTTTATGCAGTGTGTTTGTGTGTGGGGGAGTGACTGATCGTTCAGCTATTTTTATTTTTTTTCTGGGTTTTGATCCCTCCGCGAGTCGCGGAGGTTTTGCACTGCAAACTCCGCGAGTCGCGGAGTTTACCCTTTTTTTTTTTTTTTTTTTTTTTTTTATAATCTTTAACTTATAAAACAATTAAGAAATTAATTTTAAAATTTTGTTTCCCTTGTTATTTAGGACGAGGTCGTTTCGGATCGATGTCCTAGTCCGTCCTTCGACAAAATTTTAAAATTTGTCTTTTTGTAGCGATTGTTTTAAAAGCTAAGATTTTTGGTTATAAACATGATTTTTTTTCAATGTTTTTGGCATACTTTAAATCAATAAGATTAAAAATAATGATAATAAAAGTTCTCGTCCCTCCCTTGGGTAAAGCAATTTCGGTTCAAAGACCTAGTCTTCAACTTACGACGAATTTTAAAAATCATATTCTTAACTTAATGAGATAAAGTAAATTTTTGTTTTTAAATTCACACAACATAAATATAAAATTCAAAATTAATATTAAAAATTAAAAATTCACACCAAACTTAAAATTTGAAATGCATAAAATTAAAATTTCATATTTTAAAAATTAAAAATTCACACCAAACTTAATTTAAAAATTCATATTATAAATTCACACCAAACTTATATTAATTTTTCAAATATTTACAATTTTAAAAATATTATTTTTACAAAGTTTACAATATTAATTTAAGATTTAAATATTAATTTTAAATATGGTAAAAATAAAATTAAAAATCTTTTTATCTTTTTATCCCACTTTAATCAATCAAATATTATCAAAAATATGCGCCCCTCTTTTCGGTAAAGTAATTTCGGTTCCAAGACCTAATTTAACTCATGACGAATTTTTGAAATATTTTGGGTTGATTGATTAAAGATATTTATACCTTAAGAATAAACGTTAAATTTCGCAGTGATGTAATAAATTTTTGAATGATATCAATAATTTCGGTCGCCAAACCTAATTTTATTTAATACCAATTTAATACTTTTTAGCGAACAAATTAGCGTTTATTATCAAAAGGTTAAAAATAAAAATAAAAATAAAAACTGTACAGACATACCTGTGAAATAGATTTCTTAGTTATATGATCTATTATATTCATAAGATAGTCGGTTTAATTGGTTTTCCATGGCTGCATAAGCGTAACCTCGAGCATTCATTGTCTTTTCTTCTAAACATATGAACGGTCCGTCTCTGCATAAAGTAACAAATTCGGTATTTGAATAGGTTTGATTATTTGAACATTTACCTCCATGTGACCATTTTCCGCATTTGTGACATCGTTCTAGGTGTCGTGCTCTTCTTTTCGCTGCGGATTTTGATTTTCCTTTACCAAATTGTAACTTATTATCTTCGCATCTGGATCCTTTTCTAACTCCGTCCATTCTTTCTCTGATTACTGATACTAATTCACTCGGTAGTATGTCATTATTTCTTTTAGTGATCAAAGCGTGTAGCATTAGACCATGGTTTAATTCACAGGCAGTCTTCATTTCGTAAAAACCTAAAAAAATAAAAATTCAGAATGGGGGAAGAAGACTAGTTCTTTAGGGTCTGCTAGGGAAAGACCATACGTGTTCCATTTTCGAGAACTACACGAAAACAGACAATCTAACTCTAACAGAAATATATATTATCCTTTAAAGACTTGATTCTCCCCACACTTAGTTAGCTGTGGTGTCGAAATTGTGATTAACTTCGTTGTCGACTTCCATCGGACCATGTATGTAATGTTTAACTCTGTGACCATTAACTTTAAATTCAATCCCATTTGAATTTATTAATTCTATCATTCCGTATGGGAAAACTCTTTTGACTATGAATGGTCCAGACCATCTTGATTTCAATTTTCCAGGAAATAGCTTGAATCGTGAATTGAAAAGAAGAACTCTGTCTCCTTCTTTAAATTCTTTTGAACTTCTGATTCTTTTATCATGCCATTTCTTCGTTCTTTCTTTATAGATTAACGAATTTTCGTATGCTTCATGTCTTAATTCTTCTAATTCGTTTAGTTGACTTAATCGTAGACGTCCGGCTTCATGTAAATCAAGATTACATGTCTTCAAAGCCCAAAATGCTTTGTGTTCAATTTCTACTGGAAGATGACATGCTTTTCCATAAACAAGTCTAAAAGGTGTGGTTCCAATTGGAGTTTTGTAGGCTGTTCTAAAAGCCCAGAGTGCATCCTCCAATTTAATGGACCATTCCTTTGGATTTGATCCTACGGTTTTCTCTAGAATACGTTTTAAAGCTCGGTTGGTATTTTCAACTTGTCCACTTGTTTGTGGATGATATGCGGTGGAGATTTTATGAGTTACTCCATATCTTTTAAGAACTTTCTCAAGTTGATTATTACAGAAATGAGTACCCCGATCACTTATTAAAGCTTTCGGTGTTCCAAACCTTGCAAAAAGACGTTTTAAAAAGTTGACTACAACTCGTGCATCGTTAGTTGGGAGAGCTTGTGCTTCCGCCCATTTAGATACATAATCAATGGCTACGAGTATATATAGATTATTATGAGATTTTGGAAATGGACCCATAAAGTCAATACCCCAAATGTCAAATACTTCACATACTTGGATGACATTTTGTGGCATTTCATCACGTTGACTTATTTTTCCGGCCCTTTGACATGCATCACAGGATTTGCAAAGAAGGTGTGCGTCTTTGTAAATTGTAGGCCAATAGAATCCAGCTTCATAAACTTTTCTTGCTGTTAGTTGAGGCCCATAATGCCCTCCTGTTGGTCCTGTGTGACAATGGTTTAAAATTTTACTAGCTTCATCTCCAAATACACATCGGCGTATTATTCCATCGGGACAACTTTTAAACAGATGTGGATCTTCCCAGAAATAGTGTTTTATATCACTGAAGAATTTCTTTCGTCTTTGGTACGATAATCCTTTTTCAAGGAATCCACAAACTAAGTAGTTTGCATAGTCTGCAAACCATGGGATTTCTTTATAATCTATCTTCAATAGATATTCATCAGGAAAGTTGTCTTGTATGGCCGATTCATTCAGAACTTCTAATTCGGGATTTTCAAGACGAGAAAGATGATCAGCGGCGAGATTTTCTGCTCCTCTTTTATCTCGGATTTCAATATCAAACTCTTGTAAGAGTAAGATCCAACGGATTAATCTTGGTTTAGCATCTTGTTTTGAAAATAGGTATCTAAGAGCAGAATGGTCGGTATAGACCACCGTTTTTGCTAGAACGAGATATGATCGAAATTTGTCAAAAGCAAAGACAATAGCAAGGAGTTCTTTTTCAGTAGTTGTATAGTTCGTTTGTGCTCCTTGTAACGTCTTACTAGCATAATATATAGGTTGAAATCGTTTTTCAATCCTTTGTCCTAAAACGGCTCCTATTGCAAAATCACTTGCATCGCACATTAGTTCAAATGGTAGATTCCAATTTGGTGTTATCATGATCGGTGCATTAGTGAGTTTTTCTTTAAGAATATTAAAAGATTTGATACATTCATCTGAAAAGATGAATGGCGCATCCTTTTCTAGGAGTTTATTCATAGGAGTGGCAATTTTAGAAAAATCTTTTATAAAACGTCGGTAAAAACCGGCATGCCCTAGAAAACTCCTAACTCCTCTAACATTGGTGGGACGTGGAAGTTTAGCAATTACATCTACTTTAGCTCTATCCACTTCAATTCCTTCTTTTGAAATTTTATGTCCAAGAACGATGCCTTCTTTAACCATGAAATGGCATTTCTCCCAATTAAGTACTAGATTTGATTTTTCGCATCTAATTAGCATTCGTTCCAGATTAACTAGACATGATTTAAATGTATCACCGAAGACTGAAAAGTCATCCATGAATACTTCCATGCATTCTTCTATCATGTCGTGAAAAATCGCCATCATACACCTTTGAAAGGTTGCAGGGGCGTTACAAAGTCCAAATGGCATGCGTTTGTAAGCAAAAGTACCATAAGGGCACGTAAATGTGGTTTTCTCTTGATCTTCGGGTGCTATTGGAATTTGAAAATATCCGGAAAATCCATCTAGAAAACAATAGTAACTATTTCCGGCTAATCTTTCCAACATTTGATCTATGAAAGGTAAGGGAAAGTGATCTTTTCTGGTGGCGTCATTTAATTTTCTATAATCAATACATACACGCCATCCTGTTACAGTCCTAGTAGGAATAAGCTCATTTTTCTCATTTGTGATAACAGTCATGCCACCCTTCTTAGGTACGCATTGAACTGGGCTTACCCATGGACTATCAGAAATTGGATATATCAAACCTGCATCTAGCAGTTTAATAATCTCTTTCTTAACTACATCTTGCATATTAGGATTTAGTCTTCGTTGGCGTTGCACATACGTTTTATGACCTTCTTCCATAAGGATTTTATGTGTGCAATACGAAGGACTTATTCCTTTAATATCATGAATCTTCCATGCAATGGCTGGTTTATGAGCTTTCAACACAGAAATGAGCTGTGATTTCTCATTTTCAGTAAGAGAAGACGATATTATTACAGGTAATTCAGATTCACCATGTAAATAAGCGTATTCCAAATGGTTTGGAAGTGGCTTTAACTCTAATTTCGGAGGTTCTTCTATCGATGATTTATATCGGTATCTGTCTTCTTCTTTTAGCATTTGAATTTCTTCTGTTGTTGGTTCATATCCATTAGCTATAAGTGTAGCTAACATTTCAGCTTCATCAATTGGTTCATTACTTTCTCCTAAAGAACATTCTCCTGTTCCTTGTAATTCTGGAAATTCTTCTAATAATTCTGCATGTGCATCTATAGTTTGAATATAATAACATGTATCATCTGCAGATTGTGGTTGTTGCATTGCTCTATCAACTGAAAAGGTAACACTCTCATCCTCTATACTTAGGGTCAGTTTCTTACCGAACACGTCTATCATTGCTTTAGCCGTGTTTAAGAATGGTCTTCCTAATATGAGAGGAACTTGAGAATCTTCTTCCATGTCCAAAACAACAAAATCTACTGGAAATACTAAAGTACCAACTTTAACTAGCATGTTCTCCATTATCCCTCTAGGATATTTTATTGATCTATCGGCTAGTTGTATGCTTATTCTTGTTGGTTTCAATTCTCCAAGGTCTAGTTTAGCGTATAGTGAATACGGCATTAGATTTATACTAGCACCTAAATCTGCTAATGCTTCTATTGAACTAAGACTACCCAGAAAACATGGAATTGTGAAACTTCCTGGATCAGATAGTTTTTCTGGTATCTTATTCAACATCACTGCTGAACAATTAGCATTCATAGTAACAGCCGAGAGTTCTTCCATTTTCTTTCTATTCGTGATTAGATCTTTCAAGAATTTAGCATATCTTGGCATTCCTGAAATTACATCAATGAAAGGAAGATTTACATTTATCTGTTTAAACATATCCAAGAATTTGGATTGCTCGGCTTCAAGTTTTTCCTTCTTCATTTTACTCGGATAAGGAAGTGGTGGTTGGTATGGTTTAACATAAGGTTTATCCTTAACTGTGTTATCTTCATTAACCTTTTCAACTACCGGTTCTTTTTCCTTATCTTGATCAGGTTGTGGTTCTTGTGTAGTAGGAATAGTTTCATCAGAAGTTACAGGTATTTCAGGTGGTTTAAGTGTTGTACCACTTCTTGTGGTAATAGCTTTAGCTGTTTCATTCCGGGGGTTAGCGTTTGTATCACTAGGTAGACTTCCCGGTTTTCTTTCACCTATTAACCTTGCTAGGTTACTTACTTCTTGTTCCAGATTTTGAATAGAAGCTTGTTGATTTCTAAATGCTTGAGCATTTTGTTCATTGGTTTGTTTTTGAGATGTGAAAAACTGCGTTTGAGTTTCAACTAGCTTCGTCATCATATCTTCTAAATTCGGCTTTTTATCATCGGTTTGTTGTGGTGGTTTGTTTTGAAAATTTTGTCTTTGCTGATTGTAAGTATTATTGGATACTTGTTGATTGCTAGGACCTTGTTGGTTGTTGTATGGAATATTTCGGTTATAATTCTAGTTTTGATTGTAAATCGGTCTTGGCGGTTGATAATTATTCTGATAATTATTTCCAGGCCTTTGGTTTATGTATGAAATATTCTCTCTTTGTTCCATTGTTAATTCAATACTGAGACAATCTTTTGTCAAATGTGGTCCTCCACACTGCTCACAACTAATTCGTATAGCATGAATATCTTTAGTCATCTTTTCCATTCGTCTCTCGAAAGCATCTATCTTTGCTGAAATGGAATCTAAGTCATGGCTAGAATCGGCTCTAGCTGCTTTAGATGATCTAATGATATCTTTTTCTTGGTGCCACTCATGTGAGTGGGAAGCAGTATTATCAATAATTTTGTAAGCATCAGTTTCGGTTTTCTTCATAATAGAACCACCAGCTGCTATATCTATGTCTTTTCTTGTAGTGATGTCGCATCCTCGGTAAAATATTTGTACTATTTGACAGGTGTCTAAACCATGTTGCGGACATCCTCTTAACAACTTTCCATATCTTGTCCACGCCTCATATAGAGTTTCATTTGGCTTTTGTGTGAACGTAACAATTTCTGCTTGAAGTCTTACGGCTTTAGATGCAGGAAAGAATTGTTTAAGAAATTTGTCAATTAAAACGTCCCATGTATCGATCGCCCCTTCAGGTAACGATTCCAACCAATCTTTGGCTTCTCCCTTTAAAGTCCAGGGAAATAACATGAGATATATATGTTCATCCTCCACTTCTCGGATTTTAAATAGTGTGCAGATCCTATTAAAGGTACGTAGATGTTCATTTGGATCTTCCTTCGGCGCACCACTAAATTGGCATTGATTAGTCACCATGTGTAAAATTTGTCCTTTGATTTCATAATCTGGCGCATTAATGTCTGGATGAGTAATTGCGTGACCTTGGCCAGTGCGTTTAGCTCTCATTCGGTCTTCCATACTTAAAGGTTCCAGATTCTCCATGATTGAATTTGTTGAATCGGTATCACTAGATGCTTCAGATTTAATGGTTCGTTCCTCAACAATCTCTGTTTGAATGATTGGTGGTTCCGGAGGAAAGTTTAATGGTTCAGGATCTACGAACCGTTCCTGAATATTCTCTGGATTCTCAATTGTGAGGTTGGGTTCAAAAAATGGATTATCGGAAATTTGAACTGAAGTACTTGGTCGACTGGATGACGATTCTAAAGAAAAATCAACGGCGGTTATATTTGTTAAACGATGTCTTGATCTAGTTACAGGTGGTGAACGTACAAAAGGTGATGAACGTCTTGCTCGGTGCATTCACTGAATATCCTATTAGTTTTTAAAAAGGAAAGAAAAATTATAATAAGTTATCCAATCAATAGACTTTTCTGATTTTGCCCACGTTTCGAATAGCCAAAAGATGCAGCAGAGGGGCAGGATTCGTTTGGTCTCAATATAATTGAGGACTGTTTGGCTCCAATAACCCGGTCCACGTACAAATCCAACTATTACTACGAACCAGAAAATTTTGATGTCTATCAATTTAACTACTCAAAATAAATTTTTCGTAATTTTAAGAAATTTAGATAAGAAGTAGAATAAAATTCTAAGTCCTAAAAACTAGAATGGCGAGAAATAAGAAAGATAAAGAATTCGTCGCAAAAGGTCGAAAAAGAAAAATGGTTGAAAAATAAAAGGTGACGGAAAAATAAAAGAAACTTATAAAAACTTAAAAATACTTAACTAACCTAACCTTATTACTACAACTAACTTAAAATTATAATCGCAAATTGAAATTACTAATTGGAATGATAATTGATACATAGTAAAAGGTGTCTAAAAATATTAAAGCTTACAAGAAAAACTAAATCCCAAATGGAAATAACTTAAAAAGAAACTAAAACTTAAAAAAGGCGTCGCAAAATTCTAAAGCACCTAAATCTTAGTCTAAAGAAAAAGCACTTAAGGAATTCTACGGCAAAGCCTAAAAATATAGGAGTAAAAATAACTATAGCTAAAACTAAGTTTAAAATTAAATATGAGCTAAAAAATACAAATATTACGCTACAACGATTAAAAAGGTACAAAATATAAAAATATACAAAAAGTTGTAAAAAGTACAATTTTTATAAAAATATTATTTTTATATTATTATTTTATTAAACTACTAATTTTACAATTTAATAAAAACTTAATTAATACTAAATACATAAATAAATAAAAAGTAAAAATAAAACTAAAACTAAAAATAATAATAATAATAATTATAATTAGGTTTAATAATTAATAATAAATAAAAATAACCCGTAATCAATGCTTGATTAGGGTTTTGTCCGTGTGTCAGAAGGTCTCCGCGAGTTGCGGCAAATAAAGAAGAACACCCCGCGAGTCGCGGGGTTCAGGAATTCAGTTGACAGCTTTATCTTTTTACGCGTTTTTCTTTTTATTTTTTTTTTATTTTTTTTTATTTTATGTTTTCTGTTTTTAATTTAAATAAACGATTTTAAAATAAAACTTATATTTTTATAAACTAAAATAGAAATAAAGAAACTTATAAAACTTAAATATTTACAAAATCTTAAAAATACATATATTTTTGTTTTTCTTTTTATATTTTTGAATAATTAAAACGTATTTTTACAAAAGCGAATTTTTAATAAAAGTAACTAAAAAATTTTTTTTTTTTTTTATATTAGCGTTGCGCTTCCGGCTTTTAAGATAGTTCCCCGGCAGCGGCGCCAAAAATAACTTGATGCGAAGCGAGGTGTATATAAAATAGTTATTATTTTACTAGGAAAACACTATTAAATACGATACAATTTTACACAAGATATTTATTTATTTATAGAATGGATATACTTAAACCTTGCTACAACACTTATAGGCAGTGTACCTAATCGTACAGTAGTGTAGTTTTTAGTAAGTCCGGTTCGTTCCACAGGGAAAACTTTAAACAAAGCTCAACGCTATATTAGTTTACTTTTATAAAAATACAAATATATATATAAGTAATATTATTATTATAAAGGGGGGTTTTTACCGTTTAATGACCGGTTTGTCGATTTTAAGACTTTAGTCGCAGTTAAAACCTAATGTAAAATATAAAATAAATACAAGACTTAAATTAAAGCGTAAAGTAAATAACGATAATGAAATTGCGAATAATAAAAGTGCGATAAAATAAACTTGCGATAATTAAAAAGTACGATAATTAAAAGTGCGATTAAATAACAATAAATAAAAGTGCGATAATTAGAAGTGCAATTAAATATAAAATAAAGGAAATTAAATATGAAATAAAAGAATTATGCTTATTTAAACTTCCGTAATCATGATGTTTGACGTGTTGATTTTAGTTTTATGCCCATGGGTTAATTGTCCTTTGTCCTGGATTATTCAATATGTCCGTCTGGTTTTTGTCCATAACAGTCCATCAGTCATAAATATAAATTGCAAGTGTCCTTGTCAAATTATTATTATACCCGAAGTTAAATATTCCAACTAATTGGGGATTCGAATTGTAACAAGGTTTTAATACTTTGTTTAATGAATACACCAGGTTATCGACTGCGTGTAAACCAAGGTTTTACCACTTTGTTAACAATTACACCAATTACCCTTGAATGTAATTTCACCCCTGTTTTAATTATTCTAGTGGCTATTAATCCATTCCCGTGTCCGGTTAAATGAACGATTATTCGTACAAATAAATACCCCGCCCATCGTGTCCGATCGAGTGTATATGGTAATTTATAGGGACGCCCAATTGTAAATCTTTATATTAACATTAACAAACTTTCATTTAGTTAAACAAATATAAAGCCCATTAATAGCCCATAGCCTAGTTTCCACAAGTGTCGTTCTTTTGTCCAAACCCCAATTATGGTACAAAGCCCAATTACCCAATTTTAGTAATTAGCCCAACATCATGATTACTTCGTTTTAAATAAGCATAATAATAACTTAGCTACGAGACATTAATGTAAAAAGGTTGAACATAACTTACAATGATTAAAAATAGCGTAGCGTTACACGGACAGAATTTCGACTTACACCCTTACAACATTCGCTAACATACCCTTATTATTAGGATTTAAAATTAAAATTAAAATTAAAATATAAATTATATATATATATATCGTATATATTGAGAGAGATAGAGAAATAAGATATGAAATTTGATCAGAATTCGGTTGGCTTTATAGCCAGAGTTGAAAATTGGGGCTCCGCGACTCGCGGCAAAATACCCTTAAAACTCCGCGAGTCGCGGAGAGGTATTTACAGCTCACACCCTTGGAGTTTCTTGCTGCCGACGGTTTTTATTATATATATATAATATATATATAATTAATATAATTAATTATATATTATATTATATTTATATACATAGTTAACTTGTAATTTTTAGTCCGTTGCGTCGAGCGTTAAGAGTTGACTCTGGTCCCGGTTCCGGATTTTCGAACGTCCTTGCGTACAATTTTATATTTTGTACTTTGCGTTTTGAATCTTGTACTTCTGTAATTTCGAGACGTTTCTTATCAATAATTGGAACCTTTTTGATTGTCTTTTGTTCTTTTGAGCTTTTTGGTCGTTTGCGTCTTCAATTCGTCGAATCTGTCTTTTGTCTTCACCTTTTATTATTTAAACGAATATCACTTGTAAATAGAACAATTGCAACTAAAAGCTTGTCTTTCTTGAGGAATAATGCTATGAAATATATGTTCGTTTTTAGCATTATCATATATACACTCCAATGATCAGCTCTTAGCAGCCCATGTGAGTCACCTAACACATGTGGGAACCATCATTTAGCAACTAGCATGAAATATCTCATAAAATTACAAAAATATGAGTAATCATTCATGACTTATTTACATGAAAACAAAATTACATATCCTTTATATCTAATCCATACACCAATGACCAAAAACACCTACAAACACTTTCATTCTTCAATTTTCTTCATCTAATTGATATCTCTCAAGTTCTATCTTCAAGTTCTAAGTGTTCTTCATAAATTCTACAAGTTCTAGTTACATAAAATCAAGAATACTTTCAAGTTTGCTAGCTCACTTCCAATCTTGTAAGGTGATCATCCAACCTCAAGAAATCTTTGTTTCTTATAGTAGGTTATCATTCTAATACAAGGTAATAATCATATTCAAACTTTGGTTCAATTTCTATAACTATAACAATCTTATTTCAAGTGATGATCTTACTTGAACTTGTTTTCGTGTCATGATTCTGCTTCAAGAACTTCGAGCAATCCAAGAATCCATTGAAGCTAGATCAATTTTTCTCTTTTTCAGTAGGTTTATCCAAGGAACTTAAGGTAGTAATGATGTTCATAACATCATTCGATTCATACATATAAAGCTATCTTATTCGAAGGTTTAAACTTGTAATCACTAGAACATAGTTTAGTTAATTCTAAACTTGTTCGCAAACAAAAGTTAATCCTTCTAACTTGACTTTTAAAATCAACTAAACACATGTTCTATATCTATATGATATGCTAACTTAATGATTTAAAACCTGGAAACACGAAAAAACACCGTAAAACCGGATTTACGCCGTCGTAGTAACACCGTGGGCTGTTTTGGGTTAGTTAATTAAAAACTATGATAAACTTTGATTTAAAAGTTGTTATTCTGAGAAATTGATTTTTATTATGAACATGAAACTATATCCAAAAATTATGGTTAAACTCAAAGTGGAAGTATGTTTTCTAAAATGGTCATCTAGACGTCGTTCTTTCGACTGAAATGACTACCTTTACAAAAACGAATTGTAACTTATTTTTCCGACTATAAACCTATACTTTATCTGTTTAGATTCATAAAATAGAGTTCAATATGAAACCATAGCAATTTGATTCACTCAAAACGGATTTAAAATGAAGAAGTTATGGGTAAAACAAGATTGGATAATTTTTCTCATTTTAGCTACGTGAAAATTGGTAACAAATCTATTCCAACCATAACTTAATCAACTTGTATTGTATATTATGTAATCTTGAGATACCATAGACACGTATACAATGTTTTGACCTATCATGTCGACACATCTATATATATTTCGGAACAACCATAGACACTCTATATGTGAATGTTGGAGTTAGCTATACAGGGTTGAGGTTGATTCCAAAATATATATAGTTTGAGTTGTGATCAATACTGAGATACGTATACACTGGGTCGTGGATTGATTCAAGATAATATTTATCGATTTATTTCTGTACATCTAACTGTGGACAACTAGTTGTAGGTTACTAACGAGGACAGCTGACTTAATAAACTTAAAACATCAAAATATATTAAAAGTGTTGTAAATATATTTTGAACATACTTTGATATATATGTATATATTGTTATAAGTTCGTGAATCAACCAGTGGCCAAGTCTTACTTCCCGACGAAGTAAAAATCTGTGAAAGTGAGTTATAGTCCCACTTTTAAAATCTAATATTTTTGGGATGAGAATACATGCAGGTTTTATAAATGATTTACAAAATAGACACAAGTACGTGAAACTACATTCTATGGTTGAATTATCGAAATCGAATATGCCCTTTTTATTAAGTCTGGTAATCTAAGAATTAGGGAACAGACACCCTAATTGACGCGAATCCTAAAGATAGATCTATTGGGCCTAACAAACCCCATCCAAAGTACCGGATGCTTTAGTACTTCGAAATTTATATCATATCCGAAGGGTGTCCCGGAATGATGGGGATATTCTTATATATGCATCTTGTTAATGTCGGTTACCAGGTGTTCACCATATGAATGATTTTTATCTCTATGTATGGGATGTGTATTGAAATATGAAATCTTGTGGTCTATTATTATGATTTGATATATATATAGGTTAAACCTATAACTCACCAACATTTTTGTTGACGTTTTAAGCATGTTTATTCTCAGGTGATTATTAAGAGCTTCCGCTGTCGCATACTTAAATAAGGACGAGATTTGGAGTCCATGCTTGTATGATATTGTGTAAAAACTGCATTCAAGAAACTTATTTTGTTGTAACATATTTGTATTGTAAACCATTATGTAATGGTCGTGTGTAAACAGGATATTTTAGATTATCATTATTTGATAATCTACGTAAAGCTTTTTAAACCTTTATTGATGAAATAAAGGTTATGGTTTGTTTTAAAATGAATGCAGTCTTTGAAAAACGTCTCATATAGAGGTCAAAACCTCGCAACGAAATCAATTAATATGGAACGTTTTTAATCAATAAGAACGGGACATTTCATATGTGTAGGATGGGTGCGGGTCGGGTGAGGTGGTTCTCGGTTATAGAGCTCACTTCACATATAGGTGGATTTGATGGACTTTTGTATGAGTCCAAATGGCACGGTTGTGCGTTTTGGTTGACCATCTTTGGCGAAGTGCACGTTCGTGTGTACATTATCACACATGGTTGTGATTTGGATGTTGTAGCCCCGATATGGTGGATTTTATAATCCCGTGACCGTGGGTTTGAGTTGGAGAAGTGAATCGCGTGTGGTTTTGGATTCACGATGACGCGTGTGATTTCGGTCATCTTATCAAATGAATCTCGTGTAGTTCGGATTCATGGTGACTCGTGTAGTTCGGTCATCTTATTGAGGTAGTAATCTCGTGTGGTTCGGATTACTAAGGCTCGTGTAGTTCGGCCAACCTCGATGATGTGGAGATAGTAATCTCGTGTAGTTTCGGATTACTAAGGCTCGTGTAGTTCGGCCAATCTTCATTGTGGTACTTGGTTCTCGGTATTGGGTTAAGGGGTTAACCTTGTGCGTTATATATATATTGTTATATATTAATGTATTGTTGTGGTGTAGCTAACCCTCCGGGGGTAGCTTCTTGGCGTTGTTCACATCGTCGTTGGTGAACTTATAATTGTTGTTGTATCTTTAGCTCATTGCTTAGAGATCGTACGGTATGCTTAATGTAGTGCCTTATATATGGATGCTTCGGTATGCGGTATTTGCTATTTCGTGGCGTGTCCATTTTATGCATATATATGTATGTAGTATATTATCATTCACTAAGCATTAGCTTACCCTCTCGTTGTTGACATTTTTATAGATTGCATGGATGCGGTGGCTCGGGTAAACGGGGACTAGTGGACTCGCATAGTTGCTTTAGAAGATCTTGCTTTTGGATGGATTAGGATTGGGTAGCGTATCCCCAATCGCCATGCTCAGTCTTTATTTTGTGTTAAAAAAATCATGTGGTCGAAACTTGTATTTTGTACGAAAGTCGTAAAACGGCCGATGTGGGCCCGGTCTCGTAAAACTCATTTTATTATTGGAACGTGTTAGTTTTAACTAATATAAATTGTTGTGAAAAGCGTTTGGTCTAAAAGTGTCGGGAAGTCGAAGATCTTTTCGCGAAAAATGGACATTTTGATCAGAACTGTCACAGGCCTTGTGCGCGCCGCGCACAGGCAGTGGTGCGCGCCGCGCACCCTTCTGTCCAGTTTAAAATTTTTTTTTTATTCCGCGTTTTTGGTTGGTTAACGGGTTGGGATGTTACACGTGACAAGAAAAACAACTACAAATTAATAGCTGAAGTGCCAATGGAGAACCGCAACTTTCCGCTTCGTTGGCAGTATATCAGAGATACGGCCATGAAAGTTCAAGTCGAAGAATCATGGCTATGTCATCGAAGATTTGGCCACTTTAACTTTCACGCACAAAAATCCTTCAACAGAAAAATATGATGAGAGACTTGCCAAACATAGAAGAAATCACTGACACACCTTTCCCTCGTGACAAAGCCTGGAGAGCGAAAGGTATACTAGAGCTGGTGCACACTGACGTTTGTGGACCTATGAGGACCCCGTCTCTTAACCAAAACAGGTACTTTATTCTCTTCATTGATGATTTTTCTAAAATGACGTGGGTTTATTCATGCGTGAAAAATCGGAATAAGTTACGATATTCAAGAAGTTTAAGAACTTCGTAGAAAAAAGCAGTGGCCATTATATAAAAACGCTGAGGAGTGATAGAGGAAAAGAATACACCTCTACACAGTTTAATAAATTCTGTGAAGACGAAGGAGTTAAACGCCAGCTCACTGTTGGTTACGCTCTTGAGCAAAATTGCGTCTCTGAACGCGAAAATAGAACTGTAATGGAAATGGCCAAAACAATGATACATGAAAAAGGCCTTCCAAACAGTTTCTGGGCTGAAGCTGTATACACGGTTGTATATATACTAAATCGATGTCCCATGAAAGCCATAGAAAACAAGACTCCGATAGAGGTATGAAGTGGAAGGAAACTGTCGGCGAAACATCTGCGAGTATTTGGGAGTATTTGCTACATCCATGTTCCTAAGGAGAAACGTCACAAGCTCCAAGAAAAATCAGAAAAAGGAATATTCTTGGGCTATAGCACACAGTCAAAAGGATACCGGGTCTATAACCTGAAGACCAATAACATCGTGATCAGCCGAGACGTGGAGTTTGACGAAGACGCTTCTTGGAACTGGGAGAAAGACAAAGTTAAAAAACAAACATATCTGCTGCGGATATCTATGGAAACTCCAGCTCAACAACCACTATAAATGGAGCATTCTGAACAAGAAGAAAGCACCGGAGAAACGAGCCCTAATACGCCAACTTCTCCGTCGGCAACATTACCGTTAACGCAAGACGAATCAAGTCCGGAGTCAACACCGGGAAGAGTCAAAAAGTTAACAGAGGTATACGAGACTTGCAACTTCACAACTATAGAACCTGAAAGCTATGAAGTTGCAGCCAAAGATGAAAAGTGGGTGAATGCTATGAATGAAGAAATCAGAATGATCGAGAAAAACAACACAAGGGAGTTAGTTGATCCTCCAGAAAATAAAGAAATCATTGGAGTTAAGTGGGTTTACAAAACAAAACTCAACCCTGATGGTTCCATACAAAAACATAAAGCGAGGGTAGTAGCTAAAGGCTACTCACAACAACCAGGAGTCGACTACAATGAAACATTCGCACCCGTAGCTCGATTGGATACTATAAGAGCACTTGTATCATTAGCAGCTCAACGAAGGTGGAAGATTCACCAACTAGATGTGAAATCAGCTTTTCTTAACGGGTTTCTCGAAGAAGAAATATATGTGGAGCAACCACAAGGGTTCGTTCAAAAAGGAAAAGAAGATCAAATTCTAAAGCTAAAGAAAGCTTTATATGGACTAAAACAAGCGCCACGCGCATGGTATAGCCGCATTGACAGCTATTTCAAGTTCAGGATTCAGGAGGAGTCAAAGTGAGCCCACACTCTACATCAAAACCCAAGGTAACTGTGACACTCTCATTCTTTCCTTGTATGTCGAAGATCTTATATATACTGGAAACAATGAGAGAATGATACAAGAGTTTAAACAAAATATGATGAAAACGTTTGAGATGAGCGACCTTGGTTTGATGCGCTATTTTCTTGGCATCGAAATTAGTCAAGAAAATGAAGGCATCTTCATATGCCAAAAGAAATACACAGAAAATCTCCTCAAAAAGTTTAAACTATACGGTTGAAAAACCGTAGCCACACCACTAGTTGCCAATGAGAAGATGATAAAAGAAGATGGATCTGAGAAAGCAGACACCTCAAGATTCAGAAGTCTCATTAGAAGCCTACTTTATCTGACAGCAACAAGACCAGACATCATGTATATGACGACCCTCAATTTTTCAGTTCTGTTATATCTGTTCCATTATTAAGACTGTATGTGATCGTAAACTTTATTAATAAACTTTGATTAAATATTATCTTTTGATCAATATTTTTGTTATATAAAGTTTATGTATTTGTGTCTTATCTTTATTATACTGACTATATATATATATATATATATATATATATATATATATATTAATACTTAAAAGTGATATTATATAAACTATAAAAAATAAATACAAACTAATTGGAACAAATAAAAATTTATAAAAGATTAGGGTCTAATAAATAAATAAAATGTATTTAAATAATGTAACCCTAATATTAATAATAATAATAATTGTAAAAAGAAAAAAGAAATAATATATATATACATAAATATGTAAACCGTAAAAAAAAGAAAAAAAGAAAATAAGATACATGTAACAAAATAATCGGCTGGATAGGAAAATCAAACTCGTTTATTATGTTTAAACAATCCTAGGTAAATCCAAATTACTTCTTGATCACCAAGTAACCTTAGAATCATCGTGAAATTAGGAAACTAACAATTCTATATAAACCATCATGATCTTCCAAGTTTATACGCCACAAATCCAGCCTGCTTTCCCTCTAAACATTGTCGACTATCTCCTGCTATTCCCTCCAGTTTTCTGCCGATTATAACCCTGCAATCCAGCCTCCAGCATTCGACCAAAACAACCTCCAAAACCTACCGCGTTTCCTTCTGTTTCTGTCCTTCTGTTCATGATCAAACAAGTTCAAGAACCACTCCAAGTTGCTGCAATTCGTCTGTTGTAAGTTGTTTTTTGTACCTGCTATTTTATTCGATCCACAACAGCCTTTTAAGTTTGATTATTTGTTTGCTTGTTTCCTGTCTTTCTGTCGATCATAGAAGCCCAAGAAGAACCTCTTTTGGATCGTGAATTCCTGCTGCTACTGCAGTCTGTTCTGTTGAGTTCATTCTGACCCAAACAGACCCTTTCTTGGGTCGTGTTGCTGCTGCTGTTTTCTGTTTTAATTTCGCATCATCATCATCATCGTAGATCAATCTGTTAAGGTAGTCTAAACCCTAGTGATCTTGTTCTTTATTTAATTACATACAATTATATTAATAAGTATTATGTATTAATGGATTATGAATATCATGTATGAATAAATATAAGTATTGTTGGATATAAGGTATGAACTTGATTAGTTATTAGGATGAATTAAGAGATAAAAGATAATGAAGTGTATGTTAAAAGAATATTAATGAATACAAATTATGAATAAGTTTGAATAAGTCATGATGTTAGTAAGTAAGATCATGATTATGATTTTATGTGGTGTAATAAGGTTAAGTAGGGTTAATAAAAGTTGATTAGTAAATTAATAATGGTTATGATCAAAGTAAAAGTATACTTAAAAGATGATAACGAGTATAATTATGATTATTATGATTAGGGTTAATGAATATAACTAGTAATTAAGTTAAAAGTTATGAATTTATGTGAAAAGTTATTAACTAGTTAGTAAAGATAAATAAAGATTACGAATAGATTATGGCTAATAAGATTATTAGTTGATATGTTAAAAAGTTATTATTTTATGTGATTAAAAGATTATAAATTATGATTAATTATATGTAAAAAGTTGTGATGTATTGATTAGGTTAAGATTATGGATTAGTAAAGTTATCATGGTGTACGTGCATGCTTGCATGCATACGTACGTATGTGCATGTATACACTGTATGTATGTGTGTGTGTATATGTAAATATATGCATACGTGTATATGTATGTGTATATATGTATGTATATGTACGTGTGTATGTATGTATGAATGTTCATTATGTAAGTTATATAAGTTAGTAAACATAATAATGAAAGGTAATAAATATATGTATACGTACCATCTTACACTATTATATAAGTAACACATACATCTACTATATATATATATATATATCATATAGTTATGAATACATGAAAAATAATAATAAAGAATATATATGTATATGTATGTATCACATAGAAGTATATTTATAGATGTTACATATAATGATAGGTATATATATAAAGGTTGAATAATTAAAGATTAATAATACTATTATTAGTATAACCTATACACATACCTATATAGTAACACTTAATAACACTAAGTATATTATCATTCATATAAATATAACTTTCTCGAAAACGGTCACTATAACTATAGTTTACTATATTGATAAACAAACTATATGTCTATTTGACATTAATTAACTGAACATTATATCTCTAGGTTGAGATCTCTGTTTACACACTCCATTCATACTACTTGCGTGGATTTGCTTGCTTGCTATTAAGGTGAACTTCATAGCCCCACTTTTTAACTTTCTTTATATACTTATTTTAAACTTTTGGGGTTAGACACGTGCTTGCTTTCAAACTGTTTTATGCTTAGACACAAGTACCCGCAAACTGTTTAACTGTTTAACTGTGCTGACATGCTTTGATTCATGCTAAATCCCAACCATGATATCGTTAATTACTGGAATTTGGTAAGCTTAGTTATTGTGAATAGCGCTATTGAGAGTGACGTCTCTAACCATTTGACCGTTGGTCTTTGGTTACATAATAATGATTACGACACTGACAGTTCAAGGTGTCCAGGGGTAACTTTGTTTACGTTTCGATATCATAACTTCAGCATTTACTTTTGATAACTAAATCTTGTGGTCTAAAACTATATATATTAAACCTATGTTGTTCACTCAACCTTTTTGGTTGACACTTTAAGCATGTTTTGTCTCAGGTGAAGATTGCTAAAGATTATTTGCTATTTGGACTTTGCTGCTTTTGGAGTCCGCATATATACATTCATATTATTGCATTAGAACATTAAAGTATACAATTATAATGACTTAATACTTTCCGCTGCTTATAAATACTTTGGTTTTTAATTAAAACGTCTCATATAGAGTCGTTCTCATTTATACATACTTGTGTTGTGATATTGTGAAGTCATATTTCCCCGGCCCTATTTGGGAGTATGACAGAGTGGTATCAGAGCCAGGTAGTTATAGAGATCCAGGATTACATATTATGTGTGCCTTATGTGTTAGTTAGGTGCCTTAGCAATCTATAGGACTATAACCTTTCCTGTTTTAGTTTCTAGTGCTTTTTCCCTTACATCTTATTCATGCTTTTGCGTCACCCTTAGAACCTACCTAATCATCTCTCTTTCTTTTCATTTAGGATGTCTCACAATAGCCCGATCATCATCTCCGATAACGAGTCTGATGGATCCTACTCCGAAAGATCTATCCACACACCAGCTTATGGACCCGTTTCCCCGTCATTTTCACCAACTCACACAAACTATGTCCCTGCTAATCCACCACACTACCCTCATTTGGAAGAATCCCACACTAATGATAACTATGATGGGGATGACGAGGAGGAAGAGTTTGTGGAGGAGAGAATTGAAGAAGAAGAAGTTGAGGAAGAATCCAAGTCTGAGTCCTCTGTTCAAGGCAATGGCAACAATGGCGTACCGCGAAACCTTTTGACTATTCGCTCTCATCAAAGTTTTATAAGCTACCCGCCCCTACATACAAGAGTACTGAAAGACCTGGGCTCAGTAATATAGAAATGGTGAATGCTGATCTCATGAGCTACACCAACCGATTTCAAGAATTTGCTCTCATGGCTACTCCCGAGTATCTAGGGATCCAATGCTACATCAATGGATTGCCTAATGAAGTCCGAAGAGATGTTATCTTGGAGAACCCGGGTACCATACAAGAAGCTGCTTGCATGCAAGCTATTTCATCGACAAACATAAGGAGAAAGAAGGTGCAAAAAGAAAAAGAGAAGGAATGGGGCAAGAAAATTCTAAAAGCAAATTCAACAAGTTGTATAAGGGAAAAGGTCCTTATTGCAAGAGATGTGAGAAACATCATGAAGGATGGTGTAAGTCCAAGTGCACTAAGTGTAAGAAGGTGGGTCACGTAGCCAAGACTTGTAGAGTTGTTACTCCATCAGCCAAAACTCCAGCCACAAAGGCAAATGCAACCGTTCCTACTTGCTATAACTGCGGAAGAGTAGGGCATTTCAAAAATCAATGTTTGGATAAGAAGAAGAATGAAGAGGCACAATGAAGAGTTTTTGAAAACCACTAGAGACATTTAAATTTTCATAGTATTCTTTATGTTACCGTTTAGTACTTCTATAGTTTGGAAGATTTTGTTAAGTTTCTGTAATACTCTAGTTATTTTCTTTTAATGAATGATGTTATTTTCTTTTCTTTCATTTTCCATTGAATCATTCACCTCGATGAAGATGCATATTGACTAGATGACATAGTAGTAACCTTATGGAGTGATAAAAGTATGATTTAGAATAATATAATGACACTTGATCAACGCCATTATATTATGATAAGTCATACAGAAATCCTAATGGATCATGATGGGAATAAGATTTGATCAACCTCAGGACCACTGTGTACCATTACGTACTCCTTATATCTACATTATCAACTAAAAATATCAACCTTAGATAATAGGTTATCTTCCACTTGTCAACTATCCATGCCCGGTGCTGTACCTATTGCATAGGTTCCATACCGCTTAACTCCATCCGAAATGAAGGAATCATCCAATCAACTCCAAGAACTTTTGGAGAAAGGTTTCATTCGTCCTAGCTCGTCTCCGTGGGGAGCACCTGTTCTATTTGTTAAGAAGAAAGATGGCACGTTGAGAATGTGTATTGATTACCGTGAACTCAACAAGCTAACCATCAAGAATCGTTACCCACTTCCGCGCATTGATGACCTATTTGACCAACTGCAAGGGTCAAGTATTTATTCAAAGATTGATCTTAGGTCTGGTTATCATCAATTGAGAGTCAAGGAAACTGATGTTTCTAAGACTGCTTTCCGAACTCGCTATGGGCATTATGAGTTTCTTGTCATGCCTTTTAGTTTAACCAATGCTCCTGCTGTATTCATGGATCTTATGAACCATGTATGCAAACTTTATCTTGATAAATTCGTAACCGTTTTCATTGATGACATCTTCATCTATTCCAAGAGCGAGAAGGAGTATGAGCAACATCTGCAATTGAATCAAGAGCTCTTAAAGAAGGAACAACTGAATGCCAAGTTTTCCAAGTGTAAACTTTGGCTACGAATCGTACAATTTCTTGGGCATGTAGCTGATAGTGAAGGAATACATGTCGATCCTATAAAAATCACCATTAATCAGAAATTTTCAAGAATTAGTCATGGAGGAAGTCCATAAGACTAGATATTCTAATCACCTAGGCTCTTTTAGCTGAAATTTCATACAATATCAACTCTCATTCAAGTTGGTCCCCACTGTAATTAAGTGTAGACTTTGCTTTAACAAAACGTTGACCAAATGATAATTTTAGCCAACACTTCCTGTTAACTAAAGTTCATACATTTCACATCTCGAATCTTAAAAAGTGTCTTGTTGACGATAAACTCGTTATTCCCTTGAATAATCTTCGCATTGATGATAAATTGAGGTATCATCAAAGCTCTATTCCTGTTGTTAAGAACCGTTGGAATTCATGTGGAGGCCCCGAGCATACCTGGGAACGTGAAGACTAAATGAAACGGAAGTATCCACATCTATTCTCAACCGTTGATGCATCCGAGAAGTCTTCCTGAAACTTCGGGACGAAGTTTTTATTAACGGGGAGGTACTATGATGACCCTCAATTTTTCAGTTCTGTTATATCTGTTCCATTAGTAAGACTGTATGTGATCGTAAACTTTATTAATAAACTTTGATTAAATATTATCTTTTGATCAATATTTTTGTTATATAAAGTTTATGTATTTGTGTCTTATCTTTATTATACTGACTATATATATATATATATTAATACTTAAAAGTGATATTATATAAACTATAAAAAATAAATACAAACTAATTGGAACAAATAAAAATTTATAAAAGATTAGGGTCTAATAAATAAATAAAATGTATTTAAATAATGTTACCCTAATATTAATAATAATAATAATTGTAAAAAAATAATATATATACATAAATATGTAAACCGTAAAAAAAGAAATAAGATACATGTAACAAAATAATCGGCTGGATAGGAAAATCAAACTCGTTTATTATGTTTAAACAATCCTAGGCAAATCCAAATTACTTCTTGATCACCAAGTAACCTTAGAAAAACTAACAATTCTATATAAACCCTCATGATCTTCCAAGTTTATACGCCACAAATCTAGCCTAATTTCCCTCAAAATATTGTCGACTATCTCCTGTTATTCCCTCCAGTTTTCTGTCGATAATAACCCTGCAATCCAGCCTCCAGCATTCGACCAAAACAACCTCCAAAACCTACTGCGTTTCCTTCTGTTTCTGTCCTTCTGTTCGTGATCAAACAAGTTCAAGAACCACTCCAAGTTGCTGCAATTCGTCTGCTGTAAGTTGTTTTCTGTACCTGCTGTTTTATTCTATCCACAACAGCCTTTTAAGTTTGATTATTTGTTTGCTTGTTTCCTGTATTTCTGTCGATCATAGAAGACCAAGAAGAACCTCTTTCGGATCGTGAATTCCTGCTGCTACTGCAGTCTGTTCTATTGAGTTCATTCTGACCCAAACAGATCCTTTCTTGGGTCGTGTTGCTGCTGCTGTTTTCTGTTTTGATTTCGCATCATCATCATCATCTTAGATCAATCTGTTAAGGTAGTCTAAACCCTAGTGATCTTGTTCTTTATTTAATTACATACAATTATATTAATAAGTAATATGTATTAATGGATTATGAATATCATGTATGAATAAATATAAGTATTGTTGGATATAAGGTATGAACTTGATTAGTTATTAGGATGAATTAAGAGATAAAAGATAATGAAGTGTATGTTAAAAGAATATTAATGAATACAAATTATGAATAAGTTTGAATAAGTCATGATGTTAGTAAGTAAGATCATGATTATGATTTTATGTGGTGTAATAAGGTTAAGTAGGGTTAATAAAAGTTGATTAGTAAATTAATAATGGTTATGATCAAAGTAAAAGTATACTTAAAAGATGATAATGAGTATGATTATGATTATTATGATTAGGGTTAATGAATATAACTAGTAATTAAGTTAAAAGTTATGATTTTATGTGAAAAGTTATTAACTAGTTAGTAAAGATAAATAAAGATTACGAATAGATTATGGCTAATAAGATTATTAGTTGATATGTTAAAAAATTATTATTTTATGTGCATGTATACACTGTATATATGTGTGTGTGTGTATATATGTAAATATATGCATACGTGTATATGTATGTGTATATATGTATGTATATGTACGTGTGTATGTATGTATGAATGTTCATTATGTAAGTTATATAAGTTAGTAAACATAATAATGAAAGGTAATAAATATATGTATACGTACCATCTTACACTATTATATAAGTAACACATACATCTACTATATATATATATATATATCATATAGTTATGAATACATGTAAAATAATAATAAAGAATATATATGTATATGTATATATCACATAGAAGTATATTTATAGATGTAACATATAATGATAGGTAAATATATAAAGGTTGAATAATTAAAGATTAATAATACTATTATTAGTATAACCTATACACAAACCTATATAGTAACACTTAATAACAGTAAGTATATTATCATTCATATAAATATAACTTTCTCGAAAACGGTCACTATAACTATAGTTTACTATATTGATAAACAAACTATATGTCTATTAGACATTAATTAACTGAACATTATATCTCTAGGTTGAGATCTCCGTTTACACACTTCATTCATACTACTTGCGTGGATTTGCTTGCTTGCTATTAAGGTGAACTTCATAGCTCCACTTTTTAACTTTCTTTATATACTTATTTTAAACTTTTGGGGTTAGACACATGCTTGCTTTCAAACTGTTTTACGCTTAGACACAAGTACCCGCAAACTGTTTAACTGTGTTGACAAGCTTTGATTCATGCTAAATCCCTACCATGATATCGTTAATTACTGGAATTTGGTAAGCTTAGTTATTGTGAATATCGCTATTGAGAGTGACATCTCTAACCATTTGACCGTTGGTCTTTGGTTACATAATAATGATTACGACACTGACAGTTCAAGGTGTCCAGGGGTAACTTTGTTTACATTTCGATATCATAACTTCAGCATTTACTTTTGATAACTAAATCTTGTGGTCTAAAACTATATATATTAAACCTATGTTGTTCACTCAACCTTTTTGGTTGACACTTTAAGCATGTTTTGTCTCAGGTGAAGATTGCTAAAGATTATTTACTATTTGGACTTTGCTGCTTTTGGAGTCCGCATATATACGTTTATATTATTGCATTAGAACATTAAAGTATACAATTGTAATGACTTAATACTTTCCGCTGCTTATAAATACTTTGGTTTTTAATTAAAACGTCTCATATAGAGTCGTTCTCGTTTATACATACTTGTGTTGTGATATTGTGAAGTCATATTTCCCTGGCCCTATTTGGGAGTATGATAGAGTGGTATCAGAGCCAGGTTGTTATAGAGAATCAGGATTGCATATTATGTGTGCCTTATGTGTTAGTTAGGTGCCTTAGCAATCTATAGGACTATAACCTTTCCTGTTTTAGTTTCTAGTGCTTTTTCCCCTACATCTTATTCGTGCTTTTGCGTCACCCTTAGAACCTACCTAATCATATCTCTTTCTTTTCATTTAGGATGTCTCACAATAGCCCGATCATCATCTCCGACAACGAGTCCGATGGATCCTACTCCGAAAGATCTGTCCACACACCAGCTTATGGACCCGTTTCCCCGCCATTTTCACCAACTCACCCAAACTATGTCCCTGCTAGTCCACCACACTACCCTCATTTGGAAGAATCCCACAATAATGATAACTATGATGGGGATGACGAGGAGGAAGAGTTTGTGGAGGAGAGAATTGAAGAAGAAGAAGAAGTTGAGGAAGAATCCAAGTCTGAGTCCTCTGTTCAAGGCAATGGCAACAATGGCGTACCGCGAAACCTTTCGACTATTCGTTCTCATCAAAGTTTTATAAGCTACCCGCCCCCTACATACAAGAGTACTGAAAGACCTGGGTTCAGTAATATAGAAATGGTGAATGCTGATCTCATGAGCTACACCAACCGATTTCAAGAATTTGCTCTGATGGCTACGCAACGAGTCTACTATCCAGGTACATGAAAAACCCTACTCAAATACATTACGGAGCTTCTAAAAGAATATTAAGATACTTGCAAGGTACCATGGACTATGGAATATGGTACAAGCCCACTATAGACTCAAAGCTTCATGGATACACAGATAGTGATTGGGCCGGATCGGTGGATGACATGAGAAGTACTTCAGGATATTCATTCACACTTGGATCTGGTGTCTTCTCTTGGGTATAAAAAAAAAAAGAAATGGTGGCACAATCGTCAGCCGAATTCGAGTACAACGCAGCCGCAAGCGCAGCTAATCAAGCTATATGGCAAAGAAGAATACTAGAAGACATGGGCGAAAAACAAGATGAAGCTACAAAAATATTATGTGACAACAAGTCTGCAATCGCGATGGCAAAGAATCATGTGTTCCATGACAGAACAAAACATATAGACATCAGATATCAGTTTATGCGAGAAAGCTATGCCAAAAAAGACATCGAATTAAAATACTGCAAAACTGAGGAGCAGATTGCAGATATTTTCACAAAAGCGTTGCCAAGACCCAAGTTCGAGCTCTTACGCAACATGCTGGGAGTAACATCGAAATACATTAAGGAGGAGTGTTAAAATGTTAATGTATTTCTAGGTTGTTCTAGAATTAATGATAATTAGATATTTTCTAATAGATATTTAAGTAGAAGTGACTAGAATTAACTAGTGATAAATATCTTAACATTTCTAGATGGTTCTAACCGTCATATTTGAAGCCTATAAATAGGCATGAAGTCTTGCAAATGATGTACACAACAAAACACAAACAAATTGAAGTAATAAAACTCAATTTCTAAAAACTCTTCTCCTTTCTAATTTCTAAAACACCCCCTCAACATTATAAACATTATAATACATCTAATTTAAAACTAAATAACAAATCTAAATAAATAACAAATCTAGCACTTACATATTATGTTGTCGGTTACAACCTTGAGCCAGGGAGGTTTGCATCGTCTACACTATTTCAGGGGTTTTTTAGTTTGAAATTATAATTTAGGTTGTGACTTTTGTTGCGGGTGTGCGTTTTTCAGGTTTTTCCGCAAGCTAGGCTATTATTCGTAATGCACTGCATGTCAGCATCCATGTTCCAATTCTATGCATCACTGTTTAATACTCTGATTGCTGCAACAACTATGGCTAGTATCTCAATATTATTAATGTTATCTTTTAATGGCTTCATTTTACCTCATAGTAAAGTTGTTCATAATTTTTTTTATTATTTTAATATGCAATAGATTTTGTGAAGACTTCCAGATAATGTAAAGGTGAAGAGTTAGAACAAAACGAAGAACAAAAAGGATGCAGGGGAAGACTTCGCGAAACGTGAGGTGATGTTCGTGAAACGTGAGGGGTGTTGGAACTCGAGGCTTTAGTTTGCAACGCGAGAATGTGACCATGGATTTGGTTACACTAGTGTCTTCGATATTTCAGATATATCATCTCCAATAGCAACTTTGTTGCAACTAACCGTAAAAGATGTACAAGAGGTAATTTCATGAGTCACTATTAAGAACACATCCATACATCCATACATCCATGCAATGTGAGTTGGCTTGGGGTAAAAAATCAAGTTCGTTAAAATTCTTGCGCAAGTATGTAGTCGGTATAATTTTAAAAAGATAGAACTACTCATATATAGTTCGGTCAAATCACGGACCAATCAAATAATTAACTCTTGATTAAAAAAACCCTATTTATTTAACCCTCCCTTCCCTCCTTTTTACATCCTTCCACCCGTCCCTCAAACTCCGGCCAGAGAACACATCTTACTTTTTTTTAACGACACACATCGTAAATCTAAAATCTTTTTAAATCTTATATTAATGAAATCGAAGAAAGAATGAAGAAAAGGAAAAAAAGAACAATTAATTATGTGCGAGCAGCGTTCTGGTAGGGGATCTTGTTCGGGACACTGCCCGCTCCGGGCGCCTCTTACATCTAAACAGAGAGACTGTACTACAAAATAATTCACTCTTCATCTTGATCAATTAAAATGTTGATACATTCCCATTTTCAAGTTAGTGAAGGTATACATTTTTTTTTGTTTTGATTTGGTATATAAATAAATCTATCTTCTTCAGTTTAAAGTTCATATATCCTTACATTATAGACCGTTTCTTATAGTAACAACCATTTTTGTATAGGTATGCATTATTGATTATAAGACCACATTCAGTAGTGGGGCAAGGGGTTAGGCCACTTGCTATGGTACAACTCTTTCAGTATCATTTTCTCCGCCACATCAGCGCCACATCAGCACAAACCATTTAATATTTCTTTCACATTCTTTTCACTAAATACTCACTATCATACACTCCATTTCAAACTTTAACCAATTTAAAATTATTATTTAAATACAATAAATAAATACAAATAATATTTTATTAAATAAAATAAAAACATTACATTACTAAAAATTAAAAACATTACATAATTAAAAAATAAAAGACAATACATAAATACAAATAAAAATATTACTCCTTATTTAATTAATTTATCTATCTATCTATCTATTTAATTCCACCTACCTTCTCACTTTTCATCTCACCCACTTTAACATCTTCATCTTCTCCATCGATGATCTTCTCCCTCCCAACTACCTTCATCGCCTCTGCTCTCAACCTTTTTCTATCTTCAATATCAAGCAAAAGTCAAAAGAAAAAAATAAATAATAGAAGTGGAGATAAAACAAGAAAAAAAAGAGTTAAATATGCACGGGGGCCCACTTTTCCTCCCGTTAGGTTCGTTGCAGGAGCCACTGGCGGAGCCTGTAATGGTTTACTGGTGGTGGCCGTGACCTGCTGGCGGTGGTTAACGGAATGGGTAACAGACCCATTGCAATTAGCCTTACTGCAACTTTTTTGTAATGCACTTTATTTGTGTGGTGGACTTATATTTGTCCACCCGATGTGGACTACCATAATTGGTGATTTGCGGGGCTTCCTGGATGACTATCATGTAACTGTTTCTCACTTTTCTATAAAACTTCCTTTTGCTGTCCAAAAAAAAGCAGCTCCAATACTTGATTTTGGTGATATTTTTTCGCTTTAACAATAAAATGAGGTGGATGATTTAACAAAAAAAAAAAAAAAATATCACCGTTGGATCGCTGATCAGTGTTAAATGACTAAACATAGAATGCATATTTGACAGTTTTATCGCATTTTGTTACGGTTTGCTAACGTATGGAGGTACATAACTAAAAACAGTACGCTTATTTGACAATTTTACAGAATTTTTTCATAGTTTTGTTTGCAATTGAAAGAAAAAACTGTATGCTTTTTATTGATATCTTTTTGAATAAAATTACAATGGTGCTGCCTGCACCTATTTATACACAAAATTTACATCTATTTTTGGTGAGGAGCCTATATTCAAAAAGGAAAGAATCCGTTTTGATTTCCTAGCTGTTTTTGTTCTAAAATAGGAAATGATGAATGTTTAGAACATTCTGATCCTTTGACAAATATTTCTAACACTCCCATGCATGTTGAATAGTGGGATTCCCGATATTCAACTTGACGAGTACTTCATGAAAAAGTCTTCCGTTGACGGATTTGGTTAAGATGTCGGCTATCTGGTCTTCTGATTTGACGAAAGGGAGAGATATAATTTCGGCTTCAAGTTTTTCTTTGATAAAGTGTCTGTCAATCTCAATGTGTTTGGTTCGGTCATGTTGAACTGGATTTTCTGAGATGGCGATGGCTGCTTCCTTGTCACATAATATCTTGATGGGCTCTTTGAGCGGAAACCCAATTTCTGTTAAAAGTTTTTGAATCCATAGAGCCTCAGTTACACCTTATGCAATTCCTCGAAATTCAGCTTCGGCACTAGAGAGAGCGACTACCTTTTGTTTCTTACATCTCCATGTGACTAGATTTTCGCCGACAAGGCCAAAGTATCCTGATGTTGATTTTCTATCTCTTTTATCTCCTTCGTTGCCAGCATCTGTAAATATTTGAGCTTCTAAGTGGCCATTTTTGTGAATAAAACTCCGTGTCCTGCTATTCCCTTTAAATACTTGATGATTCTCCATACTGCGTCCATATGGTGCTGTTGTGGTTGATGCATAAATTGACTTACAACCCCAACGACATGTGCTATATCTGATCGAGTATGAGCAAGATAGATGAGCTTTCCCACAATTTTTTGATATTGGCTTCGATCAACGGGCTTTGCTCTCTTCCATGTACAACCTTTGGTTTGGAATCATTGGAGTGTCAGCAGGTTTACAGTCGACCATCCCTATTTCTGCAAGAAGATCAAGAACATATTTCTTTTGACATATAAAAATTCCTTGTTGAGATCGTAGGACTTCAATCCCCAAGAAGTATTTAAGTCTCCCTAGATCTTTCATTTCAAATTCTTTAAATAAATTTGTTTTTAAATTTAAAATTTCTTTTTGATTATTTCCTGTGATAATCATGTCATCGACATAAATTAGGAGACAAGTAATAAGATTGTTTTTTTGTTTAAGAAATAAGGTGTGGTCGGAATTACTTTGTTTGAAACCAAAGTTTTTCATTGCTAATGTAAAACGCCCAAACCAAGACCGCGGGGATTGTTTTAGCCTATAAAGATTTTTTTAAGGCGACAAACTTCCCTATCTTTGAAGTTTGATGTGAAACCGGGAGGTCCCTCCATGTAGACTTCTTCCTTGAGTTCTCCATATAGGAAGGCATTTTTTATGTCGAATTGATGAAGTGGCTAGTCTTTGTTTGCGGCTATCGAGAATAAAACTCTGATTGTGTCGATTTTAGCCACGGGTGAGAAAGTTTCCGAGTAATCGATACCATATGTTTGAGTATACCCTTTAGCCACGAGACGAGCTTTGTATCTTTCAATAGTCCCGTCAGCTTTATGTTTGATTGTGAATACCCAGCGACATCCGACGGGTTTCTTTGATTTTGGGAGAATACATTTTTCCCATGTATTATATGCTTTGAGGGCTGTCATTTCAGTCTCCATTGCCCCCCTCCAATTTTTTGATTTCAAAGCTTGTTCTACTGTGGTTGGAATTTCTTCAGAGTATATTGCGGAAGTGAAGTTTTTTGCTTCTTTTGATAGATTTCCTTTAGCAATGTTTGCCACTGGATATCTTGATCTGAGAGCTTCTTGATCCGGATCGTACCGTTTTGGTGGTACTCCCCTATTTGCTCTTTGAGGGAGAACATATTTTATATATATATATATATATATATATATATATATATATATATATATATATATATATATATATATATATATATATATATATATATAAGTACAGGTTCAGGTGGTACTTGTTCGGACTCAGATTGTTGGTTAGATTCTACGGTTTCCTGTTGACTTGTATGACTTGAACTTTCCTGTACTGACATATTTTCTTGGTTTTCATGGTTAGTAGTATCAGTTTCAGGAGGTTCTGTACCTACCTCAATATATTCAGCATTGTTGGGGAGACTTTCAGAAGTAGTACTCTCGGGTGGATTACTTTAAGTTTTGGTGCTTTTGAGTTTTGGTGTCACCTGATTCGGTTTCCCCCTGACTCGTGTGTTGGGTAGTGTAAAAATACTCAGTTTCCAAAAAATCACACTTCATTGTAGTCAACATGTGTCTTTTTTAGGACTATAACATCTATATCCCTTTTGGTTGACTCCATAACCAACAAAAACACATTTTTCAGCACACGCGTCAAGTTTGGATCGTTCTGCTTTAGGGATATGGACACAGAACATCCAAATATTTGAGGTTTGAGAGTGAGGTTTGACGGAGGTTTATAAAATTTTGTTAAGGCTTGTAGGGGATTTTTGAGGTCAAGAGCCCTGGTTGGAAGTCTATTTATGAGATAAGTTGCCGTGGCAAGAGCTTCCGGTCAAAAGGATTTTGGCACATTTGACTCGATCATTAAAGCACGTGTTATTTCTAAGAGGATTCGATTTTTTCTTTTAGCCACCCCGTTTTGTTGAGGAGTATGAGGGCAAGAGGTCTGATGGATGATCCCATTTTCTTGACAAAATTGTTTCATTTGGGTGTTAACAAATTCCCCCCATTGTCGGATCTTAAGACTTGTATATTACTGTTAAATTGTGTTTGAACCATGGTATAAAACATAGTAAATTTATTAAATACTTCGGATTAGTTTGTTAAAAAATAATTCCACGTCATACGAGTGCATTCATCAATAAATAATAGAAAATATCGAAATTTATGCCCCCCATTAATTCTATCGGGGCCCCATACATCAGAATGAATTAAAGCAAAAGGACGTTCAGATTTTGTATCACTCGTTTTAAAGGAATTTTGATGACTTTTTGCCAAAATACACGTTCTGCATTGAAGCGTTTTATTTGAAGAAAATAAATTAGGAAATAAAATGCTTAAATAACTAGCTGAGGGATGACCAAGATGCCTTTGCCATAGCCAAGCTTGTATGTTAGGTGTCCCGTGTGAAATGTCCTGTTCATATTGATTATAAACGTTCCATATTAATTGATTTCGTCGCGAGGTTTTGACCTCTATATGAGACGTTTTTCAAAAACTGCATTCATTTTTAAAACAACCATAAGCTTTATTTTATCGATAAAGGTTTAAAAAGCATTACGTAGATTATCAAATAATGATAATCTAAAATATACCGTTTACACACGACCATTACATAATGGTTTACAATAAGAATATATTACATCAAAAATAAGTTTCTTGAATGCAGTTTTTACATAATATCATACAAGCATGGACTCCAAATCTTGTCCTTATTTTAGTTTGCAACAGCGGAAGCACTTAATAATCACCTGAGAATAAACATGCTTTAAACGTCAACAAAAATGTTGGTGAGTTATAGGTTTAACCTATATATTTATCAATCGAAATAATAGACCACAAGATTTCATATTTCAATATACATCCCATACATAGAGATAAAAAAATCATTCATCTGGTGAACACCTGGTAACCGACATTAACAAGATGCATATAAGAATATCCCCTATCATTCCGGGAAATCCTTCGGACATGATAAAAACGAATTCGAAGTACTAAAGCATCCGGTACTTTGGATGGGGTTCGTTAGGCCCAATAGATCTATCTTTAGGATTCGCGTCAATTAGTAGATCGGTTTACTAATTCTTAGGTTACCATGCAAAAGGGGCATATTCAGCTTCGATCATTCACCCATATAATGTAGTTTCAATTACTTGTGTCTATTTTGTAAAACATTTATAAAACTGCATGTATTCTCATCCCAAAATATTAGATTTTTAAAAGTGGGATTATAACTCACTTTCACAGATTTTTACTTCGTCGGGAAGTAAGACTTGGCCACTGGTCAATTCACGAACCTATAACAAATATGTACATATATATCAAAGTATGTTCAAAATATATTTACAACACTTTTAATACATTTTGATGTTTTAAGTTTATTAAGTCAGCTGTCCTCGTTAGTAACCTACAACTAGTTGTCCATAGTTAGATGTACAGAAATAAATCAATATATATTATCTTGAATCAATCCACGACCCAGTGTATACACGTCGCATGCTAGATCACAACTCAAAGTATATATATTTTTGCAATCAACCTCAACCATGTATAGCTAACTCTAACATTACTGCATATAGAGTGTCTATGGTTGTTCCAAATAATATATATACATGGGTCGATATGATATGTCAAAACATTTACATTCGTGTCTATGGTATCCCGAGATTACATAATATATTAGAATACATGTATAATACAATATAAGTTAGCTAGGATATAATTTGTATAGAATTGTTACAATATTTCCCGTAGCTACAACAATCAAAAAATATCCAATCTTGTTTTACCCATAACTTCTTCGTTTTAAATCCGTTTTGAGTGAATCAAATTGCTATAGTTTCATATTGAACTCTATTTTATGAATCTAAACAGAAAAAGTATAGGTTTATAGTTGGAAATATAAGTTACAAGTCATTTTTTTAAGAGGTAGTCATTTCAGTCGAAAGAACGACGTCTTGATGACCATTTTGAAAAACATACTTTCACTTTGAGTTTAACCATGATTTTTGGATATAGTTTTATGTTCATAAAAAAAATCATTTTCCCAGAAGAACAACTTTTAAATCAAAGTTTATCATACTTTTTAATTATCAAACCCAAAACAGCCCGCGGTGTTACTACGACGGCGTATGTCCGGTTTTACGGTATTTTACGTGCTTCCAGGTTTTAAATCATTGAGTTAGCATATCATATAGATATAGAACATGTGTTTAGTTGATTTTAAAAGTCAAGTTAGAAGGATTAACTTTTGTTTGTGAACAAGTTTAGAATTAACTAAACTATGTTCTAGTGATTTCAAGTTTAAACCTTCGAATAAGGTAGTTTTATATATATGAATTGAATGACGTTATGAACATCATTACTACCTCAGGTTTTGTGGATAAACCTACTAGAAATGAGAAAAATAGATCTAGCTTTAAAGGATCCTTGGATGGCTTGAAAGTTCTTGAAGCAGAATCATTGCACGAAAACAAGTTCAAGTAAGATTTCCATTCGAAATAAGATTGTTATAGTTATAAAAATTGAATCAAAGTTTAAATATGAGTATTAACTTGTATTAAAAAAATATCTTACTGTAAATAAGAAAGATTTCTTGAGGTTGGATGATCACTTTACAAGATTGGAAGTAAGCTAGCAAACTTGGAAGTATTCTTGATTTTATGAAATTAGAACTTATAGAATTTATGAAGAACACTTAGAACTTGAAGATATAACTTGAGAGAGATCAATTAGGTGAAAAAAAATTGAAGAATGAAAGTGTTTATAGGTGTTTTTGGTCATTGGTATATGGATTAGATATAAAGGATGTGTAATTTTGTTTACATGTAAATAAGTCATGAATGATTACTAATATTTTTGTAATTTTATGAGATATTTCATGCTAGTTGCCAAATGATGGTTCCTCCATGTGTTAGGTGACTCACATGGGCTACTAACAGCTGATCATTGGAGTGTATATACCAATAGTACATACATCTAAAAGCTGTGTATTGTACGAGTATGAATACTGGTGCATACGAGTAGAATTGTTGATGAAACTGAACGATGATATAATTGTAAGCATTTTTGTTAAGTAGAAGTATTTTGATAAGTGTCTTGAAGTCTTTCAAAAGTGTATGAATTCATATTAAAACACTACATGTATATACATTTTAACTGAGTCGTTAAATCATCGTTAGTCGTTACATGTAAATGTTGTTTTGAAACCTTTAGGTTAACGATCTTGTTAAATGTTGTTAACCCATTGTTTATTATATCTAAAGAGATGTTAAATTATTACATTATCATGATATTATGGTATATTAATATATCTTAGTATGATATATATACAGTTAAATGTTGTTACAACGATAATCGTTACATATATGTCTCGTTTCGAAATCATTAAGTTAGTAGTCTTGTTTTTACATATGTAGTTCATTGTTAATATACTTAATGACATGTTTACTTATCATTTATCATGATTAAACATAGTGTATCAATATCTTAATATGATTCATATGTATTTAGTAAGACGTTGTTATAACGATAATCGTTATATATATCGTTTCGAGTTTCTTAATTCAATAAACTCAATTTTATGTATATAACTCATTGTCAAAATACCTAATAAGATACTTACTTATCATAATATCATGTTAACTATATATATAATCATATATATGTCATCATATAGTTTTTACAAGTTTTAACGTTCGTGAATCACCGGTCAACTTGGGTGGTCAATTGTCTATATGAAACCTATTTAAATTAATCAAGTCTTAACAAGTTTGATTGCTTAACATGTTGGAAATACTTAATCATGTAAATAACAATTTTATTTAATATATATAAGCATGGAAAAGTTCAGGTCACTACAGTACCTACCCGTTAAATAAATTTCGTCCCGAAATTTTAAGCAGTTGGAGGTGTTGGCGTATCTTCTGGAAATAAGTGCGGGTATTTCTTCTTCATCTAATCTTCTCGTTCCCAGGTGAACTAGGGTCCTCTACGAGCATTCCATCGAACTTTAACAATTAGTATCTTGTTTTGCTTAAGTCTTTTAACCTCACGATCCATTATTTCGACGGGTTCTTCGACGAATTGAAGTTTTTCGTTGATTTGGATTTTGTCTAACGGAATAGTGAGATCTTCTTTAGCAAAACATTTCTTCAAATTTGAGACGTGGAAAGTGTTATGTACTGCCGCGAGTTGTTGTGGTAATTCAAGTCGGTAAGCTACTGGTCCGACACGATCAATAATCTTGAATGGTCCTATATACCTTGGATTTAATTTCCCTCGTTTACCAAATCGAGCAACGCCTTTCCAAGGTGCAACCTTAAGTATGACCATCTCTCCAATTTCAAATTCTGTATCTTTTCTTTTAATATCGGCGTAGCTCTTTTGTCGACTTTGGGCGGTTTTCAACCGTTGTTGAATTTGGATGATCTTCTCGGTAGTTTCTTGTATTATCTCCGGACCCGTAATCTGTGTATCCCCCACTTCACTCCAACAAATTAGAGATCTGCAATTTCTACCATAAAGTGCTTCAAACGGCGCCATCTCAATGCTTGAATGGTAGCTGTTGTTGTAGGAAAATTCTGCTAACGGTAGATGTCGATCCCAACTGTTTTTAAAATCAATAACACATGCTCGTAGCATGTCTTTAAGCATTTGTATTGTCCTTTCACTCTGCCCATCAGTTTGTGGATGATAGGCAGTACTCATGTCTAGACGAGTTCCTAATGCTTGCTGTAATGTCTGCCAGAATCTTGAAATAAATCTGCCATCCATATCAGAGATAATAGAGATTGGTATTCCATGTCTGGAGATGAATTCCTTCAAATACAGTCGTGCTAACTTCTCCATCTTGTCATCTTTTCTTATTGGCAGGAAGTGTGCTGATTTGGTGAGACGATCAACTATTACCCAAATAGTATCAAAACCACTTGCAGTCCTTGGAAATTTAGTGATGAAATCCATGGTAATATTTTCCCATTTCTATTCCGGGATTTCAGGTTATTGAAGTAGACCTGATGGTTTCTGATGCTCAGCTTTGACCTTAGAACACGTCAAACATTCTCCTACGTATTTTGCAACATCGACTTTCATACCCGGCCACCAAAACTGTTTCTTGAGATCCTTGTACATCTTCCCCGTTCCAGGATGTATTGAGTATCTGGTTTTATGAGCTTCTCTAAGTACCATTTCTCTCATATCTCCAAATTTTGGTACCCAAATCCTTTCAGCCCTGTACCGGGTTCCGTCTTCCCGAATATTAAGATGCTTCTCCGATCCTTTGGGTATTTCATCCTTTAAATTTCCCTCTTTTAAAACTCCTTGTTGCGCCTCCTTTATTTGAGTAGTAAGGTTAGTGTGAATCAATATATTCATAGCTTTTACTCGAATGGGTTCTCTGTCCTTTCTGCTGAAGGCGTCGGCTACCACATTTGCATTCCCAGGGTGATAATGAATCTCAAAGGCGTAATCATTCAACAATTCAATCCATCTGCGCTGCCTCATGTTCAGTTGTTTCTGATTAAATATGTGTTGAAGACTTTTGTGGTCGGTATATATAATACTTTTGACCCCATATAAGTAGTGCCTCCAAGTCTTTAATGCAAAAACAACCGCGCGTAATTCCAAATCATACGTCGTATAATTGTGCTCGTGAATCTTCAATTGTCTAGACGCATAAGCAATTACTTTCGTTCGTTGCATTAATACACAACCGAGACCTTGATTTGAGGCGTCACAATATATCACAAAATCATCATTCCCTTTAGGTAATGACAATATAGGTGCTGTAGTTAACTTTTTCTTCAACAATTGAAACGCTTTTTCTTGTTCATCCTTCCATTCAAATTTCCTCCCTTTATGCGTTAATGCAGTCAAGGGTTTTGCTATTTTGGAAAAATCTTGGATGAATCTCCTGTAATAACCAGCTAGCCCTAAAAATTGATGTATGTGTTTCGGAGTTTTCGGGGTTTCCCACTTTTCAACGGTTTTAATCTTTGCTGGATCCACCTGAATACCTTCTTTGTTCACTATATGACCGAGGAATTGAACTTCTTCCAACCAAAATGCACACTTTGAAAACTTAGCGTGCAGTTTTTCTTTTCTCAGCAACTCTAGCACTTTTCTCAAATGTTCTTCGTGCTCTTGATCATTCTTCAAGTAAATAAGTATGTCATCGATGAAAACAATGACAAACTTGTCAAGATATGGCCTACACACTCGGTTCATGAGGTCCATGAACACAGTTGGTACGTTATTCAATCCAAACGGCATAACCATAAACTCGTAATGACCATGACGCTTCCTAAAGTAGTCTTCGGAATGTCATCCTCTTTCACCCGCATTTGGTGTTATCCAGAACGTAAATCGATCTTCGAAAAAACCGATGAGCCTTGTAGTTGATCAAATAAGTCATCGATTCTCGGTAATGGGTAACGGTTCTTGATGGTAAGTTTGTTCAACTCTCGGTAGTCGATACACAACCTGGATGTACCATCTTTATTCTTGACAAACAGAACAGGAGCTCCCCATGGTGATGTACTTGGTCGAATGAAACCACGCTCTAAAAGTTCCTGTAATTGACTTTGTAATTCTTTCATTTCGCTGGGTGCGAGTTTGTATGGAGCACGAGCTATTGGTGCAGCTCCTGGTACAAGGTCTATTTGAAATTCAACGGATCGATGTGGGATAATCACAGTAATTCTTTCGAAAATACATCGGAAAATTCTTTTACGACGGGAACATCACTGATGTTCTTTTCTTCAGGTTTAACTTCCTCGATGTGTGCTAGAATGACATAACAACCTTTTCTTATTAGTTTTTGCGCCTTCAAACTACTAATAAGATTTAACTTCGCGTTGTTCTTTTCTCCGTACACCATTAAAGGTTTTCCTTTTTCACGCATAATGCGAATCGCATTTTTGTAACAAACGACCTCTGCTCTTACCTTCTTCAACCAGTCCATGCCAATTATTACATCAAAACTCCCTAACTCGACTGGTATTAAATCAATCTTAAACGTTTCATCACCCAATTTAATTTCTCTATCCCGACATATATTGTCTGCTGAAATTAATTTACCATTTGCTAATTCGAGTAAAAATTTATTATCCAAATGCGTTAATGGGCAACTTAATTTAGCACAAAAATCTCTACTCATATAGCTTCTATCCGCACCCGAATCAAATAAAACATAAGCAGATTTATCGTCAATAAGAAACGTACCCGCAACAAGCTCCGGGTCTTCCTGTGCTTCTGCCGCATTAATATTGAAAACTCTTCTACGGCCCTGCTGTAATAGACTGAAACCCGGGCTAGTTGTAAGTTGTCTATTTTACCCTTAGGGTTTGTGCTTAGTCTTAAGTGCTTTTATTTCAAATATTTTATTAGTGTTTTATTTTAATTGTGTTGTAACAAGTTTGTGACAAGGGTCCCAGAACAGGTTTGTTTATTTTAATTGGACCTTGTTTGGGTTACCTAATCTGGTGCGAAAGATATCAGATAACTGGTAAATACCCGTGTGTTGTGGGGTATGGGTTTTTAACCCCAAAATAAGTGTAAAGGCAGCTAATTCCCCTCATTTTGTTCCTGAACCTTCCTCCCACTCTCACTCTCACCTAACCTCATCTTCATCATCTTAAACAACCCTAAATCATTTTATCTCGAATTAAAGCTTGATTTTGGTGTCAAATCGTTCCTTGTGTCATTGTGATTCTAACAAGGTAAAGTTTGTAAGATTTCATGATCAAATCTGTGATTAAATGGGGTTTTAAGGTAGTTTTTGTTAAAATGGGATTTTGTGTCAAATTGGTTCAATTTGTTGTTGTTTGTGCATAAAAGTTGTGGGTTTATGTTTTTAAATGTCAAGTGTACGAGTTGTGTTCAGTTTTGAGGTCAAAAACGTGTCCAAAGTCGAGATTTGGTGATTTTGGGTTGAAACCCGTCACTTTGCTGCTGTTGCAGCTGATGAACTACCTTCGGCTGATGGTCATTGACCATCGACCGATGGTGAGGACGATCGGCCGATGGACGAGACCATCGATCGATGGTGTATGATTTCTGACCAGCGGATGTAATTTTGACGATCGACCGATTGGGGGAGACAATCGACCGATGGTGTGTTGACGATCGGCCGATGGATGGGACCATCGACCGATGGTCTTAGACAGTGAAATTTTTACTAAGTGTTGAATTCTAGCCGTTATGCTGCCCGTTTGTATTTTGGTGTTCAGGATGTAAATTTTGAAAGTGCACAAGTGTTAAGCATGAAAATTTTAGCGGACGCAAATTTTTACTAATTTGCTATAATTCGCTGTCAGTGTGTCTAATCTTGATGGGAACACTATTCTAACTTGGTTTTTGCTGTTCTCAGGAGATAAGGACAAGGAGGAAGCTCATAAATAATAACTGAGCAGTTGCTGGTAACTGGTGAGTGGGTCTATCTACGGATAGAGTTTAAGTAGCATATCATGCTACTGTGGTTGAATCTTTTACCATGCATAGTGTAGAAATTGCTATGTTAGAATAATATCGTTTGCCTGATGTTGTATGTGAATTATGTGTACACTGTGTGAATGACACCAGTCGGGCCTAGGGAGACTGGGGACTCGAGACCGTGCCTAGGAGAGGTTAGAGCCCGTATGAGGTCAACCGTGCCTAGGGGAGATTGGGTCCATAGGCTACTGATTGTGAAGTATAGTGTGAATGATGCACCTCCTGCATCTGGATAACTATACTGTGAATTGAGTAGCAGGGACTATCGGTAAACTCAGGCCCGATCAGCTGGGAGTCGTGTGCTCGTACAAGCCGCCGATCCTCGTATTGTCTTATTGTATGCTAGTTGGTAGTTAGCAAGTGTTGTTGTTAGTATATAGCTTGTGTGTGGCTTAAGCTATATCTGTTAGATAGATTCCATTCACTTAGCGGTGCGCTAATCCCCCACATGTATTCCCCTTTGAAGGTTTAGGTACTGTTAGTCGGGATGGGTATGGATGCAGAAGCCATGTTTGACAACCCTACTCTGATGTGGACTTTTGTTTAAATAATGTTTTGTAATAACGTAACACTGTTGTGTAAGCTTAAACTTAATTATACGGTTTAATGTAATGACGTGACTTATATTGTGTTTATTATTAAAGTCTTTCGCTGTGTATTGAAAAAAAAAAATGGCCGGTGTTACAAGTTGGTATCAGAGCATGGTTTGGCAGCAAGTACGTGCGCGTATTTTGTTTCCAAACCCTGAGGCAAGTCAAACATGTCTGTGGGAGTGGGGGGCTAAGTGAAAATAGGATATATGTGTGTGTTAGTTGTGATTGAACTAACTGTTATCCACTAAGCTTTTGTGTGAGCTGTTTTGTAGCACAGGTATGGCCGATAGAAACGCAACTGGCCCATCTAACCCCGGAACATTCAGAGCACCAGAAGAGGGTGTTGAGTCAGATGAGGATCAGAATAGTTACATCCTTCAGTTAGAAAGCAAGCTAAAAGAGGCTGAAGACAAAATTAATGAGCTTGAATTAGCGAGGCATTCTGGGAATGATGATACACCACCTGGTTTCCCAACCGCGTAATCCCAAACGATTCCAAATGTGCACCAGAACCAGTTTCAGAATCAAATACCTAACCAATACTATATGCCACCGCAAAACACTTTTACTTACCAAAATCCCATGATGATGAACCCATACCACATGCAAATGTTTCATCAACCTTACATGCAACTACCCAAAAGATGTACTTATAAGAACTTCCGTGATTGCAAACCCTCTGAGTTTTTTGGAAGTACTGATCCGACTGTAACTCTCAATTGGTTGCGAGAAATTGAAAGGGTATTTGAAGCGTGTCAGTGTGAACCTGAGCTAAAAGTAACATATGCTAGTCGACTGTTGAAAGGTAGGGCTATGATTTGGTGGGATTCCTTGATTTCCAGTATACCGAAAGAACAAGTGAGTATGATCACTTGGGAGCAGTTTCATGGGAAGGTGTGTGAACAGTATTGTAATCCGTTTGATATGAACCGAATCAAGACTGAGTTTCTTGAAATGAAGATGACACCTCAAATGATGATCGACGAGGTAGTAGAGAAGTATGTGGATAAACTGAGGTTTGTACAACAGTGGGTGCCAGACGAAGCGTCTCGTATACAGCATTTTGTTAATATCATTTTGCCAGAGTACCGAACTTTTGTTAGAACGGCTACGTCGTTGTCTCAAGCGGTTGTGATGGCTAAGATGGTAGAAAGTGATGTTCAGGCCGCCAGAAACAGAATGTTTGGTAATGTGCTACAACAAGGTGGGTAAGTATCTGGTCAGTCAGGATCTAAATCCAAGAAGTCTAGTGGGTTTAAATCAAAGGGTAAAAGTGGTTAGAGTAGTTCTGGGTCTGGATCAGGTAAAGGGAATTGGTGTCACACGTGTCGATCTTCTCATAGTGGTCAGTGTTTTGAGGCTACAAGAAGATGTTTAAAGTGTGGTGTTGTTGGGCATGAGTCTTCAGCATGTCCGTATCCGAATAGTGTGTGTTGGAGTTGTCACAAACCAGGGCATCGTGCAGTTAGTTGTCCGTCAAAGAGTGGTAGTTCCGGGGCAGGGTCATGGGCGCGTTCGGCATCAGCCAGAGGGTCAACTGCCTCGAGTGGGCAAAAGAGGAAGAACCCTCCAACAGCAGAGGCTAGAGCTTTTCAGATGTCGGTTGAGAATGCCGTGGCAACCGACGAAGTGATCACCGGTATGTTTCTAATCAACTCAATACCTGCTCGCGTATTGTTTGATTGTGGTGCCAATAGGTGTTTTATGTCCCTAGATTTCTGTGCTAAGTTGAAATTGCCAGCTAATGTGTTACCCAAGCCGGTTAGTGTAGAAGTAGCCGATGGTAAGATCACACCCGTCACAACATATGTGTCTGGGGTTTGTATAGAGATCGAAGGGAAGTCTTTCCCGGTGACTTGTTTAGTGTTACCTATTCCTAGCTTTGATGTAGTATTAGGAATGGATTGGCTGAGCTCGCTTAGGGCTAACATTAAGTGCGATAGGAAAATGATTACCTTTCGTTCGACCGACGGAACCCCTGTTGTGGCTCGTGGGGAGCGGGGCGGGTATAATTTTCTGTTGATAACCATAATGAAAGCGAAAAAGTCGATGGCAAAGGGTTGTGAATCATTTCTTGCATATGTGATTGATGCGAAGAAAGAAAAGAGAACAGTGGCCGATATTCCAGTAGTATCAGAATTTCCCGAAGTGTTTCCAGATGAGTTACCAGGTCTGCCGCCGGTAAAGGAAGTCGAATATAAGATTGAGTTGGTTCCTAGAACAACTCCAGTTGCAAAATCTCCATACCGATTAGTGCCATCTGAAATCCGTGAAATGATGTCACAGATTCAAGAGTTATTAGATCGTGGGTTTATCCGACCGAGTTCTTCACCGTGGGGTGCTCCGGTATTGTTTGTTAAAAAGAAAGATGGGTCAATGCGTATGTGTATTGATTATCGTGAATTGAACAAAAGAACGGTGAAGAATAAGTATCCGTTACCTCGAATAGACGATTTGTTCGATCAGTTATAGGGTGCTTCGTTCTTTTCTAAGATAGACTTACGATCCGGATATCATCAGGTTCGTGTTGCTGAATCAGATATACCGAAAACAGCATTCAGAACAAGGTATGGTCATTATGAATTTCTTGTCATGCCATTTGGATTGACGAATGCGCCAGCAGTCTTCATGGATCTAATGAATAGAGTGTGTCCTCCGTTCTTAGATAAGTTTGTGATTGTGTTCATAGACGATATACTAGTGTATTCAAAGACAGAGAGTGAACATGCCGAACATCTGAGACAGGTTTTGAACTTGTTGAAACGTGAGCAACTATTTGCAAAATTTTCAAAATGTGAGTTTTGATTACGTGAAGTGCAGTTTTTGGGTCATGTGATTTGTGCTGAAGGTATAAAGGTTGATCCGATAAAGATAGAAGCGGTAATGAATTGGAATTCTCCGAAGACTCCGAAGACTCCGACTGAGATTAAGAGTTTTCTTGGATTGGCTGGTTATTATCGCAGGTTTATCAAAGATTTTTCTAAAATAGCATGTCCGTTGACTAAGTTGACTCGTAAAGATGTAGCCTTTCGATGGACTGATGAACAAGAAAAGGCTTTTCAGATTTTGAAACAGCTACTGTGTCATGCACCAGTGTTAGCTTTATCAGAAGGTTCAGACGACTTCGTGGTATACTGTGATGCATCATACGCTGGATTGGGTTGTGTTTTAATACAAAGAGATAAAGTAATTGAAATGTCCCGTTCTTATTGATTAAAAACGTTCCATATTAATTGATTTCGTTGCGAGGTTTTGACCTCTATATGAAACGTTTTTTCAAAGACTGCATTCATTTTTAAAACAAACCATAACCTTTATTTCATAAATAAAGGTTTAAAAAGCTTTACGTAGATTATCAAATAATGATAATCTAAAATATCCTGTTTACACACGACTATTACATAATGGTTTACAATACAAATATGTTACATCGAAATCAGTTTCTTGAATGCAGTTTTTACACAATATCATACAGACATGGACTCCAAATCTTGTCCTTATTTTAGTATGCAACAGCGGAAGCTCTTAGTATTCACCTGAGAATAAACATGCTTTAAACATCAACAAAAATGTTGGTGAGTTATAGGTTTAACCTATATATATCAAATCGTAACAATAGACCACAAGATTTCATATTTCAATACACATCCCATACATAGAGATAAAAATCATTCATGTGGTGAACACCTGGTAACCGACATTAACAAGATGCATGTATAAGAATATCCCCATCATTCCGGGACACCCTTCGGATATGATATAAATTTCGAAGTACTAAAGCATCCGGTACTTTGGATGGGGTTTGTTAGGCCCAATAGATCTATCTTTAGGATTCGCGTCAATTAGGGTGTCTGTTCCCTAATTCTTAGATTACCAGACTTAATAAAAAGGGGCATATTCGATTTCGATAATTCAACCATAGAATGTAGTTTCACGTACTTGTGTCTATTTTGTAAATCATTTATAAAACCTGCATGTATTCTCATCCCAAAAATATTAGATTTTAAAAGTGGGACTATAACTCACTTTCACAGATTTTTACTTCGTCGGGAAGTAAGACTTGGCCACTGGTTGATTCACGAACCTATAACAATATATACATATATATCAAAGTATGTTCAAAATATATTTACAACACTTTTAATATATTTTGATGTTTTAAGTTTATTAAGTCAGCTGTCCTCGTTAGTAACCTACAACTAGTTGTCCACAGTTAGATGTACATAAATAAATTGATAAATATTATCTTGAATCAATCCACGACCCAGTGTATACGTATCTCAGTATTGATCACAACTCAAACTATATATATTTTGGAATCAACCTCAACCCTGTATAGCTAACTCCAACATTCACATATAGAGTGTCTATGGTTGTTCCAAATATATATAGATGTGTCGACATGATAGGTCGAAACATTGTATACGTGTCTATGGTATCTCAAGATTACATAATATACAATACAAGTTGATTAAGTTATGGTTGGAATAGATTTGTGACCAATTTTCACGTAGCTAAAATGAGAAAAATTATCCAATCTTGTTTTACCCATAGCTTCTTCATTTTAAATCCGTTTTGAGTGAATCAAATTGCTATGGTTTAATATTGAACTCTATTTTATGAATCTAAACAGAAAAATTATAGATTTATAGTCAGAAAAATAAGTTACAAGTCATTTTTGTAAAGGTAGTCATTTCAGTCGAAAGAACGACGTCTAGATGACCATTTTAGAAAACATACTTCCACTTTGAGTTTAACCATAATTTTTGGATATAGTTTCATGTTCATAATAAAAATCATTTTCTCAGAATAACAACTTTTAAATCAAAGTTTATCATAGTTTTTAATTAACTAACCCAAAACAGCCCGCAGTGTTACTACGACGGCGTAAATCCGGTTTTACGGTATTTTTCGTGTTTCCAGGTTTTAAATCATTAAGTTAGCATATCATATAGATATAGAATATGTGTTTAGTTGATTTTAAAAGTCAAGTTAGAAGGATTAACTTTTGTTTGCGAACAAGTTTAGAATTAACTAAACTATGTTCTAGTGATTACAAGTTTAAACCTTCGAATAAGATAGCTTTATATGTATGAATCGAATGATGTTATGAACATCATTACTACCTTAAGTTCCTTGGATAAACCTACAGGAAAATAGAAAAATGGATCTAGCTTCAACGGATCCTTGGATGGCTCGAAGTTCTTGAAGCAGAATCATGACACGAAAACAAGTTCAAGTAAGATCATCACTTGAAATAAGATTGTTATAGTTATAGAAATTGAACTAAAGTTTGAATATAATTATTACCTTGTATTAGAATGATAACCTACTGTAAGAAACAAAGATTTCTTGAGGTTGGATGATCACCTTACAAGATTGGAAGTGAGCTAGCAAACTTGAAAGTATTCTTGATTTTATGTAACTAGAACTTGTAGAATTTATGAAGAACACTTAGAACTTGAAGATAGAACTTGAGAGAGATCAATTAGATGAAGAAAATTTAAGAATGAAAGTGTTTGTAGGTATTTTTGGTCGTTGGTGTATGGATTAGATATAAAGGATATGTAATTTTGTTTTCATGTAAATAAGTCATGAATGATTACTCATATTTTTGTAATTTTATGAGATATTTCATGCTAGTTTCCAAATGATGGTTCCCACATGTGTTAGGTGACTCACATGGGCTGCTAAGAGCTGATCATTAGAGTGTATATACCAATAGTACATACATCTAAAAGCTGTGTATTGTACGAGTACGAATACGGGTGCATACGAGTAGAATTGTTGATTAAACTGAACGAGGATGTAATTGTAAGCATTTTTGTTAAGTAGAAGTATTTTGATAAGTGTATTGAAGTCTTTCAAAAGTGTATAAATACATATTAAAATACTACATGTATATACATTTTAACTGAGTCGTTAAGTCATCGTTAGTCGTTACATGTAAGTGTTGTTTTGAAACCTTTAGGTTAACGATCTTGTTAAATGTTGTTAACCCAATGTTTATAATATCAAATGAGATTTTAAATTATTATATTATCATGATATTATCATGTATTAATATCTCTTAATATGATATATATACATTAAATGTCTTTACAACGATAATCGTTACATATATGTCTCGTTTAAAAATCATTAAGTTAGTAGTCTTGTTTTTACATATGTAGTTCATTATTAATATACTTAATGATATGTTTACATATCATAGTATCATGTTAACTATATATATATATATCCTTATAAATGTCATCATATAGTTTTTACAAGTTTTAACGTTCGTGAATCACCGGTCAACTTGGGTGGTCAATGGTCTATATGAAACATATTTCAATTAATCAAGTCTTAACAAGTTTGATTGCTTAACATGTTGGAAACATTTAATCATGTAAATATCAATCTCAATTAATATATATAAACATGGAAAAGTTCGGGTCACTACAGTACCTACCCGTTAAATAAATTTCGTCCCGAAATTTTAAGCTGTTGAAGGTGTTGACGAATCTTCTGAAAATAGATGCGGGTATTTCTTCTTCATCTAATCTTCACGCTCCCAGGTGAACTCGGGTCCTCTACGAGCATTCCATCGAACCTTAACAATTAGTATCTTGTTTTGCTTAAGTCTTTTAACCTCACGATCCATTATTTCGACAAGTTCTTCGATGAATTGGAGTTTTTCGTTGATTTGGATTTCATCTAACGGAATAGTGAGATCTTCTTTAGCAAAACATTTCTTCAAATTCGAGACGTGGAAAGTGTTATGTACAACCACGAGTTGTTGAGGTAACTCAAGTCGGTAAGCTACTGGTCCGACACGATCAATAATCTTGAATGGTCCAATATACCTTGGATTTAATTTCCCTCGTTTACCAAATCGAACAACGCCTTTCCAAGGTGCAACTTTAAGCATGACCATCTCTCCAATTTCAAATTCTATATCTTTTCTTTTAATGTCAGCGTAGCTCTTTTGTCGACTTTGGGCGGTTTTCAACCGTTGTTGAATTTGGATGATCTTCTTGGTAGTTTCTTGTATAATCTCCGGACCCGTAATCTGTCTATCCCCCACTTCACTCCAACAAATCGGAGACCTGCACTTTCTACCATAAAGTGCTTCAAACAGCGCCATCTCAATGCTTGAATGGTAGATGTTGTTGTAGGAAAATTCTGCTAACGGTAGATGTCAATCCCAACTGTTTCCGAAATCAATAACACATGCTCGTAGCATGTCTTCAAGCGTTTGTATCGTCCTTTCGCTCTGCCCATCAGTTTGTGGATGATAGGCAGTACTCATGTCTAGACGAGTTCCTAATGCTTGCTGTAATGTCTGCCAGAATCTTGAAATAAATCTGCCATCCCTATCAGAGATAATAGAGATTGGTATTCCATGTCTGGAGACGACTTTCTTCAAATACAGTCGTGCTAATTTCTCCATCTTGTCATCTTCTCTTATTGGCAGGAAGTGTGCTGATTTGGTGAGACGATCAACTATTACCCAAATAGTTTCAAAACCACTTGCAGTCCTTGGCAATTTAGTGATGAAATCCATGGTAATGTTTTCCCATTTCCATTCCGGGATTTCGGGTTGTTGTAGTAGACCTGATGGTTTCTGATGCTCAGCTTTGACCTTAGAACACGTCAAACATTCTCCTACATATTTAGCAATATCGGCTTTCATACCTGGCCACCAAAAATGTTTCTTAAGATCCTTGTACATCTTCCCCGTTCCAGGATGTATTGAGTATCTGGTTTTATGAGCTTCTCTAAGTACCATTTCTCTTATATCTCTAAATTTTGGTACCCAAATTCTTTCAGCCCTATACCGGGTTCCGTCTTCCCGAATATTAAGATGCTTCTCCGATCCTTTGGGTATTTCATCCTTTAAATTTCCCTCTTTTAAAACTCCTTGTTGCGCCTCCTTTATTTGAGTAGTAAGGTTAGTGTGAATCATTATATTCACAGATTTTACTCGAATGGGTTCTCTGTCCTTTCTGCTCAAGGCGTCGGCTACCACATTTGCCTTCCCCGGGTGGTAACGAATCTCAAATTTGTAATCATTCAACAATTCAATCCACCTACGCTGCCTCATATTCAGTTGTTTCTGATTAAATATGTGTTGAAGACTTTTGTGGTTGGTATATATTATACTTTTGACCCCATATAAGTAGTGCCTCCAAGTCTTTAATGCAAAAACAACCGCGCCTAATTCCAAATCATGCGTCGTATAATTTTGTTCGTGAATCTTCAATTGTCTAGACGCATAAGCAATCACCTTCGTTCGTTGCATTAATACACAACCGAGACCTTGCTTTGATGCGTCACAATAAATCACAAAATCATCATTCCCTTCAGGCAATGACAATATAGGTGCCGTAGTTAGCTTTTTCTTCAATAACTGGAACGCTTTCTCTTGTTCATCCTTCCATTCAAATTTCTTCCCTTTATGCGTTAATGCAGTCAAGGGTTTTGCTATTTTGGAGAAATCTTGGATGAATCTTCTGTAGTAACCAGCCAATCCTAAAAATTGACGTATATGCTTCGGAGTTTTTGGGGTTTCCCACTTTTCAACGATTTCGATCTTTGCCGGGTCCACCTGGATACCTTCTTTGTTCACTATGTGACCGAGGAATTGAACTTCTTCCAATCAAAATGCACACTTTGAAAACTTAGCGTACAATTTTTCTTTCCTCAATACTTCTAGCACTTTTCTCAAATGTTCTTCGTGCTCTTGATCATTCTTTGAGTAAATAAGTATGTCATCGATGAAAACAATGACAAACTTGTCAAGATATGGCCCACACACTCGGTTCATAAGGTCCATAAACATAGCTGGTGCGTTAGTCAATCCAAACGGCATAACCATAAACTCGTAATGACCATAACGCATCCTAAAAGCAGTTTTTGGAATATCATCCTCCTTTACTCGCATTTGATGATATCCAGAACGTAAATCGATTTTCGAATAAACCGACGAGCCTTGTATTTGATCAAATAAGTCATCAATTCTCGGTAGTGGATAACGGTTTTTGATGGTAAGTTTATTCAACTCTCTGTAGTCAATACACAACCTAAATGTACCATCCTTCTTCTTGACAAACAAAACAGGAGCTCCCCATGGTGATGTGCTTGGTCGAATGAAAACACGTTCTAATAGTTCTTGTAGTTGGCTTTGCAGTTCTTTCATCTCGCTGGGTGCGAGTCTGTAAGGAGCACGAGCTGTTGGTGCAGCTCCTGGTACAAGATCTATTTGAAATTCAACGGATCGATGTAGGGGTAATCCCGGTAATTCTTTCGGAAATACATCGGGAAATTCTTTTGCAATGGGAACATCATTGATGCTCTTTTCTTCAGTTTGTACTTTCTCGACGTGTGCTAGAACAGCATAGCAACCTTTTCTTATTAGTTTTTGTGCCTTCAAATTACTAATAAGATGTAGCTTCGTGTTGCCCTTTTCTCCGTACACCATTAAGGGTTTTCCTTTTTCTCGTATAATGCGAATTGCATTTTTGTAACAAATGATCTCTGCTTTCACTTCTTTCAACCAGTCCATACCGATTATCACATCAAAACTCCCTAACTCTACTGGTATCAAGTCAATCTTAAATGTTTCGCTAACCAGTTTAATTTCTCGATTCCGACATATATTATCTGCTGAAATTAATTTACCATTTGCTAATTCGAGTAAAAATTTACTATCCAAAGGCGTCAATGGACAACTTAATTTAGCACAAAAATCTCTACTCATATAGCTTCTATCCGCACCCAAATCAAATAAAACGTAAGCAGATTTATTGTCAATAAGAAACGTACCCGTAACAAGCTCCGAGTCTTCCTGTGCCTCTGCCGCATTAATATTGAAAACTCTTCCGCGGCCTTGTCCATTCGTGTTCTCCTGGTTCGGGCAATTTCTAATAATGTGGCCCGGTTTTCCACATTTATAACAAACTACATTGGCATAACTTGCTCCGACACTACTTGCTCCGCCATTACTCATTCCGACACCATTTGTTCCTTTCGTTCTGTTAACCCCTGGTCCGTAGACCTCACACTTCGCCTAGCTATGACCATTTCTTTTACACTTGTTGCAAAATTTGGTGCAGAACCCTGAGTGATACTTTTCACACCTTTGGCATAACTGCTTCTGATTGTTGTTGTTGTTGTTGTTGTTGTTGTTGTTGTTGTTGTTGTTGTTGCGGTTGTTATTGTTATTGGAATGATTGTTGTAGTTGCTGCTGTTGTTGTTATTGTTGTTGTTGGGCCGTTTGTTGTAGTTGCGATTGATGTTGCGATTGTTGGGATAGTTGTTGCGATTATTGTTGTAATTGCTGTTGTTGTTGTATTGGTGATTCTTATCACCGTTTTCCTCCCACTATCTTTTGACTTGCTTCACATTGGCCTCTTCAGCTGTCTGTTCTTTAATTCTTTCCTCAATCTGGTTCACTAGTTTGTGAGCCATTCTACATGCCTGTTGTATGGAGGCGGGCTCGTGTGAACTTATATGTTCTTGGATTCTTTCTGGTAATCCTTTTACAAACGCGTCGATCTTCTCTTCCTCATCTTCGAATGCTCCCGGACACAATAGGCATAGTTCTGTGAATCGTCTTTCGTACGTGGTAATATCAAATCCTTGGGTTCTTAACCCTCTAAGTTCTGTCTTGAGCTTATTGACCTCGGTTCTGGGACGGTACTTCTCATTCATCAAGTGCTTGAATGCTGACCACGGTAGTGCGTAAGCATCATCTTATCCCACTTGCTCTAGATAGGTATTCCACCATGTTAACGCAGTACCTGTGAAGGTATGCGTAGCGTACTTCACTTTGTCCTCTTCAGTACACTTACTTATGGCAAACACCGATTCGACCTTCTCGGTCAACCGTTTCAATCCGATCGGTCCTTCGGTTCCATCAAATTCCAAAGGTTTGCAGGCAGTGAATTCTTTGTAGGTGCATCCTACATGATTTCCTGTACTGCTAGATCCAAGGTTATTGTTGGTATGTAGCACAGCCTGTACTGCGGCTATGTTTGAAGCAAGAAATGCACGAAATTCCTCTTCACTCATATTCTAGGTGTGTCGAGTAGTCGGTGCCATCTCCTTCAAAATAGTCAAATGAAACGAGTTAATCATATAGAATATCAAGAGTAGTCAATAGTATTTCGTAGCGTAATATGAACTTATTTATAAAAGCTCTTTCTTCATATTAGCGTTTTATACTCTTTAATTCGGGTAGTACCTACCCGTTAAGTTCATACTTAGTAGCTAACATACCATTTCAACTACTACAATTCTATATGAAAAACTAATCACAAAAAAAAAAAAAAATTATCATATTCAAACCTTTATACAATAACTTGCAAACTTACAATACCGCTTTTTTTTAAATATAGCATGAAATATAGCACATAAAACTTTGATACAAAGTAGTTGCGAAGATAATTCTAGTTAATAAATAAGGCGTTCAGCAAAGACAACAAAGACACGTAATTCATACGTCCAGAAACAAGTCATGCATTCTGGTTTTACTAATACCACTTCACATTCTTGGTTTTGTGGAACGTAACCGTTGTGACCGATAGTATGACAACCTGTTGTAACGTCGTCAAAAGGGCGAAGGTTACGTAATGACCAACAGTCTCGTAATAACCTAAAAACCTCATTTCTTACCCCAATTACCGACTCCGTCACTTGTGGGAATGTTTTGTTTAATAGTTGTAGCCCGATGTTCTTTTTCTCACTTTAGTGAGAAGCGAACATTACTAACCCGTAAGCATAACATGCTTCTTTATGTTGCATGTTAGCCACTTTTTCTAAATCATGAAGTCCTATATTCGGATACATTGAGTCAAAATAATTTCTTAACCCGTTGCGTAAAATAGCATTTGGGTTCCCCGCAATATATGCATCAAAGTAAACACATCGTAACTTATGGGTTTCCCAATGTGATATCCCCCATATTTCAAACGAAAGCCTTTTATAAACCAAGACATTCTTGGAACGTTCTTCGAATGTCTTACAAACTGATTTCGCCGTAAATAGTTGTGCCATAGAATTCTGACCGAATCTAGACAAGATTTCATCAATCATGTCTCCGAGTAGGTCTCTTAAAATATTGGGTTGTCTATCCATTTTGTATTTTTATACTGTAAAATAGACAAGAGTTAGATTCATAAAAAAAAAAATACTTATTAATACAAGCAATTTTTACATATATCATAAAGCATAAGCACACTATATTACATATATTACACCACACGAATACAACTATCTTATTCCGACTCGCTCGTTTCTTCTTCTTCGGTTTTGGTTCATTTTGCCAAGTTTCTAGGGATATATGATGTTCCCCTAATACGAGCTATCATTTTCCACAACGGTTTAGAAAAACCTGGTGGTTTAGAGGTTCACGGGTTATCGTTACAACTTAAGAAATACGGGTGTTGACGATACATATAAAGTTCATCGGGGTTGGAATCAGATTTCTCTATTTTTATGCCCTTTCCCTTATTGTTCTCTTTTGCCTTTTTAAATTCAGTTGGGGTAATTTCTATAACATCATCGGAATATCCGATTCATCGGAGAATTGGTAATCCTCCCAATATTTTGCTTCCTTGGCGGAAACACCGTTGACCATAATTAACCTTGGTCGGTTGGTTGAGGATTTTCTTTTACTTAACCGTTTTATTATTTCCCCCACCGGTTCTATTTCTTCTTCCGGTTCCGATTCTTCTTCCGGTTCCGATTCTTCTTCCGGTTCCTCTTCGGGAACTTGTGAATCAGTCCACGAATCATTCCAAATTACATTTGACTCTTCATTATTATTAGGTTAGTCAATGGGACTTATATTAGAGGTAGACATCTATCACATAATATTAAACACGTTAAGAGATTAATATATCACATAATATTCACATGTTAAAAATATATAGTTTCCAACAAAATTTGTTAAGCAATCATTTTTCAAGTAAACACGGTCGAAGTCCAGACTCACTAATGCATCCTAACAAACTCGATAAGACACACTAATGCAAATTTTATGGTTCTCTAAGACCAACGCTCGGATACCAACTGAAATGTCCCGTTCTTATTGATTAAAAACGTTCCATATTAATTGATTTCGTTGCGAGGTTTTGACCTCTATATGAGACGTTTTTTCAAAGACTGCATTCATTTTTAAAACAAACCATAACCTTTATTTCATAAATAAAGGTTTAAAAAGCTTTACGTAGATTATAAAATAATGATAATCTAAAATATCCTGTTTACACACGACTATTACATAATGGTTTACAATACAAATATGTTACATCAAAATCAGTTTCTTGAATGCAGTTTTTACACAATATCATACAGACATGGACTCCAAATCTTGTCCTTATTTTAGTATGCAACAGCGGAAGCTCTTAGTATTCACCTGAGAATAAACATGCTTTAAACGTCAATAAAAATGTTGGTGAGTTATAGGTTTAACCTATATATATCAAATCGTAACAATAGACCACAAGATTTCATATTTCAATACACATCCCATACATAGAGATAAAAATCATTCATATGGTGAACACCTGGTAACCGACATTAACAAGATGCATGTATAAGAATATCCCCATCATTCCGGGACACCCTTCGGATATGATATAAATTTCGAAGTACTAAAGCATCCGGTACTTTGGATGGGGTTTGTTAGGCCCAATAGATCTATCTTTAGGATTCGCGTCAATTAGGGTGTCTGTTCCCTAATTCTTAGATTACCAGACTTAATAAAAAGGGGCATATTCGATTTCGATAATTCAACCATAGAATGTAGTTTCACGTACTTGTGTCTATTTTGTAAATCATTTATAAAACCTGCATGTATTCTCATCCCAAAAATATTAGATTTTAAAAGTGGGACTATAACTCACTTTCACAGATTTTTACTTCGTCAGGAAGTAAGACTTGGCCACTGGTTGATTCACGAATCTATAACAATATATACATATATATCAAAGTATGTTCAAAATATATTTACAACACTTTTAATATATTTTGATGTTTTAAGTTTATTAAGTCTGCTGTCCTCGTTAGTAACCTACAACTAGTTGTCCACAGTTAGATGTACAGAAATAAATCGATAAATATTATCTTGAATCAATCCACGACCCAGTGTATACGTATCTCAGTATTGATCACAACTCAAACTATATATATTTTGGAATCAACCTCAACCCTGTATAGCTAACTCCAACATTCACATATAGAGTGTCTATGGTTGTTCCGAAATATATATAGATGTGTCGACATGATAGGTCGAAACATTGTATACGTGTCTATGGTATCTCAAGATTACATAATATACAATACAAGTTGATTAAGTTATGGTTGGAATAGATTTGTTACCAATTTTCACGTAGCTAAAATGAGAAAAATTATCCAATCTTGTTTTACCCATAACTTCTTCATTTTAAATCCGTTTTGAGTGAATAAAATTACTATGGTTTCATATTGAACTTTATTTTATGAATATAAACAGAAAAAGTATAGGTTTATAGTCGGAAAAATAAGTTACAAGTTGTTTTTGTAAAGGTAGTCATTTCAGTCGAAAGAACGACGTCTAGATGACCATTTTAGAAAACATACTTCCACTTTGAGTTTAACCATAATTTTTGGATATAGTTTAATGTTCATAATAAAAATCATTTTCTCAGAATAACAACTTTTAAATCAAAGTTTATCATAGTTTTTAATTAACTAACCCAAAACAGCCCGCGGTGTTACTACGACGGCGTAAATCCGGTTTTACGGTGTTTTTCGTGTTTCCAGGTTTTAAATCATTAAGTTAGCATATCATATAGATATAGAACATGTGTTTAGTTGATTTTAAAGGTCAAGTTAGAAGGATTAACTTTTGTTTGCGAACAAGTTTAGAATTAACTAAACTATGTTCTAGTGATTACAAGTTTAAACCTTCGAATAAGATAGCTTTATATGTATGAATTGAATGATGTTATGAACATCATTACTACCTTAAGTTCCTTGGATAAACCTACATGAAAATATAAAAATGGATCTAGCTTCAACGGATCCTTGGATGGCTCGAAGTTCTTGAAGCAGAATCATGACACGAAAACAAGTTCAAGTAAGATCATCACTTGAAATAAGATTGTTATAGTTATAGAAATTGAACCAAAGTTTGAATATGATTATTACCTTGTATTAGAATGATAACCTACTGTAAGAAACAAAGATTTCTTGAGGTTGGATGATCACCTTACAAGATTGGAAGTGAGCTAGCAAACTTGAAAGTATTCTTGATTTTATGTAACTAGAACTTGTAGAATTTATGAAGAACACTTAGAACTTGAAGATAGAACTTGAGAGAGATAAATTAGATGAATAAAATTGAAGAATTAAAGTATTTGTAGGTGTTTTTGGTCGTTAGTGTATGGATTAGATATAAAGGATATGTAATTTTGTTTTCATGTAAATAAGTCATGAATGATTACTCATATTTTTGTAATTTTATGAGATATTTCATGCTAGTTGCCAAATGATGGTTCCCACATGTGTTAGGTGACTCACATGGGCTGCTAAGAGCTGATCATTGGAGTGTATATACCAATAGTACATACATCTAAAAGCTGTGTATTGTACGAGTACGAATACGGGTGCATACGAGTAGAATTGTTGATGAAACTGAACGAGGATGTAATTGTAAGCATTTTTGTTAAGTAGAAGTATTTTGATAAGTGTATTGAAGTCTTTCAAAATTGTATAAATACATATTAAAATACTACATGTATATACATTTTAACTGAGTCGTTAAGTCATCGTTAGTCGTTACATGTAAGTGTTGTTTTGAAACCTTTAGGTTAACGATCTTGTTAAATGTTGTTAACCCAATGTTTATAATATCAAATGAGATTTTAAATTATTATATTATCATGATATTATCATGTATGAATATCTCTTAATATGATATATATACATTAAATGTCTTTACAACGATAATCGTTACATATATGTCTCGTTTAAAAATCATTAAGTTAGTAGTCTTGTTTTTACATATGTAGTTCATTATTAATATACTTAATGATATGTTTACTTATCATAGTATCATGTTAACTATATATATATATATCCATATATATGTCATCATATAGTTTTTACAAGTTTTAACGTTCGTGAATCACCGGTCAACTTGGGTGGTCAATTGTCTATATGAAACATATTTCAATTAATCAAGTCTTAACAAGTTTGATTTCTTAACATGTTGGAAACATTTAATCATGTAAATATCAATCTCAATTAATATATATAAACATGGAAAAGTTCGGGTCACTACAGTACCTACCCGTTAAATAAATTTCGTCCCGAAATTTTAAGCTGTTGAAGGTGTTGACGAATCTTCTGGAAATAGATGCAGGTATTTCTTCTTCATCTGATCTTCACGCTCCCAGGTGAACTCGGGTCCTCTACGAGCATTCCATCGAACCTTAACAATTGGTATCTTTTTTAGCTTAAGTCTTTTAACCTCACGATCCATTATTTCGACAGGTTCTTCGATGAATTGGAGTTTTTCGTTGATTTGGATTTCATCTAACGGAATAGTGAGATCTTCTTAAGCAAAACATTTCTTCAAATTCGAGACGTGGAAAGTGTTATGTACAGCCGCGAGTTGTTGAGGTAACTCAAGTCGGTAAGCTACTGGTCCGACACAATCAATAATCTTGAATGGTCCAATATACCTTGGATTTAATTTCCCTCGTTTACCAAATCGAACAATGCCTTTCCAAGGTGCAACTTTAAGCATGACCATCTCTCCAATTTCAAATTCTATATCTTTTCTTTTAATGTCAGCGTAGCTCTTTTGTCGACTTTGGGCGGTTTTCAAGCGTTGTTGAATTTGGATGATCTTCTCGGTAGTTTCTTGTATAATCTCCGGACCCGTAATCTGTCTATCCCCCACTTCACTCCAACAAATCGGAGACCTGCACTTTCTACCATAAAGTGCTTCAAACGGCGCCATCTCAATGCTTGAATGGTAGATGTTGTTGTAGGAAAATTCTGCTAACGGTAGATGTCGATCCCAACTGTTTCCGAAATCAATAACACATGCTCGTAGCATGTCTTCAAGCGTTTGTATCATCCTTTCGCTCTGCCCATCAGTTTGTGGATGATAGGCAGTACTCATATCTAGACGAGTTCCTAATGCTTGCTGTAATGTCTGCCAGAATCTTGAAATAAATTTGCCATCCCTATCAGAGATAATAGAGATTGGTATTCCATGTCTGGAGACGACTTCCTTCAAATACAGTCGTGCTAACTTCTCCATCTTGTCATCTTCTCTTATTGGCAGGAAGTGTGCTGATTTGGTGAGACGATCAACTATTACCCAAATAGTATCAAAACCACTTGCAGTCCTTGGCAATTTAGTGATGAAATCCATGGTAATGTTTTCCCATTTCCATTCCGGGATTTCGGGTTGTTGTAGTAGACCTGATGGTTTCTGATGCTCAGCTTTGACCTTAGAACATGTCAAACATTCTCCTACATATTTAGCAATATCGGCTTTCATACCTGGCCACCAAAAAAGTTTCTTAAGATCCTTGTACATCTTCCCCGTTCCAGGATGTATTGAGTATCTGGTTTTATGAGCTTCTCTAAGTACCATTTCTCTCATATCTCTAAATTTTGGTACCCAAATTCTTTCAGCCCTATACCGGGTTCCATCTTCCCGAATATTTAGATGCTTCTCCGATCCTTTGGGTATTTCATCCTTTAAATTTCCCTCTTTTAAAACTCCTTGTTGCGCCTCCTTTATTTGAGTAGTAAGGTTAGTGTGAATCATTATATTCACAGATTTTACTTGAATGGGTTCTCTGTCCTTTCTGCTCAAGGCGTCGGCTACACATTTGCCTTCCCCGGGTGGTAACGAATCTCAAATTTGTAATCATTCAACAATTCAATCCACCTACGCTGCCTCATATATTCAGTTGTTTCTGATTAAATATGTGTTGAAGACTTTTGTGGTCGGTATATATAATACTTTTGATCCCATATAAGTAGTGGCTCCAAGTCTTTAATGCAAAAACAACCGCGCCTAATTCCAAATCATGCGTCGTATAATTTTGTTCGTGAATCTTCAATTGTCTAGACGCATAAGCAATCACCTTCGTTCGTTGCATTAATACACAATCGAGACCTTGCTTTGATGCGTCACAATAAATCACAAAATCATCATTCCCTTCAGGCAATGACAATATAGGTGCCGTAGTTAGCTTTTTCTTCAATAACTGGAACGCTTTCTCTTGTTCATCCTTCCATTCAAATTTCTTCCCTTTATGCGTTAATGCAGTCAAGGGTTTTGCTATTTTGGAGAAATCTTGGATGAATCTTCTGTAGTAACCAGCCAATCCTAAAAATTGACGTATATGCTTCGGAGTTTTTGGGGTTTCCCACTTTTCAACGGTTTCGATCTTTGCCGGGTCCACCTGGATACCTTCTTTATTCACTATGTGACCGAGGAATTGAACTTCTTCCAATCAAAATGCACACTTTGAAAACTTTGCGTACAATTTTTCTTTCCTCAATACTTCTAGCACTTTTCTCAAATGTTCTTCGTGCTCTTGATCATTCTTTGAGTAAATAAGTATGTCATCGATGAAAACAATGACAAACTTGTCAAGATATGGCCCACACACTCGGTTCATAAGGTCCATGAACACAGCTGGTGCGTTAGTCAATCCAAACGGCATAACCATAAACTCGTAATGACCATAACGCATCCTAAAAGCAGTTTTTGGAATATCATCCTCCTTTACTCGCATTTGATGATATCCAGAACGTAAATCGATTTTCGAATAAACCGACGAGCCTTGTAGTTGATCAAATAAGTCATCAATTCTCGGTAGTGGATAACGGTTTTTGATGGTAAGTTTATTCAACTCTCTGTAGTCAATACACAACCTAAATGTACCATCCTTCTTCTTGACAAACAAAACAGGAGCTCCCCATGGTGATGTGCTTGGTCGAATGAAAACACGTTCTAATAGTTCTTGTAGTTGGCTTTGCAGTTCTTTCATCTCACTGGGTGCGAGTCTGTAAGGAGCACGAGCTATTGGTGTTGCTCCTGGTACAAGATCTATTTGAAATTCAATGGATCGATGTGGGGGTAATCCCGGTAATTCTTTTGGAAATACATCGGGAAATTCTTTTGCAATGGGAACATCATTGATGCTCTTTTCTTCAGTTTGTACTTTCTCGACGTGTGCTAGAACAGCATAGCAACCTTTTCTTATTAGTTTTTGTGCCTTCAAATTACTAATAAGATGTAGCTTCGTGTTGCCCTTTTCTCCGTACACCATTAAGGGTTTTCCTTTTTCTCGTATAATGCAAATTGCATTTTTGTAACAAACGATCTCTACTTTCACTTCTTTCAACCAGTCCATACCGATTATCACATCAAAACTCCCTAACTCTACTGGTATCAAGTCAATCTTAAATGTTTCGCTAACCAGTTTAATTTCTCGATTCCGACATATATTATCTGCTGAAATTAATTTACCATTTGCTAATTCGAGTAAAAATTTACTATCCAAAGGCGTCAATGGACAACTTAATTTAGCACAAAAATCTCTACTCATATAGCTTCTATCTGCACCCGAATCAAATAAAACGTAAGCAGATTTATTGTCAATAAGAAACGTACCCGTAACAAGCTCCGAGTCTTCCTGTGCCTCTGCCGCATTAATATTGAAAACTCTTCCACGGCTTTGTCCATTCGTGTTCTCCTGGTTCGTGCAATTTCTAATAATGTGGCCCAGTTTTCCACATTTATAACAAACTACATTGGCATAACTTGCTCTGACACTACTTGCTCCGCCATTACTCGTTCCGACACCATTTGTTCCTTTCGTTCTGTTAACCCCTGGTCCGTAGACCTCACACTTCGCCTAGCTATGACCATTTCTTTTACACTTGTTGCAAAATTTGGTGCAGAACCCCGAGTGATACTTTTCACACCTTTGGCATAGCTGCTAATGATTGTTGTTGTTGTTATTGTTGTTGTTGTTGTTGTTGTTGTTGTTGTTGTTGTTGTTGTTGTTGTTGTTGTTGTTGTTGTTATTGTTGTTGTTGTTGTTGCGGTTGTTATTGTTATTGGAATGATTGTTGTAGTTGCTGCTGTTGTTGTTGTTATTGTTGTTGTTGGGCCGTTTGTTGTAGTTGCGATTGATGTTGCGATTGTTGGGATAGTTGTTGCGATTATTGTTGTAATTGCTGTTGTTGTTGTATTGGTGATTCTTATCACCGTTTTCCTCCCACTTTCTTTTGACTTGCTTCACATTGGCCTCTTCAGCCGTCTGTTCTTTAATTCTTTCCTCAATCTGGTTCACTAGTTTGTGGGCCATTCTACATGCCTGTTGTATGGAGGCGGGCTCGTGTGAACTTATATCTTCTTGGATTCTTTCCGGTAATCCTTTTACAAACGCGTCGATCTTCTCTTCCTCATCTTCGAACGCTCCCGGACACAATAGGCATAGTTCTGTGAATCGTCTTTCGTACGTGGTAATATCAAATCCTTGGGTTCGTAACCCTCTAAGTTCTGTCTTAAGCTTATTGACCTCGGTTCTGGGACGGTACTTCTCATTCATCAAGTGCTTGAATGCTGACCACGGTAGTGCGTAAGCATCATCTTATCCCACTTGCTCTAGATAGGTATTCCACTATGTTAACGTAGTACCTGTGAAGGTATGCGTAGCATACTTCACTTTGTCCTCTTCAGTACACTTACTTATGGCAAACACCGATTCGACCTTCTCGGTCCACCGTTTCAATCTGATCGGTCCTTCGGTTCCATCAAATTCCAAAGGTTTGCAGGCAGTGAATTCTTTGTAGGTGCATCCTACACAATTTCCTGTACTGCTAGATCCAAGGTTATTGTTGGTATGTAGTGCAGCCTGTACTGCGGCTATGTTTGAAGCGAGAAAGGCACGAAATTCCTCTTCACTCATATTCAAGGTGTGTCGAGTAGTCGGTGCCATCTCCTTCAAAATAGTCAAATGAAACGAGTTAATCATATAGAATATCAAGAGTAGTCAATAGTATTTCGTAGCGTAATATGAACTTATTTATAAAAGCTCTTTCTTCATATTAGCGTTTTATACTCTTTAATTCGGGTAGTACCTACCCGTTAAGTTCATACTTAGTAGCTAACATACCATTTCAACTACTACAATTCTATATGAAAAACTAATCAAAAAAAAAAAAAAAAAAAAATCATATTCAAATCTTTATACAATAACTTGCAAACTTACAATACCGCTTTTTTTTACATATAGCATGAAATATAGCACATAAAACTTTGATACAAAGTAGTTGTGAAGATAATTCTAGTTAATAAATAAGGCGTTCAGCAAAGACAACAAAGACACGTAATTCATACGTCCAGAAACAAGTCATGCATTCTGGTTTTACTAATACCACTTCCCATCCTTGGTTTTGTGGAACGTAACCGTTGTGACCGATAGTATGACAACGTGTTGTAACGTTGTCAAAAGGGCGAAGGTTACGTAATGACCAACAGTCTCGTAATAACCTAAAAACCTCATTTCTTACCCCAATTACCGACTCCGTCACTTGTGGGAATGTTTTGTTTAATAGTTGTAGCCCGATGTTCTTTTTCTCACTTTGGTGAGAAGCGAACATTACTAACCCGTAAGCATAACATGCTTCTTTATGTTGCATGTTAGCCACTTTTTCTAAATCATGAAGTCCTATATTCGGATACATTGAGTCAAAATAATTTCTTAACCCGTTGCGTAAAATAGCATTTGGGTTCCCCGCAATATATGCGTCAAAGTAAACACATCGTAACTTATGGGTTTCCCAATGTGATATCCCCCATATTTCAAACGAAAGCCTTTTATAAACCAAGACATTCTTGGAACGTTCTTCGAATGTCTTACAAACTGATTTCGCCGTAAATAGTTGTGCCGAAGAATTCTGACCGACTCTAGACAAGATTTCATCAATCATGTCTCCGGGTAGGTCTCTTAAAATATTGGGTTGTCTATCCATTTTGTGTTTTTATACTGTAAAATAGACAAGAGTTAGATTCATAAAAAAAAATACTTATTAATACAAGCAATTTTTACATATATCATAAAGCATAAGCACACTATATTACATATATTACACCACACGAATACAACTATCTTATTCCGACTCGCTCGTTTCTTCTTCTTCGGTTTTGGTTCGTTTTGCCAAGTTTCTAGGGATATATGATGTTCCCCTAATACGAACTGTCGTTTTCCACAACGGTTTAGAAAAACCTGGTGGTTTAGAGGTTCCCGGGTTATCGTTACAACTTAAGAAATACGGGTGTTGACGATACATATAAAGTTCATCGGGGTTGGAATCAGATTTCTCTATTTTTATGCCCTTTCCCTTATTGTTCTCTTTTGCCTTTTTAAATTCAGTTGGGGTAATTTCTATAACATCATCGGAATCCTCGTCGGGATCCGATTCATCGGAGAATTGGTAATCCTCCCAATATTTTGCTTCCTTGGCGGAAACACCGTTGACCATAATTAACCTTGGTCGGTTGGTTGAGGATTTTCTTTTACTTAACCGTTTTATTATTTCCCCCACCGGTTCTATTTCTTCTTCCGGTTCCTCCTCCTCCGGTTCCGATACTTCTTCCGGTTCCGATTCTTCTTCCGGTTCCTCTTCGGGAACTTGTGAATCAGTCCACGAATCATTCCAAATTACATTTGACTCTTCATTATTATTAGGTGAGTCAATGGGACTTGTATTAGAGGTAGACATCTATCACATAATATTAAACACGTTAAGAGATTAATATATCACATAATATTCACATGTTAAAAATATATAGTTTCCAACAAAATTTGTTAAGCAATCATTTTTCAAGTAAACACGGTCGAAGTCCAGACTCACTAATGCATCCTAACAAACTCGATAAGACACACTAATGCAAATTTTCTGGTTCTCTAAGACCAACGCTCGGATATCAACTGAAATGTCCCGTTCTTATTGATTAAAAACGTTCCATATTAATTGATTTCGTTGCGAGGTTTTGACCTCTATATGAGACTTTTTTTCAAAGACTGCATTCATTTTTAAAACAAACCATAACCTTTATTTCATAAATAAAGGTTTAAAAAGCTTTACGTAGATTATTAAATAATGATAATCTTAAATATCATGTTTACACACGACTATTACATAATGGTTTACAATACAAATATGTTACATCGAAATCAGTTTCTTGAATGCAGTTTTTACACAATATCATACAGACATGGACTCCAAATCTTGTCCTTATTTTAGTATGCAATAGCGGAAGCTCTTAGTATTCACCTGAGAATAAACATGCTTTAAACGTCAACAAAAATGTTGGTGAGTTATAGGTTTAACCTATATATATCAAATCGTAACAATAGACCACAAGATTTCATATTTCAATACACATCCCATACATAGAGATAAAAATCATTCATATGGTGAACACCTGGTAACCGACATTAACAAGATGCATGTATAAGAATATCCCCATCATTCCGGGACACCCTTCGAATATGATATAAATTTCGAAGTACTAAAGCATCCGGTACTTTGGATGGGGTTTGTTAGGCCCAATAGATCTATCTTTATGATTCGCGTCAATTAGGGTGTCTGTTCCCTAATTCTTAGATTACCAGACTTAATAAAAAGGGGCATATTCGATTTCGATAATTCAACCATAGAATGTAGTTTCATGTACTTATGTCTATTTTGTAAATCATTTATAAAACCTGCATGTATTCTCATCCCAAAAATATTAGATTTTAAAAGTGGGACTATAACTCACTTTCACAGATTTTTACTTCGTCGGGAAGTAAGACTTGGCCACTGGTTGATTCACGAACCTATAACAATATATACATATGTGATGACCCAGAAATTTCGACTAAATTTAAACTTAATCTTTGTATGATTAACATTTCCGACACGATAAGCAAAGTCTGTAAAACTGAATCTCAAAATTTTTGAATTACTTTTATATATTTAAATACCCTTCGGTTGTTTTTGACGATTCGCGAACAATTATATGTAAATAGATACATATATACTATAACATGAAAAGGTAACAATGTATTAATTGTTTGATACCGTACATTAAACTTATTGGTTTAAATATCTATTTGAATATATATGATAAGTTGAAATATTTATTATTAAAATTTATTTATAAATAACTTCCAATGTGTATTTAAAAACTGATTTATATATATTAAAAAGATATATACATATATATAATTTCAAGTTATTTAGTAAACGATAGTAACATTTTAAATTGCTACAGTACCCAAAATGCTACAGTGTTTTTGAAAATCACTATTTGCTACAGTGAAATTGACTTTGCTACAGTGAATTGCAATCAGTATTTTGCAATCAGTATTTTGAAATCTTGCAGCACGTCTACGCCAACAGTTATATGTGTACATATAACGTCTACCTCCTCGAATTACATACTTCGAATGTGAAGTTTTTGAAAAACACCCCAAACTATGAAACTAGTTCTCTGAAATTGGAACAATGCTGATGAAGCAGCAAAAACTGTAAACGACCTTAACAGTCAAAAGTTTGATGATAAAGAATAGTATGGTGGTAAAGCAGAGAAAAAGAGAAGGTTTGGAATTGAAAAACGGATTGAGCAGACCATGAAGGAGGCTGTGAACAAATCACAAAGACTAAATCTACCTTCAAAGAATCCAAATGATTCAGAGTCTGCTGAAATCATTAAAGAATACCTTGCTCCTTACACTAAAACCTTTGCGGACAATATTCTTCATCATCATCTTATCTTAAATATTCTAAGATATCATCGTATCTCCCATTATAAATATCCTCCATATTTCTGAAGATATTTTTTGAAACCATTCTTATCTGAAATCATTACCTCTTCGCGCTATCTGTGTTACATCATAAAAGAAACTATTTTAATTTCTAAAATCTAAAAAATTCGAAAAAAATGGATGTTTTGAAGTAATGTTGGGAACTGAAGCATGAGTTAGTATAATATAATGACACTTGATCAACGTGATTATATTACAGTAAGTCATGTTGAGTTTCTAATGGAACGTGACAAAGGTTCACAGATCACACCCTCATCATAAACCATGTTACATAACTCTTTCATTCTATATAATCTCTAAATATATCAAGAAAATATATTTCTTGATGATTCGGTCTTTTCCGGATATTCTGGTAATTTGACAAGTCAGATTGTGCCATTACCGTTTCTTTCGTAGAACATTAATTATGTTTATTCTGAAATTCATACCTACGAATTCTGGACCATTATTCGCTTGACTTAAGGTCGGGAAGAGAAAACGAAAGCATGAAGCTCCGAAATATAATGGAGAATATAAAGCCCGATAACAACCCCGAAATTACAAACCGTGTATATCAATGCGTATAGCAACATAAAGACACGGGAGAATGAAAAATACTATAACCCCAAGGTAATAGTAGAAGAAAATAACTTCCTCTGGTGGTAGATGAAAAAGAAGAATGAAGGATACGATAGCCAGGAAAATATCAAGAATCAGAACTGGATTAAGCATTTTCACAATCTGTTGGGATGTATGAAATAATAAAGAAGATTATAGGAGTGTTGAAAATAAATGAAACGGAAGAGGTCAATTTATAGCAAAATATCAGACGCAGCAATAGAAGCAAATTACGCATTTAATCAAAGAAAATCCTAATTTCCGCAAATTCTGAAGAATCAAATCTTATTTAGATTATGAAGATTTTCTATTCCTTAAAATCCGAAAATCAATTGTTACTACATCAAGAGATAAGACGCATCTCTATTCTCCATTTCACTTGATTACGATAACTTCTCTCATACGCTTCGAGTAATTGGATTATTTTATCCATATTATTCAAACATAGATAAAACTCTATTATCAACTCATATTCGTCATTAAAACATTTTTATTGTTAGCCATGACGACCTCACTCAAATTTCGGGACGAAATTTCTTTAACGGGTAGGTACTGTGATGACCCAGAAATTTCGACTAAATTTAAACTTAATCTTTGTATGATTAACATTTCCGACACGATAAGCAAAGTCTGTAAAACTGAATCTCAAAATTTTTGAATTACTTTTATATATTTAAATACCCTTCGGTTGTTTTCGACGATTCGCGAACAATTATATGTAAATAGATACATATATACTATAACATGAAAAGGTAACAATGTATTAATTGTTTGATACCGTACATTAAACTTATTGGTTTAAATATCTATTTGAATATATATGATAAGTTGAAATATTTATTATTAAAATTTATTTATAAATAACTTCCAATGTGTATTTAAAAATGATTTATATATATTAAAAAGATATATACATATATATAATTTCAAGTTATTTAGTAAACGATAGTAACATTTCAAATTGCTACAGTACCCAAAATGCTACAGTGTTTTTGAAAATCACTATTTGCTACAGTGAAATTGACTTTGCTACAGTGAATTGCTACAGTAAAAATTGATTTAAGACTATATTTTATGGAAAATCACTAACTTTGCTACAGTGGTATATTTTATGGATGATTTAAGACTATATTTTGACAAAGGTACGATTCACGAAACGTAAAGTACAAGTTTTCTCAGCGTACGAAAGGGCGTTCGAAAAACCGGAACCGGGACATAAGTCGAGTGACAACGTACGACTTATCGGAACAAAAATTACAAGTCAACTATGCACGTGAATTTAATATAATATATAATTAATTAATTTAAATTATATATATTATATTTATATTTATTTTATGTTATGTCGACAAGCTAGGAGCCAAAACAATGTGAGCTGTCCCTGGTCCTCATGCGAGTCGCATGGCCAGAAGGCCATTTCCATGCGAGTCGCATGACTCCAGATTCCAGGCCAGGTACTATAAATTCAGGTGTTTTGCTCGAATGAAAAATCAAACACACATACACAAATATATATTACTCCGTATAATATTTATTATTATTATTATTATTATTATTATTATTATTATTATTATTATTATTATTAAGATTATTATTAATCTTATTAATCTTATTATTAGTATTATTATTTTTGCGATACAAAAATAATAATGTACATAAAATATTACGACGGAGTACTGTCCAAGTAATTTTCAAAACGAGTTTCCGAGCGAGCTAGAGCTAAGGAAAATATGGGTTATTGCCAAGGAAATTATGGGTAATGTTCGGGGGTATTTTTGTGAATCAAACCACGTGTTTATCATCTCCGATGCGTCTACGTGCTTTCCTGCAATATTGTATATCAATATTAAACTGTGAGTTTCATATGATCCCTTTTACTCAATATATTTTTGGGCTGAGAATACATGCGACTGTTTATAAATACTGAAAATACTAGATTTATATGCGTGAGTTTCATAAGATCCCTTTTACTCTCTACATTTTTGGGCTGAGAATACATGCACTTTATTTTAAACGCAATGGATACAAGTACATACTAAATTCTACACCGAGTTTGAACCGAAAATCCCTTAGCTTTGGTAACTAGTAACTGCCGGTTATAAGAACTGGTGGGCGCGAGTAGTTATATATGGATCCATAGGGCTTGATATCCTCGTCCGAGCTAGAGCGCTAGCCTTTTAACGGACGTATGCTATTTGAGAAGCGTACACGTTGGTTTGCGTGTATTATTAAGATGATTATACAAAGGGTACAAATTATATAAACGTTAAAGTTTAGTTACCAGGGTGCTCAATTTTGTAGAACCGATTGATAAACGTTTCGGATGAAACAACTGAAATCTTGTGATCCACCTTTTATGTAAAACCTATTGATAAACGTTTTGAATAAAACAACTGAACTTTTGTAATCCACATTGATATACGGATTATGTGTAATATTAAAACTATGAACTCACCAACCTTTGTGTTGACACTTGAAGCATGTTTATTCTCAGGTTTCTAGAAGTCTTCCGCTGTTTGCTCATACGTGATACAAGTTATGTGCTTGGAGTCATACATGCTATATACAAGAAACTTGCATTCATCAAACCATTACCATGTATCTTATTTTGACTGCATGGTCAATGGAAGTACTGTTGTAAACTATTATTTATGGTGATTGTCTATATGTAGAAATCATTAGATGTCGAAAACCTTTGATTTAAATATTCATTTATGGTGTGCCTTTTCAAAAGAATGCAATGTTTACAAAACGTATCATAGAGGTCAAATACCTCGCAATGAAATCAATGAATGACGTGTTCGTCCATATGGATTTGGACCGATCGTCACAACATATATATCAAAGTATGTTCAAAATATATTTACAACACTTTTAATATATTTTGATGTTTTAAGTTTATTAAGTCAGCTGTCCTCGTTAGTAACCTACAACTAGTTGTCCACAGTTAGATGTACATAAATAAATCGATAAATATTATCTTGAATCAATCCACGACCCAGTGTATACGTATCTCAGTATTGATCACAACTCAAACTATATATATTTTGGAATCAACCTCAACCCTCTATAGCTAACTCCAACATTCACATATAGAGTGTCTATGGTTGTTCCGAAATATATATAGATGTGTCGACATGATAGGTCGAAACATTGTATACGTGTCTATGGTATCTCAAGATTACATAATATACAATACAAGTTGATTAAGTTATGGTTGAAATAGATTTGTTACCAATTTTCACGTAGCTAAAATGAGAAAAATTATCCAATCTTGTTTTACCCATAACTTCTTCATTTTAAATCCGTTTTGAGTGAATCAAATTGCTATGGTTTCATATTGAACTCTATTTTATGAATCTAAATAGAAAAAGAATAGGTTTATAGTCGGAAAAATAAGTTACAAGTCGTTTTTGTAAAGGTAATCATTTTAGTCGAAAGAATGACGTCTAGATGACCATTTTAGAAAACATACTTCCACTTTGAGTTTAACCATAATTTTTGGATATAGTTTCATGTTCATAATAAAAATAATTTTCTCAGAATAAAAACTTTTAAATCAAAGTTTATCATAGTTTTTAATTAACTAACCCAAAACAGTCCGCGGTGTTACTACGACGGCGTAAATCCGGTTTTACAGTGTTTTTCGTGTTTCCAGGTTTTAAATCATTAATTTAGCATATCATATAGATATATAAAATGTGTTTAGTTGATTTTAAAAGTCAAGTTAGAAGGATTAACTTTTGTTTGCGAACAAGTTTAGAATTAACTAAACTATGTTCTAGTGATTACAAGTTTAAACCTTCGAATAAGATAGCTTTATATGTATGAATCGAATGATGTTATGAACATCATTACTACCTTAAGTTCCTTGGATAAACCTACCGGAAAATAGAAAAATGGATCTAGCTTCAACGGATCCTTGGATGGCTCGAAGTTCTTGAAGCAGAATCATGACACGAAAACAAGTTCAAGTAAGATCATCACTTGAAATAAGATTGTTATAGTTATAGAAATTGAACCAAAGTTTGAATATGATTATTACCTTGTATTAGAATGATAACCTACTGTAAGAAACAAAGATTTCTTGAGGTTGGATGATCACCTTACAAGATTGGAAGTGAGCTAGCAAACTTGAAAGTATTCTTGATTTTATGTAACTAGAACTTGTAGAATTTATGAAGAACACTTAGAACTTGAAGATAGAACTTGAGAGAGATCAATTAGATGAAGAAAGTAGAAGAATGAAAGTGTTTGTAGGTGTTTTTGGTCGTTGGTGTATGGATTAGATATAAAGGATATGTAATTTTGTTTTCATGTAAATAAGTCATGAATGATTACTCATATTTTTGTAATTTTATGAGATATTTCATGCTAGTTGCCAAATGATGGTTCCCACATGTGTTAGGTGACTCACATGGGCTGCTAAGAGCTAATAATTGGAGTGTATATACCAATAGTACATACATCTAAAAGCTATGTATTGTACGAGTACGAATACGGGTGCATACGAGTAGAATTGTTGATGAAACTGAACGAGGATGTAATTGTAAGCATTTTTGTTAAGTAGAAGTATTTTGATAAGTGTATTGAAGTCTTTCAAAAGTGTATAAATACATATTAAAATACTACATGTATATACATTTTAACTGAGTCGTTAAGTCATCGTTAGTCGTTACATGTAAGTGTTGTTTTGAAACCTTTAGGTTAACGATCTTGTTAAATGTTGTTAACCCAATGTTTATAAGATCAAATGAGATTTTAAATTATTATATTATCATGATATTTTCATGTATGAATATCTCTTAATATGATATATATATACATTAAATGTCTTTACAACGATAATCGTTACATATATGTCTCGTTTAAAAATCATTAAGTTAGTAGTCTTGTTTTTACATATGTAGTTCATTGTTAATATACTTAATGATATGTTTACTTATCATAGTATCATGTTAACTATATATATATCCATATATATGTCATCATATAGTTTTTACAAGTTTTAACGTTCGTGAATCACCGGTCAACTTGGGTGGTCAATTGTCTATATGAAACATATTTCAATTAATCAAGTCTTAACAAGTTTGATTGCTTAACATGTTGGAAACATTTAATCATGTAAATATCAATCTCAATTAATATATATAAACATGGAAAAGTTCGGGTCACTACAGTAATTGCCTACGCCTCGCGACAGTTGAAAGTTCATGAGAAGAATTATCCAGTGCATGATCTTGAAATGGCTGCAGTAGTGTTTGCTTTGAAACTGTGGAGACACTATTTGTATGGAACCCATTGTATTATTTGTACAGATCATAAGAGTTTGCAATATATCTTCTCACAAAAAGAATTGAATATGCGTCAGAGACGGTGGCAAGAGTTGATCAAAGATTATGATTGTGAAATTAAATATCATCCGGGTAAGGCAAATGTTGTTGCAGATGCGCTAAGTCGTAATAGATCAAGTGAAAATGTGAAATTCCTTCGTTTGAATATAACTTCAGATCTGATCAACAGCTTAAGAACCGTTCAGGCCTGTGCTTTGGAGGACGAACATATTAAATCTGAACAAATGATCAAACAAAAAGTGGACTTAATTAATGACTCACGTGAACTAAAGAATTTAAACAATCGTGTTTGGGTGCCTAAGCTTGGAGATTTGAGGGATTTAATTATGACAGAAGCTCACAAATCCAGATTGATAGTACATCCGGGTAGTAATAAGATGTATCATGATTTGAAAACAGTGTATTGGTGGCCGACAATGAAAACAGATATCGCTCGATATGTCGAAAAGTGTCATATTTGTGCTCAAGTGAAGGCAGAACACCAGAAACCTTATGGTTCGTTACGTCAGTTACAGATTCCAGAGTGGAAATGGGAACATATAACGATGGATTTTGTGACAAAATTACCTCGAACTCATAAAAGACATGATATGATTTGATTTGGGTAATAGTGGATCGTCTAACTAAAAGTGCTCATTTTCTTGCTACTCGTGAGACAGCCTCGTTAAGTGAGTTAGCCGAATTATATGTGAAAGAAATAGTTAGTCGACATGGTGTGCCGTTATCGATCGTTTCAGACAGAGATTCCAGATTTGTGTCGAATTTTTGGAATAGTCTTCAACAGAATCTGGGTACACGTGTGAATTTAAGTACAGCTTATCATCCTCAGACAGACGGTCAGAGTGAAAGAACGATACAGACTTTAGAGGATATGTTAAGGGCTTGTGTATTAGAATACGGTGGTTCGTGGGATACACATTTGCCGTTGGTCGAATTCGCGTATAATAATTCATATCATTCGAGTATAGGGATGCCGCCCAATGAAATGTTGTATGGTCGTCATTGCAGAACTCTGACTTTTTGGTTAGAAGCTGGGGAGAAACAGTTTGCAGGTCCCAAAATTGTTCAAATGACAGCCGAAAAAGTTGCAATTGCTCGAGAAAAGTTGAAAGCCGCTAGAGACAAGCAGAAAATGTATGTTGATCCGCGTAGACGCCCGGTAACCTTTAGTGTGGGTGAACGGGTGTATCTGAAAGTTTCGTCGTGGAAAGGGGTTATCAGATTCGGTAAACGTGGTAAGTTAGCACCAAGATTTATTGGTCCGTTTCCAATCAGTGAAGTGTTGAATGATCAGACTGTGGTGTTAGATCTTCCGCTAAAGTTAGCCGGTATTCATAATACATTTAACGTGTGTTATCTTCGTAAGTGTAAAGTCGATGATGAAACGCAACTTCTTCCTTTAGAAGATTTAAGGGTCGATTTGAATAAGAAATTGGTGGAAGAGCTGGTCCGTGTAGTTGACCGAAAGGTGACTACATTGAGAAATAAAGAGATACCAATGGTGTTGATTGAGTGGAAACATAGTTTGGGTTCTAATCTTACGTGGGAGACAGAAGAGTTGATGTAGACTCGTTACCCTCGTTTGTTTGACCAAGACCAGATTCCGAGGACGGAATTTTCTTAAGGGGTGGATTTGTAATAGACTGAAATCCGGGCTAGTTGTAAGTTACCTATTTTACCCTTAGGGTTTGTGCTTAGTCTTAAGTGCTTTTATTTCAATTATTTTATTAGTGTTTTATTTTAATTGTGTTTTAACCAGTTTGTGACAAGGGTCCCAGAACAGGTTTGTTTATTTTAATTGGACCTCGTTTGGGTTACCTAATCTGGTGCGAAAGATATCAGATAACTGGTAAATACCCGTGTGTTGTGGGGTATGGGTTTTTAACCCCAAAATAAGTGTAAAGGCAGCTAATTCCCCTCTTTTTGTTCCTGAACCTTCCTCCTACTCTCACTCTCACCTAACCTCATCTTCATCATCTTAAACAACCCTAAATCATTTGATCTCGAATTAAAGTTTGATTTTGGTGTCAAATCGTTCCTTGTGTCATTGTGATTCTAACAAGGTAAAGTTTGTAAGATTTCATGATCAAATCTGTGATTAAATGGGGTTTTAAGGTAGTTTTTGTTAAAATGGGATTTTGTGTCAAATTGATTCAATTTGTTGTTGTTTGTGCATAAAAGTTGTGGGTTTATGTTTTTAAATGTCAAGTGTACGAGTTGTGTTCAGTTTTGAGGTCAAAACGTGTCCAAAGTCGAGATTTGGTGATTTTGGGTTGAAACCCGTCACTTTGCTGCTGTTGCAGCTGATGAACTACCTTCGGCCGATGGTCTTTGACCATCGACCGATGGTGAGGACGATCGGCCGATGGACGAGACCATCGACCGATGGTGTATGATTTCTGACCAGCGGATGTAATTTTGACGATCGACCGATTGGGAGAGACCATCGACCGATGGTGTGTTGACGATCGGCCGATGGATGGGACCATCGACCGATGGTCTTAGACAGTGAAATTTTTACTAAGTGTTGAATTCTAGCCGTTATGCTGCCCGTTTGTATTTTGGTGTTCAGGATGTAAATTTTGAAAGTGCACAAATTTTAGCGGACGCAAATTTTTACTAATTTGCTATAATTCGCTGTCAGTGTGTCTAATCTTGATGGGAACACTATTCTAACTTGGTTTTTGCTGTTCTCAGGAGATAAGGACAAGGAGGAAGCTCAGAAATAATAACTGAGCAGTTGCTGGTAATTGGTGAGTGGGTCTATCTACGAATAGAGTTTAAGTAGCATATCATGCTACTGTGGTTGACTCTTTTACCATGCATAGTGTAGGAATTGCTATGTTAGAATAATATCGTTTGCCTGATGTTATATGTGAATTATGTGTACACTGTGTGAATGACACCAGTCGGGCTTAGGGAGACTGGGGACTCGAGACCGTGCCTAGGAGAGGTTAGAGTCCATATGAGGTCAACCCTGCCTAGGGGAGGTTGGGTCCATAGGCTACTGATTGTGAAGTATAGTGTGAATGATGCACCCCCTGCATCTGGATAACTATACTGTGAATTGAGTAGCAGGGACTATCGGTAGACTCAGGTCTGATCAGCTGGGAGTCGTGTGCTCGTACAAGCCGCCGATCCTCGTATTGTCTTATTGTATGCTAGTTGGTAGTTAGCAAGTGTTGTTGTTAGTATATAGCTTGTGTGTGGCTTAAGCTATATCTGTTAGATAGATTCCATTCACTTAGCGGTGCGCTAATCCCCCACATGTTTTCCCCTTTGCAGGTTTAGGTACTGTTAGTCGGGATGGGTATGGATGCAGAAGACATGTTTGACAACCCTACTCTGATGTGGACTTTTGTTTAAATAATGTTTTGTAATAACGTAACACTGTTGTGTAAGCTTAAACTTAATTATACGGTTTAATGTGATGACGTGACTTATATTGTGTTTATTATTAAAGTCTTCCGCTGTGTATTGAAAAAAAAAAATGGCCGGTGTTACACCTGCCCATTAGTATTCCCCTGATTCGGGCAATTTCTAATAATGTGGCCCGGTTTTCCACATTTATAACAAACAGCGTTGGTATTACTTGCTCCGACACTATTCGTTTCGACATTACTTGTTCCGACTTTATTTGTTCCTTTAGTTCTGTTAAACTTTGGTCCGTAGACCTCACACTTTGTCGCGCTATGACCATTTCTTTTACACCTGTTGCAAAATGTCGTGCAAAACCCTTGATAATTTTCTTCACACCTATGACATGGCTGTTTTTGGTTTTTGTTGCCGTTGTTGTTATTGAGGTTGTTGTTGGGATTGTTATTGTTGTTGAAACAGTTGTTGTAGTAGTTGTTGTTGTTATTGAGATGTTTGTTGTACTTATTGTTAGGATTGCGGTTATTGTTGCGATTGTTGTTGCGGTTGTTGGGATAATTGTTGCGATTGTGGTTGTAATTGTTGTTGTTGTTGTTGTTGTTGTACTGGTGACTCTTGTCACTGTTTTCCTCCCACTTCCTCTTGAGTTGTTTCGTGTTGGCTTCTTCGGCCGTCTGCTCTTTAATTTTTCCCTCAATCTAATTTATGAGTTTATGAGCCATTCGACTTGCCTTCTGTATAGAAGCGGGCTCGTGTGAACTCACATCTTTTTAAATCCTTACTGGTAACCCTTTTACAAACGCGTCGATCTTCTCTTCTTCATCTTCGAACACTCCCAGACACAATAGGCACAACTCTGTGAATCGTCGTTCATATGTTGTAACTTCGAACCCTTGTGTTCGTAACTCTCTAAGTTCTGCCTTGAGTTTATTGACTTCGTTTCTAGGACGGTACTGCTCGTTCATCAATTGCTTGAATGCCGTCCACGGTAGTGCGTAAGCAGCATTTTGTCCTACCTGTTCAAGATAGGTGTTCCACCACGTTAACGCAGTACCGGTGAATGTATGCGTAGCGTACTTAACTTTGTCCTCTTCAGTACACTTATTTATGGCAAACACCGATTCGACTTTCTCGGTCCACCGTTTCAATCCAATTGGTCCTTCAGTTCCATCAAATTCCAAAGGTTTGCAGGCAGTGAATTCTTTGTAGGAGCATCCTACACGATTTCTTGTGGAATTAGTTCCACTGCTAGATCTAGAGTTATTGTTATTTTGCATTGCAGCCTGTACTGCGGCTATGTTTGCTACAAGGAAAACACGGAAGTCTTCCTCGCTCATGTTCAAATTCTGACGAGTCGCCGGTGCCATTTCCTTCAAAATAGCCAACTGAATCGAGTTAATCATACAGAATATTAAGAGTAGTCAATAGTATTTCGTAGCATAATATGAACTCATTTATAAAAGCTTTTTCTTCATATTAGCGTTTTATAAGTTTAAATTCGGGTACTACCTACCCATTAAGTTCATACTTAGTAGCTAATATACAATTCAACTACTACAATTTCATATGAAAAACTGATTATAATAATATATCACATACAAATATTTTTCAAACTTACAACTTCGCTATATTACATATAACATGAAATATAGTACACTTTGATACAGGTCAGTTTTGACGATAAATCTAGTTAATACGCAAGTTGTTCAGCAAAGGAAATAAAGACACGTAATTCATAAGTCCAGAAACAAGTCATGCATTCTGGTTTTACTAAGATGACTTCCCATCCTTAGTCTTGTGGAAAATAACCGTTATGACCATTGGCTAGGCAGTATGTTGTAATGTTGTCAAAAGGACGAGGGTTTCGTAATGTCCAACAGCCCCGTAATAATCTAAAAACCTTGTTTCTCACCCCAACTACTGAATCCGTCACTTGTGGGAAGGTTTTATTTAAAAGTTTCAATCCGATGTTCTTTTTCTCACTTTGGTAAGAAGCGAACATCACTAACTCGTAAGCATAACATGCTTCTTTATGTTGCATGTTAGAAGCTCTTTCTAATTCACGAAATCCTATGTTGGGATATGTTGAGTCAAAATAGGTTCTTAACCCGTAGCGTAAAATTGCATTTGGGTTCCCCGCATTTAACGCTTTAAATAAAACACGGCGTAACTTACGGTCTCCCCAATGTGATATACCCCACCTATCAAAGGAAAGCTTTTTATAAACTAAGGCATTTCTGGAAAGTCTTTCAAATGTTTGACAAGTTAATTTTGCCATAATTAATTGTGCTGAAGAATTTTGACCGACTCTAGACAAGATTTCCTCAATCATATCCTCTGGTAGATCTTCTAAAAAATTCGGTTGTCTACCCTTAACGTCCATTTTATTTTTATACTGTAAAATTGACAAGGATTAGATTCGTAAAGGATAATTAACAAACAATACAAGCAATTTTTACATAGAACATAAAAGTACAAGCACTACAATACATATAATACACAACATGATTACAACCCTCTAATCTAAATCACTGGTTTCTTCTTCTTCGGACTTGGTTCGTTTTCCTAATTTTCTAGGGATATATGGTGCTCCTCTAATACGAGCCGTCGTTTTCCATAATGGTTTAGAAAAACCTGGTGGTTTAGAGGTTCCCGGGTTATTGTTACAATTTAGGAAATACGGATGTTGCCGATACATATAAAGTTCATTAGGGTTGGAATCAGGTTTCTCTATTTTTATACCTTTTCCCTTATTATTTTCTTTCGCTTTATTAAATTGGGTCGAGGTAATTTCTATAACATCATCGGAATCCTCATCGGGATTCGATTCATCGGAAAATTGGTAATCTTTCCAATATTTTGCTTCCTCGGCGGAAACACCATTGACCATTTTTAACTTTGGTCCGTTGGTTGATGATTTTCCTTTATGTAATCGATTTACTGTAGGTATCAATATTTCTTCCTCCGGAACCTCTTCTTCATTCGGTTCCTCCTCTTCCGGTTCCTCCTCTTCTGATTCCTCTTCTTCCGGTTCCTCTTCTTCCGGTTCCTTTTCTTCCGGTTCCTCTTCGGGAATTTGTGAATCTTCCCAAATTATATTCGACTCTTCATTATTATTAGGTGAGTCGATGGGATTTGTACTAGTGGTAGACATCTATCACACAATATCAAACACATTAAGAGGTTAATATATCACATAATATTTACATGTTAATAATATGTAGTTTCCAACAAAAGTGTTAAGCAATCCTTTTTAAAGAAATCACGGTCGAAGTCCAGACTCACTAATGTATCCTAACAAACTCGATAAGATACACTAATGCAAATTTCTGGTTCTCTAAGACCAACGCGTGGATACCAACTGAAATGTCCCGTTCATATTGATTATAAACGTTCCATATTAATTGATTTCGTCGCGAGGTTTTGACCTCTATATGAGACGTTTTTCAAAGACTGCATTCATTTTTAAAACAACCATAACCTTTATTTTATCGATAAAGGTTTAAAAAGCATTACGTAGATTATCAAATAATGATAATCTAAAATATACCATTTACACACGATCATTACATAATGGTTTACAATAAGAATATATTACATCAAAAATAAGTTTCTTGAATGCAGTTTTTACATAATATCATACAAGCATGGACTCCAAATCTTGTCCTTATTTTAGTATGCAACAGCGGAAGCTCTTAATAATCACCTGAAAATAAACATGCTTTAAACGTCAACAAAAATGTTGGTGAGTTATAGGTTTAACCTATATATTTATCAATCGAAATAATAGACCACAAGATTTCATATTTCAATATACATCCCATACATAGAGATAAAAAAAATCATTCATATGGTGAATACCTGGTAACCGACATTAACAAGATGCATATAAGAATATCCCCTATCATTCCGAGAAATCCTTCGGACATGATAAAAATGAATTCGAAGTACTAAAGCATCCGGTACTTTGGATGGGGTTCGTTAGGCCCAATAGATCTATCTTTAGGATTCGCGTCAATTAGTAGATCGATTTACTAATTCTTAGGTTACCAAGCAAAATGGGCATATTCGGCTTCGATCATTCACCCATATAATGTAGTTTCAATTACTTGTGTCTATTTCGTAAAACATTTATAAAACTGCATGTATTCTCATGCCAAAATATTAGATTTTTAAAAGTGGGACTATAACTCACTTTCACAGATTTTTACTTCGTCGGGAAGTAAGACTTGGCCACTGGTCGATTCATGAACCTATAACAAATATGTACATATATATCAAAGTATGTTCAAAATATATTTACAACACTTTTAAACATTTTGATGTTTTAAGTTTATTAAGTCAGCTGTCCTCGTTAGTAACCTACAACTAGTTGTCCATAATTAGATGTACAGAAATAAATCGATATATATTATCTTGAATCAATCCACGACCCAGTGTATACACGTCTCAGGCTAGATCACAACTCAAAGTATATATATTTTTGGAATCAACCTCAACCCTGTATAGCTAACTCCAACATTACTGCATATAGAGTATCTATGGTTGTTCCAAATAATATATATAAATGGGTAGATATGATATGTCAAAACATTTGCATACGTGTCTATGGTATCCCAAGATTACATAATATATTAGAATACATGTATAATACAATATAAGTTAGCTAGCATATGATTTGTATAGAATTGTTACAATATTTCCCGTAGCTACAACAATCAAAAAATATCCAATCTTGTTTTACCCATAACTTCTTCGTTTTAAATCCGTTTTGAGTGAATAAAATTGCTATGGTTTTATATTGAACTCTATTTTATGAATCTAAATAGAAAAAGTATAGGTTTATTGTCGGAAATATAAGTTACAAGTTGTTTTTGTAAGAGGTAGTCATTTCAATCGAAAGAACGACGTCTTGATGACCATTTTGAAAAACATACTTTCACTTTGAGTTTAACCATGATTTTTGGATATAGTTTCATGTTCATAAGAAAAATCATTTTTCCAAAAGAAAAACTTTTAAATCAAAGTTTATCATAGTTTTTAATTATCAAACCCAAAACAGCCCGCAGTGTTACTACGACGGCGTATGTCCGGTTTTACGGTGTTTTTCGTGTTTCCAGGTTTTAAATCATTAAGTTAGCATATCATATAGATATAGAACATGTATTTAGTTGATTTTAAAAGTCAATTTAGAAGGATTATCTTTTGTTTGCGAACAAGTTTATAATTAACTAAACTATGTTCTAGTGATTTCAAGTTTAAACCTTCGAATAAGGTAGTTTTATATATATGAATCGAATGATGTTATGAACATCATTACTACCTCAGGTTTTGTGGATAAACCTACTGGAAATGAGAAAAATAGATCTAGCTTCAAAGGATCCTTCGATGGCTTGAAAGCTCTTGAAGCAGAATCATGACACGAAAACAAGTTCAAGTAAGATTTTCACTCGAAATAAGATTGTTATAGTTATAAAAATTGAATCAAAGTTTGAATATGAGTATTACCTTATATTAGAAAGATATCTTACTGTAAATAAGAAAGATTTCTTGAGGTTGGATGATCACTTTACAAGATTGGAAGTAAGCTAGCAAACTTGGAAGTATTCTTGATTTTATGAAACTAGAACTTATAGAATTTATGAAGAACACTTAGAACTTGAAGATAGATCTTGAGAGAGATCAATTAAATGAAGAAAATTGAAGAATGAAAGTGTTTGTAGGTGTTTTTGGTCGTTGGTATATGGATTAGATATAAAGGATGTGTAATTTTGTTTACATGTAAATAAGTCATGAATGATTACTAATATTTTTGTAATTTTATGAGATATTTCATGCTAGTTGCCAAATGATGGTTCCCACATGTGTTAGGTGACTCACATGGGCCACTAAGAGCTGATAATTGTAGTGTATATACCAATAGTACATACGTCTAAAAGCTGTGTATTGTACGAGTACGAATACGGGTGCATACGAGTAGAATTGTTGATGAAACTGAATGAGGATGTAATTGTAAGCATTTTTGTTATGAAACTGAATGAGGATGTATGATAATGCTAAAAACGAACATATATTTCATAGCATTATTCCTCAAGAAAGACAAGCTTTTAGTTGCAATTGTTCTATTTACAAGTGATATTTGTTTAAATAAATAAAAGGTGAAGACAAAAGACAGATTCGACGAATTGAAGACGCAAACGACCAAAAAGCTCAAAAGTACAAAAGACAATCAAAAAGGTTCCAATTATTGATAAGAAACGTCTCGAAATCACAAGAGTACAAGATTCAAAACGCAAAGTACAAGATATTAAATTGTACGCGAGGACGTTCGAAAATCCGGAACCGGGACCAGAGTCAACTCTTAACGCTCGACGCAACGGACTAAAAATTACAAGTTAACTATGTATATAAATATAATATAATATATAATTAATTATATTAATTATATATATATTATATATATATATTAAAAACCGTCGGCAGCAAGAAACTCCAAGGGTGTGAGCTGTAAATATATCTCCGCGACTCGCGGAGTTTTAAGGGCATTTTGCCGCGAGTCGCGGAGCCCCAATTTTCAACTCTGGCTATAAAGCCAACCGAATTCTGATCAAATTTGATCATCTTTTTTCTCTTCCTCTTCATACGTAAATATATTTATATTTATAATTTATATTTTAATTTTAATTATAATTCTAATAATAAGGGTATGTTAGCGAATGTTGTAAGGGTGTAAGTCGAAATTCTGTCCGTGTAACGCTACGCTATTTTTAATCATTGTAAGTTATGTTCAACCTTTTTATATTAATGTCTCGTAGCTAAGTTATTATTATGCTTATTTAAAACGAAGTAATCATGATGTTGGGCTAATTACTAAAATTGGGTAATTGGGCTTTGTACCATAATTGGGGTTTGGACAAAAGAACGACACTTGTGGAAATTAGACTATGGGCTATTAATGGGCTTTATATTTGTTTAACTAAATGAAAATTTGTTAATGTTAATATAAAGATTTACAATTGGGCGTCCCTATAAATTACCATATACACTCGATCGGACACGATGGGCGGGGTATTTATATGTACGAATAATCGTTCATTTAACCGGATACGGGAATGGATTAATAGCCACTAGAATAATTAAAACAGGGGTGAAATTACATTCAAGGGTAATTGGTGTAATTGTTAACAAAGTAGTAAAACCTTGGTTTACACGCAGTCGATAACCTGGTGTATTCATTAAACAAAGTATTAAAACCTTGTTACAATTCGAATCCCCAATTAGTTGGAATATTTAACTTCGGGTATAATAATAATTTGTCAAGGACACTTGCAATTTATATTTATGACTGATGGACTGTTATGGACAAAAACCAGACGGACATATTGAATAATCCAGGACAAAGGACAATTAACCCAAGGGCATAAAACTAAAATCAACACGTCAAACATCATGATTACGGAAGTTTAAATAAGCATAATTCTTTTATTTCATATTTAATTTCCTTTATTTTATATTTAATTGCACTTCTAATTATCGCACTTTTATTTATTTTATTTTATCGCACTTTTAATTATCGTACTTTTTAATTATCGCAATTTTATTTTATCGCATTTTTATTATTCGCAATTTCATTATCGTTATTTACTTTACGATTTAATTTTAGTCTTGTATTTATATTTTACATTAGGTTTTAACTGCGACTAAAGTTTTAAAATCGACAAACCGGTCATTAAACGGTAAAAACCCCCCTTTATAATAATAATATTACCTATATATATATTTGTATTTTTATAAAAGTAAACTAATATAGCGTTGAGCTTTGTTCAAAGATTTCCCTGTGGAACGAACCGGACTTACTAAAAACTACACTACTGTACGATTAGGTACACTGCCTATAAGTGTTGTAGCAAGGTTTAAGTATATCCATTCTATAAATAAATAAATATCTTGTGTAAAATTGTATCGTATTTAATAGTATTTTCCTAGTAAAATAATAACTATTTTATATACACCTCGTTCGACATCAAGTTATTTTTGGCGCCGCTGCCGGGGAACTATCTTAAAAACCGGAAGCGCAACGCTAATATAAAAAAAAAAGATTTTTAGTTACTTTTATTAAAAGTCGTTTTTGTAAAAATACGTTTTAAATATTCGAAAATATAAAAAGAAAAAACAAAAATATTAGTATTTTTAAGATTTTGTTAAATATTTAAGTTTTATAAGTTTCTTTATTTCTATTTTAGTTTATAAAAATATAAGTTTTATTTTAAAACCTTTTATTTATTTTATAGAAAACAGAAAACATAAAAAAAAAAAAAAAAATAAAGAAAACGCGTAAAAATTACTACCTGTCAACTGAATTTCTGAACCCCGCGACTCGCGGGGTTTTCTTCTTTAATTGCCGCGACTCGCGGAGGGTTTCTGACAGGCGACAAGGAAGCCCTAATCGAGCATTAATTACGGGATATTATTAATATTAATTATTAATTAAACCTAATTATTATTATTATTATTATTAGTTTTAATTTTACTTTTACTTTTTATTTATATATTTTAGTTTAATTAGTTTTATTAAAATTGTAAAATTAATAGTTTTATAAAATAAATAATATAAAAATAATATTTTTATAAAAATTGTACTTTTTACAACTTTTTGTATATTTTTATATTTTGTCCCTTTTTAATCGTTGTAGCGTAATATTTGTATTTTTTAGCTCATATTTAATTTTAAACTTAGTTTTTGCTATAGTTATTTTTACTCCTAGATTTTTAGGCTTTGCCGTAGAATTCCTTAAGTGCTTTTTTCTTTAGACTAAGATTTAGGTGCTTTAGAATTTTGCGACGCCTTTTTAAGTTTTAGTTTCTTTTTAAGTTATTTCCATTTGGGATTTAGTTTTTCCTGTAAGCTTTAATATTTTTAGACACCTTTTACTATGTACCAATTATCATTCCAATTAGTAATTTCAATTTGCGATTATAATTTTAAGTTAGTTGTAGTAATAAGGTTAGGTTAGTTAAGTATTTTTAAGTTTTTATAAGTTTCTTTTATTTTTCCGTCACCTTTTATTTTTCAACCATTTTTTTTTTCTTTTTCAACCTTTATCGACGAACTCTTTTTCTCTCTTATTTCTCGCTATTCTAGTTTTTAGGACTTAGAATTTTTTTTTCTACTTCTTATCTAAAATTCTTAAAATTACGAAAAATTTATTTTAAGTGGTTAAATTGATAGACATCAAAATTTTCTGGTTCGTAGTAATAGTTGGATTTGTACGTGGACCGGGTTATTGGAGCCAAACAGTCCTCAATTATATTGAGACCAAACGAATCCTGCCCCTCTGCTGCATCTTTTGGCTATTCGAAACGTGGGCAAAATCAGAAAAGTCTATTGATTGGATAACTTATTATAATTTTTCTTTCTTTTTTTAAAACTAATAGGATATTCAGTGAATGCACCGAGCAAGACGTTCATCACCTTTTGTACGTTCACCACCTGTAACTCGATCAAGACATCGTTTAACAAATATAACCGCCGTTGATTTTTCTTTAGAATCGTCATCCAGTCGACCAAGTACTTCAGTTCAAATTTCCGATAATCCATTTTTTGAACCCAACCTCACAATTGAGAATCCAGAAAATATTCAGGAACGGTTCGTAGATCCTGAACCATTAAACTTTCCTCCGGAACCACCAATCATTCAAACAGAGATTGTTGAGGAACGAACCATTAAATCAGAATCATCTAGTGATACCGATTCAACAAATTCAATTATGGAAAATCTGGAACCTTTAAGTATGGAAGACCGAATGAGAGCTAAACGCACTGGCCAAGGTCACGCAATTACTCATCCAGACATTAATGCGCCAGATTATGAAATCAAAGGACAAATTTTACACATGGTGACTAATCAATGCCAATTTAGTGGTGCGCCGAAGGAAGATCCAAATGAACATCTACGTACCTTTAATAGGATCTGCACACTATTTAAAATACGAGAAGTGGAGGATGAACAGATATATCTCATGTTATTTCCCTGGACTTTAAAGGGAGAAGCCAAAGATTGGTTGGAATCGTTACCTGAAGGGGCGATCGATACATGGGACGTTTTAATTGACAAATTTCTTAAACAATTTTTTCCTGCATCTAAAGCCGTAAGACTTCAAGCAGAAATTGTTACGTTCACACAGAAGCCAAATGAAACTCTATATGAGGCGTGGACAAGATATGGAAAGTTATTAAGAGGATGTCCGCAACATGGTTTAGACACCTGTCAAATAGTACAAATATTCTACCGAGGATGCGACATCACTACAAGAAAAGACATAGATATAGCAGCTGGTGGTTCTATTATGAAGAAAACCGAAACTGATGCTTACAAAATTATTGATAACACTGCTTCCCACTCACATGAGTGGCACCAAGAAAAAGATATCATTAGATCATCTAAAGCAGCTAGAGCCGATTCTAGCCATGACTTAGATTCCATTTCCGCAAAGATAGATGCTTTCGAGAGACGAATGGAAAAGATGACTAAGGATATTCACTCAATACGAATTAGTTGTGAGCAGTGTGGAGGACCACATTTGACAAAAGATTGTCTCAGTATTGAATTAACAATGGAACAAAGAGAGAATATTTCATACATAAACCAAAGGCCTGGAAATAATTATCAGAATAATTATCAACCGCCAAGACCGATTTACAATCAAAACCAGAATTATAACCGAAATATTCCATACAACAACCAACAAGGTCCTAGCAATCAACAAGTATCCAATAATACTTACAATCAGCAAAGACCGAATTTTCAAAACAAACCACCACAACAAACCGATGATAAAAAGCCGAATTTAGAAGATATGATGACGAAGCTAGTTGAAACTCAAACACAGTTTTTCACATCTCAGAAACAAACCAATGAACAAAATGCTCAAGCATTTAGAAATCAACAAGCTTCTATTCAAAATCTGGAACAAGAAGTAAGTAACCTAGCAAGGTTAATAGGTGAAAGAAAACCGGGAAGTCTACCTAGCGATACAAATGCTAACCCCCGAAATGAAACAGCTAAAGCTATTACCACAAGAAGTGGTACAACACTTAAACCACCTGAAATACCTGTAACTTCTGATGAAACTATTCCTACTCCACAAGAACCACAACCTGATCAAGATAAGGAAAAAGCACCGGTAGTTGAAAAGGTTAATGATAACACAGTTAAGGATAAACCTTATGTTAAACCATACCAACCACCACTTCCTTACCCGAGTAAAATGAAGAAAGAGAAACTTGAAGCCGAGCAATCCAAATTCTTGGATATGTTTAAACAGATAAATGTAAATCTTCCTTTCATTGATGTGATTTCAGGAATGCCTAGGTATGCTAAATTCTTGAAAGATCTAATCACGAATAGAAAGAAAATGGAAGAACTCTCGGCTGTTACTATGAATGCTAATTGTTCAGCAGTGCTGTTGAATAAGATCCCAGAAAAACTATCTGATCCAGGAAGTTTCACAATTCCATGTTTTCTGGGTAGTCTTAGTTCAATAGAAGCATTGGCAGACTTAGGTGCTAGTATAAATTTAATGCCGTATTCACTATACGCTAAACTAGACCTTGGAGAATTAAAACCAACCAGAATAAGCATACAACTAGCCGATAGATCAATAAAATATCCTAGAGGGATAATGGAGAACATGCTAGTTAAAGTTGGTACTTTAGTATTTCCAGTAGATTTTGTTGTTTTGGACATGGAAGAAGATTCTCAAGTTCCTCTCATATTAGGAAGACCATTCTTAAACACGGCTAAAGCAATGATAGACGTGTTCGGTAAGAAACTGACCCTAAGTATAGAGGATGAGAGTGTTACCTTTTCAGTTGATAGAGCAATGCAACAACCACAATCTGTAGATGATACATGTTATTATATTCAAACTATAGATGCACATGCAGAATTATTAGAAGAATTTCCAGAATTACAAGGAACAGGAGAATGTTCTTTAGGAGAAGGTAATGAACCAATTGATGAAGCTGAAATGTTAGCTACACTTATAGCTAATGGATATGAACCAACAACAGAAGAAATTCAAATGCTAAAAGAAGAAGACAGATATCGATACAAATCATCGATAGAAGAACCTCCGAAATTAGAGTTAAAGCCACTTCCAAACCATTTGGAATACGCTTATTTACATGGTGAATCTGAATTACCTGTAATAATATCGTCTTCTCTTACTGAAAATGAGAAATCACAGCTCATTTCTGTGTTGAAAGCTCATAAACCAGCCATTGCATGGAAGATTCATGATATTAAAGGAATAAGTCCTTCGTATTGCACACATAAAATCCTTTTGGAAGAAGGTCATAAAACGTATGTGCAACGCCAACGAAGACTAAATCCTAATATGCAAGATGTAGTTAAGAAAGAGATTATTAAACTGCTAGATGCAGGTTTGATATATCCAATTTCTGATAGTCCATGGGTAAGCCCAGTTCAATGCGTACCTAAGAAGGGTGGCATGACTGTCATCACAAATGAGAAAAATGAGCTTATTCCTACTAGGACTGTAACAGGATGGCGTGTATGTATTGATTATAGAAAATTAAATGACGCCACCAGAAAAGATCACTTTCCCTTACCTTTCATAGATCAATTGTTGGAAAGATTAGCCGGAAATAGTTACTATTGTTTTCTAGATGGATTTTCCGGATATTTTCAAATTCCAATAGCACCCGAAGACCAAGAGAAAACCACATTCACGTGCCCTTATGGTACTTTTGCTTACAAACGCATGCCATTTGGACTTTGTAACGCCCCTGCAACCTTTCAAAGGTGTATGATGGCGATTTTTCACGACATGATAGAAGAATGCATGGAAGTATTCATGGATGACTTTTCAGTCTTCGGTGATACATTTAAATCATGTCTAGTTAATCTGGAACGAATGCTAATTAGATGCGAAAAATCAAATCTAGTACTTAATTGGGAGAAATGCCATTTCATGGTTAAAGAAGGCATCGTTCTTGGACATAAAATTTCAAAAGAAGGAATCGAAGTGGATAGAGCTAAAGTAGATGTAATTGCTAAACTTCCACATCCCACCAATGTTAGAGGAGTTAGGAGTTTTCTAGGGCATGCCGGTTTTTACCGACGTTTCATAAAAGATTTTTCTAAAATTGCCACTCCTATGAATAAACTCCTAGAAAAGGATGCTCCATTCATCTTTTCAGATGAGTGTATCAAATCTTTTAATATTCTTAAAGAAAAACTCACTAATGCACCGATCATGATAACACCAAATTGGAATCTACCATTTGAACTAATGTGCGATGCAAGTGATTTTGCAATGGGAGCCGTTTTAGGACAAAGGATTGAAAAACGATTTCAACCTATATATTATGCTAGTAAGACGTTACAAGGAGCACAAACGAACTATACGACTACTGAAAAAGAACTCCTTGCTATTGTCTTTGCTTTTGACAAATTTCGATCATATCTCGTTCTAGCAAAAACGGTGGTCTATACAGACCATTCTGCTCTTAGATACCTATTTTCAAAACAAGATGCTAAACCAAGATTAATCCGTTGGATCTTACTCTTACAAGAGTTTGATATTGAAATCCGAGATAAAAGAGGAGCAGAAAATCTCGCCGCTGATCATCTTTCTCGTCTTGAAAATCCCGAATTAGAAGTTCTGAATGAATCGGCCATACAAGACAACTTTCCTGATGAATATCTATTGAAGATAGATTATAAAGAAATCCCATGGTTTGCAGACTATGCAAACTACTTAGTTTGTGGATTCCTTGAAAAAGGATTATCGTACCAAAGACGAAAGAAATTCTTCAGTGATATAAAACACTATTTCTGGGAAGATCCACATCTGTTTAAAAGTTGTCCCGATGGAATAATACGCCGATGTGTATTTGGAGATGAAGCTAGTAAAATTTTAAACCATTGTCACACAGGACCAACAGGAGGGCATTATGGGCCTCAACTAACAGCAAGAAAAGTTTATGAAGCTGGATTCTATTGGCCTACAATTTACAAAGACGCACACCTTCTTTGCAAATCCTGTGATGCATGTCAAAGGGCCGGAAGAATAAGTCAACGTGATGAAATGCCACAAAATGTCATCCAAGTATGTGAAGTATTTGACATTTGGGGTATTGACTTTATGGGTCCATTTCCAAAATCTCATAATAATCTATATATACTCGTAGCCATTGATTATGTATCTAAATGGGCGGAAGCACAAGCTCTCCCAACTAACGATGCACGAGTTGTAGTCAACTTTTTAAAACGTCTTTTTGCAAGGTTTGGAACACCGAAAGCTTTAATAAGTGATCGGGGTACTCATTTCTGTAATAATCAACTTGAGAAAGTTCTTAAAAGATATGGAGTAACTCATAAAATCTCCACCGCATATCATCCACAAACAAGTGGACAAGTTGAAAATACCAACCGAGCTTTAAAACGTATTCTAGAGAAAACCGTAGGATCAAATCCGAAGGAATGGTCCATTAAATTGGAGGATGCACTCTGGGCTTTTAGAACAGCCTACAAAACTCCAATTGGAACCACACCCTTTAGACTTGTTTATGGAAAAGCATGTCATCTTCCAGTAGAAATTGAACACAAAGCATTTTGGGCTTTGAAGACATGTAATCTTGATTTACATGAAGCCGGACGTCTACGATTAAGTCAACTAAACGAATTAGAAGAATTAAGACATGAAGCATACGAAAATTCGTTAATCTATAAAGAAAGAACGAAGAAATGGCATGATAAAAGAATCAGAAGTTCAAAAGAATTCAAAGAAGGAGACAGAGTTCTTCTTTTCAATTCACGATTCAAGCTATTTCCTGGAAAATTAAAATCAAGATGGTCTGGACCATTCATAGTCAAAAGAGTTTTCCCATACGGAACGATAGAATTAATAAATTCAAATGGGATTGAATTTAAAGTTAATGGTCACAGAGTTAAACATTACATACAGGGTCCGATGGAAGTCGACAACGAAGTTAATCACAATTTCGACACCACAGCTAACTAAGTGTGGGGAGAATCAAGTCTTTAAAGGATAATATATATTTCTGTTAGAGTTAGATTGTCTGTTTTCGTGTAGTTCTCGAAAATGGAACACGTATGGTCTTTCCCTAGCAGACCCTAAAGAACTAGTCTTCTCCCCCCATTCTGAATTTTTATTTTTTTAGGTTTTTACGAAATGAAGACTGCCTGTGAACTAAACCATGGTCTAATGCTACACGCTTTGATCACTAAAAGAAATAATGATATATTACCGAGCGAATTAGTATCAGTAATCAGAGAAAGAATGGACGGAGTTAGAAAAGGATCCAGATGCGAAGATAATAAGTTACAATTTGGTAAAGGAAAATCAAAATCCGCAGCGAAAAGAAGAGCACGACACCTAGAACGATGTCACAAATGCGGAAAATGGTCACATGGAGGTAAATGTTCAAATAATCAAACCTATTCAAATACCGAATTTGTTACTTTATGCAGAGACGGACCGTTCATATGTTTAGAAGAAAAGACAATGAATGCTCGAGGTTACGCCTATGCAGCCATGGAAAACCAATTAAACCGACTATCTTATGAATATAATAGATCATATAACTAAGAAATCTATTTCACAGGTATGTCTGTACAGTTTTTATTTTTATTTTTATTTTTAACCTTTTGATAATAAACGCTAATTTGTTCGCTAAAAAGTATTAAATTGATATTAAATAAAATTAGGTTTGGCGACCGAAATTATTGATATCGTTCAAAAATTTATTACATCACTGCGAAATTTAACGTTTATTCTTAAGGTATAAATATCTTTAAACAATCAAACCAAAATATTTCAAAAATTCGTCATGAGTTAAATTAGGTCTTGGAACCGAAATTACTTTACCGAAAAGAGGGGCGCATATTTTTGATAATATTTGATTGATTAAAGTGGGATAAAAAGACAAAAAGATTTTTAATTTTATTTTTACCATATTTTTAAAAAATTAATATTTAAATCTTAAATTAATATTGTAAACTTTGTAAAAACAATATATTTAAAATTGTAAATATTTGAAAAATTAATATAAGTTTGGTGTGAATTTATAATATGAATTTTTAAATTAAGTTTGGTGTGAATTTTTAATTTTTAAAATATGAAATTTTAATTTTATGCATTTCAAATTTTAAGTTTGGTGTGAATTTTTAATTTTTAATATTAATTTTGAATTTTATATTTATGTTGTGTGAATTTAAAAACAAAAATTTACTTTATCTTATTAAGTTAAGAATATGATTTTTAAAATTCGTCGTAAGTTGAAGACTAGGTCTTTGAACCGAAATTGCTTTACCCGAGGGAGGGACGAGAACTTTTATTATCATTATTTTTAATCTTATTGATTTAAAGTATGCCAAAAACATTAAAAAACCCAAAAATCTTAGCTTTTAAAACAATCGCTACAAAAAGACAAATTTTAAAATTTTGTCGAAGGACGGACTAGGACATCGATCCGAAACGACCTCATCCTAAATAACAAGGGAAACAAAATTTTAAAATTAATTACTAAATTGTTTTAAGAAGTTAATGATTATAAAAAAAAAAAAAAAAAATACCAAACTCCGCGACTCGCGGAGTTTGGAGCCTAAATCTCCGCGAGTCGCGGAGAGACCGGATTATAGAAAAAAAAATAAGAGCTGCAAACGATCAGTTCACTCCCACCAACAAAAACACAGAAAAATACTGCGAAAAAGAACTCGAAAAAACCCGAAAATCACCCCCAAAAATCTCAATTTTTAACCGTTAATCACCAAATTTTTTGCTAAAATCATGTTGAGAAGGATGATATCTAAGAATTACTCAAGAAAAACGGTAAATTTCTACACCTAAACACCATTTAATTCGAATTTTAGTGTTCTTGAGCTATTTTTTCCCCAATTTAATTTTGATGCTTTTTAGTGTAATTAGACTTAAATTGTTTAACCAGTATGCTTGTATAACCTAGATTGATGCTGTTTAACATGATTAGAAGCCTTAAACTTCAAATTTTGAATAATCTAGGGTTTGTGTTCTTGAGCAATTTGGGGCTTTTTGATATAAACAGGTTATGGCCGATTTTTGTCATGAATTGTTGCTAAATTGAGTAGTGTAACATGTCTAGGTAGTTAAATGATCCAAACTTGGAGCCTAAACATGATTTTGAGAATTAAAGTGGACTTTTTCAAGTCTAAAATTCATGAAATTAATTTTTGAAAGATAATGCCATTTGAGACTTGTTTATTTGCTAGTAATGATTATTTTGACATGTTATTTGAGTTGAATGCTTATGAACTTGGCGAAAATTTTCGTATATGCTTATTTGAAAAAGTGTAGATTTGATAAAAATGTGAAAATAAGCTTAAGTTTGATAAAAATTGATAATGTCATTGTAATTATTTTGATTGATGATTTTGCTGACACTAATGCATATTTGGATGCACAAAATTTGTGTTTGATGTGTTTTGCAGAATGAAAGGGGTGAATCTTCATCCCAAGCCCGCCATGCTCCTGCTGAGAACTTGGAACAACAGGAGGTAGATAACTACTACAAGCAGGATGTACCTCATCCAGTCATGACCTTTTCAGATATGCACTTGGAACAGTTGCACCCGAACCTGAGATTTGACAGACTTTGGATAGATTATCCAAAATATCAACGGGGTTTGCATACTCTTCATTCCAAGGTTGTTGAGGTACCGAGGGTCATAGAATGGGGACCCTTGGAAGCTGTAGAATTGGCCGGGCCAATTAGGGAATTACTTGTACAGAGGTATGGTAATTCTTCTTTTAATGACTGGATATGTTTATTCACCATACGCAGACCTGTATATAAAGTATGGTGTGAAGAGTTGTTATGTAGTATAGAGTTGAATGATCGGGTAGCTAGTTTAACCGATCGTTCTTTTATTAGATTTTTGTTAGGCGGTTCGATGCGCCACATGTCTTTACTGGACATGGCTCAGGCTTTACGTATATATACGCCTGAGGAATTAGCGTCTGCCGATTGTAGAGGATTGATACTAAACGGTAGAAAGATAGATGAGAATTTTGATACACACGGTGTGTGGAGTCAAATGACAAGCCATCACCGTTTTAAAGGGGGAAACTACTCTTATTTGGATATAGATAGAGCCGAATTAAGAGTGATACATAGGTTTTTAGCTAATTCGATTACACAAAGGGGTAAAAACAAAGAAAAGGTAAATGAACAAGATTTGTTTTACCATATGTGTATTCGAGACCCACACAGCGCTGTAAGTATACCATATTGTGTGGGTTATTATTTATCAGCTATGGTTCGGGGGATGCGTCCACATAGCATAATAGGAGGTGGTATTTTTATTACTTTGATTGGTGAATATCTCGGTGTGGATATAAGTCGGGGGGGATTATTAGTAGAAGAGCCGGAACCCCGCGACACTATAGGTTTAAATGTATACCATGGTGCGAAAGTTTTGAAGCGGCGAAATAACGCCGCAGTACGATACAATGGTAGACATCCACAGGTAGAGAGAAACCAGGAACAAGGTAATGTAGGAGGGGGGAATGAGATGCAAGAAATGCATAGGTTTATAGCTTCTCAGGAATACGAAAATGCTAGACAAAGAGCATTTGAAGATTGGCAAGTTCATCAGAACCAGATCATAGCGCATTGCCAACATATAGGTAGAAACTATATTCCTACACCGAAACCCGTCTTCCCTCCTTGGTCGATAGAGATGCAGCCACCATATCCTACGTATGACCCTGCCGAAGCATTCTATAGCACTTATGGTTATGCGTGGAACCCCTATTGGTACCAATATCATCCTTAGTTTAACTTTTTATTTTTTTTATTATTTTGTAATTTGTAATTATTGATACATTTAATATTTTTGTTAATATTGTAATCATTTTTATAATTTCTAACTTTTATTCTTAGATTTTAATAATTTTTGAATGTGGGGTAATAAACCAAACTTCAAAAATATGTATATATGTTTGCAGTTTATCTTATGTACACAACAGGGTAAAACAACGCATTTTCAAAGACTGGCATTAAGTTCAGCAAAAGCAACTAATTTTGACGACAAGATGTAAAATATATGTGAAATAACAACAAGACGGAATGAACAAATGATGTGCACCATTTATCATTCAGCAAACAAACGCCAATATATTCGGAAACTTTGGTAAAAATTTAATCATTTTCACACAAATCACCCTCAATAATTTAAATTGTTACTGATTTCTTGCAAATGAGGGCATTGCAAGATCTTAAGTGTGGGAAGGGGTTAAATTCTTTCGGATTTTAAAAATTTTTACTTTATACACTTGGTTACCATTAAAAATACTAGTAAAGCAGTAGTTGTATTAGAATCTAGTGCTCTCTGATAAAAAAGAACAGCCCTAGTCTTATATACTGACTACCCAATTCTAGTAAAATTTTTCAAAATTTTCAATTAAATGAATTAAAATCATGTTTATACATATTTATGAACGATAAAACTAGGTTTTAACACCGAAATTATTGTTACCTCGGAAAGGACATAAATTGAGAAACAAACTAAAACGTTAAAATTCATTTAAAATTGAATAGAGGACGATAAAAAGAAAAATAAAAAGCCAAGTGTGGGAAAATTTACCAAGTTATTTTAAACATATGTCACATATATTTGTAACAAATAACTGAAAATACTTTTGCTTTGGACTAAACTAAACTGTTTTACCCAATGAAAGAAAAGAAGAGATGGATCTACACGATGAATCAATTCCATCATTAAAAAGAAGTAAAGTCTTCCGAAAAAGACACGCGCTTCTTGATTTAGGTCATGAAGTTGTCGTTCAGACCAGCTGTAGGTTGACGAAAAATCTAGAAAAGTCATTTCTAAAATCAGCAGGAAATCCACGGACCTCAGCATTAAACAGGGTCGCCAAGTGGTCAGATTTATCCTAACCATGAGAAGGATTTATCTCGTACAATGGGGAGGCACCGTGCAAATTAGCTGGATAAGACTAATGAATCAGATCCCCAGAAAGGATAATCTCCTTAAAGATTAAAAATCAGCTTTTAAGACTGATATTACTCAATCCTAGAGATTGACCTTAAAGATTGAGAATTACAAACTCATGGAATTCAATGATATCTAAACTCGAGCTTAAACGAGAAAATATTTTGATCAAAATTATAAACCGATTTGTTTTCTGAAAACCCTATTTTCAATGCATTCATTACCATTGAACGTAAAATCCTAGGAATTCACCTGGAATTCATTAGGTCACCTGAACTAAATCGGGTGTCAACCGTAAGAACGGTGGTTGCATAGCATGGTCAAAGACAGGACCTTGTGCCAGACCGAAAAATTATAAGGGTGAGCTTTACTATTGCTCCTACCAAGGATAGTAATTGCGTCCGACACGTTATAGACCATAATCAAAAGCATGTCACGGGACATTGCCTTAACAGTTGCTTGTTCAACGCTTTCCTTTACAACCGGACGGTAGTTTGCCGAAAGGTAATATACGGGACAAGTAAACTGGACGTGTTGCTTTCCAAATACAAGGTTAGCAAGTGGGTGACACAAAACCGCAAGTTTTGAGCTAAAATTTTCAAATCTGAAACCCACCAAACCCACAAAAATATTTTGCAAACACCGGTAAAGGGTTATTCCGAAAAACTTATCTAGGGTAAAAACTAGATTTAATTTTCAAAAGATCAAATGTTTTCATAAAGATCCAATTTCCTTAATGGATCTAAATTTTTATAGTCATGTGGGACTGTAAACCATATCGTTACTACCATAGTTTATACCGCCGTATAGAAATCACTGATGTACAAAGTGTGAAGAATAAAGAAGTGATTCTAGTATTTCAAGACAATATTGCTTGAGGACAAGCAACGCTCAAGTGTGGGAATATTTGATAATGCTAAAAACGAACATATATTTCATAGCATTATTCCTCAAGAAAGACAAGCTTTTAGTTGCAATTGTTCTATTTACAAGTGATATTTGTTTAAATAAATAAAAGGTGAAGACAAAAGACAGATTCAACGAATTGAAGACGCAAACAACCAAAAAGCTCAAAAGTACAAAAGACAATCAAAAAGGTTCCAATTATTGATAAGAAACGTCTCGAAATCACAAGAGTACAAGATTCAAAACGCAAAGTACAAGATATTAAATTGTACGCGAGGACGTTCGAAAATCCGGAACCGGGACCAGAGTCAACTCTTAACGCTCGACCCAACGGACTAAAAATTACAAGTTAACTATGTATATAAATATAATATAATATATAATTAATTATATTAATTATATATATATTATATATATATATTAAAAACCGTCGGCAGCAAGAAACTCCAAGGGTGTGAGCTGTAAATATATCTCCGCGACTCGCGGAGTTTTAAGGGCATTTTGCCGCGAGTCGCGGAGCCCCAATTTTCAACTCTGGCTATAAAGCCAACCGAATTCTGATCAAATTTGATCATCTTTTTTCTCTTCCTCTTCATACGTAAATATATTTATATTTATAATTTATATTTTAATTTTAATTATAATTCTAATAATAAGGGTATGTTAGCGAATGTTGTAAGGGTGTAAGTCGAAATTCTGTCCGTGTAACGCTACGCTATTTTTAATCATTGTAAGTTATGTTCAACCTTTTTATATTAATGTCTCGTAGCTAAGTTATTATTATGCTTATTTAAAACGAAGTAATCATGATGTTGGGCTAATTACTAAAATTGGGTAATTGGGCTTTGTACCATAATTGGGGTTTGGACAAAAGAACGACACTTGTGGAAATTAGACTATGGGCTATTAATGGGCTTTATATTTGTTTAACTAAATGAAAATTTGTTAATGTTAATATAAAGATTTACAATTGGGCGTCCCTATAAATTACCATATACACTCGATCGGACACGATGGGCGGGGTATTTATATGTACGAATAATCGTTCATTTAACCGGATACGGGAATGGATTAATAGCCACTAGAATAATTAAAACAGGGGTGAAATTACATTCAAGGGTAATTGGTGTAATTGTTAACAAAGTAGTAAAACCTTGGTTTACACGCAGTCGATAACCTGGTGTATTCATTAAACAAAGTATTAAAACCTTGTTACAATTCGAATCCCCAATTAGTTGGAATATTTAACTTCGGGTATAATAATAATTTGTCAAGGACACTTGCAATTTATATTTATGACTGATGGACTGTTATGGACAAAAACCAGACGGACATATTGAATAATCCAGGACAAAGGACAATTAACCCAAGGGCATAAAACTAAAATCAACACGTCAAACATCATGATTACGGAAGTTTAAATAAGCATAATTCTTTTATTTCATATTTAATTTCCTTTATTTTATATTTAATTGCACTTCTAATTATCGCACTTTTATTTATTTTATTTTATCGCACTTTTAATTATCGTACTTTTTAATTATCGCAATTTTATTTTATCGCATTTTTATTATTCGCAATTTCATTATCGTTATTTACTTTACGATTTAATTTTAGTCTTGTATTTATATTTTACATTAGGTTTTAACTGCGACTAAAGTTTTAAAATCGACAAACCGGTCATTAAACGGTAAAAACCCCCCTTTATAATAATAATATTACCTATATATATATTTGTATTTTTATAAAAGTAAACTAATATAGCGTTGAGCTTTGTTCAAAGATTTCCCTGTGGAACGAACCGGACTTACTAAAAACTACACTACTGTACGATTAGGTACACTGCCTATAAGTGTTGTAGCAAGGTTTAAGTATATCCATTCTATAAATAAATAAATATCTTGTGTAAAATTGTATCGTATTTAATAGTATTTTCCTAGTAAAATAATAACTATTTTATATACACCTCGTTCGACATCAATGTAATTATAAGCATTTTTGTTAAGTAGAAGTATTTTGATAAGTGTCTTGAAGTCTTTAAAAAGTGTATGAATACATATTAAAACACTACATGTATATACATTTTAACTGAGTCGTTAAATCATCATTAGTCGTTACATGTAAATGTTGTTTTGAAACCTTTAGGTTAACGATCTTGTTAAATGTTGTTAACCCATTATTTATTATATCTAAAGAGATGTTAAATTATTACATTATCATGATATTATGATCTATTAATATATCTTAGTATGATATATATACAGTTAAATGTTGTTACAACAATAATCGTTACATATATGTCTCGTTTCGAAATCATTAAGTTAGTAGTCTTGTTTTTACATATTTAGTTCATTGTTAATACACTTAATGACATGTTTACTTATCATTTATCATGATTAAACATAGTGTATCAATATCTTAATATGATTCATATGTATTTAGTAAGACGTTGTTATAACGATAATCGTTATATATATCGTTTCGAGTTTCTTAATTCAATAAACTCAATTTTATGTATATAACTCATTGTTAAAATACCTAATGAGATACTTACTTATTATAATATCATGTTAACTATATATATAATCATATATATGTCATCATATAGTTTTTACAAGTTTTAACGTTCGTGAATCACCGGTCAACTTGGGTGGTCAATTGTCTATATGAAACCTATTTAAATTAATCAAGTCTTAACAAGTTTGATTGCTTAACATATTGGAAACACTTAATCATATAAATAACAATTTTATTTAATATATATAAACATGGAAAAGTTCGGGTCACTACACCGTGAGCTGGCATAACAGTACCACATAACTTCATCAATGTAGTATAACCCATCCTGTTCAGTACCACGACCAATTATCTCTCCGGTTCTGAGATCCTGTAAGATACATAATGTTGGGTGTAATAAAACAGAGCAGTTAAGATCTTTTGTGACATGTCTAACAGATAATAATTTATGAGAGAGAGGTGGTATATATAAACAATTTTTTAATTTTAAATTTGGTGATATTTCAACCATACCTCCTCCTTTAACTTGAACAACCCCACCGTTTGTGGTTTTAATCTTATCTTTGTTTGGTTTTGTTTTTAAGAAAATATCATTTTTTATCAAAAGTCATGGTATCCGTTGCACCACAATCAACGATCCACTCATTATTTTTGATTTATATGAAACATAATTTGTATAAGAAAAAATATTATTATTAGAAATATTATTTTGTGTTTTATTTTTAAAAGAGGTTTTTATGCTATTTATAGTTTTATCCTGATTTAATATTTTACTAGAAGATAGGGGTTTATTTTGAAAACTATTCTGATTTTGGAGGGGGTCTTTTGAAAAGATGTTATCATCTTTAAGGCTAGATAAACAAAACGTACCTCCATCAATTGCAGATGAAGGGTTTTGGCCGTATGGTTCCTGTTCCGCCGCAAGCAATCCAAAACTGCCACTAGCGGTGGCACCGGGGTTGTTGACTGATTGGTTACCTCCGGTAGCCGCCGCCATTTAACGCCCTTAAACACTTGCTAGAAAACAACAAATTATTATTATTTTTTTAATTTTTTTTAAATAACTTCCAAGTAAACTTCCAGGTGATACTAAACTTTCAGGTGACGCCAAACTTTCAGGTGACACTAAACTTTCAGGTGACACAAAACTGTCAGGTGATACTAAACTTTTCAGGTGACACTAAACTTTCAGGTGATACTAAACTTTCAGGTGACACCAAACTTTCAGGTGACACCAAACTTTCAGGTGATACTTTTGACCCATTTCCAAAGACTCATTTCGTCACCTGTCGTCTAACAAAAATACAATACATTTTAGTTGCATTTGAACCGACACTTCCATTAATTTTACATCAAAATCACAATATTTAAAAGCTAATAAACGTTTACGTATATCCATAATGACATTAGCAAATAACAACGAGGTTATTTCTTCTTTCGAACATACATAGCCCATTACACAAACACTAACACATACATATGGTCCCGTAACGTTACTTGACATAATCATACAAAATATACCCAATTAACCCAAGGCGTTACTAAGCGGTTATCATCTAGCTAGATTCAAAAGAAACTTGCAAATCCACTTACTAGTGCCGAATACTCCTCTAAAAGCTTGTCGTCCCATACCATCTCGATGCATAAGAACCTATCAAACATTAACAACATAATGGGGTAAGCAATACGCTTAGTGAGTTAATGGTAAGTAAATGACTTAAACTTAAAACATAGACATAATCATAACGTGACCATAACCTTCCAACCCGAAGGTTGATTTCGTGTTTCGGACTTGATCATCTCGCGTCATAGGCATACGTCTAATCTTAGCACATGACATGGACATAGTCTAAGCTTAACAATATCATGGATGTAAATTCAAGCTTACACATAACATGGATATAAATCCAAGCTTATTCTTAACATGGACCTCGTCCAAACTTACACTTAACATGGATATAAATCCAAGCTTATCACGTGATATGTACATAGACATAAAGTCTAAGCTTTACACCTTGACATAGACACAAAGTCTAAGCATTTCGCCTTATCATAGACATAAAGTCTAAGCTTTTTACCTTGACATAGACGTAAAGTCTAAGCTTTTACCTAGTGAACTTAATCGACACCCTATTGCACGGATGCAATCCGGGAGCATTAAGCCACTCATACCATCATATCTCATATTCATAACAAACCATGAGTACACTTTCATATTTAAACTCAAAACATAGAATAATTCACAAACATATCATTTACATAACTTGTGATCATAGATTCCGTGATCACCCTTGACCCGCCCATATTACCCCCAAATAACTCACCTTTGCCACTTGTCGATTTGCATCCAAGTTTGATTCCTTTCCTTGATTAACACCTAATACACAAAATGCTAATCTTGTCATTTCGCATTAATCATATTTTTTCCTTTAATCTTTACAATCATAACTAGATTAATCTCAACTAATTAACCTCATTTCATGCACAACATAACTTACTAGTCTTTAACTTTCTTAATCTCCTTTTTACCATTAACAACTACTATATTGTTTCATTACTCATCATAAATTCCTTAACCATAACATTTCTTGTTAAATTACAATTTTCACTTTCATTAAAGCATTTTATCAAACACCTTGTGTGCACAAAACTATACTTACCCATTTCATAAACTAAGAAATCATCTTTTCCATCATTCATCATCAATTAGCTAATTTATGCATAAACATATGCCATAACATCATAAAAACTAGTATTTATACATAACCATAACATAAAGCCATCATAATCTACACTTATGCCTTCATCTCATTAACAAAACCCATTTAGACATAGACCATAGCACTTAAATCCGAATTTTAACTCATGCTTACATAAATCATACAATAATTCATAAAACACAAACCACTTAAGCATGAACATATGTAAAAAATCAATTTTACCAATCATACCTCAATTTCACTTCACCATTCTAGTCCATCTTAGCAAAAGAGATGAAGATAGAGATGATTCCTTCTTCCACCATGACTACCATGCCTCTAATTTCTTAAATCTGATTTGCAAGAGCTTTAATCACTTGAATCTTGAAACCCTAAATCATCATATTCACAACCGTTCTTCCTTCTTGCTCTCTCTAGATATTTCTTTTTTTTTTTTACACTTCTCAAATGGACTAGAAGCTTCACTATTTATTTAATATATTTTAACTTTCACTAGTTGGCAACTTAGGTCCCTCTCCACCAAAACATAGTTTAGGTGGTCCTTAACACTAACTAACCATCTCATTTCATACTTTGCATGATTAGTCCTTTTTAACAAAATACATAACTTGAAATTTTGGGATGTTACAACTCTCCCCTCATTGAAATGTTAGTGTCCTCACGAACTATCTCTCTTATTCCTTGGTGAAATCAAAACCCTTATAAACTACATTTGAACCTTCACCGGTTCTTGCACATAATTCAATACTCGTTGATGCCCATTTCATTTTAATCGAATAAAGTTTCTAATAATCATAAGTCATCCTGATTATTAAGGCTTTTTATCTAATTTCTTACCGTTTATACCTTTGTCCTCATAATTTCGAAACTTCGTTCACTAAACACTTTCAAATTCGTTAACCAAAGTACTTAGCTTTTACTTAATCTCCTCTTAACGTTGGTAATTTCTTGTAGAATTTGTGCACGTTGCTCCATCAATCACACACTAGGCGTTCTTTAGGCATACATTCGTTATATTCTGTCACCTTAAGTCTTAAATTTCCTGCGTTAAGTATTCTTTCCTCACGTAGCTTTCATTAGATATTTCAATTCACCCGCTTTCCATCTCCTTTCCCGTATTATTAGGCCTCTAAATCAAAACCTTTACCAATAATAATCCTCATAATCGAGAACTAGTCCTTAATACCAAACAAATCATTATTTCTTTTCCAGAAAATTTCTTGTTATACCATATTCTCGCATCTTAATTCTCTTCTTTCAAGGTACTAAAATATGTTATCACTCTAAATTCTTCACTAGCTTCTCTTAATTTTTGCCAATTTACATAGATTTTACTTCCTTACATAGTTTTCTTGTCGACAACTCATGCCATCAACATTGATTATTCGCATCATCATCTCGAATCGTGTTTAGTATTAATCAAATAAAAAGACTTTATCCCTTTTATGCTCACCATTATTTCCATGTCATAAGCTTTCCGCATAATTGCACAGTACATTCCATAAGTATCTTTCTCTTCTTAACTAAATTACATCCTTTACCAATTTTACACTTGTAAAAATTCATCTTTCAAGTCTCTTCATAAAGTCACACATTACATGACTCATTTGCATATATATTAAAATCTTCTAGAATCTCTTAATCTCTATTGGCGAATCTATACATGAGTCCGCATTTGCTCCCCACATGTCAGTTTATATAAACTTACATACCTTTGAATCTTCCATAGGTTCTTTCTGGGTAAAATATTTCTACTAAAGTCTATAGATTTACCATTATTTCAACCTTTATCTAACTCCATAAAGTTAACGATCTTATTATCACCATGATCAATCTTCCATCCTTATGATCCCTTCAACTATTTATTTCCACATAACCCTTTTTCCTCTTAACCACATTAACTAGAAACGAGGAATCTGACATGCCTCATGCAAAACCCATTAAATTCTTTTTCTTATAAAATTCACCTGAATACTTGAACAAGCCTTCAATATTATCTTATATGATTATAGATCAAATGTACGTTATTTTCATTCTCATCATCAATCTCTACATCATATTCTCTGGCTAATGAATAGCCGAACCTGCTTCTTTTTCAATACATAACCAGATTGTGTCACAAGACTCATTGCTACTACGAAAATTTAGCCCTAAATACATATCTTATCATATTTACGGGTAAGGAACCTTACTCTTTAATTTTTCCCCACTCTATAGTCAAAACTAACTTTGCATTTTTGAGTTCGTACCAAACATCTGTGTCTTGTTCTATGACTAATGACACTCATAACTCCTCTTATCGTCATCCCATATCACTGTTGCTTATATGTGATAACTTGTCATCGATTATTTTTCCTTTCTATTCATAGCATGTTCCTTAACATGCTTTTCCACTTCCAATTACGCCCAACATTTTAGATAATAACCCGTATGTACCTTCAATGTGATTGTCAACTATTCTTATATGTACCCATAAGGTACAATCTATCATCTAGAGCTCATTTCAATGCCTATTTTCATGAATTCTCTTCAGATTATTCTCTTGCGAGTTTTTAGAGACTCCTCCTTCCATTCCCGAAATTCATTACCATAACATAAAAATCTTCCCATTTCTCACATCTCTTTCGTGTCTCTACTCATTTCCATCATTAGGTACCGATAATACACATTCGTATATACACTTAGTCTTTATTTTAAACATCGTACATCATGCACATCTTACTACTTAGTCGCAACCAAGTCTTAAGTACCATGATAGTTAGATTGCTCAGTCTCATGCAAAATTTTACTCCCCATGCTTAATTAGTTTTCTTAACTGTCTACCAAGTCTTACATCATACTACAATAATTTGATGTACCATATCCCTTCCTTTTAATAAAAGAAGAACTACTCGTTTTCTGGCTTCTTACATTCTATCTTGTTCTTCTTGCATTTGCCTAAGGGAAACTCTTTCTTTTCATTTAGTCCCTTCACTTGAAGGCTCATTGTGGTACATTACCGTTGCAACACACTAATCCCACTCCAAGGGAACAAAATAATCATTTATTCACTATAGTCATAACTATATTGTTTCGTTGCCTCTCCCATTAAAGGTTAATGCCTATACGTGTTCATGTAGGAAGTCACACAAAACATGTGCAGGTGTAAAGGAAGGAACCTACCACATATCTCGTGACTCCTTTACCCTTCTTCTACTCTAGATCGGGTTCGGGTCTCAGTTTAACCCAGACTGAGTTCTGATTCCCTTCATACTTCCTTATCTTTTCATGACTTCTTAATATTCTAAACGATCAGGGATGCTAAGCTCCACCCCTAAATTTCATTCTTTTCACGCTTCAGTATTACTTGAACCACTTTCACGCTTTTCACATTTCCGTTACATCGTTTTTAGTCATCATAACTTAAGGGTACATTCATTATACTTTTGACAACTACTTTACATGACCGTTTCTATTCATGTGTTTGTTCATCTTAAACTTGCAACTTACATCATCCTATATAGAACTCGTGGTCACAAAAACCCAAGAGCACTCTTAGCATTAGCATAATCATAACCAAAACATAACCTATCAACCCGCAAGTTTCTTTCTTGTATCGGATCCGGTCATACCACACCATAGACAACTTACTAGGGATGACCTAAGATTGTGCCTAAGCTAAACACAAATCCATAGACATAAGGTCTAAACTCATCAAAATTAACATGGACGTAAGTTCAGGCTCACTAACATTACCATAGATGCAAGTCCAAGCTCATTAACTTTACCATGGACGCAAGTCCAAGCTCATTAACTTTACCATGGACGCAAGTCCAAGCTCATTAACTTTACCATTGACGTAAGTCCAAGCTCATTAACTTTACCATGGACGCAAGTCCAAGCTCATTAACTTTACCATGGATCCAAGCTTACCATTATCGACATGGACACAAGTCCAAGCTTATCATCAGTAACATGGACGTAAGTCCAAGCTAATCCTCATTGACATGGACACAAGTCCAAGCTAATCATCATTGACATGGACACAAGTCCAAGCTAGTCATCATTGACATGGATCCAAGCTTCATTACTTAGTGGGTTTGATCATCACCCTCTTGCACGGATGCAATCCGGGTGTACCAAACCACTCTCGTACCTCACATCACAAGTGCATAGTTTTCTCGAAAATACTAACAAACTCATGCATAACACACATTCATTTTTCCCATTCATTTCTTCTAGGTTCTAGCATCCTATACAATCCTAAGGAACATGGCATAATACTTTAAACATTATCTATCATGCAAGTCATAAACCGCTTATTAAAACTTAGAGTTGGTTTAAGCCTAGATAACCCTACGGTGGATTATCCAAGTCCCTTAAACCATAGCTCTGATACCAACTTTTAACGCCCTTAAACACTTGCTAGAAAACAACAAATTATTATTTTTTTAAATAACTTCCAAGTAAACTTCCAGGTGACACTAAACTTTCAGGTAATACTAAACTTTCATGTGACGCCAAACTTTCAGTTGACGCCAAACTTTCAGGTGACACTAAACTTTCAGGTGACACCAAACATTCAGGTGATACCAAACTTTCAGGTGACACTAAACTTTCAGGTGATACTAAACTTTCAGGTGACACCAAACTTTTAGGTGACATCAAACTTTCAGGTGATACTTTTGACCCATTTCCAAAGACTCATTTCGTCACCTGTCATCTAACCAAAATACAATACATTTTAATTTCATTTGAACCGACACTTCCATTAATTTTACATCAAAATCACAATATTTAAAAGCTAATAAACGTTTACATATATCCATAATGACATTAGCAAATAACAACGAGGTTACTTCTTCTTAAAAACATACATAGCCCATTAAACAAACACTAACACATACATATGGTCCCGTAACGTTACTTGACATAATCATACAAAATATACCCAATTAACCCAAGGCGTTACTAAGCGATTATCATCTAGCTAGATTTAAAAGAGACTTACAAATCCACTTACTAGTGCCGAATACTCCTCTAAAACCTTGTCGGCCCATACCTTCTCGATGCATAAGAACCTATCAAACATTAACAACATAATGGTGTAAGTGATAATGCTAAAAACGAACATATATTTCATAGCATTATCCCTCAAGAAAGACAAGCTTTTAGTTGCAATTGTTCTATTTACAAGTGATATTCGTTTAAATAATAAAAGGTGAAGACAAAAGGTACAAAGTACAATCCAAGTGGTTCAAATTATTGATGAAAAACGTCTAAAAGTTACAAAAGTACGAGCCGCGAAACGCAAAGTACAAGATATTAAATTGTACGCAAGGACGTTCGAAAAACCGGAACCGGGATCAAAGTCAACTCTCAACGCTCGACGCAACGGACTAAAAATTATGAGTCAACTATGCACAAGAATATAATATAATATTTAAATAATTATATAAATTATTTATATATTATATATATTTAAAAATAACGTCGACAAACTTGAAAACAAAATGATGTGAGCTGGTACCTACCTCCATACGATCGCATGGCCTGTAGGCTTATTCTCTATGTGATTGCATGGGCCACTTTTTGTGGCCACATGCCTATAAATTTCGCGGTTTTGAGCGATCTTTTACACCATCTTTTTCCTTTCATCTCTCACTCGTATATATATTTATATATATTATAATTTTAATTTTAATTTTAAATTCTAATATTAAGGGTATGTTAGCGAATGTTGTAAGGGTGTAAGTCGAAATTCTGTCCGTGTAATGCTACGCTACTATTAATCATTGTAAGTTATGTTCAACCTTTTTAAATTAATGTCTCGTAGCTAAGTTATTATTATGCTTATTTTAGCCGAAGTAATCATGATGTTGGGCTAAATACCTAAGATGGGGTAATTGGACTTTGTACCATAATTGGGGTTTGGACAAAAGAACGACACTTGTGGAAATTAGACTATGGGCTATTAATGGGCTTTATATTTGTTTAACTAAATGATAGTTTGTTAATTTTAATATAAAGATTTACAATTGGATGTACCTATAAATAACCATATACACTCGATCGGACACGATGGGCGGGATATTTATAAATACTAATAATTGTTCATTTAACCGGACACGGGAATGGATTAATAGTTAATAGACTTATTAAAACAGGGGTGGATTATGTACAAGGACACTTGGCGTAATTGTTAACAAAGTATTAAAACCTTGGGTTACACGCAGTCGATATCCTGGTGTAATTATTAAACAAAGTATTAAGACCTTGTTACAGTTTAAGTCCCCAATTAGTTGGAATATTTGACTTCAGATATAAGGATAATTTGACGAGGACACTCGCACTTTATATTTATGACTGATGGATTGTTATGGACAAAAACCAGACGGGCATATTAAATAACCCAGGACAAAGGACAATTAACCCATGGGAATAAACTAAAATCAACACGTCAAACATCATGATTACGGAAGTTTAAATAAGCATAATTCCTTTATTTTCATATTTAATTACACTTTTAATTATCGCACTTTTATTTACTGTCATTTTCTTTAATTGCACTTTTAATTATCGTACTTTTGAATTATCGCAATTTTATTTTATCGCACTTTTATTTATCGCAATTTCATTATCGTCATTTACTTTACGCTTTAAAATTTAGTTATATTTATTTTTAATATTTTACACTAGGTTTTAACTGAGACTAAAGTTTTAAAATCGACAAACCGGTCATTAAACGGTAAAATCCCCCTTTTATAATAATAATATTACTTATATATATATTTGTATTTTTACAATTATAAGTTAAAACTAATATAGCGTTAAACTTGGCTAAGATCCCTGTGGAACGAACCGGACTTACTAAGAACTACACTACTCTACGATTAGGTACACTGCCTATAAGTGTTGTAGCAAGGTTTAGGTATATCCACTCTATAAATAAATATATAACTTGTGTAAAATTGTATCGTATTTAATAGTATTTTGTAGCAAAAATACTACTATTTTGTATACACCTCGCATAACATTAGTAAGCAATACGCTTAGTGAGTTAATGGTAAGTAAATGACTTAAACTTAAAACATAGACATAATCATAACGTGACCATAACCTTCCAACCCGAAGGTTGATTTCGTGTTTCGGACTTGATCATCTCGCGTCATAGGCATACGTCTAATCTTAGCACATGACATGGACATAGTCTAAGCTTAACAATATCATGGATGTAAATTCAAGCTTACACATAACATGGATATAAATCCAAGCTTACTCTTAACATGGACCTCGTCCAAACTTACTGATAATGCTAAAAACGAACATATATTTCATAGCATTATTCCTCAAGAAAGACAAGCTTTTAGTTGCAATTGTTCTATTTACAAGTGATATTCGTTTAAATAATAAAAGGTGAAGACAAAAGACAGATTCGACGAATTGAAGACGCAAACGACCAAAAAGCTCAAAAGTACAAAAGACAATCAAAAAGGTTCCAATTATTGATAAGAAACGTCTCGAAATTACAAGAGTACAAGATTCAAAACGCAAAGTACAAAATATAAAATTGTACGCAAGGACGTTCGAAAATCCGGAACCGGGACCAGAGTCAACTCTTAACGCTCGACGCAACGGACTAAAAATTACAAGTTAACTATGTATATAAATATAATATAATATATAATTAATTATATTAATTATATATATATTATATATATATTATAAAACCGTCGGCAGAGAAAGACTCCAAGATGTGAGCTGGAATTTCAAACTCCGCGACTTGCGGAGTTTGAAGGCCAAAATGGCCGCGAGTCGCGGAGCCCCAAATTTGAAAACTGCCTATAAAGCCAACCGAATTCTGATCAAAAACCATCATCTTTTTCTTCTCTTATCATACATAAAATTTATATATATATATATATATATATATATATATATATATATATATATATATATATATATATATATAATTTATATTTTAATTTTAATTATAATTCTAATAATAAGGGTATGTTAGCGAATGTTGTAAGGGTGTAAGTCGAAATTCTGTCCGTGTAACGCTGCGCTATTTTTAATCATTGTAAGTTATGTTCAACCTTTTTATATTAATGTCTCGTAGCTAAGTTATTATTATGCTTATTTAAAACGAAGTAATCATGATGTTGGGTTAATTACTAAAATTGGGTAATTGGGCTTTGTACCATAATTGGGGTTTGGATAAAAGAACGACACTTGTGGAAATTAGACTATGGGCTATTAATGGGCTTTATATTTGTTTAACTAAATGAAAGTTTGTTAATGTTAATATAAAGATTTACAATTGGGCGTCCCTATAAATTACCATATACACTCAATCGGACACGATGGGCGGGGTATTTATATGTACGAATAATCGTTCATTTAACCGGACACGGGAATGGATTAATAGCCACTAGAATAATTAAAACAGGGGTGAAATTACATTCAAGGGTAATTGGTGTAATTGTTAACAAAGTAGTAAAACCTTGGTTTACACGCAGTCGATAACCTGGTGTATTCATTAAACAAAGTATTAAAACCTTGTTACAATTCGAATCCCCAATTAGTTGGAATATTTAACTTCGGGTATAAGAATAATTTGATGAGGACATTTGCACTTTATATTTATGACTGATGGACTGTTATGGACAAAAACCAGACGGACATATTAAATAATCCAGGACAAAGGACAATTAACCCATGGGCATAAAACTAAAATCAACACGTCAAACATCATGATTACGGAAGTTTAAATAAGCATAATTCTTTTATTTCATATTTAATTTCCTTTATTTTATATTTAATTGCACTTCTAATTATCGCACTTTTATTTATTGTTATTTAATCGCACTTTTAATTATCGTACTTTTTAATTATCGCAAGTTTATTTTATCGCACTTTTATTATTCGCAATTTCATTATCGTTATTTACTTTACGCTTTAATTTAAGTCTTGTATTTATTTTATATTTTACATTAGGTTTTAACTGCGACTAAAGTCTTAAAATCGACAAACCGGTCATTAAACGGTAAAAACCCCCCTTTATAATAATAATATTACTTATATATATATTTGTATTTTTAATAAAAGTAAACTAATATAGCGTTGAGCTTTGTTTAAAGATTTCCCTGTGGAACGAACCGGACTTACTAAAAACTACACTACTGTACGATTAGGTACACTGCCTATAAGTGTTGTAGCAAGGTTTAAGTATATCCATTCTATAAATAAATAAATATCTTGTGTAAAATTGTATCGTATTTAATAGTATTTCCTGCTAAAATTAATAACTATTTTATATACACCTCGCATAACATCAAGTATTTTTGGCGCCGCTGCCGGGGAACTTATCTTAAAAGCCGGAAGCGCAACGCTAATATATAAAAAAAATAAAAAAAGATTTTTAGTTAACTTTTATTAAAATTCGTTTTGTAAAAATACGTTTTAAATATTCGAAAAATATAAAAAGAAAAACAAAAATTTATATATTTTTAAGAGTTTGTTAAAAGTTTTATAAGTTTCTTTATCTTTATTTTAGTTTATAATAATATAAGTTTTATTAACTATCTTTTATTTATAGAAAAAAATTAAAAACAGAAAAAAAAAATAAATAAAGAAAACGCGTCGAATTTAAATCTGTCAACTGAATTTCTGAACCCCGCGAGTCGCGGGGTTTGATGTATTAATTACCGCAACTCGCGGAGCCTTTCTGACAGGCGACAAAAAACCCTAATCCTGCATTAATTACGGGTTATTATTAATTATAATTATTATTTAAACCTAATTATTATTATTATTATTATTAGTTTTATTTTTATTTTTACTTTTTATTTAATTTATGTATTTAGTATTAATTAGTTTTATTAAATTGTAAAATTAGTAGTTTTATTAAAAAAATATATATAAAAATAATATTTTTATAAAAATTGTACTTTTTACAACTTTTTGTATATTTTTATATTTTGTCCCTTTTTAATCGTTGTAGCGTAATATTTGTATTTTTAGCTCATATTTAATTTTAAACTTAGTTTTTGCTATAGTTATTTTTACTCCTAGATTTTTAGGCTTTGTCGTAGAATTCCTTAAGTGCTTTTTCTTTAGACTAAGATTTAGGTGCTTTAGAATTTTGCGACGCCTTTTTAAATTTTAGTTTCTTTTTAAGTTATTTCCATTTGGGATTTAGTTTTTCCTGTAAGCTTTAATATTTTTAGACGACTTTTACTATGTACCAATTGTCATTCCAATTAGTAATTTCAATTTGCGATTATAATTTTAAGTTAGTTGTAGTAATAAGGTTAGGTTAGTCAAGTATTTTTAAGTTTTTATAAGTTTCTTTTATTTTTCCGTCACCTTTTATTTTTCAACCATTTTTTTTCTTTTTCTACCTTTTGCGACGAACTCTTTTTCTCTCTTATTTCTCGCCATTCTAGTTTTTAGGACTTAGAATTTTTTCTACTTCTTATCTAAATTTCTTAAAATTACGAAAATTTATTTTAAGTGGTTAAATTAATAGACATCAAAATTTTCTGGTTCGTAGTAATAGTTGGATTTGTACGTGGACCGGGTTATTGGAGCCAAACAGTCCTCAATTATATTGAGACCAAACGAATTCTGCCCCTCTGCTGCATCTTTTGGCTATTCGAAACGTGGGCAAAATCAGAAAAGTCTATTAATTGGATAACTTATTATAATTTTTCTTTCCTTTTTAAAAACTAATAGGATATTCAGTGAATGCACCGAGCAAGACGTTCATCACCTTTTGTACGTTCACCACCTGTAACTAGATCAAGACATTTAGCAAATATAACCGCCGTTGATTTTTCTTTAGAATCGTCATCCAGTCGACCAAGTACTTCAGTTCAAATTTCCGATAATCCATTTTTTGAACCCAACCTCACAATTGAGAATCCAGAGAATATTCAGGAACGGTTCATAGATCCTGAACCATTAAACTTTCCTCCGGAACCACCAATCATTCAAACAGAGATTGTTGAGGAACGAACCATTAAATCAGAATCATCTAGTGATACCGATTCAACAAATTCAATTATGGAGAATCTGGAACCTTTAAGTATGGAAGACCGAATGAGAGCTAAACGCACTGGCCAAGGTCACGCAATTACTCATCCAGACATTAATGCGCCAGATTATGAAATCAAAGGACAAATTCTACACATGGTGACTAATCAATGCCAATTTAGTGGTGCGCCGAAGGAAGATCCAAATGAACATCTACGTACCTTTAATAGGATCTGCACACTATTTAAAATACGAGAAGTGGAGGATGAACAGATATATCTCATGTTATTTCCCTGGACTTTAAAGGGAGAAGCCAAAGATTGGTTGGAATCGTTACCTGAAGGGGCGATCGATACATGGGACGTTTTAATTGACAAATTTCTTAAACAATTCTTTCCTGCATCTAAAGCCGTAAGACTTCAAGCAGAAATTGTTACGTTCACACAGAAGCCAAATGAAACTCTATATGAGGCGTGGACAAGATATGGAAAGTTATTAAGAGGATGTCCGCAACATGGTTTAGACACCTGTCAAATAGTACAAATATTCTACCAAGGATGCGACATCACTACAAGAAAAGACATAGATATAGCAGCTGGTGGTTCTATTATGAAGAAAACCGAAACTGATGCTTACAAAATTATTGATAACACTGCTTCCCACTCACATGAGTGGCACCAAGAAAAAGACATCATTAGATCATCTAAAGCAGCTAGAGCCGATTCTAGCCATGACTTAGATTCCATTTCCGCAAAGATAGATGCTGTGGAGAGACGAATGGAAAAGATGACTAAGGATATTCACTCAATACGAATTAGTTGTGAGCAGTGTGGAGGACCACATTTGACAAAAGATTGTCTCAGTATTGAATTAACAATGGAACAAAGAGAGAATATTTCATACATAAACCAAAGGCCTGGAAATAATTATCAGAATAATTATCAACCGCCAAGACCGATTTACAATCAAAACCAGAATTATAACCGAAATATTCCATACAACAACCAACAAGGTCCTAGCAATCAACAAGTATCCAATAATACTTACAATCAGCAAAGACCTAATTTTCAAAACAAACCACCACAACAAACCGATGATAAAAAGCCGAATTTAGAAGATATGATGACGAAGCTAGTTGAAACTCAAACGCAGTTTTTCACATCTCAGAAACAAACCAATGAACAAAATGCTCAAGCATTTAGAAATCAACAAGCTTCTATTCAAAATCTGGAACAAGAAGTGAGTAACCTAGCAAGGTTAATAGGTGAAAGAAAACCGGGAAGTTTACCGAGCGATACAAATGCTAACCCCCGGAATGAAACAGCTAAAGCTATTACCACAAGAAGTGGTACAACACTTAAACCACCTGAAATACCTGTAACTTCTGATGAAACTATTCCTACTCCACAAGAACCACAACCTGACCAAGATAAGGAAAAAGAACCGGTAGTTGAAAAGGTTAATGAAGATAACACAGTTAAGGATAAACCTTATGTTAAACCATACCAACCACCACTTCCTTACCCGAGTAAAATGAAGAAAGAAAAACTTGAAGCCGAGCAATCCAAATTCTAGGATATGTTTAAACAGATAAATGTAAATCTTCCTTTCATTGATGTGATTTCAGGAATGCCAAGATATGCTAAATTCTTGAAAGATCTAATCACAAATAGAAAGAAAATGGAAGAACTCTCGGCTGTTACTATGAATGCTAATTGTTCAGCAGTGCTGTTGAATAAGATACCAGAAAAACTATCTGATCCAGGAAGTTTCAAAATTCCATGTTTTCTGGGTAGTCTTAGTTCAATAGAACATTGGCAGACTTAGGTGCTAGTATAAATCTAATGCCGTATTCACTATACGCTAAACTAGACCTTGGAGAATTGAAACCAACCAGAATAAGCATACAACTAGCCGATAGATCAATAAAATATCCTAGAGGGATAATGGAGAACATGCTAGTTAAAGTTGGTACTTTAGTATTTCCAGTAGATTTTGTTGTTTTGGACATGGAAGAAGATTCTCAAGTTCCTCTCATATTAGGAAGACCATTCTTAAACACGGCTAAAGCAATGATAGACGTGTTCGGTAAGAAACTGACCCTAAGTATAGAGGATGAGAGTGTTACCTTTTCAGTTGATAGAGCAATGCAACAACCACAATCTGCAGATGATACATGTTATTATATTCAAACTATAGATGCACATGCAGAATTATTAGAAGAATTTCCAGAATTACGAGGAACAGGAGAATGTTCTTTAGGAGAAGGTAATGAACCAATTGATGAAGCTGAAATGTTAGCTACACTTATAGCTAATGGATATGAACCAACAACAGAAGAAATTCAAATGCTAAAAGAAGAAGACAGATATCGATATAAATCATCTATAGAAGAACCTCCGAAATTAGAGTTAAAGCCACTTCCAAACCATTTAGAATACGCTTATTTATATGGTGAATCTGAATTACCTGTAATAATATCGTCTTCTCTTACTGAAAATGAGAAATCACAACTCATTTCTGTGTTGAAAGCTCATAAACCAGCCATTGCATGGAAGATTCATGATATTAAAGGAATAAGTCCTTCGTATTGCACACATAAAATCCTTATGGAAGAAGGTCATAAAACGTATGTGCAACGCCAACGAAGACTAAATCCTAATATGCAAGATGTAGTTAAGAAAGAGATTATTAAACTGCTAGATGCAGGTTTGATATATCCAATCTCTGATAGTCCATGGGTAAGCCCAGTTCAATGCGTACCTAAGAAGGGTGGCATGACTGTCATCACAAATGAGAAAAATGAGCTTATTCCTACTAGGACTGTAACAGGATGGCGTGTATGTATTGATTATAGAAAATTAAATGACGCCACCAGAAAAGATCACTTTCTCTTACCTTTCATAGATCAAATGTTGGAAAGATTAGCCGGAAATAGTTACTATTGTTTTCTAGATGGATTTTCCGGATATTTTCAAATTCCAATAGCACCCGAAGATCAAGAGAAAACCACATTCACGTGCCCTTATGGTACTTTTGCTTACAAACGCATGCCATTTGGACTTTGTAACGCCCCTGCAACCTTTCAAAGGTGTATGATGGCGATTTTTCACGACATGATAGAAGAATGCATGGAAGTATTCATGGATGACTTTTCAGTCTTCGGTGATACATTTAAATCATGTCTAGTTAATCTGGAACGAATGCTAATTAGATGCGAAAAATCAAATCTAGTACTTAATTGGGAGAAATGCCATTTCATGGTTAAAGAAGGCATCGTTCTTGGACATAAAATTTCAAAAGAAGGAATTGAAGTGGATAGAGCTAAAGTAGATGTAATTGCTAAACTTCCACATCCCACCAATGTTAGAGGAGTTAGGAGTTTTCTAGGGCATGCCGGTTTTTACCGACGTTTCATAAAAGATTTTTCTAAAATTGCCACTCCTATGAATAAACTCCTAGAAAAGGATGCGCCATTCAACTTTTCAGATGAGTGTATCAAATCTTTTAATATTCTTAAAGAAAAACTCACTAATGCGCCGATCATGATAACACCAAATTGGAATCTACCATTTGAACTAATGTGCGATGCAAGTGATTTTGCAATGGGAGCCGTTTTACGACAAAGGATTGAAAAACGATTTCAACCTATATATTATGCTAGTAAGACGTTACAAGGAGCACAAACGAACTATACAACTACTGAAAAAGAACTCCTTGCTATTGTCTTTGCTTTTGACAAATTTCGATCATATCTCGTTCTAGCAAAAACGGTGGTCTATACCGACCATTCTGCTCTTAGATACCTATTTTCAAAACAAGATGCTAAACCAAGACTAATCCGTTGGATCTTACTCTTACAAGAGTTTGATATTGAAATCCGAGATAAAAGAGGAGCAGAAAATCTCGCCGCTGATCATCTTTCTCGTCTTGAAAATCCTGAGTTAGAAGTTCTAAATGAATCGGCCATACAAGACAACTTTCCTGATGAATATCTATTGAAGATAGATTATAAAGAAATCCCATGGTTTGCAGACTATGCAAACTACTTAGTTTGTGGATTCCTTGAAAAAGGATTATCCTACCAAAGACGAAAGAAATTCTTCAGTGATATAAAACACTATTTCTGGGAAGATCCACATTTGTTTAAAAGTTGTCCCGATGGAATAATAAGCCGATGTGTATTTGGAGATGAAGCTAGTAAAATTTTAAACCATTATCACACAGGACCAACAGGAGGGCATTATGGGCCTCAACTAACAGCAAGAAAAGTTTATGAAGCTGGATTCTATTGGCCTACAATTTACAAAGACGCACACCTTCTTTGCAAATCCTGTGATGCATGTCAAAGGGCCGGAAAAATAAGTCAACGTGATGAAATGCCACAAAATGTCATCCAAGTATGTGAAGTATTTGACATTTGGGGTATTGACTTTATGGGTCCATTTCCAAAATCTCATAATAATCTATATATACTCGTAGCCATTGATTATGTATCTAAATGGGCGGAAGCACAAGCTCTCCCAACTAACGATGCACGAGTTGTAGTCAAATTTTTAAAACGTCTTTTTGCAAGGTTTGGAACACCGAAAGCTTTAATAAGTGATCGGGGTACTCATTTCTGTAATAATCAACTTGAGAAAGTTCTTAAAAGATATGGAGTAACTCATAAAATCTCCACCGCATATCATCCACAAACAAGTGGACAAGTTGAAAATACCAACCGAGCTTTAAAACGTATTCTAGAGAAAACCGTAGGATCAAATCCGAAGGAATGGTCCATTAAATTGGAGGATGCACTCTGGGCTTTTAGAACAGCCTACAAAACTCCAATTGGAACCACACCTTTTAGACTTGTTTATGGAAAAGCATGTCATCTTCCAGTAGAAATTGAACACAAAGCATTTTGGGCTTTGAAGACATGTAATCTTGATTTACATGAAGCCGGACGTCTATGATTAAGTCAACTAAATGAATTAGAAGAATTAAGACATGAAGCATACGAAAATTCGTTAATCTATAAAGAAAGAAAGAAGAAATGGCATGATAAAAGAATCAGAAGTTCAAAAGAATTTAAAGAAGGAGACAGAGTTCTTCTTTTCAATTCACGATTCAAGCTATTTCCTGGAAAATTGAAATCAAGATGGTCTGGACCATTCATAGTCAAAAGAGTTTTCCCATACGGAACGATAGAATTGATAAATTCAAATGGGATTGAATTTAAAGTTAATGGTCACAGAGTTAAACATTACATACATGGTCCGATGGAAGCCGACAACGAAGTTAATCACAATTTCGACACCACAGCTAACTAAGTGTGGGGAGAATCAAGTCTTTAAAGGATAATATGTATTTCTGTTAGAGTTAGATTGTCTGTTTTCGTGTAGTTCTCGAAAATGGAACCCGAATGGTCTTTCCCTAGCAGACCCTAAAGAACTAGTCTTCTCCCCCCATTCTGAATTTTTATTTTTTTAGGTTTTTACGAAATGAAGACTGCCTGTGAACTAAACCATGGTCTAATGCTACACGCTTTGATTACTAAATGTAATAATGACATACTCCCGAGTGAAATAGTATCAGTAATCAGAGAAAGAATGGACGGAGTTAGAAAAGAATCCAGATGCGAAGATAATAAGTTACAATTTGGTAAAGGAAAATCAAAATCCGCAGCGAAAAGAAGAGCACGACACCTAGAACGATGTCACAAATGCGGAAAATGGTCACATGGAGGTAAATGTTCAAATAATCAAACCTATTCAAATACCGAATTTGTTACTTTATGCAGAGACGGACCGTTCATATGTTTAGAAGAAAAGATACTGAATGCTCGAGGTTACGCCTATGTAGCCATGGAAAACCAATTAAACCGACTATCTTATGAATGGGATAGATCATATAACTAAGAAATCTATTTCACAGGTATGTCTGTACAGTTTTTATTTTTATTTTTATTTTTAACCTTTTGATAATAAACGCTAATTTGTTCGCTAAAAAGTATTAAATTGGTATTGAATAAAATTAGGTTTGGCGACCGAAATTATTGATATCATTCAAAAATTTATTACATCACTGCGAAATTTAACGTTTATTCTTAAGGTATAAATATCTTTAATCAATCAAACCAAAATATTTCAAAAATTCGTCATGAGTTAAATTAGGTCTTGTAACCGAAATTACTTTACCGAAAAGAGGGGCGCATATTTTTGATAATATTTGATTGATTAAAGTGGGATAAAAAGCCAAAAAGATTTTTAATTTTATTTTTACCATGTTTTTAAAAATTAATATTTAAATCTTAAATTAATATTGTAAACTTTATAAAAACAATATATTTAAAATTGTAAATATTTGAAAAATTAATATAAGTTTAGTATGAATTTATAAATTTTTAAATTAAGTTTGGTATGAATTTTTAATTTTTAAAATATTAATTTTTAATTTTATGCATTTCAAATTTTAAGTTTGGTGTGAATTTTTAATATTAATTTTGAATTTTATATTTAAGTTGTGTGAATTTAAAAACAAAAATTTACTTTATCTCATTTAAGTTAAGAATATGATTTTTAAAATTCGTCGTAAGTTGAAGACTAGGTCTTTGAACCGAAATTGCTTTACCCGAGGGAGGGACGAGAACTTTTATTATCATTATTTTTAATCTTATTGATTTAAAGTATGCCAAAAACATTAAAAAACCCAAAAATCTTAGCTTTTAAAACAATCGCTACAAAAAGACAAATTTTAAAATTTTGTCGAGAGACGGACTAGGACATCGATCCGAAACGACCTCGTCCTAAATAATAAGGGAAACAAAATTTTAAAATTAATTTCTTAATTGTTTTTAATAAATTAATGATTATAAAAAAAAAAAAAAATATACCAAACTCCGCGAGTCGCTGAGTTTGGAGGGTAAATCCCCGCGACTCGCGGAGGGGCCGGATTACAGAAAAAAAATAAAAAGAGCTGCACGATCAGTTTTAGTCCCCAACCCAAAAACTCAAAAACTGCTGCGAAAAAGACTCCGAAAAACCACCCAAAAACACCCCAAAATCCCAATTTTTAACCGTTAATCACCAAATTTTTTGCTAAAATCATGTTGAGAAGGATGCTATCTAAGAATTACTCAAGAAAAACGGTAAATTTCTACACCTAAACACCATTTAATCCGAAATTTGGTGTTCTTGAGCTATTTTTTTCCCCAATTTGATTTTGATGCTTTTTAGTGTAATTATGCTTAAATTGTTTATGTATTATGCTTGTATAACCTAGATTGATGCTGTTTAACATGATTAGAAGCCTTAAACTTCAAATTTTGAATAATCTAGGGTTTGTGTTCTTGAGAAAATTTGGGGCTTTTTGATATAAACAGGTTATGGCCGATTTTTGTCATGAATTGTTGCTAAATTGAGTAGTGTAACATGTCTAGGTAGTTAAATGATCCAAACTTTGAGCCTAAACATGATTTTGAGAATTAAAGTGGACTTTTTCAAGTCTAAAATTCATGAACTTGATTTTTGAAAGATAATGCCATTTGAGACTTGTTTAATTGCTAGTAATGATTATTTTGACATGTTATTTGAGTTGAATGCTTATGAACTTGGCGAACATTTTCGTATATGCTTATTTGAAAAAGTGTAGATTTGATAAAAATGTGAAAATGAGCTTAAGTTTGATATAAATTGATAATGTCATTGTAATTATTTTGATTGATGATTTTGCTGACACTAATGCTTATTTGGATGCACAAAAATTGTGTTTGATGTGTTTTGTAGAATGAAAGGGGTGAATCTTCATCCCAAGCCCGCAATGCTCCTGCTGAGAATTTGGAACAACAGGAGGTGGATAACTACTACAAGCAGGATGTACCTCATCCAGTCATGACCTTTTCCGATATGCATTTGGAAGAGTTGCACCCGAACCTGAGATTTGACAGACTTTGGATAGATTATCCAAAATATCAACGGGGTTTGCATACTCTTCATTCCAAGGTTGTTGAGGTACCGAGGGTCATAGAATGGGGACCCTTAGAAGCTGTAGAATTGGCCGGGCCAATTAGAGAATTACTTGTACAGAGGTATGGTAATTCTTCTTTTAATGACTGGATATGTTTATTCACCATACGTAGACCTGTATATAAAGTATGGTGTGAAGAATTGTTATGTAGTATAGAGTTGAATGATCGGGTAGCTAGTTTAACCGATCGTTCTTTTATTAGATTTTTGTTAGGCGGTTCGATGCGCCACATGTCTTACTGGACATGGCTCAGGCTTTACGTATATATACGCCTGAGGAGTTAGCGTCTGCCGATTGTAGAGGATTGATACTAAACGGTAGAAAGATAGATGAAAATTTTGATACACACGTTGTGTGGAGTCAAATGACAAGCCATCACCGTTTCAAAGGGGGAAATTACTCTTATTTGGATATAGATAGAGCCGAATTAAGAGTGATACATAGGTTTTTAGCTAATTCGATTATACAAAGGGGTAAAAACAAAGAAAAGGTAAATGAACAAGATTTGTTTTACCATATGTGTATTCGAGACCCACAAAGCGCTGTAAGTATACCATATTGTGTGGGTTATTATTTATCAGCTATGGTTCGGGGGATGCGACCACATAGCATAATAGGAGGTGGTATTTTTATTACTTTGATTGGTGAATATCTCGGTGTGGATATAAGTCGGGGGGGATTATTACTAGAAGAGCCGGAACCCCGCGATACTATAGGTTTAAATGTATACCATGGTGCGAAAGTTTTGAAGAGGCGAAATAACGCCGCAGTTCGATACCATGGTAGACATCCACAGGTGGAGAGAAACCAGCAGCAAGGTAATGTAGGAGGGGGGAATGAGATGCAAGAAATGCATAAGTTTATAGCTTCTCAAGAATACGAAAATGCTAGACAGAGAGCATTTGAAGATTGGCAAGTTCATCAGAACCAGATCATAGCTCATTGCCAACATATAGGTAGAAACTATATTCCTACACCGAAACCCATCTTCCCTCCTTGGTCGATAGAGATGCAGCCACCATATCCTACGTATGACCCTGCCGAAGCATTCTATAGCACTTATGGTTATGCCTGGAACCCCTATTGGTACCAATATCATCCTTAGTTTACTTATTATTTTTTTATTTTGTAATTTGTAATTATTGATACGTTTAATACTTTTGTTAATATTGTAATCATTTTTATAATTGTCTAACTTTTATTCTTAGATTTTAATAATTTTTGAATGTGGGGTAATATACCAAACTTCAAAAATATGTATATATGTTTGCAGTTTATCTTATGTACACAACAGGGTAAAACAACGCATTTTCAAAGACTGGTATTAAGTTTAGCAAAAGCAACTAATTTTGACGACAAGATGCAAAATATATGTGAAATAACAAGAAGACGGAATGAACAAATGATGTGCACCATTTATCATTCAGCAAACAAACGCCAATATATTTGGAAACTTTGGTAAAAATATAATCATTTTCACACTAATCACCCTCAATAATTTAAATTGTTACTGATTTCTTGCAAATGAGGGCATTGCAAGATCTTAAGTGTGGGAAGGGGTTAAATTCTTTCGGATTTTAAAATTTTTATCTTAAACACTTGGTTACCATTAAAAATACTAGTAAAGCAGTAGTTGTATTAGAATCTAGTGCTCTCTGATAAAAAAGAACAGCCCTAGTCTTATATACTGACTACCCAATTCTAGTAAAATTTTTCAAAATTTTCAATTAAATGAATTCAAAATCATGTTTATACATATTTATGAACGATAAAACTAGGTTTTAACACCGAAATTATTGTTACCTCGGAAAGGACATAAATTGAGAAACAAACTAAAATGTTAAAATTCATTTAAAATGGAATAGAGGACGATAAAAAGGAAAATAAAAGCCAAGTGTGGGAAAATTTACCAAGTTATCTTAACATATGTCACATATATCTGTAACAAATAACTGAAAATACTTTTGCTTTGGACTAAACTAAACTGTTTTTACCCGATGAAAGAAAAGAAGAGATGGATCTACACGATGAATCAATTCCATCATTAAAAGGAAGTAAAGTCTTCCGAAAAAGACACGCGCTTCTTGATTTAGGTCATGAAGTTGTCGTCCAGACCAGCTGTAGGTTGACGAAAAATCTAGAAAAGTCATCACTAAAATCAGCAGGAAATCCACGGACCTCAGCATTAAACAGGGTCGCCAAGTGGTCAGATTTATCCTAACCATGAGAAGGATTTATCTCGTACAATGGGGGGCACCATGCAAATTAGCTGGATAAGACTAATGAATCAGATCCCCAGAAAGGATAATCTCCTTAAAGATTAAAAATCACCTTTTAAGACTGATATTACTCAATCCTAGAGATTGACCTTAAAGATTGAGAATTACAAACTCATGGAATTCAATGATATCTAAACTCGAGCTTAAACGAGAAAATATTTTGATCAAAATTATAAACCGATTTGTTTTCTGAAAACCCTATTTTCAATGCGTTCATTACCATTGAACGTAAAATCCTAGGAATTCACCTGGAATTGATTAGGTCACCTGAACTAAATCGGGTGTCAACCGTAAGAACGGTGGTTGCATAGCATGGTCAAAGACAGGACCTTGTGCCAGACCGAAAAATTATAAGGGTGAGGTTTACTATTGCTCCTACCAAGGATAGTAATTGCGTCCGACACGTTAAAAGACCATAATCATCTGCATGTCACGGGACATTGCCTTAACAGTTGCTTGTTCAACGCTTTCCTTTACAACCGGACGGTAGTTTGCCGAAAGGTAATATACGGAACAAGTAAACTGGACGTGTTGCTTTCCTAATACAAGATTAGCAAGTGGGTGACACAAAACCGCAAATTTTGAGCTAAAATTTTCAAATCTAAAACCCACCAAACCCACAAAAATATTTTGCAAACACCGGTAAAGGGTTATCCCGGAAAACTTATCTAGGGTAAAAACTAGATTTAATTTTCAAAAGATCAAATGTTTTCATAAAGATCCAATTTCCTTAATGGATCTAAATTTTTATAGTCATGTGGGACTGTAAACCATATCGTTACTACCATTGTTTATACCGCCGTATAGAAATCACTGATGTACAAAGTGTGAAGAATAAAGAAGTGATTCTAGTATTTCAAGACGATATTGCTTGAGGACAAGCAACGCTCAAGTGTGGGAATATTTGATAATGCTAAAAACGAACATATATTTCATAGCATTATTCCTCAAGAAAGACAAGCTTTTAGTTGCAATTGTTCTATTTACAAGTGATATTCGTTTAAATAATAAAAGGTGAAGACAAAAGACAGATTCGACGAATTGAAGACGCAAACGACCAAAAAGCTCAAAAGTACAAAAGACAATCAAAAAGGTTCCAATTATTGATAAGAAACGTCTCGAAATTACAAGAGTACAAGATTCAAAACGCAAAGTACAAAATATAAAATTGTACGCAAGGACGTTCGAAAATCCGGAACCGGGACCAGAGTCAACTCTTAACGCTCGACGCAACGGACTAAAAATTACAAGTTAACTATGTATATAAATATAATATAATATATAATTAATTATATATATATTATATATATATTATAAAACCGTCGGCAGAGAAAGACTCCAAGATGTGAGCTGGAATTTCAAACTCCGCGACTCGCGGAGTTTGAAGGCCAAAATGGCCGCGAGTCGCGGAGCCCCAAATTTGAAAACTGCCTATAAAGCCAACCGAATTCTGATCAAAAACCATCATCTTTTTCTTCTCTTATCATACGTAAAATTTATATATATATATATAATTTATATTTTAATTTTAATTATAATTCTAATAATAAGGGTATGTTAGCGAATGTTGTAAGGGTGTAAGTCGAAATTCTGTCCGTGTAACGCTACGCTATTTTTAATCATTGTAAGTTATGTTCAACCTTTTTATATTAATGTCTCGTAGCTAAGTTATTATTATGCTTATTTAAAACGAAGTAATCATGATGTTGGGTTAATTACTAAAATTGGGTAATTGGGCTTTGTACCATAATTGGGGTTTGGATAAAAGAACGACACTTGTGGAAATTAGACTATGGGCTATTAATGGGCTTTATATTTGTTTAACTAAATGAAAGTTTGTTAATGTTAATATAAAGATTTACAATTGGGCGTCCCTATAAATTACCATATACACTCAATCGGACACGATGGGCGGGGTATTTATATGTACGAATAATCGTTCATTTAACCGGACACGGGAATGGATTAATAGCCACTAGAATAATTAAAACAGGGGTGAAATTACATTCAAGGGTAATTGGTGTAATTGTTAACAAAGTAGTAAAACCTTGGTTTACACGCAGTCGATAACCTGGTGTATTCATTAAACAAAGTATTAAAACCTTGTTACAATTCGAATCCCCAATTAGTTGGAATATTTAACTTCGGGTATAAGAATAATTTGATGAGGACACTTGCACTTTATATTTATGACTGATGGACTGTTATGGACAAAAACCAGACGGACATATTAAATAATCCAGGACAAAAGACAATTAACCCATGGGCATAAAACTAAAATCAACACGTCAAACATCATGATTACGGAAGTTTAAATAAGCATAATTCTTTTATTTCATATTTAATTTCCTTTATTTTATATTTAATTGCACTTCTAATTATCGCACTTTTATTTATTGTTATTTAATCGCACTTTTAATTATCGTACTTTTTAATTATCGCAAGTTTATTTTATCGCACTTTTATTATTCGCAATTTCATTATCGTTATTTACTTTACGCTTTAATTTAAGTCTTGTATATATTTTATATTTTACATTAGGTTTTAACTGCGACTAAAGTCTTAAAATCGACAAACCGGTCATTAAACGGTAAAAACCCCCCTTTATAATAATAATATTACTTATATATATATTTGTATTTTTAATAAAAGTAAACTAATATAGCGTTGAGCTTTGTTTAAAGATTTCCCTGTGGAATGAACCGAACTTACTAAAAACTACACTACTGTACGATTAGGTACACTGCCTATAAGTGTTGTAGCAAGGTTTAAGTATATCCATTCTATAAATAAATAAATATCTTGTGTAAAATTGTATCGTATTTAATAGTATTTCCTGCTAAAATTAATAACTATTTTATATACACCTCGCATAACATCACTTACACTTAACATGGATATAAATCCAAGCTTATCACGTGATATGTACATAGACATAAAGTCCAAGCTTTACACCTTGACATAGACACAAAGTCTAAGCTTTTCGTCTTATCATAGACATAAAGTCTAAGCTTTTCACCTTGACATAGACGTAAAGTCTAAGCTTTTACCTAGTGAACTTAATCGACACCCTCTTGCACGTATGCAATCCGGGAGCATTAAGCCACTCATACCATCATATCTCATATTCATAACAAACCATGAGTACACTTTCATATTTAAACTCAAAACATAGAATAATTCATAAATATATCTTTTACATAACTTGTGATCATAGATTCCGTGATCACCCTTGACCCGCCCATATTACCCCCAAATAACTCACCTTTGCCACTTGTCGATTTGTATCCAAGTTTGATTCCTTTCCTTGATTAGCACCTAATACACAAAATGCTAATCTTGTCATTTCGCATTAATCATACTTTTTCCTTTAATCTTTACAATCATAACTAGATTAATCTCAACTAATTAACCTCATTTCATGCACAACATAACTTACTAGTCTTTCACTTTCTTAATCTCCTTTTTACCATTAACAACTACTATATTGTTTCATTACTCATCATAAATTCCTTAACCATAACATTTCTTGTTAAATTAAAATTTTCACTTTCATTGAAGCATTTTATCAAACACCTTGTGTGCACAAAACTATACTTACCCATTTCATAAACTAAGAAATCATCTTTTCCATCATTCATCATCAATTAGCTAATTTATGCATAAACATATGCCATAACATCATAAAAACTAGTATTTATACATAACCATAACATAAACCCATCATAATCTACACTTATGCCTTCATCTCATTAACAAAACCCATTTAGACATAGACCATAGCACTTAAATCCGAATTTTAACTCATGCTTACATAAATCATACAATAATTCATAAAACACAAACCACTTAAGCATGAGCATATGTAAAAAATCGATTTTACCAATCATACCTCAATTTCACTTCACCATTCTAGTCCATCTTAGCAAAAGAGATGAATATAGAGATGATTCCTTGCTTCCACCATGACTACCATGCCTCTAATTTCTTAAATTTGATTTGCAAGAGTTTTAATCACTTGAATCTTGAAACCCTAAATCATCATATTCACAACCGTTCTTCCTTCTTGCTCTCTCTAGATATTTCTTTTTTTTACACTTCTCAAATGGACTAGAAGCTTCACCATTTATTTAATATATTTTAACTTTCACTAGTTGGCAACTTAGGTCCCTCTCCACCAAAACATAGTTTAGGTGGTCCTTAACACTAACTAACCATCTCATGTCATACTTTGCATGATTAGTCCTTTTTAACAAAACACATAACTTAAAATTTTGGGATGTTACACGCCACTGCAGCCTTTCCCTTTTTGTGTCCGTCGTTCCACCACTCTGGGTATCTGATCACTTTGAAGCATTGCTCCCTTGTATGCCGTTTCATGCCACATTTGGTACACTCGAGATGTGTAATAGACTGAAACCCGGGCTAGTTGTAAGTTGCCTATTTTGCCCTTAGGGTTTGTGCTTAGTCTTAAGTGCTTTTATTTTAATTATTTTATTAGTGTTTTATTATATTTGTGTTGTGACCATTTTGTGACAAGGGTCTCAGATCAGGTTTGTTTATTTTATTTGGACCTCGTTTGGGCTACCTAATCTTGTGCGAAAGATATCAAATAACTGGTAAATACCCGTGTGTTGTGGGGTATGAGGTTTTAACCCCAAATTAAGTGTATGAGCAGCTAATTTCCCTCATTTGTTTCCTGAACCTTCCTCTCACTCACACCTTCACCTAACCTCATCTTCACCATCTCAAACAACCCTAAATCATTTGATCTCGAATTGAAGCTTGATTTTAGTGTCAAATCGTTCCTTGTGTTGTTGTGATTCTAACAAGGTAAAGTTTGTTTAATTTCGTGATCAAATCAGTGTCAAAATGGGTGTTTTAGTCAAGTTTTATGAAAATAGGGTTTTGTGTTAAATTGGTAGAAATTGATGTTGTTTGTGTTTGAATGTTGTGGGTTTATGTTCCAAAAAGTTTAGTGTACGAGTTGTGTTCAGTTTTGAGGTCAAAAACGTGTCCAAAGTCGAGATTTGGTGATTTTGGGTTGAAACCCGTCACTTTGCTGATGTTGCAGCTGATGAACTACCTTCGACCGATGGTCGTTAACCATCGACCGACGGTTGTTGACCATTGACCGATGGTGAGGGACGATCGACCGGTAGACAGGACCATCGACCGATGGTGTATGAATTCTGACCAACTGATGTAATTTTGACGATCGACCGATTGGGGCAGACCATCGACCGATGGTGTGTTGACGATCGACCGATGGATGGGACCATCGACCGATGGTCTTAGGCAGTGAAATTCTTACTAAGTGTTAAGCATGAAAATTTTAGCGGACGCAAATTTTTACTAATTTACTATAATTCGCTGTCAGTGTGTCTAATCTTGATGGGAACCCTATTCTAACTTGGTTTTTACTGTTCTCAGGAGATAAAGACAAGGAGGAAGCTCATAAATAATAACTGAGCAGTTGCTGGTAATTGGTGAGTGGGTCTATCTCCGGATAGAGTTTAAGTAGCATATCATGCTACTGTGGTTGACTCTTTTACCATGCATAATGTAGAAATTGCCATGATAGAATAATATCGTATGCCTGATGTTGTATGTGAATTATGTGTACACTGTGTGAATGGCACCAGTCAGGCCTAGGGAGACTGGGGACTCGAGACCGTGCCTAGGAGAGGTTAGAGTCCGTATGAGGTCAACCGTGCCTAGGGGAGGTTGGGTCCATAGGCTACTGATTATGGAGTATAGTGTGAATGATGCACCCCCTGCATCTGGATAACTATAATGTGAATTGAGTAGCAGGGACTATCGGTAGACTCAGGCCCAATCAGCTGGGAGTCGTGTGCTCGTACAAGCCGCCGATCCTCGTATTGTCTTATTGTATGCTAGTTGGTGGTTAGCATGTATTGTTGTTCGTATATAGCTTGTGTGTGGCTTAAGCTATATCTGTTAGATAGATTCCATTCACTTAGCGGTGCGCTAATCCCCCACATATTCTTCCCTTGTAGGTTTAGGTACTGCTAGTCGGGATGGGTGCTGTTGCAGAAGACATGTTTGACAACCCAACTCTGATGTGGACTTTTGTATAAATAATGTTTTGTAATAACGTAACACCGTTGTGTAAACTTAAACATAATTACACGGATTAATGTAATGATGTGACATATATAATGTTTGTAAATAAAGTCTTCCGCCGTGTGTTTAAAAAAAAATGGCCGGTGTTACAAGTTGGTATCAGAGCATGGTTTGGCAGCAAGTACGTGCACGTATTTTGTTCCCAAACCCTAAGGCGAGTCAAACATGTCTGTGGGTGTGAGGGGCTAAGTGAAAATAGGATATACGTGTGTTAGTTGTGATTGAACTAACTGTTATCCACTAAGCTTTTGTGTGAGCTGTTTTGTAGCACAGGTATGGCTGATAGAAACGCAACTGGCCCATCCAACCCCGGAACATTCAGAGCACCAGAAGAGAGTGTTGAGTCTGATGATGATCAAAATAGTTACATCCTTCAATTAGAAAGTAAGCTAAAAGAGGCTGAGGACAAAATTAATGAGCTTGAATTAGCGAGGCATTCTGGAAATGATGATACACCACCTAGATTCCCAACCGCGCAATTCCAAACGATACCCAATGTGCACCAAAACTAGTTTCAGAATCAAATACCTAACCAATACTATATGCCACCACAAAATACTTTTACTTACCAAAATCCCATGATGATGAACCCGTACCAAATGCAAATGTTTCAACAACCTTACACGCAACCATCCAAAAAGTGTACTTATAAGAACTTCCGTGATTGCAAACCCTCTGAGTTCTCTGGAAGTACTGATCCGACTGTAACTCTCAATTGGTTGCGAGAAATTGAAAGGGTATTTGAAGTGTGCCAGTGTGAACCCGAGCTGAAAGTGACATATGCTAGTCGAATGTTGAAAGGTAGGGCTATGATTTGGTGGGATTCCTTGATTTCCAGTATACCGAAAGAACAAGTGAGTATGATCACTTGGGAGCAGTTTCATGGGAAGGTGTGTGAACAGTACTGTAATCCGTTTGATATGAACCGAATCAAGACTGAGTTTATTGAAATGAAGATGACACCTCAAATGACGATCGATGAGGTAGTAGAGAAGTATATGGATCAACTGAGGTTTGTACAGCAGTGGGTGCCCAACGAAGCGTCTCGTATCCAGCATTTTGTTAATATCATTTTACCAGAGTACCGAACTTTTGTTAGAACAGCTACATCGTTGTCTCAAGCTGTTGTAATGGCTAAGATGGTAGAAAGTGATGTTCAGGCCGCCAAAAACAGAATGTTTGGTAATGTGCTACAACAAGATGGGCAAGTATCTGGTCAATCGATATCTAAATCCAAGAAGTTTAGTGGATTTAAATCGAAGGGTAAAAGTGGTCAGAGTAGTTCTGGGTCTGGATCAGGTAAAGGGAATTGGTGTCACACGTGTCGATCTTCTCACAGTGGTCAGTGTTCTGAGGCTACAAGAAGATGCTTAAAGTGTGGTGTGGTTGGGCATGAGTCTTCAGCATGTCCGTATTCGAATAGTATGTGTTGGAGTTGTCATAAACCAGGGCATCGTGCAGTTAGTTGTCCGTCGAAAAGTGGTAGTTCCGGGGCAGGGTCAGGGGCGCGTTCGGCATCAGGCGGAGGGTCAACTGCCTTGAGTGGGCAGAAGAGGAAGAACCCTCCAATAGCAGAGGCTAGAGCTTTTCAGATGTCAGTTGAGAATGCCGTGGCAACCGACGAAGTGATCACCGGTATGTTTCTAATCAACTCAATACCTGCTCGCGTATTGTTTGATTGTGGTGCCAATAGATGTTTTATGTCCCTAGATTTCTGTGCTAAATTGAAATTACCAGTTACTGTGTTACCCAAGCCGGTTAGTGTAGAAGTAGCCGATGGTAAGATCACACCCGTCACAACATATGTGTCTGGGGTTTGTATAGAGATTGAAGGGAAGTCTTTCCAGGTGACTTGTTTAGTGTTACCTATTCCTAGCTTTGATGTAGTATTAGGAATGGATTGGCTGAGCTCGCTTAGGGCTAATATTAAGTGTGATAGGAAAATGATTACCTTTCGTTCGACCGATGGAACCCGTGTTGTGGCCCGAGGGGAGCGGGGTGGGTATAATTTTTCATTGATAAAAATGATGAAAGCGAAAAAGTCGATGGCAAAGGGTTGTGAATCATTTCTTGCATATGTGATTGATGCGAAGAAAAAAAAGAGAACAGTGGCCGATATTCCGATAGTATCAGAATTTCCCAAAGTGTTTCCAGAAAAAGTCGATGGCAAAGGGTTGTGAATCATTGTCTTAGCTGTTTTGTTTTAAAATAGGAAATGATGAATGTTTAGAACATTCTGATCCTTTGACAAATATTTCTAACAAGTTTCCTAAATTATTGATCCGCTATCACAACCGACTCCGAGAAACAAGAAAGACTTGGAAAGAGTAGTGGGAGCATCACCATTATTTTCTCCATTCAACCCATGATCACATGGTCATACAAGAACACCCCATGATCTCGACTACATGGAGAGAGTGGGTCTTTGGGCTTCATTTGTTATACTTATAAATACATATTTAGCAAATGAAAGAAAATAGCCTCTATTTGTCACAAAAGCATGTAGATAGATAAAGAGAATTATGCCTCTTACCTTGTAATTTCATTTATACGGAGTACAATTTAAGAGACAAATAAAAACCATCCCCCATATCACAATTGTTATTATGTTTTCTTTCTTTATTATAATCAACCTCAAAAACTTAAAAACAATCTCAATCCTTATGAAGTCATTGTGTCATTTAATTTCGTAACAGATCAAGTGGTATTTAGAGCATCGTTCCTTTGTGACAATTTAAAAAGCTTTCACGAGATTGCATAAGAATGGCCAAGAAAAAGAAGAAGAAAAAAAAATGGGGTTTGATCGTAGAAAAAAAATCTTCTTCTTATGTTGAGGAGTGTTCAACATGAGGAATACATCATCATCATCATCATCATCATCATCATCCTCATCTTGTGTTTATGAGATGGAGGAAGAAAAAAAAAGAGCCCATGTCTCGTGAGTCATAGCAACATGAAACATTGAGAGATGCTTCATTTATTTTCAAACAGAAGAAAATGGAAGAGAAAAGGTGGGGAGCCTCTATTTTACTAGTTTCATATATGTAATTTAGAGAGATGCAAAACAAAGTAGCCTCAAGCACAAACACAAATTCATTGTCAGTTCATTTGTAAGTTTGAGAGAGTTAGGGAAACAAAAAGAATCGAGCTTGATAGTAAGCAACTTCACCAAAAGATGAACGGGTGGAATAAAATAGTTAGAAGAGCCTCAAAGGAAAAAAAAACAATAACTTAAACGTTGCAAACAAAGTAGACAACGTCTCAATGTTAAATTTTGAGAGTTCTTCATCAACACAAATTAAGGACTAGCAGGAGCTAGTCATTTTTGCAAGGGAAGGAATGATCCACTATCACAAACCGACTCCGAGAAACAAGAAAGACTTGGAAAGAGTAGTGGGAGCATCACCATTATTTTCTCCATTCAACCCATGATCACACGGTCATACAGGAACACCCCATGATCTCGGCTACATGGAGAGAGTGGGTCTTTGGGCTTCTTTTTGTTATACTTATAAATACATATTTAGCAAATGAAAGAAAATAGCCTCTAGTTGTCACAAAAGCATGTAGATAGCTAGAGAGAATTATGTCTCTTACCTTGTAATTTCATTTATACAATTTAAGAGAAAAATAAAAACCATTCCCTATATCACAATTGTTATTACATTTTCTTTCTTTATTATAATCAATCTCAAAAACTCAAAAACAATATCAATCCTTATGAAGTCATTGTGTCATTTAATTTCGTAATGGATCAATTATGTAAAACGATCTGTCAAGTACCCTTAACGGCTCCGTCACTTGGTCCCACGGCTTGATCATAACTCTATATGAATTTTCATAAATAACATTGCATTCATTTAATAAAATTGATTACCTCAAAAGGAAAAATCTAAATCATTTGTAAATTTAGAAAAATCAACCCAAATGTATAAATAGGGTTGACCAAAACAAGTCAACACCTACCCACAATGTAACAATATTTAAAGTAGAATGCAATGTTTAATGTTAAAATCAAAATCTGCGATAGACAATGCAGACTCTCTAAGCACATCGGAAGCAATCACTCATGAACCTGAGAATAAAACATGCGAGTAAACTGTCAACAAAAATGTTGAGTGAATTATAGGTTTAATATTGCAAACAATAATTAATTTAAACCATAAAAATTTATGTTTAAAAACATAAAGACTCATTATAGACCACAAAATTATATGCTCGAAAACATATAAAAATATTATTCCATTAACCCGTGAGCCACCTGGTAATAACTTAACAACTCCTTACCCTTAACAATAACTAATATAACAATATACACAGAAATGCGAACAGCAAATGGTAAAGTGATCAAGAATGATCACAACTCTAACCTATAAATAATGCAGGTCGATATAAATAACTAACTTAGGTCAAGCCTTAGTATGATAGCTATAGTACTCTTTTCAAATAAGGATAGAACAATACTCGGTATGTTTCGGTATGATCAGGACAACGTATAACACATACTTTCTATTTTTAAAAAGTTTCTATTTTTAACAGGTTTTAATTTTGGGAAAGTTTCTATTTTTGGAAAGTTTCTATTTTTCGAAAGTTTCTATTTTAGGAAAGTTTCTATTTTTAAAAAGTTTCTATTTTAGGAAAGTTTCCTTAATTAGAAAAAGTCAACAAAAGTCAACTGAAACTCAAAGTCAACCGAAAGTTGACTCAAAAGTCAACCTTGGTCAAACTTATTCAACATTGAATTTTAAAGTGTAATTTATATTAATAATATAAGTTATAATGTTATTTAAAGTCATACTTGTATAATCATGTCATATCATAAGTTTAATTAAATTAAATTGAATCATAAAGTTAACATAAGTTTAAATGATATAATTAATATAACATAAGTATTTAATTAATTAATTAAATATTAATCATAACATAAGTATTATTGATTAATAATAAATTTTTAATCATATCATAAGTATTATTAATTAATAATAAATTATTAATCATATCATAAGTATTTTAATATAATTATTAAACCATAAGTATTTAATAATTAAATAATAACTAAGTCTTATAATAAATAAATATATAATTAATCTTTATTATAAGTCTTTATATAATAATCTCATAACATAAGTTTAATACTTATCATAAGTATTTTTCATTAATAATAAAGGTATTATTAATCATAAGTTTAATTATAAGAATAATTAAATCACAATATAATTATTAAATGATATAATAAATATATATCATAAGTCTAAATTAAAAATAATTACTTTTATATCATAAGTAATTTAATTATAATGCAAATCATTATTTATAACCTAAGTTCAAATTTTATAACCATAAGTTTAATTAAAAGTTCGTCGGGTCATAACTTGAGCCTCGGGTGTTGGTTTTCGACGAATTTTATATTTATCCTCGTCTAACCAACCAACCTGACACATTAGTGCACTCAAGAACACCCTAAGATCAGTTCATAAGTCGTAAAGAACAGCCATGAACCAACCTAAATCATTAATCCATTTTAAAACTTGTTTTAGCCATTCCGGGTGATCCGTGACTCGAATTTCGATGACCCGAACATGAATGTTCTTCCAATCATCAATCCTAACCCAATGGTATACCCTAGAGGCTACAAAAATGGTCACAAAGTCAGACCCCAAATGATCATACAAGCTTTTACATTTCATTTTCATCAAAACACTAAAACAATCATAATTTATGATCCAAAACAATCATAATTTATGATCCGAAACTCGAAATGACATGAATCCAAAGCCTAAAATTATTGTCTTGATATGAGGAACTTATCTATACACTTTATTTAATTAAAAACACATGATAAGTTTACTGATTTTAAACAAACAACCCGCTGTCCACTTTTGATCAAACCGAAAACATACATAAACGAGCAATTCTACGCATCAAATCAACAATACAACAATATACAATTAATATAGAATCAAAATAATATCATATTCATTAAAAATAAATAGAAATTAAAAAGCTACGGTTAGGGTTTATACCCTAATCAAGAATTGATTAGTATGAACGCGTAGAGCTCGATACGGTGAATCCGGAAATGATGAAAGCCTAAATCTTCAAGATGAAAATCAAAAGATGATGATGATTATTGGTGGTGTTGGTGACGGCTAGGAGAGTGCAAGGAGAGGAGAGAAAAACTAAAATGAATGCTAGGTTGAAATGAGAAGCATTTTGGTGGTTTTGATCAAATTAATCCCAAGTTTGAAAAGTTGACAACCTAACCCCCTCCCCATGGGGTTTCAGCCGAGTTTGCCTAGGGTGGGCCCCCTTAGTGGGCCATATTGATACAAAGGTTAATAGCTTTTGGCCCGAATGCCCGAATGCCCGAACGAAGCCCAAAACGCGAAAACGCCGTTACACGATTAAATCTTCGGAGGAATTACGCACATGCGAAAAATAAAATATAGAAATACTCTATATAATCATATAATATAAAAATATCATAATTAAAATAGTTTGGATTTAAAAATCTCAAAAGTCCAACCGTTAGTTTGAAAACCGAAATGATCCGCCGGATAGAAATCCACGACACGTAGAAACGTACAACTTTAAATACGAATACAAATATCCATATAACACATAATAAATAATATATTATTACTAAAATAATAATAAGTAATAGAAATAACGTGGCACAATTATCAATTAACGGACGTTAAATACAAACGGTAAAAGATAACGGAAAAAGTAGGGTCATTACAGCACCCACCCGTTAAAGAAATTTCCCAAAATTTGAGGAGTGACCATCAATGGTACCAAATTTGAAGAAAAAGGAGCGTCTCAATGTCCTAAGGGACTCCTGTCCTCGTAAGTGAACTACTTACCTTGGGAGGTGTTCCGGCGTATAACAATAAGAATATGTATACGACTCTATTTAAGTTTCTTGATCTTAAGATCAAAAAATTGATTTCGTTTCTCGCTAACATGAATATGTCATCTGAATATATTTCCACAAAAGGGATGATGATGTTTTTAGCCATATAGGCTTTTTCAGTAAGCTGGATGCATGAAATGCATCATGAAATTACTAAGCTCATCTAAACATTGAGCATTTATGTCGCAATACAAGGCTGACAAATAGAGTGGAATACATGGTGATCACAACCATGCAGTTTGATGTCCGGATAATTTTAGCTACTGATGTTACTAACCCTTTAATTCCAGGAGGTAGCCATGGGCATAAAGAACCCGATGATTGGTTATAAAGAATAGTTGACTTCGGATGAGAAGAATCTCCCAAAATGATTTCTTATGCCTCAAAATATTGAATAATAGAATTGGTGCTTACGAGGGTGTTGCGATTAGCCCTGAAATATCGAGAGTAGAATCTATCTGTGATACCAACTATAACAACAGTTGGGGTAGAAACCCACCCAGTGCCTTTCCTATGATAGGGTTACCACTGAGTGTACCTCAGAAAATTGATTTATCGGTCCGCGTTTTGGCCATGTCTAACCTTAAAAGGAACATTTTATGAGCGAAAAGACTTCCCAACAAATTTTATGAAACCGCCATCCAAAGTGGCGTAAGAGTTTTTAACAAGGATCTTAGTGGTAAGTTTCATCCCTAAACGGAGGATGAGAAGAAGAGTTATCCATACATGGTGTAGATTAATACGAGAATCTTTAATATAATCAACCAAAGAAGTTTTGAAAAAAAACCTTTAAACAGTTGATGTGACAACATAAACAGAACGAAGTTCTTAGTAAATTTAAAAGTATGTACTACGTGTACCATTTTACATAAAACGATTTGACTTAATTAAACAACTCAATAAAGGAGTGGCTTTAAAATAATTTGAAGGTATAGTTTAGCATGTACTAACCAAAATAGGTAAAGGTAAATTTGTTTCTTTAATTTTATATATACATATATGATTTTATTAATCGCATGAGTGATAGAAACTTTTATTACTTTCATTTGTACATAATTCTCATGAGGACCGCACAAATAAACAACGTGTAAAAATTTTGATAAACATAGTATTCATATTTCAGAGGTTACAAGTTAAAGTAAGATCATGGAAGATCAAGTGAAGGACTTGAATCGTCATGCGACATTTGGTCAACAAATGTTACGAGGTAATGAAAACCTATGAATTAAATGTGGTTTTGACTATTATCAGAACCTAAGTCCTTGAGCCAAAACTGTTCACGTGCGAAGCTATTGCTAACAAGTGAGGTATGAAGGATAGAGCATGAGGATCAGAAGTGAATCACTTCTTGACTTTGCAAAAATACCAAACAGGTTATGACTAATATTAAAGTTGAAAGACTGATGGTGTTAATATTACCAAATGAGAATCTCCTGGAATAAGTCAAAACTTAGAGTTACGTAAGAAAGAGCGTCGTTCCAACAGGTGTGGCAAATAAGATCCTTGGGTAATTTAACAATTTTGAATGGTTTATGTGTTAGTGGATATCCGAAGACTCTGCATGACGTGGCAGTGAGTGCCTTTATCACACATACACATGAATCTCTGGATTTTGAAGGTTGTAAAGGTTTCGTGATGTTCTGGATGTGAATAATACGTCATGCACATAGACAATTACGAAGGCACCCTAATGCCGTGGATTTTGACCATGTAATGGTCATTGAAAATTTACTTGTTTAATCCTCATTTAATATGAGATTATTGTCCCTAGGGGTGAGCATGGTGAGGTTGGGGGTGGTTAGGGACAAGACCCACCCCCATAACCGCAACTTTGGTTAATCAATATTGTTAACCGTTCAGTTTGGTTAATAATGATTCGGTTAATTTGGTTAAATTGATTAATTTGATTAATATTAAGTGGTTAATTCGGGTAACCATTTGCGACAAACACGTAATAATAAATTTCCGTACAATGCATTGCATATTATCATTTAATATAAGAGTTTGATGTTATTCTCCTCCTTGTATGAGAATATACACAATGAATTTAGATAGCTATTTGCTAAATGGTAAATTAATAAAAGAATTAAAATCCAAGACAGATTATCCTAATCATTTTTATCGATAATGCTAAAATGTAAAATATAATATATATATATATATATATATATATATATATATATTCAGTTAGATTATATTAGTCATCAGAAGGATTTAAAATTACACTTATCATTATGCTATATTTTTATCACATAAGTTACAATATATATATATATATATATATATATATATATATATATATATATATATATATATATATATATATATATATATATAATAAATCAAAAGTTATTATTTTATAACTCGTATATATAGAAAGATGATGGTTAAATATTAAATTATTAAAGCTGAAGTTGTAATTATAAATATACAAGATAACATAGGCGCTGGAAAAACTTAATTGTGTGTAAGTTCGGTTAAATCGGTACGGATATTATTCATTTCCATAACCGAACCGCAAATTGCGGTTAAACCGAAAATGTGAACTATACCCGCAGTTATATTTTCGGTTTGGTTAATTCGGTTCGGTTTTAGCGGTTAATACGGTTACGGTTTGGTTAATTCGGTTTTTTGCTCAACCCTAATTGTCCCGACGATACTAATTTCTTCGATGAATAAAAGACATGACGTCAATTGCCAATGTTAGTACCATTAATAAATAATCACTTAATGATAAAACCTAACATGCGTAAATGGATCTATCGTGACGAGTAAAACCTCGTTGCTCTTATGTACCAAAGAGCATAAGGTTGACTCACCAAAGTGAGCGTTCGAATGGTAGGGTTACGACATGTAACCGATGATCTCAAATTTTATCTATGTTGAAGTTTGTGTGAGAAGATAAATATTCAGCACACAACGTTGTAAATAAAAAGATGCAAGTCCCAACCTAAGATTAGGCAACGCGAACACATGAGACTGAGTAATGATTGATCGGTGCAGCTAATGCTTTTATCACCAAGTCAAAATGAAGTATCATAAGATCTTTAAGAAGTGATTCATGACTCAAAGGTCACAACTTATCATATATGCATAACAAATTGTGTGATGCTTAACCTTAGGTAGCATAATGGAAATTATATCAACGTTACCCTTGATCATATTAAGTGTGTGAAGAATCACATAGTACCAATGTAAAGGTAGAATTATATATAAACTTCGGCCATTTCTGACCCAAGAAGAGGATACGTCAAAATATTTTTGAATTCCTCTATTTGTCATGGTAGTTTTATGATGTAATTAGGATGAATTTGGCTCATGCCACAACCCGCAGGCAAACGGGGGAATTTCAGATGGTGTGTCCCACTGTAGGTTTAAAATTCACAGTGAACGATTTTCAATTGGGTACAACATCATTACTCACACGGTGCCTAGCAAATTTGTTATTTAATAGACGCACGAGTGTGAAAACTTTCTTGATCATATTAATCAACAGATACCCGTAGGTAGGTTCTATTCCTCAAAATATTATGCTCGTGAGGCATTTACCATCTCAACATAAGGAACGAAATAGTAAGGTGTTTATAAGTTCAACGCTTGAGGGATCAAATAAAATCCCTACAAGTGATTGTCGATTATCTCCGTTGAATTTCCAAATGTGGTCATGAAAATCTACGCCAAAAGCGTGATAATAGATAACAAGATGCACACTTTAGGAAATTTCGGGGGTGTCACTACCAGTTACTTAAGAATATGTACCATGCCTCCCAGCAAGGATATGGTAGTGAGTATCGAACTAACATTTGATCAAACATAGTGTAATAGTGGGAGCCCAGATTCAACAAGTGATGATGAATTATCAATGAATAAGAGGTATGCCGCTAACAAAAATGGATGCAAAATTCCACGGATCCTCAATTCACAACCCTTATGGCATATGAGATACTGTAAATCTACTCATGAGCATTAGATAGATAGTTTGGTTAAAATGAGTTCTTCGTATATCCACAAATAAGATAATGAGTATTTTCATTCCTCATATAATAATATTGGAATTTCTGAATGAGTAGTGTAAAACTTTTCTTTGACTCACTTTCTGTTCCTCGCGTCACAATATTGGAATTTCTATATGAATTACCGTAATGTAATCTCGTTGGCGAGATGCCATTATATTCCACTTATTCATAGTTCCATTCCAATAGCACTACATGAGGTCAGGACAAGTGATCAACCTCGAATTTCCACAAAATTTTCTCTAAATCGATTTCTAAAATAGTGTGCTAAGGATAGCACAAAAAGAAAAAAGTATTAAGAGTAATGAATATGAATAAAGATGACAATAAAAATGTATTTGAATTATCAAGAATCTTTATAAGTCAAGAATAACATTTTCCGGTTCGCAAACCATAGCACAAAGGCATGAAATATAACAAGAATGTTATATACATAAATGTAATAGCTGACATCGAAATGTCGAGCATTGTAGAAGTCAAGAATGACATCTCACGTAATATAACTCAGATGTTATATCCATAAATACAGTAGATGACATAGAAATGTCGAAAATTTCAGAAGTCAAGAATGACGTCCCTCGGTTTCACTAACTGAGGTGTTCTTATAAAAGATAAACTCGCATGAGTCGGAGAATACGTTTAAATCGAAATGGGAGTTCCTCTCAAATTTAGAACATAAGAAGGAGATGTATGTATATGAAAATAATATGCATACCAATATGATACAAATAACCACATATAGTAATACTCTATAGGCCGAACTGTAGACTAGACTCACTAATGCACCTTATTGACTCGGGTAACGACATCAATGCATCATAATTTCCTACAACCAAGGCTCTGATACCAACTAAAATGACCCGTCAAGTACCCTTAATGGCTCCGTCACTTGGTCCCACAGCTTGATCATAACTCTATATGAATTTTCATAAATAACATTACATTCATTTAATAAAATTGATTACCTCCAAAGGAAAAATCTAAATCATTTGTAAATTTAGAAAAACCAACCCAAATGTATAAAAATGGTTGACCAAAACAAGTCAACACCTACCCACAAGTAGAATGCAATATTTAATGTTAAAATCAAAATCTGCGACAGACAATGCAGACTCTCTAAGCACAGCGGAAGCAATCAATCATGAACCTGAGAATAAAACATGCGAGTAAACTGTCAACAAAAATGTTGAGTGAATTATAGGTTCAATATTGCAAACAATAATTAATTTAAACCATAAAAATTTATGTTTGAAAACATAAAGACTCATTATGGACCATAAAATTATATGCTCGAAAACATATAAAAACAGTATTCCATTAACCCGTGAGCCACCTGGTAATAACTTAACAACTCCTTACCCTTAACAAAAACCAATATAACAATATACACAGAAATGCGAACATCAAACGGTAAAGTGATCAAGAATGATCACAACTCCGACCTATAAATAACGCAGGTCGATATAAATAACTAACTTAGGTTAAACCTTAGTATCATAGGTATAGTACTTGTTGCAAATAAGCATAGAACAACACTCGGTATGTTTCGGTATGATCAGGACAGCGTATAACACGTGCTTTCTATTTTTAGAAAGTTTCTATTTTTAGCAGGTTTTCATTTTAGGAAAGCTTCTATTTTTGGAAAGTTTCTAGTTTTTGAAAGTTTCTATTTTTGGAAAGTTTCTATTTTAGGAAAGTTTCCTTAATTAGAAAAGTCAACAAAAGTCAACTGAAAGTCAAAGTCAACCGAAAGTCAACTTAAAAGTCAACATTGGTCAAACTTAGTCAACATTGAAATTTAAACTGTAATTTATATTAATAATATAAGTTATAATGTTATTTAAAGTCATACTTGTATAATCATGTCATATCATAAGTTTAATTAAATTAAATTGAATCATAAAGTTAACATAAGCTTAAATGATATAATTAATATAACATAAGTATTTAATTAATTAATTAAATATTAATCATAACATAAGTATTATTAATAAATAATAAATTTTAAATCATATCATAAGTATTATTATTATTATTATTTTTTTGGAAAGACATCATATATTAAAAATAAAAATATGTACAAGGATGCCAGAGATAGGCATACAAATATACAGACATAATAAAAACTAAACCTGAGAACTAATTTACATGAGTATTAAACCATAAGTATTTAATAATTAAATTATAATTAAATAATAACTATTAAACCATAAGTATTTAATAATTAAATTATAATTAAATAATAACTAAGTCTTATAATAAATAAATATATAATTAATCTTTATTATAAGTCTTTATATAATAATCTCATAACATAATTTTAATACTTATCATAAGTATTTTTCATTAATAATAAAAGTATTATTAATCATAAGTTTAATTATAAGAATAATTAAATCATAATATAATTATTAAATGATATAATAAATATATATCATAAGTCTAAATTAAAAATAATTACTTTTATATCATAAGTAATTTAATTATAATGCAAATCATTATTTATAACCTAAGTTCAAATTTTATAACCATAAGTTTAATTAAAAGTTCGCCGGGTCATAACTTGAGCTTCGGTTGTCGGTTTTCAACGAATTTTATATTTATCCTCGTCTATCCAACCAACCCAACAAATTAGTCCACTCAAGAACACCCTAAGATCAGTTCATAAGTCATGAAGAACAGCCATGAACCAACCTAAATCATTAATCCATTTTAAAACTTGTTTTAGCCATTCTGGGTGATCCGTGGCTCGAATTTCGATGACCCGAACATGAATGTTCATTCAATCATCAATTCTAACCTAACGGTACACCCTATAGGCTCTAAAAACGGTCACAAATTCGGACCTCAACTGATCATACAAGCTTTTACATTTCATTTTCATCAAAACACTAAAACAATCATAATTGATGATCCGAAACTCGAAATGACATGAATCCAAATCCTAAAATTATTGTATTGATGAGAGGAACTCATCTATACACTTTATTTAATCAAAAACACATGATAAGTTTACTTATTTTAAACAAAAAACCCGCTATCCACTTTTGATCAAACCGAAAACATACATAAACGAGCAATTCTACGCATCAAATCAACAATATACAATTAATATAGCATCAAAATAAGATCATATTCAATAAAAATAAATAGAGATGAAAAATCTAGGGTTAGGGTTTATGCCCTAATAAAGAATTGATTAGTATGAACGTGTAGAGCTCGATACGGTGAATCCGAAAATGATGAAAGCCCTAAATCTTCAAGATGAAAATAAAAAGATGATGATGATTATTGGTGGTGTTGGTGATGGCTAGGGAGAGCAAGGAGAGGAGAGAAAAGCTAAAATGAATGCTAGGTTAAAATGAGAAGTATTTTGGTGGTTTTGATCAAATTAATCCCAAGTTTGAAAAGTTGACAACCTAACCCCCTCCCCATGGGGTTTCGGCTGAGTTTACCTAGGGTGGGCCCCCTTAGTGGGTCATCTTGATACAAAGTTTAATAGCTTTTGGCCCGAATGCCCGAACGAAGCCCGAAACGTGAAAACGTCGTTACGCGATTAAATCTTCGGAGGAATTACGCACATGCAAAAAATAAAATATAGAAATACTTTATATAATCATATGATATAAAAATATCATAATTAAAATAGTTTGAATTTAAAAATCTCAAAAGTCCAACCGCTGGTTTGAAAACCGAAATGATTCGCCGGATAGAAATCCACGACACGTAGAAACGTACAACTTTAAATATGGATACAAATATTCATATAACACATAATAAATAATATATTATTACTAAAATAACAATATAAGTCATAGAAATGACGTGGCACAATTATCAATTAACGGACGTTAAATACAAACGGTAAAAGATAACGGAAAAAGTAGGGTCGTTACATTATGGAGGTTTTGTATTAAAATACAAATGTTAATACAAGAATGTATTAAACCTCGATCATACTGCAGTTGGTAATCAACCTTTGATTCATCTTAAATGGATTACTGCAACATATAGTGATGTCTAAGAATGTTATGACTGAAGATGCTAACTAAAGTATTTTAAATTAATAGATGCTAATATAGTAACTAATGTTATGTCAATGAAATAGCATTATCATTCAGTTAGGTATCTTTCAACTTTTTTAGCAAAACCAACCAATGATGTTGAAAATAAACAACAGAATTTCTTAATCTATAAACATACTTCATGTAATATAGTATGCCAGCTGGTTTTAATTGTAACAAACTGTAGAATGAATAGATATGTAAAATAGACACTTTTTGAAGTTAGAATCTTAATATTTGTAGTTGTATGGTTATTTGTTAATGTTCGTAGTCTGCATGCTAAGCCAAGTTTTGTTACTTTAACTATGAATCCTAAATTTTTACCTTCCATCAGGGGCTAGGCAGTTGGATACTTGGATATCATTGTCATGGAAATCTTTTTGAAAATCTATCGTTGTACTAAAACTTGTGATGTATAAACTCATTGGGTTCAACCAATCCTAGAAAATGACCTGCTTGACCAGTAACCCGTTACCAACCCGCCTTACCTATTTTGCCACCCTTAAAATATATAGTGAGTCTTAAGTGAAATGTCCCGTTCATAATGATTATAAACGTTCCATATTAGTTGATTTCTTTGCGAGGTTTTGACCTATATATGAGACGTTTTTCAAAGACTGCATTCGTTTTTAAAACAAACCATAGCCTTTATTTTATTGACAAGGTTTAAAGGACACAACCTAGATTACCAAGATATGATAATCTGAAAATATCACACTTACACACCACCATTACATAATGGTTTACAATATTAATATGTTACAACAAAGTATGTTCTCGAATGCAGTTTTTAAACAATATTATACAAGCATGGACTCCAAATCTTGTCCTTAATTTAGTATGCAACAGCGGAAGCTCGTAACAATCACCTGAGAATAAACATGCTTAAAACGTCAACAAAAATGTTGGTGCGTTATAGGTTTAACCTATATATTTATCAAATCATAATAATAGATCACAAGATTTTCATTTCCATTTTTCAATAACATGCAATCTGCATAAAAATCATTCATATGGTGAACAACTGGTAACCGACATTAACAAAATGCATAAAGAATATCCCCATCATTCTGGGACATCCTTCGGACATGATAAATTCGAAGTACTAAAGCATCCGCTACAACGGATGGGGTTTGTTGGGCCCAATAGATCTATCTTTAGGATTCGCATCAATTAGTAGACTGGTTTACTAATTCTTAGGCTACCAAGCAAAAAGGGGCATATTCGGCTTCGATCATTCAACCATAGAAAGTAGTTTCACCTACTTGTGTCTATTTTGTAAAACATTTATAAAGCTGCATGTATTCTCATCTCAAAAATATTAGATTTTAAAAGTGGGACTATAACTCACTTTCACAGATTTTTACTTTGTCGGAAATAAGACTTGGCCACTGGTCGATTCACGAACCTATAACAAATATATACATATATATCAAAGTATGATCGAAATATATTCACAATATTTTTTATTACGTTTTAATGATTTAAGTTTGTTAAGTTAGCAGTCAAACATTAGTAATCTACAAATAGTTGTTCACAGTTAGATGTATAGAAATAAATCAATATATATTATCTCGAATCAATCCACGGCCCAGTGTATACAATTCTCAGGCTAGATCATAACTCAAAGTATATATATTATTTTAGAATCAACCTCAACCCTGTATAGCTAACTCTAGCATTACTGCATATAGAGTGTCTATGGTTGTTCCCAAATAATATATATAGATGGGTCGATATGATATGTCAAAACATTGTATACGTGTCTATGGTATCCCAAGATTACATAATATATGTTAGAATACATGTATAATACAATATAAGTTAGTTAAGTTATGATTTGTATAGATTTGTTACAAATTTCACGTAGCTACAACAAGCAAAATTATCCAATCTTTTTTTACCCATAACTTCTTCGTTTTAGATCCGTTTTGAGTGATTCAAGTTGCTATGGTTTCATAATGAACTAAAATTTATGAAACTAAACAGAAAAAGTATAAGTTTATAGTCGGAAATACAGGTTACAAGTCAATATTACAAGAGGTAGTCATTTCAGTCGAAAGAACGACGTCTTGATGACCATTTTGAAAAACATACTTCCACTTTAAGTTTAACCACGAATTTTGGATATAGTTTCATGTTAATAAGAAAAATCATTTTTCCAGAATAACAACTTTTAAATCAAAGTATATCATAGTTTTTAATTATCTAACCCAAAACAGCCCTCGGTTTTTACTACGACGGCGTATGTCCGGTTTTACGGTGTTTTCCGTGTTTCCAGGTTTTAAATCATTAAGTTAGCATATCATATAGATATAGAACATGTGTTTAGTTGATTTTAAAAGTTAATTTAGAAGGATTAACTTTGTTTGCGAACAAGTTTAGAATTAACTAAACTATGTTCTAGTGATTACATGTTCAAATCTTCGAATAAGATAGTTTTATATATATGAATCGAATGATGTTATGAACATAATTAATACCTTAAGTTTAGTAGGTAAACCTACTAGAAGTGACAAAAATTGATCTAGCTTCAAAGGATCTTGGATGGCTTGAAAGTTCTTGAAGTAGAATCATGACATGAAAACAAGTTCAAGTAAGATTATCACTCGAATTAAGATTGTTATAGTTATAGAAATTGAATCAAAGTTTGAATATGAGTATTACCTTGATTTAGAAAGATAACCTACTGTAAATAACAAAGATTTCTTGAGATTGGATGATCACTTGAAATGGATTTGCAAGATTGGAAGTAAGCTAGTAAGCTTGAAAGTATTTGTGAAGTGTTCTTGATGTGTTCTTTAATGATGATGTTTATTGATTGTAATTGAAGCTAGATTGACCTAGATGATCAATATTACTGAAGTATAAATGTTCTTAAGCTTAGAGAGAGTTAAGATGGAGAGAATTTGGATTAGAAAATCAAAGAAATGTGATGTGTGTGTTGTTTGAAAAAAATGCCTAATGCTTAGTCAATATAAGGTTACTAGTTTTTGTTTTCATGCTCATAAGTCATGATAGTTGTCAAATGATGGTTCCCACATATCTTGGAGACTCACAAGGGCTGCTAAGAGCTGATCATTGGAGTGTATATACCAATAGTAAATACATCTAGAAGCTGTGTATTGTACGAGTACGAATACGGGTGTATACGAGTAGAATTGTTGATGAAAATGAATGAGAATGCAATTGTAATCATTTTTGTTAAGTAGAAGTACTTTGATATGTGTCTTAAAGTCTTTCAAAATTATATGAATACATCTTAAAATACTACATGTATATACATTTTAACTGAGTCGTTAAGTCATCGTTAGTCGTTACATGTAAGTGTTGTTTTGAAACCTTTAAGTTAACGATCTCATTTAATGTAGTTAACCCATTGTTTATTATATCTAAAGAGATGTTAAATTATTACATTATAATGATATTATGATGTATGAATATATCTTAATATGATATATATACATTAAAATGTCGTTATAACGATAATCGTTACATATATGCCTTGTTTCGAAATTCTTAAGTTAGTAGTCTTGTTTTACATATGTAGTTCATTGTTAACATACATAATGATATATATAATTATCATTTTATCATGTTAAATATAGTGTAACAATATCTTAATATGATACATATGCATTTAGTAAGGTGTTGTTATAACGATAATCGTTATATATATCGTTTCGAGTTTCTTAACTTAGTAATCTCATTTTTTATGTATATAACTCATTGTTAATATACCTAGTGAGATACTTACTTATCATAATATAATGTTAACTATATATATATCCATATATATATATCATCATATAGTTTTTACAAGTTTTAACGTTCGTGAATCGCCGGTCAACCCGGGTGGTCAATTGTCTACATGGAACTCATTTCAAATAATCAAGTCTTAACGAGTTTGATTGCTTAACATGTTGAAAATATTTAATCATGTAAATATAGTTTTCATTTAATATATGTAAACATGGAAAAGTTCGGGTCACTACAGTACCTACCCGTTAAATAAATTTCGTCCCGAAATTTTAAGCGGTTGAAGGTGTTGACGCATCTTCGGGAAATAAGTGCGGGTATTTCAACTTCATCTGATCTTCATGCTCCCAGATGAACTCGGGTCCTCTATGAGCATTCCATTGAACCTTAACAATCAGTATTTTATTTTGCTTAAGTCTTTTAACCTCACGATCCATTATTTCGACGGGTTCTTCGATGAATTGAAGTTTTTCATTGATTTGGATTTCGTCTAACGGAATAGTGAGATCTTCTTTAGCAAAACATTTCTTCAGATTCGAGACATGAAAGGTATTATGTACCCCGGCGAGTTGTTGCGGTAAGTCAATTCGGTAAGCTACTGGTCCGACACGATCTATAATTTTGAATGGTCCAATGTACCTTGGATTTAGTTTCCCCTGTTTACCAAATCGAACAATGCCTTTCCAAGGTGAAACCTTAAGCATGACCATCTCTCCAATCTCAAATTCTATATCTTTTCTTTTAATATCCGCGTAGCTCTTTTGTCGACTTTGGGCGGTTTTCAACCGTTGTTGAATTTGGATGATCTTCTAGGTAGTTTTTTGAATTATCTCCGGATCCGTAATCTGTCTATCCCCCACTTCACTCCAAAAAATCAGAGACCTGAACTTTCTACCATAAAGTGCTTCAAATGGCGTCATCTCAATACTCGAATGATAACTGTTGTTGTAGGAAAATTCTGCTAACGGTAGGTGTCGATCCCAACTGTTTCCGAAATCAGTAACACATGCTCGTAGCATATCTTCAAGGGTCTGTATCATCCTTTCACTTTGCCCATCAGTTTGTGGGTGATAGGCAGTACTCATGTCTAGACGAGTCCTCAATGCTTGTTGCAACGTCTGCCAGAATCTTGAAACAAATCTGCCATCCCTATCAGAGATAATAGAGACTGGTATTCCATGTCTGGAGATGACTTCCTTCAAGTATAAACGTGCCAACTTTTCCATTTTATCATCTTCTCTTATTGGCAAAAAGTGTGCTGATTTGGTGTGACGATCGACTATTACCCAAATAGTATCATAACCACTTGCAGTTCTTGGCAATTTAGTAATGAAATCCATGGTAATGTTTTCCCATTTCCATTCCGGGATTTCAGGTTGTTGAAGTAGACCTGATAGTTTCTGATGTTCAGCTTTGACCTTAGAACACGTCAAACATTCTCCTACGTATTTAGCAATATCGGCTTTCATACCCGGCCACCAAAAGTGTTTCTTGAGATCTTTGTACATCTTTCTCACTCCAGGATGTATTGAGTATCTGGATTTATGTGCTTCCTTAAGTACCATTTCTCTCACATCTCCAAACTTTGGTACCCAAATTCTTTCAGCCCTATACCGGGTTCCGTCTTCCCGAATATTTAGATGTTTCTCCGATCCTTTGGGTATTTCATTCCTCAACTTTCCTTCTTTTAAAACTCCCTACTGTGCCTCCTTTATTTGAGTAGTAAGGTTAGTACGAATAACTATATTCATAGCTTTTACCTGCATGGGTTCTCTATCCTTTCTACTCAGAGTGTCGACTATTACATTTGCCTTCCCCGGGTGGTAACGAAGCTCAAAATCATAATCATTCAACAACTCAATCCACCTGCGCTGTCTCATATTCAGTTGCTTCTGATTAAATATATGTTGGAGACTTTTGTGGTCGGTATATATAATACTTTTGACCCCATATAAGTAGTGCCTCCAAGTCTTTAATGAAAAAACAACCGCTCCTAATTCCAAATCATGTGTCGTATAATTCTGCTCATGAATCTTCAATTGTCTAGACGCATAGCAATTACCTTCGTTTGTTGCATTAATACACAACCGAGGCCTTGCTTTGAGGCGTCACAATATATCACAAAATCATCATTCCCTTCGGGCAATAACAATATAGGTGCCGTAGTTACCTTTTTCTTCAACAATTGAAACGCTTTCTCCTGCTCATCCTTCCATTCAAATTTCTTTCCTTTATGCGTTAATGCAGTCAAGGGTTTTGCTATTTTTGAAAAATCTTGGATGAACCTTCTGTAGTAACCAGTCAGTCCTAAAAATTGGTGTATATGTTTCGGAGTTTTCGTGGTTTCCCACTTTTCAGCGGTTTCAATCTTTGCCGGATCCACTTGAATACCTTCTTTGTTCACTATGTGACCGAGGAATTGAACTTCTTCCAACCAAAATGCACACTTTGAAAACTTAGCGTACAGTTTTTCTTTTCTCAACAACTCTAGCACTTTTCTCAAATGTTCTTCGTGCTCTTAATCATTCTTTGAGTAAATAAGTATGTCATCGATGAAAACAATAACAAACTTGTCAAGGTATGGTCCACACACTCGGTTTAAGAGGTCCATGAACACAGCTGGTGCGTTAGTCAACCCAAACGGCATAACCATAAACTCGTAATGACCGTAACGTGTTCTGAAAGCAGTCTTCCGAATATCATCCTCCTTCACCCTCATTTGATGACACCCAGAACGTAAATCAATCTTCGAATAAACTGACGATCCTTGTAGTTGATCAAATAAGTCGTCGATTCTCGGTAGTAGGTAACGATTCTTGATGGTAAGTTTGTTCAACTCTCGGTAGTCGATACACAGCCTGAATGTACCATTCTTCTTTTTGACAAACAAAACAGGAGCTCCCCACGGTGATGTACTTGGTCGTATGAAACTACGCTCTAAAAGTTCTTGTAATTGGCTTTGGATTTCCTTCATTTCGCTGGGTGCGAGTCTGTATGGAGCACGAGCTATTGGTGCAGCTCCTGGTACGAGATCTATTTGAAATTCAACAGATCGGTGTGGAGGTAGTCCCAGTAATTCTTTCGGAAATACATCGGGAAATTCTTTTGCGACGGGAACATCATTGATGTTCTTTTCTTCGGGTTTGACTTCTTCGATGTGTGCTAGAACGGCATAGCAACCTTTTCTTATTAGTTTTTACGCCTTCAAATTACTAATAAGATTTAGCTTCGCGTTGCTCTTTTCTCCGTACACCATTAAGGGTTTTCCTTTTTCTCGTACAATGCGAATTACATTTTTGTAACATATGATTTCTGTTCTCTCCTTTTTCAACCAGTCCATGCCGATTATCACATCAAAACTCCCTAACTCTACTGGTATCAAATCAATCTTAAACGTTTCACTAACCAGTTTAATTTCTCGATTCCGACATATATTATCTGCTGTAATTAATTTACCGTTTGCTAATTCGAGTAAAAATTTATTATTCAAAGGCGTCAGTGGACAACTTTGTTTAGCACAAAAATCTCTACTCATATAGCTTCTATCCGCACCCGAATCAAATAAAACATAAGCAGATTTATTGTCAATAAGAAACGTACCCGTAACAAGCTCCGGGTCTTCCTGCGCTTCTTCCGTATTAATATTGAAAACTCTTCCGCGGCCCTGCCCATTAGTATTCCTCTGATTCGGGCAATTTCTACTAAAGTGGCCCGGTTTTCTACATCCAAAACAAACTATGGCGGCATTATTTATTCCGATATTATTTGTTCTTATAATTCTGTTATTCACTGGACCGTAGACCTCACATTTCGCCGCACTATTGCCATTTGTTTTACATTTGGTGAAAAATGTTGTGCAGAACCCATTCTTGTGGGACTCCTCACACCTTTGGCATGACTGATTCTGATTCTTGTTGTTATAGGAATTGTTGTTGTTGCGGTTGTTATTGTTGTGAGACGATTGTTGTAGTGGTTATTGTTGTTGTTGGGGCGTTTGTTGTTGCGATAAATGGTGCGATTGAATTTGTGATTATTGTTGTGATGATTGTTGAGGTGATTGTTACTGTTGTGTTGGTGACTCTTGTCACTGTTTTCTTCCCACTTTCTCTTGACTTATTTTGTGTTGGCTTCTTCGGCCGCCTGCTCTTTAATTCTTTCCTCAATTTGATTTATGAGTTTATGAGCCATTCGACTTGCTTTTTGTATGGAGGCGGGCTCGTGTGAACTTATATCTTCTTGAATCCTTTCTGGTAACCCTTTTACAAATGCGTCGATTTTCTCTTCTTCATCTTCGAACGCTCTTGGACACAATAGGCACAACTCTGTGAATCGTCGTTCGTTTATGGTAATGTCAAAACCTTGCGTTAGTAATCCTCTAAGCTCTACCTTAAGCTTATTGACCTCATTTCTGGGACGATACTACTCGTTCATCAAGTGCTTGAATGATGACCACGGTAGTGCGTAAGCAGCATCTTGTCCCACTTGTTCTAGATAGGTATTCCACCATGTTAACGCAGTACCCGTGAAGGTATGTATGGCGTACTTCACACTATCTTCTTTAGTACATTTACATATGGCAAACACTGATTCGACCTTCTCGGTCCACCGTTTCAATTCGATTGGTCCTTCGGTTTCATCAAATTCCAAAAGTTTGCAGGCAGTAAATTCTTTGTAGGAGCATCCTATACGATTTCTAGTGGCGTTAGTTGCATTGCTAGATTCAGCGTTATTATTGTTGTTTTGCATTGCAGCCTGTACTGCGGCTATGTTGGCAGCAAGAAAAACATGGAAGTCTTTCTCACTCATATTCAAGTTCTGACGAGTAGTCGGTGCCATTTCCTTCAAAAATAGCCAAAAGAATTAAGTTAATCATATAGAATATTAAGAGTAGTCAATAGTATTTCGTAGCATAATATGAACTCATTTATAAAAGCTTTTTCTTCATATTAGCATTTTATAAGTTTTAATTCAGGTACTACCTACCCGTTAAGTCCATACTTAGTAGCTAATATACCATTCAACTACTACAATTCTATATGAAAAACTGATCATAATATTTCGCGTTCAAACTTTGATACAATTTTACAAACTTACAATACCGCTATTATACATATAGCATGAAATATAGCACACAATAACTTTGAAACAAGGTATTTGTGAAGACAGTTCTAGTTAATACGCAAGTCGTTCAGCAAAGGCAATAAAGACACATAATTCATAAGTCCAGAAACAAGTCATGCATTCGGGTTTTACTAGTATTATTTCCCATCCTTGGTCTTGTGAAAAATAACCATTGTGACCGTTGGCTAGGCAGCATGTTGTAACGTTGTCAAAAGGACGGGGGTTACGTAATGCCCAACAGCCCTGTAACAATCTAAAAACCTTGTTTCTCACCCCAACTACCGAATCCGTCACTTGTGGGAATGTTTTATTTAACAGTTGTAATCCGATGTTCTTTTTCTCAATTTGGTGAGAAGCGAACATCACTAACCCCGTAAACATAACATGCTTCTTTAGGTTGCATGTTGGAAGCTCTTTCTAAAGAACGAAGTCCTATGTTGGGATATATGCAGTCAAAATTGAAATGTCTCGTTCTTATTGATTAAAAACGTTCCATATTAATTGATTTCGTTGCGAGGTTTTGACCTCTATATGAGACGTTTTTCAAAGACTGCATTCATTTTTAAAACAAACCATAACCTTTATTTCATAAATAAAGGTTTAAAAAGCTTTACGTAGATTATCAAATAATGATAATCTAAAATATCCTGTTTACACACGACCATTACATAATGGTTTACAATACAAATATGTTACATCGAAATCAGTTTCTTGAATGCAGTTTTTACACAATATCATACAAACATGGACTCCAAATCTTGTCCTTATTTTAGTATGCAACAGCGGAAGCTCTTAATATTCACCTGAGAATAAACATGCTTTAAACGTCAACAAAAATGTTGGTGAGTTATAGGTTTAACCTATATATATCAAATCGTAACAATAGACCACAAGATTTCATATTTCAAAACACATCCCATACATAGAGATAAAAATCATTCATATGGTGAACACCTGGTAACCGACATTAACAAGATGCATATATAAAAATATCCCCATCATTCCGGGACACCCTTCGGATATGATATAAATTTCGAAGTACTAAAGCATCCGGTACTTTGGATGGGGTTTGTTAGGCCCAATAGATCTATCTTTAGGATTCGCGTCAATTAGGGTGTCTGTTCCCTAATTCTTAGATTACCAGACTTAATAAAAAGGGGCATATTCGATTTCGATAATTCAACCATAGAATGTAGTTTCACGTACTTGTGTCTATTTTGTAAATCATTTATAAAACCTGCATGTATTCTCATCCCAAAAATATTAGATTTTAAAAGTGGGACTATAACTCACTTTCACAGATTTTTACTTCGTCGGGAAGTAAGACTTGGCCACTGGTTGATTCACGAACCTATAACAATATATACATATAACAAAGTATGTTCAAAATATATTTACAACACTTTTAATATATTTTGATGTTTTAAGTTTATTAAGTCAGCTGTCCTCGTTAGTAACCTACAACTAGTTGTCCACAGTTAGATATACAGAAATAAATCGATAAATATTATCTTGAATCAATCCACGACCCAGTGTATACGTATCTCAGTATTGATCACAACTCAAACTATACATATTTTAGAATCAACCTCAACCCTGTATAGCTAACTCCAACATTCACATATAGAGTGTCTATGGTTGTTCCGAAATATATATAGATGTGTCGACATGATAGGTCGAAACATTATATACGTGTCTATGGTATCTCAAGATTACATAATATACAATACAAGTTGATTAAGTTATGGTTGGAATAGATTTGTTACCAATTTTCACGTAGCTAAAATGAGAAAAATTATCCAATCTTGTTTTACCCATAACTTCTTCATTTTAAATCCGTTTTGAGTGAATCAAATTGCTATGGTTTCATATTGAACTCTATTTTATGAATCTAAACAGAAAAAGTATAGGTTTAGTGTCGGAAAAATAAGTTACAAGTCGTTTTTGTAAAGGTAGTCATTTCAGTCGAAAGAACGACGTCTAGATGACCATTTTAGAAAACATACTTCCACTTTGAGTTTAACCATAATTTTTGGATATAGTTTCATGTTCATAATAAAAATCATTTTCTCAGAATAACAACTTTTAAATCAAAGTTTATCATAGTTTTTAATTAACTAACCCAAAACAGCCCGCGGTGTTACTACGACGGCGTAAATCCGGTTTTACGGTGTTTTTCGTGTTTCCAGGTTTTAAATCATTAAGTTAGCATATCATATAGATATAGAACATGTGTTTAGTTAATTTTAAAAGTCAAGTTAGAAGGATTAACTTTTATTTGCGAACAAGTTTAGAATTAACTAAACTATGTTCTAGTGATTACGAGTTTAAACCTTCGAATAAGATAGTTTTATATATATGAATCGAATGATGTTATGAACATCATTACTACCTCAAGTTTAGTAGGTAAACCTACTGGAAGTGACAAGAAATGATCTAGCTTCAAAGGATCTTTGATGGCTTGAAAGTTCTTGAAGTAGGATCATGACACAAAAACAAGTTCAAGTAAGATTTTTACTCGAATTAAGATAGTTTATAGTTATAGAAATTGAATCAAAGTTTGAATATGAATATTACCTTGAATAAGAAAGATAACCTACTGTATATAACAAAGGTTTCTTGATCTTAGATGATTACTTGGAATGGATTAGAAAGCTTGGAAGTAAATTAGTAAACTTGAAGGGATTTTTGAAGTGTTCTTGAAGTGTTCTTCCTATGATGATTATAGCTTGATTCTTGAAGTGATTTTTGATGAAGATGATGATTAACTACTGGAAAAATACGTTCATAATAGTGTGTGTGTGTGTGTTGAGAGAGAATTAGAAAGAGAATTGGAAGTGAAATGGAGTGAATGATGAGTGGTAATTGGTGAGTGGTGAGTGGGGTTAAAAGGAGTTCTAGTTAGTTGACTAGCTCATGGTAGAAGTTAAAATTGATTAGTCATACATGACATAATCAAGAGTGGAATCCCATGCTAGTTCCTATTAGTATATACCCATAGTAAGTACGTTTTGAAGCTGTGTATAATACGGGTAAGAATACGACTAGAATTCTTGATGAAAGAAAAGAATGGGAAAGTAACTGTAACCATTTTTGTTAAGTATGAGTGTTTTGATATATGTCTTGAAGTCTTCCAAAAGTATTTTAATACATCTAAATACACTACATGTATATACATTTTAACTGAGTCGTTAAGTCATCGTTAGTCGTTACATGTAAGTGTTGTTTTGAAACCTTTAAGTTAACGATCTCAATTAATGTTGTTAACCCATTGTTTATTATATCTAATGAGATGTTAAATTATTATATTATCATGATATTATGATATATTAATATATCTTAATATGATATATATACATTTAAATGTCGTTACAACGATAATCGTTACATATATGTCTCGTTTCGAAATCCTTAAGTTAATAGTCTTGTTTATATGTATATAACTCATTGTTAATATACTTATGGAGATACTTACTTATCATAATCTCATGTTAACCATATGTATATCCATATATATATATCGTCATGTCGTTTTTACAAGTTTTAACGTTCGTGAATCGCCGGTCAACTTGGGTGGTCAATTGTCTATATGAAACATATTTCAATTAATCAAGTCTTAACAAGTTTGATTGCTTAACATGTTGGAAACATTTAATCATGTAAATATCAATCTCAATTAATATATATAAACATGGAAAACTTCGGGTCACTACAGTGCCTACCCGTTAAATAAATTTTGTCCCGAAATTTTAAGTTGTTGAAGGTGTTGACGAATCTTCTGGAAATAGATGCGGGTATTTCTTCTTCATCTGATCTTCACGCTCCCAGGTGAACTCGGGTCCTCTACAAGCATTCCATTGAACCTTAACAATTAGTATCTTGTTTTGTTTAAGTCTCTTAACCTCACGATCCATTATTTCAACGGGTTCTTCAATGAATTGAAGTTTTTCATTGATTTGGATTTCGTCCAACGGAATAGTGAGATCTTCTTTAGCAAAACATTTCTTCAAATTTGAGACGTGGAAAGTGTTATGTACAGCTGCGAGTTGTTGAGGTAGCTCCAGTTGGTAAGCTACTGGTCCGAAACGATCTATAATCTTGAATGGTCCAATGTACCTTGGATTTAGTTTCCCCCGTTTACCAAATCGAACAACGCCTTTCCAAGGTGAAACCTTAAGCATGACCATTTCTCCAATTTCAAACTCTATATCTTTTCTTTTACTGTCCGCGTAGCTCTTTTGTCGACTCTGGGCGGTTTTCAATCTTTGTTGAATTTGGATGATTTTCTCGGTAGTTTCTTGTATTATCTCCGGACCCGTAATCTGTCTATCCCCCACTTCACTCCAACAAATCGGAGACCTGCACTTTCTACCATAAAGTGCTTCAAACGGCGCCATCTCAATGCTTGAATGGTAGCTGTTGTTGTAGGAAAATTCTGCTAACGGTAGATGTCGATCCCAACTATTTCCGAAATCAATAACACAAGCTCGTAGCATGCCTTCAAGCGTTTGTATTGTCCTTTCACACTGTCCATCAGTTTGTGAATGATAGGCAGTACTCATGTCTAGACGAGTTCCTAATGCTTGCTGTAATGTCTGCCAGAATCTTGAAATAAATCTTCCATCCCTATCAGAGATAATAGAGATTGGTATTCCATGTCTGGAGACGACTTCCTTCAAATACAGTCGTGCTAACTTCTCCATCTTGTCATCTTCTCTTATTGGCAGGAAGTGTGCTGACTTGGTGAGACGATCAACTATTACCCAAATAGTATCATAACCACTTGCAGTCCTTGGCAATTTAGTAATGAAATCCATGGTAATGTTTTCCCATTTCCATTCCGGGATTTCAGGTTGTTGTAGTAGACCTGATGGTTTCTGATGTTCAGCTTTGACCTTAGAACACGTCAAACATTCTCCTACATATTTAGCAATATCGGCTTTCATACCTGGCCACCAAAAATGTTTCTTAAGATCCTTGTACATCTTCCCCGTTCCAGGATGTATTGAGTATCTGGTTTTATGAGCTTCTCTAAGTACCACTTCTCCGATCCTTTGGGTATTTCATCCTTTAAATTTCCCTCTTTTAAAACTCCTTGTTGCGCCTCCTTTATTTGAGTAGTAAGGTTAGTGTGAATCATTATATTCATAGATTTTACTCGAATGGGTTCTCTGTCCTTTCTGCTCAAGGCATCGGCTACCACATTTGCCTTCCCCGGGTGGTAACGAATCTCAAAGTCGTAATCATTCAATAATTCAATCCACCTACGCTGCCTCATATTCAGTTGTTTCTGATTAAATATGTGTTGAAGACTTTTGTGGTCGGTATATATAATACTTTTGACCCCATATAAGTAGTGCCTCCAAGTCTTTAATGCAAAAACAACCGCGCCTAATTCCAAATCATGCGTCGTATAATTTTGTTCGTGAATCTTCAATTGTCTAGACGCATAAGCAATCACCTTCGTTCGTTGCATTAATACACAACCGAGACCTTGCTTTGATGCATCACAATAAATCACAAAATCATCATTCCCTTCAGGCAATGACAATATAGGTGCCGTAGTTAGCTTTTTCTTCAATAACTGAAACGCTTTCTCTTGTTCATCATTCCATTCAAATTTCTTCCCTTTATGCGTTAATGCAGTCAAGGGTTTTGCTATTCTGGAAAAGTCTTGGATGAACCTTCTGTAGTAACCAGCTAGTCCCAAAAACTGGCGTATGTGTTTCGAAGTTTTCGGGGTTTCCCACTTTTCAACAGTTTATATCTTTGCCGGATCCACCTTAATACCTTCTTTGTTCACTATGTGACCGAGGAATTGAACTTCTTCCAACCAAAATGCACACTTTGAAAACTTAGCGTACAATTCTTCCTTCCTCAATACTTCTAACACCTTTCTCAAATGTTCACCGTGTTCTTGGTCATTCTTTGAGTAAATAAGTATGTCATCAATGAAAACAATGACAAACTTGTCAAGGTATGGTCCACACACTCGGTTCATAAGGTCCATGAACACAGCTGGTGCATTAGTTAAACCAAACGGCATGACCATAAACTCGTAATGACCGTAACGTGTTCTGAAAGCAGTCTTTGGAATATCATCTTCTTTCACCCGCATTTGATGATACCCGGAACGTAAGTCAATCTTTGAATAAACAGACGAGCCTTGTAGTTGATCAAATAAGTCGTCGATTCTCGGTAGTGGGTAGAGGTTCTTGATGGTAAGTTTGTTCAACTCTCGGTAGTCGATACACAACCTGAATGTACCATCTTTCTTCTTGACAAACAAAACAGGAGCTCCCCACGGTGATGTGCTTGGTCGAATGAAACCACGCTCTAAAAGTTCTTGTAATTGGCTTTGCAGTTCTTTCATCTCGCTGGGTGCGAGTCTGTAAGGAGCACGAGCTATTGGTGCAGCTCCTGGTACAAGATCTATTCGAAATTCAACGGATCGATGTGGGGGTAATCCCGGTAATTCTTTCGAAAATACATCGGGAAATTCTTTTGCGACGGAAACATCATTGATGCTCTTTTCTTCAGTTTGTACTTTCTCGACGTGTGCTAGAACAACATAGCAACCTTTTCTTATTAGTTTTTGTGCCTTCAAATTACTAATAAGATGTAGCTTCGTGTTGCCCTTTTCTCCGTACACCATTAAGGGTTTTCCTTTTTCTCGTATAATGCGAATTGCATTTTTGTAACAAACGATCTCTGCTTTCACTTCTTTCAACCAGTCCATACCGATTATCACATCAAAACTCCCTAACTCTACTGGTATCAAGTCAATCTTAAATGTTTCGCTAACCAGTTTAATTTCTCGATTCCGACATATATTATCTGCAGAAATTAATTTACCATTTGCTAATTCGAGTAAAAATTTACTATCCAAAGGCGTCAATGGACAACTTAATTTAGCACAAAAATCTCTACTCATATAGCTTCTATCCGCACCCGAATCAAATAAAACGTAAGCAGATTTATTGTCAATAAGAAACGTACCCGTAACAAGCTCCGGGTCTTCCTGTGCCTCTACCGCATTAATATTGAAAACTCTTCCGCGGCCTTGTCCATTCGTGTTCTCCTGGTTTGGGAAATTTCTAATAATGTGGCCCAGTTTTCCACATTTATAACAAACTACATTGGCATAACTTGCTCCGACACTACTTGCTCCGCCATTACTCGTTCCGACACCATTTGTTCCTTTCGTTCTATTAACCCCTGGTCCGTAGACCTCACACTTCGCCGCGCTATGACCATTTCTTTTACACTTGTTGCAAAATTTGGTGCAGAACCCCGAGTGATACTTTTCACACCTTTGGCATAGCTGCTTCTGATTGTTGTTGTTGTTGCGGTTATTATTGTTGTTGGGATGATTGTTGTAGTTGCTGTTGTTGTTGTTGTTGTTGTTGTTGTTGGGCCATTTGTTGTAGTTGCGATTGATGTTGCGATTGTTGGGATAATTGTTGCGATTATTGTTGTAATTGCTGTTGTTGTTGTATTGGTGATTCTTATCACCGTTTTCCTCCCACTTTCTTTTGACTTGCTTCACATTGGCCTCTTCAGCAGTCTGTTCTTTAATTCTTTCTTCAATCTGGTTCACTAGTTTGTGAGCCATTCTACATGCCTTTTGTATGGAGGCGGGCTCGTGTGAACTTATATCTTCTTGGATTCTTTCCGGTAATCCTTTCACAAACGCATCGATCTTCTCTTCCTCATCTTCGAATGCTCCCGGACACAATAGGTACAATTCTGTGAATCGTCTTTCGTACGTGGTAATATCAAATCCTTGGGTTCGTAACCCTCTAAGTTCTGTATTGAGCTTATTGACCTCGGTTCTGGGACGGTACTTCTCGTTCATCAAGTGCTTGAATGCTGACCACGGTAGTGCGTACGCATCGTCTTGTCCCACTTGCTCTAGATAGGTATTCCACCATGTTAACGCAGAACCTATGAAGGTATGCGTAGCGTACTTCACTTTGTCCTCTTCAGTACACTTACTTATGGCAAACACCGATTCGACCTTCTCGGTCCACCGTTTCAATCCGATCGGTCCTTCGGTTCCATCAAATTCCAAAGGTTTGCAGGCAGTGAATTCTTTGTAGGTGCATCCTACACGATTTCCTGTACTGCTAGATCCAAGGTTATTGCTGGTATGTAGCGCAGCCTGTACTGCGGCTATGTTTGAAGCTAGAAAAGTACGGAATTCCTCTTCATTCATATTCACGGTGTGTCGAGTAGTCGGTGCCATTTCCTTCAAAATAGTCAAATGGAACAAGTTAATCATACAGAATATTAAGAGTAGTTAATAGTATTTCGTAGCATAATATGAACTCATTTATAAAAGCTTTTTCTTCATATTAGCGTTTTATAAGTTTAAATTCGGGTAGTACCTACCCGTTAAGTTCATACTTAGTAGCTAATATACAATTCATCTACTACAATTCTATATGAAAAACTGATTATAATAATATTTCACGTTCAAACTTTTACACAATATTTTACAAACTTACAATACCGCTTATTTTACATATAGCATGAAATATAGCACATAATAAATTTGATACAAGATGGTTGTGAAGATAATTCTAGCTAGTACACAAGTCGTTCAGCAAAGGCAATAAAGACACGTAATTCATACGTCCAGAAACAAGTCATGCATTCTGGTTTTACTAGGATTACTTCCCATCCTTGGTCTTGTGGAACATAACCGTTATGGCCGTTGATAAGACAGCGTGTTGTAACGTCGTCAAAGGGACGAGGGTTACGTAATGTCCAACAGTCCCGTAACAATCTAAAAACCTCATTTCTTACCCCAATTACCGACTCCGTCACTTGTGGGAACGTTTTGTTTAATAGTTGTAGCCCGATGTTCTTGTTCTCACTTTGGTGAGAAGCGAACATTACTAATTCGTAAGCATAACATGCTTCTTTATGTTGCATGTTAGCCGCTTTTTCTAAATCACGAAGTCCAATATTCGGATATATTGAGTCAAAATAATTTCTTAACCCATTGCGTAAAATAGCATTTGGGTTCCCCGCAATATATGCGTCAAAGTAAACACATCGTAACTTATGGATTTCCCAATGTGATATCCCCTATCTTTCGAACGAAAGCCATTTATAAACCAAGGAATTCTTGGAACATTCTTCGAATGTCTTACAAACTGATCTCGCCTTAAATAGTTGTGCCGAAGAATTCTGACCGACTCTAGACAAGATTTCATCAATCATGTCTCCGGGTAGGTCTCTTAAAATATTGGGTTGTCTATCCATTTTGTGTTTTTATACTGTAAAATAGACAAGAGTTAGATTCATAAAAAAAAATACTTATTAATACAAGCAATTTTTACATATATCATAAAGCATAAGCACAGTATATTACTTATATTACACCACACGAATACAACTATCTTATTCCGAATCGCTTGTTTCTTCTTCTTCAGTTTTGGTTCGTTTTGCAAAGTTTCTAGGGATATATGATGTTCCCCTAATACGAGCCGTCGTTATCCACATTGGTTTAGAAAAACCTGGTGGTTTAGAGGTTCACGGGTCATTGTTACAACTTAAGGACTTCGGGGGTTGACGATACATATAAAGATCATCGGGGTTGGAATTAGATTTCTCTATTTTTATGCCCTTTCCCTTATTATTTTCTTTTGCCTTTTTAAATTCAGTTGGGGTAATTTCTATAACATCATCGGAATTCTCGTCGGAATCCGATTCATCGGAGAATTGGTAATCCTCCCAATATTTTGCTTCCTTGGCGGAAACACCATTGACCATAATTAACCTTGGTCTGTTGGTTGAGGATTTTCTTTTACTTAACCGTTTTATTATTTCCCCCACCGGTTCTATTTCTTCATCCGGTTTCGATTCTTCTTCCGGTTCCGATTCTTCTTCCGGTTCCGACTCTTCTTCCGGTTCCTCTTCGGGAACTTGTGAATCAGTCCACGAATCATTCCAATTTACATTTGACTCTTCATTATTATTAGGTGAGTCAATGGGACTTGTTCTAGAGGTAGACATCTATCACATAATACCAAACGCGTTAAGAGATTAATATATCACATAATATTCACATGTTAAAAATATATAGTTTCCAACAAAATTTGTTAAGCAATCAATTTTCAAGTAAACACGGTCAAAGTCCAGACTCACTAATGCATCCTAACAAACTAGATAAGACACACTAATGCAAAATTCTGGTTCTCTAAGACCAACGCTCGGATACCAACTGAAATGTCCCGTTCTTATTGATTAAAAACGTTCCATATTAATTGATTTCGTTGCGAGATTTTGACCTCTATATGAGACGTTTTTCAAAGACTGCATTCATTTTTAAAACAAACCATAACCTTTATTTCATAAATAAAGGTTTAAAAAGCTTTACGTAGATTATCAAATAATGATAATCTAAAATATCCTGTTTACACACGACCATTACATAATGGTTTACAATACAAATATGTTACATCGAAATCAGTTTCTTGAATGCAGTTTTTACACAATATCATACAAACATGGACTCCAAATCTTGTCCTTATTTTAGTATGCAACAGCGGAAGCTCTTAATATTCACCTGAGAATAAACATGCTTTAAACGTCAACAAAAATGTTGGTGAGTTATAGGTTTAACCTATATATATCAAATCGTAACAATAGACCACAAGATTTCATATTTCAATACACATCCCATACATAGAGATAAAAATCATTCATATGGTGAACACCTGGTAACCGACATTAACAAGATGCATATATAAAAATATCCCCATCATTCCGGGACACCCTTCGGATATGATATAAATTTCGAAGTACTAAAGCATCCGGTACTTTGGATGGGGTTTGTTAGGCCCAATAGATCTATCTTTAGGATTCGCGTCAATTAGGGTGTCTGTTCCCTAATTCTTAGATTACCAGACTTAATAAAAAGGGGCATATTCGATTTCGATAATTCAACCATAGAATGTAGTTTCACGTACTTGTGTCTATTTTGTAAATCATTTATAAAACCTGCATGTATTCTCATCCTAAAAATATTAGATTTTAAAAGTGGGACTATAACTCACTTTCACAGATTTTTACTTCGTCGGGAAGTAAGACTTGGCCACTGGTTAATTCACGAACCTATAACAATATATACATATAACAAAGTATGTTCAAAATATATTTACAACACTTTTAATATATTTTGATGTTTTAAGTTTATTAAGTCAGCTGTCCTCGTTAGTAACCTACAACTAGTTGTCAACAGTTAGATATACAGAAATAAATCGATAAATATTATCTTGAATCAATCCACGACCCAGTGTATACGTATCTCAGTATTGATCACAACTCAAACTATACATATTTTGGAATCAACCTCAACCCTGTATAGCTAACTCCAACATTCACATATAGAGTGTCTATGGTTGTTCCGAAATATATATAGATGTGTCGACATGATAGGTCGAAACATTGTATACGTGTCTATGGTATCTCAAGATTACATAATATACAATACATGTTGATTAAGTTATGGTTGGAATAGATTTGTTACCAATTTTCACGTAGCTAAAATGAGAAAAATTATCCAATCTTGTTTTACCCATAACTTCTTCATTTTAAATCCGTTTTGAGTGAATCAAATTGCTATGGTTTCATATTGAACTCTATTTTATGAATCTAAACAGAAAAAGTATAGGTTTATAGTCGGAAAAATAAGTTACAAGTCGTTTTTGTAAAGGTAGTCATTTCAGTCGAAAGAACGACGTCTAGATGACCATTTTAGAAAACATACTTCCACTTTGAGTTTAACCATAATTTTTGGATATAGTTTCATGTTCATAATAAAAATCATTTTCTCAGAATAACAACTTTTAAATCAAAGTTTATCATAGTTTTTAATTAACTAACCCAAAACAGCCCACGGTGTTACTACGACGGCGTAAATCCGGTTTTACGGTGTTTTTCGTGTTTCCAGGTTTTAAATCATTAAGTTAGCATATCATATAGATATAGAACATGTGTTTAGTTAATTTTAAAAGTCAAGTTAGAAGGATTAACTTTTATTTGCGAACAAGTTTAGAATTAACTAAACTATGTTCTAGTGATTACGAGTTTAAACCTTCGAATAAGATAGTTTTATATATATGAATCGAATGATGTTATGAACATCATTACTACCTCAAGTTTAGTAGGTAAACCTACTGGAAGTGACAAGAAATGATCTAGCTTCAAAGGATCTTGGATGGCTTGAAAGTTCTTGAAGTAGGATCATGACACAAAAACAAGTTCAAGTAAGATTTTTACTCGAATTAAGATAGTTTATAGTTATAGAAATTGAATCAAAGTTTGAATATGAAAGTTACCTTGAATAAGAAAGATAACCTACTGTATATAACAAAGGTTTCTTGATCTTAGATGATTACTTGGAATGGATTAGAAAGCTTGGAAGTAAATTAGTAAACTTGAAGGGATTTTTGAAGTGTTCTTGAAGTGTTCTTCCTATGATGATTATAGCTTGATTCTTGAAGTGATTTTTGATGAAGATGATGATTAACTACTGGAAAAATACGTTCATAATAGTGTGTGTGTGTGTTGAGAGAGAATTAGAAAGAGAATTGAAAGTGAAATAGAGTGAATGATGAGTGGTAATTGGTGAGTGGTGAGTGGGGTTAAAAGGAGTTCTAGTTAGTTGACTAGCTCATGGTAGAAGTTAAAATTGATTAGTCATACATGACATAATCAAGAGTGGAATCCCATGCTAGTTCCTATTGGTATATACCCATAGTAAGTACGTTTTAAAGCTGTGTATAATACAGGTAAGAATACGACTAGAATTCTTGATGAAAGAAAAGAGTGGGAAAGTAACTGTAACCATTTTTGTTAAGTATGAGTGTTTTGATATATGTCTTGAAGTCTTCCAAAAGTATTTTAATACATCTAAATACACTACATGTATATACATTTTAACTAAGTCGTTAAGTCATCGTTAGTCGTTACATGTAAGTGTTGTTTTGAAACCTTTAAGTTAACGATCTCAATTAATGTTGTTAACCCATTGTTTATTATATCTAATGAGATGTTAAATTATTATATTATCATGATATTATGATATATTAATATATCTTAATATGATATATATACATTTAAATGTCGTTACAACGATAATCGTTACATATATGTCTCGTTTCGAAATCCTTAAGTTAGTAGTCTTGTTTATATGTATATAACTCATTGTTAATATACTTATGGAGATACTTACTTATCATAATCTCATGTTAACCATATGTATATCCATATATATATCGTCATGTCGATTTTACAAGTTTTAACATTCGTGAATCGCCGGTCAACTTGGGTGGTCAATTGTCTATATGAAACATATTTCAATTAATCAAGTCTTAACAAGTTTGATTGCTTAACATGTTGGAAACATTTAATCATGTAAATATCAATCTCAATTAATATATATAAACATGGAAAAGTTTGGGTCACTACAAAAATAGGCTCTCAACCCGTAGCGTAAAATTGCATTTGGGTTCCCCGCATTTAATGCCTTAAAGAAAACACGGCGTAACTTAAAGTCTCCCCAATGTGACTATGACGATCGCTCCAAATCCATATGGACGAACACGTCATTCATCGATTTCATTGCGAGGTATTTGACCTCTATATGATACGTTTTGTAAACATTTCATTCTTTTGAAAAGGCACACCATAAATGAATATTTAAATCAAAGGTTTTCGACATCTGATGATATCTACATATAGACAATCACCGTAAATAATAGTTTACAATAGTACTTCCGTTGACAATGCAGTCAAAATAAGATACATGGTGATGATTTGGTGAATGCAACGTTTCCTTGAAAAATATGTCATGTAAGACTCCATGCACATAGCTTGTCTAACATATAATCAAACAGCAGAAGACTTCTAGGGAACCTGAGAATAAACATGCTAACAAGTGTCAACACAAAGGTTGGTGAGTTCATAGTTTTAGTATTTCGCATAATCTGTATATAATGGTGGATCACAAGATTTCAGTTGTTTCATCCAGAAACGTTTATCAAAATATTCTACAAGATTGAGCACCCTGGTAACTAAACTTAACGTATATAAAATTTATACCCTTTGTATAATCATCTTAATAATACACGCAAACCAACGTGTAGGCTTCTCAAATAGCATAGTCCGTTAAAAGGCTAGTGCTCTAGCTCGGATGGGGATATCAAGCCCTATGGATCTTTATACTACTACTCGCACCCACCAGTTCTTATAATTGGCAGTTACTAGTTACCGAAGCTAAGGGATTTTCGGTTCAAACTCAGTGTAGAATTTAGTATGTACTTGTATCCATTGTGTTTAAAATAAAGTGCATGTATTCTCAGCCCAAAAATATATATTGCAAAAGCATTTAAAAAGGGAGCATATGAAACTCACCTTAGCAGCATATAAAGTCGTTCACCAAAATGTGATCGAAACTCGGATTACCAAATAACCGTAGATCTCAACCTAGAGAACATATGTTGGTCAATAAATGTCTATCAAGTTAGTTCTGGTCATAGTGTATCACAATCCTAATGCAAGAGATCGACATACAAAAGTTATCAAAAGTCGTTTCAAAAAGTCAATTTTGACAATAGTTCAACAAAACGAGACATACCTTATATAAGGAGTTATTTACTCGGTTGGTAATATTCAAAGATCCATTTTATCAATCTCGTAAACAAGTTGTTTAAATCTTAATGTCAGATTCAAAAGTAATTTCAATTAACGTCAATCATAATTCAGTTGATCATATCTCTTAATCCGTTCATCGAAACTATTCGATATCTAAATGAAAAGTCATTGATTTTTCGCCAGCTTTCCAAAAACATGCATATCATATACCTTTTACCAGTAACATATGTATTTAATTCGTGATTCATCATAAACTGTTTAATGACAAAATTTAGCATACAAGCATGTATAAATATATATACTCGAGCACTAGACATGGATACACAATTAATATATAAAAGATAAAATATGATTGCTTACGTATCAATATTGAGATTCAATATTGTAGGAAAGTACGTAGACGCAACGGAGATGATAAACACTAGGTTTGATTCACAAATATACCCCCGAAGATTATCCATAACCTCCTTGGCAATAACCCATAATTTCCTTAGCTCTATCCCGCTTGAAAACCATTTTGAAAGTGACACGCTCATAACCTCGTCGTAGTATTTTATGTATAATACTAATTAATAATATTAATAATAATAAGATTAATAGTAATATTAATCTTAATAATAATAATAATAATAATAATAATAATGATAATAATAATAATAATAATAATAATAATAATAATAATAATAATAATAATAATAATAATAATAATAATAATAATAATAATAATAATATAAATACGGAGTATGATATATGTGGGTGTAAAACAGAGACCAGAATACTCGAGCTTTATAGTGTGGCTAGATTTCAGACTCCATGCGATCGCATGGTTTCTGTGTGTTATGGCCATGCGATCGCATGGCCTAGGATTCCAGCTCACATTTGATTTGTAATCTAGTTCGTCGACATATTAATTTATTATATATATAATATATTTAATTTATATAATTAATTATATATTATATTAAATTCACGTGCATAGTTGATTTGTAATTTTTGTTCCGATAAGTCGTACGTTGTCACTCGACTTATGTCCCAGTTCCGGTTTTTCGAACGCCCTTTGGTACGCTGAGAAAACTAGTACTTTTTGTTTCGTGACTCATACCTTTGTCAAAATATAAACTTAAATTCTCCATAACTATACCCCTCAAAGTATATCTTAAACTTTCGAGTGTTTAGGTCATTTACTTCTATAAATCATCGTCTCGCTATTTGTTAATATATATATAATATATATATTTTCATTTTGAAATAGTGTTTTACTGTAGCAAAGTTAATGTAGCAAAGCTTTTTTTACTGTAGTAAATAGTGATTTTCGAAAACACTGTAGCTTTTCGGGTACTGTAGCAATTCGAAAATACTGTAGCAAATTAGTGTTTTACTGGTTCATCTTAAACGTTTTAGTTAACTTATCTGAATATTAATCGAATCAATAATCGAATGTTAATATCTTTTACTAAATAACTTGAAATATATATATATATATATATATATATATATATATATATATATATATATATATATATATATATATATATATATATATATATATGCACATTAAGTTATATATAAATTGTTCGTGAATCTTCGAGAACAGTCAAAGAATAATTGATTACATGAATATAGTTCCAAAACTTTGAGACTCAACATTACAGACTTTGCTTATCATGTCGAAAACATTAAATCATTTAAAGATAAAGTTTAAATTTGGTCAGAAATTTCCGGGTCATCACAGTACCTACCCGTTAAAGAAATTTCGTCTCGAAATTTAAGTGATGTCGTCATGGCTAACAATAGAAATGTTTTCATGACGAATATGAGTTGATAAATAGAATTTTATCACCATTGAATTATATGGATAAAACAATCCGATTTCTCGAAGCGTATGAGAGAAGTTATCGTAAAAGAGTGAAATGAAAGAATAGAGATTCGTCTTAGCTTTTGATGTAGTTACGATTGATTTCTGGAATTTAAGGAATAGAAAATCTTCATAATCTAAATAAGATTTGATTCTTCGAAATTTGCGGAAATTAGGATTTTCTTTGATTAAATGCGTAATCTGCCTCGATTGCTATGTCTGATATTTCGCTATAAATTGACCTCTTCCGTTTCAGTTATTTTCACCACTCCTATAAGCTTCTTCCTTATTTCATACTTCCTAATAGATTGTGAAAATGCTTAATCCAGTTCTGATTCTTGATATTTTCTTGGCTATCGTACCATTCATTCTTCTTTTTCATCTGCCACCAGAGGAGGTTATTTTCTTCTACTATTACCTTGGGGTTATAGTGTTTTTCATTCTCCCGTGTCTTTATATTGCTATACGCATTGATACACACGGTTTGTAATTTTGGGTTTGTTATCGGGCTTTTTATTCTCCATTATATTTCGGAGCTTCATGATTTCGTTTTCTCTTCCCGACCTTAAGTCAAGCGGATAATGGTCCAGAATTCGTATTTATGCATTTTGGAATGAACATAGTCAATGTTCTAAGAAAGAAATTGTAATGGCACAATCTTGATTTGTCAAATTACCAGAATACCTCGGAAAAAAGACCGAATCATTAAGAAAATATTTTCTTGATAGTTTAGAGGTTAAATAGAATGAAAGAGTTGTAACATCCCGCATTTTTTCGTTAAATTATTTTAACGTCCGTCTTTTTATTTTTAAAAAAATATCTTTCATTATTTATATTCGTAGTTTCCGTTGGCTAACGTTCATAATATTCCCGCTATTTAATTATATCATCACTCGGTTACTCGAGCGTTTTAAAAATATTCGTTTGGTTAATTCCCGCACCCGCTTTGAAATTTGAGGGACTAATCTTGGCACTTGGCCAAATTTGGTTAACTAGTCACCACCACCACCGCCCATTCATTTGATTCACCTCCCACCATTTTTGTTACTTCCATTTTTACTCTCAAATATCCAAATCCTAAATTCATCATCTAAATCCGGATCAAGAAGCAAACATCAAAACAAATTACATATTTGGAATCCTCCCTTCATCCTCTTCGACTTGATACCAATTTCATCTCATTTGGGTAACTTTCTAAAATTACTAGATTTTGTGTTCTTAATGTTTTTGAATTATAAAAGTGTTAATTAGTGTCTATGGCTAGTGTATAACATGAATATATGTTTTGTTTGTTCGATTTGTTGATTTGAGTAACTAGTTTGAACACTTGAAAATGAGTTTGCTTAATCTTTTATTTTGGAAGATTAAATGTTGTTAAATTGTTAAAGTTCATGTTTTAATTGTGTTACTAGTATCACTAGCTTCGTTATGATGCGTAGGTTGATTAAGAAAACTTCAAATACATGATTTGTGATTTTTGTGAATTTTGATTAGGGTTTGATGAACTTGAAATGAACTTTTGATACTTTGGATGCCATGAAATGTTGTTAGTAAGTGTTTAGTTGTATTGCATGAGTAATTACCTTCGAAACGGCATATTGAAATGTCCCGTTCTTATTGATTAAAAACGTTCCATATTAATTGATTTCGTTGCGAGGTTTTGACCTCTATATGAGACGTTTTTCAAAGACTGCATTCATTTTTAAAACAACCATAACCTTTATTTCATAAATAAAGGTTTAAAAAGCTTTACGTAGATTATCAAATAATGATAATCTAAAATATCCTGTTTACACACGACCATTACATAATGGTTTAGAATACAAATATGTTACATCGAAATCAGTTTCTTGAATGCAGTTTTTACACAATATCATACAAACATGGACTCCAAATCTTGTCCTTATTTTAGTATGCAACAGCGGAAGCTCTTAATATTCACCTGAGAATAAACATGCTTTAAACGTCAACAAAAATGTTGGTGAGTTATAGGTTTAACCTATATATATCAAATCGTAACAATAGACCACAAGATTTCATATTTCAATACACATCCCATACATAGAGATAAAAATCATTCATATGGTGAACACCTGGTAACCGATAATAACAAGATGCATATATAAGAATATCCCCATCATTCCGGGACACCCTTCGGATATGATATAAATTTCGAAGTACTAAAGCATCCGGTACTTTGGATGGGGTTTGTTAGGCCCAATAGATCTATCTTTAGGATTCGCGTCAATTAGGGTGTCTGTTCCCTAATTCTTAGATTACCAGACTTAATAAAAAGGGGCATATTCGATTTCGATAATTCAACCATAGAATGTAGTTTCACGTACTTGTGTCTATTTTGTAAATCATTTATAAAACCTGCATGTATTCTCATCCCAAAAATATTAGATTTTAAAAGTGGGACTATAACTCACTTTCACAGATTTTTACTTCGTCGGGAAGTAAGACTTGGCCACTGTTGATTCACGAACCTATAACAATATATACATATATATTAAAGTATGTTCAAAATATATTTACAACACTTTTAATATATTTTGATGTTTTAAGTTTATTAAGTCAGCTGTCCTCGTTAGTAACCTATAACTAGTTGTCCACAGTTAGATGTACAGAAATAAATCGATAAATATTATCTTGAATCAATCCACGACCCAGTGTATACGTATCTCAGTATTGATCACAACTCAAACTATATATATTTTGGAATCAACCTCAACCCTGTATAGCTAACTCCAACATTCACATATAGAGTGTCTATGGTTGTTCCGAAATATATATAGATGTGTCGACATGATAGGTCGAAACATTGTATACGTGTCTATGGTATCTCAAGATTACATAATATACAATACAAGTTGATTAAGTTATGGTTGGAATAGATTTGTTACCAATTTTCACGTAGCTAAAATGAGAAAAATTATCCAATCTTGTTTTACCCATAACTTCTTCATTTTAAATCCATTTTGAGTGAATCAAATTGCTATGATTTCATATTGAACTCTATTTTATGAATCTAAACAGAAAAAGTATAGGTTTATAGTCGGAAAAATAAGTTACAAGTCGTTTTTGTAAAGGTAGTCATTTCAGTCGAAAGAACGACGTCTAGATGACCATTTTAGAAAACATACTTCCATTTTGAGTTTAACCATAATTTTTGGATATAGTTTCATGTTCATAATAAAAATCATTTTCTCAGAATAACAACTTTTAAATCAAAGTTTATCATAGTTTTTAATTAACTAACCCAAAACAGCCCGCGGTGTTACTACGACGGCGTAAATCCGGTTTTACGGTGTTTTTCGTGTTTCCAGGTTTTAAATCATTAAGTTAGCATATCATATAGATATAGAACATGTGTTTAGTTGATTTTAAAAGTCAAGTTAGAAGGATTAACTTTTGTTTGCGAACAAGTTTAGAATTAACTAAACTATGTTCTAGTGATTACAAGTTTAAACCTTCGAATAAGATAGCTTTATATGTATGAATCGAATGATGTTATGAACATAATTACTACCTTAATTTCCTTGGATAAACCTACTGGAAAAGAGAAAAATGGATCTAGCTTCAATGGATCCTTGGATGGCTCGAAGTTCTTGAAGCAGAATCATGACACGAAAACAAGTTCAAGTAAGATCATCACTTGAAATAAGATTGTTATAGTTATAGAAATTGAACCAAAGTTTGAATATGATTATTACCTTGTATTAGAATGATAACCTACTGTAAGAAACAAAGATTTCTTGAGGTTGGATGATCACCTTACAAGATTGGAAGTGAGCTAGCAAACTTGAAAGTATTCTTGATTTTATGAAACTAGAACTTTTGGAATTTATGAACACTTAAACTTGAAGATAGAACTTAAGAGAGATCAATTAGATGAAAAAAATTGAAGAATGAAAGTGTTTGTAGGTGTTTTTGGTCGTTGGTGTATGGATTAGATATAAAGGATATGTAATTTTGTTTTCATGTAAATAAGTCATGAATGATTACTCATATTTTTGTAATTTTATGAGATATTTCATGCTAGTTGCCAAATGATGGTTCCCACATGTGTTAGGTGACTCACATGGGCTGCTAAGAGCTAATCATTGGAGTGTATATACCAATAGTACATACATCTAAAAGCTGTGTATTGTACAAGTACGAATACGGGTGCATACGAGTAGAATTGTTGATGAAACTGAACGAGGATGTAATTGTAAGCATTTTTGTTAAGTAGAAGTATTTTGATAAGTGTATTGAAGTATTTCAAAAGTGTATAAATACATATTAAAACACTACATGTATATACATTTTAACTGAGTCGTTAAGTCATCGTTAGTCGTTACATGTAAGTGTTGTTTTGAAACCTTTAGGTTAACGATCTTGTTAAATGTTGTTAACCCAATGTTTATAATATCAAATGAGATTTTAAATTATTATATTATCATGATATTATCATGTATGAATATCTCTTAATATGATATATATACATTAAATGTCTTTACAACGATAATCGTTACATATATGTCTCGTTTAAAAATCATTAAGTTAGTAGTCTTGTTTTTACATATGTAGTTCATTGTTAATATACTTTATGATATGTTTTCTTATCATAGTATCATGTTAACTATATATATATATATATCCATATATATGTCATCATATAGTTTTTACAAGTTTTAACGTTCGTGAATCACCGATCAACTTGGGTGGTCAATTGTCTATATGAAACATATTTCAATTAATCAAGTCTTAACAAGTTTGATTGCTTAACATGTTGGAAACATTTAATCATGTAAATATCAATCTCAATTAATATATATAAACATGGAAAAGTTCGGGTCACTACAGTACCTACCCGTTAAATAAATTTCGTCCCGAAATTTTAAGCTGTTGAAGGTGTTGACGAATCTTCTGGAAATAGATGCGGGAATTTCTTCTTCATCTGATCTTCACGCTCCCAGGTGAACTCGGGTCCTCTACGAGCATTCCATCGAACCTTAACAATTGGTATCTTGTTTTGCTTAAGTCTTTTAACCTCACGATCCATTATTTCGACGGGTTCTTCGATGAATTGAAGTTTTTCGTTGATTTGGATTTCATCTAACGGAATAGTGAGATCTTCTTTAGCAAAACATTTCTTTAAATTCGAGACGTGGAAAGTGTTATGTACAGCCGCGAGTTGTTGAGGTAACTCTAGTCGGTAAGCTACTGGTCCGACACGATCAATAATCTTGAATGGTCCAATATACCTTGGATTTAATTTCCCTCGTTTACCAAATCGAACAACGCCTTTCCAAGGTGCAACTTTAAGCATGACCATCTCTCCAATTTCAAATTCTATATCTTTTCTTTTAATGTCAGCGTAGCTCTTTTGTCGACTTTGGGCGGTTTTCAACCGTTGTTGAATTTGGATGATCTTCTCGGTAGTTTCTTGTATAATCTCCAGACCCGTAATCTGTCTATCCCCCACTTCACTCCAACAAATCAGAGACCTGCACTTTCTACCATAAAGTGCTTCAAACGGCGCCATCTCAATGCTTGAATGGTAGCTGTTGTTGTAGGAAAATTCTGCTAACGGTAGATGTCGATCCCAACTGTTTCCGAAATCAATAACACATGCTCGTAGCATGTCTTCAAGCGTTTGTATCGTCCTTTCGCTCTGCCCATCAGTTTGTGGATGATAGGCAGTACTCATGTCTAGACGAGTTCCTAATGCTTGCTGTAATGTCTGCCAGAATCTTGAAATAAATCTGCCATCCCTATCAGAGATAATAGAGATTGGTATTCCATGTCTGGAGACGACTTCTTTCAAATACAGTCGTGCTAACTTCTCCATCTTGTCATCTTCTCTTATTGGTAGGAAGTGTGCTGATTTGGTGAGACGATCAACTATTACCCAAATAGTATCAAAACCACTTGCAGTCCTTGGCAATTTAGTGATGAAATCCATGGTAATGTTTTCCCATTTCCATTCCGGGATTTCGGGTTGTTGAAGTAGACCTGATGGTTTCTGATGCTCAGCTTTGACCTTAGAACACGTCAAACATTCTCCTACGTATTTAGCAACATCGGCTTTCATACCCGGCCACCAAAAATGTTTCTTGAGATCCTTGTACATCTTCCCCGTTCCAGGATGTATTGAGTATCTGGTTTTATGAGCTTCTCTAAGTACCATTTCTCTCATATCTCCAAATTTTGGTACCCAAATCCTTTCAGCCCTATACCGAGTTCCGTCTTCCCGAATATTAAGATGCTTCTCCGATCCTTTGGGTATTTCATCCTTTAAATTTCCCACTTTTAAAACTCCTTGTTGCGCCTCCTTTATTTGAGTAGTAATGTTATTATGAATCATTATATTCATACATTTTACTCGAATGGGTTCTCTGTCCTTCCTGCTCAAGGCATCGGCTACCACATTTGCCTTCCCCGGGTGGTAACGAATCTCAAAGTCGTAATCATTCAATAATTCAATCCACCTACGCTGCCTCATATTCAGTTGTTTCTGATTAAATATGTGTTGAAGACTTTTGTGGTCGGTATATATAATACTTTTGACCCCATATAAGTAGTGCCTCCAAGTCTTTAATGCAAAAACAACCGCGCCTAATTCCAAATCATGCGTCGTATAATTTTGTTCGTGAATCTTCAATTGTCTAGACGCATAAGCAATCACCTTCATTCGTTGCATTAATACACAACTGAGACCTTGCTTTGATGCATCACAATAAATCACAAAATCATCATTCCCTTCAGGCAATGACAATATAGGTGCCGTAGTTAGCTTTTTCTTCAATAACTGAAACGCTTTCTCTTGTTCATCATTCCATTCAAATTTCTTCCCTTTATGCGTTAATGCAGTCAAGGGTTTTGCTATTCTGGAAAAGTCTTGGATGAACCTTCTGTAGTAACCAGCTAGTCCCAAAAACTGGCGTATGTGTTTCGAAGTTTTCGGGGTTTCCCACTTTTCAACAGTTTATATCTTTGCCGGATCCACCTTAATACCTTCTTTGTTCACTATGTGACCGAGGAATTGAACTTCTTCCAACCAAAATGCACACTTTGAAAACTTAGCGTACAATTCTTCCTTCCTCAATACTTCTAACACCTTTCTCAAATGTTCACCGTGTTCTTGGTCATTCTTTGAGTAAATAAGTATGTCATCAATGAAAACAATGACAAACTTGTCAAGGTATGGTCCACACACTCGGTTCATAAGGTCCATGAACACAGCTGGTGCATTAGTTAAACCAAACGGCATGACCATAAACTCGTAATGACCGTAACGTGTTCTGAAAGCAGTCTTTGGAATATCATCTTCTTTCACCCGCATTTGATGATACCCGAAACGTAAGTCAATCTTTGAATAAACAGACGAGCCTTGTAGTTGATCAAATAAGTCGTCGATTCTCGGTAGTGGGTAGCGGTTCTTGATGGTAAGTTTGTTCAACTCTCGGTAGTCGATACACAACCTGAATGTACCATCTTTCTTCTTGAAAAACAAAACAGGAGCTCCCCACGGTGATGTGCTTGGTCGAATGAAACCACGCTCTAAAAGTTCTTGTAATTGGCTTTGCAGTTCTTTCATCTCGCTGGGTGCGAGTCTGTAAGGAGCACGATCTATTGGTGCAGCTCCTGGTACAAGATCTATTTGAAATTCAACGGATCGATGTGGGGGTAATCCCGGTAATTCTTTCGGAAATACATCGGGAAATTCTTTTGCAATGGGAACATCATTGATGCTCTTTTCTTCAGTTTGTACTTTCTCGACGTGTGCTAGAACAGCATAGCAACCTTTTCTTATTAGTTTTTGTGCCTTCAAATTACTAATAAGATGTAGCTTCGTGTTGCCCTTTTCTCCGTACACCATTAAGGGTTTTCCTTTTTCTCGTATAATGCGAATTGCATTTTTGTAACAAACGATCTCCGCTTTCACTTCTTTCAACCAGTCCATACCGATTATCACATCAAAACTCCCTAACTCTACTGGTATCAAATCAATCTTAAATGTTTCGCTAACCAGTTTAATTTCTCGATTCCGACATATATTATCTGCTGAAATTAATTTACCATTTGCTAATTCGAGTAAAAATTTACTATCCAAAGGCGTCAATGGACAACTTAATTTAGCACAAAAATCTCTACTCATATAGCTTCTATCCGCACCCGAATCAAATAAAACGTAAGCAGATTTATTGTCAATAAGAAACGTACCCGTAACAAGCTCCGGGTCTTCCTGTGCCTCTACTGCATTAATATTGAAAACTCTTCCACGGCCTTGTCCATTCGTGTTCTCCTGGTTCGGGCAATTTCTAATAATGTGGCCTGGTTTTCCACATTTATAACAAACTACATTGGCATAACTTGCTCCGACACTACTTGCTCCGCCATTACTTGTTCCGACACCATTTGTTCCTTTCGTTCTATTAACCCCTGGTCCGTAGACCTCACACTTTGCCGCGCTATGACCATTTCTTTTACACTTGTTGCAAAATTTGGTGCAGAACCCCGAGTGATTCTTTTCACACCTTTGGCATAGCTGCTTCTGATTGTTGTTGTTGTTGCGGTTATTATTGTTGTTGGGATGATTGTTGTAGTTGCTGTTGTTGTTGTTGTTGTTGTTGGGCCGTTTGTTGTAGTTGCGATTGATGTTGCGATTGTTGGGATAATTGTTGCGATTATTGTTGTAATTGCTGTTGTTGTTGTATTGGTGATTCTTATCACCGTTTTCCTCCCACTTTCTTTTGACTTGCTTCACATTGGCCTCTTCAGCAGTCTGTTCTTTAATTCTTTCTTCAATCTGGTTCACTAGTTTGTGAGCCATTCTACATGCCTGTTGTATGGAGGCGGGCTCGTGTGAACTTATATCTTCTTGGATTCTTTCCGGTAATCCTTTCACAAACGCGTCGATCTTCTCTTCCTCATCTTCGAATGCTCCCGGACACAATAGGCACAATTCTGTGAATCATCTTTCGTACGTGGTAATATCAAATCCTTGGGTTCGTAACCCTCTAAGTTCTGTCTTGAGCTTATTGACCTCGGTTCTGGGACGGTACTTCTCGTTCATCAAGTGCTTGAATGCTGACCACGGTAGTGCGTACGCATCATCTTGTCCCACTTGCTCTAGATAGGTATTCCACCATGTTAACGCAGAACCTGTGAAGGTATGCGTAGCGTACTTCACTTTGTCCTCTTCAGTACACTTACTTATGGCAAACACCGATTCAACCTTCTCGGTCCACCGTTTCAATCCGATCGGTCCTTCGGTTCCATCAAATTCCAAAGGTTTGCAGGCAGTGAATTCTTTGTAGGTGCATCCTACACGATTTCCTGTACTGCTAGATCCAAGGTTATTGTTGGTATGAAGCGCAGCCTGTACTTCGGCTATGTTTGAAGCTAGAAAAGTACGGAATTCCTCTTCATTCATATTCACGGTGTGTCGAGTAGTCGGTGCCATTTCCTTCAAAATAGTTAAATGGAACAAGTTAATCATACAGAATATTAAGAGTAGTCAATAGTATTTCGTAGCATAATATGAACTCATTTATAAAAGCTTTTTCTTCATATTAGCGTTTTATAAGTTTAAATTCGGGTAGTACCTACCCGTTAAGTTCATACTTAGTAGCTAATATACAATTCAACTACTACAATTCTATATGAAAAACTGATTGTAATAATATTTCGCGTTCAAACTTTTATACAATATTTTACAAACTTACAATACCGCTTATTTTACATAAAGCATGAAATATAGCACACAATAACTTTGATACAAGATAGTTGTGAAGACAATTCTAGCTAGTACACAAGTCGTTCAGCAAAGGCAATAAAGACACGTAATTCATACGTCCAGAAACAAGTCATGCATTCTGGTTTTACTAGGACTACTTCCCATCCTTGGTCTTGTGCAACATAACCGTTATGGCCGTTGATAAGACAGCGTGTTGTAATGTCATCAAAGGGACGAGGGTTACGTAATGTCCAACAGTCCCGTAATAATCTAAAAACCTCATTTCTTACCCCAATTACCGACTCCGTCACTTGTGGAAACGTTTTGTTTAATAGTTGTAGCCCGATGTTCTTGTACTCACTTTGGTGAGAAGCGAACATTACTAATCCGTAAGCATAACATGCTTCTTTATGTTGCATGTTAGCCGCTTTTTCTAAATCACGAAGTCCAATATTCGGATATATTGAGTCAAAATAATTTCTTAACCCGTTGCGTAAAATAGCATTTGGGTTCCCCGCAATATATGCGTCAAAGTAAATACATCGTAACTTATGGGTTTCCCAATGTGATATCCCCCATCTTTCAAACGAAAGTCTCTTATAAACCAAGACATTCTTGGAACGTTCTTCGAATGTCTTACAAACTGATCTCGCCTTAAATAGTTGTGCCGAAGAATTCTGGCCGACTCTAGACAAGATTTCATCAATCATGTCTCCGGGTAGGTCTCTTAAAATATTGGGTTGTCTATCCATTTTGTGTTTTTAAACTGTAAGATAGACAAGAGTTAGTTTCATAAAAAAATACTTATTAATACAAGCAATTTTTACATATATCATAAAGCATAAGAACACTATATTACATATATTACACCACACGAATACAACTATCTTATTCCGACTCGCTCGTTTCTTCTTCTTCGGTTTTGGTTCGTTTTGCCAAGTTTCTAGGGATATATGATGTTCCCCTAATACGAGCCGTCGTTGTCCACATTGGTTTAGAAAAACCTGGTGGTTTAGAGGTTCCCGGGTCATTGTTACAACTTAAGGACTTCGGGGGTTGACGATACATATAAAGTTCATCGGGGTTGGAATTAGATTTCTCTATTTTTATGCCCTTTCCCTTATTATTTTCTTTTGCCTTTTTAAATTCAGTTGGGGTAATTTCTATAACATCATCAGAATTCTCGTCGGAATCCGATTCATCGGAGAATTGGTAATCCTCCCAATATTTTGCTTCCTTGGCGGAAACACCATTGACCATAATTAACTTTGGTCGGTTGGTTGAGGATTTTCTTTTACTTAACCGTTTTATTATTTCCCCCACCGGTTCTATTTCTTCATCCGGTTCCGATTCTTCTTCCGGTTCCGATTCTTCTTCCGGTTCCTCTTCGGGAACTTGTGAATCAGTCCACAAATCATTCCAATTTACATTTGACTCTTCATTATTATTAGGTGAGTCAATGGGACTTGTTCTAGAGGTAGACATCTATCACATAATATCAAACACGTTAAGAGATTAATATATCACATAATATTCATATGTTAAAAATATATAGTTTCCAACAAAAATGTTAAGCAATCATTTTTAAAGAAAACACGGTCGAAGTCCAGACTCACTAATGCATCCTAACAAACTCGATAAGACACACTAATGCAAATTTTCTGGTTCTCTAAGACCAACGCTCGGATACCAACTGAAATGTCCCGTTCTTATTGATTAAAAACGTTCCATATTAATTGATTTCGTTGCGAGGTTTTGACCTCTATATGAGACGTTTTTCAAAGACTGCATTCATTTTTAAAACAAACCATAACCTTTATTTCATAAATAAAGGTTTAAAAAGCTTTACGTAGATTATCAAATAATGATAATCTAAAATATCCTGTTTACACACGACCATTACATAATGGTTTACAATACAAATATGTTACATCGAAATCAGTTTCTTGAATGCAGTTTTTACACAATATCATACAAACATGGACTCCAAATCGTGTCCTTATTTTAGTATGCAACAGCGGAAGCTCTTAATATTCACCTGAGAATAAACATGCTTTAAACGTCAACAAAAATGTTGGTGAGTTATAGGTTTAACCTATATATATCAAATCATAACAATAGACCACAAGATTTCATATTTCAATACACATCCCATACATAGAGATAAAAATCATTCATATGGTGAACACCTGGTAACCGACAATAACAAGATGCATATATAAGAATATCCCCATCATTCCGGGACACCCTTCGGATATGATATAAATTTCGAAGTACTAAAGCATCCGGTACTTTGGATGGGGTTTGTTAGGCCCAATAGATCTATCTTTAGGATTCGCGTCAATTAGGGTGTCTGTTCCCTAATTCTTAGATTACCAGACTTAATAAAAAGGGGCATATTCGATTTCGATAATTCAACCATAGAATGTAGTTTCACGTACTTGTGTCTATTTTGTAAATCATTTATAAAACCTGCATGTATTCTCATCCCAAAAATATTAGATTTTAAAAGTGTGACTATAACTCACTTTCACAGATTTTTACTTCGTCGGGAAGTAAGACTTAGCCACTGTTGATTCACGAACCTATAACAATATATACATATATATTAAAGTATGTTCAAAATATATTTACAACACTTTTAATATATTTTGATGTTTTAAGTTTATTAAGTCAGCTGTCCTCGTTAGTAACCTATAACTAGTTGTCCACAGTTAGATGTACAGAAATAAATCGATAAATATTATCTTGAATCAATCCACGACCCAGTGTATACGTATCTCAGTATTGATCACAACTCAAACTATATATATTTTGGAATCAACCTCAACCCTGTATAGCTAACTCCAACATTCACATATAGAGTGTCTATGGTTGTTCCGAAATATATATAGATGTGTCGACATGATAGGTCGAAACATTGTATACGTGTCTATGGTATCTCAAGATTACATAATATACAATACAAGTTGATTAAGTTATGGTTGGAATAGATTTGTTACCAATTTTCACGTAGCTAAAATGAGAAAAATTATCCAATCTTGTTTTACCCATAACTTCTTCATTTTAAATCCGTTTTGAGTGAATCAAATTGCTATGATTTCATATTGAACTCTATTTTATGAATCTAAACAGAAAAAGTATAGGTTTATAGTCGGAAAAATAAGTTACAAGTCGTTTTTTTAAAGGTAGTCATTTCAGTCGAAAGAACGACGTCTAGATGACCATTTTAGAAAACATACTTCCATTTTGAGTTTAACCATAATTTTTGGATATAGTTTCATGTTCATAATAAAAATCATTTTCTCAGAATAACAACTTTTAAATCAAAGTTTATCATAGTTTTTAATTAACTAACCCAAAACAGCCCGCGGTGTTACTACGAAGGCGTAAATCCGGTTTTACGGTGTTTTTCGTGTTTCCAGGTTTTAAATCATTAAGTTAGCATATCATATAGATATAGAACATGTGTTTAGTTGATTTTAAAAGTCAAGTTAGAAGGATTAACTTTTGTTTGCGAACAAGTTTAGAATTAACTAAACTATGTTCTAGTGATTACAAGTTTAAACCTTCGAATAAGATAGCTTTATATGTATGAATCAAATGATGTTATGAACATAATTACTACCTTAATTTCCTTGGATAAACCTACTGGAAAAGAGAAAAATGGATCTAGCTTCAATGGATCCTTGGATGGCTCGAAGTTCTTGAAGCAGAATCATGACACGAAAACAAGTTCAAGTAAGATCATCACTTGAAATAAGATTGTTATAGTTATAGAAATTGAACCAAAGTTTGAATATGATTATTACCTTGTATTAGAATGATAACCTACTGTAAGAAACAAAGATTTCTTGAGGTTGGATGATCACCTTACAAGATTGGAAGTGAGCTAGCAAACTTGAAAGTATTCTTGATTTTATGAAACTAGAACTTTTGGAATTTATGAAGAACACTTAAACTTGAAGATAGAACTTAAGAGAGATCAATTAGATGAAGAAAATTGAATAATGAAAGTGTTTGTAGGTGTTTTTGGTCATTGGTGTATGGATTAGATATAAAGGATATGTAATTTTGTTTTCATGTAAATAAGTCATGAATGATTACTCATATTTTTGTAATTTTATGAGATATTTCATGCTAGTTGCCAAATGATGGTTCCCACATGTGTTAGGTGACTCACATGGGCTGCTAAGAGCTAATCATTGGAGTGTATATACCAATAGTACATACATCTAAAAGCTGTGTATTGTACGAGTACGAATACGGGTGCATACGAGTAGAATTGTTGATGAAACTGAACGAGGATGTAATTGTAAGCATTTTTGTTAAGTAGAAGTATTTTGATAAGTGTATTGAAGTCTTTCAAAAGTGTATAAATACATATTAAAACACTACATGTATATACATTTTAACTGAGTCGTTAAGTCATCGTTAGTCGTTAAATGTAAGTGTTGTTTTGAAACCTTTAGGTTAACGATCTTGTTAAATGTTGTTAACCCAATGTTTATAATATCAAATGAGATTTTAAATTATTATATTATCATGATATTATCATGTATGAATATCTCTTAATATGATATATATACATTAAATGTCTTTACAACGATAATCGTTACATATATGTCTCGTTTAAAAATCATTAAGTTAGTAGTCTTGTTTTTACATATGTAGTTCATTGTTAATATACTTTATGATATGTTTTCTTATCATAGTATCATGTTAACTATATATATATATATCCATATATATGTCATCATATAGTTTTTACAAGTTTTAACGTTCGTGAATCACCGATCAACTTGGGTGGTCAATTGTCTATATGAAACATATTTCAATTAATCAAGTCTTAACAAGTTTGATTGCTTAACATGTTGGAAACATTTAATCATGTAAATATCAATCTCAATTAATATATATAAACATGGAAAAGTTCGGGTCACTACACATATCACATGTGTGGATTGGATTCCCGAATCATGTAATGCATTTCAAGAACTTGAAACTTTGAAAATGGACCTTGAATGACCACTTGGCGAGAAATCGGTTATTGTAAATGATGTTTTCGCTTGATGAAAAGTAGTTAGTTGTGTTCCTTGTCAAAATACCTTTCCGATGATATAAGATACATGTTTTGGTTGTTTGCGGGTCATAAATGATGATTGTTTGAAGTTAGGTTCGTGCATAAAACTTAAAAACTGCCAGATTTCTCTGCACAGGTAATGGCGCGGCGCGCCATATACCCGCGCGGCGCGCCAAAGTAGGCTGTCCAACTTTGTCCATTTTTGGAAAATGTTTGCTATGCTACGCACCTCCGATTCACATGAGACTTGTTCTAACATGCTTATACATGAATAAAAACCTCAGAAAAATAGTTTGGGACCCGACCCGAACGTGTTGACTTTTTCGTTGACTTTGACCGACCAAAGTTTGACTTTTTGTCAAACTTAACCAAATGATTATGCAATCTTTCTAACATGATTCTATACTTATATCTTGCATGAAACTTGACTATTTGAATCACATGCTACATAATCGAGTCGTAACGAGCCATAGGACTAATTGAACACCTTTGACCTATCGTGTTTACCGTTATTGATACAACCTATATGTTTAGGTCAAGACTAGCTTTGTCTTTGCACGCGTTTACTTGTTGAAGTACTTTATTAACTCTTGCACTCAAGTTGAGATCATAGTCCCACTTTTACTCTTTTTGAACTTATATTTGGGATGAGAAAACATAAACGATTCTTTTAAACTAAGTGAACACAAGTACAGGAAAACAAACATTCTACATACGAGTTTAGAACAAAAATCCTCAATTCGATTATCATTAGTTACATTTGCAGTGTGTAAGTGTAGGCGTGAACTTATGTTGTATGGCCATATGGGTTTGACAAACCCTCATCTAGGACGGTTCGCTACCGTCTACGGATGAAATATATTTTCGAGAAACAGTGTTGTTCTAGCACTATGAATGGGGTATCAACGGACAGAACGTTAAGCCTTGATAATTGGGTGCTCGTGAATATTAACTTTTAGAATGTACTACTACTTTATCAATGTTGCAAATCTTGTGGTTCGACTTACTTTTACTCACTTACTTATTTAAACCTATGATTTCACCAATGTTTTCGTTGACAGATTTTCTATGTTTTTCTCAGGTCTGCACGATATGTGAAACATGCTTCCGCTCATTATTTGATACTTGCATTGGATGTCGAGTATACATGCATTTCATGAAGCGTCTTTTGACTTTATTTGAAACCGTGTCGCCTAGATTTCATTTGTACTAATAACTTTGTAACTTAACTTTTGGATAAACAATTCTTGTAAACTTGGGAAAAATCTTTACTTTAGAAATGAAGGCGACATATTTTGGTCAAACGTTGTCTTAAAGACTTATGACCAGGTAATGGGACCTACGTAGACGACGCCGTCACTTGACGATTTATCGGGGTTGCTACAAGTGGTATCAGAGCTTTGGTTGTAGGGATTTAGAGTTCATTGGTGTCAACCTCGAGTCATAGGGTACATTAGTGAATCTAGACTACAACCGGCATATAGACTGAAGTAGGAATTACTTGATTATTTGTGCATTATACTCGAACTCTTTTATCATATCTAACTCGTATTCGATCTTGATCTTACGTTGATAAATTTTGTTGACGCGCCACCTTGACTTTATGAAGTAATGTTAAATGCACATGTTAATCAGGGTAATATAATTTCAGGGATTATATTACGGTGATTCACAAGAACGTTCCGACATTATGACATAAAGAATTTAAGGCGAGTCAAGGAAAAATTTTCTCTCTATCCTTTTTCCGTATCACGGTTAGTATTGTTGAAAATACTAATCAACGATATTCTTGTGTCATGAAGGAACAATGGCTCACCAAGGTCAACACAATACTCCTCTCGAAACTCTAGAACAAGCTCTTCAACAAATGATAGCCACCGCCGTGGGTGAGGCCGTGGCCGATCACTTTTCCAACAACAATAATCAGGGAGCCGGTAATTCAAACGAGTGGTGCTCCTACAAAAGCTTTATGAAGTACAACCTTCCCACTTTCGATGGAACCGGGGGACCAGTTGCTCTCACCCGATGGTTTGATCAAACGGAATCCGTTTTTAGCATAAGCGGTTGTCGAGACCGAGATAAGGTCAAATTCTCTACCCTCACTTTCACCGATGTTGCTCTCTCATGGTGGAATACGTACGTACGATCGGTAGGTATCGATGAAGCCCACACACTCCCTTGGACCGAATTAAGAGAAAGAATGATCACCGAATATTTCCCGCGCGATGAGACTCGAAGGCTCGAACAGGGACTAAGAAATTTAAAAACGGTCGTGAATGACCTCGAAGCTTATAATCAACGGTTTGCCGAACTAGCCTTAAGTTGTCCGAATCTCATGACTCCCGAGTCCCTAAGAGTTGAACTTTACATGGATGGCCTCCATAAGAGCATTCAACACGGGGTAATGACATCCCAACCCACTAACCTACAAGAGGCTTTAACAATGGCCCGCCAAACTTTAGAAACGGTGAATGAAATGGAAGCGCCGGCACCAATGGTCGAGAACCAATCGAACGGCAATAAAAGAACATGGGAAGCCTCTCAATCAAGCAACCACAACAATAACAACCTCACCAAAGAGCCTTTTTCCCCCGGCGGCAAGAAGGGGTATGCCGGAAAACTAACTTTTTGTAACAAATGCCACGATCATCACGTTAGTGAATGTGGTAAGCTAATTTGCCGTCGATACCAAGGAAGGGGTCATATGGCCAAACATTATGGAAGTACCGCCCCCGTCACTCAAAAGGAGCCCAATGTACCGAAAACGGGTGTTTGTTATAAGTGTGGCCAACCGGGTCATTTTAGAAATGCTTGTCCAAAGAATAAAGCTAAAACCAACGCACACCGTTGAACCTTCAACATTTACACCTAGGATGCCCGAGATGACAACTAGTCACGGGTACGTTTCTTCTCAAAATTCTCAGGTTTCATATTTATTCGATTAGGATGTCGATAAATGATTTGTATCCGAGGCTTTGGAGCCTACTATTTGCACTCCACCATTTTCCCTAGGTACTACTTACGCCATTTAAGTGACCAACGAAATTTTTTTTGTGTTTCGATAAATTTTATCGGAGGATATACGTTAAACTTATTGGGTGGATAATTTGAATTGTGACTTGACACCTATAGAACTAAGGAGCTCAAAACCTATTCATTAAGGAGAAATGTTTCCCTACAATTATGTATAGATCATTGGAACTAAGTAACTTTCGGTTGAAAACCGATACCCTCTTCCTCGTATCCATGACCTCATGATTATTTACATAAATCTCGCGTATATTCCAAATCGACCTCTGTTCCGATTATTATCAATTGAGAGATCAGGGAGAAGATGTCTCCTAACCCGCTTTTAGAACCCGCTACGATAGTTGTAAACTTCTTTTAGTACCGTTCGATTATCTAGGCCTCCGCCCGTATTCATAGGCCTCCTGAACCGCGTTTGTAAACTTATCTAGATGAATCCGTTATCGTATTTATAGATGATGTCTAAACCTATTCAAGTAAAGAAGAAAATGAACGACATCTCCGTCTTACGCTCGAACTCTTGAGAAAAGAGCAATTCTAGGCCGAATTCTCCAAGTAAGAATTTTTGTTAAACGAAGTCTAATTTTTAGACCATGTTGTTAGTGGTCAAAGTATTTCAATACATCTCGCAATTGGAACCACACGTAATCGGGAAACCCTCACGACTCAGACTTGTATTCGTAAAATCTTAGATCTCGCCGGTTATTACTAAAAATTCATTTCCGACTTTTCTCGTGTTGCTCGTCCTTTAACCTCGTTAACTCACTAAGGGAATAATTAAACCTCTCTGTGTCCGAACTTTAAACGTGATCATTCACACCAACCTTACTAGCCAAATTTGCGAAGCACAAGATGGAACTCAAATATGGAAATATTTCTACTTGAACGCCCGAAGGGCATACTCTCTCGACTCGAATCAAGGAAACTGAAATTCGTTATTTTTGCACGAACGATTGGAATACTTAATCATGGACCCGATCAACCTCCTCGTCATCACATGCCATGTTACATAACTCTGTTATCTCACCGTTACCGTCTGATATTACTGGAACTTAAGATAACACCCAATCCAAGGATACTTCTTTCTTTTTTTGACTTATCGTCCTCATGCTCCTGATACGGCCAACTACTACTCAACCCCGAACTATACAACTACGTGTACTATCTCGTTTCCCACCCAGTCTCAACATTTGACCACTAGATGCGCGATATGGCTACCGCAAGGTATAAACTCGTCCTGTTCTAAGTCCTCATTTCACTCCTATCTTTTTCGTTCGTACTTTCGTATAAGGAAATCTTTTATTCTAAATTCTCCATGGAGGGATAGACTCTTCAAGTTACACTGGTATTCGCCACAAGGGTGAATAGTCCTAACGAACATTTCCAGAACCCGATAAGAAACTTGCTGTAGCGAACGTTTTCAAAAATCGATAAATTTTCTGCGGCGCGGGAATCCTTGAGAACCAAAAACTTGTCCCAATCAACGTTTTCGAACCCTAACTAACTTGTTCGAGCATATCTTAAGAGATTCTACTCCCACACGGTGTACCATTGTCAACTACCTCGGATCGAAATACTCGTTTCACTTCTAATTTTACAAGAAGCCTTAGAAACACGTTTAAACAAGAGTACCACGTATCATCCACAAACTGACGGAACAAGCAAACGTACGACTCAAATCTTGGAAAGACATGTTACAAACTGGTATTGTTACCTTTAGTAGTTCCTCTTACAACGACAGTTACCATTCGTGTATTAACGCCGCACTTCCGAAACCCTATATGACCGTAAATGTCATACCCCTATTCGTTGGACTAAAGCATGTGGCAAGCAAATCACCGAATCCGAACTCATTCAAGAAATAACAATTGAGATCGTTCAAGTCCGAGAAGGACTCAAGACGACCCGTAGTCGCCAAAAGAGCCATACCAATATGAGATGAAAACCTCATGAAATCCGCACCCTGGAAAGGTGTAATCCGATTCGGAAAAATCGAGGAAAGTTATATTCACAATATTGATCCTTTCGAAAATTTGGGGCGTATTGGAACCGCTTCCTACCGTTTAGAACTTCAGACTCAATTAAGTTTCTGTTTACCCTACGTTCCATGCAACAAACTTAGAGACGTGTCCTACGGAACGGGAACGTGTTATTCTCCTAGATAAACTTACTAATGATGACAAACTCCCCTTCATGGGAAACTGGTTGAAATTGTGGATCGTAAAACCAAGTCTTAATACAAACTGAAATCTCGACTGTCAAAATTCGTGGAAATGCCCAAGGACATATCTTCACCTATTCATAGCATCGACAACGTAAGGTCTCAAGTAAGGGACATCAACTATTACTTCCAACTAAATTTCGGGACGAAATTTCTTTTAAGGTGTGGGTAATGTAACATCCCGCATTTTTTCGTTAAATTATTTTAACGTCCGTCTTTTTATTTTAAAAAAAAAATATCTTTCGTTATTTATATTCGTAGTTTCCGTTGACTAACGTTCATAATATTCCCGCTATTTAATTATATCATCACTCGGTTACTCGAGCATTTTAAAAATATTCGTTTGGTTAATTCCCGCACCCGCTTTGAAACTTGAGGGACTAATCTTGGCACTTGGCCAAATTTGGTTAACTAGTCACCACCACCACCACCCATTCATTTGATTCACCTCCCACCATTTTTATTACTTCCATTTTTACTCTCAAATATCCAAATCCTAAATTCATCATCTAAATCCGGATCAAGAAGCAAACATCAAAACAAATTACATATTTGGAATCCTCCCTTCATCCTCTTCGACTTGATACCAATTTCATCTCATTTGGGTAACTTTCTAAAATTACTAGATTTTGTGTTCTTAATGTTTTTGAATTATAAAAGTGTTAATTAGTGTCTATGGCTCGTGTATAACATGAATATATGTTTTGTTTATTCGATTTGTTGATTTGAGTAACTAGTTTGAACACTTGAAAATGGGTTTGCTTAATCTTTGATTTTGGAAGATTAAATGTTGTTAAATTGTTAAAGTTCATGTTTTAATTATGTTACTAGTATCACTAGCTTCGTTATGATGCGTAGGTTGATTAAGAAAACTTCAAATACATGATTTGTGATTTTTGTGAATTTTGATTAGGGTTTGATGAACTTGAAATGAACTTTTGATACTTTGAATGCCATGAAATGTTGTTAGTAAGTGTTTAGTTGTATTGCATGAGTAATTACCTTCGAAACGGCATATCACATGTGTGGATGGATTCCCGAATCATGTAATGCATTTCAAGAACTTGAAACTTTGAAAATGGACCTTGAATGACCACTTGGCGAGAAATCGGTTATTGTAAATGATGTTTTCGCTTGATGAAAAGTAGTTAGTTGTGTTCCTTGTCAAAATACCTTTCCGATGATATAAGATACATGTTTTGGTTGTTTGCGGGTCATAAATGGTGATTGTTTGAAGTTAGGTTCGTGCATAAAACTTAAAAACTGCCAGATTTCTCTGCACAGGTAATGGCGCGGCGCGCCATATACCCGCGCGGCGCGCCAAAGTAGGCTGTCCAACTTTGTCCATTTTTGGAAAATGTTTGCTATGCTACGCACCTCCGATTCACATGAGACTTGTTCTAACATGCTTATACATGAATAAAAACCTCAGAAAAATAGTTCGGGACCCGACCCGAACGTGTTGACTTTTTCGTTGACTTTGACCGACCAAAGTTTGACTTTTTGTCAAACTTAACCAAATGATTATGCAATCTTTCTAACATGATTCTATACTTATATCTTGCATGAAACTTGACTATTTGAATCACATGCTACATAATCGAGTCGTAACGAGCCATAGGACTAATTGAACACCTTTGACCTATCGTGTTTACCGTTATTGATACAACCTATATGTTTAGGTCAAGACTAGCTTTGTCTTTGCACGCGTTTACTTGTTGAAGTACTTTATTAACTCTTGCACTCAAGGTGAGATCATAGTCCCACTTTTACTCTTTTTGAACTTATATTTGGGATGAGAAAACATAAACAATTCTTTTAAACTAAGTGAACACAAGTACAGGAAAACAAACATTCTACATACAAGTTTAGAACAAAAATCCTCAATTCGATTATCATTAGTTACATTTGCAGTGTGTAAGTGTAGGCGTGAACTTATGTTGTATGGCCATATGGGTTTGACAAACCCTCATCTAGGACGGTTCGCTACCGTCTACGGATGAAATATATTTTCGAGAAACAGTGTTGTTCTACCACTATGAATGGGGTATCAACGGACGGAACGTTAAGCCTTGATAATTGGGTGCTCGTGAATATTAACTTTTAGAATGTACTACTACTTTATCAATGTTGCAAATCTTGTGGTTCGACTTACTTTTACTCACTTACTTATTTAAACCTATGATTTCACCAACGTTTTCGTTGACAGATTTTCTATGTTTTTCTCAGGTCTGCACGATATGTGAAACATGCTTCCGCTCATTAATTGATACTTGCATTGGATGTCGAGTATACATGCATTTCATGAAGCGTCTTTTGACTTTATTTGAAACCGTGTCGCCTAGATTTCATTTGTACTAATAACTTTGTAACTTAACTTTTGGATGAACAATTCTTGTAAACTTGGGAAAAAACTTTACTTTAGAAATGAAGGCGACATATTTTGGTCAAACGTTGTCTTAAAGACTTATGACCAGGTAATGGGACCTACGTAGACGACGCCGTCACTTGACGATTTGTCGGGGTCGCTACAAGAGTTATGTAACATGGTTCATGATGAGGGTGGGATCTGTGAACCTTTATCACGTTCCATTAGAAACTCAGCATGACTTACTGTAATATAATCACGTTGATCAAGTGTCATTATATTATACTAACTCATGCTTCAATTCTCAACATTACTTCAAAACATTTATATTTTAAACTTGAAAGTTTCAGAATTTTGAAACTAAATTAGTTTCTTTTATGGTGTAACACAGATATCGTAAGGAGAAAATTGATTTCCGATAAGAATGATTATGGAATTATCTCCAGAAATATGTAGGATATTTATAATGAAAGATACGATGATATCTTATAATTTCTAATATCAGAGGATGATGAAGAATATTGTCCGCAAGGGTTTAGATTCGAAAGCAAGGTATTCGTTAATGGCTTCAGCAGATACTGATTCATTTAGATTCTTTGAAGACAGATTTCATCCATGTGACTTATCCACAACCTCTTTCATACTTTGCTCAATCCGTTTTCCAGTTCCAAACTTTATCTTTTTCTGAGTTTTACCAGCACACTATCCTTTATCATCAAACTTTTTACTGTTAAGGTCGTTTACAGTTTTTGCTGCTTCATCAGCATTTTTCAAGATTTCGAGAACTAGTTCGTAGTTTAAGGTGTTTTTCAGAAACTTCACATTCGAAATCTGTAAGTCTAGAAGATAAATGTTATCTATATATAACTGTTGTCGTAGAAAATACTGCGAGATTCAAAATACTGATTGCTAATTCCCGGTAGTTGGTATGGCAATTGTTGTTACAAGTTGTATATGAGTACTTGATAGAGTTTCAATGAATAATTATCGTGATTTTTCGAAGAAACTTAAGTCACAGATTAATGAAGTTGCTGGTAAATTTACTGCTAATATGGTGGGACATGAAAGGTTCCCTTGTAACAAGAATGTATACGTCAAGGTTACAATAAAGTTAATCTAAAAAGTCGAAGTCGACTGGTTGGAAGTGTGATGAAAATTGATATCTTGAAAAGAATTGCAAGATTATTTTCGGTATTAACAACATTAAAGGATCTTGCACAGTTTTGAAGTCAAAGTATAGCTTTGAAAGATGTAGAGATCTAAGAATGATGTCACCGGTTCAGAGTTATGACTTGGATTCTGATCCGTCAATATCGGAATATGTAATTGAATTTGTATGAAAACGATTGTATATCGTTGTGAGTATTGTTAATAATTATTTTTTTAATCAAAGTTGAAGAATGTATAGTGTAACATATTAATTGCAAACTTATATATTTCCCGGGTGTTACCTACCCGTTAAAGATTCCATAAGTAATATTTTGTACAAAAGAATTTTTATTACCGTCTTTATGAAAATATATGTATGTATATTTTCTTTAGATGTAATACAGATTTAATGAGTTAATATCATATTAAGCTCATTTGATTTTCGGCTTGACTTAGAAATGATTAATCTTTAAAATATTAAAGATTACATAATCTTTGCGGAGTATTTCGCTAATGAAATCAATACTTCATTATTTATTCTTATTGATATTCCTTGGTGAAGGGTGTGGTGCTCGTGGAAAATTTGTGTGAACCTTACAAGGCACAGATGATGTTTTCTGGAAAGTTTTGAGTACATCGAAAATGAAAATGTAAAATCAATTATGTAATTGAATAATACACCTGTTTTATTATGAAATGAAATTCATTGAGTTGAAACAGAGATTGTAGTTAACGATGGTTAAGTCGTTAACGAAGGATGTACATTATAGCATATTAGTAATATGAATTAATCGAGTAGTATTTAACCTTTTTCAATTCATACATAATAGCTTAGTACGAAAAGATTTATGATGGTTTTAAAATTTATATATATAAGATATATAAATTATTTAGAGGAATTGAGTTATTACTTCATAACTCATTGATACAATATACTCGTTGTTGACTCGTAATGATATCCACGGTGCTTTCTTGAACTGGCGAAGCTTGTGATGTTAGAGGCGATGTTGACAGCACTGACTGTGCTGGTGAGGCTAAGGGTACTGTTGATGCTGTTGGTAAAACAAGTCTAGCTGGTAAATCGTGCACCATTCCGGTCAGTGTTTCTACTCTTCCTTCTATCATTTCGGTCCACTTATCTGATTTACGTTTACGGCTGGAATAGATTATCTCTAAGACTTTAGAGATTACATATTCGTCGTAGAATATTTCTCCAATGAAGTTATGAATCAATACTTCACCGGTTATTATTGTTGGTACTCCTTGGTCTCTATGGTGCGTATGACGTTGATGTTCAAGGTACATATTGTGATGTTGAGGCTTGCAGTGCGGATGTTGTTGGTGGCGGTAATGGTACTATTGGTGTTGTTGTCGGTGGTACTGTTGATGCCGGTGATTCTGCTGGTGCTTGTAACCTTTGCACCATATTCTCCAAACCCACTACCCGAGCGCGAAGCTCGTTGACTTCTTCTACCACACCGGGATGATTGGCGGTTAAGACGAGCGGATGAATAAGATCCAGAATTTGAGAGAGTATATGATCATGACGAGATATTCTGAAGATGAGAGAGAAAATGGTATTACGAAAAGGTTCGCCAGTAAGTGCTTCAGGTTCTTCACCAAGAGGGCAATGTGGTGGATGGAAGGGATCGCCTTCTTCTTGTCTCCAATAATTAAGTAGGCTACAAACCTATCCCCAATTCATCCAGAATAGATGATGGCTAATTGGTTGATCCATTCTGGTTACACTGTCTTCGGAATTCAGGTGAATATCCATATCGGAATAGCTGTCAGAGTTTAAGGAATTTGAACTAGATACGGGATCCATCTTGTATAATTAGGGAGATGATTTTTGATATGAATTAGATTATAGAATTTAGTTTGGTATTCTTCAATACATAATTTACATATGTGTATATAATACCAAATTCCATAAATCACGGAGAAATTTTCGGAAGATGTCAGGAAAAGTTTACAGTAACAGATACGCTAAGATATGAATTTTGTCTATACACTATTCATGCAATCAATGCAGTAAAATGTGTCTAGACTAGGAATGATAAGCAGGTAATTTTCGACAAGAAATGATAATCAAAACTTTTGACATGCAGACACAGTCGAAGTCCAGACTTACTAATGCATCCTAACAACTATCAGTTAGACACACTCATGCAAGACCTGGTTCGCTAGGACTAATGCTCTGATACCAACTGTGACGATCTCTCCAAATCCATATGGACGAACACGTCATTCATCGATTTCATTACGAGGTGTTTGACCTCTATATGATACGTTTTGTAAACAATGCATTCTTTTGAAAAGGCACACCATAAATGAATATTTAAATCAAAGATTTTCGACATCTGATGATTTCTACATATAGACAATCACCGTAAATAATAGTTTACAATAGTACTTCCGTTGACAATGTAGTCAAAATAAGATACATGGTGATGATTTGGTGAATGCAACGTTTCCTTGAAAAATATGCCATGTAAGACTCCATGCACATAGCTTGTCTAACATATAATCAAACAGCAGAAGACTTCTAGGGAACCTGAGAATAAACATGCTAACAAGTGTCAACACGAAGGTTGGTGAGTTTATAGTTTTAGTGTTTCGCATAATCTATATATAAAAGTTGATCACAAGATTTCAGTTGCTTCATCCAGAAATGTTTATCAAAATATTCTACAAGATTGAGAACCCTGGTAACTAAACTTAACATATATATAATTTATACCCTTTGTATAATCATTTTAATAATACACGCAAACCAACGTGTACGCTTCTCAAATAGCATACGTCCGTTAAAAGGCTAGTCCTCTAGCTCGGACGGGGATATCAAGCCCTATGGATCCATATACTACTACTCGCACCCACCAGTTCTTATAATTGGCAGTTACTAGTTACCAAAGCTAAGGGATTTTCGGTTCAAACTCAGTGTAGAATTTAGTATGTACTTGTCTCCATTTTGTTTAAAATAAAGTGCATGTATTCTCAGCCCAAAAATATATATTGCAAAAGCATTTAAAAAGGGAGCATATGAAACTCGCCTTAGCAGCATATAAAGTCGTTCACCAAAATGTGACCGAAACTCGGATTACCAAATAACCGTAGATCTCAACCTAGAGAACATATGTTGGTCAATAAATGTCTATCAAGTTAGGTCTGGTCATAGTGTATCACAATCCTAATGCTCGAGATCGACATACAAAAGTTATCCAAAGTCGTTTCAAAAAGTCAATTTTGACAATAGTTCAACAAAACGAGACATATCTTATATAAGGAGTCATTTACTCGGTTGGTAATATTCAAAAATCCATTTTATCAATCTCGTAAACAAGTTGTTTAAATCTTAATGGCAGATTCAAAAGCAATTTCAATTAACGTCAATCATAATTCAGTTGATCATATCTCTTAATCCGTTCATCGAAACTATTCGATATCTAAATGAAAAGTCATTGATTTTTCGCCAGCTTTTCAAAAACATGCATATCATATACCTTTTACCAGTAACATATGTATTTAATACGAGATTCATCATAAACTGTTTAACGACGAAATTTAGCATACAAGCATGTATAAATATATATACTCAAGCACTAGACATGGATACACAATTAATATATAAAAGATAAAATATGATTGCTTACGTATCAATATTGAGATTCAATATTGTAGGAAAGTACGTAGACGCAACGGAGATGATAAACACTAGGTTTGATTCACAAATAACCCCCGAACATTACCCATAACCTCCTTGGCAATAACCCATAATTTCCTTAGCTCTATCCCGCTTGAAAACCATTTTGAAAGTGAGACGCTCATAACCTCGTCGTACTATTTTATGTATAATACTAATTAATAATATTAATAATAATAAGATTAATAGTAATATTAATCTTAATAATTGTAATGACCCGGAATTTTCCGACCAAATTATACTTATGAGATTAATATTTACATAAATTAAACCATACCAACATGATAAGCAATCCAAATTGTTGAGACTTGTGTTTTTGAAAAGAGTTTTACACAACGTTTGACCGTCCAATATGACCGATGATATCACGAACTATATAACATACGATAATTATACGTTTGTGTATATATATGTATTTATATATATTTAACATGATCTAAGGATGGTTTAACATCTCATTGTGTACTAATGACAATGAGTTATAAGTATATTTTGAAACTACTAACTTAAGTTTTCAAAACGATAACTATACGTAACATTCTTTGATATATATACTTATAATCTATAATGCTTATACATGTATCGTATATATAATGTGTGATGACCCAGAAATTTCGACTAAATTTAAACTTAATCTTTGTATGATTAACATTTCTGACACGATAAGCAAAGTCTGTAAAACTGAATCTCAAAATTTTTGAATTACTTTTATATATTTAAATACCTTCGGTTGTTTTCGACGATTCGTGAACAATTATATGAAAAAAGATACATATATACTATAACATGAAAAGGTAACAATGTATTAATTGTTTGATACCGTACATTAAACTTATTGGTTTAAATATCTATTTGAATGTATATGATAAGATGAAATATTTATTATTAAAATTTATTTATAAATAAAGTCCAATGTGTATTTAAAAACTGATTTATGTATATTAAAAAGATATATACATATATATAATAAACGATAGTAACATTCGTTTATTAATTCAATTGATATTTAGATAAGTTAACTAAAGCGTTTAAGATGAACCAGTTAAACACTAATTTGCTACAGTGTTTTCAAATTGCCACATTACTCAAAATGCTACAGTGTTTTCGAAAATCACTATTTGCTACAGTGAAATTGACTTTGCTACAGTGAATTGCTACAGTAAAATTTGACTTTGCCACAGTAACTTTGCTACATTAAAACACTATTTTAAAATGTATTTTTAACAAATAACGAGACGATGATTTATAGAAGTAAATGACCAAAATACTCGAAAGTTTAAGATATACTATGAGTGGTATAGTTTATGGATAACTTAAGGCTATATCTTGACAAAGGTACGTGTCACGAAACGTAAAATGCAAGTTTTCTCAGCGTACGAAAGGACATTCGAAAAACCAGAACCGGGACATAAGTCGAGTGATGACGTACGACTTATCGGAACAAAAATTACAAGTCAACTATGCACGTGAATTTAATATAATATATAATTAATTATTTAAATTATATATATTATATTAATATTTAATTATGTCGACGAGCTAAATTACAAAGCAAATGTGAGCTGGCAGGAGCAGCCATGCGATCGCATGGCATATAGGCACAGAACCCATGCGATCGCATGGGGTCTGAATTCAGGAGACACCTATAAAAGCTCGACTGGTTCCATTCTTTTTTTTTCATTTTATTTTTACTCCGTATTATTATTATAATTTATATTATTATTATTATTATTATTATTATTATTATTATTATTATTATTATTAAGATTAATATTATTATTAATCTTATTATTATTAGTAGTATTTGTATTATTAGTATTACACATAAAATACTACGACGAGGTAATGTCCAAATGATTTCAAAATATGTTTTCGAGCGGGAAAGAGCTAAGGAAAATATGAGTTATTGCCAAGGAAATTATGGGTAATATTCGGGGGTATTTTTGTGAATCAAACCTCGTGTTTATCATCTCCGATGCGTCTACGTGCTTTCCTGCAATATTGTATATCAATATTAAACTGTGAGTTTCATAAGATCCCTTTTACTCTCTAAATTTTTGGGCTGAGAATACATGCAAATGCTTTATTAACCGATATACAATATTTATATGTGTGAGTTTCATAAGATCCCTTTTACTCTCTAAATTTTTGGGCTGAGAATACATGCACTTTATTTCAAACGCAATGGATACAAGTACATACTAAATTCTACACCGAGTTTGAACCGAAAATCCCTTAGCTTTGGTAACTAGTAACTGCCAGTTATAAGAACTGGTGGGCGCGAGTAGTTATATATGGATCCATAGGGCTTGATATCCCCGTCCGAGCTAGAGCACTAGCCTTTTAACGGACGTATGCTATTTGAGAAGCGTACACGTTGGTTTGCGTGTATTATTAAGATGATTATACAAAGGGTACAAATTATATAAACATTAAAGTTTAGTTACCAGGGTGCTCAATTTTGTAGAACCGATTGATAAACGTTTCGGATGAAACAACTGAAATCTTGTGATCCACCTTTTATGTAAAACCTATTGATAAACGTTTTGAATAAAACAACTGAACTTTTGTAATCCACATTGATATACGGATTATGTGTAATATTAAAACTATGAACTCACCAACCTTTGTGTTGACACTTGAAGCATGTTTATTCTCAGGTTTCTAGAAGTCTTCCGCTGTTTGCTTATACGTGATACAAGATATGTGCTTGGAGTCATACATGCTATATACAAGAAACTTGCATTCACCAAACCATTACCATGTATCTTATTTTGACTGTATTGTCAACAGATGTATTATTGTAAACCATTTAAATGGTGATTGTCTATACGTAGGAATCATCAGATGTTAAAAACCTGGAATTTATATATTCATTTATGAAATACCTTTTCAAACGAATACAATGTTACAAAATGTATCACATAGAGGTCAAATACCTCGCAATGAAATCAATGAATGACGTGTTCGTCCATATGGATTTGGAGCGATCGTCACAGTTGGTATTTAATCACTTTTTAAGGACTTAAATACATAAAACAATATAAGTATATTCACAAAAGATAGCTATATTTGAATTCTCGTTCCGTTTCCTCAAGATTTCTATACGTATATCTAGGGTATATGTACCCGTATCATACCCAGCTTCTATACGTATTTACTATTGGTATATACACATTAAATCAACATCCTAATCAACATTATTACTGCCCTAGATATGAGGTAACTAGGATTTATCAAGTAGTATGAATTATTAGTAAGAAAACAAAATTAGGAATCCTTTTTTTTTATATAAACTAAAAACGTTTTTATAAATGAACACCATTTCTTCACTCCATTTTCTCATACCTACACCCTCATTTCTCTCTCAAAATACTCCTAACTTCATACTTGATCATCTCCAAGCATTTTCCCCATCATTTAGCTTCAATTATAAGCCTTAAACACCATAAGAAAACTCTTTCAAGAACATATCAAAATAACCACTCATTTGAAGAAGTTTACTTCCAACCTTTTGATCTAACTCCACCACTCTTTGATTCCAAGATTATTTCTTATATTTTGCAGTAACTTTGTCCAAGTAACTTGAGGTAGTAACCTTGTTCATAATCTTATTCAATTCATATTCATATAGCTATCTTATTTTGTGGTATAAAATTTTAACAACAAGAACATAGTTTGAATGATTTCAAACTTGTTCGCAAACTAAATAGATCCTTCAAACTTGACTTTTAAAACACTTCAAGACCTGTAATATATCATAATGATATGCTAACCTAACAAGATATAACTTGGTTTTACAAAGAACATCTTAAAAACTGAATCTACGTCATCGGAGTGCAACCGGGGGCTGTTTTGGGTTGGATAATTAAAAACCATCTTGAACTTTGAATTGAAAGTTCATGTTCTGGAAAAATGATATTTCTTATTAATATGTTAACACGTAAAAATTTCATGGTTTAACTCAAAGTGTAAGTATTTTTAGAAAAATGATCATTAAATGTTGTTTTTATGATGGAAAATGATCACTTTCATAAGTTTCACCAAAGTTTGACCTATAACCTATGATTTCGAATACAAACTAAGGTATTTTCAGTTCATATTCTTAAAATTTGACTCGATCCAAGGAAGTGGCAAGTTGAACCAACAAAAACGGAGTTGTAATGAAGAAACTACGACTAAAACAAGATTGGGTATCCGAAGCTAGTTTAGCTACGAAAATATTTGGAGAAAAAGTAAATTAATCATATCTTTTCTAATATGATATTTTATATATAATTACTTATGATTTGATTTTATATATTTCAGGACCACCCGTAAACAACACGAGAAGATTAATCATAAGACCTCATGATTGTACGCAACACGTCATTTGACAACATGGTACTTTATGTACGCAACACGTCATTTGACAACATGGTACCATGGGTCGAGATTAATTCTGATCAATACGAATACGATGGGGTCTTTATTTATTTTATTTAAGCAACTAATTGTTGACCACTAACATCGGACTGCTAACTATGGACTAAGAAAATATTAAAAGTATTAAAAGTATATATATATATATATATATATATATATATATATATATATATATATATATATGTAACGATAACTTAAAAAGAAAATATGTTGATATATTATATATATGGTTAGGTTCGTGATATCTATCGGAGACCAAGTCAAATTAAATACCTTCAAGACAAAAGTGAGTTTCATTTGCTCCCTTTTTAATTGCTTTTGCAATATATATTTTTGGGCTGAGAATACATGCGCTACTTTTATAAATGTTTACAAAATAGACACAAGTACTTAAAATATATTCTACGTTGAGTTGTACCACTGGCATATTTCCTTGTAGCTTGGTAACTACTATTTACATGGGTATTGTAAACGCGAATCCTGTTGATAGATCTATCGGGCCTGACAACCCCAACCGGACTGGACGACCAGTATTCAACGGTTGCACAGTACTTCGTTTTGGTGACTACACTTGGTACGGTGTAGTGAGATTTCATAATAAAGGGAATATGCGACGTTGATTAAATGTTAAGTATGGTTACGAAGTGCTCAACCACTTAGAATGCTTTACATACACTTGCGAGTGTATTATGTTTATGATTATGAAATCTTGTGGTCTATTAACATATTGAAATGATTGTTATGATAAACCTATGAACTCACCAACCTTTTGGTTGACACTTTAAAGCATGTTTATTCTCAGGTACGAATTAAGTCTTTCGCTGTGCATTTGCTCAATATAAGGACAGTACTTGGAGCCGATCATCGCAATGGGACCAAATGTTGATGACTTCGTCCAGGTGGATTAGGACGGGTCCTTTCAGTTGGTATCAGAGCGGTAGTCGTAGCGAACCAGGTCTTGCATTAGTGTGTCTAACTAGTAGTTGTTAGGATGCATTAATGAGTCTGGACTTCGACCGTGTCTACATGTCAAAAGTTTTGCTTATCATTTCTAGTCGGAAATCATCTGCTTATCATCCTTAGGAAATTACCTGCTTATCATTCATAAGTCTAGACACGTTTTACTGCATTTACTGCATTGATAGTGTATAGACGAATTCTTATCTTAGCATATCTGTTATTGCGAACTTTGACTGATACCTTTTCAAAGATTCTCCGTAATTTACGGGATTTTGGTATTATATATACATATGTAAATTATGTATTGAAGAGTACCAAATCTAACTCCTATAATCTATTCCATACCAAAAATTCATTTTCCCCATTATACAAGATGGATTCCGCATCTAGTTCGAATTCTTCAGATTCCGACAGTTATGCCGATATGGATTTCCATTCGGGCTCCGAAAGCAGCGTCATCGGAATGGATCAACCAATTTCCCATCATCTATTCTGGATGAATTGGGGATGGGTTCGTAATATACTAAATCACTGGAGACAAGAAGAAGGTGATCCATTTCATCCACCAAATTGCCCTCTTGGCGATGAACCTGAAGCACTTACCGGCGAACCTATTCGAAACACCATTTTCTCTCTCATTTCTAGAGTATCTCGTCACGATTATATACTATCCCATATTACAAATCTTGTTCATTCGCTCGCTCCAACCACCAATCATCCCGGTGTACTAGCAGAAGTTAACGAACTTCACGCTCGCGTGACGGCTTTGGAGAACATGGTGCGAAGGTTGCAAACACCAGCAGCAGCACCAGCAGCATAATCAGCACCACCATCAATAACATCAACAATACCATCATCACCACTAACAAACAACATCCGCATCACACGTCTCGACATCATAATCTGTCCCACAAACATCAACATCATACGCACCATAGATACCAAGGAGTACCAACAATAATGAACGATGAAGTATTGATCCATAACTTCATTGATATTCTGCGAAGAATATGTGGTTTCAAAAAGTTTTAGAGATTTCTTATTCTAGCTCAAACCGAAAAGCAAATGAGATTAATATCATATTAACTCATTAAATTCATGATTTCATCTGAAGAAAATATATATGTATATATGTTTTCATAAAGATTGTAATTAAAATTTCTTTTGTACAAAATATTAATGGTGAATTTTTTTTTAACGGGTAGGTAATACCCGAGGAATAATTAGATTTCATCTTAATAAGTTACATTGTACATTCGTCGAAGCTGATTCAACAGTCATTTACTATCCTACTTACAACCACCGATATACGTATCCGTTCACCGCAGAATAATCATTTTCATTCAATTTCATATTTGGATTTTGACTTCCCAGAATCCAACAAGTGGCATATGAAGAAAACATATGAAAAAATAAAATCTGTTAGAAACAAACAAATTAACTATGAAAAATTTTGTTAAGAATCCACGCTAACTGTTCCAGCTAACTGTTCCTAGCTAACTGATTACATTTTATTTATCGCAGTTTATTTATCGCAATTTAATTATCTCACTTTTATTTATCGTCATTTAATTTCTGTAATTATTTTACGCACTTTAAATATCGGGACATGTATACAATGTTTTGACATATCATATCGAAGCATCTATATATATTATTTGGAATCACCATAGACACTCTATATGCAGTAATGATCGAGTTCTCTATACAGGGTTGAGGTTGATTCTACAATAATATATATAGTTTGAGTTGTGATCAAGTCTGAGACGTATACGGGTCACGACACGTATTAATTAATTCGTATATTATATATTAAACTATATATAAATTATTGGACTGTTACTGTGGACTATCGACAGTGGACTAATGACATTGGACAATTAAAATGAATTAAAATATTGATTATAACATATGAAACTAAACATTTCTTCAAGATTGCCACTTGATTTCATCTTAAACCTCATTGTATCTCAACGATTACAATCAGCGTTCAAATCTATCATGATTCTTAAAAACACCTCAATCGAGAGGATAAACCAACCGCACTTCATCTACGGAAGAAAAGATTGATGCATATAGTTATGCACCTGAAAAACCCTAGGAAACTGAGTAAACGTTTGACACGTATCTGTTCTAGTTTCTTTGACATTGTTATTACCGAAGATCGTTTTGTAATCCCTTTCCAAAGTAGCTAATTTTGTCACAGCTCCAGCAAGTCAACTCCGACTTTTCATCCGAAACAACTTTATTATAACCGTGATATATATGCGTACTCTTTATTGTTACTGGGGAACCTTTTATATTCCACAATATTACCATCATCGATTAATCATTCTAAAAAAACACAATTCTCCTGAAACTACCTCGGTTTGATAACCGATGACCCAGATCAGTTAACTTTGAAAATGCTGATGAAGCAGCATGTTGTAGATGATCTTAATGGCCAAAAGTTTGATGATAAAGAAAGGAGTGTTAGGAACGCTCGATAGAAAATTTAGTACTTAAAAGCGGATTATGCGAAACTATGAAGAAAGCCGTGGACAAATCACAAAGAATAAGTTTGCCTTCAAAGAATTCAAATGATTTTGTGCATGCTGAAATCGTTAGCAAACATCTTATTTCTCATTCTAAACCTTCACAGACAAATCTTCTTCATCATCCATTGATATTAGAAATTCTAAGATATTCTCGTATGTTCTATTATAAATATCCTCCATATTTCTGGCGATATTTTCACAACTATTCTTATTTGAGATCATTTATCTCTTCGTAATATCTGCAACATAAAAGAAACTGTGTTAGTTTCTAAATTCTGAAACCTTCGAGTTTAAAATATGAATGTTTTAAAGTAGTGTTGGGAACTGAAGCATGGATTAGTATAATATAATGACACTTGATCAACGTCATTATATTACAGTAAGTCATGCTGAGTTTCTAATGAAGCATGATGATTCACAGTACCGTCATCATGTGTCATTTACACGACTCTTACATTCTATCTAATCTCTAAACATATCAAGAGAATATTTTTCTGGATGACTCGGTCTTCTCCAGGGTATTCTGGTAATTTAACAAATCAAAATCGTTCTATTACCATTTTCTTCTTAGAGCATTAGCTATGTTCATTCTGAATTTCATATCTACGAATTCCGGACCATTACTCGCTTGACTCGAAGTCGGGAAGAGAAAACGAAAGCATGAAGCTCCGAAAAATAATGAAGAATATAAACTCCGATAAAAACCCCGAAATTACAAACCGTGTATATCGATGCAGATAGCAATATAGAGACACGGGAGAATTAGAAACACTATAAATACAAGAGTATAGTAGAAGTAAATAGATTCTTCTGGTGGTAGATGAAAAAGAAGAATGACAGATATAAAAGTTAGGAGTATATCAAGAATCCGGACTGGATGGAGCATATTGATGAATGCTTTAAAGTAAGAATCAAGGGAGAAAGAATAGAAGGTGTGAGTCGTGGAAAATAAGGAAACGAAGGGGTGAATTTATAGTGAAATATCCGACAGAGCAATCGAAACAGATTATTGCATATAATCAAAGAAGATCCTGATTTCCTTAATCACCAAAGAACCAAATCTTATTACGTAAGATTCTCTTTAAATCCCTTAAATCCCGGAAATCAATCATAATTACGTCATCGGTTAAGACGAATATATTTTACTCATCTCACTCTTTTACGATAGTCTCATTTATATTCTTCGCATAATCGAATCGTTTTATCTACATTACTCAATGATGATAAAACTCCATTATCACCTTATATTTGTCATGAAAACCTTCTTGTTGTTATCCATAACAACCTCTATCAAATTTCGGGGACGAAATTTCTTTAACGGGTAGGTACTGTAATGACCCGGAATTTTCTGACCAAATTATACTTATGAGATTAATATTTACATAAATTAAACCATACCAACATGATAAGCAATCCAAATTGTTGAGACTTGTGTTTTTGAAAAGAGTTTTACACAACGTTTGACCGTCCAATATGACCGATGATATCACGAACTATATAACATACGATAATTATACGTTTGTGTATATATATGTATTTATATATATTTAACATGATCTAAGGATGGTTTAACATCTCATTGTGTACTAATGACAATGAGTTATAAGTATATTTTGAAACTACTAACTTAAGTTTTCAAAACGATAACTATACGTAACATTCTTTGATATATATACTTATAATCTATAATGCTTATACATGTATCGTATATATAATGTATTTAATCACTTTTTAAGGACTTAAATACATAAAACAATATAAGTATATTCACAAAAGATAGCTATATTTGAATTCTCGTTCCGTTTCCTCAAGATTTCTATACGTATATCTAGGGTATATGTACCCGTATCATACCCAGCTTCTATAGTATTTACTATTGGTATATACACATCAAATCAACATCCTAATCAACATTATTACTGCTCTAGATATGAGGTAACTAGGATTTGTCAAGTAGTATGAATTATTAGTAAGAAAACAAAATTAGGAATCCTTTTTTTTTTTATAAACTAAAAACGTTTTTATAAATGAACACCATTTCTTCACTCCATTTTCTCATACCTACACCCTCATTTCTCTCTCAAAATACTCCTAACTTCATACTTGATCATCTCCAAGCATTTTCCCCATCATTTAGCTTCAATTATAAGCCTTAAACACCATAAGAAAACTCTTTCAAGAACATATCAAAATAACCACCCATTTGAAGAAGTTTACTTCCAACCTTTTGATCTAACTCCACCACTCTTTGATTCCAAGATTATTTCTTATATTTTGCAGTAACTTTGTCCAAGTAACTTGAGATAGTAACCTTGTTCATAATCTTATTCAATTCATATTCATATAGCTATCTTATTTTGTGGTATAAAATTTTAACAACAAGAACATAGTTTGAATGATTTCAAACTTGTTCGCAAACTAAATAGATCCTTCTAACTTGACTTTTAAAACACTTCAAGACCTGTAATATATCATAATGATATGCTAACCTAACAAGATATAACTTGGTTTTACAAAGAACATCTTAAAAACTGAATCTACGTCGTCGGAGTGCAACCGGGGGCTGTTTTGGGTTGGATAATTAAAAACCATCTTGAACTTTGAATTGGAAGTTCATGTTCTGGAAAAATGATATTTCTTATGAATATGTTAACACGTAAAAATTTCATGGTTTAACTCAAAGTGTAAGTATTTTTAGAAAAATGATCATTAAATGTTGTTTTTATGATGGAAAATGATCACTTTCATAAGTTTCACCAAAGTTTGACCTATAACCTATGACTTTGAATACAAACTAAGGTATTTTCAGTTCATATTCTTAAAATTTGACTCGATCCAAGGAAGTGGCAAGTTGAACCAACAAAAACGGAGTTGTAATGAAGAAACTACGACTAAAACAAGATTGGGTATCCGAAGCTAGTTTAGCTACGAAAATATTTGGAGAAAAAGTAAATTAATCATATCTTTTCTAATTAATATGATATTTTTTATATAATTACTCATGATGATTTTATATATTTCAGGACCACCCGTAAACAACACGAGAAGATTAATCATAAGACCTCATGATTGTACGCAACACGTCATTTGACAACACGGTACTTTATGTACGCAACACGTTATTTGACAACATGGTACCATGGGTCGAGATTAATTCTAATCAATACGAATACGATGGGGTCTTTATTTATTTTATTTAAGCAACTAATTGTGGACCACTAACATCGGACTCCTAACTACGGACTAAGAAAATATTAAAAGTATTAAAAGTATATATATATATATATATATATATATATATATATATATATATATATATATATATATATATATATATATGTAACGATAACTTAAAAAGAAAATATGTTGATATATTATATATATGGTTAGGTTCGTGATATCTATCAGAGACCAAGTCAAATTAAATACCTTCAAGGCAAAAGTGAGTTTCGTTTGCTCCCTTTTTAATTGCTTTTGCAATATATATTTTTGGGCTGAGAATACATGCGCTGCTTTTATAAATGTTTACAAAATAGACACAAGTACTTAAAAATATATTCTACATTGAGTTGTACCACTGGCATATTTCCCTGTAGCTTGGTAACTACTATTTACATGGGTATTGTAAACGCGAATCCTGTTGATAGATCTATCGGGCCTGATAACCCCAACCGGACTGGACGACCAGTATTCAACGGTTGCACAGTACTTCGTTTTGGTGACTACACTTGGTACGGTGTAGTGAGATTTCATAATAAAGGAAATATGCGACGTTGATTAAATGTTAAGTATGGTTACCAAGTGCTCAACCACTTAGAATGCTTTACATACACTTGCGAGTGTATTATGTTTATGATTATGAAATCTTGTGGTCTATTAACATATTAAAATGATTGTTATGATAAACCTATGAACTCACCAACCTTTTGGTTGACACTTTAAAGCATGTTTATTCTCAGGTACGAATTAAGTCTTCCGCTGTGCATTTGCTCAATATAAGGACATTACTTGGAGCCGATCATCGCAATGGGACCAAATGTTGATGACTTCGTCCAGGTGGATTAGGACGGGTCCTTTCAATAGTAATAATAATAATAATAATAATAATAATAATAATAATAATAATAATAATAATAATAATAATAATAATAATAATAATAATAATAATAATAATAATAATAATAATAATAATAATAATAATAATAATAATAATAATATAAATACGGAGTATGATATATATGGGTGTAAAACAGAGACCAGAATGCTCGAGCTTTATAGTGTGGCCAGATTTCAGACTCCATGCGATCGCATGGTTTCTGTGTGTTATGGCCACGCGATCGCATGGCCTAGGATTCCAGCTCACATCTGATTTGTAATCTAGTTCGTCGACATATTAATTTATTATATATATAATATATTTAATTTATATAATTAATTATATATTATATTAAATTCACGTGCATAGTTGATTTGTAATTTTTGTTCCGATAAGTCGTACGTTGTCACTCGACTTATGTCCCGGTTCCAGTTTTTCGAACGCCCTTTGGTACGCTGAGAAAACTAGTACTTTTCGTTTGACTCGTACCTTTGTCAAAATATAAACTTATCCTCAAAGTATATCTTAAACTTTCGAGTGTTTAGGTCATTTACTTCTATAAATCATCGTCTCGCTATTTGTTAATATATATATATATATATAATATATACATTTTCATTTTGAAATAGTGTTTTACTGTAGCAAAGTTAATGTAGAAAAGTTTTTTTACTGTAGCAAATAGTGATTTTCGAAAACACTGTAGCTTTTCAGGTACTGTAGCAATTCAAAAATACTGTAGCAAATTAGTGTTTTACTGGTTCATCTTAAACGTTTTAGTTAACTTATCTGAATATTAATCGAATCAATAATCGAATGTTAATATCGTTTACTAAATAACTTGAAATCATATATATATATATATATATATATATATATATATATATATATATATATATATATATATATATATATATATATATATATATATGCACATTAAGTTATATATATATTGTTCGTGAATCTTCGAGAACAGTCAAAGAATAATTGATTACATGAATATAGTTCCAAAAATTTGAGACTCAACATTATAGACTTTTCTTATCGTGTCAAAAACATTAAATCATTTAAAGATAAAGTTTAAATTTGGTCAGAAATTTCCGGGTCATCACAGTGATATACCCCATCTTTCAAAGGAAAGCCTTTTATAAACAAAAGCATGCCTGTAACATTTTTCAAATGTTCGACAAACTAATTTTGCCAAAAATAATTGTGCCGACGAATTCTGACCGACTTTAGACAAGATTTCATCAATTATGTCCCAGGGTAGGCCTTCTAAAATATTTGGTTGTCTATCATTAACGTCCATTGTCAGTTTTTATACTGTAAAATAGATGAGGATTAGATTCGTAAAAGATAATTAACAAACAATACAAGCAATTTTTACATATAACATAAAATATAAGTACACTACAATACATATATTACACAACATGATTACAACTCTTTATTTCGACTCACTTATTTCTTCCTCTTTGGACTTGGTTCATTTTGCTAATTTCCTAGGTATATATGGTGCTCCCCTAATACGAGCCGTCGTTTTCACAAATGGTTTGGAAAAACCTGGTGGCTTAGATGTTCCAGGGTTATAGTGAAAGTTTAGGAAATACGGGTGTTTACGGTACACCCCATCAGGGTACTTCATGTTAACATAAAGTTCATCGGGGTTGTAATCAGGTTTCTCTATTTTGATTCCCTTTCCCTTATTATTTTCTTTTGCTTTTTCAAATTGGGTCGAGGTAATTTCTATAACATCATCGGAATCCTCTTCGGAATCCGATTCATCAGAAAATTGGTAATTTTCCCAATATTTTGCTTCCTTGACGGAAACACCATTGACCATTATTAACTTTGGTCCATTGGTTGAGGATTTTCTTTTATTTATCTGTTTTTCTGTGGTTCCTAATATTTCCCCCTCTAGAACCTCTTCTTCTGGTTCCTCTTCGAGAATTTATGAATCTTTCCAAAATATATTCAACCCTTCATTATTATTAGGTGAGTCGATGGGATTTGTACTAGAGGTAGACATCTATCACACAATATCAAACACGTTAAGAGATTAATATATCACATAATATTTACATGTTAATAATATATAGTTTCCAACAAAAAGTGTTAAGCAATCGTTTTTAAAGAAAACACGGTCGAAGTCCAGACTCACTAATGTATCCTAACAAACTCGGTAAGACACACTAATGCAATTTTCTGGTTCTCTAAGACCAACGCTCGGATACCAACTGAAATGTCTCGTTCATAATTGTAACGACCCGAATTTTTCCGCTAATATATTGAAGATTAATATTTACATAATTAATTTTTTCCAACATGTTAAGCAATCAAACTCATTAAGAATTGGTTATTTGCAATGAATTTTATACAAAAGTTTGGCCACCCAGTTTGTCTGACGATTCACGAACGTCATAAATTGAAATAATTATATAATGATGTATATATGGATATATATATCTATATATATATATATATATATATATATATATATATATATATATATATATATATATATATATATATATATATATATATATACTTATGATTTGTTAAAATGATATTTAAGTATCTCATTATATATAATAATAATTGGTTATATACATAAAATGAGATTACTAACTTAAAGACTTCAAGACTATATACATATATATAACGATTAACGTTGTAATAACTTCTAAATTAAAATGTATGTATATGTATTGTATTAATATGTATTAATACACTTTTGAAAGACTTAATAATATATATCAATATATTTATACTCAATAAAGATAGCTATACTCATTTTCTCATTCAATTTAATCAAGAATCATATTCGTATTCATACGGTATTTATACCCGTATCATACCCAGCTTCTATACGTATTTACTATGGGTATATACATACCAAATTATTGATCTTAGTAGCCCTCAATCAGTTGTGAGACATGTATAAACATGATGTAGACTTGTGGGAACCATGGCTTGGAAACTAGTATGACTAAATGCATAAAATTACAAACCATGGAGTCATGTTGTTGCCCCCATTTTGATGCCAACATGTAGGATAAATAACCATCCATTTCATTCCAATTAACTACATCATTTTACTCTCTAAAAACATACTCAAACACTCTCTCAAACCTCCATTCAATTCAGCAAGTATTGGTCTCATAATCTAAGTTATAATCATCATAACAAAGCTTGATCAAGAACACTTCAAGAATTCCAAGCCATCAAGGGTATCTTTGAACTCAAGATATTCTCCTTATTTCTCCAGCAAATTTACTCATTTGATTTGAGGTAGTAACCTTATTCATAATCTTATTCGATTCGTATTCATATAGCTATCTTATTTTGAGTTATAACTAATAACAACAAGAACATAGTTTAGATTATTTCTAAACTTGTTTGCAAATAAACTTAATCCTTCTAACTTGACTTTTAAAACACTTCAACACATATATTATGACAGTATGTCAAGCAAACATAAGTATATAAAACTTGTAAACACGAAGAACACCTTAAAATCGAATATACGCCGTCTTAGTCGAACGGGGGCTGTTTTGGGTTTGATTTTAAAAACCTATCTTAAACTTTGAATTAAAAGATTTCCTTTGGTGAAAAATCTTATTTTATATGGATATGAAATATATCCAAAATCCATGGTTAAACTCTAATTGGAAGTATGTTTTTCAAAAGAGTCATCAAGATGTCGTTCTTACGACGGATATGACTATCTTCTTGTATTTGACACCTAAGCTGTATTTTTGACTATCAACGTATACTTTTTCTATTTATATTTATAAATAATGGTTCGATACAAAACCATGGCAAGTCGAAATCACTCAAAACGGATTTGTAACGAAGAAATTATGGGTGAAACAAAATTGGATATTTTTGTTTGTTTTTAGCTACGGTTTTGATTAATAAAAATGGATGCTAACCTTATCCTAGCTAACTTACCTTGTATCCTACATGTATTTATACATGTATTGTTCCCGAACTTATGGAAATACAATTTATAATAGTCGTGATTAAGTTCTACGACAATATATTATAGTCTTAATAAAGATCGTAAGGCACCATATATATATATGACTTGATTACCGTGGATTCGTATACAAAGTTTTGACATATCATTTTGACTTCTTCTATATATATTATTGGAACAAACTATTAGACACCATTGGCAGTAATCTCGAGTTAGCTGTGGGTCGAAGTGGATTCCAAAATATTATATACTTTGAGTTGTGATCGAGCCTGAGACATGTATACAATGGGTTGCGGATTGCTTCAGACAATATACATATTATGTGTCTTATTATATTAAGACAATATATTATAGTGTTAGTGAATTCTAACACAATATACGCATTCATATTTATATATATTTATACTGTTGGACTATTGGACTATTGTACTACGAACGTTAGACTACTAACAATGGACAATTAAAATTATCACAAGTATCATAAGTATGGAATATATATATATATATATATATATATATATATATATATATATATATATATATATATATATATATATATATCTTGACACAAGAATATTATTATTAGGTTCGTGAATTTGTCAAAAGGCCAAGTCTTATCACCATCTATTTGGAAATCATCACAAGTGAGTTATAGTCCCATTTTTACTATCTAAATTATTTTGGTATGAGAATACATGTAAAATTTATAAATGTTTTACAAAATAAGCACAAGTTCATGGAAGTACATTCTACGATTGTTTTGTTATACCGGATATCTGTACTTATTATTATTATTATGCTTGGTAACCTAAGAATTAGTGAAAAACACTAATTAACGCAAATCCTAAAGGTAGATCTACGGGCACCAACCACCCCCATTTTTGAATAGTGGAAATGCTTTAGTACTTCGAAGGGTTCTTGTCATACGTTTGAATAGTGGAATGTATGATGCCAGATAACTTAAGCGCTCTATGTTAAGGTCGGTTACCAGGCGACTCATCGTATGGATGATTTTTGCAGTTGTAATGATCCTGCGCATTTAATTAAATGAAATCTTGTGGCTTATTAAATGTTATGATTATTATATAGAAATTAAACCTATGACTCACCAACATTTGTTGACATTTTAAGCATGTTTATTCTCAGGTGAATATTAAAAACGCTTCCGCTGTCGTATGCCAACCCAAGGTCAAGATATGGAGTCGGCATAATTGTTTATATTGTTTAAACTTGCATTCGGAGTATTTGTTGTAATATATTTGATCATATTGTAATGGGTTGTGTAAAAACTTATTTATTTGAGGAGATTGTTTTTGATAGACAATCTAAATTATATCATTAAGACCATTATTCAATAATAAAGGTTATGGTTATTTTTTTAAAAACGAATGCAAGATTTGAAAAACGTCACATATAGAGGTCAAAACCTCGCAAAGAAACCAATTAATATGAAACGTTTATAATTAATATGAACGGGGCATTTCAGTTGGTATCCGAGCGTTGGTCTTAGAGAATCAGAAAATTTTTCATTAGTGTGTCTAACTAATTTTTGATGCATTAGTGAGTCTGGACTTCGACCGTAATTGTTTTAAAAATGATTGCTTAATATAATTGTTGGAAACATAAGATTATTAACGTATAAATATTATAAGATATATCATTCTCTTAACGTGCCTGCTATTATGTGATAGATGACTTCATCCAATCATATAAGCATCTCTAGTGATTCAGATTTCATTTACTTATCAAGTGATTTGGAGGCTGAGTCAAAGCATACGACTTATGAACCAACAGAAAAGTTAACTTTTGGTGCTACCGTTAAAGTGGAAAATTGTTGGAAAAATTGGGAAGATTCACAATTGCTAGAAGAGGTTCTGGAGGAGGATCCGGAAGAAGATCCAGAGGAGGAACCCGAAGAAAAGGATCCTGAAGAAGTTATGGAAATTACCGAACCACAACGTGATTTAGGAAAATCTTTGGCTATTATACCCGATCCCAAACCCGATGAACCTATTATGACCCAAAATATTTGTGATCATCCACCTGAACCACCTAAGAGACCAGTTTATAAAATGACCGCTCGTATAACGACTGTTGGTTTTGATCCCAAACATATAGCCGAAAGAACCAATTGGGAGGAATTGGAAAAAGAACTATCCAAATGAAAATGCAAACGTTTGGCCGAGAAAGAAACAATGTCAACATCTAAGAAATCTCGCCGTTTTTGAACCATCAGCAGCTATCCTGTATTCCATGCATTGTATAATATGTATTATATTGTGTGTTTAAGTTTGTAAGAAAATCCGCAATGTAATTTTCCTTATGATTGTATAATAATAAGAATAAGCATGGAAGGTTTATTATTATTATTACAACTTATTATTACGTAGTAACGTAATAACTTACCATAGTTTTTCATATTAGAATTTTAGTAGTTAATTGTGTTAGCTGCTAAGTATGAACATTATTATAGTTATAAAATGCTAATATGAAGAAAAGGCTTTTATAATAATAAGTTCATATTAAGCTACAAAATACTTTTTGGCTACTTCTAAAAATTCTATATGATTAACTCATTCGACTATTTTTGAAGGAAATGGCTCCTCCAGCTACTAGACAACAACAATTGAACACAGAAGAACTTCAAGTTTTCGCTGAAAATATGGCTGCAGTGGTGAATGCAATGAACAACAATAACCAATCGGGTTCCAGCAGTGGAGGAAACAATGGCAACCGGGTAGGATGTTCCTACAAAGCTTTTATGGCCTGCAAACCCAATGAGTTTGAAGGAACTGAAGGACCCGTTGGACTAAAGCGGTGGACAGAGAAGGTTGAACCCGTGTTCGCAATCAGCAACTGCGCAGAAGAGGATAAAGTTAGGTATGCCACACATACTTTCAGGGGCACTGCTTTGACATGGTGGAATACCTACATGGATTACGTAGGACAGAATACCGCCTACGCACTTCCATGGTCCGCTTTCAAGCACATGATGACGGAAGAGTGCCGCCCCAGAACCGAAATCAACAAGCTTAAGGAAGAGCTTAAAGCACTGACAACCCAAGGGTTAGACGTCATTACCTACGAGCGATGTTTCAACGAACTGGTTTTAATGTGTCCTGGAGTATTTGAGGATTAAGAGGCAAAAATTGAAGCGTTCATAAAAGGGTTGCCGGAACGAATCCAAGAGCATGTAGGTGCTAACGACCCTGCAACAATGCAGAAAGTGAGTCGTATAGCCCACAAATTGATAGGCCAAATTACAAGAAGGATAAAGAAAGAGGCGGCCGAGGAGGCCATAATGAAATAGGGGAAAAGAAAGTGGGAGGAAAGCGGTGATCATGGTCACCAGTACAACAATAACAATCAAAACAACAATTACAACAACAATCGCAACCACCCCAACAACAACAATAATTGCAACAACAACCGCAACAATAACCGCAACAACCATCCCAATAATAATAACAACAACAATCCCAATCACAACAATAACAACAACAATCATCTCAACAACAATAACCCTAACAACAACAACAACAACAACGACAACAAAAAGCAAAGGACTATATGCCCAAGGTGTGATACGTTTCATCCGGAATGGTTTTGTAGAGAATTATGTACCAAGTGCAATAGGAATGGCCATATTGCGGCAAAGTGTGAAGTCTACGGACCAAATAGAAACAGAGGAGCAAATAATGCCAGACCAAATAATAACAGCGATGTTTGCTATGGATGTGGTAAACCGGGCCATACCATAAACCAGTGCTGGAATGGAAATTAGCAAGGCCGTGGGAGAGCTTTCAACATTAATGGGGAGAAAGCACAGGAAGACCCGGAACTTGTTACGGGTACGTTTCTTATCAACAATACATCTGCTTATGTTTTATTTGATTCGGGTGCCGATAGAAGTTATATGAGTAGAGAATTTTGTGCCAAATTAAATTTCCCATTAACGCCTTTGGATAAAAAGTGTATAGTTGAAGTAGCAAACGGTAAACTAATTAAGGTTGATAAAATTTGTCGAAATCGAAAAATTAGTTTAGTTAGCGAAAAATTTGCAATTGATTTAATACCGGTGGAATTGGGAAGCTTCGACGTAATTATTGGAATGGACTGGATGTCAAAGGTGAAAGCCGAAGTTATTTGTCATGAGAAGGCGATTCGCATTCCGAGAGAAAACGGATTAGCCTTAATGGTGTACGGAGAAAAGGGTAATACCAAATTAAATCTTATTAGTAGTTTGAAGGCATGCAAACTAATAAGAAAAGATTGCTATGCCATACTAGCACACGTCGAGAAGGTTGAAAAAGAAGAAAAGAAAATCGATGACGTTCCTGTTGCAAGAGAATTTCCTGAGGTATTTCTGGACGAATTACCGGGACTACCTCCACACCGATCCATTGAATTCCAAATAGATCATGTACCATGAGCCGCACCAATAGCTCGTGCTCCATATAGACTTGCGCCCACCGAAATGAAAGAATTACAAAGTCAGCTACAAGAATTATTAGAACGTGGTTTTATCCGACCGAGTACGTCACCATGGGGAGCTCCAATTTTGTTCGTTAAAAAGAAAGATGGGTCTTTTCGCATGTGTATCGATTACCATGAGCTGAACAAAGTAACCATCAAAAACTGATACCCTTTACCTCGAATCGACGACCTATTTGATCAACTCCAAGGTTCGAGCGTATACTCTAAAATTGACTTAAGGTCGGGTTATCATCAACTGAGGGTTAAAGAAGCCGATATACCAAAAACAGCCTTCAGAACTCATTATGGCCACTACGAATTCATGGTTATGCCATTCGGTTTAACCAATGCACCCGCAGTTTTCATGGATCTCATGCACCGAGTATGTAGTCCATATTTAGATAAGTTTGTTAGAGACTTGTGTTAGAGATGTGTGTTAGAGATGTTAAGAAATATGTAGTCCATATTTAGATAAGTTCATTTAACCCATTCACTTGAGACTTGTGTTAGAGATGTTAAGAAAAGAACAACTTTATGCAAAATTCTCTAAGTGCGCTTTTTGGTTAAATGAAGTACAATTTCTTGGCCACATAGACAGTAGAAATGGAATCAAAGTTGATCCCGCCAAGATTGAAGCCATCAAAAATTGGGAGACCCTGAAAACTCCAACGCAAATACGTCAATATTTGGGTCTAGGCGGTTATTATAGGAGATTTATTCAAGATTTCTCCCGTGTAGCCAAACCTTTAACTGCCTTGACACATAAGGGGATGAAGTATGAATGGACTTCCGAACAAAAGGGTGCCTTCCAATTGTTGAAAAAGAAGTTGACTACGGCACCTATTTTATCGTTACCTGATGGAATGGAAGATTTTGTTATATCCTGCGATGCATCAAGAATGGGTTTTGGGTGTGTTCTTATGCAACAGAAGAAGGTGAATGCATATGCTTCTCGACAACTCAAAATTCATGAACAAAACTACACCACACATGATCTGGAATTGGGCGCCGTTGTTTTTGCATTAAAGATGTGGAGACATTATCTGTATGGGGTCAAGTTTATCGTATACATCGACCACAAAAGTCTCCAACATATTTTAAATCAAAAGCAACTAAACATGAGGCAGCGTAGATGGATTGAGCTGCTAAATGATTATGATTGTGAAATCCGTTATCACCCTGGGAAAGCGAATGTGGTAGCCGATGCCTTGAGTCGAAAGGAAAGAGAACCTATTCGAGTAAAAGCTATGAACATGATTATTCATACTAATCTTACTACTCGAATAAAAGAGGCACAACAGGAGGTTTTGAAGGAAGGAATTTTTGGAAAGGAAATACCCAAAGGATTAGAAAAACAGCTTAATATTCGGGAAGACGGAACCAGGTATTTAGCTGAAAGAATTTGGGTACCAAAGAATGGGGATTTGAGGAAAGTGGTACTAGATGAAGCACATAAAACCAGATATTCAATACATCCCGGAGCGGGGAAAATGTACCAAGACCTCAAGAGAAACTTTTGGTGGCCAGGAATGAAAGCCACATATGTAGGAGAATGTTTGACTTGTTCTAAAGTCAAAGCTGAACATCAGAAACCATCGGGTCTACTCCAACATCCTGAAATCCCAGAATGGAAATGGGAAAAAATTACCATGGATTTCATTGCTAAGTTACCGAGAACCGCAGGTGGTTATGATATGATTTGGGTAATAGTTGATCGTCTTACTAAGTCAGCACACTTTCTGCCAATAAAAGAAGAGGATGGTATAGAGAAATTAGCACGATTATACCTGAAAGAAGTTGTTTCTAGACATGGTATACCAATCTCAAATTATCTCTGATCGTGATAGCAGATTTGCTTTCAGATTCTGGCAGGCATTACACAAAGCGTTGGGAACTCGTCTAGATTTAAGTACTGCCTATCACCCACAAACTGATGGGCAGAGTGAAAGGAAGATTTAGACACTTGAAGACATGCTACGAGCATGTGTTATTGATTTTGGAAGCAGTTGGGATCGACATCTACCGTTAGCTGAGTTTTCCTACAACAACAGCTATCATTCTAGTATTGAGGCGGCACCATTCGAGTCACTTTATAGGAGGAAGTGCAGGTCTCCGATTTGTTGGAGTGATGTGGGGGATAAACAGATTACAGGTCCGGAAATTATCCAAGAAACCACCGATAAAATCATTCAGATCCAGCAACGATTGAAAACAGCCCGGAGTCAACAAAAGAGCTATGCGGATGTTAGAAGAAAACCTTTAGAGTTTGAGGAAGGTGATATGGTTATGCTTAATATATCACCTTGGAAAGGTGTTATTCGTTTTGGAAAGCGGGGGAAATTGAGCCCAAGATACATTGGGCCATTCAAGATTGAAAAACGCATTAGGTCGGTGGCCTATCGACTTGAGCTACCTCTACAATCAGAAAAGATTCACAACACCTTCCATGTTTCAAACCTGAAGAAATGCCTAGCTACCGAAGATCTAATTATTCCTTTAGACGAAATTAAAATTGACGAGAAACTAAATTTCGTCGAAGAACCCGTCGAAATTATGGATCGTGAGGTGAAACGACTCAAACAAAGTAAGATACCAATCGTTAAGGTTCGATGGAATGCTCGTAGAGGACCTGAATTCACTTGGGAACGAGAAGACCAAATGAAGCTGAAGTACCCACATTTGTTTTCCGATATCGCACGTTAACTAGGTACTATTCTAAATTTCGGGACAAAATTTAATTTAAAGGGTGTGTAATGTAACGACCCGGATTTTTCCGCTAATATATTGAAGATTAATATTTACATAATTAATGTTACCAACATGTTAAGCAATCAAACTCATTAAGAATTGGTTATTTGCAATGAATTTTATACAAACGTTCGGCCACCCAGTTTGTCTGATATCGCACGTTAACTAGGTACTATTCTAAATTTTGGGACGAAATTTAATTTAACGGGTGTGTAATGTAACGACCCGGATTTTTCCGCTAATATATTGAAGATTAATATTTACATAGTTAATGTTTCCAACATGTTAAGCAATCAAACTCATTAAGAATTGGTTATTTGCAATGAATTTTATACAAACGTTTGGCCACCCAGTTTGTCTGACGATTCACGAACGTCATAAATTGAAATAATTATATAATGATGTATATATGGATATATATATATATACTTATGATTTGTTAAAATGATATTTAAGTATCTCATTATATATAATAACAATTGGTTATATACATAAAATGAGATTACTAACTTAAAGACTTCAAGACTATATACATATATATAACGATTAACGTTGTAATAACTTCTAAATTAAAATGTATGTATATGTATTGTATTAATATGTATTAATATACTTTTGAAAGACTTAATAATATATATCAATATATTTATACTCAATAAAGATAGCTATACTCATTTTCTCATTCAATTTTATCAAGAATCCTATTCGTATTCATACGGTATTTATACTCGTATCATACCCAGCTTCTATACGTATTTACTATGGGTATATACATACCAAATCATTGATCTTAGTAGCCCTCAATCAGTTGTGAGACATGTATAAACATGATGTAGACTTGTGGGAACCATGGCTTGGAAACTAGTATGACTAAATGCATAAAATTACAAACCAGGGAGTCATGTTGTTGCCCCCATTTTGATGCCAACATGTAGGATAAATAACCATCCATTTCATTCCAATTAACTACATCATTTTACTCTCTAAACACATACTCAAACACTCTCTCAAACCTCCATTCAATTCAGCAAGTATTGGTCTCATAATCCAAGTTATAATCATCATAACAAAGCTTGATCAAGAACACTTCAAGAATTCCAAGCCATCAAGGGTATCTTTGAACTCAAGATATTCTCCTTATTTCTCCAGCAACTTTACTCATTTGATTTGAGGTAGTAACCTTATTCATAATCTTATTCAATTCGTATTCATATAGCTATCTTATTTTGAGTTATAACTAATAACAACAAGAACATAGTTTAGATTATTTCTAAACTTATTTGCAAATAAACTTAATCCTTCTAACTTGACTTTTAAAATACTTCAACACATATATTATGACAGTATGTCAAGATAACATAAGTATATAAAACTTGTAAACACGAAGAACACCTTAAAATCGAATATACGCCGTCTTAGTCGAACGGGGGCTGTTTTGGGTTTGATTTTAAAAACCTATCTTAAACTTTGAATTAAAAGATTTCCTTTGGTAAAAAATCTTATTTTATATGGATATGAAATATATCCAAAATCCATGGTTAAACTCTAATTGGAAGTATGTTTTTCAAAAGAGTCATCAAGATGTCGTTCTTACGACGGATATGACTATCTTCTTGTATTTGACACCTAAGCTGTATTTTCGACTATAAACATATAATTTTTCTGTTTAGATTAATAAATAATGGTTCGATACAAAACCATGGCAAGTTGAATCACTCAAAACGGATTTGTAACGAAGAAATTATGGGTAAAACAAAATTGGATATTTTTGTTTGTTTTTAGCTACGGTTTTGATTAATAAAAATGGACGCTAACCTTATCCTAGCTAACTTACCTTGTATCCTACATGTATTTATACATGTCTTGTTCCCGAACTTATGGAAATACAATTTATAATTGTCGTGATTAAGTTCTACGACAATCTATTATAGTCTTAATAAAGATCGTAAGGCACCATATATATATATATATATGACTTGATCACCGTGGATTCGTATACTACTAAAAATGGACTATTGGACTACGAACGTTAGACTACTAACAATAGACAATTAAAATTATCACAAGTATCATAAGTATGGAATATTAATTATATATATATATATATCTTGACACAAGAATATTATTATTAGGTTCGTGAATTTGTCAAAAGGCCAAGCCTTATCACCATCTATTCGGAAATCATCACAAGTGAGTTATAGTCCCATTTTTACTATCTAAATTATTTTGGGATGAGAATACATGTAAAATTTATAAATGTTTTACAAAATAAGCACAAGTTCATGGAACTACATTCTACGATTGTTTTGTTATACCGGATATCTGTACTTATTATTATTATTATGCTTGGTAGCCTAAGAATTAGTGAAAAACACTAATTGACGCGAATCCTAAAGGTAGATCTACGGGCACCAACCACCCCCATTTTCGAATAGTGGAAATGCTTTAGTACTTCGAAGGGTTCTTTTCATACGTTTGAATAGTGGAATGTATGATGCCAGATATCTTAAGCGCTCTATGTTAAGGTCGGTTACCAGGCGACTCATCGTATGAATGATTTTTGCAGTTGTAATGATCCTGCGCATTTATTTAAATGAAATCTTGTGGCTTATTAAATGTTATGATTATTATATAGAAATTAAACCTATGACTCACCAACATTTTGTTGACGTTTTAAGCATATTTATTCTCAGGTGAATATTAAAAATGCTTCCGCTGTCGTATGCCAACCCAAGGTCAAGATTTGGAGTCGGCATAATTGTTTATATTGTTTAAACTTGCATTCGGAGTATTTGTTGTAATATATTTGATCATATTGTAATGGGTTGTGTAAAAACTTATTTATTTGAGGAGATTGTCTTGGATAGACAATCTAAATTATGTCATTAAGACCTTTATTCAATAATAAAGGTTATGGTTGTTTTTTTAAAAATGAATGCAAGATTTGAAAAACGTCTCATATAGAGGTCAAAACCTCGCAAAGAAACCAATTAATATGAAACGTTTATAATTAATATGAACGGGGCATTTCAATAATGATTATAAACGTTCCATATTAATTGATTTCTTTGCGAGGTTTTGACCTCTATATGAGACGTTTTTTAAAGGCTGCATTCGTTTTTAAAACAAACCATAGCCTTTATTTTATCGACAGGGTTTAAAGGACACAACCTAGATTACCAAGATATGATAATCTGAAAATATCACACTTACACACTACCATTACATAATGGTTTACAATATTAATATGTTACAACAAAGTATGTTCTCGAATGTAGTTTTTAAACAATATTATACAAGCATGGACTCCAAATCTTGTCCTTAATTTAGTATGCAATAGCGGAAGCTCTTAACAATCACCTGAGAATAAACATGCTTAAAACGTCAAAAAAATGTTGGTGAGTAATAGGTTTAACCTATATATTTATCAAATCATAATAATAGACCACAAGATTTTCATTTTCATTTTTCAATAACATGCAATCTGCATAAAAATCATTCATATGGTGAACACATGGTAACCGACATTAACAAGATGCATATAGAATATCCCCATCATTTCGGGACATCCTTCGGACATGATAAATTCGAAGTACTAAAGCATCCGCTACAACGGATGGGGTTTGTTGGGCCCAATAGATCTATCTTTAGGATTCTCTTCAATTAGTAGACTGGTTTACTAATTCTCAGGCTACCAAGCAAAAAGGGGCATATTCGCCTTCGATCATTCAACCATAGAAAGTAGTTTCACGTATTTATGTCTATTTTATAAAACATTTATAAAGCTGCATGTATTCTCATCCCAAAAATATTATATTTTAAAAGTGGGACTATAACTCACTTTCACAGATTTTTACTTTGCCGGAAATAAGACTTGGCCACTGGTCGATTCACGAGCCTATAACAAATATATACATATATATCAAAGTATGATCGAAATATATTCACAACATTTTTTTATTACGTTTTAATGATTTAAGTTTGTTAAGTTAGCAGCCCAACGTTAGTAATCTACAACTAGTTGTCCACAGTTAGATGTACAGAAATAAATCAATATATATTATCTCGAATGAATCAATGACCCAGTGTATACAAGTCTCAGGCTAGATCATAACTAAAAGTATATATATTATTTTGGAATCAACCTCAACCCTGTATAGCTAACTCTAGCATTACTGCATATAGAGTGTCTATGGTTGTTCCCAAATAATATATATATATGGGTCGATATGATATGTCAAAACATTGTATACGTGTCTATGGTATTCCAAGATTACATAATATATGTTAGAATACATGTATAATACAATATAAGTTAGTTAAGTTATGATTTGTATAGATTTGTTACAAATTTCACGTAGCTACAACAAGCAAAATTATCCAATCTTGTTTTACCCATAACTTCTTCATTTTAAATCCGTTTTGAGTAATTCAAGTTGCTATGGTTTCATAATGAACTGAAATTTATGAAACTAGACAGAAAAAGTATAAGTTTATAGTCAAAAATACAGGTTACAAGTCAATATTGTAAGAGGTAGTCATTTCAGTCGAAAAAACGACGTCTTGATGACCATTTTGAAAAACATACTTCCACTTTGAGTTTTACCACTATTTTAGGATATAGTTTCATGTTAATAAGAAAAATCATTTTCCCAGAAGAACAACTTTTAAATCAAAGTTTATCATAGTTTTTAATTATCAAACCCAAAACAGCCCGCGGTTTTACTACGACGGCATATGTCCGGTTTTACGGTGTTTTTCGTGTTTCCAGGTTTTAAATCATTAAGTTAGCATATCATATAGATATAGAACATGTGTTTAGTTAATTTTAAAAGTTAAGTTAGAAGGATTAACTTTGTTTGCGAACAAGTTTAGAATTAACTAAACTATGTTCTAGTGATTACATGTTCAAATCTTCGAATAAGATAGTTTTATATATATGAATCGAATGATGTTATGAACATCATTACTACCTAAATTTTAGTAGGTTAACCTACTGGAAGTGACAAAAATTGATCAAGCTTCAAAGGATCTTGGATGGCTTGAAAGTTCTTGAAGTAGATTCATGACATGAAAACAAGTTCAAGTAAGATTATCACTCGAATTAAGATTGTTATAGTTATAGAAATTGAATCAAATTTTGAATATGAGTATTACCTTTATTTAGAAAGATAACCTACTGTAAATAACAAAGATTTCTTGAGTTTGGATGATCACTTGAAATGAATTTGCAAGATTGAAAGTAAGCTAGTAAGCTTGAAAGTATTTGTGAAGTGTTCTTGATGTGTTCTTGAATGATGATGTTTCTTGATTGTAATTGAAGCTAGATTGACCTAGATGATCAATATTACTAAATTATAAACGTTCTTAAGCTTAGAGAGAGTTAAGATGGAGAGAATTTGGATTAGAAAATCAAAGAAATGTGATGTGTGTGTTGTTTGAAAAAAATGCCTAATGCTTAGTCAATATAAGGTTACTAGTTTTTGTTTTCATGCTCCTAAGTCATGCTAGTTGTCAAATGATGGTTCCCACATGTCTTGGTGACTCACAAGGGCTGCTAAGAGCTGATAATTGGAGTGTATATACCAATAGTAAATACATCTAGAAGCTGTGTATTGTACGAGTACGAATACGGGTGTATACGAGTAGAATTGTTGATGAAAATGAATGAGAATGCAATTGTAAGCATTTTTGATAAGTAGAAGTACTTTGATATGTGTCTTGAAGTCTTTCAAAATTATATGAATACATCTTAAAATACTACATGTATATACATTTTAACTGAGTCGTTAAGTCATCGTTAGTCGTTACATGTAAGTGTTGTTTTGAAACCTTTAAGTTAACTATCTCATTTAATGTAGTTAACCCATTGTTTATTATATCTAAAGAGATGTTAAATTATTACATTATCATGATATTATGATGTATGAATATATCTTAATATGATATATATACATTAAAATATCGTTACAACGATAATCGTTACATATATGCCTCGTTTCGAAATTCTTAAGTTAGTAGTCTTGTTTTACATATGTAGTTCATTGTTTACATACATAATGATATATATAATTATCATTTTATCATGTTAAATATAGTGTAACAATACCTTAATATGATACATATGCATTTAGTAAGGCGTTGTTATAACGATAATCGTTATATATATCGTTTCGAGTTTCTTAACTTAGTAATCTCATTTTTTATGTATATAACTCATTGTTAATATACCTAGTGAGATACTTACTTATCATAATATCATGTTAACTATATATATATCCATATATATATATCATCATATAGTTTTTACAAGTTTTAACGTTCGTGAATCGCCGGTCAACTCGGGTGGTCAATTGTCTACATGGAACTCATTTCAAATAATCAAGTCTTAACAAGTTTGATTGCTTAACATGTTGGAAACATTTAATCATGTAAATATAGTTTTCATTTAATATATGTAAACATGGAAAATTCGGGTCACTACATTAAGACACTATACCTACCTCCTAAAGTAATACAATAAATGATCTTCTTGTAAAGGTTTTTTCATAACATAGTGGATCAATATTTTTCAAGGAGAACTTTCTAGGTATATGATTTCCTTGAAGATATCAATATGATACCTAATAAAGGTTTTAAGTGCCCTCAAAGAAAAGGCATAGATGACTTCCTTCAAGAGGTTATTTGACTATCACATGTAGATTTTATTGTTCAGTTGATAAAAGTATGATTGATAATAAGTAAGTAATCGATTTGTATTGATAATTGATTATTGTTACAATCTGAATTGAATTCTAAGTGTTGTTTAGTTGCTGTTTTATACAAGGAACATATAACAGCTAATTCTAGTTTGAGAATGCTCCAATAACACTTTTTGGAACCCTCAACTATAAAAAGAAAAACTGCAGCATATGGCAGTCTTTGACGCGTTACAGTTGGCAGCTTCTTGATCTCTAAAATGGGAAGTGATGACATTAAAATATGATCCCAAAATAGTCATATTACCAAATAAGGTAATTTGTCTTTATAAAGTTTTACTCTAACACTCCCCCTCAAGTTGAATAGTGGGGTTTCTAATATTCAACTTGCTAAGCACTTCACTGAATAATCTTCCATTGACGGATTTGTTGAGGATATCGACTAGTTGATCTTCTGATCTGATAGATGGAGAGAGATGATTTCACCATCTAGTTTCTCTCAAATAAAATGCCTGTCTATTTCCACATGCTTGGTTCGGTCGTGCTGAACTGGGTTCTCCGAAATAGCGATTGCTGCTTCATTGTCACACAGGATTTGAATAGCTTCTTGAGGTGGAAAACCAATCTCTGTTAGTAGCTTCTTGATCCATAAGGCCTCGACTACTCCTTTGGCTATTCCTCTGAATTCTGATTCGGCACTTAAAAGGGAGACAACCTTTTGTTTCTTACTTCTCCATGCAACTAAATTACCCCCGACAAGTGTGAAGAATTCGGATGTAGATTTTCTATCTCCTTTTTCTCCGGCCCAGCTTGCATATGTATATATTTGAGTCTTTAGATGTCCGTGTCTCTTAAAAACAACTCCATGATCCGCTATTTTCTTCAAATATCTGACGATTCTCATTACAGCTTCCATATGGTGAACCTGTGGTTAATGCATGAATTGACTCACAACTCCAACTGCATTAGCTATATCAGGTTGTGATGGGCCCGTCAAGTACCTTTAACAGCTCCGTCACTTGGTCCCACAGCTTAATCGAACTCTATATGAATTTATTAAACCACATTGCATTCTTTAACTAAAAAGTTTCCCAAAAAGGAAATTTACTCAGAATAAGTAGTTCTAAACAACTCAATTTATTAAATAACCAAAGTTGACCAAAACATGTCAACAAAAACCCACAAGTTTAATTGACCAAAAGAATGCAAAGTTTTAAATGTTTATCAAAATCTGTCCAATGAATGCAGACTCACTAACACAGCGGAAGCTCAACAAATCAAGTACCTATGAAAACATGCGAGTAAACTGTCAACAAAAATGTTGAGTTAATTATAGGTTTAAATAAACGAATAAACTTTAGACCACAAGATTTAAAAATGTTAGAAAACATTAAACAATTATTCCATTAATCCATGAGTCAACTGGTAATCACTTAACCAATTTCACCCTTACCAAACAAAATATACACTGAACAGGTGTATCTTCAAATAATTACGAAGTACTAATACATTCTGATTATAAATTGCTAGCGCGACTAGCTCGAAATGGGGCTGTCAAGCCCGGTAGATCTATCCATAGAATTCGCGTTCACCAGTAGAAACCAGTGATTACAGTTATCAGACTAGGAAATATTTTCGTTCAACTCATAATGAATAATTTAAATTTAATTGCCACGTGTGTCTAAGCGTAAATAAAATGCATGTAATCACATCTCAAAAATACTTTAAAATAGTATAAAAACGGAACTATAACTCACCTTAACGTAAAGGAAGTAACCACACAAAAATGTGAACCGCAAATGAAGTAAGTGATCAAGAATGATCACAACGCCGACCTATAAATAAAGCAGGTCGATATAAATAACTAACTTAGGTCAAGTCTTAGTATGATAACTATAGTACTTGTTGCAAGTAAACATAGAACAACACTCAGTATGTTTCGGTATGATCAGCACAGCGTATAACACGTACTTTCTATTTTTAGAAAGTTTCTATTTTTAGCAGGTTTCCATTTTTGGAAAGTTTCTATTTTTGGAAACTTGTTATTTTTGGAAAGTTTCCATATTTAGAAAGTTACTATATTAGGAAAGTTTCTATAATTAGAAGGTTTCTATTTTTAGAAAGTTTTTAACTTAGGAAAGTTTCCTTAATTAGAAAGTCAATAAAAGTCAACTAAAAGTCAAAGTCAACCGAAAGTCAACTCAAAAGTCAACCTTGGTCAAACATAGTCAACGTTGAATTTTAAAGTGTATATTATATTAATAATATAAGTTATAATGTTATTTAAAGTTATAAATGTATAATCATGTCATATCATAAGTTTAATTAAATTGAATTAATAAGTTAACATGAGTTTAAATGATAAAATTAATATAACATAAGTATTTAATTAATTAATTAAATATTAATCATAACATAAGTATTATTAATAAATCTTAAATCATATTATAAGTATTATTAATTAATAATGAAATATTAATCATATCATAAGTATTTAATTATAATTATTAAATCATAAGTATTTAATAATTAAATTATAATTAAATAATAACTAAGATTTATAATAATTAAATAATTAATTAATCTTTATTATAAGTCTTATAATAATAATCTCATAACATAAGTTTAATACTTATCATAAGTATTTTTCATTAATAATAAAAGTATTATTAATCATAAGTTTAATTAAATATTTAACTAAATCATAATGTAATTAATAATTGATATATATATATATATATATATATATATATATATATATATATATATATATAAGTATTAAATTAAATTAATTACCTTTATATCATAAGTAATTTAATAATAATGAAAATCATTATTTATATCATAAGTTTTATTTCATAACCATAAGTTTTAATTAAAAGTTCATCGGGTCATAACTTGAGCCCCGGGTGTCAGTTTTTGGCGAGTCTTATATATATCCTCGCCTAACCAAACCACCCGAAACATTGGTGCCCTCAAGAAAACCCAAAGAACAGCCCCCAATTCATTACCAACAGCGATAATTCAACTTGGGACTTTAATCTGATCAAAAACTTGTTTCAGTCATACCGGGTGATCCGTGGCTCGGATTTCGATGACCCGAATATGATTGTTCATCCAATAATCAATCCTAACACACTAGTACACCCTAGAGTCTCCAAAAGTGGTCACAAAGTTGGACCAAACCTGAACACATTCGATTTTATATTTTAATTTCATGAAAACACCATTTTATGCATAACTTAATTTCCAGGAATCGAAATAACATGAATCCGGAGTCTAAAGTCAATGTCTTGATGAGAGGAACACATCTAGACACTTTAATTTAACAAAAATATCAGTTAAGTTTACTGAAATAGTCGATTAGTCTGCTGTCCACAATCAATCAAACCGAAAACATGTAATAACGAGTGATTCTAAGCATAGAATCATTAATCCAACAACACACAAGAAGTATACTATCATAATAATCATAAAAAACAGAAAAATTAATTAAAAATAAAAAATTAGGGTTAGGGTTTATACCCTAATCAAGAATCGAATGGTATGAATGCGTAGAGAACGATGTGTAGAATCCGATTATGTAAACAATCAATTGATCCAAGCTTTTTGGTTGATGAAATGATGATGATGATGGTGGATAGTTGGCGACAGCCACAAGAAAGGAGAAAGTGGGAGAAGACAAAAAAAGTGAAAGAGTTTAGGTTTAGGGAAACTAGTGTAAATGAATTGATAATTTCACAAAATGGAAAACAAAAGAGGCTATACCCCTCCCCCATGGGCTTCCGGCTGAATGGGAGGGTATGGGGTGGGCCCCATGGCACAAAGTTGTTATTTGGTAAATTGCTTGTGGCCCGAACGCCCGATCAAAGCCCGAAACGTGAAAACGCTACTACGCGATTAATTGTTCGGAGAGATAACACATACGCGACAAATAAAATATATAAATACTATATATAATCATATAACATCAAAATGTCATATTTAAAATAATTTGGATTTAAAATCCCAAAAGTTTGACCGTTGGTTTGAAAACCGAAAAGATTCGCCGGATAGAAATCCACGACACGTAGAAACGTACAACTTTAAATATGAATACAAATATTCACATAACACATAATAATTAATATATTATTATAAAAATAATAATATAGGTCATAGAAATGATGTGGCACGAATAACAATTAACGGACGCTAAATAATAAACGGTAAAAGATAACGGAAAAAGTAGGGTCGTGACACAGGTCGAGTGTGAGAAAGATAGATGAGTTTTCCCACCATCCTTTGGTATTACTCTTTATCAGCAAGATCAACTTCATCTTCCATATATAGTTGCTGGTTTAGAATCATTGGAGTATCAGCTGGTTTGCAATCAATCGTACCTGTGTCTGCAAGAAAATCAAGAACATACTTCTTTTGACAGATAAATATTCCCTGTTGGGATCGTAGTACCTCAATCCCCCAAAATACTTAAGTCTGCCCAAGTCTTTCATTTCAAATTCTTTAAATAAGTTCCTTTTTAAGTTAGAAATTTCCTCTTTTTCATTTCCCGTTATTATCATATCATCAACATAAATGATTAAGTATGTAATTAACTTTCCTCTACATTTAAAAAAGAGAGTATGATCCGAGTACTTTGTTTGAAATCAAATTTTTCATAAATAAAGTAAATCTCCCAAACCAAGCCCGTGGGGATTGTTTTAACCCATATAAAGATTTCTTAAGTCGACAAGCTTCCCCATTTTTGAAGTTGTCGTGTAGGAGCTTCCATATAGACTTCTTCTTTTAGTTCACCATGTAGAAAGGCATTCTTCACATCAAATTGGTGAAGTGGCCAATCTTCATTTGTAGCAACTGAGAAAAGAACCCTGATGGTATAAATCTTTGCAATTGGAGAGAAAGTCTCGGAATAATCTATTCCATATGTTTGAGTATATCCCTTGGCAACTAGTCGGGCTTTGTATCCTTCAATGGTACCATCTGGTTTGTATTTTATTATAAACACCCATCGATTCCCTACTGGTTTTTTTCCTTGAGGAATGACACATTTTTCCTATGTATCACTTTTCTTGAGTGCGTCCATTTCTTCTTCCATGGCCTTTCTCCATTTGTTAGATTTCATTGCTTGATCAACAGAAGTTGGAATTTAATCTGAGTATAAGGCGGAATTAAATTTATGTGCTCATTTGAAAGGTTTCCCTGTGCAATGTTAGCCATAGGATACCTTGAACTTGGATTTTCCCTTTCTGGAGAGTATCATTTTGGTGAAATACCTCTAGTGGTTCTTTGTGGCAAGACATATTACTCCGTGGTTTCATTTGGGTTTGGGTTAGTGTTAGGTGAGAGAATTGTGGTAGCGGAAGTTGAATCGTTTTGTTCCTCTTGAATTGGATGTTTATTTTTTGAGGAGGTTTCGGGAGGTTCAAAATCTTGTGTTGGTGTTTCAGGATTTGGTGTTTCGGGATTTGGTGTAACTATTTGGATATTATCAGGATTTGGACTTTGGATATTGTCGGGATTTGGATTTTCGAGATTTGGATTTGGTGTTGGAACTTGGATATTAGGTGTCCATTGTATCCAACTTAGAGTATCATCATCCTTTTTTCCCCCTTTCACTCGTAAGTTGGGTATCATAATAATATTCGGTTTCGACAAAATCACAGTTCATTGTGGTAAAAACATGACGTCTTTTTGGACTGTAACACCGATATCCTTTTTGGTTTATTCCATAGCCAACCATGACACATTTTTCCGCACATGGATCTAGTCGCTCATATTTTGGAATATGGACAAAAACTGAGCACCCAAATATTCGAGGTTCAATGCTAAATGAAGTCGGAAGGGTATGGAATTGGGAAAGCGTATCTTTAGGGGTTTTTGTGCCCAAAACCTTAGTAGGTAAACGGTTGATAAGATAGGTAGCGGAAGCAAGGGCTTCGGGCTAAAAACTTTTCGGAACCTTGGATTCAAGTAATAAAGCTCTAGTCATCTCTAAAAGTATATGTAGTCAATTTTTTTCGTTCGACTACTCCGTTTTGTTCAGGAGTATGAGCACAAGATGTTTGATGAATAATTCCTTTATTTTCACAAAAATGTTTCATTGAAACATTCACATACTCACCCCCATTATCGGATCTCAAGGTTTGGATGTTTTTGTTAAATTGGGTTTGTATCATTTTATGAAAGTTGGAAAAATTATCAAAAACTTCTGATTTATGGGTTAAAAAATAAATCCAGATCATACGTGAATGATCATCAATGAATAGGACAAAATACCGGAAGTTCTTCCCCCCAATGACCGGTGTAGGACCCCAAACATCCGATTGGATTAAAGCAAAAGGAGTATCTTTTCTTGTATTACTAGGTTTAAAAGTACTTCGATGGCTTTTAGCCAAAATACAAGTTTCATACTTTAAAGTGACATTTGTGGAAAAAGACTTGGAAATAACGCATGTAAGTATCTGGCAGATGGGTGACACAACCTCCTATGCCATAACCAAGCTTTCCTCGTAGGTGTTCCATGAGCAAGCATCACGGTACCTTGTTAGGTTACTTCGTTTACATAGTATAACCCACCCCGTTCGGTACCACGCCCAATAATTACCCCCAGTTCTGATATCTTGGAGAATACAGAAAGTGGGGTGTAATAAAACGGAACAGTTTAATTCTTTTGTAACATGACTAACGGATAATAATTTATGGGACAGGGTTGGAATACATAAGCAATTGGATAATTTCATAGTCGGAGTAATTTCGATTTTCCCTCCCCCTTCTACTTGTACAATGCCCCCGTTAGCCGTTTGAATTTTATTAACCCGAGGTTTTGAGTTGGAACAAAAATTCGCTTTTTCAAAAGTCATGGTGTGAGTAGCACCACAATCAAAAATCCATTCGCTATTCTTTACGCTATTTGAAATCATATTCGCTTTTCCGGTAATACAAGCGTTATCCGAATATTTATTTTTATAAAAAATATAATTTTGCGCTTTATTAGTTTTTATAACATGATTTTGAGTACGGGCCTTATCAAAATTAAACAATGGGGTTTTTGGTTTTAAAAAATCCAGTCCATTAGTGTTTTTAAAAAAATCAGGCCTGGTCTCCCTTTTTGGGTTAGTCAAGTCCATCCATTTGGGCTTGTCACCTTTTGGCCCACTAGAACCCCCACCTTTTGGCCCATCAGTCCCGTTCCCATTTCTATATTTTGTCTCTTTTAACCCTTTATTATTAATATTAATTAAATTGTAATTAATTTTTATATTTTTTATGTTATCAGACGCGTGGTCTGCTCTCTTCCCCAAAACCTTCTTGTGACCCCTTTCTTCTCTACTATACGTGCTCCTGTTTCCCAAAAATTGGTCACTTTTTATGTAGGTTTTACAGAAGTCGCGGGTACACCCACGTTCCCAATTATCCCGTTCCCCAATTTTCTTTTTCCCAAACCTTTCATTATTCCCTGTACAGTTCATGGTTTCGATTTGAATGGGTGAAATTGATTTAAGATAAGGTTTTAATCCTTCATCTTCTTCAATATTTTGGAGGCAGGAAAACCGATTATAGTTTTCTTTGATGGAATTAGGATTATCCCCTTTTAATTTGGTCGAATTGTAGGTGTAAGTGGTTTTAGGGTTTAACCCTCACCCATTCAGCATGTTTGTTTAATTTGGGTTTTTTCCTTTTAATTTGAAGCAAGTTTTGAGAATTTGAGATACCTCTTTTATTTTTCTGAGATGATGTAGAGCAACCGTTGCTGGTAACCTCATGGTGGCCACCGGTTTCTTTTGTTCCCGTTATCTCAATTCTGTTATGCTTCTTCTTGTTCTACTATTTAGGGTAACCGATTAGCCTGAAGCATTGGATTATTGTATGGTATTTCATACCACAATAAACACTGCTTAATGGTTTTTCGATTGATGATGATGTTGTTTCTTTTTTGACAACATCTTTTGTGGTGATTGATGAATGACATAAAACATCCAGGTACGTTCTTTCATTTTGTGGGTTAATGAACCTGCTACCGTCCACCATTGACATGGCAGCTTGGTTCAATCCTGAGCTACCGTTAACTATGGACATGGTAGTTTGATTCTTGGTAGATGATTGAGCCATTGAAGCATCTTGATCACTGAATTGATACCTTCAGCTCTGATACCAAGTTCAATTGATAAAAGTATAATTGATAATAAGAAAGTAATCGATTTGTATTGATAATTGATTATTGTTACAATCTAAATTGAATTCTAAGTGTTGTTTAGTTGCTGTTTTATACAAGGAACATATAACAGGTAATTTTAGTTTGAGAAGGCTCCAATAACACTTTTTGGAACCCTCAACTATAAAAAGAAAAATTGCAGCATATGACATTCATTAACCCATTACAGTTGGCAGCTTCTTGATCTCTAAAATGGAAAGTGATGACATTAAAATCTGATCCAAAAATAGTCATATTACCAAATAAGGTAATTTGTCTTTGTAATGTTTTATTCTAACATTTATCATATTCATGCTTTTGCTTCTTTAGAGTTTTTATGGAACAAGTACTGATTCACAGGTTATCTTAAGAAAAGATCATGCAAAGTAATGGTGCTAAACCGAACATGCATATAATTATGTTTCAGCGCGCGAATTATCCATAATATATAAGGAATCTCATTTGCAGAGCCACGAGACTGCTATTTCATTCGATAAGTATTCTCTTTTTAATAATTGCAGTAATAACAATGACTGTAGTATGTTACTTTCTAATCCTGAGTTATTTATGTGCAGCTTCTCATAATTGCAGTAGTAACAATGACTCTAGTATTGCAAACTAGATTAAAGATGATCACGAGTATGATTGGCGAGGAATACTTCGTCGAGAAGTTTATCTTAGCAATCTTCTCAAGATGCAAGTTATTATCTCGGTTCACTTTTTTGCGCTAATAATTCTCCTGGTTGACCGGCCCCGGAATTAGTCACAACCGTTACAAGAATTCTACAGTAGTATTTTACAAACAAAGGGGTACGTACTTGTACCCTGCTTGGGCACATGCAATTCCCGCATCCATTCTAAAAAAAAATTTTGTCAATGTTAGAAGCCTTTATTTGGACATGTCTTACTTATTATGTTATTGGATACCGCCCTCAATCGAGCAGATGGTCTTTGACCACTCTTAACCTTGATTGTGATGTGGAGGCAAATGAAGTATTTTTTGGTGTAAAAGTGAGTTTTTAACTGTTATGTGGCAATGTCATGAGCGAAAGTAAATAACAGTGAGTGTTAAATTTGAGTGAGTGAAAATGTTTTGCATAATTTATTGAAAATATGATTAGAAGTTGGATGAGTAAAAAAATTAAATATTAAATAATATATATATATATATATATATATATATATATATATAGGGGCAGGATCAATGAGGAAGTAACCAATCGGGAGAAAGCGGAGGGAAGCAATTTTATATTTTTTTTCATTTTTTTGGAATTTTTTTTTTCCGGCATCAAGATCAAACGAAAATATGAACATTTAGAAGAGACACTTCGTGATGAATGTTACTGTAACGACCCTGGATTTTCCAACGTTAATTATTAATAATTATTATTATTAATACTTGTGATTAAACGAATGTACGTTATTACATTTACAAGTTGCCATGAATGCCCGTACTTGACTTTAAATGCCCGAAACGTCTTTGTGACACGCGTACATTACCCGAATAATATTTTTGGAATATTATTTACATTCATAATTAAGTTTTATTAATTATTTTAATTAACTAAGGTCATTAGTTAATTACTTGGGCTCTTGTTGGATTTATTTGTTAAATAATGAAACTTGGGCTTTATTAGTGTTTATGGACTTAAAGAGCCCGCCCTACTTCTTAGTTGGACTATTTAGCCCATGTCTTTCACTTGTAAGTATTACTTTAGATGGTAACTAGTTAGTTAAGGAAATAAGAATCTAGTCTTCACATAATTCACATGCACATACACCAAATAACCAACTTTGTATGGCTTTTCATGCAAGTGACCAACAAACTTTTCCCTTCCCCCTTGTGAGCTGCAGGCCGTCGGCCTTAGAAGGCCTAGGAGTGTTTTTTTTTCATTTTTCTTATTACTACTTCACTTGTTCACTCTCTCATTTACACACACTTACTAGCTTTCAACATTTCTCTCTTTTCTCTCTAATAGTGTAAGTAGCAAAGCTTAAACTTCCTTCTTTTCTCCTCTCCAAAACCGTGGCCTAACAACCCTTAATTATCATCATCATTTGTTGTTTGATACTTGTTCATGGTTGTTATTTTGTTACTTGTTGTTAGTTGTTGTTATTTACTTACTAGCTTTCAAGAATCAAACTTGTTAGTTTATTCTTCATATTATCTTGTTCATAACAAGAACATACAAGACATAAACTTTCTAGATTATGATCTACACTTAATACTTGTTTAAAGATCAAAGTTCATGTGTTGAAAGCATACTTGTGATTCATGAAGTAAACTTCAAGTTTACTTTCTTAAAGATCAAACTTTGGTTTGAATCTTTAAATTATGAACAACCCATGAACTAGTTACATGTTTATTTAGTTTATTTCTTTATATTATGCACTTTAAATTCATGTTTGTTGGTTAAAATTGGTCAAGTGTTACTAGTTAACTTTGATCTCATCTATCTTGAACAAAAGTTAACTTTAAAAGTTCAAGAACATGTAAGTAAGCTTTCTTTAACTATAACTTTGTACATTTATGTTAGATCTAGACTTTTGAGTCTTGGATCTTCAAGATCAAACTAAGAACTATGTTCTACAACTTAAGATCTTGATTTCATAAGTTCACTTTCAAGTTTGTAACTTATTATTAGTTTTAAAGTTCATGTATGTGTTAGATCTAAGACTTTGATGTAACTTTGGTTCATCAAACTTCATACAACTCTTAAGTGAGTTGTGCTACATGTCTTAGACCTACACTTGTGTCATAATAGTCAAAACTTGGTTAATATTACTTTTACATTTCATGTATGTGTTGAATCTAGGACTTTGATGTAACTTTGGTTCATCAAAACACTTGCAACCCTTAAGTGAGTTGTGCTTCACGTCTTAGACTTACACTTGGGTTATGATGGTTAAACCTTGGTGAAAATGATGCAAATACATCAACAAGTTGTACACTTGAAGCTATATGCATCAAGGATGAGAACCATGATAAGCATCGAGCACCAAGAACCACCGGAACCTACTGACCCTACTGTTCTACTGTTTCTGTGTCTGACCTGTACGACCTGGGCTACTGTAATTATGATTTTCAGATAGCTATGTTCGAGTAGATAATTTTTCATATAGGACTCGTCTTAATCCGAGTTACGGTTTAGGATTTATGGCCCTCCGATCGTCACTATGTCCATTTAACGTTGTGCTGAAAATTCTGACCTACTCGCACTTAGACCGTCGCCACGGTCAAACGAAGACGAGTTTGCTTCTGTAATTTTTACCACAACTAAAGGACTCATAGACGGAGCCATGGCCACTGGTCTCACCTTATTTCATATGACGATCGCTCCAAATCCATATGGACGAACACGTCATTCATTGATTTCATTGCGACGTATTTGACCTCTATATGATACGTTTTGTAAACATTGCATTCTTTTGAAAAGGCACACCATAAATGAATATTTAAATCAAAGGTTTTCGACATCTGATGATTTCTACATATAGACAATCACCGTAAATAATAGTTTACAATAGTACTTCCGTTAACAATGCAGTCAAAATAAGATACATGGTGATGATTTGGTAAATGCAACGTTTCCTTGAAAAATATGTCATATAAGACTCCATGCACATAGCTTGTCTATCATATAAGCAAACAGCGGAAGACTTCTAGGGAACCTGAGAATAAACATGCTAACAAGTGTCAACACAAAGGTTGGTGAGTTCATAGTTTTAATGTTTCATATAATCTGTATGTAAAGGTGGATCACAAGATTTTAGTTGTTTCATCCAGAAACGTTTATCAAAATATTCTACGAAATTGAGCACCCTGGTAACTAAACTTTAACGTATATATAATTTATACCCTTTGTATAATCATCTTAATAATACACGTAAACCAACGTGTACGCTTCTCAAATAGCATACGTCCATTAAAAGGCTAGCGCTCTAGCTCGGACGGGGATATCAAGCCCTATGGATCCATATACTACTACTCGCGCCCACCAGTTCTTATAACCAGCAGTTACTAGTTACCAAAGCTAAGGGATTTTCGGTTCAAACTCAGTATAGAATTTAGTATGTACTTGTGTCCATTGTTTAAAATAAAGTGCATGTATTCTCAGCCCAAAAATATATATTGCAAAAGCATTTAAAAAGGGAGCAAATGAAACTCACCTTAGCAGTATATAAAGTCGTTCACCAAAATGTGATCGAAACTCGGATTACCAAATAATCGTAGATCTCAACCTAGAGAATATATGTTGGTCAATAAATGTCTATCAAGCTAGGTCAGGTCATAGTGTATCCAATCCTAATGCTCGAAATTGACATACAAAAGTTATTCAAAGTTGTTTCAAAAAGTCAATTTTGACAATAGTTCAACAAACGAGACGTACCTTATATAAGGATTCATTTGCTCGGTTGGTAATATTCAAAAATCCATTTTATCAATCTCGTAAACAAGTTGTTTAAGTATTAATTGCAGATTCAAAAAGCAATTCCAATTAATGTCAATTATAATTCAGTTGACCATATCTTTTGATTCGTTCCTCGAAACTATTCGATATATAAATGAAAAGTTATTGACTTTTCGCCAGCTTTCCGAAAACATGTATATCATATACCTTTTACCCATAATATATGTATTTAATTCGTGATTTATTATAAACTATTTAACGACAAAATTTAGCATACAAGCATGTATAAATATATACACTCGAGCACTAGTATGTATACACTATTAATTTATAAAATATAAAATATAAATGCTTACGTATTAATATTGAGATTCAATATTGTAGAAAGTACGTAGACGTAACGGAGATGATAAACACTAGGTTTGATTCACAAATATACCCCCGAACATTACCCATAACCTCCTTGGCAATAACCCATAATTTCCTTAGCTCTATCCCGCTTGAAAACCATTTTGAAAGTGACACGCTCATAACCTCGTCGTAGTATTTTATGTATAATACTAATTAATAAGATTAATAATAATAAGATTAATAATAATATTAATCTTAATAATAATAATAATAATAATAATAATAATAATAATAATAATAATAATAATAATAATAATAATAATAATAAATAAAATAAATACATTGTAATATATGATTTAGAGAAAGAGTGTGAAAACTAAGCAATTTATAGAACCTTTTCTGAAAAAGTACCCCATGCGATCGCATGGGATTTGTGCTTCAAGGCCATGCGATCGCATGGCCCTCTGATCCAGCTCACAAACTTTTAACTTTTTGTTTGTCGACTTAATTTTATATAATATATATATAATATATTTAATTTATATAATTAATTATATATTATATTAAATTCACATGCATAGTTGACTTGTAATTTTTGTTCCGATAAGTCGTACGTCATCACTCGACTTATGTCCCGGTTTCGGTTTTTCAAATGTCCTTTCGTACGATGAGAAAACTTGTATTTTACATTTCGTGTCACGTACCTTTGTCAAAATATAGCCTTAAATTATCCCTAAACTATACCACTCAAAGTATATCTTAAACTTTCGAGTATTTTGATCATTTACTTCTATAAATTATCGTCTCGCTATTTGTGAAACAACCCAACCCGTACTCCGTACGCTATAAATTTTTTTTTTTTATAATATACACATTTATGCACCAATTAAATATGTAGACCAACTCACAAGTTTCATTAAACCGTACAACCATTACCAATGTTTACAAAAGGCACAATGGCCGTTAATTAAGTTAATACAAGTTTGACCGAATACAATGGTAGTTTATTAACCAAACGACCCGACGAGCATGGTTTGGGACTAAACTACCCAAAAGGTGGCCAACTTCCAAAAGCTCCTACAAGCACATCATCAAGGGCATCTAGTGCCCGACAATCCCCTTCCCTTTATCCTCACCTGCAACTAAAAGATAAACAACGAGAGGGGTAAGCTAACGCTTAGTGAATGCAATAATTATACATGATCATATATAACCTACTTACTTGCATACACTTACACAATACCACATACGAGCTAGCAATTCAACAAACATGCAATCCATCATGCATAAACTACTATCCACGTTCCACATTACGCTAGCAACAATAATAGCATATAGTTCACAATATAATATGCTAAGTACAATTCGCACAACCATGGTTAACCAAGTATACAAGAGAACGGTACATGTAAGTCCGTTGGAGTTCATAACATCCACTAGTGTTACTTATACACCGCGTAATCACTAATCCCCCGGGTGATGTCTTAAACACCGCGACTAACTCACCCTTACAACAATGTGGCGTCTTAAACACCGCGACGAATCCACACTTCATTCAATACAATGAGTGGTGTCTTGAACACCGCGACACTTCCACTCTCACGACATTGTGGTGTCTTAAACACCGCGACAATCCCACAAGTCAATTACACAAGGAGTAGTGTCTTAAGCACCGCGACAATACTACTCGTTACCTAGAATGTGGTGTCTTGAACACCGCGACACTTCCACATTCATACCACACAAATAAATACATTATATACGTTCACGCATAATTATTCCACTCACCTTGACGCAAGGATGATGAATAATCGCTTCCAAACTTCAAAGCCAAGTACCTAATACATTAAGTACCAATTCAATACATAAACTAGTGGAATTAACCACATTACATTTACTTGGGCATTTAATGACTCAATTTCGCATTAAATGACCCAACCACACCACAACCGCCCTCTTAATGGCCAAGACTCGACTTTAATTACCAACATTAGTGCATTAAAGTCTACTAGTCTCAATTGACATCCACCTAGGGTAATTTACACCCATTTTACCCAAACTAGGTCAACTAGTACATTCTTGACCCAAATGACATCTCTTTCAATTCTAACAAGTGTTTAATGCTTACAATACCATTAACACTTTCAAACTCACAATTACAAGACCAAAACCCTAGATTATGGCCATTAGGGTTTCATTACAACAACCTAACCCAAATTCACCCATTTTACTCCCAAAAGGGTCATACAAGCTTCTATTAACCAAAACCCTAGCCATAATCAATTAAAACTCGAAACTTAGAGTTAGAACTTACCGAGACTATCACCACGTAGCTAGAGTCACAAGGAACAACTTTAATACTTGCTCCAAAGATCAACCCTAAATCCCTCCTCTCTCAATCTCACTTTGAATCCAAATGGGTGTTAGAGTTTTGGGAGAGAAATTGAAAGAAAATGAAAAAGGAAAATGAAATAAATGAACTAGTGGACCAGATTTAATGCACCCATCTGATCTATACGTCCATTTACCATTTTGCCCCTCAAAATCTTTTAATTTAACCTAAAACCGGAACCTGGCCAGCAGGCCTGCCGCGGCGCGGCACTAAACGTCGCGGCGCGACGAAACATATGAAAAACAGCACCCTTTAATCCAAGTTCTGATCAAATCTTTGCTTGATGTGTCGCGTCGTGGAGCCCTGTATCGCGGCGCAACAATTGCCTAGAACTGGTGCCCTCGACTAGCTAATCAATTTTCCAAGGTTTCCATAACTAATAACCCAAACGCTCACTTTAATACACATACTAACCCCAACCTTGAGTCTCACACGACTCAATGCCATCGTCACACGTAGGTAAACACGTTCGCGCATGCATTCAACATTTATAATATACACATTCTCAAGTAACTAACATGTTAGCTAACTTAGCCACATAACGAGCAAGTTATAGACGTATAATTGATTAGGTGTGTACCTTTAAGCGTGTACGGAAAAGCGGGGTGTTACAACTCTCCCCCACTTAGATCGGAGCGCGTCCTCGCGATCCAAGCCGCATGACAAGCCGGAAGATAAGCCAAAACAAACTCTTCGGATTCCCATGTAAACTCGGAACCCCTTCGATGTCGCCATTGCACTTTGAAGGTTCTAACTTCCTTGTTCCGCAACATCTTAACCTTTTCATCAAGGATTGCAACCGGTTCTTCCGCATACTCTAACTTGTTATTCAAAGTAATCTCATCCAATGGCACCCAAGTAGAGTCATCCACAAGACACTTGCGGAGATGGGAAACATGGAACGTATTATGAATTCCCGCAAGTTCTTCGGGTAACTCTAATCGATAAGCAACCTTACCAACACGTGCCAATACCTTGAAAGGACCAATAAACCGAGGAGCTAACTTTCCTCGCTTCCTAAACCGAATCACACCCTTCCATGGAGAAACCTTAAGCATCACCATATCACCTTCTTGAAACTCAATCGTTCTTCTACCTTTATCGGCATAAGACTTTTGTCTATCTTGCGCCGCTTTAAGTCGAGCCCGAATCATTTCAATTTTACTATTCGTCTCCAAAACCAAATCGGAACTTCCGATTTCTCGTTGACCCACTTCTCCCCAACAAATGGGAGTTCGACATCTACGCCCATAGAGCATCTCGTATGGTGGCATCCCAATACTAGTGTGGCAACTATTATTGTATGAGAATTCCACCAAGGGTAAGTGCTCGTCCCAACTTCCACCAAAATCAATAATACACACCCTTAACATATCCTCTAGCGTTTGGTTAGTACGCTCGGTTTGACCGTCCATTTGAGGATGATACGCCGTGCTCATTTTCAATTGAGTACCCATATCTTCATGAAACTTGTTCCAAAACCGAGATGTAAAGCGAGTATCTCGATCCGAAACAATAGATACCGGAACCCCATGTCTTGATATCACCTCCTTTATAAACAACTTAGCTAAAGTCTCCGATAATATCGTTTCCCGAATGGGAAGAAACAAGGCACTCTTCGTCAATCTATCAACAATCACCCAAATCGTATCGTATTGGGTTCGCGCCGTCTTCGGTAACTTGGTAATAAAGTCCATGGTAATGTGCTCCCATTTCCATTTCGGGACTTCCAATGGTTGTAACTTACCGTAAGGCTTTTGGTGTTCGGCTTTAACTTGCAAGCACGTGACGCATTGTTCAACATACTTGACCACATCACGTTTCATGCCGGGCCACCAATAATCTTTCTTCAAATCATAGTACATTTTCGTTGCACCCGGATGAATGGAATACTTGGACTTATGTGCTTCATCAAGTAGCATTCGCCGGTAATCCCCCATCTTGGGTACCCACACCCTTCCTTGAAAGGACAACAAGCCACGCAAGCCCATTGTAATGAACTCCGATTGGCCAACGATTCGTTCCGTGTGCTTATTGTGAACATAAGCCTCTATTTGATCTTCACCCATCTTTTCAAGAAAGTCATTAGTGATAATCAAACGTAACGATCCCACCTTTATCGTCGGATGTGTACTCTTTCGACTCAAGGCGTCCGCAACAACGTTCGCCTTACCCGGATGATAAAGTATCACGCAATCATAATCTTTCACTACATCCATCCACCTACGTTGACGATAATTCAAATCTCGTTGAGTAAAGAGATGTTTCAAATTCTTGTGATCCGAATATATCGTACACTTGACACCATACAAGTAATGGCGCTAAATTTTCAACGCATGCACAACCGCCGCCATCTCTAAATCATGAGTCGGGTACCTCGTCTCGTGTTCTTTTAATTGTCGAGAGGCATAAGCGATGACTTTACCTCTTTGCATCAGAACACACCCGAGTCCATTCAACGAAGCATCACAATAAACCACCATGTCTTCAATCCCTTCCGGTAACACCAACACCGGAGCTTGACATAACTTCTCTTTCAACAATTGAAAGGCGACTTCTTGTTCATTTTCCCAATTAAATTTAACATTCTTCCTCGTCAACTTCGTCAAAGGAGAAGCAATCTTAGAAAAGTCTTGAATAAACCGACGATAATAACCGGCCAATCCGAGAAAACTTCGGATTTCCGTAGGCGTAGTCGGTCGACTCCAACTTTTCACCGTTTCGATCTTCCCCGGGTCTACCATAATACCTTCTTGATTCACAATATGACCAAGGAATTGAACTTCCCTTAGCCAAAATTCACATTTGGAGAACTTAGCATACAATTTCTCCCTTCGCAACGTCTTCAACACTTCACGTAAATGGTGTTCATGTTCCTTCATACTCTTGGAATAAACGAGTATGTCATCAATGAACACGATTACCGACTTGTCCAACATAGGTTGGCACACTCGGTTCATTAAATCCATGAATGCCGCCGGTGCATTCGTGAGACCAAAAGGCATAACCACAAACTCATAATGCCCGTAACGCGTCCGAAAGGCCGTTTTCTCGATGTCTTCCTCACGGACCCGCACTTGATGATAGCCGGACCGTAAATTGATCTTAGAAAAATACGTAGCACCTTGGAGTTGATCAAATAAATCGTCGATCCGAGGTAATGGATAACGATTCTTGATCGTCACTTTATTCAACTCCCTATAGTCGATGCACATTCGCATGCTTCCATCTTTCTTTTTCACAAACAAAACCGGAGCACCCCACGGCGAGGAGCTCGGTCAAATGAAACCCTTCTCAAGCAACTCTTGGGTTTGATTAAGCAATTCTTGCATCTCCGTCGGTGCTAAACGATAAGGGGTTTTAGCAATGGGAGTAGCTCCCGGAACCAACTCGATGCGAAATTCGACTTGTCTTTCCTCCAGAACACCCGGTAATTCATCCGGAAAGACATCTTCAAATTCATTAACCACCAGAATCTTACGAATAGGTGGTGGCTTATCACGAGTATCAACTACGTGAGCAAGATAAAACAAGGCACCGCTCTTGAGAAAACATCATGCCCTTGCATACGTGCACAATGGTACGAGTCTCCTCCATCTATCGCCATGAATAATCAACTCTCCCCCACTTGGGGTCCTAACATGAATGAACTTATCATGGCATGCAATATCGGCTCTATAACGATCGAGCCAATCCATACCAACAACAATATCGAACTCACCCAAGGTCATCGGAATGAGGTCAATTTTAAAGGTTTCGGTACCAAACACAACATCACAATTCTTACAAACATCAACCACTAGCGCCGTCTTGCCATCCGCTATTTCGACTTCAACCGGACGACTCAACTTAACTAGCGGTTTATTTAACTTAGATACAAATCGAGGCGACAAAAAAGACAAATTAGCACCGCTATCAAATAATATCTTGGCCGGTTTAGAGTTAACCAAGAAAGTACCTGAGACAACCTCGTTCGATTGCTTAGCTTCATCATTAGTCATCAAATAATTTCGACCCCGGCCCGTACCCGCCGCCTTCTCTAACCGCTTGACATGATCATTAACCAACTCGGGACACTCGGTCTTCTTGTGTCCTTCTTTCCCACAATTGTAACAAGTGAATTTTGTAGTAGAGGATGGTTTGGTGCAATCACGGGCCATATGTCCCCTTCGCCCACAATTATGACAAGAATAGGGGAAATCCCCCGAAGCACCTTTCTTCACACTCCCCACACTCTCGGAGCCTTTCTTAAACTTCTTGCTAGAAAAATTAGATTGACTAGTAGCTTCAAACTTTTTCTTGCCCAAGGTAAGGCTATTCTTCCTCATCACAAGCGCCTCGAAGCCCTTGGCCATGTTAAACAATTCATCAAAGCTTTTCACCACATTCACACTTATCTTCTCTTGATAACTATCATTCAAGATCCGATAAAAATCTTCCTTTAACATCTTATCATTCCCGACATACTCCGGGCAAAATTGAGTCTTAGACAAAAACACGGATTTGAGAGTGTTCAAATCCATTGACCCTTGCCTCAAAGAACGTAGCTCGTCCTTAAGCCTAGTGAGATTGGCCGAAGTTCGGTATTCTTCGAAAAATTCTTCCTTAAACTCATCCCAAGAAAAGTCCATGCATTGTTCTTCGCCATAGACTTGAATCTTTGCATCCCACCATAGCTTGGCATCACCTCTTAGCATGCTACAACCATACCTTGTCTTTTTATCGTTAGGGCACTCACATGTACGAAAAGCCCCCTCCATATCGGAGATAAACCGGGCACTCTTAAGTGGGTCCCTATCGCCTTCAAAAGTAGGAGGTTGAGCATCCTTAAAGTTCTTGAAGAAAAAGTCTCGTCTCCCCACATTTTCTTCTTGGAGAGCAATCTTAATTTGTTCCTTAACCATAGTGACGACGTTCTCGTCAATCGTGTCTAGAAACATCTTCTTAACATCTTCGCGAAACTCCGCCTTTTGGCGTTGAAAGATAGCCTCAACCTTGGCCGTGAACTCGGGGTCCTCGCTCGTGCCCCCATTATAGGTGTCGTGTCCGTTTCTCATCTTCATTCTATAAAACGGAAAAGATTAAACGACGAACCCAGAGACATGACACACATATATATATATACACCACACCACCCCATCTCGCTCGACAATCGTCGTACATCACTTGTTTGACACTATTTGCACCCGTAGTAAGGGTAGTTAGTCATTACTACGCGAGCACGTCGCATTAACTTGCTAGTACAACGTCTGTCTCGCTCGATGATTCCATCTACAACACAAATCAATTAGTGCATGGTTAGTTCATATAAACCTACGCACTACAATTCCCGATTCGACCCGAAGTCGTACAAGTCCCGCCTAAAAGCGCATACACATAAAAGTCTAAGTCTAGGCACCTATCTCAAGTCGCCTAAACCCCTTAGACCATGCTCTGATACCACTTGAAACAACCCAACCCGTACTCCGTACGCTATAAAATTTTTTTTTTATAATATACACATTTATGCGCCAATTAAATATGCAGACCAACTCACAAGTTTCATTAAACCGTACAACCATTACCAATGTTTACAAAAGGCACAATGGCCGTTAATTAAGTTAATACAAGTTTGACCGAATACAATGGTAGTTTATTAACCAAAAGACCCGACGAGCATGGTTTGGGACTAAACTACCCAAAAGGTGGCCAACTTCCAAAAGCTCCTACAAGCACATCATCAAGGGCATCTAGTGCCCGACAATCCCCTTCCCTTTATCCTCACCTGCAACTAAAAGATAAACAACGAGAGGGGTAAGCTAACGCTTAGTGAATGCAATAATTATACATGATCATATATAACCTACTTACTTGCATACACTTACACAATACCACATACGAGCTAGCAATTCAACAAACATGCAATCCATCATGCATAAACTACTATCCACGTTCCACATTACGCTAGCAACAATAATAGCATATAGTTCACAATATAATATGCTAAGTACAATTCACACAACCATGGTTAACCAAGTATACAAGAGAACGGTACATGTAAGTCCGTTGGAGTTCATAACATCCACTAGTGTTACTTATACACCGCGTAATCACTAGTCCCCCGGGTGATGTCTTAAACACCGCGACTAACTCACCCTTACAACAATGTGGCGTCTTAAACACCGCGACGAATCCACACTTCATTCAATACAATGAGTGGTGTCTTGAACACCGCGACACTTCCACTCTCACGACATTGTGGTGTCTTAAACACCGCGACAATCCCACAAGTCAATTACACAAGGAGTAGTGTCTTAAGCACTGCGACAATACTACTCGTTACCTAGAATGTGGTGTCTTGAACACCGCGACACTTCCACATTCATACCACACAAATAAATACATTATATACGTTCACGCATAATTATTCCACTCACCTTGACGCAAGGATGATGAATAATCGCTTCCAAACTTCAAAGCCAAGTACCTAATACATTAAGTACCAATTCAATACATAAACTAATGGAATTAACCACATTACATTTACTTGGGCATTTAATGACTCAATTTCGCATTAAATGGCCCAACCACACCACAACCGCCCTCTTAATGGCCAAGACTCGACTTTAATTACCAACATTAGTGCATTAAAGTCTACTAGCCTCAATTGACATCCACCTAGGGTAATTTACACCCATTTTACCCAAACTAGGTCAACTAGTACATTCTTGACCCAAATGACATCTCTTTCAATTCTAACAAGTGTTTAATGCTTACAATACCATTAACACTTTCAAACTCACAATTACAAGACCAAAACCCTAGATTATGGCCATTAGGGTTTCATTACAACAACCTAACCCAAATTCACCCATTTTACTCCCAAATGGGTCATACAAGCTTCTATTAACCAAAACCCTAGCCATAATCAATTAAAACTCGAAACTTAGAGTTAGAACTTACCGAGACTATCACCACGTAGCTAGAGTCACAAGGAACAACTTTAATACTTGCTCCAAAGATCAACCCTAAATCCTTCCTCTCTCAATCTCACTTTGAATCCAAATGGGTGTTAGAGTTTTGGGAGAGAAATTGAAAGAAAATGAAAAAGGAAAATGAAATAAATGAACTAGTGGACCAGATTTAATGCACCCATCTGATCTATACGTCCATTTACCATTTTGCCCCTCAAAATCTCTTAATTTAACCTAAAACCGGAACCTGGCCAGCAGGCCTGCCGCGGCGCGGCACTAAACGTCGCGGCGCGACGAAACACATGAAAAACAGCACCCTTTAATCCAAGTTCTGATCAAATCTTTGCTTGATGTGTCGCGTCGCGGAGCCCTGTATAGTGGCGCGACAATTGCCTGGAACTGGTGCCCTCGACTAGCTAATCAATTTTCCAAGGTTTCCATAACTAATAATCCAAACGCTCACTTTAATACACATACTAACCCCAACCTTGAGTCTCACACGACTCAATGCCATCGTGACACGTAGGTAAACACGTTCGCGCATGCATTCAACATTTATAATATACACATTCTCAAGTAACTAACATGTTAGCTAACTTAGCCACATAACGAGCAAGTTATAGACGTATAATTGATTAGGTGTGTACCTTTAAGCGTGTACGGAAAAGCGGGGTGTTACAATTTGTTAATATATATATATAATAACAAATCATTTTATGACCAAGTTAATATATATTTTTAACATTCATAAACACGTTTTAAATATACGTCGAAAGTTATTCATACAATTAATATTCCAACTTATCATATATATTCAAATAAATATTTAAACCAATCAGTTTAATGTACGGTATTAAACAATTAATACATTGTTATGTTTTCAAGTTATAGTATATATATATATATATATATATATATATATATATATATATATATATATATATATATATATATATATGTATCTATATACATATAATTGTTCGCGAATCGTCGAGAACAGCCGAAAGGTATTTGAATAGTTCAAAAATTTTGAGATTCAGTTTTACAAACTTTGCTTATCGTGTCGGAAATGTTAATCATACAAAGATTAAGTTTAAATTTGGTCAAAAATTTTCCGGGTCATCACAGTACCTACCCGTTAAAGAAATTTCGTCCCGAAATTTAAGTGAGGTCGTCATGGCTAACAATAAAAATGTTTTCATGACGAATATGAGTTGATAAATAGAATTTTATCACCGTTGAATAATATGGATAAAACAATCCGATTTCTCGAAGTGTATGAGAGAAGTTATCGTAAAAGAGTGAAATGAAAGAATAGAGATTCGTCTTAATTTTTGACGTAGTTCCGATTGATTTTCGGAATTTAAGGAATAGAAAATCTTCATAATCTAAATAAGATTTGATTCTTCGAAATTTAAGGAAATTAAGATTTCCTTTAAATGCGTAATCTGCCTCGATTGTTATGTCTGATATTTCACTATAAATTGACCTCTTCCGTTTCATTATTTTCACCACTCCTACATCTTCTTCCTTATTTCATACTTCTAAAAGATTGTGAAATGCTTAATCCAGTTCTGATTCTTGATATTTTCTTGGCTATCGTATCCTTCATTCTTCTTTTTCATCTGTCACCAGAGGAGGTTATTTTCTTCTACTATTACCTTGGGGTTATATTGTTTTTCATTCTCCCGTGTCTTTATATTGCTATACGCATTGATATACACGGTTTGTAATTTCAGAATTGTTTTCGGGCTTTATATTTTCCATTATATTTCGGAGCTTCATGCTTTCGTTTTCTCTTCCCGACTTTAAGTCAAGCGAATAATGGTCCAGAATTCGTAGGTATGGATTTTGAAATGAACATAATTAATGTTCTAAGAAAGAAACGGTAATGGCATAATCTGACTTGTCAAATTACTAGAATACCTCGAAAAAGACTGAATCATCAAGAAAAATATTTTCTTAATATGTTTAAAGGTTAAATAGAATGAAAGATTTATGTAACATGGTTCATGATGAGGGTATGATCTGTGAACCTTTATCACGTTCCATTAGAAACTCAGTATGACTTACTGTAATATAATCACGTTGATCAAGTGTCATTATATTATACTAACTCATGCTTCAATTCCCAACACTACTTCAAAAACATCCATTTTTCGAAATTTTCAGAAATTAGAAACTAAAATAGTTTCTTTTATGATGTAACACAGATAGCGTGAAGAGATAAATGATTTTAGATAAGAATAGTTATGAAAATATCTTCAGAAATATGGAGGATATTTATAATGGAAGATACGATGATATCTTAGAATATTTAAGATAAGATGATGATGAAGAATATTGTCCGCAAATGTTTTAGAGTAAGGAGCAAGGTATTCGCTAATGATTTCAGCAGACACTGAATCATTTGGATTCTTTGAAGGCAGTTTTAATCTTTGTGATTTGTCCACAGCCTCCTTTATAGTTTGCTCAATCCGTTTTTCAGTTCCAAACCTTCTCTTTTTCTCAGCTTTACCACCATACTATCTTTATCATCAAACTTTTGACTGTTAAGGTCGTTTACAGTTTTTCCTGCTTCTTCAGCATTTTTCCAAAATTCGGAGAACTAGTTTCATAGTTTGGGGTGTTTTTCAGAAACTTCATATTTGAAGTATGTAAGTCTAGAAGATAGATGTTATCTATATATAACTGTTGTCGTAGAAAATGCTGCGAGATTCAAAATACTGGTTGCTAATTCCCGGTGGTTGGTATGGAAATTATTGTTACAAGATGTGGATGAGTACATGATAGGGTTTCAATGAGTATAAGAATTTTTCGAAAGGTCAAGGATTAATAAAGTTGTTTGGTAAATTTACTGCTAATGTGGCGGAACATGAAAGGTTCCCCAGTAACAAAACGTATATATCAAGGTTACAATAAGGCTTAATCTGAAAAGTTGAAGTTGACTGGTTGGAAGTGTGATAAAACTGGATACTTTGAAAAGAAATTGCAAGATTATTTTCGGTAATAACAAAGCTAAAGGATCTTTCACCGTTTTGAAGTCAAAGTATAGCTTTGAAAGATGTAGAGATCTAAGAATGATGTCACTTGTTAAATCTTGACTTGGATTCTGCTCTGTCAATATCAGAATATGTAATTGAATTTGTATGGAAACGATTGTATATCGCTGTGAGCATAGTTAATAATTTTTTAATCAAAGTTGAAGAATGTACAGTGTAACATATTAATTGCGAACTTATATATTTCTCGGGTATTACCTACCCGTTAAAGATTTCACAATTAATACTTTGTACAAAAGAATTTTTATTACCGTCTTTATGAAAATATATGTATGTATATTTTCTTCAGATGTAATACAGATTTAATGAGTTAATATCATATTAAGCTCATTTAATTTTCGACTTGACTTAGAAATGATTAATCTCTAAAACATTAAAGATTACATAATCTTTGCGGAGTATTTCGGTAAATGTAATCGATACTTCATTATTTATTCTTATTGATATTCCTCGGTGAAGGATGTTGGTGCTCGTGGAATTTTTGTGAAGCTTACAAGGCACATATGATGTTTTCTGAAAAGTTTCGAGTATATTGAAATTGAAAATGTAAAATCAATTATGTAATTGATTAATACACTTGGTTTATTATGAAATGGAATTCATGGAGTTGAAACGGAGATTGTAGTTAACAATGGTTAAGTTGTTACGGAAGGATGTACATCATTGCATATTAGTAATATGAACTAACCGAGTAGTACCTACCAGTTAAGATTCACACGTAATAGCTTAGTACGAAAATATTTATTTTGATTTCAAAATTCATATATATTAAATATACATAAAATTTCTTCAGGGGAAATGAGTTAATACTTCATCGGTTATTGTAGCTGGTATTTCTTGGTAACTACGGTGCGTATGACGTTGATGCTCGTGGAACCGATTGTGAAGTTGAGGTTTACGATGCGGATGTTGTTGGTGGTGGTAATGGTACTGTTGGTGTTGTTGTCGATGGTACTGTTGATGCCGGTGATGCTGCTGGTGCTTGTTACCTTTGCACCGTATTCTCCAAAGCCACTACCCGAGTGCAAAGCTCGTTGACTTCTTCTACTACACCGGGATGATTGGCGGTTCGGATGAGCGGATGAATAAGATCCAGAATTTGAGATAGTATATTATCGTGACGAGATACTCTGGAAATGAGAGAGAAAATGGTGTCTTGAACAGGTTCGCCGGTAAGTGCTTCAGGTTCTTCGCCAAGAGGGCAATGTGGTGGATGAAAGGGATCGCCTTCTTCTTGTCTCCAATAATTAAGTAGGCTACGAACCCATCTCCAATTCATCCAGAATAGATGATGTGTAAGACCCAAATATTTATTGTACATAATGTATTTAAGGTGTACGATGTGAGAATGGAGTGTGCACAGCATGTAGGTGTTGCTTGCTCGACCGTCGAAGAATACTGGACGTTATTTGAGGTACAAGGTGTGTACGTACCTTTTCAAACCCAAATAAAGCTTGAGTTGATGTTTCAAAGCCTTACCATTGGATAGAATATCTTATTACGTTTCTAACGATATTTGATTCATCGAAAACGGAGTTACGGTCGAAAAGTTATGGCCAAAACAAGTTGCTGAAACCTGTTTTGGGCTCGACCACAATTTCCAGTTAATTGGAGCGGCGCTCCAGCTTCTGGCGCGGCGCGCCGATTGCTGCTGAGGCAATTTTCAGCCTTTTTAAAAGGTTTAAATGAAGGGTATTTGGGTAATTTTACTTGGGGCCGGATTTGTGAGCCATATTAGCTGGTTTGGATCAGTTTTGGATCATTTTCACATCCATTCATCACTCCCAACTATCTAGAGAGAGAGAGAGATTCTAGAGAGAGATTTGGGGTTTTGGAGAAGAAGGAGGCCGTTTGGATCAAAAGCTCGGGTTCTAAAGTTGTTCCTTTCGTTCCTAGCTACGTTGTGGTGGTATTGGTAAGCTCAAACTCCGAATTTCATCTATTTGATTTGATATTCAAGTTAGGGTTTTGAGTTAGTTTGTGGTAAAACCCTTTTAGGTGATGAAATGGGTTTAGTGAAGCTAGTAATTGGGTTTATTGTTAGTGTTGGTGGATTTTGGGTTGGTGAACTAATTGGCCATGTTTAGGACTTGAAATTGAGTTTAATCACTTAAGTTAGTGATTATGGAAGTATTGAAACCCATTTAAGGTTATTTGGTTGACTAATTTTGACTATGGGTCAAAATTAGGGTTTGGTGACGGTTATGACCCAATTGTCGATTTAATAAGTTTTATAAACTTAAAATGGATTAAGTTGAAGCATAGAACCGAGTTAAATATGTTTTGGTGTCAAAACTTGCTAATGGCGTGATATTGACTTCTTATGGGTCAAATTAGGGTTTAAGTGTCTTTTTGGGCAAGATAGGTGTTTAACACCTATGATCGGGTTTAATTAGCGTATTAAGACCATTTTCACTTGTGTTAGTGATTATTGGTTAATTTTGGGCGCGGTTTGTACTTGGAAGTGCATTTGGGTCGAAATTGCACTAAGTGTCATATGGGTTGGTTTGTAAGTCAACCCTAATCGTGTTATTGTATTTGTGATAATGGAATAGGTACTTTCCATTGGCGCGTGGCGGTTTATTTAGAAGCATTCATCAAGGCGACAAGGTGAGTGTTAATATCCTATGTGCATATGTATGTGTAGGATGGGTGCGGGTCGGGTTGAAGTGTTTCTTGGTTATAGAGCTCACTTCACATATAGGTGGATTTGATGGACTTGTGTATAGGTCTAATTGGCACGGTTGTGAGTTTTAGTTGGCCACCTTTGGCGAGGTACACAATTTGTGTGTACATTATCACACGCGGTATGATGTGGATTATATAACCCCAATGGCGAAGGGTTAATATTGTGATGCGGACTTAGATATAACCCCAATGGCGAAGGGTAGTATTGTGAGTAGAATAATTATACGTATGTGTATATGGCGTATTTATTTGTGAATGTTATGGTATGAACCATCGAGCCGGTAGCATTGAGTGTGAACCACGAGCCGGTAGCACTATAAAATAATTGATGTGAACCACGAGCCGGTAGCATCGAGTGTGAACCACGAGCCGGTAGCACTATAAAATAATTGATGTGAACCACGAGCCGGTAGCATCGAGTGTGAACCACGAGCCGGTAGCACTATAAAATAATTGATGTGAACCACGAGCCGGTAGCATCGAGTGTGAACCACGAGCCGGTAGCACTATAAAATAATTGATGTGAACAACGAGCCGGTAGCATCGAGTGTGAACCACGAGCCGGTAGCACTATAAAAGAGTATGACTCAATTGCGTATGGTGTGAACCACGAGCCGGTAGCACCATACCGTTATGGTTAACCTTGGGAGTTTTACGCGTTGTTATATATATATTGTGTACGTATAATGTTGTATTGACGTGATGTAGCTAACCTTCTGGCTGTAGCTTATTGGCATTGTTCGTAACGTTGTTTGCGAACTTACTATATTGTTGGTGTTGTTAGCTTGTGCTTAGTGAACGTACGGTATGCTAGGTTTAGCTTGCCTTATACTTGGATGCTTCGGTATGCGCTATTTGATTATTATTGTGGCGTGTCCATTTTATACATATATATGTATGTAGTATATTTTCACTCACTAAGCGTTAGCTTACCCTCTCGTTGTTGACTTTTTTTATAGATTGCATGGATGCGGAGGCTTGGGTAAGCGGGGACTAATGGACTCGCGTAGTTGCTTTAGAAGGCTTGCTTTTGGATTGATTAGGATTGGGTAGCATATCCCCAATCGCCATGCTCGACCTTAATTTTGTATTACAAATCATGTGGTTGAAAACTTGTATTTTCGTACGAAAGTCGTAAAACGGCCAATGTGGGCCCGGTCTTCGTAAAACTAATTTTATTAATGGAACGTGTTAGTTCTACATATATTAATGTATGGTTAAAAGCGTTTTGTCTAAATACGTCGGGAAGTGGTCAAACATTTTCGCATTTCATGACTTTTTGGACAGGCCAATTTGGCGCGCCGTGCGGCCATATGGCGCGCCGCGCCATGTGTTGTACCAGCAAAATATTTTTTTTTCCTCTGCGTTATTGGTTGGTTAACGGGTTGGGTTGTTACAAGTGGTATCAGAGCATGGTCTAAGGGATTTAGGTGACTTGAGATAGGTGCCTAGACTTAGACTTATGTGTGTGCTTAATTGTTGCGGGACTTGTAGGATTACGGGTCGGAATGGGTTTAGTTAGTGCCTTGTTTATAGGTTGACTAACATTTATATTAGTAATGCGGATATTATTAATATGCTATTGTGCTGTGATAATAATTCTCGCGTGTGTTTGTACCGCATAGAATTTTGGTTGTGTTTGTGTATATCATCGAGCGAGACGGTCGTTGTACTAACGAGTCGATGCGGCATGTGTGCGTAATAAGAACTTGCAAACCTTATTACGGGTGCAAATCGTGTCTAACAAGTGATGTACGATGAGTGTTTAGCAAGATGGGGCTGTGTCGTGCGTACGGTTTTACACGTTCGTGGACTAATCGTTTTGCATTCTTTAGAATGACGACGCGAAATGAGACCGAGGCGAATGACGCGGAGTTTAACACTAGGGTTGCGGTCGCCGTTGCGGAGCAAATGGGTGCGTTAGAAGAAAGAATGGAAAGGAGGTATTCCGAACTTCAAAGTAGTGGTGAAATGGAGCGTTATCTTAAGAGCTTCATGAGGACTAAACCCCCGATGTATGATGGAAAGCCGGATCCTTTGATAAGCACAACTTGGATTTCGGACGTCGAAGGGTGTTTCCGTACTATCGATTGCCCTCCCGAGAGAAAGACGAGACTCGCTACGAGTTTGTTGCGGGGTAGGGCAAGGGATTGGTTGGATGGTAAGATTGATCTTGTCGGTGGCGAGACGTTTATGGCTTTATCGTGGGACGACTTTAAGGAGGAATTCTTCGAGGAGTTCCGGACTTCGGCCGATTTGTGGGAATTGCGTAATGAGTTGCGAAATTTGCGACAAGGATCTATGGATTTGAGTACTCTCAAGACGACCTTTATGGCGAAGGCTCGTTTTTGTCTGGAGTATTTGGGGAATGATCGTTTGTTGATGGGAGATTTCTATCGGACCTTGAATGATGACTTGAAAAGTAAAATTAGCCGGGGTCAAGCGAAATCATTTTCGGAATTATTCGACTTGGCTAGGGGTTTCGAGTCGTATTCACGATCGAAAAAGGGTGAACCTTCAAGTGAGCAAAGGGTCGTTTCTTATGGTGCTCCGAGTAAGAGGGCTAAGGGTCCGAGTGTGAGCACGGGTGGTACGCGAACGGGTATGTCGGATTCTAGTGCGGCTAGATGTTACAATTGTGGGGTGAGGGGTCACAAGTCTTGGGAATGTTCGGTACCAAAGGGTGATGGTATGGTGTGCTTCAATTGCCAAAAAGAAGGACATCGTAAGTCGGAATGTCCCAAGTTAGCGGGGACGGGTGCGGCCAGGAGACGTTAAGGTACGTTTAATTTTGATAAATATGTCTTTTGATTATTTATTAAATGCCGTTTGAGTTTGAGTTGCGTGCCTTTGTTGTGCATGTTATGCTATGGGTGACGTTCCTAATGGAAGTACCCTATGTTGATGTTTGATTGACGGGCGAAGGGCGTAAGACTTGGCGTAACCAAGCATTCCTTAGTATTTGGAAAATGTCTCTACCAAGCCATGGAAATGAGTTTTGGTGTTCGGATGTTAGAGCATGTTCGCTCTCGTGTTGAAGTTGATGAACCATGAGGTTCGACGGTTGGTTGGAACCCTTGAGATCGAGTGTTTTAAATCTCGATGTGTGTTGGTAATGGAGTCCTTATGACGCGACATTAGGTGCCTCTTTTATACCTACTAGCGTGGTGTTCGACTCCGATTGTGTTGCGGTACACTTTTCGTACAAAGTGTTTAAGGGTTGGTTAAAATCCTTTGTGTGCTCAAGGTTGGAGTAAGATGTGGTAATGGGTCGTGTGAGCCCAATTGTTGGTAAAGTCTACCTGTGGTAGCATTGTACGGTTGTACGAGTTGTGGATATGGAACGTGGTTCTAAGTGGGGGAGTTACACTCCCGCACGAGGAAGTTTTAGTGTGAGATTTCGGATGATGCTATTGGTAGATCCAGAAAATGTTGTCGAGACCTGGTTGGGTCGATTTGTGGTAGAGTACAATTTCGGATAAATTGTACTTATGGTTTGGATTTGAATCATCACCGAGGTGGTAACGTGGTAAATCTCGTTGAGAGATAATGGACGTGTTTGGCGAGCAAGATGAAATCCTCCGGTTAAGGGAGGTGTGTGTCGGGTTCTCTTGTGGAGAATTATTGTTTGCTACCTATGTTTGGTATAGGTGGTTCTTGCTCGATTATGGTATGGTTGTTTGATGAAGCATGATCTTTAGGGTCCGCTGATTTCGTCATGGGAATACGTGATTGGTGGAGCATGACTTTCGGGGTCCGCTGACTTCATCATGAGCGTGGTGTTATATCGGTGAAGCATGATCTTCGGGTCCGCTGACTTCATCCGGTGTTATATCGGTGAAGCATGATCTTCGGGTCCGCTGACTTCATCCGGTGTTGTGATTGGTGGAGCATGACCTTCGAGGTCCGCTGACTTCATCAAGGGAGTAGTGTTATGTCGGTATGGTGTAACACTATCGGGAAATGCGAGTACCGGTGGGAAATGCGAGTACCATTCATGTGTTGAGATTGTGGATCGCGTGTGTTTTCGGATTCACGATGACGCGTGTAGTTCGGTCATCTTATTGGAATGAATCTCGTGTAGTTCGGATTCATGGTGACTAGTGTAGTTCGGTCATCTTATTGAGGTAGTAATCTCGTGTGGTTTCGGAATACTAAGGCTCGTGTAGTTCGGCCAACCTCGATGTTGTGGAAGTGAATCTCGTGTAGTTCGGATTCACAAATGACTCGTGTGGTTTCGGTCATTGTATTGAGGAGTGAGTCTCGTGTAGTTCGGATTCACAAATGACTCGTGTAGTTCGGTCATTCCTCCGCGATAGTGACTCTCGTGTAGTTCGGATTCACTATGGCGCGTGTAGTTCGGCCATTCCCGATTGTTGTTGTGGTGAAGGTAGTGAGTCGCGTGTAGTTCGGATTCACTAAGGCGCGTGTGTTTTCGGCCAGCCTTCGTGTGTTGTGTGATTAGTGATGCGATAGCCGTGTTTCGCTCACGTGTTGTTACGAGTGTGACGATCGTCGATTTTGTACACCATGGGATTAGCGTCGCCATAGTCGCTTGGGCGCTACCGGTTTCTAACCGTTGGATTATGATGTTACGATAGTTGCGTATTGGTCGTATTGCGCACTGCAATGGATGTTTATTGATTGATGGGATCCGTAAGGATTAGTTTGGTTCGGTCTTCATCGTTTCGGGTTGTTGAACCTAGGTTGAGACTTGGTTTCTTCTAGCATTGTACTCGGTAATAGTACGCTAAGGGATTGATATATCGGTACGAGATTAGTTGAGTTTCTCCCGATGTTGGGGTAGGAGCATGGTTTTAGTGCTCGGATTGTGGTTTTGATAAATCGTGGGTGACGATTTTAGTGGTTAAAGGTGATTCATTGGGAAGAATTATCTAGGAAAATTCGTATTGGACTTATGATTGAGGATCGTTGAGTAGGTCCGGATTGGTTAAGTGGAGAAGATCACGAGGACGTGATCGATTCTAAGTGGGGGAGAGTTGTAAGACCCAAATATTTATTGTACATAATGTATTTAAGATGTACGATGTGAGAATGGAGTGTGCACAGCATGTAGGTGTTGCTTGCTCGACCGTCGAAGAATACTGGACGTTGTTTGAGGTACAAGGTGTGTACGTACCTTTTCAAACCTAAATAAAGCTTGAGTTGATGTTTCAAAGCCTTACCATTGGATAGAATATCTTATTACGTTTCTAACGATATTTGATTCATCGAAAACGGAGTTACGGTCGAAAAGTTATGGCCAAAACAAGTTGCTGAAACCTGTTTTAGGCTCGACCACAATTTCCAGTTAATTGGAGTGGCGCTCCACCTTCTGGCGCGGCGCGCCGATTGCTGCTGAGGCAATTTTCAGCCTTTTTAAAAGGTTTAAATGAAGGGTATTTGGGTAATTTCACTTGGGGCCGGATTTGTGAGCCATATTAGCTGGTTTGGATCAGTTTTGGATCATTTTCACATCCATTCATCACTCCCAACTATCTAGAGAGAGAGAGAGATTCTAGAGAGAGATTTGGGGTTTTGGAGAAGAAGGAGGCCGTTTGGATCAAAAGCTCGGGTTCTAAAGTTGTTCCTTTCGTTCCTAGCTACGTTGTGGTGGTATTGGTAAGCTCAAACTCCGAATTTCATCTATTTGATTTGATATTCAAGTTAGGGTTTTGAGTTAGTTTGTGGTAAAACCCTTTTAGGTGATGAAATGGGTTTAGTGAAGCTAGTAATTGGGTTTATTGTTAGTGTTGGTGGATTTTGGGTTGGTAAACTAATTGGCCATGTTTAGGACTTGAAATTGAGTTTAATCACTTAAGTTAGTGATTATGGAAGTATTGAAACCCATTTAAGGTTATTTGGTTGACTAATTTTGACTATGGGTCAAAATTAGGGTTTGGTGACGGTTATGACCCAATTGTCGATTTAATAAGTTTTATAAACTTAAAATGGATTAAGTTGAAGCATAGAACCAAGTTAAATATGTTTTGGTGTCAAAACTTGCTAATGGAGTGATATTGACTTCTTATGGGTCAAATTAGGGTTTAAGTGTCTTTTTGGGCAAGATAGGTGTTTAACACCTATGATCGGGTTTAATTAGCGTATTAAGACCATTTTCACTTGTGTTAGTGATTATTGGTTAATTTTGGGCGCGGTTTGTACTTGGAAGTGCATTTGGGTCGAAATTGCACTAAGTGTCATATGGGTTGGTTTGTAAGTCAACCCTAATCGTGTTATTGTATTTGTGATAATGGAATAGGTACTTTCCATTGGCGCGTGGCGGTTTATTTAGAAGCATTCATCAAGGCGACAAGGTGAGTGTTAATATCCTATGTGCATATGTATGTGTAGGATGGGTGCGGGTCGGGTTGAAGTGTTTCTTGGTTATAGAGCTCACTTCACATATAGGTGGATTTGATGGACTTGTGTATAGGTCCAATTGGCACGGTTGTGAGTTTTAGTTGGCCACCTTTGGCTGGGTACACAATTTGTGTGTACATTATCACACGCGGTATGATGTGGATTATATAACCCCAATGGCGAAGGGTTAATATTGTGATGCGGACTTAGATATAACCCCAATGGCGAAGGGTAGTATTGTGAGTGGAATAATTATACGTATGTGTATATGGCGTATTTATTTGTGAATGTTATGGTATGAACCATCGAGCCGGTAGCATCGAGTGTGAACCACGAGCCGGTAGCACTATAAAATAATTGATGTGAACCACGAGCCGGTAGCATCGAGTGTGAACCACGAGCCGGTAGCACTATAAAATAATTGATGTGAACCACGAGCCGGTAGCATCGAGTGTGAACCACGAGCCGGTAGCACTATAAAATAATTGATGTGAACCACGAGCCGGTAGCATCGAGTGTGAACCACGAGCCGGTAGCACTATAAAATAATTGATGTGAACCACGAGCCGGTAGCATCGAGTGTGAACCACGAGCCGGTAGCACTATAAAAGAGTATGACTCAATTGCGTATGGTGTGAACCACGATCCGGTAGCACCATAGCGTTATGGTTAACCTTGGGAGTTTTACGCGTTGTTATATATATATTGTGTACGTATAATGTTGTATTGACGTGATGTAGCTAACCTTCTGGCTGTAGCTTATTGGCATTGTTCGTAACGTTGTTTGCGAACTTACTATATTGTTGGTGTTGTTAGCTTGTGCTTAGTGAACGTACGGTATGCTAGGTTTAGCTTGCCTTATACTTGGATGCTTCGGTATGCGCTATTTGATTATTATTGTGGCGTGTCCATTTTATACATATATATGTATGTAGTATATTTTCACTCACTAAGCGTTAGCTTACCCTCTCGTTGTTGACTTTTTTTATAGATTGCATGGATGCGGAGGCTTGGGTAAGCGGGGACTAATGGACTCGCGTAGTTGCTTTAGAAGGCTTGCTTTTGGATTGATTAGGATTGGGTAGCGTATCCCCAATCGCCATGCTCGACCTTAATTTTGTATTACAAATCATGTGGTTGAAAACTTGTATTTTCGTACGAAAGTCGTAAAACGGCCAATGTGGGCCCGGTCTTCGTAAAACTAATTTTATTAATGGAACGTGTTAGTTCTACATATATTAATGTATGGTTAAAAGCGTTTTGTCTAAATACGTCGGGAAGTGGTCAAACATTTTCGCATTTCATGACTTTTTGGACAGGCCAATTTGGCGCGCCGCGCGGCCATATGGCGCGCCGCGCCATGTGCTGTACCAGCAAAATATTTTTTTTTCTCTGCGTTATTGGTTGGTTAACGGGTTGGGTTGTTACATGATGGCTAATTGGTTGATCCATTCCGGTTACACTGTCTTCGGAATTCAGGTGAATATCCATATCGGAATAGCTTTCAGAGTTTGAACTAGATACGGGATCCATCTTGTATAATTAGGGAGATAATTTTTGATATGAATTAGATTATAGAATTTAGTTTGGTATTCTTCAATACATAATTTACAAATGTATATATAATACCAAATTCCATAAATCACGGAGAAATTTTCGGAAGATATCAGGAAAAGTTTACAGTAACAGATACGCTAAGATATGAATTTTTGTCTATACACTATTTATGCAATAAATGCAGGAAAACGTATCTAGACTTAAGAATGATAAGCATGTAATTTCCGACAAGAAATGATAAGCAAAACTTTTAACATGCAGACACGGTCGAAGTCCAGACTTACTAATGCATCTTAACAACTATCAGTTAGACACATTCATGCAAGACCTGGTTCGCTAGGACCAACGCTCTGATACCAACTGTGACGATCGCTCCAAATCCATATGGACGAACACGTCATTCATTGATTTCATTGCGAGGTATTTGACCTCTATATGATACGTTTTGTAAACATTGCATTCTTTTGAAAAGGCACACCATAAATGAATATTTAAATCAAAGGTTTTCGACATCTGATGATTTCTACATATAGACAATCACCGTAAATAATAGTTTACAATAGTACTTCCGTTAACAATGCAGTAAAAATAAGATACATGGTGATGATTTGGTGAATGCAACGTTTCCTTGAAAAATATGTCATATAAGACTCTATGCACATAGCTTGTCTATCATATAAGCAAACAGCGGAAGACTTCTAGGGAACCTGAGAATAAACATGCTAACAAGTGTCAACACAAAGGTTGGTGAGTTCATAGTTTTAATGTTTCATATAATCTGTATATAAAGGTGGATCACAAGATTTTAGTTGTTTCATCCAGAAACGTTTATCAAAATATTCTACGAAATTGAGCACCCTGGTAACTAAACTTTAACGTATATATAATTTATACCCTTTGTATAATCATCTTAATAATACACGCAAACCAACGTGTACGCTTCTCAAATAGCATACGTCCGTTAAAAGGCTAGCGCTCTAGCTCGGACGGGGATATCAAGCCCTATGGATCCATATACTACTACTCGCGCCCACCAGTTCTTATAACCGGCAGTTACTAGTTACCAAAGCTAAGGGATTTTCAGTTCAAACTCAGTATAGAATTTAGTATGTACTTGTGTCCATTGTTTAAAATAAAGTGCATGTATTCTCAGCCCAAAAATATATATTGCAAAAGCATTTAAAAAGAGAGCAAATGAAACTCACCTTAGCAGCATATAAAGTCGTTCACCAAAATGTGATCGAAACTCGGATTACCAAATAATCGTAGATCTCAACCTAGAGAACATATGTTGGTCAATAAATGTCTATCAAGCTAGGCCAGGTCATAGTGTATCCAATCCTAATGCTCGAAATTGACATACAAAAGTTATTCAAAGTTGTTTCAAAAAGTCAATTTTGACAATAGTTCAACAAACGAGACGTACCTTATATAAGGATTCATTTGCTCGGTTGGTAATATTCAAAAATCCATTTTATCAATCTCGTAAACAAGTTGTTTAAGTATTAATTGCAGATTCAAAAAGCAATTCCAATTAATGTCAATTATAATTCAGTTGACCATATCTTTTGATTCGTTCCTCGAAACTATTCGATATCTAAATGAAAAGTTATTGACTTTTCGCCAGTTTTCCGAAAACATGTATATCATATACCTTTTACCCGTAATATATGTATTTAATTCGTGATTTATTATAAACTGTTTAACGACAAAATTTAGCATACAAGCATGTATAAATATATACACTCGAGCACTAGTATGTATACACTATTAATTTATAAAATATAAAATATAAATGCTTACGTATTAATATTGAGATTCAATATTGTAGAAAGTAGGTAGACGTAACGGAGATGATAAACACTAGGTTTGATTCACAAATATACCCCCGAACATTACCCATAACCTCCTTGGCAATAACCCATAATTTCCTTAGCTCTATCCCGCTTGAAAACCATTTTGAAAGTGACACGCTCATAACCTCGTCGTAGTATTTTATGTATAATACTAATTAATAATATTAATAATAATAAGATTAATAATAATATTAATCTAAATAATAATAATAATAATAATAATAATAATAATAATAATAATAATAATAATAATAATAATAATAATAATAATAATAATAATAATAATAATAATAAAAAATAAAATAAATACATTGTAATATATGATTTAGAGAAAGAGTGTGAAAACTAAGCAATTTATAGAACCTTTTCTGAAAAAGTACCCCATGCGATCGCATGGGATTTGTGCTTCAAGGCCATGCGATCGCATGGCCCTCTGATCCAGCTCACAAACTTTTAACTTTTTGTTTGTCGACATAATTTTATATAATATATATAATATATTTAATTTATATAATTAATTATATATTATATTAAATTCACATGCATAGTTGACTTGTAATTTTTGTTCCGATAAGTCGTACGTCATCACTCGACTTATGTCCCGGTTTCGGTTTTTCAAATGTCCTTTCGTACGCTGAGAAAACTTGTATTTTACATTTCGTGTCACGTACCTTTGTCAAAATATAGCCTTAAATTATCCCTAAACTATACCACTAAAAGTATATCTTAAACTTTCGAGTATTTTGATCATTTACTTCTATAAATTATTCGCTATTTGTTAATATATATATAATAATAAATCGTTTTACGACCAAGTTAATATATATTTTCAACATTCATAAACACGTTTTAAATATACGTCGCAAGTTATTCATACAATTAATATTCCAACTTATCATATATATTCAAATAAATATTTAAACCAATCAGTTTAATGTACGGTATTAAACAATTAATACATTGTTATGTTTTCAAGTTATAGTATATATATATGTATCTATATACATATAATTGTTCGCGAATCGTCGAGAACAGCCGAAAGGTATTTGAATAGTTCAAAAATTTTGAGATTCAGTTTTACAGACTTTGCTTATCGTGTCGGAAATGTTAATCATACAAAGATTAAGTTTAAATTTGGTCAAAAATTTTCCGGGTCATCACATTTCAGTAGGTATAGAGGCCGTGGTGACTGACCGAACTCAGCCTTTGTTTTAAACTACTTTCATGAACGAAACTTACTTTACACCTTTTGTTTGATGATGAATGATGATGACCTTTAAGACCTTATTTACATACTTTTAAACCTATTCGGACTATTTACTGACTTAGTACTATTTGACTTAGGTTGAGGACCCGTTTCGACAACGTTCATTACTTGCTTACTTTCCGAGTCATACTTTACCGCTACTTTATCATTGTGAGTTATAGCATTCCCTTTTTACTTTAACTTATTTTGGGAACTGAGAATGCATGCGGATTTTATGTTTTACATGCTAGGCACGAGTACTTAAACTTATATATGTGTGGGTTATACAACGGCAGAAACATTCCCTTTAGCTTGGTAACGTTTAGTAATTGGTTTTTGAACCGGTGAACGCGAATCTTAGATATGGATCCATAGGGTTTGACATCCCCACTCGGGTTAGTAGTGCTAGCATTTAACGAGTGTTTAATACTTCGTAAACATACGCACTTGCCAAGTGTACTTTCAGGGGGTATAAACGTTAAGTTAGTTACCAAGTGCTCACGGTTAACATATACTTTATCATACTGTTTTGAAACGCTCTTTGTAGCACTGAAATCTCGTGGCCTACCTTACATACTGTTATACTTAAACTATAGCTCACCAACCTTTGTGTTGACGTTTTTAAGCATGTTTTTCTCAGGTGCTTAAGGTTATTTGCTTCCGCTGTGTACTAGTCTTGCCGTAGACACCCGCTGCTCTAGTGTTACCACCGCATGAACTGTTTATCTTGCATTCAAACTTTAATACATTTGAAACTATGTTTTGTAACGACCTAAGGGTCACATACATTTATTCATGATTGCTATTCGTAGAAGCATACTGTTGGTGTAAAACATTTGATGTCGATTATGACGTCATCTTTCTATCGTGAATGCAACTTCTTTTATTACAGCATATAGTACTTAACCTTGTAATGATCTGTTGTTGATGATTCGTACACGATGGTTTTGTACGGGGCATCACAGTTACTCCGTATTATTTAGGCGGAAAAACGATCGACAAAAATAACATTCAAAATAATATTGTTCGTGAAAAATATGAACGTTTTTTTTTTCATGTTTTGTGAAGTAAAATTTAGCCCGATTTAGAGTTTAGGGTTTAGGGTTTAGGGTTTAGAGTTTGGTGTTTTGGGTTTATTCCATAAACCCAAAACACCAAACCCTAAACCCTAAACCCTAAACCCTAAACTCTAAACCGTTCGTGTTAAAAACTCAATCTAAATCCTAAATCTAAACCCTAAATCTAAACCCTAAACCCTAAATTTCTAAACCCTAATATCTAAACCCTATAAACCCTAATATCTAAACCCCAATAGCTAAAACCTCAACATACGCTCGAAAAACACGATAATTGTTATATCTTACTTCTTCGAGCGTTTTCCCGCCAAAATAAAAACATTTATCACAAAGTGTCTCTACTAAATGTTCATATTTTCATCTCATCTATAATGTTCGTGAACACAGTTTTTTCAAAAAACTAAAAAAAAAAAAAGTTTTTGCTTCCTCCCGCTTCCCCCCGATTGGTTACTTCCCTCTTGATCCTACCACTAAACGAAACAGTTTAATTACATGTTTTAGGAATTAAGTGAACGTAAATACTATTAGTTTAATGACCCGTGGAACCACAGAATCCGATCAAGAAACTTATTGTTGTTTTTACAAACATATTGATATACTTAACTTGGTCAGAATAAATGAACTACATTTATTCTCCCACGACCTTCTTCAAATTTTCATCACAATTACTATTTTTCTTTTCATAAAAGCCTAAATTACAACATCTTATTGAGACATATATTTCGTATACATATGTAACGTAATTAATCCCTCCCTTAAAGAAAATCCATATTTGAATAATAATAATAATATAATATGTAAGACCCGTGAATTCACGGGTTAGTTTATATAAAAATATGTAACATAAAAAAAAAAAAGACAAGTAAATTCAATTTTGTTCAATAACATGTGAAATCTGGTAATTTGAATTTGACAACATAGAGAGTATATATCTATAAGTGAAAAATAAAACAAATTGACGATAATATTACTTGTTGAATAATTCAAAACAAATACTATTAGTTGTTACTCCGTACAACTTTGAAAATAATTATAACTAGTTTTCGAACCGTCGCTTCGCTCCGGTAGTTCGGTTTTCAATGTATCTTATTGCGTTTAGTTTGTAAAATTATTTCGTGGCTAACGATGATGTTGTTGAAGCGCAACTCGAGTTGAACTAAAAGGTATAACTCACTAAAGATTTAAATGTTATTTTAAATTAACAATATATGTGCATCTCCGCGTTTCGCTATGAAATTTTTGACTTTTAAAAATTTAACGCAAAATCAACATGTATGAAAAGTACCTCAAATATTTAGCGTTTTTTAAAAAGCGTCCGTTTTGCGTATAGTTAGCGATATTATGTTCCTAAAATTATTTCGAGTTTAACGATGGTGCCGGAAAAATTTAACTCGTTGCGAGCGAGAAGATATGATTTCTTATGTTGAGTTTAACGGTGGAGCTTATTTAAGATTTCTTGTGAAAATGGTTATTTGACAGTTTACCTCCCTATTTGGGGGGTCATTTTGAATTTAAAATGTAGGGGGCTTTATTGGTGTAATGAAAGTTAGTTAAAATTAAAAAAAAAAAAAAAAAAAAAGGTGAGTTGACGAAAATACCCCTGATTACTATTCACCTGTTTTGTGTATTAGATGATAATAATAAAATAATAATAATAATAATAATAATAATAATAATAATAATAATAATAATAATAATAATAATAATAATAATAATATGATATTACTTGGTAAATTTACAAATTATAGTAACTTTCATTAAAATGAGTCAAACCAGTTTTTTTATATGTTCTTTTTAACGCGTGGGCTTTGTTTATATTTAATCAATTTAATCAATAATTAATTAGTATTATTACATCATCAACATAGCTTCTAATTTTTTTTCTATTTTGATTTTTTTTAAAAAGGAAAAAGCTTTTTTATAATGTATTATTTTAAGAATTTAATAGAATCTAAAGATATGTTTTATTGGCTAAAACAAATCAAACGCCCTAATTTTTTTCAGTCATGGCCTAACGCCTCGTCGGCGTCAGATCTGACACTGTGTTTATCGACGTTACATTTTGCCATATGGGATTAAAAGATGTTGGTTTGGTGGGATGAATAAACTATTTAATCAAACCCACCAATAAGTAACGCCCCACATTCGTTAAATTTTGAAGACCCATGCTTTACTTTCTATACCTAAATTGAAATGAATCCAATTATAAAAAATTTATAACTTTTATAATTGATTCATTTCAATTTATACATTTAAAAATATTATGAAGAAGCGTCATTTTAGGACTATACTAGCATAGTGGCATTGATCATGCTAGTTGTACTTTAAAATATGGAATCATATCATGTGCTTTTTCTTAAAAAATTATACGAGTAATTAAATAACAAGATCTGAAAATTAACAAGTACAACCGATACAACAACAATCTGAATCAAGCATAAATCAGTAACTGCAACATACCACATAAACAAAATGAACTAACCTAAACAATCAAACCCACCACTTTTGGTGGAATTACAATTGACAAGGAAAATTAAACAATGACCTAGGAAACTATGCAAAAGAAACCATTGTAGCGACATGATTATACCATAACTGACGTTCACGATGGTCTTTGGAAATTACAAACATATCGGAATCTGTGAAAACCATCGGAAATAAGTAAACATCTCTTCATTTGTTGTGAGCTATTAATTGATACGTATAGTTTGTTTAATTAGTCTTGGTTGTGTTGTGATGTGTATGTTTGTCTTTGTATTGTTTCGTTTAAGTTATATCTTTTTTATGAAAGTTGCCTTTTTTATATATGTTTTCGTTTGGGAAAAAATTAAAAAGGATATGTATAGTCAATAGTCAATAAAAATGATAAATAAATAAACCAATTAAAAAAGTAGATTATTATTATATGTGATTTTGTAGCGTGATATCGTTTAAATGTTTTAAGAGTATATTATATTTTTATTTTCTTGACCCAGTCCAAGTTGACATGAGAGTTGAGACTGTTATTTTCCAGTAAAATATATCTTTATCTATTAAATAAGTCATTTTCCATGTCAATTTGAATGCGTACACACATATATTATAAGCACAATTTGTATGTCTGTAATACGTACCTCTATCGATCTCAAAAAAAAAAAAAAAGTAAAAAAAAATATTCATCTTACTATTTATATTTGTATTACTATTACTATTACTATTACTATTACTATTACAAAATTTGTCTTATTAGTTATGAATATCACTATTTACTATTTCATTTTTCACACACCCAACTCCCTAACTTTCATTAAAATACAAATCGAACCCTCCCATTTTATACCTATATTCTAAAATATTATTTATCCCATTACTAACACTAAATATATTGAATAATAACACTCACCACGCTACTACTGTGCTACTTTTTTTTTTGTCTCAAACGATAAAAGAGCAACTTCCATAAAAGGAACAACCCTTCAATGCTATCAAAAGATGTCGAAAAATATTCTTTTTTACAAAATAGATCAACTAACTTTTTTTTTTTTTTAAAAACCGAACGCTAAAAGAAGCAACTTTCACAAAGGAACAACCCTTCAATGTTAGATGTCGAAATTTTTTTTTTTTTTTTTACAAAATAGATCAACACTTTTTTTAACTCGCATTCAAAACGGAGCCCCCGGCGCGAAGCGAGGGCTCCCCAACTAGTTATATTATATTTGCATAAAATAATTACTCCCTCCATCCTAAATTTATTATCTCTTTAGAGAAATATCATTATTACAGGTTTTTTCATTTTTTTTTTACCTATCGTTTTTCATATATATAACATTAAAAGTTTTCTAATAATGACAACCCTAAGAGCGATTATTAAAATATCCGAACATGTTAAAATTTTTTGTACAATGAAAACAGTCAACTATTCCATGAAAATAACTTCCTTCAACCGCTTAAAATACACAGACAACATTCTGGAATTTACAAACCAAAGAAATGCAACGAAATTCAATGTTACGAATGTACAAATTATTTTTGCATTAAGGTACAAAACATGTTGACCTTTTAATCTCTTATTCTTAATTATATATTTTTGGAAATGTAAAAGATATATTTAAGACAATAAAATTGAACATTTTGTCTTTATTTATCAAGCCATCAAGTATGTAGCCCGTAGGGCAGTAGGGGATATATTTTTTTTTCTCGATAGGAAAGAGTATATATACACATGTTAGGTACAAAGCTCTCCAAGTTAGACATTGAATATGTCTCAACTAGTTGGTTCTGTAGATATAGTCACTACAAATGGAGCTGTCGGATACAGGACCGAGTTTAACATCTACGTTTCGTTCAAATTCAGAACAAAATTCAGATGAGACAGATGAGAATACTCGTCGTAAGTGGGCTAAAATCGATAGATTACCAACATTTGAACGTTTAAGATCATCATTGTTTGATGACAAAGATGAAAAGAAAGTTGTTGATGTCACAAAACTGGTTCCAACCGAGCGCCACACGTTTATTGAGAAGCTCATCGGACATAATATTGTTAATGACAATCTTGAGTTGTTGCAAAAACTTCGAAACCGAACAGACAAGTAAGATTTTCTGTCGTACATCTTTAAACTTGGCATCATCGTTATAACGGTTACTTATATATGTTTTGTTAGAGTTGGTGTTGAGTTGCCTTGTGTGGAAGTAAGATATAAGAATCTGTGTGTTGAAGTTGAGTGTGAAATTGTTAATGGCAAGCCCCTACCAACACTGTGGAACTATTTTCGCAGTATGCTCTCTGTAAGTATCCTACTGTCTCATGTAATTAACTGTTTTTTTTTTTTTTTTTTTTTCCTCATAAGTGTATTGTAGGATTTAGATCCAATCTGATTCTATCAACATTTCTACAAAAGTTTCCAATTTACAAGTTACACCCTGAACTTCTCAAATTCACTCTTCAGCCACAGAAGTAACCCTTTATGTTCCTGCAAAATAACAAACTTTCCACAATTTAATAAAACAATTATAGGACAAGTCCTTTTCCATTAGTTTCATGTTAGCTTATAATTACAGTACATCATTATTCAACAGATAGTAATGTAGGAATGTTATAGACCGTTAATGATGTGAATGACCTTATTGCCAATTTATTTTCTTCCAGGACATTGTCATGATACCTGGCTTAAAGTCCGAACGCACAAAGATAACCGTTATGAAAAATGTTACTGGTGTCATTAAGCCAGGAAGGTAAAGATAAATACTTACAGTCGATCCAACATTGCAATCGGTCATCATCCATTGACCCATGTTGAATGAGTTACTGCAACATTGTGACATGTTAGTAATATTATGACTAACAATACACAACCCTTAGGGCTGTCCATAGCGTGCAAACACAACTTGTAAAAATTAGTAACTGTCATATAATAGTTAAATGTAAGTTACAATGTGGTTCCCTGAAAGTGCTTTCAACAATGTGGTTTTACCGCATCCCGGAGGACCAAGAAGCAGAGTCATCCTGAAAATTATTTAGCAGACAAATAATGAATAAGATTGTTCTAACGTTGGCCCTTAGGGTTCTTGTTAGCGTGCTTAAATGGATGTACATAGCAGTTACATTATGTAACTGCTATGTACATCCATTTAAGCACGCTAACAAGAACCCTAAGGGCCGACGTTAGAACAATCTTATTCATTATTTGTCTGCTAAATAATTTTCAGGATGACTCTGCTTCTTGGTCCTCCGGGATGCGGTAAAACCACATTGTTGAAAGCACTTTCAGGGAACCTAAACAAATCTCTCAAGGTTTTGTAGTTCCATTTTGACTGAGATTTAAAATTAAGCATGATATATCCATACAACTTATAGTGTTTGCATCGCATGGTTTCATTACGAACACGATCCTCCAAACTACTGATAGTTGTTTAATGATAAAGCAGATAACTGGTGAAATTTCTTACAACGGATATAATTTTGAAGAATTTGTACCTCAGAAAACTTCTGCTTATATCAGCCAAAAGGATTTGCATATCTCTCTTATGACTGTTAGAGAAACACTTGACTTCTCCTCTCGCTGTCAGGGTACTAAAAGTCGTGCAGGTATGCCTGATCGATCAATTACCTACTTCGTAAACACAACAAACATGTACTCTGTTATAATAAACGATGGTTTAAGAACTAAATGAAAACTGTTTTCTTCTCGTCAAGAGATTTTGATGGAGGTTAGCAGAAAGGAGAAAGAAAAAGGAATTATACCAGATTTGGATATAGACACTTTTATGAAGGTAACATTTTTATATTTGTTGTTTGGTTATTTCTGGATCAATGTTTGTTGCGAGCAAGCTAAAACAGACTTTTGATTAATTTCGTTAGATATTTCTTAAAAGCTTGTTACTTTGTTAATGAAGCCTAACTTATGAAGGCTAAACTCACCCTGTTTTGACCTGACCCATTCAACCCAGCCAGGAAAATGACCTGCTTGACACCCAACATGACCCGCCCATTTCGCCACCACATATTTCTTAAGAATGCTAATGCAATTTTGGGAATAACGGACCTTTTTTGATGTTATCTTGTAAATTTAAGGGAAATTTTATTTTTAATACAGTAATATATAACGGTTAAGTGTTACTCCGTACTTTCCAGTCAATTTCCGTTGAAGGACAAAAGACAACTCTTCAGACAAACTACATTCTGAAGGTAATTCTTTTATCTGATATGAGCTCTTAAACCATTTTTGTATCTCGATATGTTGATGCATATTTTGTGTGGTCGTTGCTGGGCGACAAGATTAGAAACGTTTATCATTATGTTATACACCTAGAAAGTAATAAACGCATGAAACTGTCGGTTACAGAAGCATCTGTGACTGTTTGACTATAATGTCTAGAGGCCCATTCATATGAATGAGGCCCATTAGGGCGAGTGCCTTTAAATACAGTTCTTGTGTTTCATTAGGGTTCAAGAGTGTAACCCTAATTGGGAGAGCCGCGTTTTGGCGATCCTGTGCATAGGGGAGATCATGCTCGATCTCCCCTGGCCACCGATGTTTCTCTGTTTAAATCATTCATGTAAGTATAATGTTGATTTAATTATAGTGATTTACTTTGAATTCACCGTGTTTATCTCTTCCGTCTTTGATTTTGCTCGTATATGGTTGTTAATGATCATTAATCGGACCAACAAGTTATAATGAGCATAATAAGTTAAGTTTCTCACCATTATCATAATATTCAAGATTCTTGGACTCGATATATGTGCTGATACAATGTTCGGAGACGCTATGAGGAGAGGAATCTCTGGTGGTCAGAAGAAAAGATTGACTACAGGCGAGATGATTGTTGGTCCCGCCAAAGCTTTATTCATGGATGAAATATCAAATGGCCTAGACAGCTCCACTACGTATCAGATAATCACTTGTCTTCAGCAGTTGGCGCATATAACCGATGCTTCTATACTCATTTCACTTCTTCAGCCATCACCAGAAGTTTTGATTTCTTCGATGACATCATGTTGATGTCAGAAGGGCTGATTGTGTATCATGGACCTCGCAGTCACGTTTTAGAATATTTTGAGGGTCTTGGTTTTCGATGCCCTCAGAGAAAAGGCGTTGCAGACTTCCTTCAAGAGGTAAAGCGCGTAAACTTTATAATATTCATGCTTATGTGCAGCAATACAAAACATGCATTTGCTTCTTTAGTGTGTGTTTTTATGGTATAAAGATTGATTCACAGGTTGTCTCAAGTAAAGATCAAGCGAAGTATTGGTGCCGAACTGAACAGGCACATAATTATGTTTCAGCACATGAATTATCCTTGATATTTTATGACTCTTATTTAGGAAAAAATTTACACTCGGATATCTCTAAACCCTTCACGAGATCACAAAATCATGAAAACGCCATGTCTTTCAGTGCACATTCTCTTTCTAAATGGGATCTTATTAGAGCTTGCATGTCCCGCGAGATTCTTCTTATGAAACGAAATTCATTTGTCTACGTTTTCAAATCGGCCCAGGTAAAAATCACACTTTTCTAACAGCAAAGTAACGTTGCATTGGTGTTGACTCGACTTCCCATAAGGTAGGTCAGGGGTTCGACTCTCATGTGCTGCAACCCGCCCAATTCATGGGCTCGGAGGTTTCAGACTCTATGCGTTTGAGCCTCACCCGAGGGGTTTTACCACACGCGATGCTGGATTCGTCATGGGGGTTTTCTCCTGAGAGCGGTAGGACTGTAATGGTTCGTCCAGGGAAATTAGGTGGGTGAGTTCTGACTTCGCATTCGACCTGTCAGTGACTCCTAACCGCCTTAAAACACACCTTTCCTTTATAGGTTGATTATCAAATATTAATTATTAATCAATACTGCAGAGTATTTTAACTATTTCTAACTATGTGAGATATGTATGGGCAGCTTATTGTAATTGCAGTAATAACAATGACAGTATTATTACGAACTCAGTTAAAGGTTGATGCCATCGATGCAAATTATTACCTCGGTTCACTCTTTTTTTCGCTGATACTTCTTCTAGTTGATGGGCTCCCAGAATTGTCTATGACAGTCGCACGACTTCCCGTTTTTTATAAACAAAGGGATATGTACTTGTACCCTGCTTGGGCATACGCAATTCCTGCGTCCATTTTAAAGATTCCGGTATCAATGTTAGAAGCCTTTATTTGGACGTGTCTTACATATTATGTTATTGGATACAGCCCTGAACCAGGAAGGTCTGCATCTTATACACTATTTCATTTTTTTAGATAGAAATTAGCTATGATTCGAGGATGTGACTTATTGTTGCGGGTATGCGATTTTTAGGTTCTTCCGCCAGCTTGGACTGCTATTCGCAATGCATTTTATGTCAGCGTCCATGTTCCGATTCTTTGCTTCGTTATTTCAAAATATCATTGCTACTACAACTGCGGCCAGTATCGCAATATTAATAATGTTATCTTTTAGCGGCTTCATTTTACCTCATAGTAAACTTCTTTTCTTTTATTATTTTAATACACAACAGACTTGTAAAGACTTTCAAATAATACTAAAGATTTATTTATTATTCCTTACTACAACTGATTGCAGATTCAATGCCAGCTTGGTTAAAATGGGTATATTGGGTTTGTCCTTTGTCATATGGTGAAATAGGCCTTGCAGTGAATGAATTTCTTTCTCCAAGATGGAACAAGGTAAATGATCAGCAGAATTCAAAAAATTATAGGTTAGCTATACCCGGCAATTGAGACCCATAGCTTGAAATATGGGTCTTGAGTTACGTATTTAACCAATTGTGTCCACAAAAAAGTTAAAAAAATGGGTTTATGAAGCCTAACAAATATATATAAGGCCCAGCGGGTTTTAATGGGTCTTAACGGCTCTTTACATACAAGATTTAAACGTATTATTATCTAGAGGTTTTACGAGTTTAAGAAACTCTGAGAAACGGGTCTTGACCCAACCCGACCCATTTAGACCTGACTCGTGTGGCAATCTGAAAAATCTGACCCATCCGATCCATGACCCGCTTCGACCCAAACCCGTTCAAGTCTCGGCCCAACCTGACTCGTTTGCCAGGTATATGGTTAGCTAGTATATTATTAAGCTTTTTAACATTTCCTAGCAGATGGCATCTACAAACACGACCATAGGGCTACAAACACTTCAAAGCCGCGGGCTAAATTTTGATGAATATTATTTCTGGATATCACTTGGTGCCTTGTTTAGTTTTGCACTACTATTCAACATAGGTTTCACCATCGCTTTGAGCTACTTGAACGGTAACTTTTTATTTTATTTAAAATATCAAAATTTAAACATAAAGAGTGCCATATTTCGTTACCTTTAGTCTTGTAAGATATTCTGTAAACTACTTCAGCTCCTACTGCTCGTGCCATTGTTTCAAAAGAAACACTAGCTAAGTTGCATGGAAGTCAAGTATCCAAATCCTCGATTTACAACGATAAATCGATAAACGGTACCATCACATCTGTCTCGAAGCCTAACGAAGGTTAGCTATTCTTTTCTCTAAACTGCATATCGTTCTAACATATCAATGTTAATGTTAATTATATGCATGATTTTCGTCCTTTTATCTTACAGGAAACATAGTTTTACCATTTGAACCGTTAACGATTACCTTTCAAGATCTACAGTACTTTGTTGAGCCCTCACAGGTAATTGTTAAATTATATTATTTTATGCCAAAATTGCTGAAATGGTCCCCGTGGTTTGTACCAAAATGCTAGTTTCGTCCCTGTGCTTTTTTTTGATGGATTTGGTCCCGGTGGTTTATAAAAGTTGCTGATTTAGTCCTCTGACCGACGGCCGTCAAAAAAGGCCGTTAAGTCCAGTCATGTGCCAGACATGTGAGGGTATTTTCGTCAGTTTCTTTCATTTATTAGCAAAATTGCTGAAATGGTCCCTGTAGTTTGTACCAAAATTGCGTAAACGGTCCCTGTGGTTTGTAAAAAAATTGCTGAAATCAATTTATCTTATCTCCTTTCTCACCTTCATCTTTATCCACAAAAAAGATGAAAAAACCCTAATTTATTAATTTTCTTCAAACACTTTAATTAACATTAACATGTTAAAATCAAACCCACCAAAACTAAAACTAAATCAAAACTATTAAAATTAAGATCAAAACTAAATCCAACCTCAAACTAAAACTAAATCCAACTTCAAATACTCATTTTATACAATCTTTACATCAAAACAAATTCAATTTCACTCATAAATCCCACTTTCTGTTTATTAAAACCCAATTTAAAACTCACTTTCTCTTTACACGAAAGCAGCGATTCGTTTACCCCAAAATAATTCATACACGATCATCCGATCTTTTCTCTATCCACCAAACCCTTCATCCCCTTTTCTCCACCATCGTCAGTGGTGCCACCACCTTCCACCCTAGTTTTAATCATTTTGGTGGTAACGAATTGAAGCAGGAAACAAATTGGTTTCAAATTGCAGATCCAGATAACGAATTGCAGCAGGTAAGGAACTGAAGAAATAGAAGGATAGTAGCAACAGGTACAATCGTTCATCTTCAACAACCACCACCGTCGTCATCTTCACCAAATCGAGTCATCAAATCGATTTAATTATCAAAACGAAACCCAGATGTAGATGCGATAAAGAAGACGAATCTCAGATCCAGATGCAATCGGGTTTGAACGATCGGATCTGAAACTAATTTGTTTATTTCATATGTTTCTAATTTATGTTTCTAATTTATGTTTCTAAGTTTCTGATGCTATTCTTAATTTCTTATGTTTCCATGTTTTTGCGGATATTCTAATTTAGATGAAGTTAGGTTTTGTAATTTGATTTTGTAAATTTGATTTTGTAAATTTGATTTTGTATATTGGATTTAGTTTTAGTTTGAGGTTGGATTTAGTTTTGAGATTAATTTTAATAGTTTCGATTTAGTTTTAGTTTTGGTGGGTTTGATTTTACCATGTTAATGTTAATTAGAGTGTTTGAAGAAAATTAATAAATTAGGGTTTGTTCATCTTTTTTGAGGATAAAGATGAAGGTGTGGAAGGAGATAAGGTAAATTGATTTCAGCAATTTTTTTACAAACCACAGGGACTATTCCAGCAATTTTGGTACAAACTACAGGGACCATTTCAGCAATTTTGCTAATAAATGAAAGAAACTGACGAAAATACCCTCACATGTCTGGCACATGACTGGACTTAACGGCCTTTTTTGACGACCGTCGGTCAGAGGGACTAAATCAGCAACTTTTATAAACCACCGGGACCAAATCCATCAAAAAAAAAGCACAGGGATGAAACCAGCATTTTGGTACAAACCACAGGGACCATTTCAGCAATTTTGTCTTATTTTATTCTTAAACCTTTGATGTCTTTTTTTTAGATTATATGTGACAGGTGATTGTTTTTGTTTTCTCCTACTCGTTATTTCAGGAAATGAGAGAGCATGGTTTCACCGAAAAAAGACTTCAATTATTGCATGACGTCACAGGGGCTTTCAGACCTGGTGTTCTCACAGCGTTAATGGGTGTAAGCGGTGCTGGTAAAACAACGCTTCTTGACGTTCTTGCTGGAAGGAAAACGAGTGGCATCATTGAAGGGGAGATTAAGATCAGTGGGTACCCGAAAGTTCAAGATACGTTTGCTAGGATTTCAGGTTACCGTGAACAAACGGATGTACACTCTCCCCAAATTACAGTCGAAGAATCAGTAGTATTTTCTGCTTGGCTCCGTCTTCATCCCGAAATCAATTTAAAAACTAAATATGTACGTGATACATTTTTTGAATATTGACACACATTGTTTATACATTTGTTGAGCGGGTGCTATTTTTATATGGTGTACAGAGATTTGTAAAAGAAATTTTGGAAACGGTTGAGCTTTATGTCATAAAAGATGCATTAGTTGGTGTTTCTGGGATTAGTGGTTTATCAACTGAGCAGCGAAAGCGACTCACGATTGCTTTGGAAGTTGTTGCTAACCCCTCGATTATATTCATGGATGAACCTACAACGGGACTGGATGCTAGATCAGCTGCTATTGTTATGCGGGCTGTGAAGAATATTGTTGATACAGGAAGAACAATAGTTTGTACCATTCACCAACCGAGCATTGACATTTTTTGAGGCCTTTGATGAGGTATAAAGGAGATAAGCAAATACTACTTAATTTCGACCAACACAGTAAATGTAACCAAGTTCAACTTCTGTCAGTCTACCCAGGGAAAGGGGAGTAATTTTTTACTCGGATTTATGTGGCCTGATCGGGTTATCCTGTGACCCTTTTGGACCCCTGACCCTAATATATGATGCTAGTGAGGTTTGAACCTGTAGGAACGATTAAACGGTATTAATCGAGCAAATCAACTATATCGAGTGCGGAATAACTCGATATTGGGATTTATATCAAAAACAACTTAAACACTTGTTATCTATTGAATAAACACGACTTGTAGATGTTATAGATCGACTTAGAAAAGTGTTAGACCTGCAGAGAATCACAAATACGGCTAGGGTTGTGTAAAGGTTTGTAACCCCAACAATGAACCCGAAATCCTCATTAAATAGGGTCTGCACTTGTAACCGTTCGGTTGCAGTTTGCAACCGTGTGGTTGAACCTGTATCCGTACGGATGCATTCTGCATCCGTGCGGTTACACAGACCGTAAGTTAAAATAATAAACGCATACAATTGATCGTAATCCAAATAGTAAACGTAATAAACCAACAACCAATTGTCCAAGAACTTACAAAGTCCATAACACTCACGAATACATGATAATGAAGTAGGGACTTACGTTATACACTAACAGAACCTGTGACATCTTATGAGCATATCAGGGCCCTAACCACTGTGATATCATGAGATTGTTAGTGAGAAAATTCTTGTAACTATCTTGTAAACGGTGATAAGTGCAGTTAATCGTGTTGAAAAATGGAGGAAGCATGATCTACTTTGGGCCATTGGGCCTGCACTCAAGTAGGATTATTGAATACTTTGAGGTCCGTTGACTCATAACCTATGCACATCTTACAAATCCCTCAACATCGTTAACCATTAATGTATTATTGCTTATAATACGGAAAATTCATGTAAATTAGTTGGAAAATAACAACACGAGTATTAACTTACATTCACATAAATGTCTTCGAAACAGAGTATCTCTGGTGTGCCAAAGATAAGGGACAACTATAATCCAGCAACATGGATGTTAGAGGATACTTCGGCATCAATGGAAGCTCAACTTGGAGTTGATTTTGGACAAATTTATTCTACTTCAACTCTATACAAGTATACAACAACAACAACAACAACAACAACAACAACAACAACAACAATACCCAATCCCACACTTGTAGGGTATGGGGGAGGTTACACGTAGACAATCATTCCTCTACCCTAGGACAAAGAGAAGTCATTTCACCACCCCGAGTGAAACACTCACAAGAGTAGAGAAAGTCCTTCCTCTCTATGTTCGACGGATAAAGAGATTGCTTGCAACGGACCTCCGGCCAAAAAAAAAAAAAAAAAAAAAAAAAGCCAACGCCATGAAAATGGTGGGACAAATTTCCATGGGTTTTAAAATGTTGCCTGGAATTCGATTTAGGCTCTAAGCGACAGTCAAGTCGCCAATAAGTAGACGCTTGCTGATGGCTCCCGAAACAGCGCCGTATAAAAAAAATAAAAAAATAAAAATAAAAACAAAAAACGTACCTTAGAGTGTACTGCGGAGCACATGACGAATAAAGTAAAGCTGCACTAAATGAGAAATAAAAATATATGTCCACAAACAGATAAAATCACATCATAGCAAGCCAGTCTATAAAAATAAACATACAAACATACATAAAACCGTATCTACTCAAACCTACATAAACATACAAACGTACATTCATAGATATCCACCTACACGCATACATACGGAAAAACCTACATACGCATACATAGATATAAAACATAAAAACATACGAATATACATACCAACATACGGATATACATACAAACATACGAATATACATACAACCAAACATATAACAATACATACATATAAACATACAAACGTACATAAATACATAAATACAATCATAGGCAAGCAGAAATGCAAAACAAGCGTACATACAAACAAACATACATAAACCTGCGCACAAACTTAAATACATACATACAAACACGAACATCCATACATACACATTGAAACCCACATGTCCAAACTTACACCATCTATGCATGGGTCTAGGGGAAAAAAAAAAAAAAAAAAGTCGCACAACAAAAAAAGCATACAAAAAAAACAACAAACCAGCAAAGAGCAAAGAACATAGTGAAAGAAGACACCCACACAGACCCACAAAACCACAAACACACAAACAAAACCAAACAACCTACTCATCTATTCTAATTCTAGTCCTCCACGCAACCCTATCAGAGGTCATGTCCTCGGTCAATAAGAGCTCCTTCAAGTCTATCTTTATCCTATCTTCCCACCTACGCGTAGGTCTACCCCTTCTTCGTACGCCGTCAACCGTAAGCATCTCGACCCTCCTAACAGGGGCAGTAGGAGGTCGTCTTCTCACATGCCCAAACCATCGAAGCCGTTCTTCTCTAAGCTTGTCGATGATGCTTCTAACTTTCAGGTTCTCCCTAAAAACACTATTAGGAATCATATCTAACATGGTTTTTGTGATGACCCGTCCTTATCCACCTGGACGAAGTCTTCAACATCTGGTCCCATTGCGAGGTACCGACCTAAATATGTCATGTACGACTCCAAGTAATATCTTTAAAATGAGCATATGCACAGCGGAAGATTTCTTTCATACCTGAGAATAAACATGCTTAAAAGTGTCAACCAAAAGGTTGGTGAGTTCATAGGTTTATCATAACAATCATTTCAATATCTTAATAGACCACAAGATTTCATATACACAAACGTTTTAATAAAAATATTCTAAGTGGTTGAGCACTTGATAACCATACTTAACATTTAATCAACGTCGCATATTCCCTTTATTATGAAATCTCACTACACTGTACCAAGAGTAGTCACCGAAACGAAGTACTGTGCAACCGTTGAATACTGGTCGTCCAGTCCGGTTGGGGTTGTCAAGCCCGATAGATCTATCAACAGGATTCGCGTTTACAATACCACATGTAAATAGTAGTTACCAAGCTATTAGGGAAGATATGCAGGGTGGTACAACTCAACGTAGAATATATTTTTAAGTACTTGTGTCTATCTCGTAAACATTTATAAAAGCAGCGCATGTATTCTCAGCCCAAAAATATATATTGTAAAAGCAATTAAAAAGGGAGCAAATGAAACTCACCTAATGTATTTTGTAGTAAAAATACATATGACGTCATTTAACAAGTGTAGGGTTGACCTCGGATTCATGAACCTATATCATTTACTTATATATTAACACACATAAATGTAATCGAACAAATTTATATTATTTTTATATTAATAACCTATATGTTTCATATATTCATTTTATATATTTAAAATAGATAAAAATATAAATTTTGTTATGTTATATGTATTAAATATATTGTTATATATATATATATATATATATATATATATATATATATATATATATATATATATATATATATATATATATATATCGTTTGTTTGTTAAAATTTATAATAATACAAAAATAATGTTAGTAATGATAAAAATAATAATAATGATAATATGGTTAAAAATAATACTTTTAATATAAATGATAAAATGATAACTTTAATAAAAATAATACTTTTTAATAAAAATGTTAATTTTAATAATAATGAATACTATTAATAATAACTATAAAAATAATGATTTTACTAATAGTAATAATGAAACTAATATTTATATTAATAATTGATAACTATAATAATAATACTACTAATACTAATACTAATACTAATACTTATGATAATAATAATAATAATAAAAATAATAATTTTAATAATAATAATAATAATAATAATAATAACAATAAAAATAATTATGGAATACAACCTTTGAAAAACTAAACATTTAAAGAGAATCGCCAATGCCCAAACTTGAACCCGCGACCTCTCGGTTAAACACACAAACACTCCCAGATCACCTGAGTTACTTCGTTTTTCCGAATTAACCCCAAATTAAAATTATATAATCTATTTAACCGTCAGTTCTTCTTCTTCTTCCTTAAATATGTTTGGGCCAGAATTCAGTTCATTAAAAGCCCGAATGATCACGAAGCCCATTCTATGTTAATAGCCTAGTTTGCTTCTATAATAAGCCCAACTAGTTAAACCTATTAAAGCCTAGTCCATTTGTGTTGTTACTGGATTCACAAAGCCCAATTGTGGTGTTCGCCTTTGATTAAACCGGGACCAGAAACAGATGACTTGCAGCTTTAGTAATAAAAGTTTTCGATCTCCCTATGTTAAAACTTTTCTGTTTATTTTGTATCCTAAATCTATTTAACCTATATTTCGACTGTCTTTATAATACACACCCACATACATCTTCATCCATCATTTATCAACATAATATCATCATAATCGTCTCGTCTGTTACTGTTGGAAACAGAAAGGAAAATACAGCAACAATAACATGTGTGTTTTGATTTTGGTCGATTGGAACAAAAAGAATTAACACCACGACAGAAACCAGGAATATAAATCTATGGGTTTACATGTGTTGGCCCAAGTTGTCTCAAAATTTTTCGGCCCATAAACACGGCAGCTCAATACCCGTTTCACAAGCCCAAGTTGTAATCTGTTATAAAGGAAATGAGTGGGTTTTGCCTGGTAACGAACTGATTCCATATTTATTTAATAAACATGTGGGGTTTGGTTGGTAGATGTCGGCCACAACAAGAGGAAAAAGAAAAGAACGTGAACTCTTCATCATGATTTAACAATTCCTTATCATATTACTTAAATCACTACCATCCCTATATATTATCTCCATAGTATTAAACAAATATAGGAAAAAGGACGCAGCTGTGGTAGGGTTGTTTGGGTCTGTGAGTCATCGAACAAACCGAAAGAATATGCAGCAGCTTGAATCGGTTTGTTGTGGTTTATGGGTGGTGATTGTCGGTTGAAGCAGAAACAGAAGTATGTAGCAGCAACTATAACAACAAGGAATGTTGATTGTTTGTGATGATGGTGAGTTGCAAAGGTAGAATCTGAATTATAAGGTGATGTTTCTTGGTGGTAGGGTGTTTGTTGTTATGATTAAGGTTTCGAAAAGAAAATATAAAACTAGAATGAGTTGCAGGTTTTATTGTTGAAGAAACTAGGGTGGCGGATATTGGGATAAGAAAAGATGGTGAAAGGTGGTAAGTAATGATGGTTGTCTACGGTGAACTTAGGGTGGTGGTCGACGGAATAAGAAAGGAAGGAAAGGGTGATGATCAAAATATGGCAATTTGGTCGAACACTTGTGTGGGTTATATAAAAGTGAAGTGATGTTATTACACCCATATGAACTCAATTATAGTTTGTTTACTCGACAAATTTACAATTAGCAACAGAGAAGAAATAAAAAAAAATAAAAAGTTTGTACTAATTGAGTTTGTCTGGTTCTTGAGATAGAATCTTGTTTGCACAAGTTCAAAGATACAAAAACAAAAAGGATCACATTATGATGGAAACATTACACTTAATCACATGTTAATATTCGTTTATATTTTTAATGTTAAATAAATATAAATATAATAATAATAATAATATTAATAATAATATTAATAATAATATTAATAATAAAATTGAATAATAATACTGATTTCCTAATAAATATATTTGTATAAAACAGCATATATATATATATATATATATATATATATATATATATATATATATATATATATATATATATATATATATATATATATATATATATATATATATATATATATATATATATATATACATATTTACAAGCAATGGTTCGTGAATCTTCAGGTATGGTCGAAGGTCATTTGAATATATGTAACACTTCAAAATTTTTGAGACTCAACCTAACAGATTTCTCTTATTGTGTCGAGAATATTAAATTGTATCGAGAGTTTTGTTTAAAATTAGTCGAAATTTTCCGGGTCGTGACAGTACCTATCCGTTAAAGAAATTTCGTCCCGAAATTTGAGTGAGGTAGTCATGGCTAACAATAAAAATGTTTTCATGACGAATATGAGTTGATAATTAGAGTTTTATCATTATTGATTAATATAGATAAAACGATTCAATCATGTGAAGCGTATGGGTAAAGCTATCACAAAAGAGTGATATGTGGAGGATAAAGATTCGTCTTACTTTTGACGTTGTTTTGGTTGAATTTCCGGAATTCAAGGGATTAAGGAAATCTTCGAAATCTAAATAAAATCTTAGTCTTCGAAATTTGAGAAAATTAGGATCTTTTCAATTAAATGTGGTCATCTGTCTTGATTGCTACGTCTGATATTTTCATTATAAATTAAACCCTACCGTTCCATTATTTTCACCCCTCCAATTCTTTCTTTCTCGATCCATACTTTCAAACGATTGTGAAAATGCTTAATCCAGTTCTGATCCTTGTCCTCATCCTTACTATCACAACATTCATTCTCCTTTTCCAACTTCCACCAGAGGAATCCACTTTCTTCTACTTCGCCTTTGGGGTTTTAGTGTTTTTAATTCTCCCGTGTCTTTATGTTGCGAAAAACATTGACATACACGGTTTGTAATTTATGCGTTGTTATCGGGCTTTATATTCTCCCTTATATTTCGAAGCTCTATGCTTTTATTTTCTCTTCCCGACTTCAAGTCAAGCGAATAATGGTCCAGAATTCATCGATATAGAATTTCGAATGATTATAATGTTCTAAGCAGGAAGGAACGTGATAGCACGATTTGATTTTCAAATTTATCAAAATTACTGAAGATAGAACTATAAAAATTATATTCTTTTTGATAGTTCGGAGATTATGTAGAATGAAAGAGTTATGTAACATGACACATGATGAGGATAAGGTCTGTGAATCATCATCACGTTACATTAGAAATTTAGCATGACTTACTGTAATATAATCACGTTGGCCAAGTGTCATTATATTATACTAACTCATGCTTCAATTCTCAACACTTCTCCACAATTCATTCATAATTAATACTTAGATTTTACTGAAGTTTTCAATATAACGGAATACTGAAAACACGAAGAGGTAGATAATTTCGGACAGGAATATTTATGAAAATATCCTCAAAAATATCGAAGATATTTATGATGATATATTGGAATTTCTAAGTTCGAGAGTTGATGAAGAAAAATTTTCGCAAGATTTTAACCTGACTTCGGAACAAGATATTCTCTAAAGATTTCATCTGAAACAGAATCATCAGGATTCTTTGAATATAAGGTTCGGTCCTTGCATTTATCCTTGGTTTCCTTCATGGTTTGCTCAATCCGTTTTTCAGTACCAAATTTTCCATCGAGCGTTCCTAACACTTCCTTCTTTATCATCAACTTTTGGCCATTAAGACCATCTACAACATGCTGCTTCATCTGTATTTTCAAGGTTAATGGATCTGGGTCATCGGTTATCAAACCGAGGTAATTTCAGGAGAATTGTGTTTTTAGATGATTAAACGCTGATGGTAATATGGTGGAATATGAAGTGTTCTCCGGTAACGATGAGAAAAGCCAATCATATATATCAAAGTTATAATAAGACTTATTCGAATGAAAAGTTGAAGTTGATTTGCTGAAGCTGTGACACAATTGTCTAATTTGAAAAAGAGTGGAGATGTTATTTTGGGTAAAAATAACACTAAGGAATTAGCACAGCTACGTGTTAAACGTTTACTCAGTTTCCGAGAGTTTTTCAGGTTCATAACTATATGCATAAACCTTTCCTTCCATAGATGAAGTGCGGTTGGTTCATCCTCTCGATTAAGGTATTTTCAAGAATCATGAAAGGTTTGAACACGGATTGTAATTGTTGAGGTACAAATGAGGTTTAAGGTGAAATCAGGTGGCAAACTTGAAGAAATGTTTAGTTTCATATGTTATAATCAATATTTTAATTCATTTTAATTGTCCAATATTATTAGTCTACAGTCGATAGTCCACGGTTAACAGTCCAATAATTCATATATAGTTTAATATATAATATTCGAATTAATTAATACGTTTCATGACCCGTATACGTCTCAGACTCGATCACAACTCAAACTATATATATATTATTGTAGAATCAACCTCAACCCTGTATAGCTAACTCCTGCATTACTGCATATAGAGTGTCTATGGTTATTCCAAATAATATATATAGATGCGTCGATATGATATGTCAAAACCTTGTATACGTGTCCCGATATTTAAAGTGCGTAAAAATAAATAACAGAAATTAAATGACGATAAATAAAGTGCGTAAAGTAAATAACAGAAATTAAATGACGATAAGTAAAATTGCGAGAATGTAAATTACGATAAATAAATTGCGATAAATAAAATGTAATCAGTTAGCTAAGAACAGTTAGCGTGGATTCTTAACAACATTTCTCATAGTTAATTTGTTTGTTTCTAACAAATTTTATTTTGTCCAATATTTTCTTCATTATGCCACTTGTTGGATTCTGATAAATCAAAATCCAAATATGAAATTGGATGAAAATAGTTATTCTGCGGTGAACGGATTCGTATATCTGTGTATGTAGGTAGAATAGTAAATGACTGTTGAATCGGAATTGAAAGAATGTACAGTGTAAATTAATATTGTGAAATCTAAATATTCCTCGGGTATTACCCGTTAAAATATTTTCACCATTAACAATTAGTACAAAAGAATTTTTAATTACAATCTTTATGAAAATATACTTACATATATATTTTCTTCAGATGTAATCATAGATTTAATGAGTAGATATAATATTAACTCATTTGATTTACCGTTAGAACTAGAATACATAATCTCTGAAATATTAGAGATTACATAATTATCATGAAGAACGAAGATAAAGTAGATAGAACGATACGTAGAACGATGATTATGCTCGAGGTACAGAATGAAATGTTGAGGCGTGTGATGTTGAAACTTGGGTTGTTGGTGGTACTGTTGGTGCCGGTGATGTTGCTGGTGCTTGTAAGTTTTGAACCATATTCTCCAAGGTTAGCACTCGAGCTCGAAGTTCTTTAACTTCTTCTACTAACCCTGGTTGGTTATCAGTGTGAGGTAGAGATCGGATATCTTCTCTAGTTCCGTTAATGGTAGTCTCAAGACGAAAAATTCTCGCAAAAAGGGTATAAACGGTGTTGCGAACAGGTTCTCCGGTGAGTGGGTCGAGTACTCCAAGGTTAGGTGGTAGATTCGGTTCATGATATGGAGTACCTTCTTCCCTTCTCCATAAGGTGAGTATGTCGTGAACCCACCCCCATCTTTTCCAGTAATCACGGTAGTTAATTGGTTGGTGTGCTCCCGTCACACTGTCTTCGGAGTCAGAGGAACTTGGACGATTCGTAGAGGCTATCTTTCATGATCACAGAAAAATATTTTTGGTATGAAACGTTTAGTGACAACAATTGATAGTTGGATGGTATTCTCAATGCATAATATGCATAGATATATATAGTACCAGGATTCCTTAAATTACGGAGAAATTTACGGAAGATATCAGGCAAAGTTTACCGTAATAGATACGCTAAGATATGAATTAGCAGATACGCTAAGATATGGATTTGTCTGTACACCATCTATGCAATAATTGCAATAAGACGTGTCGAGACTTAAGAATAATAAGCAGGTATTTTTCGACAAATGGTGGTAAGCAAAAAAAACTTTTGACATGCAGACCAGGTTCAAGTCCAGACTTATCAATATAACCTAACAACTACTAGGCCGAAGTCCAGACTCATTAATACATCTTAATAACTCCTAGTTAGACACACTAATGCAAGACCTGGTTCGCTACGACCACCGCTATGATACCACCTGTGATGACCCGTCCTTATCCACCTGGACGAAGTCTTCAACATCTGGTCCCATTGCGAGGTACCGACCTAAATATGTCATGTACGACTCCAAGTAATATCTTTAAAATGAGCATATGCACAGCGGAAGATTTCTTTCATACCTGAGAATAAACATGCTTAAAAGTGTCAACCAAAAGGTTGGTGAGTTCATAGGTTTATCATAACAATCATTTCAATATCTTAATAGACCACAAGATTTCATATACACAAACGTTTTAATAAAAATATTCTAAGTGGTTGAGCACTTGGTAACCATACTTAACATTTAATCAACGTCGCATATTCCCTTTATTATGAAATCTCACTACACTGTACCAAGAGTAGTCACCGAAATGAAGTACTGTGCAACCGTTGAATACTGGTCGTCCAGTCCGGTTGGGGATGTCAGGCCCGATAGATCTATCAACAGGATTCGAGTTTACAATATCACATGTAAATAGTAGTTACCAAGCTATTAGGGAAGATATGCAGGGTGGTACAACTCAACGTAGAATATATTTTTAAGTACTTGTGTCTATCTCGTAAACATTTATAAAAGCAGCGCATGTATTCTCAGCCCAAAAATATATATTGTAAAAGCAATTAAAAAGGGAGCAAATGAAACTCACCTAATGTATTTTGTAGTAAAAATACATATGACGTCATTTAACAAGTGTAGGGTTGGCCTCGGATTCATGAACCTATATCATTTACTTATATATTAACACACATAAATGTAATCGAACAAATTTATATTATTTTTATATTAATAACCTATATGTTTCATATATTCATTTTATATATTTAAAATAGATAAAAATATAAATTTTGTTATGTTATATGTATTAAATATATTGTTATATATATATATATATATATATATATATATATATATATATATATATATATATATATATATATATATATATCGTTTGTTTGTTAAAATTTATAATAATACAAAAATAATGTTAGTAATGATAAAAATAATAATAATGATAATATGGTTAAAAATAAAACTTTTAATATAAATGATAAAATGATAACTTTAATAAAAATAATACTTTTTAATAAAAATGTTAATTTTAATAATAATGAATACTATTAATAATAACTATAAAAATAATGATTTTACTAATAGTAATAATGAAACTAATATTTATATTAATAATTAATAACTATAATAATAATACTACTAATACTAATACTAATACTAATACTAATACTAATACTAATACTAATACTTATGATAATAATAATAATAATAAAAATAATAATTTTAATAATAATAATAATAACAATAAAAATAATTATGGAATACAACCTTTGAAAAACTAAGCATTTAAAGAGAATTGCCAATGCCCAAACTTGAACCCGCGACCTCTCGGTTAAACACACAAACACTCCCAGATCACCTGAGTTACTTCGTTTTTTTCGAATTAGCCCCAAATTAAAATTATATAATCTATTTAACCCTCAGTTCTTCTTCTTCTTCCTTAAATATGTTTGGGCCAGAATTCAGTGCATTAAAAGCCCGAATGATCACGAAGACCATTCTATGTTAATAGCCTAGTTTGCTTCTATAATAAGCCCAACTAGTTAAACCTATTAAAGCCTATTCCATTTGTGTTGTTACTTGATTCACAAAGCCCAATTGTGGTGTTCGCCTTTGATTAAACCGGGACCAGAAACAGATGACTTGCAGCTTTAGTAATAAAAGTTTTTGATCTCCCCCTGTTAAAACTTTTCTGTTTATTTTGTATCCTAAATGTATTTAACCTATATTTCGACTGTCTTTATAATACACACCCACATACATCTTCATCCATCATTTATCAACATAATATCATCATAATCGTCTCGTCTGTTACTGTTGGAAACAGAAAGGAAAATACAGCAACAATAACATGTGTGTTTTGATTTTGGTCGATTGGAACAAAAAGAATTAACACCATGACAGAAACCAGGAATATAAATCTATGGGTTTACATGTGTTGGCCCAAGTTGTCTCAAAAGTTTTCGGCCCATAAACACGGCAGCTCAATACCCGTTTTACAAGCCCAAGTTGTAATCTGTTATAAAGGAAATGAGTGGGTTTTGCCTGGTAACGAACTGATTCCATATTTATTTAATAAACATGTGGGGTTTGGTTGGTAGATGTCGGCCACAACAAGAGGAAAAAGAAAAGAACGTGAACTCTTCATCATGATTTAACAATTCCTTATCATATTACTTAAATCACTACCATCCCCATATATTATCTCCATAGTATTAAACAAATATAGGAAAAAGGACGCAGCTGTGGTAGGGTTGTTTGGGTCTGTGAGTCATCGAACAAACCGAAAGAATATGCAGCAGCTTGAATCGGTTTGTTGTGGTTTATGGGTGGTGATTGTCGGTTGAAGCAGAAACAGAAGTATGTAGCAGCAACTATAACAACAAGGAATGTTGATTGTTTGTGATGATGGTGAGTTGCAAAGGTAGAATCTGAATTATAAGGTGATGTTTCTTGGTGGTAGGGTGTTTGTTGTTATGATTAAGGTTTCGAAAAGAAAATATAAAACTAGAATGAGTTGCAGGTTTTATTGTTGAAGAAACTAGGGTGGCGGATATTGGGATAAGAAAAGATGGTGAAAGGTGGTAAGTAATGATGGTTGTCTACGGTGAACTTAGGGTGGTGGTCGACGGAATAAGAAAGGAAGGAAAGGGTGATGATCAAAATATGGCAATTTGGTCGAACACTTGTGTGGGTTATATAAAAGTGAAGTGATGTTATTACACCCATATGAACTCAATTATAGTTTGTTTACTCGACAAATTAGAATTAGCAACAGAGAAGAAATAAAAAAAAATAAAAAGTTTGTACTAATTGAGTTTGTCTGGTTCTTGAGATAGAATCTTGTTTGCACAAGTTCAAAGATACAAAAACAAAAAGGATCACAGTATGATGGAAACATTACACTTAATCACATGTTAATATTCGTTTATATTTTTAATGTTAAATAAATATAAATATAATAATAATAATAATAATATTAATAATATTAATAATAATATTAATAATAAAAATGAATAATAATACCGATTTCCTAATAAATATATTTGTATATAACAGCATATATATATATATATATGTATATATATATATATATATATATATATATATATATATATATATATATATATATATATATATATATATATATATATATATATATATATATTTACAAGCAATGGTTCGTGAATCTTTAGGTATGGTCGAAGGTCATTTGAATATATGAAACACTTCAAAATTTTTGAGACTCAACCTAACAGATTTCTCTTATTGTGTCGAGAATATTAAATCGTATCGAGAGTTTCGTTTAAAATTAGTCGAAATTTTCCGGGTCATGACAGTTTTACCACATGTCCACCTAAGCATCCTCATCTCTGCCACCTCCATCCTCCTTTCTTGTGCTTTCGTCATAGGCCAACACTCTGATCCGTATAACAAGGCAGGTCTAATTGCCACCTTGAAGAATTTCCCTTTCAGCTTAAGGGGGATCTTCTTGTCGCATAAGACTCCAGTCGCTGCTCTCCACTTCACCCACCCTACCTTAATTCGGTGCGACACGTCTTCATCTATCCTCCTCGATTTGTGGAGCACCGAGCCCAGGTATCTAAACGAAATTTGTGGATGCAAGATCTGTTCTCCAATACAGATGTTCACTCCATCACTTTGTTCATCAACATTCCTATCAAAATCGCTACTAAGATATTCTGTCTTTTGTCTACTAATGTATAGACCATTACTTTCTAAGGCCACCCTCCATTGCTCCAGTCTTCTATTAAGCTCCTCCTTAGAGTCCGAAACGAGCACAATATCATCGGCAAAAATCAGGCACCAAGGGATGCACTCTTGTATCCCTAGAGAAAGTTCATCAAGGATCAAAGCGAAAAGGAAAGGGCTAAGGGCCGATCCCTGGTGCAGGCCTACTTCTATTGGGAAAACTTCAGTATTTCCCACCGGTGTTCGAACACAAGACTTCGCCCCTTCGTACATATCCCTAATAACATTAATATACCTACTCGAGATACTTCTACCCTTAAGGGTCTTCCAAATCAAGTTTCGTGGCACGCAATCGTAGGCCTTTTCTAAGTCTAAGAAGACCATCTCTAGGTTCTTTTGCTTTTCTCTATACTTCTCCATAAGGTTCCTAATAATATGGATTGCCTCTATCGAAGAGCACTTTGGCATAAAACCAAATTGGTTCTCCGAAACATTGCTTTCGCGTCGAAGTCTAGTCTCAATCACTTTCTCCCAAAGCTTCATAGTATGACTAAGTAATTTTATGCCTCTATAGTTACCGCAACATTGAGCATCCCCCTTGTTCTTATAGATGGGAATAGTCTCACTCAGTCTCCATTCCATAGGCATTTTAGAGCTTCGAAACATCTTGTTAAAAAGGCAAGTCAGCCACCTAACACCAGTGTCGCCCAGGCACCGCCACGCCTCAATAGGGATCTGATCCGGTCCCACTGATTTATTTCTCCCCATCTTTCGTAGTGCCAATCTTACTTCCTCTTCGCTAATCCTCTCACAATCTATGTTGTTATGGGATTGTTCTATATCAGCGTCTTGTAAGTCCTCGTGGCGCTCTGGTCTTCCCCCTACAAAGAGAGATGAGAAATACTCTTCCCATCTTTTCCTAATTTCGTCTTCCTTAACTAAAGTTTGACCATTTTCATTTTTGATAAACTTGATGTTATCAAGATCCATACGTCTTCGCTCCCTAGCTTTGGCTATCTTGTAAATATCATTAGCTCCCTCTTTGGAGTCAAGTTTCTTATACAGATCTTCATATGCATTTTCTTTTGCTAGGGCTACAGCCTTCTTAGCTTCTCTTTTGGCTTCTTTATATCTCTCTACAGCCCTAATTCTATCCGTCGGAGTCCCCTCCCCACCAGTGATGAGCTCCCTAAACCTTAATTGCTTAAGCGCAACTTTGCTTTGAACCTCGTCACTGAACCACCATGATTCTCTAACAGCCCTATGGTCTCTAGATGTACCTAGAGCCACACCTAGGGTTTCCTTGGCTACCTCTCTAATGGAGGACGCCAGACAATTCCACATCTGATCCGCGTCATCATTGGATACCATTTCTAATTCAGCATCCACTCTACCTACAACCGAGGTTTTAAAGGTCTCTGCCTTCTCTCCGTTCAACTTCTTCCACAAGATCTTAGGTTGGACTTGTCTCACACTCTTGGTGGTCCGTCTCTGGAGAACCAAATCCATGACCAACAGTCTGTGCTGGGAGGAGCATGTCCAGGCAGTCATGACCTTACAGTCTCCACAAGTCCTAAGATCCCCTTTGCGAATTAACATGTAGTCAATCTGGGTACTATGACCTCCGCTATGAAAAGTTGCTAACTGAGCATCCCTCTTCTTGAAAAACGAATTCACAACTGCCAAGTCGTGGGCAACAGCAAATTCAAGAATAGAGAGTCCTTCCTCATTTCTAGCTCCGTAACCGAAACCCCCGTGGACTCCCGCATATCCCTCAACATCAGATCCTATATGGCCATTGAGATCTCCACCAATAAGTAATCTGTGGTCCGGAGGGCACATCCTCACAACCTCGTCTAACGATTCCCAGAAGTGTCTCTTTTCAGCATCTCCACGGCCCGCATGGGGTGCGTAAGCGCAAATTACCGTGTAAGTCACCTCCTGAATAACCAACCTAACCGACATAATCCTGTCGCTCTGTCTACCTACATCCACAACATACTCGTTGTAGGGTGGGCCAATAATGATTCCAACCCCATTCCTAGCTACTCTCGATCCCGAGAACCACAACTTGTAGTCATTGATCCTAGCCGCCCCTCGACCTTTCCATCTAGTCTCTTGGACGCACAAAATGTCCACTTTGCATTCACGTAAAGTCTCGACCAGTTCATACCGCTTGCCGGTTAAAGTTCCCACATTCCAACTACCCACTCTAATCCTACCCAACCTCGCTAACCTATTGCCGCTTCTAGGCCCAATAGACCTACCTGCCCCTGAACTAGAAGGACATGACCTCAAGAAATCATAAGAACGTCTAGTGTCTATCTTACCAAACTACAAGCAGCTAGAAGAAAATATGATAAAGTAATAATAACTATAAGCAAGTAGTAAAAATATAAATAAATAACAGGGAGTAAATAAAACGAAATTACACCAACTCACGGTAGGTAAATTATTATATTATATATATTATATATAGAATTATAAGTAACCTAACCAAAAATTTAGCTTATAACAAATTAGAAGGAAAAATACTACAATTATAATATGAAATAAAAGATGAGAAAAAAAACTAAATATATAAATATAAAAAGATCCTACTAGCTGGAAAAATAAAAAATAAAAACTAAAACTCCTAAAAATTACACAATAAAAGAACAGGTAATAGAAATGCAATTTGAGAAAACAATTAAAGAAAAATGCAAACAAAAACCAACTTGAAATTAGAGTAGCAAAGATTATAGAAAAAGGAAGTTTAAGGGTTAGAGAAAACAAACTCAGCCCTGTTTAAACAAGGGAGTTCCGGCAGCAGCGGCACCCGACGGCTCAGAGACAGCAGCAAACAGCAGATTAGCAGAGTTTCTGGTTCCCAATGGCTCTTGCTAAAGTCTCCGTTATACTACCTGCGAAAAAGAACAGAAAAAGTGAACGAAAAAAAAGAAAAAAAAATTCCGGTGACCTGAGAGGCGGCGCGTGGCGCGCGTTTCGAACAGTATGCCGGAGAAAGTTGTACTCTCAGGTTTGGAAAATTGCTGCGAGTTTAATGGTGTCGGTGACAGCTTCTAATTCGGTCGAAGTTAGGAGCAATTTAAGTTCTAATGTTATGAGTGGTTGTTTGCTTTTTTTTTTTTTTTTTTGGAGTGGAAACAGGACCTTTAACATATTTTACTACAGATGAAATTACTTATGATTACTACGGTTTTTTTTTTTTTTTTTGGCTATTATGTTAGGAGCAATATAGACCTTATAAACACATTAAGTAAACCACCTCCCGGTTCCAAAATGTTGTATTTTACGACACGATTTTCGCACAATGGTTGGGGCCCGTTCAAAGCTTGCCTATGGAAACATCACTTGTCGTATTGGAGAAGTCCTTCATACAATTTTATGCGCTGCTTGCACATGTTCATTGTCTCATGTATTTTTGGGTTACTCTTTTGGGGGCAAGGAAAGAAAATGTAAGCATCACTGAATATTTATATTTATTTTTTATAATTACATATGTTATGAATGATTCAAACTGTCATTATTGATAGCCACACCTTCTTCAATAACATAACCCTTAATTTTTTTTTTAGAAAAACCGTTTTTGTATATTCGTTTGATTGCTTACTTACATATATATGTATGTGTCTATGCACATTTCTTGTGTGTGTGACAGACATACCCAACAGAGTTTATTTAACATCCTCGGTTCGATGTTCACTGCCGTTACATTTTGTGGCACACACAATGGTGCTGCAGTTATACCAGTCATATCCTTAGAGCGAACTGTTGTGTATCGAGAAAGGTTTTCTGGGATGTATGCATCGTTAGCTTATTCCCTTGCACAGGTATACAATCCTTTCAAGTCTACTTCCATAAGTACTCTTTTTTCTTCTTCTTCCTTTTTTTTTTTTAATGAAGAAATTTACAGGTGACAGTTGAGTTTCCGTATCTCATTATCCAGTCGCTTACATCACGTATCCTATGATTGGATATAGTTGGTCAGCATACAAAGTTTTCTGCTACTTCTATACATTCTTGTGCACACTGATGTACTTTACATATTTGGGTATGCTCTTTGCTGCAATCACACCAAGCTTACCAATAGTTGGCATTCTACAATCTGCGTCTTACGCAGTATCTAACTTGTTTGCTGGATTTTTAATTCCTAAGCCAGTAAGTCCATATTGACTCTAGCTTGCTTAGTTTTTTATAAGTTAATTAGGATTCAAAATAAAAATAAAATAATTCTTAACAAAATAATTTGTTTTATTGAAGAAAATTCCGAATTGGTGGATATGGCTCTACTATGTGACTCCTACTTCATGGACACTTAACGCGTTGCTAACGTCACAGTTTGGTGATGTGAAGAAGGAGATTATGGTTTTTGGGGAAACTAAATCTGTGGAAGCCTTCTTAAGAGATTACTTTGGTTATCATCATGAGCAGCTGCCAGTTACACTTGTTATTCTTGCACTATATCCAATCGCTTTTGCTTCTCTATTTGCGTATTGTATAGTGAAACTAAACTTCCAAAAAAGGTGAGTCCTACGAATTGTTTAGTAACATTGGAGTTTCACCTCAGATCGATCGTATGTTTTTCTGAAGACATTAAATAATAGGGCAAATTACATAAAAAGGTAATTTACTTTCTTTGTTTTCCTATTTTAGGTAATCTATTTCATTTGGCCACAAAAAAGGAGTCTATTTTCAAAAGTTAATCAAAAAAAGGAGTCTCGTTAACTTTCTCCGTTAAATGTCAACGTGGCATTTCACGTCACCGATTTTTTTCCACGTCGCCTGTTTTTCCTGACTAGGATTTAACATTTTTCAACATTTAATATTTTAATCGTAAATTCATCCTTTTATCTCCTGCTCTTTCATCTTAATCCTTATGAAAACTAAAAGCCCTAATTTCTTCAACATTCATACTATACTCATCAATATCATCAAATCATAACAATGATATAATTCAATTAGGAATCGCAATAGATTCGAAAATGAATCTATAGAACAACAGAATCCTTGATTTCAAGAACAAAGATTGGAATTGAACTATTTGACTTTTATTAACTAATCGTCGTTTTACAGAAATTGAGAGAAAAGAATGAATTACAACAGAAATTGATTGACATCTTACAAACGGAATAACAATATCTACTAATAGCTAGCTCCAGTTCAACTAACTCTAACAAACTAATTGTAATTGCAAAGGTCAACTAATCCGTTATGAAAGTCAACATCTTCTACTTTGAGCTATTCTCCTCCCACGTGCCACTCACATGCTTCTGGTATTAAAGATGACTGGTGCCGGTCACGTGATCACTTTTAAACCCTATCAATTCCCTCCTCTTAAAATCATTCTTGACCTCAAGAATGTCAAGCATCGATTTGAAAATCAGGATACCGACGATTCAAGTCCTCAGCAGGTTCCCAAGTAGCATCATCTTCATTTCCATCTATCCATTGAGTTAACACATACACTGCAGCTCGATTGTTCTGTTTCACTAATTTTCGCCCTAAAATCTTCAGTGGGGCAGTAGCAATTAACCCATTTGGGTCTAGGACAGGTAAATTCCCAATCGTAGCAGGAGCAACTCCTCTATGCACTTTGAGTTGTGAAACATGAATTACTGGATGTATTTGTGATGTTGCTTGTAACTGCAGTTTATAAGCCACCTTCCCAATCCTTTCAATTATCTGGAAAGGGCCAAAATATTTGGGTGAAAGCTTGTTCTGCCTTCCTCCTCTTACGGTCATCTGCCTGCCTGTGTGGTTGTAATTTGACATACACCCAATCATGTATGGTAAACTCCCCATCAGTTCTGTGTTTGTCTGATTGACTCTTCATCCTATCTTAAGCCCTTTTCAAATGAAACTTCAACACTTGCATAGCTTGTTCCCTAGCCACCAAGGTCCTATCCACAGCTTCCACTCTGCTATCTCCCTTAGTATATAAGATTGGTGTAGGTGGAGCTTGACCATATACAACTTCAAATGGGGTAGTATTGATAGCAGTATGATAATTGGTATTGTACCAATATTTAGCTAAAGGTAGCCATTTTAACCAATCCTTTGGTTTATCCCCAGACATATGAAATGTTCCGTTCATAATAATTATAAACGTTTCATATTAATTGATTTCGTTGCGAGGTTTTGACCTCTATATGAGACGTTTTTCAAAGAATGCATTCGATTTTTGAAACAAACCATAACCTTTATATTTACTATAAAGGTTTAAAATATTACGAAGATTATCAAATAATGATAATCTAAAATGTAGCGTTTTCACATGACCATTACATAATAGTTTACAATAATATTACACAACAACTTAAGTCTTCGAATGCAGTTTTTAAACAATATTGTACAAGCATGCAGACTCCAATCCTGTCTTTATTTAGCATGCAACAGCGGAAGCTCTTAATAATCACCTGAAAATAAACATGCTTTAAACGTCAACAAAAATGTTGGTGAGTTATAGGTTTAACCTATATATTAATCAAATCGTAATAATAGACCACAAGATTTCATATTTTCATTTTTCATAAACATCATCCCATACATAGAGATAAAAATCATTCATATGGTGAACACCTGGTAACCGACATTAACAAGATGCATATAGAATATCCCCATCATTCCGGGACACCCATCGGACATGATAAACTCGAAGTACTAAAGCATTCCAAATTCCAGAATGGGGGTTGTTAGTTCCTGTAGATCTACCTTTAGGATTCGCGTCAATCAGGGGCCAGTTCCCTAATTCTTAGGCTACCAAGCTAAAAGGGGCATATTCGATTTCGATCATTCAACCATAAAATGTAGTTTCATGTACTTGTGTCTATTTTGTAAAACATTTATAAAACTGCATGTATTCTCATTCCAAAAATATTAGATTTTCAAAGTGGGACTATAACTCACTTTCACAGATTTTTACTTCGTCGGAATTTAAGACTTAGCCACGGATCGATTCACGAATCTATAACAAATATATACATATATATAAAAGTATGATCGAAATATATTCACAACATTTTTTATTACGTTTTAATGATTTAAGTTTATTAAATTAGCGGTCCAACATTAGTAATCTACAACTAGTTGTCCATAGTTAGATGTACAGAAATAAATCAATATATATTATCTCGAATCAATCCACGACCCAGTGTCTACAAGTCTCAAACTCGATCACAACTCAAAGTATATATATTATTTTGGAATCAACCTTAACCCTGTATAGCTAACTCAAGCATTACTGCATATAGAGTGTCTATGGTTGTTCCAAATAATATATATAGATGGGTCGATATGATATGTCAAAACATTGTATACGTGTCTATGGTCTATCATGGTTACATAATATGTTAGAGTACATGTATAATACAATATAAGTTAGTTAAATTATGGTTAGAATAGATTTGTTACAAATTTCACGTAGCTACAACAAGCAAAAATATCCAATTTTGTTTTACCCATAACTTCTTCGTTTTAAATCCGTTTTGAGTGATTCAAGTTGCTATGGTTTCATAATGAACTAAAATTCATGAAACTAAATAGAAAAAGTATAAGTTTATAGTCGGAAATACAGGTTACGAGTCATTTTTGTAAGAGGTAGTCATTTCAGTCGAAAGAATGACGTCTTGATGACCATTTTGAAATGCATAATTCCACTTTGAGTTTAACCATGATTTTTGGATATAGTTTCATGTTCATAAGAAAAATCATTTTCCCAGAAGGACAACTTTTAAATCAAAGTTTATCATAGTTTTTAATTATCTAACCCAAAACAGCCTGCGGTGTTACTACGACGGCGTATGTCCGGTTTAAGGTGTTCTTCGTGTTTCCAGTTTTTAAATCATTAAGTTAGCATATCATATGGCTATAGAACATGTGTTAAGTTAGAAGGATTAACTTTGTTTGCGAACAAGTTTAGAGTTAACTAAACTATGTTCTAGTGATTACATGTTATAATCTTCAAATAAAATAGTTTTATATATATGAATCGAATGATGTTATGAACATCATTACTACCTCAAGTTTAGTAGGTAAACCTACTGGAAGTGACAAAAATTGATCTAGCTTCAAAAGATTCTTGGATGGCTTGAAAGTTCTTGAAGTAGAATCATGACACGAAAACAAGTTCAAGTAAGATTATCACTCGAATTAAGATAGTTTATAGTTATAGAAATCGAATCAAAGTTTGGATATGAATATTACCTTGAATAAGAAAGATAAACTACTATAATTAACAAATGTTTCTTGATCTTAGATGATTACATGGAATGGATTTGCAAATTTGAAAGTAAACTAGCAAACTTGAAAGGATTTTCGAAGTGTTCTTGAAGTGTTCTTCCTATGATGATTAGTTTACTGGAAATTTCGTTCCTAAGAGTGTGTGTGTGTTTAGAGAGAATTAGAAAGAGAATTGGAAGTGAAATGGATTGATTGGTGAGTGGTGAATGGTGAGTGGTGAGTGGGGTTAAAAGGAGTTCTAGTTAGTTGACTAGTTCATGGTAGAAGTTAAATTTGATTAGTCATGCATGACATAATCAAGAGTGGAATCCCATGCTAGTTCCTATTGGTATATACCCATAGTAAGTACGTCTAGAACCTGTATAATACGGGTACGAATACGGAATGACTACGAGTAGAATTTTTGATGAAAATGAATGGAAATGTAATTGTAAGCATTTTTGCTAAGTATAAGTACTTTGATATGTGTCTTGAAGTCTTTCAAAAGTGTATTAATACATCTTAATACACTACATGTATATTCATTTAACTGAGTCGTTAAGTCAACGTCAGTCGTTACATGTAAGTGTTGTTTTTGAAAACTTTAAGTTAATGATCTCATTTAATGTTGTTGAAAGCTTTAAATCAAATTTTAACACATTTTTAATAAAGCTCGACCCCAACCAGGGGCTCTGCCCCTTGGACCCCGCCAGGGGTTATCACCCCTTAGACCCCGCTATCGAGGGCGCTGCCCCCGAACCGCCGTCATAATTACGATAAGTTCAAACAAGTGTGCACTCAACACTTTCCCAAACTTGTTCAATATTTAGCAAGGTTATCTTGGTTAACAAATTAATCCCATTACTTAAATCATATTGGTGACACAAATCACCAACAATGAATATATCTTAATATGATACATATGCATTTAGTAAGGCGTTGCTATAACGATAATCGTTATATATATCGTTTCGAGTTTCATAATTCAATAGTCTCATTTTATGTATATAACTCATTGTTAATATACTTTGTGAGATACATACTTATCATAATATCATGTTCAATATATATATAATCATATATATATCATCATGTCGTTTTTACAAGTTTTAACGTTCGTGAATCGCCGGACAACTGGGTGGTCAAGTGTCTACATGAAACCTATTTCAATTAATCAAGTCTTAACAAGTTTGATTGCTTAACATGTTGGGAACATTTAATCATGTAAATATAGTTTTTTTTAATATATAATCATGGAAAAGTTCGGGTCACTACAACATTCACCTCAAATAACACTCAAAACATCTATTTACCACCTCAGTTTGCCCATCTGTTTGAGGATGGTAGGCTGTGGACAAGTGTAAGCTAACCTTGAGCAATTTAAACAACTCCTACCAAAAGTGACTAATGAAGATTTTATCTCTGTCACTCACAATTGTTTTAGGCAGACCATGCAATTTATAGACCCCATCCAAGAAAACATTGGCCACTTGTACAGCATTGAAAGAATGACCAAGTGCCATAAAGTGTCCATATTTACTCAGTCTATCTACCACCACTAATATTACTGACTTACCCCCAGATACAAGTAGCCCTTCAATGAAGTCCATGGAAAATTCATTCCAAATGAGGGATGGAATGGGCAATGGCTGAAGCAACCCTGGATATTTGGATAGATCATGTTTATTTCTTTAACACACAATGCATTCCCTAATGAACTGCTTCACATGTTTACTCATTTTCTTCCAGTAAAAACTAGCTGCAACTTTTTTAATAGTAGCATGAATCCCATAATGGCCTCCATTTGAATCATTATGGAAGTAATGAATCAATTCAGCCCTCAAGGTTGGGTCTGCACCTACTACTATCTTCCCCTTTCTCTTCAATTAGTGATCCTTCCACACATAATGCTTAGAAGAACTAGGGTCTGACTGAAGTTGACTAATCACTTGCTGCAAGTCAATGTCAGCAGCTACACTTGCATCAATCCTTTGTTGTAAATTGCTATCTATAGAGGACAAAAGCATTTGACACAATTCACCACTACTTTGAACTCTAGAGAGTGCATCTGCTGCCCCATTATCAACTCCTTTCTTGTAAATAATCTCATAGTCATACCCTAGGAGCTTAGGTAACCATTTCATCTGGCTAGGGGTTGAAATCCTTTGATCAAGCAAATATTTCAAGCTAACATGATCAGTTTTGATCTTAAAGTGTCTATCTAAAAGGTATCCCCTCCATTTCTCCAAAGCTTGGAGCACAGCTAAAAATTCCTTCTCATAAGTAGACAGTTTTTGATGCCTAGGTGCCAAGGTCTTACTGAGATAGGCAATAGGGTGACCATCCTGCTGTAACACTGCTCCAATGCCTAACCCTGATGCATCTGTTTCAATGACAAACTCCTTATTGAAGTCAGGAAACTGCAAAATTAGAGATTGATGCATTGCCTCCTTCAATTTCTCAAATGCTATAATGGCTTGATCATTCCAGTGCAACCCATCTTTTTTAAGAAGCTGGGTTAATGGGTGACTAATGGTTGCATACCCTTGTATAAACCTTTTGTAATAACCTGTGAGGCCCAAGAACCTCCTGAGTTGTTTAAGAGTTGTAGGTAATGGCCATTGTTTAATTGCCTCTATCTTAGATGGTTCTGTGGCCACTCCTTCTGCAGTAATTATGTGACCCAAGTACTCTACCTTGCTAGTGGCAAAAACACACTTGGATTGTTTAGCATACAAAGTATTAGCCCTCATCACTTGTAAGACCAAATCCAAGTGTTTAATGTGATCTGCTAGGGTAGCACTGTATACTAAGATATCATCAAAGAATACCAATGTGAATTTTCTTAAGTAGGGTTTGAATGTTTCATTCATTAAAGCCTGGAAGGTTGAAGGTGCATTAGTGAGACCAAAGGGCATCACTAAAAATTCATAATGACCTTCATGGGTCATAAATGCTGTTTTCTCAATGTCACCCTCATTCATCCTGATTTGATGGTAACCAGACCTCAAATCCAACTTAGAAAACACTGTGGAACCATGCAACTCATCTATCAACTCCTCTATAATTGGGATAGGAAACTTATCTTTGATGGTATGCTTGTTAAGCTCTCTATAATCTATACACATCCTCCAACTACCATCTTTCTTCTTAACCATCACTATTGGAGCAGAAAAGGGGCTTTGACTGGATCTTATCACTCCTGTGTCTAACAGCTCATTGACCATTGATTCAATGGCATCTTTTTGTGTAGGTGGATGCCTATAAGGCCTGATGTTAAGAGCTCATGTACCTTCCTTCAATGGTATCCTATGGTCATGACTTCTTTTAGGTGGCAGACCAATGGGTAAAGCAAATACATCTGAGTATTTACTCAACAATTCTGTAATTTGTGGGGGGTCCACACTCTTGCTTTCATTATTTTCTACCAAGGCCATGTGACAATAGCTAGTAGGGTAGACACACAAGTACATAAATGCTAATTGAGCCTCCTGTTGAGCTAACACTCTAGCCACCTTTTTCCCTTTTGACCATTTAACATCAACTTTAGCGATTCCCCTTAACACTACTTTTTAACCTTATAAGTGAATGCCATTCTCAACTCATCAAAATTCCAACAAATATCACCTAATGGTTTTAGCCATTGGATTCCTAAAACCATTTCACAACCCCCTAATGATATTATGACCATACTATCCTTGAATTCATGGTTATGCATTTTCCACCTTAAATCAAGACATTCACTAGTATTTAAAATCTTATTACCTCCAGGTACATTAACCTGCATTGGACAGATGCTACTAAGTCTGCAACCCAATTTTTTTGCAGTATCCAGATCCAGAAAATTATGGGTGCTTCCAGAGTCAATTAAGATGTTAATTGACTTGTTTTGAACTTGACCAGTCACCCTCATGGTCTGATATGTGGCTGTACCAGTAAGAGCACTCAAAGATATTTGAGGTGTATATTGAATCACCTCTTCTTCCTGCATGAGATCTTCTTCTAAATGTGGCTCTTCATAATCTGTCTGATCTTGACTTGACACCTCATCATTGCCCAGCACTTCTAGTGAATATAGTTGGCCACTGCATTTGTGACCTGGCATATACTTTTGGTCACAATAGAAACACAATCCTTTTGATCTCTTATCTTCATATTCCTTTTATGTCATTTGTTTTCTTGGAACAGCACTTTTAATTGGATTACTAGCTGTGGATGGTAATTCTAGTCTTGATTGTGTTGATGGTAGGGCTAGTATGGGTTGAGTATTCTGAGCAGGGGTTACACTTTTTGACTGGTAAGTTTGGTTGGTTCTCATGGTGGACACTTGAGGTGTATACCTCTTTTTAGCAGCTGCAATAGTATCTTCTTGCAATTTGGCTAAGCAATATGTATCTTCTAATGATTTGGGTTTAAACATTCTCATAGGCAACTCTATCTCCTTCTGCAACCCACCCAAGAATAGACTAATTGCTTATTTTTCACTAATCTCTACCTTATTCAAAAGCACTTCAAACTCATCTTGATATGCCTGCACAGTTGTTGTTTGTCTTAAATTCTTAAGCTCTAACATTGGATCTTCCACACTTGAACCAAACCTCTTCTGAATTGCTTCAGCATATGTATCCCAATATACATGTTCACCATAGATCTTGATATATTGCTGATGCCAATTTAATGCCTTATGATAGAGATGAATGGAAGCAATCTTGACTTTATCTTCTTCTTCCACTCCATCCACAAAAAAGAATTGATTACACCGATAGATCTAACCCTTAACATCTTCCCCTTCAAATTTAGGGAAGTTTAATTTGGTTATTCTTGTTAATTACATCCCACCTCTTCTATGCAGACTACTACCACCTTCATCAGCCTTCATCTTCTGCATCTCAGTTGTCAGGTAGTTTTGTTGCACAAGAACACTCTTGAGTTGATTAGTCAACTCTGCGATGGTGTTTTGCAATCCTGCCATAGATGAATTCACAATTTCAGTAATACTTTCTTTTATTGATTCATCTACAGCTGAGCTTCTGGTAAACATCACCATTGTTATGAATTTCTTCAAATTTGATCGATTCCACAGGAAATTGCTCTGATATCAATTGATATGATTCAATTAGGAATCACAATATATTCAAAAATGAATCTATAGAACAATAGAATCCTTGATTTCAAGAACAAAGATTGGAATTGAACTATTTAACTTTTATTGACTAATCGTCGTTTTACAGAAATTGAGAGAAAAGAATGAATTACAACAGAAATTAATTGACATCTTACAAACGGAATAACATCTCTACTAATAGCTAGCTCCAGTTCAACTAACTCTAACAAACTAACTGTAATTGCAAAGGTCAACTAATCCGTTATGAAAGTCAACATCTTCTTCTTTGAGCTATTCTCCTCCTGTAACATCCCGCGTTTTTCCGTTAAATTTATTTTTAACACTGTCTTTTTTTAAATAATATATTTCATTATTTAAATTCGTAGCTTCCGTTGACTAACGTTCATAATATTTCCGTTAATTGGTTATAACATCTCTCGGTTACACTAACGTTTTTAAAATATTCGTTTGGTTAATTCCCGCACCCGCTTTGAAACTTGAGGGACCAAAGTTGCAAGGGGGCCTAACTAGTTGACTAGGTCAACTAGTCAAACCCCACCATCACCATTCATTCACTCTTCACCTCCCACCTCTCTTTTCTCTCTAGCAACAAAACCCCATTTTCATCTTCATCAAGGAATCATCATCTAAACCCGAATCATGAAGCAAACATAAAAAAAAATTACATATTCGTGATCCTCTCTTCATCCTCTACATCTTGGTACCAATTTCATCAAGTTTAGGTAACATTTCTAAAACACTAAATTTCTCTAAATTTATTTTATATACTTGAAATGGTGTTAGTTAGTGTCTATGGCTCGTGTATAACATGAATATATGTTTTGTTTGCTCGATTCGTTGTTTTGAGTAACTAGTTTGAAAATTTGAAATGGGTGTGCTAAATCTTTGGTTTTGGATGAGTTAATGTTGTTAAATTGTTAAAGTTCATGTTTTAATTGTGTTACTAGTATCACTAGCTTCGTTTTGATGCATAGGTTGATTAAGAAAACTTCAAAAACATGAATATTGATTTTTGTGGATTTTGGTTAGGGTTTGATAGACTTAAAACAAACTTTTTGATGCTTGAATGCCATAAAATGTAAATTGTAAATGTATAGTTGTAATGCATGTTTCATTACATTCAAAACGGCATATTATATGTGTGAATTGGATTCCCGAAACTTAAAATGCATTTGATGAACTTGAAACTTTGAAAATAAACCTTTATTGATCACTTGATGAGATTTCGGTTATTGTAATTAATGTTTTTGCTTGATGAAAAGTGGTTAGTCGTATTCCTTGTCAAAAGAGCTTTCCAACGATATAAAATACGTATTCTAAGTGTTTACGGTTTGTGTTTTGCGCTAAATTAAATTTTGGATCAAGACTTGAACTTTTGAAACAGCCCAGGTACCAGGCCACGCCTAATGTCGCGATGCGGCAATGGCCGTGTTTGGGGACTGTTCAACTTTGCACTTTTTCGTTAAATTCCAACTATGCTACTCACCTCTGATTAACATGTAACTTGGCCAACATGCTCAAATATGACTTCTAAGCATAGAAAAATAGTTCGGGACCCGACCCGAACGTGTTGACTTTTTCGTTGACTTTGACTTGACCGAGTTTGACTTTTAGTTAAACTTAACCAAACGTTTATGCAATCGTTCTAATATTATTTTATACTTGATTCTTGCATGAAACTTGACAACGTGATTCACATGCTATATTTAATCAAGTCGTAACGAGCCATAGGACTAACTGAACACATTTTGCCCGACCTTGTGTCGTAACCGGTTAATTGATACAACTTACTTGTTTAGGTCAAGGCTAAGCAACAATCATGCACATGTTTACTTTGTGAAGTACTTTTATACTCGTGCACTTGAGGTGAGATCATAGTCCCATCTTTCAAACAACTTTTATGCTTTAAACTATAGGATGAGAAACATATACGTATCATGCTTTTACACTTTGAACACAAGTACGAAAACGAACATTCCACGTACGGGTTTGAACAAAAATCCTTAATTCAATTATCATTAGTTACACTTGCAGGGTGTAAACGTGAACTTATATTATGTGATCACATGGGCTTGACGAGCCTCATTTGGACGGTTCGCTACCGTTAGCGGATGAAATATATTTTAGGGTCTAGTGTATGTTCTAACACTACGCAAAGGGTGCAAAACAGTTAAGTTTGATAATTGGGTGCCCGCGATACAAACAACAACTTTAGAATGCAAATGATTTTGATAATCATCTTATATTAAATCTTGTGGTTCAAAAACAACGTTTACAAACACCTATGATTTCACCAACGTTTTTCGTTGACAAATTTCTATATGTTTCTCATGTTCATACTTGGCTATTTGATATATGCTTCCGTGTACACTCATACTTGCTTGGAGTCAAGCATACATGCATACACTCTGATTTCTTTCTTGGGGTCAAGCATACATACATACATACATACGCTAGTGATAGCACCTTTGGATTTAAACATATTGTTTACATACTCACGCTATTTATAGCAACCGTGATTTTTAAACTAATTATGTCAAAAGTTATTCCATTTATACTTTATACTTTTGTAAACTTAAACTTGTTGTCGAACCGTTTGGTAAACTAAACTTTACAAGTCTGGTACTTTTCAAATGAATGCGACATATTTTTGGTCAAACAAGTCTCATATAGGGACTACGACCACGTAACAGGACCTAAGTTAGCGGCGCCGCCAATGACGATTTTGTCTGGTCGCTACAGATGGTATCAGAGCGTTGGTTGTAGGGATCTAGGACGTGCATTAGTGTGTCTGACAGAGTCGTTAGGACGCATTAGTGAATCTAGACTACAACCGGATTGTTAGCCATTGCATTCTGACATACATTTGCTATAGATAGCACTTACTTGACTACTTGTGCATTATACTTGAATCATTCTTAGGCAAACTTCTTGATGGTACCAAGCTTCCATCATACGAACTCGTATTCTGTAACTTTCTGGTAACACACGTAAATTCAAGATTCATACGCGTAAGGATGACGACGACTTCATTAGTCACACTAGTTCGGGAACTCTGTCTCCCGGATTGTTATTCGCCACCGTTTCAAATTACTATCGGTTTCCCACCGGTGCTTCTTACTATCTACTTTTTTGTGTTACTAACATCACTACTCTAGGTGAGTATCGTCGTCACTACTTATCACTACAGTTGCGTACTATTCGTTATCATGATGCATTACTCTTTTAGTACCTAAATGCATTATTGTTTGACTTGAACCGCATTGACGTGAACAATCATTTATACACTTCCCTCGGGGAACGCTTCTTTAGAGTTGCACTAATTCTTTCGATTCAATACGAGTCACGTTAGAGACGTCGTTACACTTTGTTTATTTTAAATTTTCACGATTACACGAACTTGAATTTATGGGGTGATGTGGGAATGGAGGTATGAGTTAGCATAATATAACGACACTCGATCAACGTGGTTATATTATGGTAAGCCATACCAAAGTTCTAATGTGTGACGCCCCGTACTAAATCATCATGTATGGACCATCAACAACAGGATCATTACAAGGTTAAGTACTATATGCGTTTTCAAAACAGAGTTTGCATTCATTAATAAAAGGTGACGTCATAACTAACGTCAAATGTTTTACAATCCAAAAGCATGCTTCGCTAAGTAGAAGCAATAAATAAGTGTACGTGACCCCAAAGGTCGTTACATAACATAGTTTCAAAAGAAAAATAAGTTTGAATGCAAGATAAGTAGTCATGCGATAACAACTCTAAGCAGCGGGTTCTACAGCACGACTAGTACACAGCGGAAGCAACCTCAAGCACCTGAGAAATACATGCTTAAAATTGTCAACACAAAGGTTGGTGAGCTATAGTTTAAGTATAACAGTAATGTAAGTAGGCCACGAGATTTCAGTGCTACAACGAGCGTTCAAAAGTATGTAAAAGTATATGCTTAACCGTGGGCACTTGGTAACTAACTTAACGTTTAAAATACCCCTTGAAAGTACACTTGGCGAGTGCGTATGTTTACGAAGTATTAAACACTCGTTGACTGCTAGCACGACTAGCCCGAGTGGGGATGTCAAACCCTATGGATCCATATCTAAGATTCGCGTTCACCGGTTCATAAACCAATGATTAAACGTTACCGAGCTAAAGGGAATCTTTCTGCCGTTATATAACCCACACATATATAAAGTTTAAGTACTCGTGCCTAGTATGTAAAACATAAAATCAGCATGTATTCTCAGTTCCCAAAACAAGTTAAAGTAAAAAGGGAATGCTATAACTCACAATGATATGTAGCGGTAAAGTAGTAGTCGGGAAAGGTGTGCAAGTAAACGGTCCGAAGTCCTCAATGTAGTGACCCGGAAATTTTCAACCAAATTTAAACTTTAATCTTTATATGTTTCCGACACGAAAAGCAAAGTCCGTAATGTTGAGTCTCAAAAATTTTTGAACTATTTTCATATATCCAATTACCCTTCGATTATTTTCGACGATTCACGAACAACTATTGATAAATCGATATGTAAATATATATAAATAAATATATTTATATAATAACTTAAAATGTTATTCATACATTATATGAAATTGTTGTTATAAATAATCATGTAAAATAATATACTAAATAATGAAATCACTATTTTATATACAAATATATATATATATATATATATATATATATATATATATATATATATATATATATATATATATATATATATATATATATATATATATATATGAATATTAATTATAAATAGATATGTGTGTATGTATATATAAATAATAATTCGAAATATAACTTGAAGTATTATATGTTGTTGTTATTTAAAATTAATAAAATAAAAATAGGATATTATAATTATTATTTAAAATATATCTCTATATATAAATAAAGTATATTAAAAATAAATATTAAATGATTGTAATACTCGTTTGAGGTTTTGATGGATATTAAGTAAGTTAAATTCAAACTTATGTGATTTTAAAATAAGTGGTGATACGAAAATGAGTTATATAAATTTAGACTTATTAAAAATGTATTTAGGAAGTATTTGTTAAGTTTTAACACTTTTTATATCTTACCCAGAATTGAGAGGGACTGTTGATGTAATTTTTATTTAACAAATTAAGGATCGAATTTTATACCATAATGACTGAAATAAATAAAGAAATTTAATATATAAAAATTGGGATTTTTTTCCGTGTATTTTATCCGCCACTCATTAACAACGGAGCACGATATAATACTCCGTGAATTGATAATAGGACAAATATTCGGCTGCTTATAGATTATGATTGACAAACTACTGTATTTGATTGAATTAAAATTACTACAGTATGTATGACTAATGAGTGCACATGTGTTAACATATATTATATTAAATTTCTATATTATATATATATTATATATAAAAATCTACTTCTATATCTATATAACTGCTCGATAGATACATGTAAGTCCAATCGAAATTATATAATTGAAATCCATTTCTTTTCGCTTTCTAACTTCAAAATGCAGAAATGCAAAAACAAGGGAGGTGATAATGTTCGAGAAACATGATTGTTTAAAAGATGGAGACATATAATTTTCCATAATAAACTTATAAAACCTCAAAATCCTCTATTATTCTGTTGCTTCATCTCTTGATCACTCACCACCACTCTATCCTTCAACCATCACTCTTATCCCCTATTAACCATCAACCAACAACAGCCACACCGTCACCCTAATCACCATCGACACCTTCCTTCTACCGGAGCAACCACCATGTACAACCATCTAACCGTCACCCTCACCTCTCTTTCATTCTCTCTCTCTCACTTCTATTTCTGATTTATATCAAGCAAAACCAAGAAACCCATTACTGTTACTAGTGCTCCTGTTGTCCGAGAAATAAACCACCTTAACCACCACCACCGAAAGCCGCTGCTGTAGCAGCCGTAAAACCCATCACAATTATCAACATTTATTTATTTTTTTATTTTTTTTTCGCGATGGTTACTGCAGCTGGTATGCTGCTGCAATACTTCTGTTTATATTCTCTTTTCACAGACCCTTAAACAACCTCCATTGACACCCATTGTTATTGCTACGAGCTGTTTCAAACAAAATCCAAATAAACAATCGAAACCCAGATGAACAGTGATGGGAAAAATAAGAAGAAGACGATGAATAGTCTACTGTTTTTGTTTTATTTCGATTCATTGAGTTATTTCGAAGTTACTGTTGCTCAAACAGGTAGAAGTTACACGCGTTCTTGCTTCAGCAATTGCTGTTTCAATTAGAGTTTAATATGCGAAGGTTGAACAGGTTATAATTATGCTTTGTGATTTTACGTGAATTTATGAAGAAGAGTATGGTGTTGATTATGTGATGAGGATATAACGAGAATGATTAACGCGAATATGATACGGTTAAGATTATGATGTTGGTGAGGTTAAATGATTAACGAATTAGGATGTGGTTAATGATGATATAGGAAGACGAGTTTATGATAATGCCTCGTGAAAATGAAGATGATTATGATAATTCATGTTTTCTGTTTTATAATAATCGATGATGACGTTGATGATGAATGATAAAGGCGAATGAAGAAGATGAAACATAATAATGGGTTGAATAAATTTCGATTGAACATTAAACAGAAAAGTAACGCGCAGCTCGATGGTTAGGAGTGTTTGTGTTTAACGAGAGGTCACGGGTTCGAGCCTCGTATGGGACAAATCTTTTTAGGGAAGCTATTTTAAGGGTATACACTTCTATTCTATTATCATCATTATTATTATTATTAATTAATATTATGATTATTATTATTAATTGTTATTAATATAAGTATTATAGTTATTATCCTTATTAGTATTACTAAAATATGTATTAGTTATCATTTATTATTAATATCATAATTATGATTACAAATATGATTATTAGTATTATTATTGTTGTTACTAATATTATTATTATCATTTAAAAAATAATTTTATCATTTTTACGTATTATGATTAATATTTAGAGTTATCATTGTTATCAAGATTATTATTATTATTACAACTATATTAATATCTCTATATATATAAAATAAAAATATATAAATAAATAATGAAACTTATAAATTATTATTATAACAAATACATCATTAATAATAAATGTATTTATTCGATTACGAGTATATGTTTTAATATATATACAAATAATATAGGTTCGTGAATCCGAGACCAACCTTACATTTGTTCAATGATGTCATATGTATTTTTACTACAAAATACATTAGGTGAGTTTCATTTGATCCCTTTTACTCTTTACATTTTTGGGACTGAGAATACATGCGTTGTTTTTTTACAATTGCTTTATTAACTGCTTTTGAAATATATCTTGAATTGAGAATACATGCAAATGCTTTATTAACCGTTTTACAATAATTATATGCGTGAGATTCATTAATCCCTTTTTAAATGCTTTTGCAATATATATTTTTGGGACTGAGAATACCTGCGCTGTTTTTATAACTGTTTTACGAAATAGACACAAGTAATTGAAACTACATTATATGGTTGAATGATCGAAATCGAATATGCCCCTTTTTATATAGTCTGGTAATCTAAGAATTAGGGAACAGAAACCCTAATTGACGCGAACTCTAAAGATAGATCTATCGGGCCCAACAAGCCCCATCCAAAGTACCGGATGCTTTAGTACTTCGAAATTTATATCATGTCCGAAGGAGGATCCCGGAATGATGGGGATATTCTTATATACATATTGTGAATGTCGGTTACCAGGTGTTCAATCCATATGAATGATTTTAGTCTCTATGCATGGGACGTATTTATGAGAAATGGAAATATGAAATCTTATGGTCTATTAAAATATTGAAATGATTATTTATGTTAAACTAATGAACTCACCAACCTTTTGGTTGACACTTGAAAGCATGTTTATTCTCAGGTATTAAAGAAATCTTCCGCTGTGCATTTGTTCATCTTAGAGATATTACTTGGAGTCATTCATGACATATTTCAAAAGACGTTGCATTCGAGTCGTTGAGTTCATCAAGATTATTATTAAGTCAATTATAGTTAGATATATTATGAAATGGTATGCATACCGTCAACTTTCGATGTAATGAAAGATTGTCTTTTCAAAAACGAATGCAATGTTTGTAAAATGTATCATATAGAGGTCAAGTACCTCGCGATGTAATCAACTGTTGTGAATCGTTTATAATCGATATGGACTTCGTCCGGATGGATTAGGACGGGTCTTCACAGTTTGTATCAGAGCGGTGGTCTTAGCGAACCAGGTCTTGCATTAGAGTGTCTAACTAGTAGTTGTTTAGATGCATTAGTGAGTCTGGACTTCGACCGTGTCTGCATGTCAAAAGTTTTGCTTATCATTTCTTGTCGAAAATCATCTGCTTATCCTTCTTAGTCTAGACACATCTTACTGTATTGATTGCATGAATAGTGTATAGACAAAATTCGTATCTTAGCGTATCTGCTAATTCATATCTTAGCATATATGTTATTGTTACCTTTGCCTGACAGCTCCCGTAGATTCTTCCGTAACTTATGGGATTTTAGTATTATATATGCATATGTAAATTATGTATTGTAGGGTACTAATCTACATCCTATAATCTATTTCTTATCGAAAATCCTTCGTCTGATCATACGAGATGAATCCCTCAACCAGTTCGAGTCCTTCAGATTCTGATAGCTATTCCGATAGTTATTCCGACAGCTATTCTGACATCGAGTTTCACCTAAACTCTAAAAGCTGTGTCACTAGAATGAAAACAACCAATCAGCCATCCCCAATTCATCTGATGGGTTCGTAGTCGACTAAACCAATAGAGAAAAGAAGAAAGCGATCTTTTCCTTTCCACCAACTGAATTTACCTCTTGGAAATGAACCTGAAACATTTACCGGCGAACCTGTTTGTAATACTGTTTTCTCTCTCATTTTCCGAATATCTCGCCAAGATTATATTCTATCCACAATTCTAAACGTTATTCATCCGCTAGTTCCGACCGGCAATCATCCTGGAATAATAGAAGAAGTCAACAAACTTCGAGTTCGAGAAACAAATTTGGAAAATATGGTGCAAAATGTACCAGCTTCAGCAACATCACCGGTACCAACAGTACCATCAATAACAGCACCAGTATCATTAACAATCCATGCCTCAATATCACCATCTGTACCTCGAGTATAATTATCGTTCCATGAATTGTTCTACATCATTTATCTTCGTTCGACATGGCGATTATATAATATCTAATGTTTTAGAGATTATATATTCTTATTCTAATGGTAAATCAAATGAGATTAATATCATATTAACTCATTAAATCCATAATTACATCTGAAGAAAATATATATGCAAGTATATTTTCATAAAGATTGTAATTAAAATTTTTTTTTGTACAAACTGTTAATGGTGAAAATATTTTAGCGGGTAGGTAATACCCAAAGAATATTTAGATTTCACATTAATAAATTACACTGTACATTCTTCGAATCAGATTCAATAGTCATTTACTATCCTACTTACATCTACCGATATACAAATCCGTTCACCACCAAATAACCATTTTCATTCAATTTCATATTTGGATTTTGATCTATCAGAATCCAACAAGTGGCATAATGAAGAAAACATTAGACAAGATAAAATTTGTTAGAAACAAACAAATTAACTATGAGAAATTTTGTTAAGAATCCACGCTAACGAAATCCTAGCTAACTGTTCCTAGCTAACTGTTAATTCCGTATTACATTTTATTTATCGCAGTTTATTTATCGCAATTTATTTTATCGCAATTTACATTCTCGCAATTTTATTTATCGTCATTTAATTTCTGTTATTTACTTTACGCACTTTATTTATCGTTATTTAATTTCTGTTATTTATTTTACGCACTTTAAATATCGGGACACGTATACAAGGTTTTGACATATCATATCGACGCATCTATATATATTATTTGGAATCACCATAGACACTCTATATGCAGTAATGATCGAGTTCTCTATACAGGGTTGAGGTTGATTCTACAATAATATATATACTTTGAGTTGTGATCGAGTCTGAGATGTATACGGGTCACGACACTTATTAATTATTTCGAATATTATATATTAAACTGTATATAAATTATTGAACTGTTAACTGTGGACGAATGATATGGGACAATTAAAATGAATTAAAATACTGATTATAACATATGAAACTAAATAATTCTTCAAGTTGCCACTTGATTTCATCTTAAACCTCATTTGTATCTTGACGATTACAATCTGCGTTCAAATTTTTCATGGTTCTTGAAAAATACCTCAATCAATAGGATGAACCAACCGCACTTCATTTACGGGAGAAAAGATTGATGCATATAGTTGTGCACCTAAAAAAAAAAAAAATACTCGGAACCTGATTAAACGTTTAACACGTAGCAGTGCTAATTCCTTTAGCATTATTATTACCGAAAATAACTTTACATCTGCTGTTCGGGATAGCCAGTTTTGTCACAGCTCCAGCAAGACAACTTCGACTTTTCGTACGAAACAACCTTATTATAATGTTGATATATACGCATGCTCTTTTATTGTTACCAGGGAACCGTTCATATTCCACCATATTACCATCAGCGTTTAATCATCTAAAAACACAATTTTCCTGAGACCACCTCGGATTAATAACCGATGATTCAGATATCATAGCATTAAATGCAGAGGAAACAGAAAAATGGTAGAGGGTCTAAACGACCAAAAGTTTGATGATAAAGAAAGGAGTGTTAGGAACGCTCAATAGAAAATTGAGTATTGAAAAACAGATTGAGCTACCCATGAAGGAGACCAAGAACAAATACAAGGACCAAACCCTATATTCAAAGGATTCAGGTAATTCTGGATCCGTTGAAATCTTTAGAGAATATCTTGCCCCGAAGTCATGTTAAAATCTTGCGGAAAAATCTTTCTCCATTAACCATCGAACTTAGAAATTTCAAAATATCATCATCAATATCTTCGATATTTCTGAGGATATTTTCATAAATAATCTCGTCCGAAATTATGTACCTCTTCATGCTTCCTGTGTATCATTATATTGGAAACATTAAAGAGAAAATTTAGTACCGAAGAGCAGATTATGCGAAACTATGAAGAAAGCCGTGGACAAATCACAAAGAATAAGTTTGACTTCAAAGAATTCAAATGATTCAATGACTGCTAAAGTCTTTAGCGAATATCTTGCTCTTTACTCTAAACCCTTGCGGACAATAGTTCCTATCATCCTTCGATATTAGAAATTCCAAGATATCATCGTATCTTTCATTATAAATATCCTCCATATTTCTGAAGATATTTTCATAACTATTCTTATCTGAAAACAGTAATCTCTTCGTGCTATCAGTTTTACATCATATAGAAACTATTATTTTCTATATTCTGTTAACTTTCGAGCTCAAAATATGAATGTTATTGAAGTAATGTTGGGAACTGATGCATGAGTTAGTATAATATAATGACACTTGATCAACGTGATTATATTACAGTAAGTCATGCTGAGTTTCTAATGGAACGTGATGATGGTTCACAGTAGATTATACCATCATCATGTGTCATGTTACATGACTCTTTCATTCTACATAACCTCCGAACATATCAAGAAGAATATATTCTTGATAGTTCTATCGTCTGTATTTTTGATAAATTTGAAAATCAAAATCATGCTATCACGTTCCACCCTGCTTAGAACATTATAATCATTCGAAACTCTATATCTACGAATTCTGGACCATTATTCGCTTGACTTGAAATCAGGAAGAGAAAACAAAAGCATAGAGCTTTGAAATATAAGAAAGAATAAAGCCCGATAACAACACATAAATTACAAACCGTGTATATCAATGTTTATCGCAACATAAAGACACGGGAGAATTAAAAACATTATAATCCCAAGGGTGAAGTAGAAGAACACAGATTCTTCAGGTGGAAGTTGGAAAAGGAGAATGACTGTTGAGATAGTAAGGATAAGGACAATAATCAGAACTGGATTAAGCATTTTCACAGCCTTTTGAGTTTGGGAATTTAGTATAGGAGTGGTAAAGACAATGGAACGGAAGAAGTTCATTTATAGTGAGAATACCAGACAAAGTAATCGAGACAGATGATCGCATTTAATTATAGAGATCTTAATTTCCATAAATCTCGAAGAATCAGATCTTATAGATTTCCAAGATTTTTCTTTAAATCCCTTGAATTCCGGAATTCAACCAAGACAACGTCAAAAGTTAAGACACACCTTATGTTCTAAATTCAACCCTGGTTACGCCAAAAGCTAAGACGAATCTCTATTTCTTCATTTCATTCTTTCGTGATAGCTTCACTCGTACGCTTCGAATAATCAAATTATTTTATCCAGGTTACACCCTGTGATAAAATTCTATTTATCAACTCATATTTGCCATGAAAACATTTTTTATTGTTAGCCATGACAACCTCACTCAAATTTCGGGACGAAATTTCTTTAACGGGTAGGTACTGTAGTGACCCGGAAATTTCCAACCAAATTTAAACTTTAATCTTTATATGTTTCCGACACGAAAAGCAAAGTCCGTAATGTTGAGTCTCAAAAATTTTTGAACTATTTTCATATATCCAATTACCCTTCAATTATTTTCGACGATTCACGAACAACTATTGATAAATCGATATGTAAATATATATATATATAAATAAATATATTTATATAATAACTTAAAATGTTATTCATACATTATATGAAATTGTTGTTATAAATAATCATGTAAAATAATATACTAAATAATGAAATCACTATTTTATATACAAATATATATATATATATATATATATATATATATATATATATATATATATATATATATATATATATATATATATATATATATATATATATATATATATATATATATATATATTTGTATATAAAATATATAAATATTAATTATAAATAGATATGTGTGTATGTATATATAAATAATAATTCGAAATATAACTTGAAGTATTATATGTTGTTGTTATTTAAAATTAATAAAATAAAAATAGGATATTATAATTATTATTTAAAATATATCTCTATATATAAATAAAGTATATTAAAAATAAATATTAAATGATTGTAATACTCGTTTGAGGTTTTGATGGATATTAAGTAAGTTAAATTCAAACTTATGTGATTTTAAAATAAGTGGTGATACGAAAATGAGTTATATAAATTTAGACTTATTAAAAATGTATTTAGGAACTATTTGTTAAGTTTTAACACTTTTTATATTTTACCCAGAATTGAGAGGGACTGTTGATGTAATTTTTATTTAACAAATTAAGGATCGAATTTTATACCATAATGACTGAAATAAATAAAGAAATTTAATATATAAAAATTGGGATTTTTTTCGTGTATTTTATCCGCCACTCATTAACAACGGAGCACGATATAATAATCCGTGAATTGATAATAGGACTAATATTCGGCTGCTTATAGATTATGATTGACAAACTACTGTATTTGATTGAATTAAAATTACTACAGTATGTATGACTTATGAGTGCACATGTGTTAACATATATTATATTAAATTTCTATATTATATATATATTATATATAAAAATCTACTTCTATATCTATATAACTGCTCGATAGATACATGTAAGTCCAATCAAAATTATATAATTGAAATCCATTTCTTTTCACTTTCTAACTTCAAAATGCAGAAATGCAAAAACAAGGGAGGTGATAATGTTCGAGAAACATGATCGTTTAAAAGATGGAGACATATAATTTTCCATAATAAACTTATAAAACCTCAAAATCCTCTATTATTCTGTTGCTTCATCTCTTGATCACTCACCACCACTCTATCCTTCAACCATGACTCTTACCCCCTATTAACCATCAACCAACAACAGCCACACCGTCACCCTAATCACCATCGACACCTTCCTTCTACCGGAGCAACCACCATGTACAACCATCTAACCGTCACCCTCACCTCTCTTTCATTCTCTCTCTCTCACTTCTATTTCTGATTGATATCAAGCAAAACCAAGAAACCCATTACTGTTACTAGTGCTCCTGTTGTCCGAGAAATAAACCACCTTAACCACCACCACCGAAAGCCGCTGCTGTAGCAGCCGTAAAACCCATCACAATTATCAACATTTATTTATTTTATTTTTTTTTCGCGATGGTTACTGCAGCCGGTATGCTGCTGCAATACTTCTGTTTATATTCTCTTTTCACAGACCCTTAAACAACCTCCATTGACACCCATTGTTATTGCTACGAGCTGTTTCAAACAAAATCCAAATAAACAATCGAAACCCAGATGAACAGTGATGGGAAAAATAAGAAGAAGACGATGAATAGTCTACTGTTTTTGTTTTATTTCGATTCATTGAGTTATTTCGAAGTTACTGTTGCTCAAACAGGTAGAAGTTACACGCGTTCTTGCTTCAGCAATTGCTGTTTCAATTAGAGTTTAATATGCGAAGGTTGAACAGGTTATAATTATGCTTTGTGATTTTACGTGAATTTATGAAGAAGAGTATGGTGTTGATTATGTGATGAGGATATAACGAGAATGATTAACGCGAATATGATACGGTTAAGATTATGATGTTGGTGAGGTTAAATGATTAACGAATTAGGATGTGGTTAATGATGATATAGGAAGACGAGTTTATGATAATGCCTCGTGAAAATGAAGATGATTATGATAATTCATGTTTTCTGTTTTATAATAACCGATGATGATGTTGATGATGAATGATAAAGGCGAATGAAGAAGATGAAACATAATAATGGGTTGAATAAATTTCGATTGAACATTAAACAGAAAAGTAACGCGCAGCTCGATGGTTAGGAGTGTTTGTGTTTAATGAGAGGTCACGGGTTCGAGCCTCGTATGGGACAAATCTTTTTAGGGAAGCTATTTTAAGGGTATACACTTCTATTCTATTATCATTATTATTATTATTATTATTAATTAATATTATGATTATTATTATTAATTGCTATTAATATAAGTATTATAGTTATTATCCTTATTAGTATTACTAAAATATGTATTAGATATCATTTATTATTAATATCATAATTATGATTACAAATATGATTATTAGTATTATTATTGTTGTTACTAATATTATTATTATCATTTAAAAAATAATTTTATCATTTTTACGTATTATGATTAATATTTAGAGTTATCATTGTTATCAAGATTATTATTATTGTTACAACTATATTAATATCTCTATATATATAAAATAAAAATATATAAATAAATAATGAAACTTATGAATTATTATTATAACAAATACATCATTAATAATAAATGTATTTATTCGATTACGAGTATATGTTTTAATATATATACAAATAATATAGGTTCGTGAATCCGAGACCAACCTTACATTTGTTCAATGATGTCATATGTATTTTTACTACAAAATACATTAGGTGAGTTTCATTTGATCCCTTTTACTCTTTACATTTTTGGGACTGAGAATACATGCGTTGTTTTTTTACAATTGCTTTATTAACTGCTTTTGAAATATATCTTGAATTGAGAATACATGCAAATGCTTTATTAACCGTTTTACAATAATTATATGCGTGAGATTCATTAATCCCTTTTTAAATGCTTTTGCAATATATATTTTTGGGACTGAGAATACCTGCGCTGTTTTTATAACTGTTTTACGAAATAGACACAAGTAATTGAAACTACATTATATGGTTGAATGATCGAAATCGAATATGCCCCTTTTTATATAGTCTGGTAATCTAAGAATTAGGGAACAGAAACCCTAATTGACGCGAACTCTAAAGATAGATCTATCGGGCCCAACAAGCCCCATCCAAAGTACCGGATGCTTTAGTACTTCGAAATTTATATCATGTCCGAAGGAGGATCCCGGAATGATGGGGATATTCTTATATACATATTGTGAATGTCGGTTACCAGGTGTTCAATCCATATGAATGATTTTAGTCTCTATGCATGGGACGTATTTATGAGAAATGGAAATATGAAATCTTGTGGTCTATTAAAATATTGAAATGATTATTTATGTTAAACTAATGAACTCACCAACCTTTTGGTTGACACTAGAAAGCATGTTTATTCTCAGGTATTAAAGAAATCTTCCGCTGTGCATTTGTTCATCTTAGAGATATTACTTGGAGTCATTCATGACATATTTCAAAAGACGTTGCATTCGAGTCGTTGAGTTCATCAAGATTATTATTAAGTCAATTATAGTTAGTTATATTATGAAATAGTATGCATACCGTCAACTTTCGATGTAATGAAAGATTGTCTTTTCAAAAACGAATGCAATGTTTGTAAAATGTATCATATAGAGGTCAAGTACCTCGCGATGTAATCAACTGTTGTGAATCGTTTATAATCGATATGGACTTCGTCCGGATGGATTAGGACGGGTCTTCACACTCAACCTAAGTCAAATAGTACTAAGTCAGTAAATCGTCTTAATAGGTTTAAAAGTATGTAATTAAGGTCTTAAGGGTCATCATCATTCATCATTAAACAAAAGGCGTAAGGTAGGTTTCGTTTATGAAAGTAGTTTAAAACAAAGTCTGACTTCAGTCAGTCACCACGGCCTCTACCCTTACTGAATTAAGGTGATACCAGTGGCCATAGCTCCGTCTATGAGTCCCTTAAGTGTGGTAGAAATTCCAGAAGCAAACTCGTCTTTGTTTGACCGTGGCGACGGTCTAAGTGCGAATAGGTCAGAAATTTCTGCACAACGTTAAAGGACATAGTGACGATCGGAGGGCCGTAAATCCTAAACCCTAACTCGGATTAAGACGAGTCCTATATGAAAAGTTATCTACTCAAAAAGTTCTATCTAAAAATCAAGGTTAGAACAGCCCAGGTCTACTGGTCTGTTACAGAAACATCAGATCAGTAGCTTTTGGACAGAAACAGTAAGTTTAAAAGGGTTCCGGTGGTCTTGGTGCTTGATGTTCATCATGGTTCTCATCCTTGATGCATATTGTAGTGACCCGAATTTTTCCATGTTTATATATATTAATTGAGATTTATATTTACATGATTAAATGTTTCTAACATGTTAAGCAATCAAACTTGTTAAGACTTGATTAATTGAAATATGTTTCATATAGACAATTGACCACCCAAGTTGACCGGTGATTCACGAACGTTAAAACTTGTAAAAACTATATGATGACATATATATGGATATATATATAGTTAACATGATACTATGATAAGTAAACATATCATTAAGTATATTAACAATGAACTACATATGTAAAAATAAGACTACTAACTTAATGATTTTTAAACGAGACATATATGTAACGATTATCGTTGTAAAGACATTTAATGTATATATATCATATTAAGAGATATTCATACATGATAATATCATGATAATATAATAATTTAAAATCTCATTTGATATTATAAACATTGGGTTAACAACATTTAACAAGATCGTTAACCTAAAGGTTTCAAAACAACACTTACATGTAACGACTAACGATGACTTAACGACTCAGTTAAAATGTATATACATGTAGTGTTTTAATATGTATTTATACACTTTTGAAAGACTTCAATACACTTATCAAAATACTTCTACTTAACAAAAATGCTTACAATTACATCCTCGTTCAGTTTCATCAACAATTCTACTCGTATGCACCCGTATTCGTACTCGTACAATACACAGCTTTTAGATGTATGTACTATTGGTATATACACTCCAATGATCAGCTCTTAGCAGCCCATGTGAGTCACATAACACATGTGGGAACCATCATTTGGCAACTAGCATGAAATATCTCATAAAATTACAAAAATATGAGTAATCATTCATGACTTATTTACATGAAAACAAAATTACATATCCTTTATATCTAATCCATACACCAACGACCAAAAACACCTACAAACACTTTCATTCTTCAATTTTCTTCATCTAATTGATCTCTCTCAAGTTCTATCTTCAAGTTCTAAGTGTTCTTCATATATTCTACAAGTTCTAGTTACATAAAATCAAGAATACTTTCAAGTTTGCTAGCTCACTTCCAATCTTGTAAGGTGATCATCCAACCTCAAGAAATCTTTGTTTCTTACAGTAGGTTATCATTCTAATACAAGGTAATAATCATATTCAAACTTTGGTTCAATTTCTATAACTATAACAATCTTATTTCAAGTGATGATCTTACTTGAACTTGTTTTCGTGTCATGATTCTGCTTCAAGAACTTCGAGCCATCCAAGGATCCGTTGAAGCTAGATCCATTTTTCTCTTTTCCAGTAGGTTTATCCAAGGAACTTAAGGTATTAATGATGTTCATAACATCATTCGATTCATACATATAATGCTATCTTATTCGAAGGTTTAAACCTGTAATCACTAGAACATAGTTTAGTTAATTTTAAACTTGTTCGCAAACAAAAGTTAATCCTTCTAACTTGACTTTTAAAATCAACTAAACACATGTTCTATATCTATATGATATGCTAACTTAATGATTTAAAACCTGGAAACATGAAAAACACCGTAAAACCGGATTTACGCCGTCGTAGTAACACCGCGGGCTGTTTTGGGTTAGTTAATTAAAAACTATGATAAACTTTGATTTAAAAGTTGTTATTCTGAGAAAATGATTTTTATTATGAACATGAAACTATATCCAAAAATTATGGTTAAACTCAAAGTGGAAGTATGTTTTCTAAAATGGTCATCTAGACGTCGTTCTTTCGACTGAAATGACTACCTTTACAAAAACGACTTGTAACATATTTTTCTGACTATAAACCTATACTTTTTCTGTTTAGATTCATAAAATAGAGTTCAATATGAAACGATAGCAATTTGATTCACTCAAAACGGATTTAAAATGAAGAAGTTATGGGTAAAACAAGATTGGATAATTTTTCTCATTTTAGCTACGTGAAAATTGGTAACAAATCTATTCCAACCATAACTTAATCAACTTATATTATATATTATGTAATCTTGAGATACCATAGACACGTATACAATGTTTTGACCTATCATGTCGACACATCTATATATATTTCGGAACAACCATAGACACTCTATATGTGAATGTTGGAGTTTGCTATACAGGGTTGAGGTTGATTCCAAAATATATATAGTTTGAGTTGTGATCAATACTAAGATACGTATACACTGGGTCGTGGATTAATTCAAGATAATATTTATCGATTTATTTCTGTACATCTAACTGTGGACAACTAGTTGTAGGTTACTAACGAGGACAGCTGACTTAATAAACTTAAAACATCAAAATATATTAAAAGTGTTGTAAATATATTTTGAACATACTTTGATATATATGTATATATTGTTATAGGTTCGTGAATCAACCAGTGGCCAAGTCTTACTTCTCGACGAAGTAAAAATCTGTGAAAGTGAGTTATAGTCCCACTTTTAAAATCTAATATTTTTGAGATGAGAATACGTGCAGGTTTTATAAATGATTTACAAAATAGACACAAGTACGTGAAACTACATTCTATGGTTGAATTATCGAAATCAAATATGCCCCTTTTTATTAAGTCTGGTAATCTAAGAATTAGGGAACAGACACCCTAATTGACGCGAATCCTAAAGATAGATCTATTGGGTCTAACAAACCCCATCCAAAGTACCGGATGCTTTAGTACTTCGAAATTTATATCATATCCGAAGGGTGTCCCGGAATGATGGGGATATTCTTATATATGCATCTTGTTAATGTCGGTTACCAGGTGTTCACCATATGAATGATTTTTATCTCTATGTATGGGATGTGTATTGAAATATGAAATCTTGTGGTCTATTATTATGATTTGATATATATAGGTTAAACCTATAACTCACCAACATTTTTGTTGACGTTTTAAGCATGTTTATTCTCAGGTGATTATTAAGAGCTTCCGCTGTCGCATACTTAAATAAGGACGAGATTTGGAGTCCATGCTTGTATGATATTGTGTAAAAACTGTATTCAAGAAGCTTATTTTGTTGTAACATATTTGTATTGTAAACCATTATGTAATGGTCGTGTGTAAACAGGATATTTTAGATTATCATTATTTGATAATCTACGTAAAGCTTTTTAAACCTTTATTGATAAAATAAAGGTTATGGTTTGTTTTAAAATGAATGCAGTCTTTGAAAAACGTCTCATATAGAGGTCAAAACCTCGCAACGAAATCAATTAATATGGAACGTTTTTAATCAATAAGAACGGGACATTTCAGTTGGTATCAGAGCGTTGGTCTTAGAGAACCAGAATTTTGCATTAGTGTGTCTTATCGAGTTTGTTAGGATGCATTAGTGAGTTTGGACTTCGACCGTGTTTACTTGAAAAATGATTGCTTAACAAATTTTGTTGGAAACTATATATTTTTAACATGTGAATATTATATGATATATTAATCTCTTAACGCGTTTGATATTATGTGATAGATGTCTACCTCTAGAACAAGTCCCATTGACTCACCTAATAATAATGAAGAGTCAAATGTAAATTGGAATGATTCGTGGACTGATTCACAAGTTCCCGAAGAGGAACCGGAAGAAGAGTCGGAACCGGAAGAAGAATCGGAACCGGAAGAAGAATCGGAACCGGATGAAGAAATAGAACCGGTGGGGGAAATAATAAAACGGTTAAGTAAAAGAAAATCCTCAACCAACCGACCAAGGTTAATTATGGTTAATGGTGTTTCCGCCAAGGAAGCAAAATATTGGGAGGATTACCAATTCTCCGATGAATCGGATTCCGACGAGAATTCCGATGATGTTATAGAAATTATCCCAACTGAATTTAAAAAGGCAAAAGAAAATAATAAGGGAAAGGGCATAAAAATAGAGAAATCTAATTCCAACCCCGATGAACTTTATATGTATCGTCAACCCCCGAAGTCCTTAAGTTGTAACAATGACCCGGGAACCTCTAAACCACCAGGTTTTTCTAAACCAATGTGGAAAACGACGGCTCGTATTAGGGGAACATCATATATCCCTAGAAACTTGGCAAAACGAACCAAAACCAAAGAAGAAGAAACAAGCGAGTCGGAATAAGATAGTTGTATTCGTGTGGTGTAATATATGTAATATAGTGTGCTTATGCTTTGTGATATATGTAAAAATTGCTTGTATTAATAAGTATTTTTTTTATGAATCTAACTCTTGTCTATTTTACAGTATAAAAACACAAAATGGATAGACAACCCAATATTTTAAGAGACCTACCCGGAGACATGATTGATGAAATCTTGTCTAGAGTCGGTCAGAATTCTTCGGCACAACTATTTAAGGCGAGATCAGTTTGTAAGACATTCGAAGAACGTTCCAAGAATGCCTTGGTTTATAAAAGGCTTTCGTTCGAAAGATGGGGGATATCACATTGGGAAATCCATAAGTTACGATGTGTTTACTTTGACGCATATATTGCGGGAAACCCAAATGCTATTTTACGCAATGGGTTAAGAAATTATTTTAACTCAATATATCCGAATATTGGACTTCGTGATTTAGAAAAAGCGGCTAACATGCAACATAAAGAAGCATGTTATGCTTACGGATTAGTAATGTTCGCTTCTCACCAAAGTGAGAACAAGAACATCGGGCTAAAACTATTAAACAAAACGTTCCCACAAGTGACGGAGTCGGTAATTGGGGTAAGAAATGAGGTTTTTAGATTGTTATGGGACTGTTGGACATTACGTAACCCTCGTCCCTTTGACAACGTTACAACACGCTGTCTTATCAACGGCCATAACGGTTATGTTCCACAAGACCAAGGATGAGAAGTAATCCTAGTAAAACCAGAATGCATGACTTGTTTCTGGACGTATGAATTACGTGTCTTTATTTCCTTTGCTGAACGACTTGTGTACTAGCTAGAATTATCTTCACAACCATCTTGTATCAAATTTATTGTGTGCTATATTTCATGCTATATGTAAAATAAGCGGTATTGTAAGTTTGTAAAATATTGTGTAAAAGTTTGAACGCGAAATATTATTATAATCAGTTTTTCATATAGAATTGTAGTAGTTGAATTGCATATTAGCTACTAAGTATGAACTTAACGGGTAGGTACTACCCGAATTTAAACTTATAAAACGGTAATATGAAGAAAAAGCTTTTATAAATGAGTTCATATTATGCTACGAAATACTATTAACTACTCTTAATATTCTGTATGATTAACTTGTTCTATTTAACTATTTTGAAGGAAATGGCACCGACTACTTGACACACCGTGAATATGAATGAAGAGGAATTCCGTACTTTTCTAGCTTCAAACATAGCCGCAGTACAGGCTGCGCTACATACCAACAATAACCTTGGATCTAGCAGTACAGGAAATCGTGTAGGATGCACCTACAAAGAATTCACTGCCTGCAAACCTTTGGAATTTGATGGAACCGAAGGACCGATCGGATTGAAACGGTGGACCGAGAAGGTCGAATCGGTGTTTGCCATAAGTAAGTGTACTGAAGAGGACAAAGTGAAGTACGCTACGCATACCTTCACAGGTTCTGCGTTAACATGTTGGAATACCTATCTAGAGCAAGTGGGACAAGACGATGCGTACGCACTAACATGGTCAGCATTCAAGCACTTGATGAACGAGAAGTACCGTCCCAGAACCGAGGTCAATAAGCTCAAGACAGAACTTAGAGGGTTACGAACCCAAGGATTTGATATTACCACGTACAAAAGACGATTCACAGAATTGTGCCTATTGTGTCCGGGAGCATTCGAAGATGAGGAAGAGAAGATCGACGCGTTTGTGAAAGGATTACCAGAAAGAATCCAAGAAGATATAAGTTCACACAAGCCCGCCTCTATACAACAGGCATGTAGAATGGCTTACAAACTAGTGAACCAGATTGAAGAAAGAATTAAAGAACAGACTGCTGAAGAGGCCAATGTGAAGCAAGTCAAAAGAAAGTGGGAGGAAAACGGTGATAAGAATCACCAATACAACAACAACAGCAATTACAACAATAATCGCAACAATTATCCCAACAATCGCAACATCAATCGCAACTACAACAAACGGCCCAACAACAACAACAACAACAACAACAACAACAACATCAACTACAACAATCATCCCAACAACAATAATAACCGCAAGAACAACAACAATCAGAAGCAGCTATGCCAAAGGTGTGAAAAGTATCACTCGGGGTTCTGCACCAAATTTTGCAACAAGTGTAAAAGAAATGGTCATAGCGCGGCGAAGTGTGAGGTCTACGGACCAGGGGTTAATAGAACGAAAGGAACAAATGGTGTCGGAACGAGTAATGGTGGAGCAAGTAGTGTCGGAGCAAGTTATGCCAGTGTAGTTTGTTATAAATGTGGAAAACCGGGCCACATTATTAGAAATTGCCCGAACCAGGAGAACACGAATGGACAAGGCCACGGAAGAGTTTTCAATATTAATGCGGTAGAGGCACAGGAAGACCCGGAGCTTGTTACGGGTACGTTTCTTATTGACAATAAATCTGCTTACGTTTCATTTGATTCGGGTGCGGATAGAAACTATATGAGTAGAGATTTTTGTGCTAAATTAAGTTATCCATTGACGCCTTTGGATAGTAAATTTTTACTCGAATTAGCAAATGGTAAATTAATTTCAGCAGATAATATATGTCGGAATCGAGAAATTAAACTGGTTAGCGAAACATTTAAGATACCAGTAGAGTTAGGGAGTTTTGATGTGATAATCGGTATGGACTGGTTGAAAGAAGTGAAAGCAGAGATCGTTTGTTACAAAAATGCAATTCGCATTATACGAGAAAAAGGAAAACCCTTAATGGTGTACGGAGAAAAGGGCAACACGAAGCTACATCTTATTAGTAATTTGAAGGCACAAAAACTAATAAGAAAAGGTTGCTATGCTGTTCTAGCACACGTCGAGAAAGTACAAACTGAAGAAAAGAGCATCAATGATGTTCCCATTGCAAAAGAATTTCCCGATGTATTTCCGAAAGAATTACCGGGATTACCCCCACATCGATCCGTTGAATTTCAAATAGATCTTGTACCAGGAGCTGCACCAATAGCTCGTGCTCCTTACAGACTCGCACCCAGCGAGATGAAAGAACTGCAAAGCCAATTACAAGAACTTTTAGAGCGTGGTTTCATTCGACCAAGCACATCACCGTGGGGAGCTCCTGTTTTGTTTGTCAAGAAGAAAGATGGTACATTCAGGTTGTGTATCGACTACTTAGAGTTGAACAAACTTACCATCAAGAACCGCTACCCACTACCGAGAATCGACGACTTATTTGATCAACTATAAGGCTCGTCTGTTTATTCAAAGATTGACTTACGTTCCGGGTATCATCAAATGCGGGTGAAAGAGGATGATATTCCAAAGACTGCTTTCAGAACACGTTACGGTCATTATGAGTTTATGGTCATGCCGTTTGGTTTAACTAATGCACTAGCTGTGTTCATGAACCTTATGAACCGAGTGTGTGGACCATACCTTGACAAGTTTGTCATTGTTTTCATTGATGACATACTTATTTACTCAAAGAATGACCAAGAACACGGTGAACATTTGAGAAAGGTGTTAGAAGTATTGAGGAAGGAAGAATTGTACGCTAAGTTTTCAAAGTGTGCATTTTGGTTGGAAGAAGTTCAATTCCTCGGTCACATAGTGAACAAAGAAGGTATTAAGGTGGATCCGGCAAAGATAGAAACTGTTGAAAAGTGGGAAACCCCGAAAACTCCGAAACACATACGCCAGTTTTTAGGACTAGCTGGTTACTACAGAAGGTTCATCCAAGACTTTTCCAGAATAGCAAAACCCTTGACTGCATTAACGCATAAAGGGAAGAAATTTGAATGGAATGATGAACAAGAGAAAGCGTTTCAGTTATTGAAGAAAAAGCTAACTACGGCACCTATATTGTCATTACCTGAAGGGAATGATGATTTTGTGATTTATTGTGACGCATCTAAGCAAGGTCTCGGTTGTGTATTAATGCAACGAACGAAGGTGATTGCTTATGCGTCTAGACAATTGAAGATTCACGAACAAAATTATACGACGCATGATTTGGAATTAGGCGCGGTTGTTTTTGCATTAAAGACTTGGAGGCACTACTTATATGGGGTCAAAAGTATTATATATACCGACCACAAAAGTCTTCAACACATATTTAATCAGAAACAACTGAATATGAGGCAGCGTAGGTGGATTGAATTATTGAATGATTACGACTTTGAGATAAATTACCACCCGGGGAAGGCAAATGTGGTAGCCGATGCCTTGAGCAGGAAGGACAGAGAACCCATTCGAGTAAAATCTATGAATATAATGATTCATAATAACCTTACTACTCAAATAAAGGAGGCGCAACAAGGAGTTTTAAAAGAGGGAAATTTAAAGGATGAAATACCCAAAGGATCGGAGAAGCATCTTAATATTCAGGAAGACGGAACCCGGTATAGGGCTGAAAGGATTTGGGTACCAATATTTGGAGATATGAGAGAAATGGTACTTAGAGAAGTTCATAAAACTAGATACTCAATACATCCTGGAACGTGGAAGATGTACAAGGATCTCAAGAAACATTTTTGGTGGCCGGGTATGAAAGCCGATGTTGCTAAATACGTAGGAGAATGTTTGACGTGTTCTAAGGTCAAAGCTGAGCATCAGAAACCATCAGGTCTACTTCAACAACCCGAAATCCCGGAATGGAAATGGGAAAACATTACCATGGATTTCATCACTAAATTGCCAAGGACTGCAAGTGGTTTTGATACTATTTGGGTAATAGTTGATCGTCTCACCAAATCAGCACACTTCCTGCCAATAAGAGAAGATGACAAGATAGAGAAGTTAGCACGACTGTATTTGATGTAAGTCGTCTCCAGACATGGAATACCAATCTCTATTATCTCTGATAGGGATGGCAGATTTATTTCAAGATTCTAGCAGACATTACAGCAAGCATTAGGAACTCGTCTAGACATGAGTACTGCCTATCATCCACAAACTAATGGGCAGAGCGAAAGAACGATACAAACGCTTGAAGACATGCTACGAGCATGTGTTATTGATTTCGGAAACAGTTGGGATCGACATCTACCGTTAGCAGAATTTTCCTACAACAACAGCTACCATTCAAGCATTGAGATGGCGCCGTTTGAAGCACTTTATGGTAGAAAGTGCAGGTCTTCGATTTGTTGGAGTGAAGTGGGGGATAGACAGATTACGGGTCCGGAGATTATACAAGAAACTACCAAGAAGATCATCCAAATTCAACAACGGTTGAAAACCGCCCAAAGTCGACAAAAGAGCTACGCTGACATTAAAAGAAAAGATATAGAATTTGAAATTGGAGAGATGGTCATGCTTAAAGTTGCACCTTGGAAAGGCGTTGTTCGATTTGGTAAACGAGGAAAATTAAATCCAAGGTATATTGGACCATTCAAGATTATTGATCGTGTCGGACCAGTAGCTTACCGAGTTGAGTTACCTCAACAACTCGCGGCTGTACATAACATTTTTCCACGTATCGAATTTGAAGAAATGTTTTGCTAAAGAAGATCTCACTATTCCGTTAGATGAAATCCAAATCAACGAAAAACTTCAATTCATCGAAGAACCCGTCGAAATAATGGATCGTGAGGTTAAAAGACTTAAGCAAAACAAGATACCAATTGTTAAGGTTCGATGGAATGCTCGTAGAGGACCCGAGTTCACCTGGGAGCATGAAGATCAGATGAAGAAGAAATGCCCGCATCTATTTCCAGAAGATTCGTCAACACCTTCAACAGCTTAAAATTTCGGGACGAAATTTATTTAACGGGTAGGTACTGTAGTGACCCGAATTTTTCCATGTTTATATATATTAATTGAGATTGATATTTACATGATTAAATGTTTCCAACATGTTAAGCAATCAAACTTGTTAAGACTTGATTAATTGAAATATGTTTCATATAGACAATTGACCACCCAAGTTGACCGGTGATTCACGAACGTTAAAACTTGTAAAAACTATGTGATGACATATATATGGATATATATATATATAGTTAACATGATACTATGATAAGTAAACATATCATTAAGTATATTAACAATGAACTACATATGTAAAAACAAGACTACTAAATTAATGATTTTTAAACGAGACATATATGTAACGATTATCGTTGTAAAGACATTTAATGTATATATATCATATTAAGAGATATTCATACATGATAATATCATGATAATATAATAATTTAAAATCTCATTTGATATTATAAATATTGGGTTAACAACATTTAACAAGATCGTTAACCTAAAGGTTTCAAAACAACACTTACATGTAACGACTAACGATGACTTAACGACTCAGTTAAAATGTATATACATGTAGTGTTTTAATATGTATTTATACACTTTTGAAAGACTTCAATACACTTATCAAAATACTTCTACTTAACAAAAATGCTTACAATTACATCCTCGTTCAGTTTCATCAACAATTCTACTCGTATGCACCCGTATTCGTACTCGTACAATACACAGCTTTTAGATGTATGTGCTATTGGTATATACACTCCAATGATCAGCTCTTAGCAGCCCATGTGAGTCACCTAACACATGTGGGAACCATCATTTGGCAACTAGCATGAAATATCTCATAAAATTATAAAAATATGAGTAATCATTCATGACTTATTTACATGAAAACAAAATTACATATCCTTTATATCTAATCCATACACCAACGACCAAAAACACCTACAAACACTTTCATTCTTCAATTTTCTTCATCTAATTTATCTCTCTCAAGTTCTATCTTCAAGTTCTAAGTGTTCTTCATATATTCTACAAGTTCTAGTTACATAAAATCAAGAATACTTTCAAGTTTGCTAGCTCACTTCCAATCTTGTAAGGTGATCATCCAACCTCAAGAAATCTTTGTTTATTATAGTAGGTTATCATTCTAATACAAGGTAATAATCATATTCAAACTTTGGTTCAATTTCTATAACTATAACAATCTTATTTCAAGTGATGATCTTACTTGAACTTGTTTTCGTGTCATGATTCTGCTTCAAGAACTTCGAGCCATCCAAGGATCCGTTGAAGCTAGATCCATTTTTCTCTTTTCCAGTAGATTTATCCAAGGAACTTAAGGTAGTAATTATGTTCATAACATCATTCGATTCATACATATAAAGCTATCTTATTCGAAGGTTTAAACTTGTAATCACTAGAACATAGTTTAGTTAATTCTAAACTTGTTCGCAAACAAAAGTTAATCCTTCTAACTTGACTTTTAAAATCAACTAAATACATGTTATATATCTATATGATATGCTAACTTAATGATTTAAAACCTGGAAACACGAAAAACACCGTAAAACCGGATTTACGCCGTCGTAGTAACACCGCGGGCTGTTTTGGGTTAGTTAATTAAAAACTATGATAAACTTTGATTTAAAAGTTGTTATTCTGAGAAAATTATTTTTATTATGAACATGAAACTATATCCAAAAATTATGGTTAAACTCAAAGTGGAAGTATGTTTTCTAAAATGGTCATCTAGACGTCGTTCTTTCGACTGAAATGACTTTTACAAAAACGACTTGTAACATATTTTTCCGACTATAAACCTATACTTTTTCTGTTTAGATTCATAAAATAGAGTTCAATATGAAACCATAGCAATTTGATTCACTCAAAACGGATTTAAAATGAAGAAGTTATGGGTAAAACAAGATTGGATAATTTTTCTCATTTTAGCTATGTGAAAATTGGTAACAAATCTATTCCAACCATAACTTAATCAACTTGTATTGTATATTATGTAATCTTGAGATACCATAGACACGTATACAATGTTTCGACCAGCGACGGAGCTTGAACGTCAAAAATGAGGGGGCCATAATAATTAAAAAAAATCGTATACAGTATGCTAGCGAGGTTGGTGGGGCCAATACTTAAATTTACCATGTCTAGTCCCTAAAACTATAGAATTTGCTATTAAGGACATATTGTTTTGGGGGGACCATGGCACCCCCCTGCCCTACAGAAGCTCCGTCGCTGGTTTCGACCTATCATGTCGACACATCTATATATATTTCGGAACAACCATAGACACTCTATATGTGAATGTTGGAGTTAGCTATACAGGGTTGAGGTTGATTCCAAAATAAATATAGTTTGAGTTGTGATCAATACTGAGATACGTTTACACTGGGTCGTGGATTGATTCAAGATAATATTTATCGATTTATTTCTGTACATCTAACTGTGGACAACTAGTTGTAGGTTACTAACGAGGACAGCTGACTTAATAAACTTAAAACATCAAAATATATTAAAAGTGTTGTAAATATATTTTGAACATACTTTGATATATATGTATATATTGTTATAGGTTCGTGAATCAACCAGTGGCCAAGTCTTACTTCCCGACGAAGTAAAAATCTGTGAAAGTGAGTTATAGTCCCACTTTTAAAATCTAATATTTTTGGGATTAGAATACATGCAGGTTTTATAAATGATTTACAAAATAGACACAAGTACGTGAAACTACATTCTATGGTCGAATTATCGAAATCGAATATGCCCCTTTTTATTAAGTCTGGTAATCTAAGAATTAGGGAATAGACACCCTAATTGACGCGAATCCTAAAGATAGATCTATTGGGCCTAACAAACCCCATCCAAAGTACCGGATGCTTTAGTACTTCGAAATTTATATCATATCCGAAGGGTGTCCCGGAATGATGGGGATATTCTTATATATTCATCTTGTTAATGTCGATTGCCAGGTGTTCACCATATGAATGATTTTTATCTCTATGTATGGGATGTGTATTGAAATATGAAATCTTATGGTCTATTATTATGATTTGATATATATAGGTTAAACCTATAACTCACCAACATTTTTGTTGACGTTTTAAGCATGTTTATTCTCAGGTGATTATTAAGAGCTTCCGCTATCGCATACTTAAATAAGGACGAGATTTGGAGTCCATGCTTGTATGATATTGTGTAAAAACTGCATTCAAGAAACTTATTTTGTTGTAACATATTTTTATTGTAAACCATTATGTAATGGTCGTGTGTAAACAGGATATTTTAGATTATCATTATTTGATAATCTACGTAAAGCTTTTTAAACCTTTATTGATGAAATAAAGGTTATGGTTTATTTTAAAATGAATGCAGTCTTTGAAAAACGTCTCATATAGAGGTCAAAACCTCGCAACGAAATCAATTAATATGGAACGTTTTTAATCAATAAGAATGGGATATTTCACATATAGCTTCAAGTGTACAACTCATTGATGTATCTACATCATCTTAACCAAGTCTTGACCATCATAACCCTAGTGCAAGTCTAAGACATGAAGCACAACTCACTTAAGAGTTGCATGTAGTTTGATGAACCAAAGTTACATCAAAGTCTTAGGTTTGACACTTACATGAACTATAAGAGTAATAATAAGTTACAAACTTGAAAATGAACTTATGAAATCAAGATCTTAGAATGTAGAACATAGTTCTTAGTTAGATCTTGAAGATCCAAGACTCAAAAGTCTAGATCAAGCATAAGTATACAAAGTTATATTTAAAGAAAACTTATTTGTGTGTTCTTGAACTCTCAAAGTTAACTTTTAGTTCAAGATTAATGAGATCAAGGTTAACTAGTAACACTTGACCAATAATAACCAACAAACATCAAATTAAAGTGCAAGTAACTAAATAAACAAGTAAATTATTCATGGTTGTTCATACTTTAAAGATTCAAACCAAAGTTTGATCTTTAGAAAGTAAACTTTAAAGTTTACTTCATGAACTTCAAGTATGCTTTCACAACACATGAACTTGCAATCTTTTAAGAAAGTATATGTAGAACCATAACTAGTAAGTTATGTTCTTGAGTGTTCTTGATAAATACAAGATATAATGAAGAATAAAACTAGTAAGTTAGATTCTTGAAACCAAGTAAGTAAATAACTAACTACAAGTATGTAAGTAACAATCAAAGACAAGTAAACAACAAACAAGATTGATGAAGATGAGATGAATGGATTCGGTTTTAGCAAGAAGAAAAAGAGAGAAAGGCTTGAAAGAATACTCACACTTGAGAGCAAAAGATGAGAGGAAAAATGAGAGGATTCTTGCAAGTAAGTGTGTGTGTGTGTTTGAATGAGAAGATTGCAAGAGAGCAAGTAAGTAAAAAAAAGATTTTTGAACCCTCTTGGGCACCCCATAGCCCACTGTCAGCAGTCCAAGGGAGGGGGAGGGCTTTGTCCACAAAACACTTGCATGGTAAAGCTTAAAAGTGTTTTTACAAGGGGTGTTTGCATGGGGAGGAGAAGTAACAAGATTCCTAAGTCATTAAACTAGCTAGTTCATGTTCAAATGATACTTACAAGTAGTAGTAATGGACTAGTTGGTCCAATAAGGTGTAGGGTGGGCTTATAAGCCAATTCCATGAGTTCATTAACATAAAACAAGTCCAAGTTCCATTAATTAATAAATTAATCCATTTAAAGCCCAAGTAACTAACTAATAGTCTTAGTTGATTAAAATGATTAATAAATTTAATCATGAATGTAAATAATATCTAAAAATATTATTCGTGTAAGTCTCGGGTGTCACAAAGACGTTTCGGGCACTTAAAAGTCAAGTTCGGGCAATCATGGCAACATGTAAATGTAATAACATACATTCGTTTAAACACGCGTATTAATAAATAAATGTTGGAAAATCCAGGGTCGTTACATTACCCACCTGTTAAAGAAAATTTCGTCCCGAAATTTAAGCTGAGGTAGATGGAGGAGTCGGGAAAAGGTGAGGATACTTCCGCATCATTTGATCCTCTCGCTCCCAAGTAAACTCAGGTCCTCGTTTGGGATTCCATCGCACTCGGACGATCGGAATCTTGTTGCGTTTCAAATTTTTGATCTCACGATCCATAATCTCAACAGGCTCTTCCACGAAGTGGAGTTTGTCGTCAATCGTAAGTTCCTCAAGTGGTATGATAAGTTCAGGTGCAGCAAGACACTTCTTCAAGTTTGACACATGGAAGGTAGGATGAACTGAGCTCAATTGTGCTGGTAGATCCAAACGGTATGCAACGGGTCCAACACATTCCAAGATTTCAAAAGGACCAATGTATCGTAGGTTTAACTTTCCACGTTTTCCAAAACGAATCACACCTTTCCAAGGTGCAACCTTTAACATTACACGATCACCAACGTTGAATTCAAAGTCCTTACGTTTAAGATCGGCATAACTCTTTTGACGATCACGGGCAGTCTTAAGTCTAGCTTGGATCTGAGCAATCTTCTCCGTGGTTTCGTGGACTACCTCGGGTCCGGTGATTTGCTTTTCGCCTACTTCGGCCCAACAAATAGGAGATCGGCACTGATGTTGAACGAGGTGTATATAAAATAGCTTATATTTTACTAGGAAAAACTATTAAATACGATACAATTTTACACAAGATATTTATTTATTTATAGAATGGATATACTTAAACCTTGCTACAACACTTATAGGCAGTGTACCTAATCGTACAGTAGTGTAGTTTTTAGTAAGTCCGGTTCGTTCCACAGGGAAATCTTTAAACAAAGCTCAACGCTATATTAGTTTACTTTTATAAAAATACAAATATATATATAAGTGATATTATTATTATAAAGGGGGGTTTTTACCGTTTAATGACCGGCTTGTCGATTTTAAAACTTTAGTCGCAGTTAAAACCTAATGTAAAATATAAAATAAATACAAGACTTTAAATTAAAGCGTAAAGTAAATAACGATAATGAAATTGCGAATAATAAAAATAACAATAAATAAAAGTGCGATAATTAAAAGTACGATAATTAAAAGTGCGATTAAATAAAATAACAATAAATAAAAGTGCGATAATTAGAAGTGCAATTAAATATAAAATAAAGGAAATTAAATATGAAATAAAAGAATTATGCTTATTTAAACTTCCGTAATCATGATGTTTGACGTGTTGATTTTAGTTTTATGCCCTTGGGTTAATTGTCCTTTGTCCTGGATTATTCAATATGTCCGTCTGGTTTTTGTCCATAACAGTCCATCAGTCATAAATATAAATTGCAAGTGTCCTTGTCAAATTATTATTATACCCGAAGATAAATATTCCAACTAATTGGGGATTCGAATTGTAACAAGGTTTTAATACTTTGTTTAATGAATACACCAGGTTATCGACTGCGTGTAAACCAAGGTTTTACTACTTTGTTAACAATTACACCAATTACCCTTGAATGTAATTTCACCCCTGTTTTAATTATTCTAGTGGCTATTAATCCATTCCCGTGTCCGGTTAAATGAACGATTATTCGTACATATAAATACCCCGCCCATCGTGTCCGATTGAGTGTATATGGTAGTTTATAGGGACGCCCAATTGTAAATCTTTATATTAACATTAACAAACTTTCATTTAGTTAAACAAATATAAAGCCCATTAATAGCCCATAGTCTAGTTTCCACAAGTGTCGTTCTTTTGTCCAAACCCCAATTATGGTACAAAGCCCAATTACCCAATTTTAGTAATTAGCCCAACATCATGATTACTTCGTTTTAAATAAGCATAATAATAACTTAGCTACGAGACATTAATATAAAAAGGTTGAACATAACTTACAATGATTAAAAATAGCGTAGCGTTACACGGACAGAATTTCGACTTACACCCTTACAACATTCGCTAACATACCCTTATTATTAGAATTATAATTAAAATTAAAATATAAATTATAAATATAAATATATTTACGTATGAAGAGGAAGAGAAAAAAGATGATGAAATTTGATCAGAATTCGGTTGGCTTTATAGCCAGACTTGATTTTTGGGGCTCCGCGACTCGCGGCAAAATGCCCTTAAAACTCCGCGAGTCGCGGAGAGGTATTTACAGCTCACACCCTTGGAGTTTCTTGCTGCCGACGGTTTTTATTATATATATATAATATATATATAATTAATATAATTAATTATATATTATATTATATTTATATACATAGTTAACTTGTAATTTTTAGTCCGTTGCGTCGAGCGTTAAGAGTTGACTCTAGTCCCGGTTCCGGATTTTCGAACGTCCTTGCGTACAATTTAATATCTTGTACTTTGCGTTTTGAATCTTGTACTCTTGTAATTTCGAGATGTTTCTTATCAATAATTGGAACCTTTTTGATTGTCTTTTGTACTTTTGAGCTTTTTGGTCGTTTGCGTCTTCAATTCGTCGAATCTGTCTTTTGTCTTCACCTTTTATTATTTAAACGAATATCACTTGTAAATAGAACAATTGCAACTAAAAGCTTGTCTTTCTTGAGGAATAATGCTATGAAATATATGTTCGTTTTTAGCATTATCAAATATTCCCACACTTGAGCGTTGCTTGTCCTCAAGCAATATCGTCTTGAACTACTAGAATCACTTCTTTATTCTTCACACTTTGTACATCAGTGATTTCTATACGGCGGTATAAACAATGGTAGTAACGATATGGTTTACAGTCCCACATGACTATAAAATTTTAGATCCATTAAGGAAATTGGATCTTTATGAAAACATTTGATCTTTTGAAAATTAAATCTAGTTTTTACCCTAGATAAGTTTTCCGGAATAACCCTTTACCGGTGTTTGCAAAATATTTTTGTGGGTTTGGTGGGTTTCAGATTTGAAAATTTTAGCTCAAAACTTGCGGTTTTGTGTCACCCACTTGCTAACCTTGTATTAGGAAAGCAACACGTCCAGTTTACTTGTTCCGTATATTACCTTTCGGCAAACTACCGTCCGGTTGTAAAGGAAAGCGTTGAACAAGCAACTGTTTAAGGCAATGTCCCGTGACATGCTTTTGATTATGGTCTATAACGTGTCGGACGCAATTACTATCCTTGGTAGGAGCAATAGTAAAGCTCACCCTTATAATTTGTCGGTTTGGCACAAAGTCCTGTCTTTGACCATGTTATGCAACCACAGTTCTTACGGTTGACACCCGATTTAGTTCAGGTGACCTAATGAATTTCAGGTGAATTCCTAGGATTTTACGTTCAGTGGTAATGAACGCATTGAAAATAGGGTTTTCAGAAAACAAATCGGTTTATAATTTTGATCAAAATATTTTCTCGTTTAAGCTCGAGTTTAGATATCATCGAATTCTATGAGTTTGTAATTCTCAATCTTTAAGGTCAATCTCTAGGATTGAGTAATATCAGTCTTAAAAGCTGATTTTTAATCTTTAAGGAGATTATCCTTTCTGGGGATCTGATTCATTAGTCTTATCCAGCTAATTTGCATGGTGCCTCCCCATTGTACGAGATAAATCCTTCTCATGGTTAGGATAAATCTGACCACATGGCGACCCTGTTTAATGCTGAGGTCCGTGGATTTCCTGCTGATTTTAGTGATGACTTTTCTAGATTTTTCGTCAACCTACAGCTGGTCTGGACGACAACTTCATGACCTAAATCAAGAAGCGCGTGTCTTTTTCGGAAGACTTTACTTCCTTTTAATGATGGAATTGATTCATCGTGTAGATCCATCTCTTCTTTTCTTTTATTGGGTAAAACAGTTTAGTTTAGTCCAAAGCAAAAGTATTTTCAGTTATTTGTTACAGATATATGTGACATATGTTTAAAATAACTTGGTAAATTTTCCCACACTTGGCTTTTTATTTTTCTTTTTATCGTCCTCTATTCCATTTTAAATGAATTTTAACATTTTAGTTTGTTTCTCAATTTATGTCCTTTCCGAGGTAACAATAATTTCGGTGTTAAAACCTAGTTTTATCGTTCATAAATATGTATAAACATGATTTGAATTCATTTAATTGAAAATTTTTACTAGAATTGGGTAGTCAGTATATAAGACTAGGGCTGTTCTTTTTTATCAGAGAGCACTAGATTCTAATACAACTACTGCTTTACTAGTTTTTTTTAATGGTAACCAAGTGTATAAAGTAAAAAATTTTTAAAATCCGAAAGAATTTAACCCCTTCCCACACTTAAGATCTTGCAATGCCCTCATTTGCAAGAAATCAGTAACAATTTAAATTATTGAGGGTGATTTGTGTGAAAATGATTAAATTTTTACCAAAGTTTCCAAATATATTGGCGTTTGTTTGCTGAATGATAAATGGTGCACATCATTTGTTCATCCCGTCTTGTTGTTATTTCACATATATTTTGCATCTTGTCGTCAAAATTAGTTGCTTTTGCTGAACTTAATGCCAGTCTTTGAAAATGCGTTGTTTTACCCTGTTGTGTAAATAAGATAAACTGCAAACATATATACATATTTTTGAAGTTTGGTTTATTACCCCACATTCAAAAATTATTAAAATCTAAGAATAAAAGTTAGATAATTATAAAAATGATTACAATATTAACAAAAATATTAAATGTATCAATATTTACAAATTACAAAATAATAAAAAATAATAAGTAAACTAAGGATGATATTGGTACCAATAGGGGTTCCACGCATAACCATAAGTGCTATAGAATGCTTCGGCAGGGTCATACGTAGGATATGGTGGCTGCATCTCTATCGACCAAGGAGGGAAGACGGGTTTCGGTGTAGGAATATAGTTTCTACCTATATGTTGGCAATGCGCTATGATCTGATTCTGATGAACTTGCCAATCTTCAAATGCTCTCTGTCTAGCATTTTCGTATTCCTGAGAAGCTATAAACCTATGCATTTCTTGCATCTCATTCCCCCCTCCTACATTACCTTGTTCCCGGTTTCTCTCTACCTGTGGATGTCTACCATTGTATCGTACTGCGGCGTTATTTCGCCGCTTAAAAACTTTTGCACCATGGTATACATTTAAACCTATAGTGTCGCGGGGTTCCGGCTCTTCTACTAATAATCCCCCCCGACTTATATCCACACCGAGATATTCACCAATCAAAGTAATAAAAATACCACCTCCTATTATGCTATGTGGACGCATCCCCCGAACCATAGCTGATAAATAATAACCCACACAATATGGTATACTTACAGCGCTGTGTGGGTCTCGAATACACATATGGTAAAACAAATCTTGTTCATTTACCTTTTCTTTGTTTTTACCCCTTTGTGTAATCGAATTAGCTAAAAACCTATGTATTACTCTTAATTCGGCTCTATCTATATCCAAATAAGAGTAGTTTCCCCCTTTGAAACGGTGATGGCTTGTCATTTGACTCCACACACCGTGTGTATCAAAATTCTCATCTATCTTTCTACCGTTTAGTATCAATCCTCTACAATCGGCAGACGCTAACTCCTCAGGCGTATATATACGTAAAGCCTGAGCCATGTCCAGTAAAGACATGTGGCACATCGAACCGCCTAACAAAAATCTAATAAAAGAACGATCGGTTAAACTAGCTACCCGATCATTCAACTCTATACTACATAACAACTCTTCACACCATACTTTATATACAGGTCTGCGTATGGTGAATAAACATATCCAGTCATTAAAAGAAGAATTACCATACCTCTGTACCAGTAATTCCCTAATTGGCCCGGCCAATTCTACAGCTTCCAAGGGTCCCCATTCTATGACCCTCGGTACCTCAACAACCTTGGAATGAAGAGTATGCAAACCCCGTTGATATTTTGGATAATCTATCCAAAGTCTGTCAAATCGCAGGTTCGGGTGCAACTGTTCCAAGTGCATATCTGAAAAGGTCATGACTGGATGAGGTACATCCTGCTTGTAGTAGTTATCTACCTCCTGTTGTTCCAAGTTCTCAGCAGGAGCATGGCGGGCTTGGGATGAAGATTCACCCCTTTCATTCTGCAAAACACATCAAACACAAATTTTGTGCATCCAAATATGCATTAGTGTCAGCAAAATCATCAATCAAAATAATTACAATGACATTATTAATTTATATCAAACTTAAGCTTATTTTCATATTTTTATCAAATCTACACTTTTTCAAATAAGCATATACGAAAATTTTCACCAAGTTCATAAGCATTCAACTCAAATAACATGTCAAAATAATCATTACTAGCAAATAAACAAGTCTCAAATGGCATTATCTTTCAAAAATCAAGTTCATGAATTTTGGACTTGAAAAAGTCAACTTTAATTCTCAAAATCATGTTTAGGCTCAAAGTTTGGATCATTTAACTACCTAGGCATGTTACACTACTCAATTTAGCAACAATTCATGACAAAAATCGGCCATAACCTGTTTATATCAAAAAGCCCCAAATTGCTCAAGAACACAAACCCTAGATTATTCAAAATTTGAAGTTTAAGGCTTCTAATCATGTTAAACAGCATCAATCTAGGTTATACAAGCATAATACATAAACAATTTAAGTCTAATTACACTAAAAAGCATCAAAATCAAATTGGGTAAAAATTAGCTCAAGAACACTAAAATTCGAATTAAATGGTGTTTAGGTGTAGAAATTTACCGTTTTTCTTGAGTAGTTCTTAGATATCATCCTTCTCAACATGATTTTAGCAAAAAATTTGGTGATTAACGGTTAAAAATTGAGATTTTTGGAGGTGATTTTCGGTGGTTTTCGGGTTCTTTTTCGAGTGTTTATGCAGTGTGTTTGTGTGTGGGGGAGTGACTGATCGAGCAGCTCTTTTATTTTTTTTTCTGGGTTTTGGACCCTCCGCGAGTCGCGGAGGTTTGCACTTCAAACTCCGCGAGTCGCGGAGTTTGCTTTTTTTTTTTTTTTTTTTTTATAATCTTTAACTTATAACACAATTAAGAAATTAATTTTAAAATTTTGTTTCCCTTGTTATTTAGGACGAGGTCGTTTCGGATCGATGTCCTAGTCCGTCCTTCGACAAAATTTTAAAATTTGTCTTTTTGTAGCGATTGTTTTAAAAGCTAAGATTTTTGGGTTTTTTTAATGTTTTTGGCATACTTTAAATCAACAAGATTAAAAATATTGATAATAAAAGTTCTCGTCCCTCCCTCGGGTAAAACAATTTCGGTTCAAAGACCTAGTCTTCAACTTACGACGAATTTTAAAAATCATATTTTTAACTTAATGAGATAAAGTAAATTTTTTATTTTTAAATTCACACAACATAAATATAAAATTCAAAATTAATATTAAAAATTCACACCAAGCTCAAAATTTAAAATGCATAAAATTAAAAATTAATATTTTAAAAATTCACACCAAACTTAATTTAAAAATTTATAAATTCATACCAAACTTATATTAATTTTTCAAATATTTACAATTTTAAATATATTGTTTTTACAAAGTTTACAATATTAATTTAAGATTTAAATATTAAGATTAAAAAAACATAATAAAATTAAAAATCTTTTTGTCTTTTTATCCCACTTTAATCAATCAAATATTATCAAAAATATGCGCCCCTCTTTTCGGTAAAGTAATTTTGGTTCCAAGACCTAATTTAACTCATGACGAATTTTTGAAATATTTTGGGTTGATTGATTAAAGATATTTATACCTTAAGAATAAACGTTAAATTTCGCAGTGATGTAATAAATTGTTGAATGATATCAATAATTTCGGTCGCCAAACCTAATTTTATTTAATACCAATTTAATACTTTTTAGCGAACAAATTAGCGTTTATTATCAAAAGGTTAAAAATAAAAATAAAAATAAAAACTGTACAGACATACCTGTGAAATAGATTTCTTAGTTATATGATCTATTATATTCATAAGATAGTCGGTTTAATTGGTTTTCCATGGCTGCATAGGCGTAACCTCGAGCATTCATTGTCTTTTCTTCTAAACATATGAACGGTCCGTCTCTGCATAAAGTAACAAATTCGGTATTTGAATAGGTTTGATTATTTGAACATTTACCTCCATGTGACCATTTTCCGCATTTGTGACATCGTTCTAGGTGTCGTGCTCTTCTTTTTGCTGCGGATTTTGATTTTCCTTTACCAAATTGTAACTTATTATCTTCGCATCTGGATCCTTTTCTAACTCCGTCCATTCTTTCTCTGATTACTGATACTAATTCACTCGGTAGTATGTCATTATTACGTTTAGTGATCAAAGCGTGTAGCATTAGACCATGGTTTAGTTCACAGGCAGTCTTCATTTCGTAAAAACCTAAAAAAAATAAAAATTCAGAATGGGGGGAGAAGACTAGTTCTTTAGGGTCTGCTAGGGAAAGACCATACGTGTTCCATTTTCGAGAACTACACGAAAACAGACAATCTAACTCTAACAGAAATACATATTATCCTTTAAAGACTTGATTCTCCCCACACTTAGTTAGCTGTGGTGTCGAAATTGTGATTAACTTCGTTGTCGACTTCCATCGGACCATGTATGTAATGTTTAACTCTGTGACCATTAACTTTAAATTCAATCCCATTTGAATTTATCAATTCTATCGTTCCGTATGGGAAAACTCTTTTGACTATGAATGGTCTAGACCATCTTGATTTCAATTTTCCAGGAAATAGCTTGAATCGTGAATTGAAAAGAAGAACTCTGTCTCCTTCTTTGAATTCTTTTGAACTTCTGATTCTTTTATCATGCCATTTCTTCGTTCTTTCTTTATAGATTAACGAATTTTCGTATGCTTCATGTCTTAATTCTTCTAATTCGTTTAGTTGACTTAATCGTAGACGTCCGGCTTCATGTAAATCAAGATTACATGTCTTCAAAGCCCAAAATGCTTTGTGTTCAATTTCTACTGGAAGATGACATGCTTTTCCATAAACAAGTCTAAAAGGTGTGGTTCCAATTGGAGTTTTGTAGGCTGTTCTAAAAGCCCAGAGTGCATCCTCCAATTTAATGGACCATTCCTTCGGATTTGATCCTACGGTTTTCTCTAGAATACGTTTTAAAGCTCGGTTGGTATTTTCAACTTGTCCACTTGTTTGTGGATGATATGCGGTGGAGATTTTATGAGTTACTCCATATCTTTTAAGAACTTTTTCAAGTTGATTATTACAAAAATGAGTACCCCGATCACTTATTAAAGCTTTCGGTGTTCCAAACCTTGCAAAAAGACGTTTCAAAAAGTTGACTACAACTCGTGCATCGTTAGTTGGGAGAGCTTGTGCTTCCGCCCATTTAGATACATAATCAATGGCTACGAGTATATATAGATTATTATGAGATTTTGGAAATGGACCCATAAAGTCAATACCCCAAATGTCAAATACTTCACATACTTGGATGACATTTTGTGGCATTTCATCATGTTGACTTATTTTTCCGGCCCTTTGACATGCATCACAGGATTTGCAAAGAAGGTGTGCGTCTTTGTAAATTGTAGGCCAATAGAATCCAGCTTCATAAACTTTTCTTGCTGTTAGTTGAGGCCCATAATGCCCTCCTGTTGGTCCTGTGTGACAATGGTTTAAAATTTTACTAGCTTCATCTCCAAATACACATCGGCGTATTATTCCATCGGGACAACTTTTAAACAGATGTGGATCTTCCCAGAAATAGTGTTTTATATCACTGAAGAATTTCTTTCGTCTTTGGTACGATAATCCTTTTTCAAGGAATCCACAAACTAAGTAGTTTGCATAGTCTGCAAACCATGGGATTTCTTTATAATTTATCTTCAATAGATATTCATCAGGAAAGTTGTCTTGTATGGCCGATTCATTCAGAACTTCTAATTCGGGATTTTCAAGACGAGAAAGATGATCAGCGGCGAGATTTTCTGCTCCCTTTTTATCTCGGATTTCAATATCAAACTCTTGTAAGAGTAAGATCCAACGGATTAATCTTGGTTTAGCATCTTGTTTTGAAAATAGGTATCTAAGAGCAGAATGGTCGGTATAGACCACCGTTTTTGCTAGAACGAGATATGATCGAAATTTGTCAAAAGCAAAGACAATAGCAAGGAGTTCTTTTTCAGTAGTTGTATAGTTCGTTTGTGCTCCTTGTAATGTCTTACTAGCATAATATATAGGTTGAAATCGTTTTTCAATCCTTTGTCCTAAAACGGCTCCCATTGCAAAATCACTTGCATCGCACATTAGTTCAAATGGTAGATTCCAATTTGGTGTTATCATGATCGGTGCATTAGTGAGTTTTTCTTTAAGAATATTAAAAGATTTGATACACTCATCTGAAAAGATGAATGGCGCATCCTTTTCTAGGAGTTTATTCATAGGAGTGGCAATTTTAGAAAAATCTTTTATGAAACGTCGGTAAAAACCGGCATACCCTAGAAAACTCCTAACTCCTCTAACATTGGTTGGATGTGGAAGTTTAGCAATTACATCTACTTTAGCTCTATCCACTTCAATTCCTTCTTTTGAAATTTTATGTCCAAGAACGATGCCTTCTTTAACCATGAAATGGCATTTCTCCCAATTAAGTACTAGATTTGATTTTTCGCATCTAATTAGCATTCATTCCAGATTAACTAGACATGATTTAAATGTATCACCGAAGACTGAAAAGTCATCCATGAATACTTCCATGCATTCTTCTATCATGTCGTGAAAAATCGCCATCATACACCTTTGAAAGGTTGCAGGGGCGTTACAAAGTCCAAATGGCATGCGTTTGTAAGCAAAAGTACCATAAGGGCACGTGAATGTGGTTTTCTCTTGATCTTCGGGTGCTATTGGAATTTGAAAATATCCGGAAAATCCATCTAGAAAACAATAGTAAATATTTCCGGCTAATCTTTCCAACATTTGATCTATGAAAGGTAAGGGAAAGTGATCTTTTCTGGTGGCGTCATTTAATTTTCTATAATCAATACATATACGCCATCCTGTTACAGTCCTAGTAGGAATAAGCTCATTTTTCTCATTTGTGATGACAGTCATGCCACCCTTCTTAGGCACGCATTGAACTGGGCTTACCCATGGACTATCAGAGATTGGGTAAATTAAACCTGCATCTAGCAGTTTAATAATCTCTTTCTTAACTACATCTTGCATATTAGGATTTAGTCTTCGTTGACGTTGCACATACGTTTTATGACCTTCTTCCATAAGGATTTTATGTGTGCAATACGAAGGACTTATTCCTTTAATATCATGAATCTTCCATGCAATGGCTGGTTTATGAGCTTTCAACACAGAAATGAGTTGTGATTTCTCATTTTCAGTAAGAGAAGACGATATTATTACAGGTAATTCAGATTCACCATGTAAGTAAGCGTATTCCAAATGGTTTGGAAGTGGCTTTAATTCTAATTTCGGAGGTTCTTCTATCGATGATTTATATCGATATCTGTCTTCTTCTTTTAGCATTTGAATTTCTTCTGTTGTTGGTTCATATCCATTAGCTATAAGTGTAGCTAACATTTCAGCTTCATCAATTGGTTCATTACCTTCTCCTAAAGAACATTCTCCTGTTCCTTGTAATTCTGGAAATTCTTCTAATAATTCCGCATGTGCATCTATAGTTTGAATATAATAACATGTATCATCTGCAGATTGTGGTTGTTGCATTGCTCTATCAACTGAAAAGGTAACACTCTCATCCTCTATACTTAGGGTCAGTTTCTTACCGAACACGTCTATCATTGCTTTAGCCGTGTTTAAGAATGGTCTTCCTAATATGAGAGGAACTTGAGAATCTTCTTCCATGTCCAAAACAACAAAATCTACTGGAAATACTAAAGTACCAACTTTAACTAGCATGTTCTCCATTATCCCTCTAGGATATTTTATTGATCTATCGGCTAGTTGTATGCTTATTCTGGTTGGTTTCAATTCTCCAAGGTCTAGTTTAGCGTATAGTGAATACGGCATTAGATTTATACTAGCACCTAAGTCTGCCAATGCTTCTATTGAACTAAGACTACCCAGAAAACATGGAATTGTGAAACTTCCTGGATCAGATAGTTTTTCTGGTATCTTATTCAACAGCACTGCTGAACAATTAGCATTCATAGTAACAGCCGAGAGTTCTTCCATTTTCTTTCTATTCGTGATTAGATCTTTCAAGAATTTAGCATATCTTGGCATTCCTGAAATCACATCAATGAAAGGAAGATTTACATTTATCTGTTTAAACATATCCAAGAATTTGGATTGCTCGGCTTCAAGTTTCTCTTTCTTCATTTTACTCGGATAAGGAAGAGGTGGTTGGTATGGTTTAACATAAGGTTTATCCTTAACTGTGTTATCTTCATTATCCTTTTCAACTACCGGTTCTTTTTCCTTATCTTGATCAGGTTGTGGTTCTTGTGGAGTAGGAATAGTTTCATCAGAAGTTACAGGTATTTCAGGTGGTTTAAGTGTTGTACCACTTCTTGTGGTAATAGCTTTAGCTGTTTCATTCCGGGGGTTAGCATTTGTATCACTAGGTAGACTTCCCGGTTTTCTTTCACCTATTAACCTTGCTAGGTTACTTACTTCTTGTTCTAGATTTTGAATAGAAGCTTGTTGATTTCTAAATGCTTGAGCATTTTGTTCATTAGTTTGTTTTTGAGATGTGAAAAACTGCGTTTGAGTTTCAACTAGCTTCGTCATCATATCTTCTAAATTCGGCTTTTTATCATCGGTTTGTTGTGGTGGTTTGTTTTGAAAATTCGGTCTTTGCTGATTATAAGTATTATTGGATACTTGTTGATTGCTAGGACCTTGTTGGTTATTGTATGGAATATTTCGGTTATAATTCTGGTTTTGATTGTAAATCGGTCTTGACGGTTGATAATTATTCTGATAATTATTTCCAGGCCTTTGGTTTATGTATGAAATATTCTCTCTTTGTTCCATTGTTAATTCAATACTGAGACAATCTTTTGTCAAATGTGGTCCTCCACACTGCTCACAACTAATTCGTATAGCATGAATATCTTTAGTCATCTTTTCCATTCGTCTTTCGAAAGCATCTATCTTTGCGGAAATGGAATCTAAGTCATGGCTAGAATCGGCTCTAGCTGCTTTAGATGATCTAATGATATCTTTTTCTTGGTGCCACTCATGTGAGTGGGAAGCAGTGTTATCAATAATTTTGTAAGCATCAGTTTCGGTTTTCTTCATAATAGAACCACCAGCTGCTATATCTATGTCTTTCCTTGTAGTGATGTCGCATCCTTGGTAGAATATTTGTACTATTTGACAGGTGTCTAAACCATGTTGCGGACATCCTCTTAACAATTTTCCATATCTTGTCCACGCCTCATATAGAGTTTCATTTGGTTTCTGTGTGAACGTAACAATTTCTGCTTGAAGTCTTACGGCTTTAGATGCAGGAAAGAATTGTTTAAGAAATTTGTCAATTAAAACATCCCATGTATCAATCGCCCCTTCAGGTAACGATTCCAACCAATCTTTGGCTTCTCCCTTTAAAGTCCAGGGAAATAACATGAGATATATTTGTTCATCCTCCACTTCTCGTATTTTAAATAGTGTGCAGATCCTATTAAAGGTACGTAGATGTTCATTTGGATCTTCCTTCGGCGCACCACTAAATTGGCATTGATTAGTCACCATGTGTAGAATTTGTCCTTTGATTTCATAATCTGGCGCATTAATGTCTGGATGGGTAATTGCGTGACCTTGGCCAGTGCGTTTAGCTCTCATTCGGTCTTCCATACTTAAAGGTTCCAGATTCTCCATAATTGAATTTGTTGACTCGGTATCACTAGATGGTTCTGATTTAATAGTTCGTTCCTCAACAATCTCTGTTTGAATGATTGGTGGTTCCGGAGGAAAGTTTAATGGTTCAGGATCTATGAACCGTTCTTGAATATTTTCCGGATTCTCAATTGTGAGGTTTGTTTCAAAAACTGGATTATCGGAAATTTGAACTGAAGTACTTGGTCGACTGGATGACGATTCTAAAGAAAAATCAACGGCGGTTATATTTGTTAAACGATGTCTTGATCGAGTTACAGGTGGTGAACGTACAAAAGGTGATGAACGTCTTGCTCGGTGCATTCACTGAATATCCTATTAGTTTTTAAAAAGGAAAGAAAAATTATAATAAGTTATCCAATCAATAGACTTTTCTGATTTTGCCCACGTTTCGAATAGCCAAAAGATGCAGCAGAGGGGCAGGATTCGTTTGGTCTCAATATAATTGAGGACTGTTTGGCTCCAATAACCCGGTCCACGTACAAATCCAACTATTACTACGAACCAGAAAATTTTGATGTCTATCAATTTAACTACTCAAAATAAATTTTCGTAATTTTAAGAAATTTAGATAAGAAGTAGAATAAAATTCTATGTCCTAAAAACTAGAATAGCGAGAAATAAGAGAGAAAAAGAGTTCGTCGAAAAAGGTCGAAAAAGAAAAAAAATGATTGAAAAATAAAAGGTGACGGAAAAATAAAAGAAACTTATAAAAACTTAAAAATACTTAACTAATTTATCCTTATTACTACAACTAACTTAAAATTATAATCGCAAATTGAAATTACTAATTGGAATGATAATTGGTACATAGTAAAAGGTCTCTTAAAAATATTAAAGCTTACAGGAAAAACTAAATCCCAAATGGAAATAACTTAAAAAGAAACTAAAACTTAAAAAGGCGTCGCAAAATTCTAAAGCACCTAAATCTTAGTCTAAAGAAAAAGCACTTAAGGAATTCTACGGCAAAGCCTAAAAATCTAGGAGTAAAAATAACTATAGCAAAAACTAATTTTAAAATTAATTATGAGCTAAAAATACAAATGTTACGCTACAACGATTAAAAAGGTACAAAATATAAAAATATACAAAAAGTTGTAAAAAGTACAATTTTTATAAAAATATTATTTTTATATTATTTATTTTATAAAACTATTAATTTTACAATTTAATAAAAACTTAATTAATACTAAATACATAAATAAATAAAAAGTAAAAATAAAACTAAAAATAAAAATAATAATAATAATAATTATAATTAGGTTTAATAATTAATAATAATTAAAAATAACCCGTAATCAATGCTTGATTAGGGTTTTGTCCGTGTGTCAGAAGCCCTCCGCGAGTCACGGCAATTAAAGAATAAAACCCCGCGGGTCGCGGGGATCCAGAATTCAGTTGACAGGTTTTACTTTTTAAGCGTTTTTCTTTATTTTTTTTTTATTTTTATTTTTTATTTTATGTTTTCTGTTTTTAATTTAAATAAACGATTTTAAAATAAAACTTATATTTTTATAAACTAAAATAGAAATAAAGAAACTTATAAAACTTAAATATTTACAAAATCTTAAAAATACATATATTTTTGTTTTTCTTTTTATATTTTTGAATAATTAAAACGTATTTTTACAAAAGCGAATTTTAATAAAAGTAACTAAAATTTTTTTATATTTTTATATTAGCGTTGCGCTTCCGGCGTTTAAGAGTGATTCCCCGGCAGCGGCGCCAAAAATACTTGATGTTAAAGCAGAGGGGTATAAAATACTATTAAATTTTAGCAGAACAAAACTATTAAATACGATACAATTTTACACAAGATATTTATTTATTTATAGAATGGATATACTTAAACCTTGCTACAACACTTATAGGCAGTGTACCTAATCGTACAGTAGTGTAGTTTTTAGTAAGTCCGGTTCGTTCCACAGGGAAATCTTTAAACAAAGCTCAACGCTATATTAGTTTACTTTTATAAAAATACAAATATATATATAAGTGATATTATTATTATAAAGGGGGGTTTTTACCGTTTAATGACCGGCTTGTCGATTTTAAAACTTTAGTCGCAGTTAAAACCTAATGTAAAATATAAAATAAATCAAGACTTTAAATTAAAGCGTAAAGTAAATAACGATAATGAAATTGCGAATAATAAAAATAACAATAAATAAAAGTGCGATAATTAAAAGTACGATAATTAAAAGTGCGATTAAATAAAATAACAATAAATAAAAGTGCGATAATTAGAAGTGCAATTAAATATAAAATAAAGGAAATTAAATATGAAATAAAAGAATTATGCTTATTTAAACTTCCGTAATCATGATGTTTGACGTGTTGATTTTAGTTTTATGCCCTTGGGTTAATTGTCCTTTGTCCTGGATTATTCAATATGTCCGTCTGGTTTTTGTCCATAACAGTCCATCAGTCATAAATATAAATTGCAAGTGTCCTTGTCAAATTATTATTATACCCGAAGATAAATATTCCAACTAATTGGGGATTCGAATTGTAACAAGGTTTTAATACTTTGTTTAATGAATACACCAGGTTATCGACTGCGTGTAAACCAAGGTTTTACTACTTTGTTAACAATTACACCAATTACCCTTGAATGTAATTTCACCCCTGTTTTAATTATTCTAGTGGCTATTAATCCATTCCCGTGTCCGGTTAAATGAACGATTATTCGTACATATAAATACCCCGCCCATCGTGTCCGATTGAGTGTATATGGTAGTTTATAGGGACGCCCAATTGTAAATCTTTATATTAACATTAACAAACTTTCATTTAGTTAAACAAATATAAAGCCCATTAATAGCCCATAGTCTAGTTTCCACAAGTGTCGTTCTTTTGTCCAAACCCCAATTATGGTACAAAGCCCAATTACCCAATTTTAGTAATTAGCCCAACATCATGATTACTTCGTTTTAAATAAGCATAATAATAACTTAGCTACGAGACATTAATATAAAAAGGTTGAACATAACTTACAATGATTAAAAATAGCGTAGCGTTACACGGACAGAATTTCGACTTACACCCTTACAACATTCGCTAACATACCCTTATTATTAGAATTATAATTAAAATTAAAATATAAATTATAAATATAAATATATTTACGTATGAAGAGGAAGAGAAAAAAGATGATGAAATTTGATCAGAATTCGGTTGGCTTTATAGCCAGACTTGATTTTTGGGGCTCCGCGACTCGCGGCAAAATGCCCTTAAAACTCCGCGAGTCGCGGAGAGGTATTTACAGCTCACACCCTTGGAGTTTCTTGCTGCCGACGGTTTTTATTATATATATATAATATATATATAATTAATATAATTAATTATATATTATATTATATTTATATACATAGTTAACTTGTAATTTTTAGTCCGTTGCGTCGAGCGTTAAGAGTTGACTCTAGTCCCGGTTCCGGATTTTCGAACGTCCTTGCGTACAATTTAATATCTTGTACTTTGCGTTTTGAATCTTGTACTCTTGTAATTTCGAGATGTTTCTTATCAATAATTGGAACCTTTTTGATTGTCTTTTGTACTTTTGAGCTTTTTGGTCGTTTGCGTCTTCAATTCGTCGAATCTGTCTTTTGTCTTCACCTTTTATTATTTAAACGAATATCACTTGTAAATAGAACAATTGCAACTAAAAGCTTGTCTTTCTTGAGGAATAATGCTATGAAATATATGTTCGTTTTTAGCATTATCAGGCACTTACGGCCATACAATGCTTCAAAAGGTGCAGCATTAATGCTCGAGTGATAACTGTTGTTGTACGAGAATTTGGCGAGTGGCAAATGCCTTTCCCAGGCCTTTCCGAAATCAATGACACATGCACGCAGCATGTCTTCCAAGGTCTGAATCGTTCGCTCACTTTGCCCGTCAGTCTGTGGATGATACGCAGTACTCATGTCAAGACGAGTTCCCATGGCTTCTTGCAAAGAACGCCAAAATCTAGAGGCAAAACGGGGATCGCGATCGGAGATGATCGATAAAGGTACACCGTGTCGCGATACAACCTCCTTGATGTATAGATGAGCAAGTCTTTCCATTGTATCCGTTTCCTTCATCGCTAGAAAGTGTGCAGATTTGGTGAGGCGGTCAACAATAACCCAAATGGTATCGTATCCGCCCACCGTCTTTGGTATCTTGGTGATGAAATCCATTGTTATCCGTTCCCACTTCCATTGTGGGATTTTTGGTTGTTGAAGTAACCCAGAAGGTCTCTGATGCTCGGCTTTAACCTTCGAGCAAGTTAAACACTTACCAACATAAGTCGCAACGTCCTTCTTGAGATTCGGCCACCAATATTGTTCTTTAAGGTCGTGGTACATTTTGCCAGCGCCGGGGTGAATCGAATATCTCGATTTGTGTGCTTCATCAAGTATAAGGTTCCGTAGATCTCCATAAAGAGGTACCCAAATTCTTCCGGCATAACATCGAAGTCCAGACTCCCTAACCTCGAATCGAGAGACAAGTATGTTCAAATGTTCGTGAGATATGTTCTCCTCTTTGAGAGCCTCATCTTGGGCTACTCTGATCTGGTTGTTGAGGTTCGAATGGATGGTGATGTTCAGAGCCCTAACATGAAGAGGTGTCGTCCTCTCCTTTCGGCTTAAAGCGTCAGCTACAACATTGGCCTTGCCAGGGTGATAACGGAGTTCACAATCGTAGTCGTTGAGCATCTCGATCCATCGACGCTGTCTCATATTCAATTGCTTCTGATCGAAGATGTGCTGGAGATTCTTGTGATCGGTGAAGATAGTGTGTAGTGACCCGAACTTTTCCATGTTTATATATATTAATTGAGATTGATATTTACATGATTAAATGTTTCCAACATGTTAAGCAATCAAACTTGTTAATACTTGATTAATTGAAATATGTTTCATATAGACAATTGACCACCCAAGTTGACCGGTGATTCACGAACATTAAAACTTGTAAAAACTATATGATGACATATATATGGATATATATATAGTTAACATGATACTATGATAAGTAAACATATCATTAAGTATATTAACAATGAACTACATATGTAAAAACAAGACTACTAACTTAATGATTTTTAAACGAGACATATATGTAACGATTATCGTTGTAAAGACATTTAATGTATATATATCATATTAAGAGATATTCATACATGATAATATCATGATAATATAATAATTTAAAATCTCATTTGATATTATAAATATTGGGTTAACAACATTTAACAAGATCGTTAACCTAAAGGTTTCAAAACAACACTTACATGTAACGACAAACGATGACTTAACGACTCAGTTAAAATGTATATACATGTAGTGTTTTAATATGTATTTATAGACTTTTGAAAGACTTCAATACACTTATCAAAATACTTCTACTTAACAAAAATGCTTACAATTATATCCTCGTTCAGTTTCATCAACAATTCTACTCGTATGCACCCGTATTCGTACTCGTACAATACACAGCTTTTAGATATATGTACTATTGGTATATACACTCTAATTATCAGCTCTTAGCAGCCCATGTGAGTCACCTAACACATGTAGGAACCATCATTTGGCAACTAGCATGAAATATCTCATAAAATTACAAAAATATGAGTAATCATTCATGACTTATATTTACATGAAAACAAAATTACATATCCTTTATATCTAATCCATACACCAACGACCAAAAACACCTACAAACACTTTCATTCTTCAATTTTCTTCATCTAATTGATCTCTCTCAAGTTCTATCTTCAAGTTCTAAGTGTTCTTCATATATTCTACAAGTTCTAGTTACATAAAATCAAGAATACTTTCAAGTTTGCTAGCTCACTTCCAATCTTGTAAGGTGATCATCCAACCTCAAGAAATCTTTGTTTCTTACAGTAGGTTATCATTCTAATACAAGGTAATAATCATATTCAAACTTTGGTTCAATTTCTATAACTATAACAATCTTATTTCAAGTGATGATCTTACTTGAACTTGTTTTCGTGTCATGATTCTGCTTCAAGAACTTCGAGCCATCCAAGGATCCGTTGAAGCTAGATCCATTTTTCTCTTTTCCAGTAGGTTTATCCAAGGAACGTAAGGTAGTAATGATGTTCATAACATCATTCGATTCATACATATAAAGATATGTTATTCGAAGGTTTAAACTTGTAATCACTAGAACATAGTTTAGTTAATTCTAAACTTGTTCGCAAACAAAAGTTAATCCTTCTAACTTGACTTTTAAAATCAACTAAATACATGTTCTATATCTATATGATATGCTAACTTAATGATTTAAAACCTGGAAACACGAAAAATACCGTAAAATCGAATTTACGCCGTCGTAGTAACACCGCGGGCTGTTTTGGGTTAGTTAATTAAAAACTATGATAAACTTTGATTTAAAATTTGTTATTCTGAGAAAATGATTTTTATTATGAACATGAAACTATATCCAAAAATTATGGTTAAACTCAAAGTGGAAGTATGTTTTCTAAAATGGTCATCTAGACGTCGTTCTTTCGACTGAAATGACTACCTTTACAAAAATGACTTGTAACTTATTTTTCTGACCATAAAACTATACTTTTTCTGTTTAGATTCATAAAATATAGTTCAATATGAAACCATAGCAATTTGATTCACTCAAAACGGATTTAAAATGAAGAAGTTATGGGTAAAACAAGATTGGATAATTTTTCTCATTTTAGCTACGTGAAAATTGGTAACAAATCTATTCCAACCATAACTTAATCAACTTGTATTGTATATTATGTAATCTTGAGATACCATAGACACGTATACAATGTTTCGACCTATCATGTCGACACATCTATATATATTTCGGAACAACCATAGACACTCTATATGTGAATATTGGAGTTAGCTATACAGGGTTGAGGTTGATTCCAAAATATATATAGTTTGAGTTGTGATCAATACTGAGATACGTATACACTGGGTCGTGGATTGATTCAAGATAATATTTATCGATTTATTTCTGTACATCTAACTGTGAACAACTAGTTGTAGGTTAGTAACTAGGACAGCTGACTTAATAAACTTAAAACATCAAAATATATTAAAAGTGTTGTAAATATATTTTGAACATACTTTGATATATATGTATATATTGTTATAGGTTCGTGAATCAACCAGTGGCCAAGTCTTACTTCCCGACGAAGTAAAAATCTGTGAAAGTGAGTTATAGTCCCACTTTTAAAATCTAATATTTTTGGGATGAGAATACATGCAGGTTTTATAAATGATTTATAAAATAGAAACAAGTACGTGAAACTACATTCTATGGTTGAATTATCGAAATCGAATATGCCCCTTTTTATTAAGTCTGGTAATCTAAGAATTAGGGAACATACACCCTAATTGACGCGAATCCTAAAGATAGATCTATTGGGCCTAACAAACCCCATCCAAAGTACCGGATGCTTTAGTACTTCAAAATTTATATCATATCCGAAGGGTGTCCCGGAATGATGGGGATATTCTTATATATGCATCTTGTTAATGTCGGTTACCAGGTGTTCACCATATGAATGATTTTTATCTCTATGTATGGGATGTGTATTGAAATATGAAATCTTGTGGTCTATTATTATGATTTGATATATATAGGTTAAACCTATAACTCACCAACATTTTTGTTGATGTTTTAAGCATGTTTATTCTCAGGTGATTATTAAGAGCTTCCGCTGTCGCATACTTAAATAAGGACGAGATTTGGAGTCCGTACTTGTATGATATTGTGTAAAAACTGCATTCAAGAAACTTATTTTGTTGTAACATATTTGTATTGTAAACCATTATGTAATGGTCGTGTGTAAACAGGATATTTTATATTATCATTATTCGATAATCTACGTAAAGCTTTTTAAAACCTTTATCTATGAAATAAATGTTATGGTTTGTTTTAAAAATGAATGCAGTCTTTGAAAAACGTCTCATATAGAGGTCAAAACCTCGCAACGAAATCAATTAATATGGAACGTTTTTAATCAATAAGAACGGGACATTTCAGTTGGTATCCGAGCGTTGGTCTTAGAGAACCAGAATTTTGCATTAGTGTGTCTTATCGAGTTTGTTAGGATGCATTAGTGAGTCTGGACTTCGACCGTGTTTACTTGAAAAATGATTGCTTAACAAATTTTGTTGAAAACTATATATTTTTAACATGTGAATATTATGTGATATATTAATCTCTTAACGCGTTTGATATTATGTGATAGATGTCTACCTCTAGAACAAGTCACATTGACTCACCTAATAATAATGAAGAGTCAAATGTAAATTGGAATGATTCGTGGACTGATTCACAAGTTCCCGAAGAGGAACCGGAAGAAGAGGCGGAACCGGAAGAAGAATCGGAACCGGAAGAAAAATCGGAACCGGATGAAGAAATAGAACCGGTGGGGGAAATAATAAAACGGTTAAGTAAAAGAAAATCCTCAACTAACCGACCAAGTTTAATTATGGTCAATGGTGTTTCCGCCAAGGAAGCAAAATATTGGGAGGATTACCAATTCTCCGATGAATCGGATTCCGACGAGAATTCCGATGATGTTATAGAAATTACCCCAACTGAATTTAAAAAGGCAAAAGAAAATAATAAGGGAAAGGGCATAAAAATAGAGAAATCTAATTCCAACCCCGATGAACTTTATATGTATCGTCATCCCCCGAAGTCCTTAAGTTGTAACAATGACCCGGGAACCTCTAAACCACCAGGTTTTTCTAAACCAATGTGGAAAACGACGGCTCGTATTAGGGGAACATCATATATGTAGTGACCCGAACTTTTCCATGTTTATATATATTAATTGAGATTGATATTTACATGATTAAATGTTTCCAACATGTTAAGCAATCAAACTTGTTAAGACTTGATTAATTGAAATATGTTTCATATAGACAATTGACCACCCAAGTTGAACGGCGATTCACGAACGTTAAAACTTGTAAAAACGACATGATGATATATATATGGATATACATATGGTTAACATGAGATTAAGATAAGTAAGTATCTCCATAAGTATATTAACAATGAGTTATATACATATAAACAAGACTACTAACTTAAGGATTTCGAAACGAGACATATATGTAACGATTATCATTGTAACGACATTTAAATGTATATATATATATCATATTAAGATATATTAATATATCATAATATCATGATAATATAATAATTTAACATCTCATTAGATATAATAAACAATGGGTTAACAACATTAATTGAGATCGTTAACTTAAAAGTTTCAAAACAACACTTACATGTAACGACTAACGATGACTTAACGACTCAGTTAAAATGTATATACATGTAGTGTATTTAGATGTATTAAAATACTTTTGGAAGACTTCAAGACATATATCAAAACACTCATACTTAACGAAAATGGTTACAGTTACTTTTCCATTCTTTTCTTTCATCAAGAATTCTAGTCGTATTCTTACCCGTATTATACACAGCTTCAAAACGTACTTACTATGAGTATATACCAATAGGAACTAGCATGGGATTCCACTCTTGATTATGTCATGTATGACTAATCAATTTTAACTTCTACCATGAGCTAGTCAACTAACTAGAACTCCTTTTAACCCCACTCACCACTCACCAATTACCACTCATCATTCACTCCATTTCACTTCCAATTCTCTTTCTAATTCTCTCTCAACACACACACACTATTATGAACGTATTTTTCCAGTAGTTAATCATCATCTTCATCAAAAATCACTTCAAGAATCAAGCTATAATCATCATAGGAAGAACACTTCAAGAACACTTCAAAAATCCCTTCAAGTTTACTAATTTACTTCCAAGATTTCTAATCCATTCCAAGTAATCATCTAAGATCAAGAAACCTTTGTTATATACAGTAGGTTATCTTTCTTATTCAAGGTAATATTCATATTCAAACTTTGATTCAATTTCTATAACTATAAACTATCTTAATTCGAGTAAAAATCTTACTTGAACTTGTTTTTGTGTCATGATCCTACTTCAAGAACTTTCAAGCCATCCAAGATCCTTTGAAGCTAGATCATTTCTTGTCACTTCCAGTAGGTTTACCTACTAAACTTGAGGTATTAATGATGTTCATAACATCATTCGATTCATATATATAAAACTATCTTATTCGAAGGTTTAAACTCGTAATCACTAGAACATAGTTTAGTTAATTCTAAACTTGTTCGCAAACAAAAGTTAATCCTTCTAACTTGACTTTTAAAATTAACTACACACATTTTCTATATCTATATGATATGCTAACTTAATGATTTAAAACCTGGAAACACGAAAAATACCGTAAAACCGGATTTACGCCGTCGTAGTAACACCGCGGGCTGTTTTGGGTTAGTTAATTAAAAACTATGATAAACTTTGATTTAAAAGTTGTTATTCTGAGAAAATGATTTTTATTATGAACATGAAACTATATCCAAAAATTATGGTTAAACTCAAAGTGGAAGTATGTTTTCTAAAATGGTCATCTAGACGTCGTTCTTTCGACTGAAATGACTACCTTTACAAAAACGACTTGTAACTTATTTTTCCTACTATAAACCTATAATTTTCTATTTAGATTCATAAAATAGAGTTCAATATGAAACCATAGCAATTTGATTCACTCAAAACGGATTTAAAATGAAGAAGTTATGGGTAAAACAAGATTGGATAATTTTTCTCATTTTAGCGACGTGAAAATTGGTAACAAATCTATTCCAACCATAACTTAATCAACTTGTATTGTATATTATGTAATCTTGAGATACCATAGACACGTATACAATGTTTCGACCTATCATGTCGACACATCTATATATATTTCGGAACAACCATAGACACTCTATATGTGAATGTTGGAGTTAGCTATACAGGGTTGAGGTTGATTCCAAAATATATATAGTTTGAGTTGTGATCAATACTGAGATACGTATACACTGGGTCGTGGATTGATTCAAGATAATATTTATCGATTTATTTCTGTACATCTAACTGTGGACAACTAGTTGTAGGTTACTAACGAGGACAGCTGGCTTAATAAACTTAAAACATCAAAATATATTAAAAGTGTTGTAAATATATTTTAAACATACTTTGATATATATGTATATATTGTTATAGGTTCGTGAATCAACCAGTGGCCAAGTCTTACTTCCCGACGAAGTAAAAATCTGTGAAAGTGAGTTATAGTCCCACTTTTAAAATCTAATATTTTTGGGATGAGAATACATGCAGGTTTTATAAATGATTTACAAAATAGACACAAGTACGTGAAACTACATTCTATGGTTGAATTATCGAAATCGAATATGCCCCTTTTTATTAAGTCTGGTAATCTAAGAATTAGGGACCAGACACCCTAATTGACGCGAATCCTAAAGATAGATCTATTGGGCCTAAGAAACCCCATCCAAAGTACCGGATGCTTTAGTACTTCGAAATTTATATCATATCCGAAGGGTGTCCCAGAATGATGGGGATATTCTTATATATATGCATCTTGTTAATGTCGGTTACTAGGTGTTCACCATATGAATGATTTTTATCTCTATGTATGGGATGTGTATTGAAATATGAAATCTTGTGGTCTATTGTTACGATTTGATATATATAGGTTAAACCTATAACTCACCAACATTTTTGTTGACGTTTAAAGCATGTTTATTCTCAGGTGAATACTAAGAGCTTCCGCTGTTGCATACTAAAATAAGGACAAGATTTGGAGTCCATGTTTGTATGATATTGTGTAAAAACTGCATTCAAGAAACTGATTTCGATGTAACATATTTGTATTGTAAACCATTTTGTAATGGTCGTGTGTAAACATGATATTTTAGATTATCATTATTTGATAATCTACGTAAAGCTTTTTAAACCTTTATTTATGAAATAAAGGTTATGGTTTGTTTTAAAAATGAATGCAGTCTTTCAAAAACGTCTCATATAGAGGTCAAAACCTCGCAACGAAATTAATTAATATGGAACGTTTTTAATCAATAAGAACGGGACATTTCAATATATCCCTAGAAACTTGGCAAAACGAACCAAAACCGAAGAAGAAGAAACAAGCGAGTCAGAATAAGATAGTTGTATTCGTGTGGTGTAATATATGTAATATAGTGTGCTTATGCTTTATGATATATGTAAAAATTGCTTGTATTAATAAGAATTTTTTTTATGAATCTAACTCTTGTCTATTTTACAGTATAAAAACACAAAATGGATAGACAACCCAATATTTTAAGAGACCTACCCGGAGACATGATTGATGAAATCTTGTCTAGAGTCGGTCAGAATTCTTCGGCACAACTATTTAAGGCGAGATCAATTTGTAAGACATTCGAAGAACGTTCCAAGAATGCCTTGGTTTATAAAAGGCTTTCGTTATAAAGATGGGGGATATCACATTGGGAAATCCATAAGTTACGATGTGTTTACTTTGACGCATATATTGCGGGGAACCCAAATGCTATTTTACGCAATGGGTTAAGAAATTATTTTGACTCAATATATCCGAATATTGGACTTCGTGATTTAGAAAAAGCGGCTAACATGCAACATAAAGAAGCATGTTATGCTTACGGATTAGTGATGTTCGCTTCTCACCAAAGTGAGAACAAGAACATCGGGCTACAACTATTAAACAAAACGTTTCCATAAGTGACGGAGTCGGTAATTGGGGTAAGAAATGAGGTTTTTAGATTGTTACGGGACTGTTGGACATTACGTAACCCTCGTCCCTTTGACGACGTTACAACACGCTGTCTTATCAACGGCCATAACGGTTATGTTCCACAAGACCAAGGATGGGAAGTAATCCTAGTAAAACCAGAATGCATGACTTGTTTCTGGACGTATGAATTACGTGTCTTTATTGCTTTTGCTGAACGACTTGTGTACTAGCTAGAATTATCTTCACAACCATCTTGTATCAAATTTATTGTGTGCTATATTTCATGCTATATGTAAAATAAGCGGTATTGTAAGTTTGTAAAATATTGTGTAAAAGTTTGAACGCGAAATATTATTATAATCAGTTTTTCATATAGAATTGTAGTAGTTGAATTGTATATTAGCTACTAAGTATGAACTTAACGGGTAGGTACTACCCGAATTTAAACTTATAAAACGCTAATATGAAGAAAAAGCTTTTATAAATGAGTTCATATTATGCTACGAAATACTATTAACTACTCTTAATATTCTGTATGATTAACTTGTTCCATTTGACTATTTTGAAGGAAATGGCACCGACTACTCGACACACCGTGAATATGAATGAAGAGGAATTCCGTACTTTTCTAGCTTCAAACATAGCTACAGTACAGGCTGCGCTACATACCAACAATAACCTTGGATCTAGCAGTACAGGAAATAGTGTAGGATGCACCTACAAAGAATTTACTGCCTGCAAACCTTTGGAATTTGATGGAACTGAAGGACCGATCGGATTGAAACGGTGGACCGAGAAGGTTGAATCGGTGTTTGCCATAAGTAAGTGTACTGAAGAGGACAAAGTGAAGTTCGCTACGCATACCTTCACAGGTTCTGCGTTAACATGCTGGAATACCTATCTAGAGCAAGTGGGACAAGACGATGCGTACGCACTACCGTGGTCAGCATTCAAGCACTTGATGAACGAGAAGTACCGTCCCAGAACCGAGGTCAATAAGCTCAAGACAGAACTTAGAGGGTTACGAACCCAAGGATTTGATATTACCACGTACGAAAGACGATTCACAGAATTGTGCCTATTGTGTCCGGGAGCATTCGAAGATGAGGAAGAGAAGATCGACGCGTTTGTGAAAGGATTACCGGAAAGAATCCAAGAAGATATAAGTTCACACGAGCCCGCCTCCATACAACAGGCATGTAGAATGGCTCACAAACTAGTGAACCATATTGAAGAAAGAATTAAAGAACAGACTGCTGAAGAGGCCAATGTGAAGCAAGTCAAAAGAAAGTAGGAGGAAAACGGTGATAAGAATCACCAATACAACAATAACAGCAATTACAACAATAATCGCAATAATTATCCCAACAATCGCAACATCAATCGCAACTACAACAAACGGCCCACAACAACAACAACAACAACAACAACAACAACAACAACAACAACAACAACAACAACAACAACAACAACAGCAGCAACTACAACAATCATCTCAACAACAATAATAACCGCAACAACAACAACAATCAGAAGCAGCTATGCCAAAGGTGTGAAAAGTATCACTCGGGGTTCTGCACCAAATTTTGCAACAAGTGTAAAAGAAATGGTTATAGCGCGGCGAAGTGTGAGGTCTACGGACCAGGGGTTAATAGAACGAAAGAAACAAATGGTGTCGGAACGAGTAATGGCGGAGCAAGTAGTGTCGGAGCAAGTTATGGCAATGTAGTTTGTTATAAATGTGGAAAACCGAGCCACATTATTAGAAATTGCCCTATACAGGAGAACACGAATGGACAAGGCCGCGGAAGAGTTTTCAATATTAATGCGGCAGAGGCACAGGAAGACCCGGAGCTTGTTACGGGTACGTTTCTTATTGACAATAAATCTGCTTACGTTTTATTTGAGTTGGGTGCGGATAGAAGCTATATGAGTAGAGATTTTTGTGCTAAATTAAGTTGTCCATTGACGCCTTTGGATAGTAAATTTTTACTTGAATTAGCAAATGGTAAATTAATTTCAGCAGATAATATATGTCGGAATCGAGAAATTAAACTGGTTAGCGAAACATTTAAGATTGATTTGATACCAGTAGAGTTAGGGAGTTTTGATGTGATAATCGGTATGGACTGGTTAAAAGAAGTGAAAGCAGAGATCGTTTGTTACAAAAATGCAATTCGCATTATACGAGAAAAAGGAAAACCCTTAATGGTGTACGGAGAAAAGGGCAACATGAAGCTACATCTTATTAGTAATTTAAAGGCACAAAAACTAATAAGAAAAGGTTGCTATGCTGTTCTAGCACACGTCGAGAAAGTATAAACTGAAGAAAAGAGCATCAATGATGTTACCATTGCAAAAGAATTTCCCGATGTATTTCCGAAAGAATTACCGAGATTACCCCCACATCGATCCGTTGAATTTCAAATAGATCTTGTACCAGGAGCTGCACCAATAGCTCGTGCTTCTTACAGACTCTCACCCAGTGAGATGAAAGAACTGCAAAGCCAATTACAAGAACTTTTAGAGCGTGATTTCATTCGACCAAGCACATCACCGTGGGGAGCTCCTGTTTTGTTTGTCAAGAAGAAAGATGGTACATTCAGGTTGTGTATCGACTACCGAGAGTTGAACAAATTTACCATCAAGAACCGCTACCTACTACCGAGAATCGACGACTTATTTGATCAACTACAAGGCTCGTCTGTTTATTCAAAGATTGACTTACGTTCCGGGTATCATCAAATGCGGGTGAAAGAAGATGATATTCCAAAGACTGCTTTCAGAACACGTTACGGTCATTACGAGTTTATGGTCATGCCGTTTGGTTTAACTAATGCACCAGCTGTGTTCATGGACCTTATGAACCGAGTGTGTGGACCATACCTTGACAAGTTTGTCATTGTTTTTATTGATGACATACTTATTTACTCAAAGAATGACCAAGAACACGGTGAACATTTGAGAAAGGTGTTAGAAGTATTGAGGAAGGAAGAATTATACGCTAAGTTTTCAAAGTGTGGATTTTGGTTGAAAGAAGTTCAATTCCTCGGTCACATAGTGAACAAAGAAGGTATTAAGGTGGATCCGGCAAAGATAGAAACTGTTGAAAAGTGGGAAACCCCGAAAACTCCGAAACACATACGCCAGTTTTTAGGACTAGCTGGTTACTACAGAAGGTTCATCCAATACTTTTCCAGAATAGCAAAACCCTTGACTGCATTAACGCATAAAGGGAAGAAATTTGAATGGAATGATGAACAAGAGAAAGCGTTTCAATTATTGAAGAAAAAGCTAACTACGGCACCTATATTGTCATTGCTTGAAGAGAATGATGATTTTGTGATTTATTGTGATGCATCTAAGCAAGGTCTCAGTTGTGTATTAATGTAACGAACGAAGGTGATTACTTATGCGTCTAGACAATTGAAGATTCACGAACAAAATTATACGACGCATGATTTGGAATTAGGCGCGGTTGTTTTTGCATTAAATACTTGGAGGCACTACTTATATGGGGTCAAAAGTATTATATATACCGACCACAAAAGTCTTCAACACATATTTAATCAGAAACAACTGAATATGAGGCAGCGTAGGTGGATTGAATTATTGAATGATTACGACTTTGAGATTCGTTATCACCCGGGGAAGGCAAATGTGGTAGCCGATGCCTTGAGCAGGAAGGACAGAGAACCCATTCGAGTAAAATCTATGAATATAATGATTCATAATAACCTTACTACTCAAATAAAGGAGGCGCAACAAGGAGTTTTAAAAAAGGGAAATTTAAAGGATGAAATACCCAAAGGATCGGAGAAGCATCTTAATATTCGGGAAGACGGAACCCGGTATAGGGCTGAAAGGATTTGGGTACCAAAATTTGGAAATATGAGAGAAATGGTACTTAGAGAAGCTCATAAAACCAGATACTCAATACATCCTGGAACGCGGAAGATGTACAAGGATCTCAAGAAACATTTTTGGTGGCCGGGTATGAAAGCCGATGTTGCTAAATATGTAGGAGAATGTTTGACGTGTTCTAAGGTCAAATCTGAGCATCAGAAACCATCAGGTCTACTTCAACAACCCGAAATCCCGGAATGGAAATGGGAAAACATTACCATGGATTTCATCACTAAATTGCCAAGGACTGCAAGTGGTTTTGATACTATTTGGGTAATAGTTGATCGTCTCACCAAATCAGCACACTTCCTGCCAATAAGAGAAGATGACAAGATGGAGAAGTTAGCACGACTGTATTTGAAGGAAGTCGTTTCCACACATGGAATACCAATCTCTATTATCTCTGATAGGGATGGCAGATTTATTTCAAGATTCTGGCAGACATTACAGCAAGCATTAGGAACTCGTCTAGACATGAGTACTGCCTATCATCCACAAACTGATGGGCAGAGCGAAAGGACGATACAAACGCTTGAAGACATGCTACGAGCATGTGTTATTGATTTCGGAAACAGTTGGGATCGACATCTACCGTTAGCAGAATTTTAATACAACAACAGCTACCATTCAAGCATTGAGATGGCGCCGTTTGAAGCACTTTATGGTAGAAAGTGCAGGTCTTCGATTTGTTGGAGTGAAGTGGGGGATAGACATATTACGGGTCCGGAGATTATACAAGAAACTACCGAGAAGATCATCCAAATTCAACAACGGTTGAAAATCGCCCAAAGTCGACAAAAGAGCTACGCTGACATTAAAAGAAAAGATATAGAATTTGAAATTGGAGAGATGGTCATGCTTAAAGTTGCACCTTGGAAAGGCGTTGTTCGATTTGGTAAACGAGGGAAATTAAATCCAAGGTATATTGGACCATTCAAGATTATTGATCGTGTTGGACCAGTAGCTTACCGACTTGAGTTACCTCAACAACTCGCGGCTATACATAACACTTTCCATGTCTCGAATTTGAAGAAATGTTTTACTAAAGAAGATCTCACTATTCCGTTAGATGAAATCCAAATCAACGAAAAACCTCAATTCATCGAAGAACCCGTCGAAATAATGGATCGTGAGGTTAAAAGACTTAAGCAAAATAAGATACCAATTGTTAAGGTTCGATGGAATGCTCGTAGAGGACCCGAGTTCACCAGGGAGCATGAAGATCAGATGAAGAAGAAATACCCGCATCTATTTCCAGAAGATTCGTCAACACCTTCAACAGCTTAAAATTTCGGGACGAAATTTATTTAACGGGTAGGTACTGTAGTGACCCGAACTTTTCCATGTTTATATATATTAATTGAGATTGATATTTATATGATTAAATGTTTCCAACATGTTAAGAAATCAAACTTGTTAAGACTTGATTAATTGAAATATGTTTCATATAGACAATTGACCACCCAAGTTGACTGGTGATTCACGAACGTTAAAACTTGTAAAAACTATATGATGACATATATATGGATATATATATATAGTTAACATGATACTATGATAAGTAAACATATCATTAAGTATATTAACAATGAACTACATATGTAAAAACAAGACTACTAACTTAATAATTTTTAAACGGGACATATATGTAACGATTATCGTTGTAAAGACATTTAATGTATATATATATATCATATTAAGAGATATTCATACATGATAATACCATGATAATATAATAATTTAAAATCTCATTTGATATTATAAACATTGGGTTAACAACATTTAACAAGATCGTTAACCTAAAGGTTTCAAAGCAACACTTACATGTAACGACTAACGATGACTTAACGACTCAGTTAAAATGTATATACATGTAGTGTTTTAATATGTATTTATAAACTTTTGAAAGACTTCAATACACTTATCACAATACTTCTACTTAACAAAAATGCTTACAATTACATCCTCGTTCAGTTTCATCAACAATTCTACTCGTATGCACCCGTATTCGTACTCGTACAATACAAAGCTTTTAGATGTATGTACTATTGGTATATACACTCCAATGATCAGCTCTTAGCAGCCCATGTGAGTCACCTAACAAATGTGGGAACCATAATTTGGCAACTAGCATGAAATATCTCATAAAATTACAAAAATATGAGTAATCATTCATGACTTATTTACATAAAAACAAAATTACATATCCTTTATATCTAATCCATACACCAACGACCAAAAACACCTACAAACACTTTAATTCTTCAATTTTCTTCATCTAATTGATCTCTCTCAAGTTCTATCTTCAAGTTCTAAGTGTTCTTCATATATTCTACAAGTTCTAGTTACATAAAATCAAGAATACTTTCAAGTTTGCTAGCTCACTTCCAATCTTGTAAGGTGATCATCCAACCTCAAGAAATCTTTGTTTCTTACAGTAGGTTATCATTCTAATACAAGGTAATAATCATATTCAAACTTTGGTTCAATTTCTATAACTATAACAATCTTATTTCAAGTGATGATCTTACTTGAACTTGTTTTCGTGTCATGATTCTGCTTCAAGAACTTCGAGCCATCCAAGGATCCGTTGAAGCTAGATCCCTTTTTCTCTTTTACAGTAGGTTTATCCAAGTAACTTAAGGTAGTAATGATGTTCATAACATCATTCAATTCATACATATAAAGCAATCTTATTCGAAGGTTTAAACTTGTAATCACTAGAACATAGTTTAGTTAATTCTAAACTTGTTCGCAAACAAAAGTTAATCCTTCTAACTTGACTTTTAAAATCAACTAAACACATGTTCTATATCTATATGATATGCTAACTTAATGATTTAAAACCTGGAGACACGAAAAATACCGTAAAACCGGATTTACGCCGTCGTAGTAACACCGCGGGCTGTTTTGGGTTAGTTAATTAAAAACTATGATAAACTTTGATTTAAAAGTTGTTATTCTGAGAAAATGATTTTTATTATGAACATGAAACTATATCCAAAAATTATGGTTAAACTCAAAGTGGAAGTATGTTTTCTAAAATGGTCATCTAGACGTCGTTCTTTCGACTGAAATGACTACCTTTACAAAAACGACTTGTAACTTATTTTTCCGACAATAAACCTATAATTTTTCTATTTAGATTCATAAAATAGAGTTCAATATGAAACCATAGCAATTTGATTCACTCAAAACGGATTTAAAATGAAGAAGTTATGGGTAAAACAAGATTGGATAATTTTTCTCATTTTAGCTACGTGAAAATTGGTAACAAATCTATTCCAACCATAACTTAATCAACTTGTATTGTATATTATGTAATCTTGAGATACCATAGACACGTATACAATGTTTTGACCTATCATGTCGACACATCTATATATATTTCGGAACAACCATAGACACTCTATATGTGAATGTTGGAGTTAGCTATACAGGGTTGAGGTTGATTCCAAAATATATATAGTTTGAGTTGTGATCAATACTGAGATACGTATACACTGGGTCGTGGATTGATTCAAGATAATATTTATCGATTTATTTCTGTACATCTAACTGTGGACAACTAGTTGTAGGTTACTAACGAGGACAGCTGACTTAATAAACTTAAAACATCAAAATATATTAAAAGTGTTGTAAATATATTTTGAACATACTTTGATATATATGTATATATTGTTATAGGTTCGTGAATCAACCAGTGGCCAAGTCTTACTTTCCGACGAAGTAAAAATCTGTGAAAGTGAGTTATAGTCCCACTTTTAAAATCTAATATTTTTGGGATGAGAATACATGCAGGTTTTATAAATGATTTACAAAATAGACACAAGTACGTGAAACTACATTCTATGGTTGAATTATCGAAATCGAATATGCCCCTTTTTATTAAGTCTGGTAATCTAAGAATTAGGGAACAGACACCCTAATTGACGCGAATCCTAAAGATAGATCTATTGGGCCTAACAAACCCCATCCAAAGTACCGGATGCTTTAGTACTTTGAAATTTATATCATATCCGAAGGGTGTCCCGGAATGATGGGGATATTCTTATATATGCATCTTGTTAATGTCGGTTACCAAGTGTTCACCATATGAATGATTTTTATCTCTATGTATGGGATGTGTATTGAAATATGAAATCTTGTGGTCTATTATTATGATTTGATATATATAGGTTAAACCTATAACTCACCAACATTTTTGTTGATGTTTTAAGCATGTTTATTCTCAGGTGATTATTAAGAGCTTCCGCTGTCGCATACTTAAATAAGGACGAGATTTGGAGTCCATGCTTGTATGATATTGTGTAAAAACTGCATTCAAGAAACTTATTTTGTTGTAACATATTTGTATTGTAAACCATTATGTAATGGTCGTGTGTAAACAGGATATTTTAGATTATCATTATTTGATAATCTATGTAAAGCTTTTTAAAACCTTTATCTATGAAATAAAGGTTATGGTTTATTTTAAAAATGAATTCAGTCTTTGAAAAACGTCTCATATAGAGGTCAAAACCTCGCAACGAAATCAATTTATATGGAACATTTTTAATCAATAAGAACGGGACATTTCATAGTGCTCTTAGTTCCATACAGATAATGTCTCCATAATTTGAGCGCAAAGACAACGGCTCCGAGTTCAAGATCATGCGTAGTGTAGTTCCGCTCATGAATCTTCAATTGGCGGGAGGCATAGGCAATAACCTTTGATCGTTGCATCAGTACACAACCAAAACCACTCTTCGATGCATCACAATAAACAACAAAGTTGTCACTGCCCTCAGGAAGTGATAGGATAGGTGCGGTGGTCAACTTCTTCTTCAAGGTTTGGAATGCTGACTCGTGTGCGGGTTCCAAAATGAACTTCTTACCCTTGTGAGTCAGCGCGGTCAAAGGACGCGCAATCAGAGAAAATCCTTCGATGAATCTTCGGTAGTAACCGGCGAGACCTAGGAATTGGAGAATATGAGTAGGAGTAGTGGGGGTCTCCCACTTGCTGATGGCTTCAATCTTGGTGGGATCAACTTTGATACCCTGGTCGCTCACAACATGACCCAGAAATTGAACTTCCTTCAACCAAAATTCACACTTGGAGAATTTGGCGTAAAGTTGCTCTTGTCTTAAGAGTTCAAGCACTAATCGGAGGTGTTGCTCATGCTCTTCTTCGCTCTTAGAGTAGATGAGGATATCATCTATGAAGACGATAACAAACTTATCCAAGTACGGCTTGCAGACACGATTCATGAGGTCCATGAACATGGCAGGTGCATTGGTCAAACCGAATGGCATCACAAGAAACTCATAATGACCATAACGAGTTCTAAATGCAGTCTTCATCACGTCACTTTCCTTCACCCTCAGCTGGTGATATCCGGATCGCAAATCGATCTTTGAGTAAACGCTCGATCCTTGTAGTTGATAAAAAAGATCGTCAAGTCGTGGAAGAGGATACCGATTCTTGATAGTCAATTTGTTGAGTTCACGGTAGTCGATACACATACGGAAGGATCCATCCTTCTTCTTCACAAACAACACAGGTGCGCCCCAAGGCGAGAAACTTGGTTGGATAAATTCACGGTCTAACAGCTCTTGTAGTTGACTCTGTAATTCTTGCATCTCGGAAGGTGCGAGTCTATAAGGTGCGCGAGCTACAGGTGCAGCTGCTGGCACTAAATCAATCTGAAACTCTACTGCTCTCTGCAGTGGCAATCCAGGTAATTCCTCTGGGAAGACATCGGAAAATTCGTTCACAATTCGAACGTCGTTCACACTCTTCTCCTCAGTTTCTACCGCTTTCACATGTGCTAGGACAGCAAAACGTCCCTTCCTCATGATCTTTTGGGCTTTCACGCAACTAATGAGGTTCAACTTCGAGGTACATCTCTCCCCATAGATAACCAGTGGTTCGCCATCTCCTTGTGGTATGCGAAGTGCTTTATCTCCACATATTATATCGGCCTTTATCTTGCTCAACCAATCCATACCGATGATCACGTCAAAACTTCCCAGTTTGATAAGTATCAAATCAATTTCGAAATCTGCACCAGCTATGTTGATAATAGCTCCACGACTAATATGGTCAACCTTTTCAAGTTTTCCATTTGCGACCTCGACAAGCATACTTTCTTTTAACGGGACTAATGACCAATTAATCTTATCGCAAAAATGTCTACATACATAACTTCTATCCGCACCAGTATCAAACAAGACAGAAGCTAAAAGATTGTTGATTGTGAATATACCTGTCACCAAGTCGGGGTTATCGCGTGCATCCCTTGCATTAACATTAAAAGCTCTAGCACGCGGTGGTCCGCCATCCTTTCGTTTGTTCGGGCACTCGTTTCTGAAATGGCCCGTCTGCCCGCATTCGTAACACTTTTTCGGCCCGTTGGTGTTCGGCCTCCCTATCATCGTGGTAGTTTTGCAGTCTCTACCGATGTGCCCGCTCTTCTTGCACTTCTCACAAACAGCATTACAATACCCGGTGTGGTGCTTGTAGCACCTCTTGCATTGTGGTAGCGTGCCCTTGTAGTTCGGGTTGGAGTTGTTGTTGTTGGGGTTGGGGTTGTTGTTGTTTTGCCTGAACCCTTCATGTCGCTTCGCCGGGTTTTGATCATAGTTTCTACCCCTGTTGTTGTTATTGTTGTGGTTGTTATCCCATTTCCTCTTCTCGCTACTACCAGCTTCAAACTTAGCCTTCTCCGGCTCGTCAAGGATGATTTGATTCAGGAGAGTATGCGCCATGCGCATTGCTTCGGGGACATTCGGTGGCTTGGATGAGGTGACATTTCCCTTGATGGACTTAGGAAGTCCCGAGAAGTATTTCTCCATGCGCTTAAATTCGGGGGTGACCATGGTCGGACACATAAGAGCCAACTCCAAAAACCTACGATTGTAACTGTTAAGGTCGTTCCCTACGGCCTTCAATTGAATAAATTCGATTTCCATCTTTTGAATTTCGGTCCTCGGACAGTATTCCTCAATCATAGCACATTTAAACTCCTCCCAAGGCGTAGCATACGCCTCATCAATTCCTTGCGCTTGGGCCATGGTATTCCACCATGTAAGCGCGCCATCAGACAGCGTGCAAGATGTAAATTTCGTTTTGTTAGCTTCCGAACAATTGCTAACTCTGAATACCGATTCCAATTTTTCGAACCATCTTGTGAGACCAACTGGTCCCTCAGTGCCACTGAAATTATGCGGTTTACAAATCTGGAATTCCTTATAGGTACACCCGTCTCGGACGGGTTGAATGACAGGCGGTGGTACAATTTGAGGGTTCCTTTCTACTAGAGCAGCAGCAACACGTTCGTTAATCATCTCCTCAATCTGGGCGGCGGTAGGTGTGGATCTTCCGTTAGTCATGGTATTCTAAGCAAAAATTTTGACTCAAGTCAAAATCCAGTATGCAAGTAGTAATAATACAGTATATAGTGACCAACATGGAATCAAAACATCACATGTTATTAAATAATGCATCTAGGTACAAATACCACAGAATCATCGTACAACAATGTAAATAGAACATCGTGCAAGAATTAAATAATGCAAAGTTCCATTCATTAATAATAATAAGTTTCATACATCTGAATAAGTTCGTACAATACATATGAAATACATGAAACTATATCTAGATTACATCATGAAATCTAAATACAAGGTCCTACGGTGAAGGCGGGTGAAGTGCTCCTCGAGCCAACTGCTCCTCGAGCTCAGTGACTCGAGCTCGGAGAGTCTCAATCTCCCTCATCAGTTCCTCGTTAGAGGGAGCAGGTGGGGCAGACGGTGTAGGTGGGGCGGGTGGTGCGGGTGGTGCTGATGTAGATGGTCCGGCTCCGGATGTAGACGGTACGTCCCTAGATGTAAATGGTCCGTATCTAAATCTAGGTGGTACGGTTCCAGGAATAGTCAATACGTAACGGGGAACCTTATGTATCTGTGGGTCGGCAGGGTATGGCACAACTCGTTTACGAGCAGTAACCCTACGACGATGGCCAAATGCGTCAGTAAAAGCACGACCTCCATTCACCCCTGGAATGATGGTGCCGTCGAAACGGTACCGCTTCTTCGACGGGGTGGAGGGTGCCTGAATAGGTCTATCAGCAGGATCCTCTGGAGTCGTCCGATGATGAAGAATCGGCGGATGATGAGTCATCCGAATCGTGTGGTGGTGACACTGGTGGCTGAGCTGGTAATCCGAAGCGTCCGAAGGCGGCCAACATCTGTCTGTGTCTGCCTGGCGGAATCATGACTAAACGTCCGTCGGGAGTGCGTCGGCAAGGCGTGCGCATGTGGTTACGAAACGGCCCTTCCCCGAACTCCGCGGGGATCTCAATACCACAAATGCGGGGCTGTGACCTTGAGGGTCCGGGAGCAGACACTGGGGCAGGTGCACTAGTACCAGCTCCGGAAGTAGAAGCGCCGGGATTACTAGTGGGTTTTGGGGCCGGTGTATCGGCAGTAGCAGCAGCAGGTGTAGCAGTAGGTAGGGCGACGGGGTCTGAGTCTGTACTGCCCTAAATGCCAGTAGGTGGAACATCCGACATCTGATCAAGGAAAAATAAATTTTCCATGTCAGTATGTCATAAAGCAAGAAATTAATAGGCCAACAGTTTAAATCATGTATAACAGTAACTAGCATGGCAATAACAGCAATTCGTATGAAAGTAGCATGCAATCAAAAGCAAGTAGCATCATGCAGTTGTGATATCATGTAGTAGCATACGGCATATAGCAGAAAAAGTAAGCATTAGCATGTAGTAAGCTCAGCGGAAACAAGTAAACTAGCAAGTTGTAGATTAGTCCTATTAGTGAATCCTACTCGGGTCGGTCTTAGACTCACTAATGCATCCTAATTCCCTACAACCAATGCTCTGATACCAAATGTGACGCCCCGTACTAAATCATCATGTACGGACCATCAACAACAGGATCATTACAAGGTTAAGTACTATATGCGTTTTCAAAACAGAGTTTGCATTGATTAATAAAAGGCGACATCATAACTAACGTCAAATGTTTTACAATCCAAAAGCATGCTTCGCTAAGTAGAAGCAATAAATAAGTGTACGTGAACCCAAAGGTCGTTACATAACATAGTTTCAAAAGAAAAATAAGTTTGAATGCAAGATAAGTAGTCATGCGATAACAACTCTAAGCAGCGGGTTCTACAGCACGACTAGTACACAGCGGAAGCAACCTCAAGCACCTGAGAAATACATGCTTAAAAATGTCAACACAAAGGTTGGTGAGCTATAGTTTAAGTATAACAGTAATGTAAGTAGGCCACGAGATTTCAGTGCTACAACGAGCGTTCAAAAGTATGTAAAAGTATATGCTTAACCGTGGGCACTTGGTAACTAACTTAACGTTTAAAATACCCCCTGAAAGTACACTTGATGAGTGCGTATGTTTACGAAGTATTAAACACTCGTTGACTGCTAGCGCGACTAGCCCGAGTGGGGATGTCAAACCCTATGGATCCATATCTAAGATTCGCGTTCACCGGTTCATAAACCAATGATTAAACGTTACCGAGCTAAAGGAAATCTTTCTGCCGTTATATAACCCACACATATATAAAGTTTAAGTACTCGTGCCTAGTATGTAAAACATAAAATCCGCATGTATTCTCAGTTCCCAAAACAAGTTAAAGTAAAAAGGGAATGCTATAACTCACAATGATATGTAGCGGTAAAGTAGTAGTCGGGAAAGGTGTGCAAGTAAACGGTCCGAAGTCCTCAACCTAAGTCAAATAGTACTAAGTCAGTAAATCGTCTTAATAGGTTTAAAAGTATGTAATTAAGGTCTTAAGGGTCATTGATAATGCTAAAAACGAACATATATTTCATAGCATTATTCCTCAAGAAAGACAAGCTTTTAGTTGCAATTGTTCTATTTACAAGTGATATTCGTTTAAATAATAAAAGGTGAAGACAAAAGACAGATTCGACGATTTGAAGACGCAAACGACCAAAAAGCTCAAAAGAACAAAAGACAATCAAAAAGGTTCCAATTATTGATAAGAAACGTCTCAAAATCACAAGAGTACAAGATTCAAAACGCAAAGTACAAGATATTAAATTGTACGCGAGGACGTTCGAAAATCCGGAACCGGGACCAGAGTCAATTCTTAACGCTCGATGCAACGGACTAAAAATTACAAGTTAACTATATATATAAATATAATATAATATATAATTAATTATATTAATTATATATATATTATATATATATATTTAAAACCGTCGGCAGCAGGAAACTCCAAGGGTGTAAACTGTAAATACCTCTCCGCGACTCGCGGAGTTTTAAGGGTATTTGGCCGCGAGTCGCGGAGCACCAAAAATCAAGTCTGGCTATAAATCAACCCGAATTCTGATCAAAATCATCATCATTTTTTCTTCTCATTCATACGAAGTAATATATATTTATATTTATAATTTATATTTTAATTTTAATTATAATTCTAATAATAAGGGTATGTTAGCGAATGTTGTAAGGGTGTAAGTCGAAATTCTGTCCGTGTAACGCTACGCTATTTTTAATCATTGTAAGTTATGTTCAACCTTTTTATATTAATGTCTCGTAGCTAAGTTATTATTATGCTTGTTTAAAACGAAGTAATCATGATGTTAGGCTAATTATTAAAATTGGGTAATTGGGCTTTGTACCATAATTGGGGTTTGGACAAAAGAACGACACTTGTGGAAACTAGACTATGGGCTATTAATGGGCTTTATATTTGTTTAACTAAATGAAAGTTTGTTAATGTTAATATAAAGATTTACAATTGGGCGTCCCTATAAATTACCATATACACTCGATCGGACACGATGGGCGGGGTATTTATATGTACGAATAATCGTTCATTTAACCGGACACGGGAATGGATTAATAGCCACTAGAATAATTAAAACAGGGGTGAAATTACATTCAAGGGTAATTGGTGTAATTGTTAACAAAGTAGTAAAACCTTGGTTTACACGCAGTCGATAACCTGGTGTATTCATTAAACAAAGTATTAAAACCTTGTTACAATTCGAATCCCCAATTAGTTGGAATATTTATCTTCGGGTATAATAATAATTTGACAAGGACACTTGCAATTTATATTTATGACTGATGGACTGTTATGGACAAAAACCAGACGGACATATTGAATAATCCAGGACAAAGGACAATTAACCCATGGGCATAAAACTAAAATCAACACGTCAAACATCATGATTACGGAAGTTTAAATAAGCATAATTCTTTTATTTCATATTTAATTTCCTTTATTTTATATTTAATTGCACTTCTAATTATCGCACTTTTATTTATTTTATTTTATCGCACTTTTAATTATCGTACTTTTTAATTATCGCAATTTAATTTTATCGCATTTTTATTATTCGCAATTTCATTATCGTTATTTACTTTACGCTTTAATTTAAAGTCTTGTATTTATTTTATATTTTACATTAGGTTTTAACTGCGACTAAAGTTTTAAAATCGACAAACCGGTCATTAAACGGTAAAAACCCCCCTTTATAATAATAATATTACCTATATATATATTTGTATTTTTATAAAAGTTAACTAATATAGCGTTGAACTTTGTTTAAAGATTTCCCTGTGGAACGAACCGGACTTACTAAAAACTACACTACTGTACGATTAGGTACACTGCCTATAAGTGTTGTAGCAAGGTTTAAGTATATCCATTCTATAAATAAATAAATATCTTGTGTAAAATTGTATCGTATTTAATAGTTTTTCCTAGTAAAATAATAACTATTTTATATACACCTCGTTGCACATCAAGTATTTTTGGCGCCGCTGCCGGGGAACATCTTAAAAGCCGGAAGCGCAACGCTAATAAAAAAAAAAAAAACAAGATTTTTAGTTACTTTTATTAAAAATTTGCTTTTGTAGAAATACGTTTTAATTATTCAAAAATATAAAAAACAAAAATATAAGCATTTTTAAGATTTTGTTAAATATTTAAGTTTTATAAGTTTCTTTATTTTTATTTTAGTTTATAAAAATATAAGTTTTAATTTTAATATCTTTTATTTAATTAAAAAAACAGAAAACAAAATAAAAAGAAAAAAAAAATAAAAAGAAAAACGCGTAAAAAGACAAAGCTGTCAACTGAATTCCTGAACCCCGCGACTTGCGGGGTTTTCCTCTTTATTTGCCGCGACTCGCGGAGACCCTCTGACACACGGACAAAAAAAACCCTAATCACGGGTTATTTTTAATTATTATTATTATTAAAACCTAAATATTATTATTATTATTAATTTTAGTTTTATTTTTACTTTTTACTTTATATTTATGTATTTAGTATTAATTAAGTTTTTATTAAATTGTAAAATTAATAGTTTAGTAAAATAAATAATATAAAATAATATTTTTATAAAAATTGTACTTTTTACAATTTTTTTGTATATTTTTATATTTTGTACCTTTTTAATCGTTGTAGCGTAACTTTTGTATTTTTAGCTCATATTTAATTTTAAACTTAGTTTTAGCTATAGTTATTTTTACTCCTAGATTTTTAGGCTTTGCCGTAGAATTCCTTAAGTGCTTTTTCTTTAGACTAAGATTTAGGTGCTTTAGAATTTTGCGACGCCTTTTTAAGTTTTAGTTTCTTTTTAAGTTATTTCCATTTGGAATTTAGTTTTTCCTTGTAAGCTTTAATATTTTTAGACCTTTTACTATGTATCAATTATCATTCCAATTAGTAATTTCAATTTGCGATTATAATTTTAAGTTAGTTGTAGTAATAAGGTTAAATTAGTTAAGTATTTTTAAGTTTTTATAAGTTTCTTTTATTTTTCCGTCACCTTTTATTTTTCAACCATTTTTTCTTTTTCGACATTTTTCGACGCGCAATCTTTTTCTCTCTTATTTCTCGCCATTCTAGTTTTTAGGACTTAGAATTTTATTCTACTTCTTATCTAAATTTCTAAAAATTACGAAAATTTATTTTAAGTGGTTAAATTAATAGACATCAAAATTTTCTGGTTCGTAGTAATAGTTGGATTTGTACGTGGACCGGGTTATTGGAGCCAAACAGTCCTCAATTATATTGAGACCAAACGAATCCTGCCCCTCTGCTGCATCTTTTGGCTATTCGAAACGTGGGCAAAATCAGAAAAGTCTATTAATTGGATAACTTATTATAATTTTTCTTTCCTTTTTAAACTAATAAGATATTCAGTGAATGCACCGAGCAAGACGTTCACCACCTTTTGTACGTTCACCACCTGTAACTCGATCAAGACATCGTTTAACAAATATAACCGCCGTTGATTTTTCTTTAGAATCGTCATCCAGTCGACCAAGTACTTCAGTTCAAAATACCGATAATCCATTTTTTGAACCCGACCTCACAATTGAGAATCCAGAAAATATTCAGGAACGGTTCATAGATCCTGAACCATTAAACTTTCCTCCGGAACCACCAATCATTCAAACAGAGATTGTTGAGGAACGAACTATTAAATCAAAATCATCTAGTGATACCGATTCAACAAATTCAATTATGGAGAATCTGGAACCTTTAAGTATGGAAGACCGAATGAGAGCTAAACGCACTGGCCAAGGTCACGCAATTACTCATCCAGACATTAATGCGCCAGATTATGAAATCAAAGGACAAATTCTACACATGGTGACTAATCAATGCCAATTTAGTGGTGCGCCGAAGGAAGATCCAAATGAACATCTACGTACCTTTAATAGGATCTGCACACTATTTAAAATCCGAGAAGTGGAGGATGAACAGATATATCTCATGTTATTTCCCTGGACTTTAAAGGGAGAAGCCAAAGATTGGTTGGAATCGTTACCTGAAGGGGCGATCGATACATGGGACGTTTTAATTGATAAATTTCTTAAACAATTCTTTCCTGCATCTAAAGCCGTAAGACTTCAAGCAGAAATTGTTACGTTCACACAAAAGCCAAATGAAACTCTATATGAGGCGTGGACAAGATATGGGAAGTTATTAAGAGGATGTCCGCAACATGGTTTAGACACCTGTCAAATAGTACAAATATTCTACCGAGGATGCGACATCACTACAAGAAAAGACATAGATATAGCAGCTGGTGGTTCTATTATGAAGAAAACCGAAACTGATGCTTACAAAATTATTGATAACACTGCTTCCCACTCACATGAGTGGCACCAAGAAAAAGACATCATTAGATCATCTAAAGCAGCTAGAGCCGATTCTAGCCATGACTTAGATTCCATTTCCGCAAAGATAGATGCTTTCGAGAGACGAATGGAAAAAATGACTAAAGATATTCATGCTATACGAATTAGTTGTGAGCAGTGTGGAGGACCACATTTGACAAAAGATTGTCTCAGTATTGAATTAACAATGGAACAAAGAGAGAATATTTCATACATAAACCAAAGGCCTGGAAATAATTATCAGAATAATTATCAACCGCCAAGACCGATTTACAATCAAAACCCGAATTATAACCGAAATATTCCATACAACAACCAACAAGGTCCTAGCAATCAACAAGTATCCAATAATACTTATAATCAGCAAAGACCGAATTTTCAGAACAAACCACCACAACAAACCGATGATAAAAAGCCGAATTTAGAAGATATGATGACGAAGCTAGTTGAAACTCAAACGCAGTTTTTCACATCTCAAAAACAAACCAATGAACAAAATGCTCAAGCATTTAGAAATCAACAAGCTTCTATTCAAAATCTGGAACAAGAAGTAAGTAACCTAGCAAGGTTAATAGGTGAAAGAAAACCGGGAAGTCTACCGAGCGATACAAACGCTAACCCCCGGAATGAAACAGCTAAAGCTATTACCACAAGAAGTGGTACAACACTTAAACCACCTAAAATACCTGTAACTTCTGATGAAACTATTCCTACTCCACAAGAACCACAACCTGATCAAGATAAGGAAAAAGAACCAGTAGTTGAAAAGGTTAATGAAGATAACACAGTTAAGAATAAACCTTATGTTAAACCATACCAACCACCTCTTCCTTATCCAAGTAAAATGAAGAAAGAAAAACTTGAAGCCGAGCAATCCAAATTCTTGGATATGTTTAAACAGATAAATGTAAATCTTCCTTTCATTGATGTGATTTCAGGAATGCCAAGATATGCTAAATTCTTGAAAGATCTAATCACGAATAGAAAGAAAATGGAAGAACTCTCGGCTGTTACTATGAATGCTAATTGTTCAGCAGTGCTGTTGAATAAGATACCAGAAAAACTATCTGATCCAGGAAGTTTCACAATTCCATGTTTTCTGGGTAGTCTTAGTTCAATAGAAGCATTAGCAGATTTAGGTGCTAGTATAAATCTAATGCCGTATTCACTATACGCTAAACTAGACCTTGGAGAATTGAAACCAACAAGAATAAGCATACAACTAGCCGATCGATCAATAAAATATCCTAGAGGGATAATGGAGAACATGCTAGTTAAAGTTGGTACTTTAGTATTTCCAGTAGATTTTGTTGTTTTGGACATGGAAGAAGATTCTCAAGTTCCTCTCATATTAGGAAGACCATTCTTAAACACGGCTAAAGCAATGATAGACGTGTTCGGTAAGAAACTGACCCTAAGTATAGAGGATGAGAGTGTTACCTTTTCAGTTGATAGAGCAATGCAACAACCACAATCTGCAGATGATACATGTTATTATATTCAAACTATAGATGCACATGCAGAATTATTAGAAGAATTTCCAGAATTACAAGGAACAGGAGAATGTTCTTTAGGAGAAGGTAATGAACCAATTGATGAAGCCGAAATGTTAGCTACACTTATAGCTAATGGATATGAACCAACAACAGAAGAAATTCAAATGCTAAAAGAAGAAGACAGATATCGATATAAAACATCGATAGAAGAACCTCCGAAATTAGAGTTAAAGCCACTTCCAAACCATTTGGAATACGCTTATTTACATGGTGAATCTGAATTACCTGTAATAATATCGTCTTCTCTTACTGAAAATGAGAAATCACAACTCATTTCTGTGTTGAAAGCTCATAAACCAGCCATTGCATGGAAGATTCATGATATTAAAGGAATAAGTCCTTCGTATTGCACACATAAAATCCTTATGGAAGAAGGTCATAAAACGTATGTGCAACGCCAACGAAGACTAAATCCTAATATGCAAGATGTAGTTAAGAAAGAGATTATTAAGCTGCTAGATGCAGGTTTGATATATCCAATTTCTGATAGTCCATGGGTAAGCCCAGTTCAATGCGTACCTAAGAAGGGTGGTATGACTGTCATTACAAATGAGAAAAATGAGCTTATTCCTACTAGGACTGTAACAGGATGGCGTGTGTGTATTGATTATAGAAAATTAAATGACGCCACCAGAAAAGATCACTTTCCCTTACCTTTCATAGATCAAATGTTGGAAAGATTAGCCGGAAATAGTTACTATTGTTTTCTAGATGGATTTTCCGGATATTTTCAAATTCCAATAGCACCCGAGGACCAAGAGAAAACCACATTCACGTGCCCTTATGGTACTTTTGCTTACAAACGCATGCCATTTGGACTTTGTAACGCCCCTGCAACCTTTCAAAGGTGTATGATGGCGATTTTTCACGACATGATAGAAGAATGCATGGAAGTATTCATGGATGACTTTTCAGTCTTCGGTGATACATTTAAATCATGTCTAGTTAATCTGGAACGAATGCTAATTAGATGCGAAAAATCAAATCTAGTACTTAATTGGGAGAAATGCCATTTCATGGTTAAAGAAGGCATCGTTCTTGGACATAAAATTTCAAAAGAAGGAATTGAAGTGGATAGAGCTAAAGTAGATGTAATTGCTAAACTTCCACATCCCACAAATGTTAGAGGAGTTAGGAGTTTTCTAGGGCATGCCGGTTTTTACCGACGTTTTATAAAAGATTTTTCTAAAATTGCCACTCCTATGAATAAACTCCTAGAAAAGGATGCGCCATTCATCTTTTCAGATGAATGTATCAAATCTTTTAATATTCTTAAAGAAAAACTCACTAATGCACCGATCATGATAACACCAAATTGGAATCTACCATTTGAACTAATGTGCGATGCAAGTGATTTTGCAATGGGAGCCGTTTTAGGACAAAGGATTGAAAAACGATTTCAACCTATATATTATGCTAGTAAGACATTACAAGGAGCACAAACGAACTATACAACTACTGAAAAAGAACTCCTTGCTATTGTCTTTGCTTTTGACAAATTTCGATCATATCTCGTTCTAGCAAAAACGGTGGTCTATACCGACCATTCTGCTCTTAGATACCTATTTTCAAAACAAGATGCTAAACCAAGATTAATCCGTTGGATCTTACTCTTACAAGAGTTTGATATTGAAATCCGAGATAAAAAAGGAGCAGAAAATCTCGCCGCTGATCATCTTTCTCTTCTTGAAAATCCCGAATTAGAAGTTCTGAATGAATCGGCCATACAAGACAACTTTCCTGATGAATATCTATTGAAGATAAATTATAAAGAAATCCCATGGTTTGCAGATTATGCAAACTACTTAGTTTGTGGATTCCTTGAAAAAGGATTATCGTACCAAAGACGAAAGAAATTCTTCAGTGATATAAAACACTATTTCTGGGAAGATCCACATCTGTTTAAAAGTTGTCCCGATGGAATAATACGCCGATGTGTATTTGGAGATGAAGCTAGTAAAATTTTAAACCATTGTCACACAGGACCAACAGGAGGGCATTATGGGCCTCAACTAACAGCAAGAAAAGTTTATGAAGCTGGATTCTATTGGCCTACAATTTACAAAGACGCACACCTTCTTTGCAAATCCTGTGATGCATGTCAAAGGGCCGGAAGAATAAGTCAACGTGATGAAATGCCACAAAATGTCATCCAAGTATGTGAAGTATTTGACATTTGGGGTATTGACTTTATGGGTCCATTTCCAAAATCTCATAATAATCTATATATACTCGTAGCCATTGATTATGTATCTAAATGGGCGGAAGCACAAGCTCTCCCAACTAACGATGCACGAGTTGTAGTCAACTTTTTAAAACGTCTTTTTGCAAGGTTTGGAACACCGAAAGCTTTAATAAGTGATCGGGGTACTCATTTCTGTAATAATCAACTTGAGAAAGTTCTTAAAAGATATGGAGTAACTCATAAAATCTCCACTGCATATCATCCACAAACAAGTGGACAAGTTGAAAATACCAACCGAGCTTTAAAACGTATTCTTGAGAAAACCGTAGGATCAAATCCGAAGGAATGGTCCATTAAATTGGAGGATGCACTCTGGGCTTTTAGAACAGCCTACAAAACTCCAATTGGAACCACACCTTTTAGACTTGTTTATGGAAAAGCGTGTCATCTTCCAGTAGAAATTGAACACAAAGCATTTTGGGCTTTGAAGACATGTAATCTTGATTTACATGAAGCCGGACGTCTACGATTAAGTCAACTAAACGAATTAGAAGAATTAAGACATGAAGCATACGATAATTCGTTAATCTATAAAGAAAGAACGAAGAAATGGCATGATAAAAGAATCAGAAATTCAAAAGAATTTAAAGAAGGAGACAGAGTTCTTCTTTTCAATTCACGATTCAAGCTATTTCCTGGAAAATTGAAATCAAGATGGTCTGGACCATTCATAGTCAAAAGAGTTTTCCCATACGGAACGATAGAATTGATAAATTCAAATGGGATTGAATTTAAAGTTAATGGTCACAGAGTTAAACATTACATACATGGCTCGATGGAAGTCGACAACGAAGTTAATCACAATTTCGACACCACAGCTAACTAAGTGTGGGGAGAATCAAGTCTTTAAAGGATAATATGTATTTCTGTTAGAGTTAGATTGTCTGTTTTCGTGTAGTTCTCGAAAATGGAACACGTATGGTCTTTCCCTAGCAGACCCTAAAGAACTAGTCTTCTCCCCCCATTCTGAATTTTTATTTTTTTTTAGGTTTTTACAAAATGAAGACTGCCTGTGAACTAAACCATGGTCTAATGCTACACGCTTTGATCACTAAACGTAATAATGACATACTCCCGAGTGAAATAGTATCAGTAATCAGAGAAAGAATGGACGGAGTTAGAAAAGGATCCAGATGCGAAGATAATAAGTTACAATTTGGTAAAGGAAAATCAAAATCCGCAGCGAAAAGAAGAGCACGACACCTAGAAAAATGTCACAAATGCGGAAAATGGTCACATGGAGGTAAATGTTCAAATAATCAAACCTATTCAAATACCGAATTTGTTACTTTATGCAGAGACGGACCGTTCATATGTTTAGAAGAAAAGACAATGAATGCTCAAGGTTACGCCTATGCAGCCATGGAAAACCAATTAAACCGACTATCTTATGAATATAATAGATCATATAACTAAGAAATCTATTTCACAGGTATGTCTGTACAGTTTTTATTTTTATTTTTATTTTTAACCTTTTGATAATAAACGCTAATTTGTTCGCTAAAAAGTATTAAATTGGTATTAAATAAAATTAGGTTTGGCGACCGAAATTATTGATATCATTCAAAAATTTATTACATCACTGCGAAATTTAACGTTTATTCTTAAGGTATAAATATCTTTAATCAATCAACCCAAAATATTTCAAAAATTCGTCATGAGTTAAATTAGGTCTTGGAACCGAAATTACTTTACCGAAAAGAGGGGCGCATATTTTTGATAATATTTGACTGATTAAAGTGGGATAAAAAGACAAAAAGATTTTTTTTTTACCATATTTTTAATCTTAATATTTAAATCTTAAATTAATATTGTAAACTTTGTAAAAACAATATTTTTAAAATTGTAAATATTTGAAAAATTAATATAAGTTTGGTATGAATTTTTGAATTTTTAAATTAAGTTTGGTGTGAATTTTTAATTTTTAAAATATGAAATTTTAATTTTATGCATTTTAAATTTTGAGTTTGGTGTGAATTTTTAATTTTAATTTTGAATTTTATATTTAAGTTGTGTGAATTTAAAAACAAAAATTTACTTTATCTCATTAAGTTAAGAATATGATTTTTAAAATTCGTCGTAAGTTGAAGACTAGGTCTCTGAACCGAAATTGCTTTACCCGAGGGAGGGACGAGAACTTTTATTATCATTATTTTTAATCTTGTTGATTTAAAGTATGCCAAAAACATTAAAAAACCCAAAAATCTTAGCTTTTAAAACAATCGCTACAAAAAGACAAATTTTAAAATTTTGTCGAGGGACGGACTAGGACATCGATCCGAAACGACCTCGTCCTAAATAACAAGGGAAACAAAATTTTAAAATTAATTTCTTAATTGTTTTATAAGTTAAAGATTATAAAAAAAAAAAAAAAATAAAACTAGCTGCACGATCAGTTCACTCCCACAAACAAAAACACAGCAAAAATACTGCGAAAACACCTCGAAAAAACCCGAAAATCACCCCCAAAAATCTCAATTTTTAACCGTTAATCACCAAATTTTTTGCTAAAATCATGTTGAGAAGGATGATATCTAAGAACTACTCAAGAAAAACGAATGAAAGGGGTGAATCTTCATCCCAAGCCCGCCATGCTCCTGCTGAGAACTTGGAACAACAGGAGGTAGATAACTACTACAAGCAGGATGTACCTCATCCAGTCATGACCTTTTCAGATATGCACTTGGAACAGTTGCACCCGAACCTGAGATTTGACAGACTTTGGATAGATTATCCAAAATATCAACGGGGTTTGCATACTCTTCACTCTAAGGTTGTTGAGGTACCAAGGGTCATAGAATGGGGACCCTTGGAAGCTGTAGAATTGGCCGGGCCAATTAGGGAATTACTGGTACAGAGGTATGGTAATTCTTATTTTAATGACTGGATATGTTTATTCACCATACGCAGACCTGTATATAAAGTATGGTGTGAAGAGTTGTTATGTAGTATAGAGTTGAATGATCGGGTAGCTAGTTTAACCGATCGTTCTTTTATTAGATTTTTGTTAGGCGGTTCGATGCGCCACATGTCTTTACTGGACATGGCTCAGGCTTTACGTATATATACGCCTGAGGAATTAGCGTCTGCCGATTGTAGAGGATTGATACTAAACGGTAGGAAAATAGATGAGAATTTTGATACACACGGTGTGTGGAGTCAAATGACAAGCCACCACCGTTTCAAAGGGGGAAACTACTCTTATTTGGATATAGATAGAGCCGAATTAAGAGTAATACATAGGTTTTTAGCTAATTCGATTACACAAAGGGGTAAAAACAAAGAAAAGGTAAATGAACAAGATTTGTTTTACCATATGTGTATTCGAGACCCACACAGCGCTGTAAGTATACCATATTGTGTGGGTTATTATTTATCAGCTATGGTTCGAGGGATGCGTCCACATAGCATAATAGGAGGTGGTATTTTTATTACTTTGATTGGTGAATATCTCGGTGTGGATATAAGTCGAGGGGGATTATTAGTAGAAGAGCCGGAACCCCGCGACACTATAGGTTTAAATGTATACCATGGTGCGAAAGTGTTGAAGCGGCGAAATAACGCCGCAGTACGATACAATGGTAGACATCCACAGGTAGAGAGAAACCAGGAACAAGGTAATGTAGGAGGGGGGAATGAGATGCAAGAAATGCATAGGTTTATAGCTTCTCAGGAATACGAAAATGCTAGACAGAGAGCATTTGAAGATTGGCAAGTTCATCAGAACCAGATCATAGCGCATTGCCAACATATAGGTAGAAACTATATTCCTACTCCGAAACCCGTCTTCCCTCCTTGGTCGATAGAGATGCAGCCACCATATCCTACGTATGACCCTGCCGAAGCATTCTATAGCACTTATGGTTATGCGTGGAACCCCTATTGGTACCAATATCATCCTTAGTTTACTTATTTTGTTTTATTATTTTGTAATTTGTAATTATTGATATGTTTAATACTTTTGTTAATATTGTAATCATTTTTTATAATTATCTAACTTTTATTCTTAGATTTTAATAATTTTTGAATGTGGGGTAATATACCAAACTTCAAAAATATGTATATATGTTTGCAATTTATCTTATGTACATAACAGGGTAAAACAACGCATTTTCAAAGACTGGCATTAAGTTCAGCAAAAGCAAGTAATTTTGACGACAATGATGCAAAATATATGTGAAATAACAACAAGACGGAATGAACAAATGACGTGCACCATTTATCATTCAGCAAACAAACGCCAATATATTTGGAAACTTTGGTAAAAATTTAATCATTTTCACACAAATCACCCTCAATAATTTAAATTGTTACTGATTTCTTGCAAATGAGGGCATTGCAAGATCTTAAGTGTGGGAAGGGGTTAAATTCTTTCGGATTTTAAAAATTTTTATATTAAACACTTGGTTACCATTAAAATACTAGTAAAGCAGTAGTTGTATTAGAATCTAGTGCTCTCTGATAAAAAAAGAACAGCCCTAGTCTTATATACTGACTACCCAATTCTAGTAAAATTTTTCAAAATTTTCAAATAAATGAATTCAAAATCATGTTTATACATATTTATGAACGATAAAACTAGGTTTTAACACCGAAATTATTGTTACCTCGGAAAGGACATAAATTGAGAAACAAACTAAAATGTTAAAATTCATTTAAAATGGAATAGAGGACGATAAAAAGAAAAATAAAAAGCCAAGTGTGGGAAAATTTACCAAGTTATTTTAAACATATGCCACATATATTTGTAACAAATAACTGAAAATACTTTTGCTTTGGACTAAACTAAACTGTTTTACCCGATGAAAGAAAAGAAGAGATGGATCTACACGATGAATCAATTCCATCATTAAAAGGAAGTAAAGTCTTCCGAAAAAGACACGCGCTTCTTGATTTAGGTCATGAAGTTGTCGTTCAGACCAGCTGTAGGTTGACGAAAAATCTAGAAAAGTCATCACTAAAATCAGCAGGAAATCCACGGACCTCAGCATTAAACAGGGTCGCCAAGTGGTCAGATTTATCCTAACCATGAGAAGGATTTATCTCGTACAATGGGGAGGCACCGTGCAAATTAGCTGGATAAGACTAATGAATCAGATCCCCAGAAAGGATAATCTCCTTAAAGATTAAAAATCAGCTTTTAAGACTGATATTACTCAATCCTAGAGATTGACCTTAAAGATTGAGAATTACAAACTCATGGAATTCAATGATATCTAAACTCGAGCTTGAACGAGAAAATATTTTGATCAAAATTATAAACCGATTTGTTTTCTGAAAACCCTATTTTCAATGCGTTCATTACCATTGAACGTAAAATCCTAGGAATTCACCTGGAATTCATTAGGTCACCTGAACTAAATCGGGTGTCAACCGTAAGAACGGTGGTTGCATAACATGGTCAAAAACAGGACCTTGTGCCAGACCGAAAAATTATAAGGGTGAGATTTACTATTGCTCCTACAAAGGATAGTAATTGCGTCCGACACGTTATAGACCATAATCAAAAGCATGTCACGGGACATTGCCTTAAACAGTTGCTTGTTCAACGCTTTCCTTTACAACCGGACGGTAGTTTGCCGAAAGGTAATATACGGAACAAGTAAACTGGACGTGTTGCTTTCCAAATACAAGGTTAGCAAGTGGGTGACACAAAACCGCAAGTTTTGAGCTAAAATTTTCAAATCTGAAACCCACCAAACCCACAAAAATATTTTGCAAACACCGGTAAAGGGTTATTCCGGAAAACTTATCTAGGGTAAAAAAAAAAAAAAAAAAAAAAAAAAAAAAAAAAAAAACTAGATTTAATTTTCAAAAGATCAAATGTTTTCATAAAGATCTAATTTCCTTAATGGATCTAAATTTTTATAGTCATGTGGGACTGTAAACCATATCGTTACTACCATTGTTTATACCACCGTATAGAAATCACTGATGTACAAAGTGTGAAGAATAAAGAAGTGATTCTAGTATTTCAAGACAATATTGCTTGAGGACAAGCAACGCTCAAGTGTGGGAATATTTGATAATGCTAAAAACGAACATATATTTCATAGCATTATTCCTCAAGAAAGACAAGCTTTTAGTTGCAATTGTTCTATTTACAAGTGATATTCGTTTAAATAATAAAAGGTGAAGACAAAAGACAGATTCGACGATTTGAAGACGCAAACGACCAAAAAGCTCAAAAGAACAAAAGACAATCAAAAAGGTTCCAATTATTGATAAGAAACGTCTCAAAATCACAAGAGTACAAGATTCAAAACGCAAAGTACAAGATATTAAATTGTACGCGAGGACGTTCGAAAATCCGGAACCGGGACCAGAGTCAATTCTTAACGCTCGACGCAACGGACTAAAAATTACAAGTTAACTATATATATAAATATAATATAATATATAATTAATTATATTAATTATATATATATTATATATATATATATTTAAAACCGTCGGCAGCAGGAAACTCCAAGGGTGTAAACTGTAAATACCTCTCCGCGACTCGCGGAGTTTTAAGGGTATTTGGCCGCGAGTCGCGGAGCACCAAAAATCAAGTCTGGCTATAAATCAACCCGAATTCTGATCAAAATCATCATCATTTTTTCTTCTCATTCATACGAAGTAATATATATTTATATTTATAATTTATATTTTAATTTTAATTATAATTCTAATAATAAGGGTATGTTAGCGAATGTTGTAAGGGTGTAAGTCGAAATTCTGTCCGTGTAACGCTACGCTATTTTTAATCATTGTAAGTTATGTTCAACCTTTTTATATTAATGTCTCGTAGCTAAGTTATTATTATGCTTGTTTAAAACGAAGTAATCATGATGTTAGGCTAATTATTAAAATTGGGTAATTGGGCTTTGTACCATAATTGGGGTTTGGACAAAAGAACGACACTTGTGGAAACTAGACTATGGGCTATTAATGGGCTTTATATTTGTTTAACTAAATGAAAGTTTGTTAATGTTAATATAAAGATTTACAATTGGGCGTCCCTATAAATTACCATATACACTCGATCGGACACGATGGGCGGGGTATTTATATGTACGAATAATCGTTCATTTAACCGGACACGGGAATGGATTAATAGCCACTAGAATAATTAAAACAGGGGTGAAATTACATTCAAGGGTAATTGGTGTAATTGTTAACAAAGTAGTAAAACCTTGGTTTACACGCAGTCGATAACCTGGTGTATTCATTAAACAAAGTATTAAAACCTTGTTACAATTCGAATCCCCAATTAGTTGGAATATTTATCTTCGGGTATAATAATAATTTGACAAGGACACTTGCAATTTATATTTATGACTGATGGACTGTTATGGACAAAAACCAGACGGACATATTGAATAATCCAGGACAAAGGACAATTAACCCATGGGCATAAAACTAAAATCAACACGTCAAACATCATGATTACGGAAGTTTAAATAAGCATAATTCTTTTATTTCATATTTAATTTCCTTTATTTTATATTTAATTGCACTTCTAATTATCGCACTTTTATTTATTTTATTTTATCGCACTTTTAATTATCGTACTTTTTAATTATCGCAATTTAATTTTATCGCATTTTTATTATTCGCAATTTCATTATCGTTATTTACTTTACGCTTTAATTTAAAGTCTTGTATTTATTTTATATTTTACATTAGGTTTTAACTGCGACTAAAGTTTTAAAATCGACAAACCGGTCATTAAACGGTAAAAACCCCCCTTTATAATAATAATATTACCTATATATATATTTGTATTTTTATAAAAGTTAACTAATATAGCGTTGAGCTTTGTTTAAAGATTTCCCTGTGGAACGAACCGGACTTACTAAAAACTACACTACTGTACGATTAGGTACACTGCCTATAAGTGTTGTAGCAAGGTTTAAGTATATCCATTCTATAAATAAATAAATATCTTGTGTAAAATTGTATCGTATTTAATAGTTTTTCCTAGTAAAATAATAACTATTTTATATACACCTCGTTGCACATCAGTCATCATCATTCATCATTAAACAAAAGGCGTAAGGTAGGTTTCGTTTATGAAAGTAGTTTAAAACAAAGTCTGACTTCAGTTAGTCATCACGGCTTCTACCCTTACTGAATTAAGGTGAGACCAGTGGTTATGGCTCCGCCTATGAGTCCCTTAAGTGTGGTAGAAATTCCAGAAGCAAACTCGTCTTCGTTTGATCGTGGCGACGGTCTAAGTGCGAGTAGGTCAGAAATTTCTGCACAACGTTAAAGGACATAGTGACGATCGGAGGGCCGTAAATCCTAAACCGTAACTCGGATTAAGACGAGTCCTATATGAAAAGTTATCTACACAAAAAGTTCTATTTAAAAATCAAGGTTAGAACAGCCCAGGTCTACTGGTCTGTTACAGAAACATCAGATCAGTAGCTTTTGGACAGAAACAGTAAGTTTAAAAGGGTTCCGGTGGTCTTGGTGCTTGATGTTCATCATGGTTCTCATCCTTGATGCATATTGTGACAACCCGGAAATTTCCAACCAAATTTAAACTTTAATCTTTATATGTTTCCGACACGATAAGCAATATTTATTAAGTTAAATTTCAAGAATTTTAAACTATGTTCATACATTCATTAAACCTCGACCAAGTTCCAACGATTCACAAACCATTAAACGAATATGATTATATATGTATATGTGTATATATATTATAACTTGAAACGTAAACAAAATATTAGATTAAATACTTTATATGATTATATCTGTTTCAAAATGTTTATCAATGGAATTAGAAGATAAGATCAAATGATTGAATTATCAGATATATTGAATTATGATTACAAGTCTCTGTTGAAAGGCCCACGTTGATTTGAGAAATCTTTCCATTTTAACAATATTCAGAAAATGGTAAACTGATTTATAAATAAGAACAAATTGTCAATCATTGAGAACTAGACAAAGGATAGTGGAAGATTGAATCTCATAAAGACTCGATTGATCTATTTAGTTTCAAACGTACAAAAACGTTTTCAGTTTAAAAAGAACTTTATTATTAAAACGTATATAACTTTTATAAATATCTAGAACCACTTTTGACAACTCATTACTTAACTAGTATGATAAAGATAACGATATTTATATTTTATTTAATTAAATATATATAACGATTTAAATTAATATTATATATTTATACGCGTATTATACGTACATAGTTTTATACTTTTACTATACTTAAACTTTACCTTTACTTTATTTTTACTTTACTTTAACTTTAATAATTCACTTTAATAATTCATACTTTAATAATTCACTTTAATAATTCATACTTTAATAATTTACTTTAATAATTCATACTTTAATAATTCACTTTAATAATTCATACTTTAATAATTCACTTTAATAATTCAAAAATATATTATAAATAGAATTCAATAGGTTTCATTATTTCATAGAAACTTGAAAATATTTTTCTCTAGACTCTCTCAATCGATTTACATATATATATTTACTCCGTATTATTTCAAGATATTATTAGTATACATAAAATATTACGACGGAGTGCTGTCCGAGTGATTTCGAAATTGTTTTTCGAGTGGGATAGGATTAAGGAAATTATGGGTTATAGCTATGGAGGTGATTGAGTATGGTTCATGGGTATGCTCGTGAGGTCAATATAGTGTTTATCATTTTCGTTGCGTCTACGTACCTTTCCTGCAATATTGAATCTCAATATTGATACGTGAGTACTCATAATTTAACTTTTACATACTAATAGTGTATCCCTGACTAGTGCTCGAGTATTTAGGATTATGCATGCGTGTACTTTTGATATTGCCATTAGACAGGTTAGGTTGAATGTTGAATTAGTTACACTTGCGGTTGAGATAAGGTATAAGATATGCATGTCCTTGGAAAGCTAGCGAAAAATTAAGAACTTTTCCTTTAGATATCGAATGGTTTCGATGAACGGATTAGAAGTTATAATCAATTGAATTTTCGATATTTTTATTAAAAATGATTATTATTATCGTCGTTTTTATCGTCGTTCTAGTTTTATCTTATTATTATCATTATTATTATCTTTATCAATAAAAGGGATTTATCATTAAAAATTGTTATTTTTTTTTATTATTACTATCGTTATTATCGTTAAAGTTATAATTAGTATTATTATTATTATCCAATTATTATTATTATTATTATTATTATTATTATTATTATTATTATTATTATTGGTATTATTATTATTATTATTATCATTATTAATATATATATATCATTATTTAAAAATGGTTATTGTTATTGTTATTATTATTATTACTATATTATCATTAAGATAATTATTAGTATTATCGTTAATAACGTTATAGTAACTATAATTATTAATATTAGTGTAATTAAAACAAATATTTGTAACACCTAATTATTTTGATTACTATTATTATCATTATTATGAGAACGATATAAAAGACGATTAAAAGCTATTAAACGAAACGATTAGGAAATAATGGGTAAGAGTATCATGATGAAATTAAAATATTATAAGATATTGATTTAGATAAAATTATCGTTCTTATTATTTTTATCATTACTATTATTATTAAAAGTATCGTTAGTATTAAAACTATCATTTTAACAAAAATTATCATTTTAATAGAAATGTCATTGTTACTATAAAATATCATTATTATTATTATTTTAAATAGAATTATTATTTTAAAGATAATATTAAAATTTATCGTAAATATTAAAGTTATCATAATTAGAATTATCGTTTTATCATAACGTCATCTTAGTAATTATAAATATTGATATTTTTATAATAATAATTATTATTACAAAATAATACAACTTTTACTTACTATCATTATAGATATTATTTTATAAAATAAATATGTGATACAAACATATTTTACTACGTGTAATAACTTACTTTAATAATACCTATCATATTATCTTTATGATATTAAATGAACCCTATAAATTTTATTACTTAATATATATAAAAGTATATTTTATTATATAAATTTAATATAAAATTTTATTTATTAATAAATAAATTATATTATTTACTCTAATAAATCTTTTAAAAATATTTAAAAATATAAAACAACGATATTTAAACTATATATTAATCATGTATAGATTTTTAAAAATTATTTTGAGTCAAATTTACTTTTGTTGACTTTTGCGTATTAGTCTCGAGCATTAGGATTGTGGTACACTATGACTTGACCTAATTTGTTAGACAAATATTGACCAACACATAAATATATACAATTAATTTAGGTTCGTGAATCCGAGGCCAACCTTGCACTTGTTCAATGACGTTATATGTATTTTTACTACGAAATACAGTATGGTGAGTTTCATTTGCCTTTTTACCCTTTATATTTTTGAGACTGAGAATACATGCGCTTTTATAAATGTTTGACAAAATAGACACAAGTAATTGAAACTACATTCTATGATTGAATTATCAAAATCGAATATGCCCCTTTTTATTAAAGTCTGGTAATCTAAGAATTAGGGAACAGACACCCTAATTGACGCGAATCCTAAAGATAGATCTATTGGGCCTAACAAACCCCATCCAAAGTACCGGATGCTTTAGTACTTCGAAATTTATATCATGTCCGAAGGAGGATCCCGGAATGATAGGGGATATTCTTATATGTATCTAGTTAATGTCGGTTACCAGGTGTTCACCATATGAATGATTATTTTTGTTTCTATGCATGAGACGTATATTTATGAGAATTGGAAATGAAATTCTTGTGGTCTATTAAAATGATGGAAATAAATGATTATGATAAACTAATGAACTCACCAACCTTTTGGTTGACACTTTAAAGCATGTTTATTCTCAGGTGTTAAAGAAATCTTCCGCTGTGCATTTGCTCATTTTAAAGATATTACTTGGAGTCTTTCATAGCATATTTCGAAGAACGTTGCATTCGAGTCATTGAGTTCATCAAAGATTATTATTAAATCAATTTATAGTTGGATAGTGGATATTATGAAATGGTATGCATGTCTGTCAATTTTCGATGTAAAGAAAGATTGTCTTTTAAAAACGAATGAAATGTTTGTAAAATGTATCATATAGAGGTCAAATACCTCGCAATGTAATCAACTATTGTGAATCGTTTATAATGTATATGAACGGGTCCTTTCAGTTGGTATCAGAGCAGTGGTCTTAGCGAACCAGGTCTGCATTAGTGTGTCTAACTGATAAGTCGATAGGATGCATTAGTGAGTCTGGACTTAGACCGTGTCTGCATGTCAAAAGTTTTACTTATCATTTTGTGTCGAAAATTAACTACTTATCATCCTCAGGAAATTACCTGCTTATCATTTTTAGTCTAAGACACGTCTTACTGCATTGATTGCATGAATAGTGTATAGACAAAAATTCATATCTTAGCATATCTGCTAAATCATATCTTATCGTATCTGTTACTTTAACCTTTGCCGAACATATCTCGCAAAGTCCTCCGTAATCTACGGAATCTTTTGATCATATATATATATATATATATATATATATATATATATATATATATATATATATATATATATATATATATATATATATATATATATATATATATATATATATATATATATATATATATATATATATATATATATATATATATATATATATATATATATATATATATATATATATATATTCTATGTAATTAGAATACCATCCGTTAGCCAAAATCATTTCATATCGAAAAAAAAAATCCTTTATCCAATCGTACGAAATGAAATTCGTCATCAGTTCAAGTCACTCAGATTCCGAAATGGAATCCCATTCAAGCTCCGAAAGCAGTGTGACCGGAATAGATCAACCAATCAGTCATCACCTATTCTGGATGAATTGGGGATGGGTTCGTAGCCTCCTCAATCATTGGAGATAAGAAGAAGGTGATCCCTTCCATCCACCACATTGCCCTCTTGACGAAGAACCTGAAGCACTTACCGGCGAACCTGTCCGAAACACCATGTTCTCGCTCATTTCCAGAGTATCTCGTCACGATTATATATTACATCAAATTTTAGATTTTATTTATCCGCTCGTCCGAACCGACAATCACCCCGGTGTAATAGAAGAAGTCAACGAGCTTCGCGCTCGGGTAGTGGCTTTGGAGAATATGGTGCAGAGATTACAAACACCAGCAGCAGCATCAGCAGCATAACCAGTACCACCATCATCAACGCCAACAGTACCATTACCACCTCCAACCACAACCGCGTCGTAAACCTCAACTTCACAATCTGTCCCACGAGCATCAACGTCATACACACCATAGATACCAAGGAGTACCAACAACAATAACTGACGAAGTATTAATTCATAACGTCATTGGAGAAACATTCCGCGGCGATTATGTAATCTCTAAAGTCTTAGAGATTATCTAATCTAGCCCTAACCATAAATCAGTTAAGCGAACCAAAAATGATAGAAGGAAGAGTAGAAACCCTGACAAAAATGGTGTGTGATTAACAAGCTAAACTTGCTTTACCAACAGCATCAGCAGTACCGTCAGAGTTACCAGCATCGTCAGTACAGTCAACATCCGAATCAACAACACCGATAACATCACAAACTCCGTCAGTTCAAGAATCACTGTGGACATCATTACGAATCAATAACGTGTATATTGTATCAACGAGTTATGAAGAATTAACTCATTCCCTCTGAAGAAATTATATGTATATTTTATATATATATATATATATATATATATATATATATATATATATATATATATATATATATATATATATATATATATATATATATATATATGTATATATATATATATTTTGAAATAAATCTTTCCGTGCTAAACTATTGTGTGTGAATCTTAACTACTCGGTTAATTCATATTACAAATATGCAATAATGTACGTCCTTCGGTCGCAACTTAACCAGCGTTAACTACAATCTCTGTCGCAATTCAACAAATTCCAATTCATAATAAATCAAGTATATATTTGATTTTACACTTTCATCATCGATGTACCCGAAACTTTTCAGATAACATTATTCGTACTTTGCGAAATTCACAAGAATTCCACGAACTGAACATCATACATCAATAAATAATGAAGTATTGATTCATAATTTCAATGTCATTAAAGAAATACTGCGTAAAAGTTATGTACTTTTTAAAGCCTTTAGGGATTATTAAATTCTAGATTCAACCGTAAATCAAATGAGTTTAATTTAACATTAACTCATTAAATCAATGTTACATCTGAAGAAAATATACATATATATATATATATATATATATATATATATATATATATATATATATATATATATATATATATATATATATATATATTTTCATAAAGACTGTAATAAAATTCTTTTGTACAAAATATTAATTGTGAAATTTTTTTTTAACGGGTAGGTAATACCCGATATATATATAAATTCACAAATAATATATTACATTCTTCGAATCTGATTCAGCAAATCATCCATTATACTCCCTACTTTCACAACAATATACATTCTTTTATAGAAATCAAAACAACCATACTCATTCAAAATTTAATTACATATTCTGATTTTGAAATCTCAAAATTCAACTCGAGATATGACCAAAATCATCACTCTTAGATCCTTACATCTTTCACAAGCTATATTTTGACTTCAAAACTATGTTAGAACATCAAATGTATGTTAACGATTACAATCTGTGTTCAAACCCTTCAAAAATTTCTGAAGACACTTCGAATGATGAGCAATCGAGATGATGATCCAACCACATGTTACCCACAGTTATGTACCCGAAAAACTCTTGAAACCAAAGTAAAAGTTTAAACAACGTATCCGCGTCAGATTCTTTGGCATTTATTAGCAAAAATAACTTTTCGACTCCTATTCAAAGTAGCCAGTTTTGTCACAGCTCCAGCAAGTCAACTTCACCTTTTCAGTCAGACTAACCTTATTATAACCTTGAGATATACACCATCGTTACCAGGGAACCTTTTACATTCCACCACATTATTAGCAGATGTACCAAAAACTTCATTACCCTTTGACTTTAGCCTCTCCAAAAATCATTATAATTATTTATTGAAACCCCATCATTTACTCATTCGCATCTTGTAATGAGAATTGCCATACGAATCATTGGGAATTAGCAATCAGTATTTTGAAATCTCGCAGCATGTCTACGCCAACAGTTATATGTGTATATATAACGTCTATCTTCTGGACTTAATTTGAATGTGAAGTTTCTGAAAAACACTCCGAACTAAGAATTGGTTCTCCGAAAATGGAAAAAATGCAGATGAAGCAGCAAAAACTAAAAACGACTTTAAACGGTAAAAGCTGGATGATAATGATGAAGTGTGGTGGCAAAGCGCAGAAAAAGAGAAATTTTGGAACTGGAAAACGGATTGAGCAAAGTAGGAAGGAGGCTTTGGACAAATTACAAAGACTGAGCCTGACTTCAGAGGATCCAAATGATTCAGTACCTGCTGAAGTCATTAACGAATACCTTGCTCCTGACTCTAAACCCCTGCGAACAATATTCTTCATCATCCTCTGATATTAGAAATTCTAAAATATCATCATATCTTTCATTATAAATATCCTCCATATTTCTGAAGATATTTTCTTAATTTTTCTTATTTGAAATCATTTACCTCTTCGCACTATCTGTATTACATCATAAAAGAAACTATTTTAGTTTCTAAATTCTGAAACATTCAAGTTTAAAATAGGAATATTTTGAAGTAGTGTTGGGAACTGAAGCATGAATTAGTATAATATAATGACACTTGATCAACGTGATTATATTACAGTAAGTCATGCTAAGTTTCTAAATGGAACGTGATGATTCACATATCATAATATCATCATGTGCCATGTTATATGACTCTTGTATTCTATTTAACCTCTAAAATATCAAGAAAATATTTCTTGATGATTCGGCCTTTTCCAAGGTATTCTAGTAATTTGACAAGTCAAGATCGTGCCATCATAATTTCCTTCCTAGAACATTAACAATGTTCATTCCGAAATTCATATCTGTGAATTCTGGACCATTACAAGCGGTGCTTAATCGCAAGAAGAAGAAACAAAAGGACAAAACTCCGAAATAGAAATTGGGGTATAAATTGCAGCAAATAAAAGAGAGCATTAACTGTGAATGATAATGATTATAGAAGACAGAAGCAGAGACTTTGAAATATAAGGGAACATATAAAGCCCAACGATAAACCAGAAATTATAAACCAAATATATCGATGCATATAGCAATATAAAGACACGAGAGAACTAGAAAAACTATAAACCCAAGAGTATAGTAGAAGTAAATAGATTCTTCCGGTGGTAGATGAAAAAGAAGAATGACCGATATAAAAGTTAGAAGTATATCGAGAATCAGAACTGGATGGAGCATATTGATGAATACTTTAAAATATGAGTTGAGGGGGAAAGAATAGAAGGTGATGAAACATGACTAGAAACTTAGAAATTAACAGATTTAACTCACACAATGGCGGAATAAGTGAATCAAACCCTCTAGTGAATAGGTTAAGTTTCTTTTTTGATTAATTTAGTCAAACCACAACTAAATCAAGTGTGATTAGATCAACACCTAGAGCTATTATTCACCACCTGGGTGATTTGGACTGAGAGAAAATCAGAGGAGCTCACTAGATCTGAGTGTGTGTAACAAATGAGAGGCTTAACCTAAAATGAAGAACATAAGACTTTATATACCCCTGATGTTGACTCACCCATACGATTCATTCATCACACGTACGAGTTGGCTTCATCAGCCGTACGGGTGATCACTCACTCGTGTCTTCTCATTTAGGTTGTAATTGTGACTTAGCTCAGCATCAACCGTGCGTATGAGCCTGTCAGCCGTACTAGTGAGGCTTCACTCGTACGTCTGACTAAGTCTAACATAGTCAAACATCTAAATCTCGTTCCTGCAGTTCCTGTAACCACATACAAACACGGATAGGATAATAACGAGCAATCATGGTGGCCTATAAACTGTTGTACCTGCAATGGACGTGGGTAGATGTCTAGGGACTTGCATAAAATGCATCAACAGAAGGTGTGAGTTGTAAGGAAACGAAGGAGGTGAATTTATAAGAAAATCTCCGACAGAACAATTAAAATGGACGATCGCATTTAAAGCGGATCCTAATTCCCTTGATTACCGGAGAGTCAAATCTTATTAAGAAGATTTTCTTTAAATCCCTTGAAATCTGAGAATCAATCATATCTACGTCAAATGATAAGATGAATCTACACTTACTCATTTCACTCTTCTATGTTAGCTTCATTCGTACTCTTCATATAAATGGATTGTTTATCCAAATTATTCGCTGATGATAAAACTCTAATTTTCAGCCCGTATGCATCATGAAAACATACTTATTATCATTCACGACCTTTCCACTCAAATTTCGGGACGAAATTTCTTTAACGGGTAGGTACTGTGACAACCCAGAAATTTTCAACCAAATTTAAACTTTAATCTTTATATGTTTCCGACACGATAAGCAATATTTGTTAAGTTAAATTTCAAGAATTTTAAACTATGTTCATACATTCATTAAACCTCAACCAAGTTCCAACGATTCACGAACCATTAAACGAATATGATTATATATGTATATGTGTATATATATTATAACTTGAAACGTAAACAAAATATTAGATTAAATACTTTATATGATTGTATCTGTTTCAAAATGTTTATCAATGGAATTAGAAGATAAGATCAAATGATTGAATTATCAGATATATTGAATTATGATTACAAGTCTCTGTTGAAAGGCCCACGTTGATTTGAGAAATCTTTCCATTTTAACAATATTCGGAAAATGGTAAACTGATTTATAAATAAGAACAAATTGTCAATCATTGAGAACTAGACAAAGGATAGTGGAAGATTGAATCTCATAAAGACTCGATTGATCTATTTAGTTTCAAACGTACAAAAACGTTTTCAGTTTAAAAAGAACTTTATTATTAAAACGTATATAACTTTTATAAATATCTAGAACCACTTTTGACAACTCATTACTTAACTAGTATGATAAAGATAACGATATTTATATTTTATTTTATTAAATATATATAACGATTTAAATTAATATTATATATTTATACGCGTATTATACGTACATAGTTTTATACTTTTACTATACTTAAACTTTACCTTTACTTTATTTTTACTTTATTTTAACTTTAATAATTTATATTTTAATAATTCACTTTAATAATTCATACTTTAATAATTCACTTTAATAATTCATACTTTAATAATTTACTTTAATAATTCATACTTTAATAATTCACTTTAATAATTCATACTTTAATAATTCACTTTAATAATTCAAAAATATATTATAAATAGAATTCAATAGGTTTCATTATTTCATAGAAACTTGAAAATATTTTTCTCTAGACTCTCTCAATCGATTTACATATATATATTTACTCCGTATTATTTCAAGATATTATTAGTATACATAAAATATTACGACGGAGTGCTGTCCGAGTGATTTCGAAATTGTTTTTCGAGTGGGATAGCATTAAGGAAATTATGGGTTATAGCTATGGAGGTGATTGAGTATGGTTCATGGGTATGCTCGTGAGGTCAATATAGTGTTTATCATTTTCGTTGCGTCTACGTACCTTTCCTGCAATATTGAATCTCAATATTGATACGTGAGTACTCATAATTTAACTTTTACATACTAATAGTGCATCCCTGACTAGTGCTCGAGTATTTAGGATTATGCATGCTTGTACTTTTGATATTGCCATTAGACAGGTTAGGTTGAATGTTGAATTAGTTACACTTGCGGTTGAGATAAGGTATAAGATATGCATGTCCTTGGAAATCTAGCAAAAAATTAAGAACTTTTTCTTTAGATATCGAATGGTTACGATGAACGAATTAGAAGTTATAATCAATTGAATTTTCGATATTTTTATTAAAAATGATTATTATTATCGTCGTTTTTATCGTCGTTCTAGTTTTATCTTATTATTATCATTATTATTATCTTTATCAATAAAAGGGATTTATCATTAAAAATTGTTATTTTTTTTATTATTACTATCGTTATTATCGTTAAAGTTATAATTAGTATTATTATTATTATCCAATTATTATTATTATTATTATTATTATTATTATTGGTATTATTATTATTATTATTATTATTATTATCATTATTTATATATATATCATTATTTAAAAATGGTTATTGTTATTGTTATTATTATTATTACTATATTATCATTAAGATAATTATTAGTATTATCGTTAATAATGTTATAGTAACTATCATTATTAATATCAGTGTAATTAAAACAAATATTTGTAACACCTAATTATTTTGATTACTATTATTAGATTATTATGAACACGATATAAAAGATGATTAAAAGCTATTAAAAGAAACGATTAGGAAATAATGGGTAAGAGTATCATGATGAAATTAAAATATTATAAGATATTGATTTAGATAAAATTATCGTTCTTATTATTTTTATCATTACTATTATTATTAAAAGTATCGTTAGTATTAAAACTATCATTTTAACAAAAATTATTATTTTAATAGAAATGTCATTGTTACTATAAAATATCATTATTATTATTATTTTAAATAGAATTATTATTTTAAAGATAATATTAAAATTTATCGTAAATATTAAGATTATCATAATTAGAATTATCGTTTTATCATAACGTCATCTTAGTAATTATAAATATTGATATTTTTATAATAATAATTATTATTACAAAATAATACAACTTTTACTTACTATCATTATAGATATTATTTTATAAAATAAATATGTGATACAAACATATTTTACTACGTGTAATAACTTACTTTAATAATACCTATCATATTATCTTTATGATATTAAATGAACCCTATAAATTTTATTACTTAATATATATAAAAGTATATTTTATTATATAAATTTAATATAAAATTTTATTTATTAATAAATAAATTATATTATTTACTCTAATAAATCTTTTAAAAATATTTAAAAATATAAAACAACGATATTTAAACTATATATTAATCATGTATAGATTTTTGGAAATTATTTTGAGTCAAATTTACTTTTGTTGACTTTTGCATATTAGTCTCGAGCATTAGGATTGTGGTACACTATGACTTGACCTAATTTGTTAGACAAATATTGACCAACACATAAATATATACAATTAATTTAGGTTCGTGAATCCGAGGCCAACCTTGCACTTGTTCAATGACGTTATATGTATTTTTACTACGAAATACAGTATGGTGAGTTTTATTTACCTTTTTACCCTTTATATTTTTGGGACTGAGAATACATGCGCTTTTATAAATGTTTGACAAAATAGACACAAGTAATTGAAACTACATTCTATGGTTGAATTATCGAAATCGAATATGCCCCTTTTTATTAAAGTCTGGTAATCTAAGAATTAGGGATCAGACACCCTAATTGATGCGAATCCTAAAGATAGATCTATTGGGCCTAACAAACCCCATCCAAAGTACCGGATGCTTTAGTACTTCGAAATTTATATCATGTCCGAAGGAGGATCCCGGAATGATAGGGGATATTCTTATATGTATCTAGTTAATGTCGGTTACCAGGTGTTCACCATATGAATGATTATTTTTGTCTCTATGCATGGGACGTATATTTATGAGAACTGGAAATGAAATTCTTGTGGTCTATTAAAATGATGGAAATAAATGATTATGATAAACTAATGAACTCACCAACCTTTTGGTTGACACTTTAAAGCATGTTTATTCTCAGGTGTTAAAGAAATCTTCCGCTGTGCATTTGCTCATTTTAAAGATATTACTTGGAGTCTTTCATAGCATATTTCGAAGAATGTTGCATTCGAGTCATTGAGTTCATCAAAGATTATTATTAAATCAATTTATAGTTGGATAGTGGATATTATGAAATGGTATGCATGCCTGTCAATTTTTGATGTAAAGAAAGATTTTCTTTTAAAAACGAATGCAATGTTTCTAAAATGTATCATATAGAGGTCAAATACCTCGCAATGTAATCAACTATTGTGAATCGTTTATAATGTATATGAACGGGTCCTTTCACATATAGCTTCAAGTGTACAACTCATTGATGTATCTACATCATCTTAACCAAGTCTTGACCATCATAACCCTAGTGCAAGTCTAAGACATGAAGCACAACTCACTTAAGAGTTGCATGTAGTTTGATGAACCAAAGTTACATCAAAGTCTTAGGTTTGACACTTACATGAACTATAAGATTAATAATAAGTTACAAACTTGAAAATGAACTTATGAAATCAAGATCTTAGAATGTAGAACATAGTTCTTAGTTAGATCTTGAAGATCCAAGACTCAAAAGTCTAGATCAGGCATAAGTATACAAAGTTATATTTAAAGAAAACTTATTTGTGTGTTCTTGAACTTTCAAAGTTAACTTTTAGTTCAAGATTAATGAGATCAAGGTTAACTAGTAACACTTGACCAATAATAACCAACAAACATCAAATTAAAGTGCAAGTAACTAAATAAACAAGTAAATTATTCATGGTTGTTCATACTTTAAAGATTCAAACCAAAGTTTGATCTTTAGAAAGTAAACTTTAAAGTTTACTTCATGAACTTCAAGTATGCTTTCACAACACATGAACTTGCAATCTTTTAAGAAAGTATATGTAGAACCATAACTAGTAAGTTATGTTCTTGAGTGTTCTTGATAAATACAAGATATAATGAAGAATAAAACTAGTAAGTTAGATTCTTGAAACCAAGTAAGTAAATAACTAACTACAAGTATGTAAGTAACAATCAAAGACAAGTAAACAACAAACAAGATTGATGAAGATGAGATGAATGGATTCGGTTTTAGCAAGAAGAAAAAGAGAGAAAGGCTTGAAAGAATACTCACACTTGAGAGCAAAAGATGAGAGGAAAAATGAGAGGATTCTTGCAAGTAAGTGTTGTGTGTTTGAATGAGAAGATTGCAAGAGAGCAAGTAAGTAAAAAAAAAAAGATTTTTGAACCCTCTTGGGCACCCCATAGCCCACGGTCAGCAGTCCAAGGGAGGGGGAGGGCTTTGTCCACAAAACACTTGCATGGTAAAGCTTAAAAGTGTGGTTACAAGGGGTGTTTGCATGGGGAGGAGAAGTAACAAGATTCCTAAGTCATTAAACTAGCTAGTTCATGTTCAAATGATACTTACAAGTAGTAGTAATGGACTAGTTGGTCCAATAAGGTGTAGGGTGGGCTTATAAGCCCAATTCCATGAGTCCATTAACATAAAACAAGTCCAAGTTTCATTAATTAACAAATTAATCCATTTAAAGCCCAAGTAACTAACTAATAGTCTTAGTTAATTAAAATGATTAATAAATTTAATCATGAATGTAAATAATATCTAAAAATATTATTCGTGTAAGTCTCGGGTGTCACAAAGACGTTTCGGGCACTTAAAAGTCAAGTTCGGGCAATCATGGCAACATGTAAATGTAATAACATACATTCGTTTAAACACGCGTATTAATAATAATAATTATTAATAAATAAACGTTGGAAAATCCAGGGTCGTTACATAATGACTCGTGATGGTGATTGGACTCGATCAACCTAATCACCACCATGTGCCATGTACATGACTTCATTTTTCTTGTTTGGATATCCGAAAACTCTGAGAATACTGATAACAACCATACCTGGGACACATCGTCGATTATTATCGAACCATACTTATGCTTCCGAATGAATGACAAATTCCTTCGACTTCAACCATATGCTATACGTGTATACTATTTCATTTTCTTACAGTTTTATCGACGAACTACAATATGCTTGTTATGCTCATATCGAGGCGTAAACTTCTTCCGCATTACACTCGTACTTTCGTATAAAGAAACCTTCTATCTAAATTCTCAATGGAGAGAGAGACTCTTCACATTATACTAGCATTCGCCACTAGGGTGAATAGTCCTAACGAACATTTTCGAAAATCGATAAATCTTCCGCGGCGCGAATTTCTTAAGAAATTTGTTCTAACTAACGTTTTCAAGTCCTAACAAACTTGTTCAACTATACCTTAAAGAAATGTACCTCGTTTCAGATCGAGATCCTCGTTTCACTTCTAGATTTTGGAGTGCCGTACAAAAAGCCTCGGGACCACGTTTAGACATTAGTACAACATATCAACCACAACCCGAAGGACTAAACAAACATACGATTCAAACCTTGGAAACCATAATACGAGTTTGCGTTATCAACTTCAAATTTACTTGAGAAAAGTTTTTGCCTTTAACCAAATTCTCTTACAAAGATGGTTATCATTCAAGTCTTAACGTCACACCTTTTGAAATCTTATATGACCGGAAACGTCATTCTCCTTTTGTAGAACCAAGTAAATGATAATCAAGTCACCGAACCCGGACTCATTCATGGAGTAACCGTTAAGATCGTTCCAATCCGAGAAAGGCTCGAGACGGCCCGTAGTTGCCAAAGGAGCTATGCCAATGTTAGACGTAAACCTTTCGAATTCCATGTGGGAAACCACGTAACATTAAAAGTCGCACCTTGAAAAGGTGTAATCCATTTTGGGAAACGTAGAAAGCTAAATCCGCGATATTTTAAGTCCGTTTGAAATCTTGGGGCGTATTGGACCCGTTACTTGCCGTTTCAAATTCCCAACTCAAACAAATTCTATTCACCCTACATTCTGTGTATCAAACTTAAAGACGTGTCTTGCGAACAAGAACTTGTTATCCTTTTCTATGAACTTACTATCGACGATAAACTTCGCTCCCTAGGAGGACCGGTTGAAACTATAAATCGTGAAACCAAACTTTAAACCAACGTAAAATCCAGACTGTCAAAGTTCATTGAAATGCCCAAGGAAGTACCTTCACATATCCATAGAATTTGCAACACAAGGTTTCGAAGAAGAAACAACAACTACTACTTCCAACTAAATTTCGGGACGAAATTTCTTTTAAGGTGTAGGTAATGTAACATCCCGCGTTTTTCCGTTAAATTTATTTTTAACACTGTCTTTTTTTTAAATAATATCTTTCGTTATTTAAATTCGTAGCTTCCGTTGACTAACGTTCATAATATTTCCGTTAATTGGTTATAACATCTCTCGGTTACACTAACGTTTTTAAAATATTCATTTGGTTAATTCCCGCACCCGCTTTGAAACTTGAGGGACCAAAGTTGCAAGGGGGCCTAACTAGTTGACTAGGTCAACTAGTCAAACCCCACCATCACCATTCATTCACTCTTCACCTCCCACCTCTCTTTTCTCTCTAGCAACAAAACCCCATTTTCATCTTCATCAAGGAATCATCATCTAAACCCGAATCAAGAAGCAAACATCAAAACAAATTACATATTCGTGATCCTCTCTTCATCCTCTACATCTTGGTACCAATTTCATCAAGTTTGGGTAACATTTCTAAAACACTAAATTTCTCTAAATTTGTTTTATATACTTGAAATGGTATTAGTTAGTGTCTTTGGCTCGTGTATAACATGAATATATGTTTTGTTTGCTCGATTCGTTGTTTTGAGTAACTAGTTTGAACATTTGAAATGGGTGTGCTAAATCTTTGATTTTGGATGAGTTAATGTTGTTAAATTGTTAAAGTTCATGTTTTAATTGTGTTACTAGTATCACTAGCTTCGTTTTGATGCATAGGTTGATTAAGAAAACTTCAAAAACATGAATATTGATTTTTGTGGATTTTGGTTAGGGTTTGATAGACTTAAAACGAACTTTTTGATACTTGAATGCCATGAAATGTAAATTGTAAATGTATAGTTGTAATGCATATTTCATTACCTTCAAAATAGCATATCATATGTGTGAATTGGATTCCCGAAACTTAAAATGCATTTGATGAACTTGAAACTTTAAAAATAAACCTTTATTGATCATTTGATGAGATTTCGGTTATTGTAATTGATGTTTTTACTTGATGAAAAGTGGTTAGTCGTATTTCTTGTCAAAAGAGCTTTCCAACGATATAAGATACGTATTCTAAGTGTTTACGGTTTGTGTTTTGCGCTAAATTAAATTTTGGATCAAGACTTGAACTTTTGAAACAGCCCAGGTACCAGGCCACGCCTAATGTCGCGGCGCGGCCCTCCTCTGTCGCGGCGCGGCAATGGCCGTGTTTGGGGACTGTTCAACTTTGCACTTTTTCGTTTAATTCCAACTATGCTACGCACCTCCGATTAACATGTAACTTGGGCAACATGCTCAAATATGACTTCTAAGCATAGAAAAATAGTTCGGGACCCGACCCGAACGTGTTGACTTTTTCGTTGACTTTGACTTGACCGAGTTTGACTTTTAGTTAAACTTAACCAAACGTTTATGCAATCGTTCTAATCTTATTTTATACTTGATTCTTGCATGAAACTTGACAACGTGATTCACATGCTATATTTAATCGAGTCGTAACGAGCCATAGGACTAATTGAACACATTTCGCCCGACCTTGTGTCGTAACCAGTTAATTGATACAACTTACTTGTTTAGGTTAAGGCTAAGCAACAATCATGCACACGTTTACTTTGTGAAGTACTTTTATACTCGTGCACTCGAGGTGAGATCGTAGTCCCATCTTTCAAACAACTTTTATGCTTTAAACTATGGGACGATAAACATATACGTATCATGCTTTTACACTTTGAACACAAGTACGAAAACGAACATTCCACGTACGGGTTTGAACAAAAATCCTCAATTCAATTATCATTAGTTACACTTGCAGGGTGTAAACGTGAACTTATATTATGTGATCACATGGGCTTGACGAGCCTCATTCGGACGGTTCGCTACCGTTAGCGGATGAAATATATTTTCGGGTCTAGTGTATGTTCTAACACTACGCAAAGGGTGAAAAACAGTTACGTTTAATAATTGGGTGCCCGCGATACAAACAACAACTTTGGAATGCAAATGATTTTGATAATCATCTTATATTAAATCTTGTGGTTCAAAAACAACGTTTACAAACACCTATGATTTCACCAACGTTTTTCGTTGACAGTTTTCTATATGTTTCTCAGGTTCATACTTGGCTATTTGATACATGCTTCCGCGTACACTCATACTTGCTTGGAGTCAAGCATACATGAATACACTCTGATTTCTTGCTTGGGGTCAAGCATACATACATACATACGCTAGTGATAGCACTTTTGGATTTAAACATATTGTTTACATACTCACGCTATTTATAGCAACCGTGATTTTTAAACTAATTATGTCGCAAGTTATTCCATTTATACTTTATACTTTTGTAAACTTAAACTTGTTGTCGAACCGTTTGGTAAACTAAACTTTGCAAGTCTGGTACTTTTCAAATGAATGCGAAATATTTTTAGTCAAACAAGTCTCATATAGGGACTACGACCACGTAACGGGACCTAAGTTAGCGGCGCCGCCAATGACGATTTTGTCGGGTCGCTACACCTCCCACGTGCCACTCACATGCTTCTGGTATTAAAGATGACTCGTGCCGGTCACGTGATCACTTTTAAACCCTATCAAATAATAACAATTAACTTTAAAATTTCGTTTCTTTTTTCTTTCGAATCTATAACATTGATCCACTTTCCCTGAATTTAAACAATATCATAACACACAGACGATTTAGGATACGACGGTGGCCAAAGTCTTTAATTCCTTTATACATCAACAACATTAACAAGAATAGAAACGAACCATCGTCAAAATTTATTCAGAGTGGTACTTGACGAAGGAACTAAAAGGTCGTCGGAGCAAGGAGCAATAGTCGTCAGAGCAAGAAGGTAGTCGAAGTATAACCACCGGAAACCACAACTCATTTCAGATCAGTTTCAGATCCGTTTCAGACCTGATCTGATTATTAAACAAGGGAGTAGAGATGGAGGGTCCACCGGATCTTCATTTTCTCCTGCAAATGGTTGTTAATAGTTGTTAGTGGTGGTTGTATGATGATGAAAGAACCAAAAAAAGTAATTTGAAACTGAGATGATAAACTGAGATGATAACCAAAAAAAGTATATGACCTATTACTAGTTTTAACTCTATACTAAAAGGTATTTAAAAATAAAAAGATTTTCTTTAGATATGTATTTTATTCTTCTTGAATTAGGTACTTAAATTTTACCTCTAGACCCCTCACTTTGGAGTGGTGAAACTATCCTTGGAAAATTTTTCAAGATTGTCACATGGCTCACGCCATAGGCACGTCTAGTGAACGTTACTTAGCAAGTTCACGGGTGAACATATATGGTTCATTATTTTTACTTTTTGTAAATTATGTTTCGTAATTTATATTTATATATTTTATATTTTGTGAGTTATATTTGTAGATATCTATCTTCTATATGTTATATAAAGCGCGTGATATTAATTCTACGTGTCAACTCCTAATTAATTCCTGTCACGTGTCAACCCCTCATTTATTTCTGCAGTCAAACAGTTATTTTCTTATATTAATTGAATTATTAGATTTCCTAATTTTAATTTAAACGCAGATTTCATTACCTAAAATATTATATTATATTACCATATAATATTATATTAATATTAATATCGATAAATGTTATAATTATATTAAAAATATTATATATTATATTATTATTATTATGAAATTTTTTTAAGGACTATTTTGAACTATTTCTTTTTAAACTATAAATATTATTATAATGAGGGTAAAATTAATTCTATAATAAAATAGATAATATCTTAATAACTTTAAATTTATATTAAACTGATACATTGATTTAATATAAATAAATATTGATATATATATATATATATATATATATATATATATATATATATATATATATATATATATATATATATATATATATATATATATATATATATATATATATATATATTCATATATTGAAAATTATTTACAATATTTTTTTATTTTTTATCGTAATAAAAATATAAAACAAATATTTCTTTGTTAACATTATAATATTATTTATGAATGATATTTTATATAATATAATATTAATTTACAGTTTGTACATAAACATTTACAGTAAAAATGGTTATGTGATCATCTTTATAAACATTTAGATGTATAATTTTTCTGCTTCGTTTGAGATTTTGAGATAATAGGATTAGTTTGTACTAAAAACTTATGTACAATTAGAGATGCACATAAAATATTATTCTTAACGATCGGTTTTGAAACAACTTTTTAGGCACTCATGTTTGGTATTTTATCGATTATTTGTCAATTGAAGTTTAAATGATTTCAATGGACGGACTCATAATATATGCGTTAATGTTTTCGATACAAATGTTATCAGTAATAAAGGATTTTTTTTATTATAATTGTATTATAGATTTGATAAGTATCAATATTAACGTTAACCACTACTAATTTATACAAATGTCGTGCAACGCACGGACTCATAAAATTAGTTGTTTAATGTTTAATGAAGTATCGAGAGGGTTTAGCGAAGGCTTGGAGGGTTTAGTGAAAAGGAATATGATGAGAAAAGTTACGCAATAGACTTAAAAAGTATACCTTTTGAATACTTACAATTACAGTCCCTTAAATTATCAAAATTTACAATTTACGATATCACTTCTGGCGCCTAGTCAAACCTGATATCCGCTTTCACGCCATTCACACTTTTCAATCACAAAATGTATAAACAAAATTAAACACAAATTTAACACCTACCGAAAATTATTCAAACTTACAACAAAAGTGGTTTCTAACGATGAGTACGATTACGGTAAACCGTACAAGTGAAGTTGGACTCTCTCAGGCGGCGGATAGATTGGAGTTTAAGATGGCGTATGCTAAGAAGAGACTTAGGCCCCGTGCGGAATCCAATGTGATTCCGGCAGATTTGGAATTGAATTTGGACACTACGCGTGTCTAAATTCAATATCAGTTTCGCTGGAATACCATTGAATTAGGGTTTCGCAAATTGAGACAGCGAATTCGAAACTGAAAAGCAGTTGTAATAATCGTATATCGTATATCCCAACCCTAGGGTTAGATGTTCCAACCAATCAGGTTCCGGGAATGCTGGAACCAGTTGTATTTGTAAATCATACTAATTTTCTTTATATTGCTTCTGTTTTCGTTCTATAGAAGCAGATGGTTATGCATTTAGGGTTTCAATATAGGAGTTCATGTTCACTTTGTTAAGTCTTGTTTAAATTTAAAGCCTCTCTAATTAGGTTTAGTCTACAGGGAGACTAATGTACGCAAAAATATAATTTTTAGAACGTAGACAATTCAATTGTTTAATTTGAAATCGGTACTTATGTGATACCCTGCCGTCCAGTCCCAAACCTAATGTTAGATCTGAAAACAACACGATTTGAAAACAACATAAATTAATTAATTGGCAGTTGGTGCAAGTAGCATATTTCAAAAACTCAATAACAAACAATATTCTACTAAACGTTATACTATAGTATTCTACTAAAAGGTATACCATAGTATGCTCAACTTGGAGTTGATTTTGGACAATTTTATTCTACTTCAACCTTGTCCAAGTAAGTTACGCCTTAAATCACGATTAGTCCATTACTTTGGTAAATAAATAATATTGTACCCGACTACCCGTAGTACTAAGTACAGAAACTATTTTATGTAATGATAGAGGATATTCGTTTGTCGTTTGTCTACTGCTTTTGGCTTTTTGTCTAATCAACTGCACTGTTTGGTTATATACTTTTTGTCTAATCAATTGCACTGTTTGGTTATATACTATGGACTCAATGAATCTGTCATCTGGTATTTCTATGATGTGCGTTTTAGTTCTGATAATTGAATGTGTTCTTAAAGACTTGAGGTGATCAAAATATCTGAAAAAATAAATGATATACTTAACCTGTACTTCTTTACTAAAAGGTTAATTAGTTTTACAGTAGGGGGAATGTTATCGTATACTCTTCTGCTGTATGATGGTGATATAAGGGCTCTTCCCCGCCTCAACCTATTTATGTTTATCGATAGGTATGTAGGAAATGTACTGATGATTCCTTTTTTCTGGATGTATTGCAACTGATCTTTTTAAGCATTTTTACTGTTAGTTAACCTCTTGAACATCTGTCACATATAAGAATATGAGCCTTTACTTCAACCGAATGCTTCTTTTTTTCCCCTCTATTTTACATCAATTTAGGATCATTGAAGACCTTGTAAATAAACAAACCACCCCCTCGTTCAAGATATTTGTATTTTCCAAACCTTTATCCACAAAATGGGCGGGGCCACTTCAAGGCCTGCCTATGGAAGCATCGCTTGTCATATTGGAGAAGTCATTCATTCAACTTGATGCGTTCCTTGCTTATGCTCATTGTGTCATCTTTTTTGGGGGCTGCTCTTTTTGGATGAAGTGAAGAAAATGTAAGTATTCGATCATTTCATATGTTCCTGGTCTTTGTTGGAAACTAAACTTGATTTTGGGCTATGTATTTTAGATTTGGGCTTGCAAGTATACAAATATTTTGGATCAAGATTATAACCCATTATGTAGAAGCTTCTTGTAATATGTAGTAGTGAAAGTGTGTAGAATGTGCGTAGAATAATCTTGTAAAATATCTAGGTCTAGAAATACTAGAAAATATCTAGATAGTAGTAGATGATGGAGTGATCTAGACTACTCCATTGAGTAGTATAAATAGAGGGCTTCACCCCTCATTTGTAATCAAGCAAAGCAAGCAATAAGTAATAAAAGAAAAGCTTTCAAGATCAATCTAACTTCTAAAAATCATCAATTCACTCTTCCACAAATAATATACATAACCTCCTATTTCCAACCGTCTTCATGCTGCATGATTTGATGCTTGGTAAAAAATGGCTGTGGAATGCATTTTGAAACATGTACTTTAGCTAGTATAAATATCGCTTTACCTATAATCAGCTATTTGTTTACATTATTTACTCTTTATTTAATTTTCGTTTTCCACAATAAAAATAAATAATAATAAACGGATAATACTAACATTAAATGGTGGGTAGTGCTAGCAAATAAAGAACCTATTAACTCAAAATCTTCAACAAATTATCTATTACTCCGTAATTAATAAAATTTTCTTTAAACATAGATATTATTATATAATTATTTATTATATATATACATGCAAAAAAAAAAAAACATTACACTTAAACAAAAGACATAATTACTCCCGTCGTCCTTGAACTTATACCCAAATCACATGCGTCGTCCTTGGAACTTTTTTTGAACTCACAACGTCACTAAACTATCTGAAAATCACTCATGCCATCCTTCTGTTTGGTTGCCGTTCAAAGGTACCGTTAAACTGCATCATGTGCATAGCACGTGTGGGTATTTCTGTCTTTTTCACCACCTCACCCATTAAATACCCCACCCACCCACAATTCTTCCCCATTCTCTCTCCCACCCATTTCAATTCCTTCGAAACCCTAAACTGGATCAAAAATGGTGACGAAGTTCTATCAAATTCGAGAGGATGATATGCAGTACGATGTTAAGATGCTTTATGGTAAGTATTATTCCTTTTTTTTTAACATTAAACAGCTACTTATACCTTAATGTTATATGTACATTGAATTTTAAACTAAATGTTATGGTTTGCAGAACATACTTCTACTCTTTTTTCTATTGAGTTGCATCACGGTGGTAAATTTACTGATACTCCTGGTAGGAAATACGTAGATGGCAAGATAACCTATATTGATGCCCTGGACATTGATTTCTTTTCCTATCATGAACTTGGTGAGATTATTCAGGATTTAGGTTACAATGGGCATGGTGTGATACTTTTCCACTTTTTAAACCCTTATAGTGATCTTGATTATGGTTTAGAACCTTTGGGGTGTGATCAAGACATACTGAGATTAAGTAAGTATGCAATGGAGTTTAAGATTGTTAGCATCTACAGTGAACATGGCATGAAACCCAAAGTAAACCCATTTAGGAGTCCTTCTGCTAGAATTCCTTTTAGGTTAGAAGAAATTGAAGATGAAGAATCTGCACCTATTAAGAGTCCTTCTGCACCTGTTAAGACCAAAAAATCAAAAGAAGTTGGTGCATTAATGCCAAAGAAGCTGCTTTTAGAGTACAATGTGAGTCAAGTAGTAAATGATGTATCTCAAGTTGATGATTCTACTATTGAAGTCACACATGAGAGTCAAGTGGATGATTCTACTCAAAAGAGTCAAGTATTCAATGATGTTGAAGTTGATAATATTCAACATAATGATGCTGAAGATGATCTTGATAATATTCAACATAATGATGCTGAAGATGATGGTGATAATATTCAACATAGTGATGCTGAAGATGATGGTGATAATATTCAACATAATGTACCACTTCATGAATCTGAAGATGATAGTGAGGGTGAGGACTATGAAGTTGATAAAGACATAGAAGATGTTGAAGTTGATATGCAACACTTTACCTTCAGCATTGATAAGGATGTAGAGTTTGTGGGTTCTGGGTTAGATAATGAAGGTGATGTTAACAATTGTGAAGTTAATGTTACCCAATTGCATATGCAATAGTTGAAGCTGAAACCACAGACTCATGGATATGGTTTCTTTCATATTTATCAAATGACTTGGGATTAAATGGGCTATCTAACTTCACATTCATGAGTGATAGGCAGAAAGTAAGTATTTAACTATGAATTTTATGTTTATCTACTTCTTTACAGTCTTATATTTTGATGACCCGGAAATTTCTGATCAAATTTAAACTTAATCTTTGTATTATTAACATTTCCGACACGATAAGCAAAGTCTGTAATATTGATTCTCAAAATTTTTGAACTAATGTTATATATTCAGTTAACCTTTGAAAATATATATATATATATATATATATATATATATATATATATATATATATATAAATTGGAATATTAATTATTCATAAATAACTTGCAATGTGTATTTAAAAACTGATTTATGTATATTAAAAAGATATATACATATATATAACTTCAAGTTATTTAGTAAACGATAGTAACATTCGTTTATTGATTTGATTGATATTTAGATAAGTTAACTAAAGCGTTTAAGATGAACCAGTAAAACACTAATTTGCTACAGTGAAATTGACTTTGCTATAGTGAATTGCTACAGTAAAAATTGACTTTGCTACAGTAACTTTGCTACAGTAAAACACTATTTCAAAATAAAAATGTATGTATTATATGTTAACAAATAGCGAGACGATGATTTATAGAAGTAAATGACCAAAACACTCAAATGTATAAGTTATACCTCGAGTGGTATAGTTTATGGATGATTTAAGACTATATTTTAACAAAGGTATGATTCACGAAACGTAAAGTACAAGTTTTCTCAGTATACGATAGGACGTTCGAAAAACCGGAACCGGGACATAAGTCAAGTGATGACGTACGACTTATCGGAACAAAAATTACAAGTCAACTATGCACGTAAATTTAATATAATATATAATTAATTATATAAATTATATATTATAAATATAATATAAATAAATATGTCGACAAGAGTCATGACAAAATCATATGTGAGCTGGAAAAGCTTCCCATGCGATCGCATGGGAATTACACTGTCCAGCCATGCGATCGCATGGCAACCCTGGACAGGCCACATCTATAAAAGCCGATCATTTCTGGTTCTGAATTCATTTAAAATTACTCCGTAAATATTTATTTTATTTATATTATTATTATTATTATTATTATTAATCTTATTATTAATCTTATTATTATTATTATTATTATTATTATTATTATTATTATTATTATTATTATTATTATTATTATTATTATTATTATTATTATTATTATTATTATTATTCTTCCTAATATTATTAGTAATATTAGTGTTATTAGTAATATTATACATAAAATACTACGACGAGGTCTTGAGCGTGTCACTTTCAAAATGGGTTTTTGAGCGGGATAGAGCTACGGAAATTATGGGTTATTGCCAAGGAGGTTATGGGTAATGTTCGAGGGTATATTTGTAAATCAAATCTAGTGTTTATCATCTCCGTTACTTCTACGTACTATCCTACAATATTGAATCTCAATATTGATACGTAAGCACTCATATTTTATCTTTTATATATTAATTGTGTATCCATGTCTAGTGCTCGAGTATATATTTTTATACATACGTGTATGCTAAATTTCGTCGTTAAACAGTTTATAATAGATCACGAATTAAATACATATATTACTGGTAAAAGGTATATGATATACATGTTTTTGGAAAGCTGGTGAAAAATCAATAACTTTTCATTTAGATATCGAATAGTTTCGATGAACGGATTAAAAGATATGATCAACTGGATTATAATTGACGTTAATTGGAATTGCTTTTGAATCTGCAATTAATATTTAAACAACTTGTTTGTAAGATTGAAAAATTGAATTTTTGAGTATTACCAACCGAGTAAATGAATCCTTATATAAGGTACGTCTCGTTTTGTTGAACTATTGTCAAAATTGACTTTTTGAAACGACTTTGGATAACTTTTGTATGTCGATCTCGAGCATTAGGATTGTGATACACTATGACCTAACCTAACTTGATAGACATTTATTGACCAACATATGTTCTCTAGGTTGAGATCTACGGTTATTTGGTAATCCGTGTTTCGGTCACATTTTGGTGAACGACTTTATATGCTGCTAAGGTGAGTTTCATATGATCCCTTTTACTCCCTACATTTTTGGGCTGAGAATACATGCAAATGCTTTATTAACCGATATACAATATTTATATGCGTGAGTTTCATAAGATCCCTTTTACTCTCTACATTTTTGGGCTGAGAATACATGCAAATGCTTTATTAACCGATATACAATATTTATATGCGTGAGTTTCATTTGCTCCCTTTTTAATTGCTTTTGCAATATATATTTTTGGGCTGAGAATACATGCACTTTATTTTAAACACAATGGATACAAGTACATACTAAATTCTACACTGAGTTTGAACCGAAAATCCCTTAGCTTTGGTAACTAGTAACTGCCAGTTATAAGAACTGGTGGGCGCGAGTAGTAGTATATGGATCCATAGGGCTTGATATCCCCGTCCGAGCTAGAGCACTAGCCTTTTAACGGACATATACTATTTGAGAAGCGTACACGTTGGTTTGCGTGTATTATTAAGATGATTATACAAAGGGTACAAATTATATAAACGTTAAAGTTTAGTTACCAGGGTGCTCAATTTCGTAGAATATTTTGATAAACGTTTCTGGATGAAACAACTGAAATCTTGTGATCCACCTTTATATACAGATTATACGAAACATTAAAACTATGAACTCACCAACCTTTGTGTTGACACTTGTTAGCATGTTTATTCTCAGGTTTCCTAGAAGTCTTCCGCTATTTGCTTAGATGTTAGACAAGCTATGTGCATGGAGTCTTACATGACATATTTTTCAAGGAAACGTTGCATTCACCAAATCATCACCATGTATCTTATTTTGACTGCATTGTCAATGGAAGTACTGTTGTAAACTATTATTTATGGTGATTATCTATATGTAGAAATCATTAGATGTCGAAAACTTTTGATTTAAATATTCATTTATGGTGTGTCTTTTCAAAAGAATGCAATGATTACAAAACATATCATATAGAGGTCAAATACCTCGCAATAAAATCGATGAATGACGTGTTCGTCCATATGGATTTGGAGCGATCGTCACAGTTGATATCAGAGCTTGAGGTCATAGGGAACCAGAATTTGCATTAGTGTGTTTAACTAGTAATCGTTAGGATGCATTAGTGAGTCTGGACTATGACCGTATCTGTTTTTACCGAGTTTTGCTTATCATTTCTTGTCGAAAATTACCTGCTTATCATTCTTAAGTCTAGACACGTTTTCCTGCATTTATTGCATAAATAGTTTATAGACAAAAATTCATATCTTAGCATATCTGTTACTGTAAACTTTTCTTGACACCTTCCGAAAATTTCTCCGTAATTTATGAGATTTTGGTATTATATATACATATGTAAATTATGTATCGGAGAATACCAAACTTAATCCTATAATCTATTTCATTTTAAAAACCCTTTATCCGATCATATAATATGGATTTCTCACTTGATTCCTCGAACTCCTCGAGCTCCGAAAGCAGTGTAACCGGAATGGATCAACCAATCAGCCATCACCTATTCTGGATGAATTGGGGATGGGTTCGTAGCCTCCTCAATTATTGGAGACAAGAAGAAGGTGATCCCTTCCATCCACCACATTGCCCTCTTGGCGAAGAACCTGAAGCACTTACCGGCGAACCTATTCGAGACACCATTTTCTCTCTCATTTCCAGAGTGTCTCGTCACGATTATATATTATCTCAAATTCTAGATCTTATTCGTCCACTTGTACGAACCAACAATCACCCTGGTGTAATAGAAGAAGTCAACGAGCTTCGCGCTCGGGTAGTGACTTTGAAGAATGTGGTGCAAAGGTTACAAACACCAGCAGCGGCACCGGCTACAACAGTACCACCATCAGCAACACCAACAGTACCATCACCACCACCAACAACAACATCCGCATCCCACACCTCAACATCACAATCTGTACCTCGAACATCAACGTCATACGCACCATAGATACCAAGGAATACCAACAACAACAAACGATGAAGTATTAATTCATAACTTCATCAAAGAAATATTTTGCAGAGAATATGTAGTTTCTAAAAGTTTTGGAGATTATATATTCTAGTCCTAGTCGAAAACCAGATGAGATTAATATTATGTTAACTCATTAAATCCATGATTACATCTAAGGAAAATATATAAGTAGGTATATTTTCATAAAGATTGTAATTAAGAAAATTCTTTTGTACAAACTGTTAATGGTGAGAATATTTTAACGGGTAGGTAATACCCGAGAGATATATAAATTCACAATTAATATGTTACATTCTTCGATTCTGATTCAACAAATCATCAACTATACTCACTACTTTCACACAATATATATATTCTTTTATAAAAATCAAAACAACCATCCTCATCCAAATTTGATTACATATTTTGATTTTGACAAATCAAAATCCGAGTCAAGATTTAACAAAAGACATTATTCTTAGACTCCTAAATCTTTCAAAGCTATACTTTGACTTCAAAACTGTGCTAGACCATTATATGTATATTAACGATTACAATCCATGTTTAAACCCTTTGAAATTCCTGAAGACAATTCAAATCATGAATCATCGAGATGATGATCCAACCACATGTTAACCGCGGTCTTGTACCTGAAAAACCCCCGAAATCAAAGTCATAGTTTAACACGTATCCGTGTCAGACCCTTTGGCATTTATTAGCTCAAATAACTTTTCAATCCCTTTTTAAAATAGACAGTTTTGTCACAGCTCCAACAAATCAACTTCAATTATTCATTCGAATAAGCCTTATTATAACTTTGATATATAAGTTTGCCCTTCGTCATTGTTACCGATGAACCTTTTATATCTCGCCACATTAGCAGTAAACTTACCAGCAACATCATTGATCTTTAACTTTTCGAAAAATCATTATACTCATTGAAACCCTATATCTTGTAACGAGAATTGCCATACGAATCATCGAGAATTAGCAATCAGTATTTTGAAATCTCGCAGCATGTCTACGCCAACAGCTATATGTGTACATATAACGTTTATCTCCTAGATTTACACACTTCGAATGTGAAGATTCTGAAAATCACCCTAAACTGAGAATTAGTTCTCCAAATTTTGAAAAATGCTGATGAAGCAGCAAAAACTATAAACGACCTTAACAGTAAAAAGTTTGATGATAAAGAATAGTGTGTTGGAAAAGCTCAGAAAAAGAAAATGTTTGGAACTGGAAAACGGATTGAGCAAAGTATGAAGGAGGCTGTGGATAAATCACAAGGACGAAACCTGCTTTCCAAGAATCCAAATGATTCAGTATTTGCTGAAGCCATTAACGAATACCTTGCTTCCGAATCTAAACCCTTGCGAACAATATTCTTCATCATCCTCTGATATTAGAAATTCTAAGATATCCTCGTATCTTTCATTATAAATATCCTCCATATTTCTGGAGATAATTCCATAATCATTCTTATCGAAAATCAATCTTCTCCTTATGATATTTGTGTTACATCATAAAGGAAACTATTTTAGTTTCTAAATTCTGAAAACCTTCGAGTTTAAAATATGAATATTTTTGAAGTGGTGTTGGGAGCTGAAGCATGAGTTAGTATAATATAATGACACTTGATCAACGTGATTATATTACAGTAAGTCATGTTGAGTTTCTAATGGAACGTGACAAAGGTTCACAGATCACACCCTCATCATAAACCATGTTACATAACTCTTTCATTCTATATAATCTCTAAATATATCAAGAAAATATATTTCTTGATGATTCGGTCTTTTCCGGATATTCTGGTAATTTGACAAGTCAGATCGTGCCATTACGATTACCTTCTCAGAACATTAACTATGTTCATCCAAAACTCCATACCTACGAATTCTGGACCATTACAAGAGATGCCTAATCGCAAGAAGAAGAAACGAAGGGACAAAGCTCCAAAATAGAAATTGGAGTATAAATCGCAGCAAATAGGAGGGAGTATTAACTGTGAATGATAATGATTATAGAAGACAGAAGTAGGGACATTGAAATATAAGGGGAGATATAAAGCCCTATAACAAACCCGAAATTACAAACCGTGTATATCAATGCGTATAGCAATATAAAGACACGGGAGAATGAAAAACACTATAACCCCAAGGTAATGGTAGAAGAAAGTAATTTCCTCTGGTGGTAGATGAAAAAGAAGAATGACAGATATGAAAGTTAGGAGTATATCAAGAATCAGAACTGGATGAAGCATTTCACAATCTTTTGAAAGTATGAAATGAGGAAGAAGATGTAGGAGTAGTGAAAATAATGAAATGGAAGAGGTCAATTTATAGCAAAATATCGGACGCAGCAATAGAGGCAGATTACGCATTTAATCAAAGAAAATCCTAATTTCCGCAAATTCTGAAAAATCAAATCTTATTTAAATTATGAATATTTTCTATTCCTTAAAATCCGGAAATCAATCGTTACTACATCAAGAGATAAGACGCATCTCTATTCTCCATTTCACTTGATTACGATAACTTCTCTCATACGCTTCGAGTAATTGGATTATTTTATCCATATTATTCAAACATAGATAAAACTCTATTATCAACTCATATTCGTCATTAAAACATTTTTATTGTTAGCCATGACGATCTCACTCAAATTTCGGGACGAAATTTCTTTAACGGGTAGGTACTTTGATGACCCGGAAATTTCTGATCAAATTTAAACTTAATCTTTGTATTATTAACATTTCCGACACGATAAGCAAAGTCTGTAATATTGATTCTCAAAATTTTTCAACTAATGTTATATATTCAGTTAACCTTTGAAAGTAGATATATATATATATATATATATATATATATATATATATATATATATATATAAAAATTGAAATATTAATTATTCATAAATAACTTGCAATGTGTATTTAAAAACTGATTTATGTATATTAAAAAGATATATACATATATATAACTTCAAGTTATTTAGTAAACGATAGTAACATTCGTTTATTGATTTGATTGATATTTAGATAAGTTAACTAAAGCGTTTAAGATGAACCAGTAAAACACTAATTTGCTACAGTGAAATTGACTTTGCTATAGTGAATTGCTACAGTAAAAATTGACTTTGCTACAGTAACTTTGCTACAGTAAAACACTATTTCAAAATGAAAATGTATGTATTATATGTTAACAAATAGCGAGACGATGATTTATAGAAGTAAATGACCAAAACACTCAAATGTATAAGTTATACCTCGAGTGGTATAGTTTATGGATGATTTAAGACTATATTTTAACAAAGGTACGATTCACGAAACGTAAAGTACAAGTTTTCTCAGTATACGATAGGACGTTCGAAAAACCGGAACCGGGACATAAGTCAAGTGATGACGTACGACTTATCGGAACAAAAATTACAAGTCAACTATGCACGTAAATTTAATATAATATATAATTAATTATATAAATTATATATTATAAATATAATATAAATAAATATGTCGACAAGAGTCATGACAAAATCATATGTGAGCTGGAAAAGCTTCCCATGCGATCGCATGGGAATTACACTGTCCAGCCATGCGATCGCATGGCAACCCTGGACAGGCCACATCTATAAAAGCCGATCATTTCTGGTTCTGAATTCATTTAAAATTACTCCGTAAATATTTATTTTATTTATATTATTATTATTATTATTATTATTATTATTATTAATCTTATTATTAATCTTATTATTATTATTATTATTATTATTATTATTATTATTATTATTATTATTATTATTATTATTATTATTATTATTATTATTATTATTATTATTATTATTATTATTATTATTATTATTATTCTTCTTCTTCTTCTTCTTCTTCTTCTTCCTAATATTATTAGTAATGTTAGTGTTATTAGTAATATTATACATAAAATACTACGACGAGGTCTTGAGCGTATCACTTTCAAAATGGGTTTTTGAGCGGGATAGAGCTAAAGAAATTATGGGTTATTGCCAAGGAGGTTATGGGTAATGTTCGAGGGTATATTTGTAAATCAAATCTAGTGTTTATCATCTCCGTTACTTCTACGTACTATCCTACAATATTGAATCTCAATATTGATACGTAAGCACTCATATTTTATCTTTTATATATTAATTGTGTATCCATGTCTAGTGCTCGAGTATATATTTTTATACATACGTGTATGCTAAATTTCGTCGTTAAACAGTTTATAATAGATCACGAATTAAATACATATATTACTGGTAAAAGGTATATGATATACATGTTTTTGGAAAGCTGGTGAAAAATCAATAACTTTTCATTTAGATATCGAATAGTTTCGATGAACGGATTAAAAGATATGATCAACTGGATTATAATTGACGTTAATTGGAATTGCTTTTGAATCTGCAATTAATATTTAAACAACTTGTTTGTAAGATTGAAAAATTGAATTTTTGAGTATTACCAACCGAGTAAATGAATCCTTATATAAGGTACGTCTCGTTTTGTTGAACTATTGTCAAAATTGACTTTTTGAAACGACTTTGGATAACTTTTGTATGTCGATCTCGAGCATTAGGATTGTGATACACTATGACCTAACCTAACTTGATAGACATTTATTGACCAACATATGTTCTCTAGGTTGAGATCTACGGTTATTTGGTAATCCGTGTTTCGGTCACATTTTGGTGAACGACTTTATATGCTGCTAAGGTGAGTTTCATATGATCCCTTTTACTCCCTACATTTTTGGGCTGAGAATACATGCAAATGCTTTATTAACCGATATACAATATTTATATGCGTGAGTTTCATAAGATCCCTTTTACTCTCTACATTTTTGGGCTGAGAATACATGCAAATGCTTTATTAACCGATATACAATATTTATATGCGTGAGTTTCATTTGCTCCCTTTTTAATTGCTTTTGCAATATATATTTTTGGGCTGAGAATACATGCACTTTATTTTAAACACAATGGATACAAGTACATACTAAATTCTACACTGAGTTTGAACCGAAAATCCCTTAGCTTTGGTAACTAGTAACTGCCAGTTATAAGAACTGGTGGGCGCGAGTAGTAGTATATGGATCCATAGGGCTTGATATCCCCGTCCGAGCTAGAGCACTAGCCTTTTAACGGACGTATACTATTTGAGAAGCATACACGTTGGTTTGCGTGTATTATTAAGATGATTATACAAAGGGTACAAATTATATAAACGTTAAAGTTTAGTTACCAGGGTGCTCAATTTCGTAGAATATTTTGATAAACGTTTCTGGATGAAACAACTGAAATCTTGTGATCCACCTTTATATACAGATTATACGAAACATTAAAACTATGAACTCACCAACCTTTGTGTTGATACTTGTTAGCATGTTTATTCTCAGGTTTCCTAGAAGTCTTCCGCTATTTGCTTAGATGTTAGACAAGCTATGTGCATGGAGTCTTACATGACATATTTTTCAAGGAAACGTTGCATTCACCAAATCATCACCATGTATCTTATTTTGACTGCATTGTCAATGGAAGTACTGTTGTAAACTATTATTTATGGTGATTATCTATATGTAAAAATCATTAGATGTCGAAAACTTTTGATTTAAATATTCATTTATGGTGTGTCTTTTCAAAAGAATGCAATGATCACAAAACATATCATATAGAGGTCAAATACCTCGCAATGAAATCGATGAATGACGTGTTCGTCCATATGGATTTGGAGCGATCGTCACATATATTTAGTCTTATATTTATTAGGGACTGAAAGCAGCAGTTGAGAAAGTGTTTCCATGTGCTGAGCATCGTTTCTGTCTTAGACACATTCTAGAAAACATGAAGAAGAAATGGAATGGAAAAGTGTACAAAAATCACTTGTGGACATGTGCTACAGCATCTACTGTTCCAGAGTTTGAAAGGGCAATGAAGAATCTGAAAGAGTTCAACAAGGACTGCCATAAATATTTAGATGATATTCCACCAAGGCATTGGGCTAGAAGCCATTTTACAGGTTTGTGCTTTGGTTAATGCTTTACAGTTTGGTTATAACTTAATTTGGTTTCATTGCATTTGGTTAAAAAAATATACATATTATTTGACATATGTAGGTAGAGCTGTTTCAGATGTATTATTGAACAACATGTGTGAGGTGTTAAACAGATGGTTAGTTGATGCTAGGGATAAACCAATCATAACTTCATTAGAGTATGTGAGGGAGTATTTGATGAAGAGGATTGTTAATGTTTTGGGTAATATAAAGAAGCATAATGGGATATTAACTCCATATGCAACCAAACAGTTTGAAGTGATCAAGAAGGATGCAAGTAAATTGACAGTTCTTTGGAGTGGTAGTCAGCAATACCAGGTTAATGGCCTTCATGGTGAGCAAGTGGTTGTGGATTTTGGTACTAGAGAATGTGCTTGTAGGAGGTGGGAGATAACTGGTATTCCTTGCAAGCATGTTGTTGCTTGTCTTTACAACTTGGCTGCAAATGATGATCAAGTTTCACCACCAGATCAAGGAGGAGCACCAGAGCATTGGCTTCACCCAGTTTACAAGATGGAAACTTGGAGAAAAACTTATACATTTACCATGAAGCCTGTTAATGGTAGATCTATGTGACCCAAGTCTAGGGTTCCTTATACCCTAGTCCCACCAAGGATAAGAGCAACTGCAGGCAGGCCAAAGAAAAACAGGAAGAAAGGATTGGAAGAAAGTGACAACATTAGCAAGGATGGAAGACTGTCTAAGAAAGGGGTGCAAATGCAAAGTTCATATTATAGGGAGTTTGGCCACAACAATAGAGGATGCACTAATGGAGGGACAAGCAAGAAAAGGACAAGTGAGGCTGGAGGGAGTGGATCTGCTAAAAAGTCTAAGAAGGATGCAAGAGCTTGATTTGTTTGTGTTACTTTGAGTTGGATAATGTGTTAGTGTCTTTTGAACTAGTATGTCTTTTATAATGTGTTAGTGTCTTTTGAACTAGTATGTCTTTTGAACAGCAGGTTTGTAATGTTTGTATTGGTAGTTTGTTTGTTTTTAAACAGTAGGTTAGTAATGTTTGTGTTGGTATTTTGTTTGTGTTTGAAGAGCAGGTTTGGTACTTTGTTTGTAATTTTATCAACTTGTAATGTATCTGTGTAATGTGTTTGTGTAATTTATATGTTTATTGTCTTGTGAAACATGAGAAACATTGACTG